>NC_064930.1:100292403-101623653 GCF_023897955.1 Schistocerca gregaria | reverse complement strand
CGTGCGAGTGTGTGTGTGCGAGTGTGTGCATCCGTGCGAGTGTATGCGTGCGTGCGTGCGAGTGTGTGTGTCCGTGCGAAGGTGTGCGTGCGTGCGAGTGTGTGTGCGAGTGTGTGCGTCCGTGCGAGTGTGTGCGTGTGTGCGAGTATGTGCGTGCGTGCGAGTGTGTGTGCGCCCGTACGAGTGTGTGCGTGCGTGCGAGTGTGTGTGTGGGTGCGAGTGTGGCTGCGAGTGTGTGCGTCCGTGCGAGTGTGTGCGTGCGCGTGCATGCGTGCACGCGTGCGTCATCGTGCGTGTGTGTGGGGCGTGCGTGCGTGAGTGCGCGTGCGTGTGCGTGCGTGCCTGGGCGTGCAGGCGTGTGTGCCGAGTGCGTGTTGTGCGTGCGCGTGCTAGTGTGTGTGTGTGTGTGTGTGTGTGTGTGTGTGCGCGCGCGCGCGCGCTAGTGTGTGCGTGTGTGGCTGTGAGTGTGTGTGTGTGTGTGTGTGTGTGTGTGTGTGTGTGTGTGTGTGTGTGTGTGCGCGCCTGCGTGTGTGTGTGTGTGTGTGTGTGCGCGACTGTGTGTGCGTGCGAGTGTGTGTGTGTGTGCGAGTGTTTGCGTGTGTGGCTGCGAATGTGTGTGTGAGTGTGTGTGTGTGTGTGTGTGTGTGTGTGTGTGTGCGTGCGAGTGTGTGTGTGTGTGTGTGCGAGTGTGTGTGTGCGTGCGAGTGTGTGTGTGCGAGTGAGTGTGTGTGTGCGAGCGAGTGTGTGTGTGCGAGTGTGTGTGTGTGTATGTGCGAGTGTGTGTGTGCGAGCGAGTGTGTGTGTGCGAGCGAGTGTGTGTGTGCGAGTGTGTGTGTGTGTATGTGCGAGTGTGTGTGTGTGTGCGAGTGTTTGTGTGTGTGGCTGCGAATGTGTGTGTGTGTGTGTGTGTGTGTGCGAGTGCGTGTGTGCGTGCGAGTGTGTGTGGGAGTGTGTGCGTCCGTGCGAGTGTGTGCGTGTGTGCGAGTGTGTGCGTGCGTGCGAGTGTGTGTGCGAGTGTGTGCGTCCGTGCGAGTGTGTGTGCGAGTGTGTGCGTCCGTCTGAGTGTGTGCGTGCGTGCGTGCGAGTGTGCGTGCGAGTGTGTGCGTGCGTGCGAGTGTGTGCGTGCGTGCGCGAGTGTGTGTGTGCGTGCAAGTGGTGCATGTGAGTGCGTGCGTGTGTGTGTGCGTGCGCGTGCGTGCGTGCGGGCGTGTGCGTGCGTGCGTGTGCGTGAGTGCGTGTGTTCGGAAATAGTGTTGGAACATCTGTGATTTTCTGCAGGACATTATCTGAAGAGGAGAAGGGCAGGAGGCTGATCCAGGCAGTTGTTCAGGGCTCAGTGGAAGAGCTGCAGGCACTGCTGGCGGCTGGAGTGAACGTGGGGGCGAGGGACATGAACGAGTGGACCCCCCTGCACTGGGCAGGTATCAAGGGATACGTGGAGGTGGCGAGGCGTCTGCTGGCGGCAGGTGCGGACGTGGGGGCGAGGGACAAGTTCCAGCAGACGCCGCTGCACCTGGCTGCGTGGGGCGGCGGCGCGGCTGTCGTCAGGCTGCTGGTGGCGTCCTCCGCCGACCCCGACGCCAGGGATGTGGACGGGTGGACGCCGTTGCACTCTGCAGCGTTCGAAGACCAGACGGAGGCGGCGACGGCGCTGTTGGAGGCAGGGGCCGACGCGGGGGCCTTAGATAACAATGGGAAAACCCCGCTGGACATCGCCAGACAGTACAACCAGCAGCACGTGATAGACGTGCTGTGATAAACCTAAGAGTCCCACACGTGTCTGTGGACTACAATAAATAAACATTTTTAACAGTATTTTTCGTTGTTTGTAGAATAAAGCTTACAAAAAATCCTGCAGTAAGTTTTTGTACACATTCTTAGACAGTGTGTCTAACTCCTGTAGTAAACCAGATGGATACAATAACGATAAAAGCAGATGTATAAGGAAAAGTAAAAAGACTCTAGCTTCCATTCTTGAAAACTAGATAAAAATCGAAAAATATTCCATTAACAATTAACACTGTGGCCCCGTTCTGCTCTCTCACGATGTCTAATGGCTACTGAAGTCGCTGATATGGAGTAGCTGGCATGTGTCGTGCTTGGGTAGCTCACATGGTAGAGCACTTGCCCACAACAGGCAAAGGTCCGGAGTTTTTGAGTCTCGGTCCGGTGCACAGTTTTAATCCGCCAGGAAGTTTCATATCAGCGCACACTCCGCTGCAGAGTGAAAATTTAATTCTACCTGGCAGTAGATGGCAGCACTATGCACCTAATATGAAAAACGTATGCTTCGGAGGTGTCCGGATACTTTTGATTACATAGTGTATCTAATTATTGAAAAATGCTTCGTAGGAGCATGTTTGGTGGTATATAAAACTACTGTAAATTTCTCAATCGCGAAAATTTTGCTTTAGAAGGTCTGTATTGAGAATGCAGTTTCACCTCAGGTCTAAGATCACAGTTACTGCTTGCTGTGCACATGGTGCAAAAACAGGTAACTGTAGTTACAGTGTGACATGGTTAGTAACATTCACACCACTTCATTTCTTAACCCAGAGTAAATTTACATGCATCTCTGCAGTACACATAGTTCTGTAGCTACTGTGTTTAATTGCAGTTGGACGCTGGTACCAATATACACCCTACATGATGAGAAGTCATGTTATCAGTCTATTGTCAGTTAAAAAGGATGGTAAAACAACCTCAAAACATACACATTACAGGGTGCAGCAGGAAATTTTCAGTCTTCCCATATTTCCCTTCTGCCCACCTTCAGCGAATGTTTTTCCAGCCCAGCGCCATGTCAGCAGAGCAGCTGCAGAGGGTGCAACACAACAAGCCGAACCTCAGCAGTCAGTCTGCTGAACTACGGCTCGTGGCAACTGGAAAACAGTTTTGGCCAGTCCTGTCAGAAAACTAAGCCAGACACACAGCACGTGAACTGTACACCACTCCCAGCGAATGAAAGCCAATCGTGTTCTCAATATTTCGAAAAAATGGCTACTTTGCAATTTGGCAGAATAGATTATGAATAATTGCGGTGATCAATCTCCATTAACAAACAGGCTATTTCCACTTGTAAGGGTGGGGGTTTGTTTCTTTTTTTTTTTTTTTTTTTAATTCTAGAATGGAGAACATCTGTGTGAGGAGAAATGACAATAATGCACTATTTCTCACCAAATTACAGCTTTAAAACAGTTTTCAACTTGACAACATAAAAACAGCGCAATGGGTAACGCATCTTGCCAACGTCAAAAAGGGAAGTAATTTTATACATAACAATGTTAAATATTAACTCTCTGAAAGAACAACAATATCAGAAGTTGAGTCCGCCTTGATGCAAAACACCTTGTTATATGTTTAATTTCTTTATTTTCCCAAACTAGTTTCGGCGACAAATATCACCATCATCAGTGGGCTTTTTTAATCTAGAACATGCAGAGAATAGCATGGTTACACAAACAGAGTGGCACATTATTACATTTTTACTGATCGTTTTTTGAAATATACTTTTTTATACTACCTTATTTATTGCAAGTTACATAATGTTTTTGAGCATTATTTTTGCTGTTTGCAACATATTTACTCCGTGCTTATGTCACCGTTTTTATTCACGAACATCATGTCATCTGCAAACTGTATGAGCGGCTGTTAGTAAACAAATACTGAAGGTGAACTGTGTATGTCAGCAATATACTCTTGGGATTGCAGCAGCGTTGTGGAATGCAGTGTAATGAAACTGTTACTTAGCTATTTGTGTACTTACGTTCGTTGGATGGTGTGGAGACGCTTTTATATACACAAAACAAAAACTTTCGCACTTTGTTTTGGCTCGCGGGTATTACGCCATCTTGCCGTCCGCGCGTGTCGCGAGAGGTGTATCGCATGTGGCGAGAGAGGCTATGAAAACTGTAGCGCGAATTACGACGACTCCTGTTCTTTATTTATGTCTGTGTGTGTGATGGGGAAGTGGTTCTATTGCGTGTGTGTGCTTGTCTGTTCTGAGTCCTTGGCCAGTTCTCTCAGAGCAGTAAAGAGTGTGTTATTGCAAAGTGTTGTGTTTTCGTTTATTACATTTTTCCCTTCGACTATGGCCTTTTGTATATAGTAATTTTCTTCTATTGTTAGTTGTTGGTATAGACTGTTGCTGTTTTTCAGAATGTGTAGATCGTTTTCAATATTAGTGGGGTTATGGTTTTTGTTCATTAGATGTTCTGCAAAAGTTGAATGAGTGCTGTCACTCTTTAGAGCTCTCATGTGTTCTGTGTACCTTGTTCGGAAGTTTCTGCTTGTTTGTCCTATGTACTGGGCCTGACAGGAGTTGCAGGTGAGTTGATATATTCCAGCGTTGCTGAATTTGTCTGCGGTACACATGCGATACACCTCTCGCGACACGCGCGAACGGCAAGATGGCGTAATACCCGCGAGCCAAAACAAAGTGCGAAAGTTTTTGTTTTGTGTATATAAAAGCGTCTTCACACCATCCACGAACGTAAGTACACAAATAGCTAAGTAACAGTTTCATTACACTGCATTCCACAACGCTGCTGCAATCCCAAGAGTATATTGCTGACATACACAGTTCACCTTCAGTATTTGTTTACTAACAGCTGCTCATACAGTTTGCAGATGACATGATGTTCGTGAATAAAAACGGTGACATAAGCACGGAGTAAATATGTTGCAAACAGCAAAAATAATGCTCAAAAACATTATGTAACTTGCAATAAATAAGGTAGTATAAAAAAGTATATTTCAAAAAACGATCAGTAAAAATGTAATAATGTGCCACTCTGTTTGTGTAACCATGCTATTCTCTGCATGTTCTAGATTAAAAAAGCCCACTGATGATGGTGATATTTGTCGCCGAAACTAGTTTGGGAAAATAAAGAAATTAAACATATAACAAGGTGTTTTGCATCAAGGCGGACTCAACTTCTGATATTGTTGTTTTTCTATGCAAACACGGACCAAATGGAAGAGTTCCAAGATAAAATTATTGTCTCTGAAAGAACATTGATCGTAAGCACAATATTATGAAAGTTTAATTGGAAGTTTCTTTACGAAATTGCTCCTACGCATACGTTATGATGTTGGTCAGTACTATGAAAATCGCCCGATTCCAGTTCAAAGTTCGGTACTATTTAGGATGACAATCAAGTCTATGGTGGATGATTAGTCAAGTGACAAATTTGACGGCAAGATTACTCAACGCCGCTCGAGTTTACAGTGGACGCAAGCTGGTGAACCAACAAAACGTATGCCTCTGCACGCGGTATTTACCTTAAGCTACATCGTGCTGCTGCCTGCAAGGCCGATCTCTCCCACTGAAATTCCTACAAAACTAATCTGGCCTTTGCTGAACTTTCCAGCATAAACTTTCCCTAGGTTTCTTGTTATGCAAGAGAACATGTACTCAGCCCTAGTCTTATTATACAGGCACATGGTTGGAGCAGTGTACATAGTATAGTGACCTGTCAGTTCTCGCAAGAACAATTAACTAATCTGGCTGGTTCGTTTCTCCACAGTGGGAGCTAACCGTTGCTGCAGCTATTTTTTTAGTTGGAGTGCAGCCGCTGTGAATGCACTGCCCACATAAATTTCTTCTCTGCATCGTACGGAGCTTTAAGCGCTCCATTCTGCACTTGAGAAGAATCCACCTGAAAAATTTCTCTCTTTTCCTACTCACGGCACAACTACCTCCCTCCACTTAGGTTCCTGTTTCACGTCACGGCTTTCTTCAACCACTCGGTACGTTTCCCTTCAGTATTTTTCTCCTTCCTAGTGCGTTTCCGCCAATCGGACGTTTTATGATTGTTCCAGACGCCTACAGTACATTGATCTTTCTCGTGTGTCTCCCACGCTGGACGAAACTGCATCACTCTTTTGTTCGTATCCTGTTGGAATAACGAAATGCAGTTTTCTAAAGCTTCTTCTCTGCTCTTGGGCAGATGCCCCGCTACAGGCGGTCCTCTGGCTCGAATCACCTGGCCCAGTATCGCTGTCCTCCTTCCTGCCAACCCTTTAAGTGGTTTCTGGCCTAACTCCTGCAGTGCAACTTTGCTACGCTGTTGTGGAGCTGGCTTTTCAAAACTAAAAGCAACTCGACTCGCGTTCCCTGTTCTACCTTCCACTCAAAAACATGCATTGTATAGGAAACGTGTGTTAATTACCATCAATTCCTTTGAGCATTTCATATTGATAGGCAAATGTTCTCATAACTGCCGATTTACATCATGTCATCTTCACCTTCTCGTTGCGATTTGTAAAGGTCTCATGTAAGGTGTGAATCTGACCATTTTATTCTGCCACCTTTACACACTGAGTACCAGGAAGCAGTGACAGCATATCTTACAAGCCGTGATATAATGAGAATGTAAGCTAGGCCAACAGATATTCAAAAACAAAGTGATCATCTATGAAACATGCATATAGTTTGTTTATGGCAAAAGACATTGAAGCAGCAGCCAGACATCATAACACAGTTACAAATGGTACACAGCACAGGCAAAAAGAACATTAATATCATCTTGATATTATTATGCCTACTTTTCAACATCAAGCTTCAATAGCAAAAAAAAAAAAAAAAAAAAAAAAAAAAATGCAATTGCCCTTCAGGCAGAAGACAGATTGTCAACTACCAGTGCAAGACATTGAGACATATGTCACAATGCCGACTTCTGAGTTGTATTTCACCAAAATTTACCAAAGATAGAAAACATTAATGATTGATTCTTTAATTTCACAATAATTAATGGGCTGCGACCATACCTCACTGAAATCGATATAATATTTATGTCCAGATTGTTAAGAAAGCCTTTATTCTAACTCTTTATTTTCCCTCATTACGCTTCTTAGTCATATCTCTCACAAAAATCCGAACTGATCCTCATTCCGAGAATTACTACACATGTCTTTAAAATCACCACCAACAAACTCGTGATAAATAGAGCTAAATTTGTATCATCTTGTCTACAAATATTTAAAAAATTTAGATTATTTCTCACTAGTTGCTTTGGTAACTTTCCAATACGTTCAGGCTTAATAAAAATTATCTACTCATGTTTATCTCAGGTAAAATAGTCTCTAACAACATCGTGATTTTCAAGAATGAAGTCATTGAATACAATTGAATTATCTTGACATTAATCCAGTGCAAGAATTTAATCATTATCTGCAGTAAAAGTACTAATCTTTTTATTATTTTTGTCTTTGACTTTCTTATACACCTTTATAAATTCTTGATGTTTTGGCTAATCTAAACTTTCAGAGTAAACATATGAATGACTGATTTTGTTCCATTTCAACCAGGTCAGAGGTAAAATATGTTATTGTCAATCATTAATGCTGTCTTTCCACAATCATTAGATCCTATAGTTGCACCCTGAATGGACTGTGATCAACACTTACAGTGCTTACTGTTTGATTTCTTCTCTGGAGTTATTTTTGGTTCACAATCAGTTTTCATTTCGTTAATAATATTTTTAGTAGTAATAAATTAGCCACTTATTTCAATTGAGTGACAAGTCATCTGCTCTAAAAAAAAATAGAAAGGAAAAACGACTGACTGTACCTATACAGCACAGCTATAATAATATCGCATTGGTTGGTTTATGTACAAAATTTTTGACACCAAATATTACATCGAATAATATTAACTGTATTGTGATGGGGAAATGATAAAAATTCATGTAGGTCCCTATAGTTTAAAAACCACAGCAAATTTTACTGGTGCCAAAGAGCCAAATACACCCATTCAAGCAAATGAGATTTTAAAACGAGTTTTTTGTTGAGAGCTATGTTAAATTGTACACGGAAAAAAGATAACTGTTGATAGTGTGTTCAGATTTAGTAATACAACTGTTACTGAAACTTCCTGGCAAATTAAAACTGTGTGCCAGATCGAGACTCGAACTCAGGATCTTTGCCTTTCATGGGCAAGTGCTCTACCATCTGAGCTACCCAAGCATTACTCATGACCCATCCTCACAGCTTCAATTCTGCCAGTACCTCGTCTCCTGTGAGGATGGGTTGTGAGTGGTGCTTGGTTACCTCAGATGATAGAGCACTTGACCATGAAAGGCAAAGGTCGAGTTTTGGTCTGGCACACAGTTTTAATGTGCCGGGAAGTCTCATATCAGCATACAATCTACTGCAGAGTGAAAATCAATTTCAAGATGTTCTTAAAATTATTCCATTTGAATTAATTAACATTAATTGTAATTTAGCTGATGTGATGTTTGTGAAGTATAGTGATCACTTTCATCGAGAAACTAACATTATTGCTCCATTTGGGCCTAATGTAGGATTCAGAGCACTAGTAATTCATGAGTCATAGTACCGTGTATAAAGTTCAAGAGTTAGAAATAACTGTAACTAATGAAAATGATAATTTGGTTAACTTCATTGGTGCTAGTGGGACAGTTATTTGAAAAAAGTCTTGATAAATTTTTGTCGCTATCAGGTAAGTAACATTGACAGCTATCAATTTTACTCATTCAATTTGAATGAGAAATCTAAAAAATAATCTAAATATTCCTAAGAAACATATTGAAATTAACTTTCACATGAGTGCTGGTTCAGTTCATTCAAACCATGCTCAGTGCTACACGGGCTTTAGTATTGCTGATATTCATTATTATCCAGCATAAGATGGTAAATCCAATAAAAAATTAATCGATAGTTATGGTGGCAAAGGTATCTGATTTTATAACAGAAAACAAAGAAATAATATTCTGTACAGAACTTTTATTTCACCATTAGATTTGTTGTACTTGACTCAATCTCTTGTTGAAAAAATAAGCATGGAAGGGCATATAACTAACAACGATAAAATAAATAGCAAGGAAAATGAAGTGTTTTATTCATCAGAAATGTTTGGTGGATTTTTTAAAAAATTGTAAAGAAATTATGTGGGCAGTGATCCTACCATAATTTTTACTTGGAGTTCCAGTGCTGGAGATGATATACTTACACGAGCTAACTACAATGTAACTGAAACTGAAGTAAAAGGTACTCTTCCAAAAGAAGATGAAATTGTTGTAGAAAGCATAGAGACTCATGTTACTATCATTAAATACGAACCAACTTATATGGCTGAACATTGACAAAAACAAAAAAAATTGCGATATTTTTCTACGAATTGCAAACTGTAGAAGTGTCTGGGTTGAGTACTAAGAAGAATTTCAAGCAAGATATCGGAAGTTACTGCAACTCGCTAGAATTTTAGATGCCTTATTTTATTGTCGTTGCATTTCAGACTGATTGAATAATCAACTGTTTGTTTCATCACTGTATGATCAGGTTCAACTATAGACTTTCTATTCCAAAAATGAGAGAAATGAAGTTTTCCTGAAGCAAATGTGGAATATTAATCCTACTACTACTACTACTACTACGTGATCAGCCCCAGTGGGCCGCACACATCTACAAGTTTCCTCCTCCACCGTATTCTGTCCATTGCTGCATCCGCCATTCGTCCACATCTATTGACATTTGTTTTAAATCTTCATGGAGTCCGTCCCTCCAACGCTTCTTGGGTCTCCCTGGTGGTCTCTTTCCTGTAGGTGTGAAATCCAGGAGCTTCCGAGGCCATCTGTGATCCTCCATCCAGGCCACATGGCCGGCCCACTGCATTCGTTTGGCTTTCACAGCTTCTGCTATGCTGGGATGCTGGTATAGTTCCTCAAGCTCTTGGTTGTATCTGATCCTCCATTCCCCTGTATCTGCATCCAGAACCGGACCGAAGATCTTCCGAAGCACTTTTCTCTCAAAGACAAGGAGCTTACGGAAGTCCTGTTTCCAGATACTCCATGTCTCAAAGCCAATTAGAACAACAGGTTGGATCAGAATTATATCTATCTACATCTACATCCATACTCCGCAAGCCACCAGACGGTGTGTGGCGGAGGGTACCCTGAGTACCTCTATCGGTTCTATTCCAGTCTCGTATTGTATGTGTAAAGAACGATTGTCGGTATGCTTCTGTGTGGGCTCTAATCTCTCTGATTTTATCCTCATGGTCTCTTCGCGAGATATACGTAGGTGGGAGCAATATACTGCTTGACTCTTCGGTGAAGGTATGTTCTCGAAACTTTAACAAAAGCCTGTACCGAGCTACTGAGCGCCTTTCCTGCAGAGTCTTCCACTGGAGTTTATCTATCATTTCCGTAACGCTTTCGCGATTACTAAATGTCTCTGTAACGAAGCACGCTGCTCTCCGTTGGATCTTCTCTATCTCTTCTATCAACCCTATCTGGTACGGATCCCACACTGCTGAGCAGTATTCAAGCAGTGGGCGAACAAGCGTACTGTAGCCTACTTCCTTTGTTGTCGGATTGCATTTCCTCAGGATTCTTCCAATGAATCTCAGTCTGGCATCTGCTTTACCGACGATCAACTTTATATGATCATTCCATTTAAAAATCACTCCTAATGCGTATTCCCAGATAATTTATGGAATTTACTGCTTCCAGTTGCTGACATGCTATATTGTAGATAAATGATAAGGGACCTATCTTTCTATGTATTCGCATCACATTACACTTGTCTACATTGAGATTCAATTGCCATTCCGTGCACCATGCGTCAATTCGCTGCAGATCCTCCTGCATTTCAGTACAATTTTCCATTGTTGCAACCTCTCGATACACCACAGCATCATCTGCAAAATGCCTCAGTGAACTTCCGATGTCATCCACCAGGTCATTTATGTATATTGTGAATAGCAAAGGTCCTACGACACTCCCCTGCGGCACACCTGAAATCACTCTTACTTCGGAAGACTTCTCTCCGTTGAGAATGACATGTTGCGTTTTGTTGTCTAGGAACTCTTCAATCCAATCAAACTCTTACTTTGTTCATTAAACCACTGTGGGGAACTGTATCAAACGCCTTGCGGAAGTCAAGAAACACGGCATCTAGCTGGGAACCCGAGTCTATGGCCCTCTGAGTCTCGTGGACGAATAGAGCGAACTGGGTTTCACACGATCGTCTTTTTTAAAACCCATGCTGATTCCTACAGAGTAGATTTGTAGTCTCCAGAAAAGACATTATACTCGAGCATAATACGTGTTCCAAAATTCTACAACCGATCGACGTTAGAGATATAGGTCTATAGTTCTGCACATCTGTTCGACGTCCCTTCTTGAAAACGGGGACGACCTGTGCCCTTTTCCAATCCTTTGGAACGCTTCGCTCTTCTGGAGACCTACGGTACACCGCTGCAAGAAGGGGGGCAAGTTCCTTCGCGTACTCTGTGTAAAATCGAACTCGTATCCCATCAGGTCCAGCGGCCTTTCCTCTTTTGAGCGATTTTAATTGTTTATCTATCCCTCTGTCGTCTATTTCGATATCTACCATTTTCTCAACTGTGCGACAATCTAGAGAAGGAAGCACAGTGCAGTCTTCCTCTGTGAAACAGCTTTGGAAGAAGACATTTAGTATTTCGGCCTTCAGTCTGTCGTCCTCTGTTTCAGTGCCATTTTGGTCACAGAGTGTCTGGACATTTTGTTTTGATCCACCTACCACTTTGACATAGGACCAAAATTTCTTAGGATTTTCTGCCAAGTCAGTACATAGAACTTTACTTTCGAATTCATTGAAAGCCTCTCGCATAGCCCTCCTCACACTACATTTCGCTTCGCGTAATTTTTGTTTGTCTGCAAGGCTTTGGCTATGTTTATGTTTGCTGTGAAGTTCCCTTTGCTTCCGCAGCAGTTTTCTAACTCGGTTGTTGTACCACTGTGGCTCTTTCCCATCTCTTACAATCTTGCTTGGCACATACTCATCTAACACATATTGTACGATGGTTTTGAACTTTGTCCACTGTTCCTCAACACTATCTGTACTTGAGACAATTGTGTTGAGCCGTCAAGTACTCTGTAATCTGCTTTTTGTCACTTTTGCTAAACAGAAAAGTCTTCCGACCGTTTTTAATATTTCTATTTACGGCTGAAATCATCGATGCAGTAACCGCTTTATGATCGCTGATTCCCTGTTCTGCATTAACTGATTCAAATAGTTCGGGTCTGTTTGTCACCAGAAGGTCTAATATGTTATCGCCACGAGTCGGTTCTCTGTTTAACTGCTCAAGGTAGTTTTCAGATAAAGCACTTAAAAATATTTCACTGGATTCTTTGTCCCTGCCACCCGTTATGAATGTTTGAGTCTGCCAGTCTATATCTGGCAAATTAAAATCTCCACCCAGAACTATTTTGTACAGTCGAATCTTGAACTGTCTGGAGAGAGATTTGGACCGAAGCAGTTGTGCTAGGCTGTAGTAAGATCGGTTTCCTGCTTGTATTCTGGCATTGATCTCTGCTTCACATGACGAGTTCTCAGTGAAAAGTGCCCCTAGGTATTTTAATTCTTGCACTCTCGTGTAGGAATGGTCCCCAACCTGCAGTGATTGTAGATGATCATCAGTCTGACAATGACCACGTGTCATAACGAGGTACTCTGTCTTGGCTCCGTTTATGTTTAGCCCAAATTTGCTGGCAACCTCCTTTAGTGCTTTTGTCATTTGATCCAACTCCTCTTCCGACCTAGAGAGTAAACAGATGTCGTCTGCATAGGCTAAGTATGCCAGTCTCTTTCCTTCGATTTCAATCGCTTCGTTCTCTTGGAAGGTTTCGCGTACGATCTTCTCGAGGGCAAAGTTAAACAGGATAGGGGACAACCCATCTCCTTGCCTGAGTCCTGTCACAATTTCAAATTCCTCAGTTACGCGATTTCCTATCTTCACCTTTGCATGTGTTTCGTTCAGACAGATCTTTATCAGATTGATGAGTTTCTCTGCTATGCCAAACTCCCTTAAACAGTTTAGCAGGCTCTTGCGATATATTAATCCACCAAATAATATTTTTGTCAAAGCTTATGATGCATTTCCTGATTTTAAATGTGCCATAGCTGAAGGGAGATGTAAATGTAAAGCCATATAATTTCATTATGACTTATCTGATTTATACCATTAATACGATTCATAGAAAAATATTGCTACTAGTCAAAAGATGATGGTGATGAAACATTGTACAACTTATAATAACTGGGAAAGAAAAGGGGGGAGGCAGATAGAGAGAGGGGAGGGAGGGGGGAGGGCGGGGCGAGAGAGAGAGAGAGAGAGAGAGAGAGAGAGCTGAAAATCCCTCTGATGTTTTCTTCATGGGACTGAAGGTTTTGTCGAATTTTATTAATAAAACATTTTCCTAAGGAAATGGAAGCACTCAAGAAGAAGCTCAATAATGCAAGAAATTCTAATTTGTTCTAAAAAATTAGTGAGCTGCCAGTATATGTTCTGAATAACATTACTGGCCGACTTTTTGAGTACTAGACATGTCTGCAACTGAATAACGAGTTTAAGAATATTCTGTCTCGTAGATATTTGAAATTAACTGATGACAATTTTCAGTTTTTTTAAAAGGAAAGGTTAAATCACCATACAATGGAATGAAGAAGCTTACAAATAATAATGAATTTCATTACAATATTCACCTTATTTACTTACCCTATCTTACCTGCTAAATTTGAAGATAAAGTTATATTGATTACTAATGATATTTTATGCTTTATACATTATGGAAACTCTGTGTGTTCAAGAATCCTTTCCCCGAATTACTACAAATATAAATGAGTTTTTTTAACAACTCTTAGAAAATTTATGAGGGAAAATAAATAAATGACAAAATTACTCTTCATTTCCCTATGTTTTCATTTATTTCCTTCCATTTTTCTTCACTTCTGACCATTTCTTTATTTTTTACTAAGAAAATATTTTTAAAAAATGATGAAAATTCCACAAAAATAATGAAAAAATGGTAAAGGTAGATATATATTTTGTAAGTTCTGGCCTATTTTTTCTTAAAAGTATCAGAAATTAAGAAAACCCTACATCATAAAATTCATATCCACTTAAGGTTCTGAATAATTTATTGAAAAGTATAAAAAAATTTAAAAAAATAAATAACAATAAAACTGACAAATAAATGAAATGAAAAAGTTAATCATTGAAATTTCCTTCCATTTTCCTCCATTCCAAACCATCTCCCTCGAATTCACTCTGTTTACCTATGTTTTCTTACATTTTTGAAAAAAAAAATCCTCAAAATGAATTGTTTATAGAACAATAAATATTTACGTTACGGTTATTTTTATCTTAAAATACAGCAGAAATGGCGAAATTCCGGAGAAATGGTGCAATTTCAATGGCTGAGTGGCTGAATGAGCCTGAACTGACGTATTTATTCTACTCTACTAACTAGATGTAATATGGCTGCACTACTACTAATCCTTACCAGAGTTACATAATTCCACATAATTATGAAGGGGATTTTAACGGATTCTTACATTCCCAGGGTTTGGGCTGGCATAGTGATTCTGAACATAAGTAACACCCCTTACATTGGTGATTCACAGGGACTGTGTCGGTTACCAGCTGTTCTCCAGTATTGTCATCAGAATATGTGCAGGAGCTAGTGGGGACTGCAGCAATATTCTGGACTACTTTGTTAGACATCAATTACTTGACGCCACAATCTGATGCTCGTGATACCAGAGTCACTGGTGTTGAAATGCTATGCATAAGAATGATTTGGACAAACACTGCCATAATATTTTATTCTTTTAGGCATCAGTATTTATCACGTTCATTGGTGGTCAGATTAACTTGTACGCTGAGCGGTTCTAGGCGCTTCAGTCCGGAACCGCGCTTCTGCTATGGATGCAGGTTCGAATCCTGCCTCGGCCATGTATGTGTGTGATGTCCTTAGGTTAGTTAGGTTTAAGTAGTTCTAAGTCTAGAGGACTGTTGACCTTAGACATTAAGTCCCATAGTGCTTAGAACCATTTGAACCATTTTTTAACTTGTACATCATATGAAATACCTAGGTATTACAATTACAAACAACTTAAATTGGAAAGAACACATAGAAAATGTTATGGGGAAGGCTAACCAAAGGCTGCGTTTTATTGGCAGGACACTTAGAAAATGTAACAGACCTGCTAAGGAGACTGCCTACACTACGCTTGTCCATCCTCTTTTAGAATACTACTGTGCAGTGTAGGATCCTTACAAGATAGGACTGACGGAGTACATTGAAAAGTTCAAAGAGAGGCAGCACGTTTTGTATTACCACGAAATATGGGAGAGAGTGTCACAGAAATGATAAGGAATTTGGGCTGGAAATCATTAGAAAAAAGGCAGTTCTCGTTGCTACGGAATCTTCTCACGAAATTCCCATCACCTCCTTTCTCCTCAGAAAGCGAAAATATTTTGTTGACACCGACCTACAGAGGGCAGAACGATCACCACAATAAAATAAGGGAAATCAGAGCTCGTACGTAAATATATAGGTGTTCATTCTTTCCGCATGCTATTCGTGATTGGAATAATAGAGAATTATGAAGGTGGTTCGATGAACCCTCTGCCAGGCACTTAAATGTGATTTGCAGAGTATCCATGTAGATGAAATGATGGGGGAACTGGGGTAGTTCAGTTTGAACACGGGTGGCCATTTCTTCTAGGCATCAGTCTTGTGGCCACTATGATGTGGCCCACCACGAATTGCTCTCTTATGCCAAGCTTTCCATCCCAGAGAAGTACTTGCAATCTATGTCTTCAGTTATTTGCTTGGATGTATTCGAATCTGTCATCTTCAACAATTGATACCCCCTACAGTTCCCTCTAGTTATTCCCTGATGTATTAGCAGGTGTTGTATCTCCTATTCCTTCTTCTAGTCAGTGTTTCTCGTACATGCCATGGAGGACATCCTCATTTCTTACCCAATCACTCCACTAATTTTTAATGCCCTTCTGTAGCACCAAAACATCTCACTTCGATTCTTTTCTGTCTCAGTAGCCCAGTGTCCATAATTCAATATCATACAATACCGTGCTCTAAACGTGTATTCTCAGAAGTTGCTTTCACAAATTAACGCCAATTTTTTATACTAGTCGACTGCCCTTGGCTGGGAATGACCTTTATGCCAGTGCAGGGTTGCTTTTTATGTCCTCCTTGCTCCATCACAGATTATTTTACTGCCTAGGTAGCAGAATTACTTAACATCGTCTACTTCATTATACCCAGTTCTTCTGTTCTCGTTTGTGTTACTTCTCACTATTTTAATCTTTCTTCAGTTGACTCTTAATCAATATTTTGTACTGATTAGAATATGTCTTTCCTATCGGTACAGCCTGTAATTCTTCTTCACTTTCACTGAGGATAGCAATGTCATCAGCGAATCATATCATTGATTTCCTTTCACCTTGAATTTTAAACCTACTCTTGAACCTTTCCTTTATTTCTGTCGTTGCTTCTTTGAAGCATAGATTGAACAAAAGGGGCCGCAGACTACATCTGTGTGTTACACCATTTGTAATCTGAACACTTAATTCTTCGTTTTCCACTCTGTGTTCTCTTGGTTCTTGAACATCAACTTTCCCTAAAGCTTACCCATATTTTTGTCAGAATTTCAAACATCTTGAACCGTCTTATTTTGTCAAAGGCTTCTTCTGAGTTGGCAAATCCAATAAACACATCTTGATTTTTCTTCGGTCATGGTTAAATCATCAATCACTATATCAGAAATGTCTCTCTCCATGCCTTTATCCTTCCTAAAGCCAAAAAGATTGTCACCTAAAACGTCCTAAATTTCCTATTCTGTGTATTATTCTTGTCATCAACTCAAATATATGAGCTTTTAAGCTGATTGTGGATAATTCTCGTAGGTATTAGCTCTTGCTATTGTTAGAATTGTGTGGATGATATTTTTCTGAAATTCTGATGGTATATCACCAATCTCTACATTCTATGTGCCATAGCGAGTAGTAGTTTGGTTTCCACATCCCCCAACGAAATTATAAATTCCGACTTGATGTTAACTAACCCTTCTACCTTATTTTGTCTTAAGTTATGACAAGCTTTTTTAAATTGTGACTAACACTGGCTCGCTCTCTCTCTCCCTCCCTCTCTCTCTCTCTCTCTCTCTCTCTCTCTCTCTCTCTCTCTTCCCTTTCGACTCCTGTTACTTCTTCTATCACATAATCAGGCAAGTGCTCCATCTCACAGACACTTATCTACTCTTTCCACCTATCTACTCTCAGGTTGTATCGAGGTATAGTTTGAACAGTGATCCTCACTGTGTTTTCATATGGCTTGAACTAAGAACCAGATACTAACCCCTTAATGTTCTTGAAAGGGATCTGTATGGAGGTCATGGTTTGATGGTGTGGGGTGGGATTATGATTGGTGCACGTGCACCCCAGCATGTCTTTCACAGAGGAACATTAACAGGTCAGGTGTATCAGGATGTCATTTTGCACCAGTCTGCCTGCCTTTTCAGGGGTGCAGTGTGTCCTACCTTCCTCCCGATGGATGATAATACACAGCTCCACCGAGCTGCCATCGTGGGAGAGTACCTTGAAACAGAAGATATCAGGCGAATGGAGTGGCCTGCCCGTTCTCCAGACCTAAACCCCACAGAGCATGTCTGGGGTGTTTTCAGTCGACGTATCACTGCACGTCTGCAAACCCCTATGACACTTCAGGAGCTCCGACAGGCACTGGTGCAAGAATGGGAGGCTATACCCCAGCAGCTGCTCGACCACCTGATCCAGAGTATGCCACCTCATTGTGCGGCCAATGTACGTGTGCATGGTGATCATATCCCATATTGATGTTGGGGTACATGCGCAGGAAACAGTGCCGTTTTGTAAGCAGCTTTCACTTACGTAAAATTTTGAACAGCTTTCACTTAGTTATATTCAGCAGAAATCCAACCTGCATTTGGATTGGACCTCCTGAACTCTTGTGCAGAAAGGTGTGCAGTATACTACTGCATCAATTTTCAATAAGAATTCAGAAGTCTCAGCAATAATCCACCCACTTTCAAATCGAAACTGAAGAGTGTCCCCATTTGCTACTTCTAATACTATTGTAGAGTTCCTTGAAAAATTAAGCTGATTCTTATGTTATATTGATGACTGCTTTTACTGAAACTTATGACTTGTCTTTTTTTGGGTTCATGGACATTAGTTTTATCTGTTATCACTTATGTTGTAATTTCATGTACAGACACGTTCCATGACACTGGGAGATTTGCTTCTGAATGGCAGTGGCAATAATAAAGCAAAGGTGAAGCGGGAACGGAAAATGTAGACTGCAGTAGCTCGCAGCCCTGTGTTCAGCAAGATGGTTTGACTGATCACCATCCCAGATGAGCAGCATAACTCGCAGATGATATGGGATGCTGTCCTCAGGGAGGATCAAAGCAGACCGGAAGGAAATGCAATAGTGCAAATCAATCATGAGGACACAATTTTGTTTCCTGGAGGAGGAAAACAAGAGGACGCTGTTATTCCAAGAGCAGCTGTAATTCCCCCTCACAGGAATGAATGCCACGAACATTCTGATGGAGGAGAATCATGATGGGGATAGGGGGGAATGAAAAAATGAAAGGTTGTTGCCTCAGTAGCTGCAGAGTGCCTACCTTCAAAGTCTCCCTGCTACTGGTACAGAGGCTGGAGGATATTATTCCATGAGATCTAGAGAGGTGTTAGCAGTCTCAGAGGGTCAGCCTGAAGAATCCAGGGTAGAAAAACTGTTGGCAGTGTGCACCGGCGAAATGGACATTTGCTGGGTGAGATTATCACACAGCAGATTATCACAAAGCAGTTTTTCCTTCACCCAGTTCTCCTGGATGGCACACTCCAAGATACATGGGACATTCTTATGATGAGGCCGCATGGTCACCATTGCAATTCATACAGTGGGCAGAAAGAGGCAGGACCTTATGAGCATCCCTACAAAATGTGACACATTTGGCCATGTCTCAACAGGAATTCACATGTGGCTGTAGTGTTGTCACTGGTAACAGACCATCAAGTCTGGAATGAACAATCTGACTGATGACTTCATAGTGCGCTCTGGTAATTGACGGAAGTAATACTCTGTCAAGTTGTGTGTGTGTGTGTGTGTGTGTGTGTGTGTGTGTGTGTGTGTGTGTGTGTGTGTGTGTGTGTGTAGTGCAGGGGCATTAAGGCTACATCAACCTATTTCGTCATCCAATGGACTGGAGTGATGTCCAGATCAGGGAGGAAAGTTTGGATTTACCCCTGTCAGTCCATCAAGTAGCGTAATGTAAATAATAGTATGTGAAGAATTCAGCATTTGATGGACCTTGACATGAACAGGATAGCCATGGAGGAGCAAAGCCATAAGCAGTTGTTGGGCTTGAAAATCGCAATATTTACTTCAGCAGACAGTTCCATCCCTCCGTTTCTCTCATAATTTTTTCAACAGTTCAGCTTATGGGCTTCTACTCTTTCTGTATCCACGCCAGCACATGTGCATCCTTGACAATTTTTCGTCAAAATCTCAAAATCCAGGACTTTTACTGTGTCAGCACTTGTTGCCGTTTCAACTCCATTCTTAGATTTGTGTCCTCGTCTCTGCCAGGAACCATCAATGGCAATACTGATATCAGTGCAACCATCATTTGCTTCCACTGCTTCTGTTGTTGCAGATATCATGTAATCTGTAGCCACTTAATTTACACAATCACCAATGACATTTGTGTAGTGTTTCTAGTGTTCATCCTCTGTAGGGTGGCCTGGTAAATTCATGATGCTGCACAACATTTATCCAGCTGTCCGACCCTTCCCAATGCACCTCAGTCCATATACTAATCTTACGTCATTAGTATACAGGGTGGTCCATTGATCGTGACTGGGCCAAATATCTCACGAAATAAGCGTCAAACGAAAAAACTACAAAGAAAGAAACGTGTCTAGCTTGAAGGAGGAAACCAGATGGCGCTATGGTTGGCCCACTAGATGGTGCTGCCATAGGTCAAACAGATTTCAACTGCGTTTTTTTAAAATAGGAACCCCCATTTTTATTACATATTCGTGTAGTAAGTAAAGAAATATGAATGTTTTAGTTGGACCACTTTTTTCGTTTTATGATAGATAGCGCTGTAAAAGTCACAAACATGTAAGTACATGGTACCACGTAACATTCCGTCAGTGCGGACGGCATTTGCTTCGTGATACATTACCCGTGTTAAAATGGACTGCTTACCAATTGCGGAAAATGTCGATATCGTGTTGATGTATGGCTATTGTGGTCAAGATGCCCAACGAGTGACATCTGGAATTGAGTTCTTCGTCGTTGTTGTACATCCGACGACCGCTAGATGGTGTTCCTGCCTCCTCTAAGCGCTATGTGACTCAAAAAAGACGCCAAAACAATCCCCATGCATTTGTTCTTGCAGTGCGCTTCTGTAGTTCTCTTTATCGCAAATGTTTGTTGTACAATAGGGGACAGTTTGAAGAGGAAATTCTGAGACTGCTCGAAGAATCTGGATCTGATGTTGACGATGATGGGTTTGGAACTACAATTTGTTGTTCTGAAATAGATGGTACTTATAATAGTCAGACTATGTGTTTAGGGATGGCAATTATATTCTCGGCAGTTTCACTGATTCATTTATTTTGATGGTAACAATGTGTGTTCCAAAAATGAAAATGGGCTATCAGATGTATTACAACATTCTATGAAGCAGAGGCAGAATACAACAGAAGTAGTCCCAAAGCAATGTTGTTGACTGGGTAAATGACGATGTTCAACATCAATTACTGCTGTTTGAAGGTGCAAGTAATGTCTTGGCAAGTTTTAACGCGAAAAGCACTGAATTTGGTTGTCTGAGCGTCTTTATTGACGCTAATGTCGTAAAAAAAAAACAAAGACAAAAACAAACTGATACACTGCTGCAACAATTTCCAGATTGCGGAGGCAACATAAGATAACTTCCAGGTCCATTTAGGCTGCTGTGACACTGCATGAGATTTATCAGTTTTTTCCATAATTATTCACATGTGCCTTGTACAGAAACCCAATGTTATGGACTATTGGAGCAATGTGCTAATACTACATTCCTCTTTACCTGCAAAACTCATTAAGAGACAGATTTAGGTCAATTCACTTTGCGCTTCATTTGAATAACAATGATAATTACATAGGAAGGGGGTCAATCAAACCATGATCCTATACACAAAATCTAACCTTTTTTTTTTTTTTTTTTTTTAAAAAAAAAAGGTGAAAGGTATCTACTGACGCAGAGGTTTTGGTGCCATTTATTTTCGTGCCTACAAAGCAAGCCTGTGTAGTGCTACATAAATTCGACGGCAGAAGTAAGTTGCGGCAGCATCCACCAACTTTTTTTTTTCAGAATTTCCGCTTACTTTGCACTCGATTCTAAGCCGCAGGCGGTTTTTTTTGATTACGAAAACCGAAAAAAAGTGCGGCTTAGATTCGAGTAAATACGGTATCTACATAAGTGTCATACACTGTACATGGACCGGTTTTATACTTCTGTAAAATTATTTTAAAGATTGTTTGATGAGTGCACATCTGCTGTCGGCACAGTAATGAGAAACAGAAGAGGCCAACCACAGGAATTCAAACAGAATGAGCTAAGAAGAGATGAAATAGTATTCAAGAGAAAAAATTCACTGGAAAGATACTAGGGATGTGTTTGCCCTTGCTACTAAACATAGAATTACAAGTAGCGTTACAAAGACAACGCCTGATACTTTATTACAATAGAAATATAACTGGTGTTGATCATGGAGATCAGCTAGTGACCTATTATTTTCAACAACAAACAAAAAACGGCGGAAAAGGGTATCTCTTTCCATGTATGTGTGTATGTATATACGATGTGTGTGGTCAGTTTTTACATTCTGTACAAGAAACTTCAGCCTGTCTCAAAACAAACCAGCTTGTTTGCTTTTATGGTGAACCCGGGAAAACAAATACCCTGTTTGCTGCTGAATCCTGCTTTTCATCTTCGTTGAAAGCTTCATGACTAACAGCAAGGCATTTCCCCACTCATATCCAATCAGCAACAAGCAAGAAGTATGCATCAAGATACTGCATTGTTTGCTGTGTGAAGGGCACACGCAGTACTGAAAAGTGAAAAAGGGAGACCAGATTGTGGTGTGAAGAATGTAATGCAGGATTGTATCTACTTGACTATTTCAAGCAGTATCTTAAAAAGATAAATTTTGCTCAATGAAAATGTATAAATTCAATTAACTAGTTTTGACATCTTATAATAAATTCGATTTATTGCAATTACAAACTTTTTCTACCTCTGAATCTTCTATTTTCAAAATATAATGATTCTGTAAGTATGTGATATCTTTCAAAAACTTTAAACAAATGGTGAGATATAGGACGATAATACAAACTTCAGTTGAAAGATTTCTCGACAAATAATGGTTGGTTGAAACAAAATAACTCCAACTGTAGAAACAGGGCAGAATGATAAACATCGGACAGCAAGCCGACTGGAAATAAAAGTCACTACACTCAGTGTTGTATTGTGTGGAATAAAGGTTTGGCAACCCTGCAGACAGTGTGGCATTGACGGAAAGTGGCCCAGGCCTGCTATGTGGGCTTCCCCCTACCGCATCCACACTGAAACTAAACCAAACTCCTCCCGAACAGGCCATGAAGGCCCAACGGTACCGACCAGTTGCATTGTCATCCTCAGCCCATAGGCGTCACTGGATGCAGATCTGGAGGGGCATGTGGTCAGCACACCGCTCTCCCGGCCGTATGTCAGTTTCCGAGACCGGAGCCGCTACTTCTCAATCAAGTAGCTAATCAGTTTGCCTCACAAGGGCTGAGTGCACTGAGCTTGCAAACAGTGGTCGGCACACCGGATGGTCACCCATCCAAGTGCTAGCCCAGCCTGACACCACTTAACTTCGATCATCTGACGGGAATCGGTATAACCACTGCAGCAAGGCTGTTAGCACATCCACATTGTCAACCCTAGAGTAATTTTGAACAGACTATACATGAAGGCATTACCGGAACAGTACGAAAACTTCATTGTCTACAGGTGTGGTTAGTTTCAGCAATAAGGAATAGCTTATGTTTTATAAACATTCAGAAAAATTATTGCATGTTAACATTCAATGAAAATCACAGAAACTAATTTCCATCGATATAGATATTTTGATTACTTATCGTAACAGTAAGTCACTTCTTTGACACCTATTGTCACTTACAATTATTTATTTGATTTATGGTCCAAAAGTAGGGAATTCTACTTCTTGTACTTTCATGATTCTTGTAAGGTAAACTCCCTATTGCATCCCCCTCAAATTAAGTGGTAAGTTGGCCCAGTGCTAATCAAAACTGAACATAGATCAACCATGAAAACAGGAAGATGGCACATTGAATGGTGAAAAACCTCAAAATGGAAACAGTGAATGATCCCAGGCAAACAAGTGCAACATATAGGGAAGTTTGAGACCTACAATGTCGGGGTTAAGTGGTCATGTTGTTGGACTGCCAAGCACATGATATGGGCTCAAAACTTTCTCATGCCTTTTTTTTTGGACAACATCGTTAACTGTCTGTCCAGTCATTGAAATGTTTGGCCTCTTCTGTAGTCTTAGCAGTTGTCATACTTTACATTGGTTATATAGAATATGAGTCGTGTGGTAAGAATACAGCCCATTGCAAGTTACGAGATCAATAGTGAGAGCAGGCGAGATACCACAGACATCTCACAGAAGTGAAAATAGTCAAAGGGTATTAATCATGTTACAAAAATGGAATTCAAAAGTCATAACTTCCAAAAATAAAATGCAACTTGAAAAATGTTAAAAACTTGTTTCGGCAGAGTGCACAGAAACTGTAGGTTTGTCAAACTATTGTGTTCACTTGTTGCAGCTTATGTCAAAAACTATTATGTTTTCGTCATTCCCTTGAGAGTGAGCACATTTGCATTCAAATGAACACCTAAATCAGGCAATCTAACTCATTCACCAGGTGTGCAAATTAGGTGCACAAGTAAGATTTGTATCATATGATACACCTACTGTCAGTAAAGCCTTGTATGACTTAGAAGTGTCTTCCTGTGGAGGATGTGATTGACTTGTCACCTTGTTATAAAACTTTGCAGTTCCTATTTGAGAGCCACTTCCTTTTGGATAATAATACAGTAGTTGTGCAGAATCAACTTTCAGTATAGATCCCTTCATTACACCTCACTGTAGAAATGGACGTTACAACAAAGGCACAAAGTTCATTACTGTGAATAGTTGGGAAAAAAAATGGAATGAAAACCTTTGAACATAACTCACCCACTTTATAGTCTAGCAATGTGACCCCTCAATGACAACCCTGTGGCTTTTCCACATTGTTGTATGTTGCATTTGTGCTTGAACCATACACCATTTGTATTTTGCTTCTTTTAATAATTCAATGCATCTTCTTCCTGTTTCATGCTTAATTCGTACTCAGTTTTTAATGAGCTGTCAACTGGGCCCTCTTACCACTAAATCTGAGGGTACAATGGGAACTTTCCCATGTTAGTACCACCTCAACCACACAACACTGATGTATCAATTTTATGTGCAGATTTGTGAAATATTTTGTTCTCTTAGTTAATATCTCCTGCCTCAAATGCAGCTTCAATTTTTTTACAGTTTGTCAACAAAAAGTATACATGACAATTTACAAGCTTAGAAATTTTATAATTTGCATGTGCTATCTTCCGTTTGTGGCTCTTGCTGAATATGCCCACTTGTTGGACTGTTTTTACAGTAAAGAAAATGGAACTCTGGCACATATAACATTATATAATGCTTGACTATCCCAAAATTCAACAAATATTGCAAGTTTTGCACAGTGTTATGTTACAATCATGTTGTATCAATGAAAATTGATACTGTATTTTTTCCTACTCTACTTTACGAAATAGGTAAGTTCCTTCTATCTGCATAGTAGCCTCATACAGTATTACAATGTCCACTGGCTGTTTTTCTGAGTGGTGGATTATTTGCATGTGGTGTGACATGTAGTTTTGTGACCTGATTGCAGAAATTTTTAAGACTCGCCCATCAATTTTCCAGTTTGTCTGGCATGTAGTTGGGCAGACTGCCTGGTGGGGGGTAGTCGTGGCATTATCAGCAGTGGCGCCTGTCCATCTGGAGTTGCTACATGCCAGGCTGTAGGTTCTCTGTTGACGTGACGCTGGACTGAGCAAAATGTGCTGAAGATAGTGGGGGGGAATCTTGAAAGCATGATAATTTGCTCTAGCATGCTATACTGTGAGAGTGACTGTGTTAGCTGACAAATGTATGTATATTTTTTTTAAATGCAGCGTTACAGCTGTGCAGAATCGGAATGTTGATGCAGTTCTTTGATTCTCTTTATTTAAGTGTAAAACGATAACAGGATTGCGGATGACAGGTGTATCATGCAGTGTGGTGTGAATATTTGTAGGTATGGCATGAATATTCCTACACACACACACACACACACACACACACACACACACACACACACACACACACACACACACACACACACAGCACTGATGATAGCTATACCACGGCAGTAATCTAGATAGATATGCCGTAACTGACATGTGCAATGTACTGCTGTGTTCATCACTGATTATCACAATGTAAATAAACATATGGCATCACCTGTACTGCAGACAAAGAAGCAAACACTGCCCAAGATAAGAGCTGACACTACATTCTAACCATGCAATTTCTGTGGCAGGACCTGGGTGCAGTGCAGTTTACACAAGTTTAACACAGCACCATACAAGCCCCTACTAAGTCCTTTGAATAATGTAGAGGACTGTTTCACAGAGCTTATGGGGTGCCGCTGGGTGACATCTTTGACAATCACTGATACTTTGCCATTTGTAACTAAAATAATCGAGTGTTCACCTCTGAAACTATCAGGAGTTGTTTAAGGCACCATTTGGAAGCATTGCCTTAAATTGTATGAACACTTTATAAGACAAGAAAAATCAAATTTTCCTATGAGAATTGGTTCAAGATTGCTACAGAAAAGCATATAAGGTTCTGTCTTCAAAAGATAAGTTACTTACAAAATGAGTTTACTGATGTCTCCTCTTGTTACTGTTGCTGAGACGTTACTAAGTGAGGCACTATGTAATCACAGGTGCAAAGGAACAATTTGAAGGATGCTTTTTTTTATCATTTATTTTGAAACTATGGAGAAGTGATATTATGGAAGTTTGTTTTACACCACATACGCTACGAAAACTGCAAACTTGATTGTAGCAAGTCAACCACCTGATGGTGATTTTCCTGTATGGCGAAATCCAGAGCTGTTGTTCCAGCGTTATTTCTGGCTGCCTTGTCCGCTCCTGCCTCGAGCAGCATGGACACAACTGTGGCGTTGCCTGCAACTGCCGCCCAGTGCAGTGGGGTCCTCCCACAGATATCTACGACATCCGGGTAGGTGCAGTCGAGGGGAGGGTCTGATGCCACCAGCAGCAGCCACACCACATTCTCGTGGCCCCATATTGCCGCCAAGTGGAGAGGCGTAAGCTGCTCGAAGTACTCGACAGCCCCAACATCTGCCCCAGCTCGCAGCAACCATCTCACCACCTCCACGTGCCCTCTGGCTGCTGCCCGGTGCAGAGCAGTCCACCCAAAGTGGTCCCTCACCCCTACATCAGCACCTGCCATCAGCAATGCCCGCAGCTCCTCCACTGCCCCCTTCTGAGCTGCCCAGAGCAGCAATTTGTCTCGCTCCTCTCCACAGAAGCTCCTGCACAAAAACCATCAAGATGACATTTTTCACTATATCCAGCGACATACCACACAGCTTTTGACCATACAACTTGATTAACACCTCCATAAACGACTGAACTTACTCTCTGACACAAGTTGGACGGCAGCAGGCAGCCATGAGCAGTGCACCTCTGACAGATGGGCAGCTGAAGTTGGTGTGGGATTGACTGCCGGCAGTGAGATGGAATGCTGCACACAGAGATTCCAGAAGTGAGTTTACTTACATGGGGACCAGAACTCATACTGCATACAAGAATAGCCTGTCAGTTAATATGAAGACTTACCAGAGAGCTAATCAGTTTCTACACTATTCTTACCACATTCTCTGTTGGTGTAACAGGCATGCAGTACCAAAAAAACTTGAAAATGGAGTACCAAGTAAAGACAAATGCAAGGGCCAACAATGTTTCTGGCGTGACATAATACTAGTGATCAATTTAAGTACGACTCTACAGCAATAGTTACACTGAGGTTAGAATAGCACTTATCAGGCTATCTCAGACCTTTAAACATACACTTACCATGAGAAAGTCTTAAAAATCATTTGTAGCTGCTATGGCAGACACTGGCCTGTAAGAGGCACAGAGAAACAGGAGTTCAACAAGTTTTTAACTTAGCAAGGGGCGGTAAGTGAGAGATGGTAGTACTGCAGTAAACTGACAATTACCAGGATGGAACTAAGGCACTGGTTAAAAATATCATCACAGATGATTTAAGTATCATCCAATAAACGAACTTTACACACATTGAAAAACAAGCACTGTTAGCAGGCAACCATTAAAAACGTGAGTCTTGGAATTTGGGTTATCAACATACTGTAGAAGAGAGATTAAGGATTTCATGCACATGCAGCAAGCGTGAAGGACAATTTTTATCATTAACTGATGACGATGGTCAGAAACTACAAAAAGGATTCTGTACGAATTATCAATAGCATTTTCAAAATATACTTCTAAACAAAGCAGATAATGTAGGTGCATTTGAATGTTATGTCTCAGTAACAGATTTTTTAAAAGAATGGCTTTCTTTTTCAAAGATTAATTTTGATATAAAATTACTCTGAACAAAATAGATTTCAGAGTTTACTCTGAAAACAAAAAAGTGTGCACAGTGTAGGCAATATCTCAAAGAGAATGTTTACAGTTGGATGAGTAGCCAGTTTCATACAGCATACGCATTTAACAATATCTGCGAAATAAAGGGAAGTGACATGAATTGAGCACACAGAGGGTGTTTCAGAAATGACCGGTATATTTGAAACGGCTATAAAAACTAAACGAGCAGCGATAGAAATACACCGTTTGTTGCAATATGCTTGGGACAACAGTACATTTTCAGGCGGACAAACTTTTTGAAATTACAGTAGTTCCAATTTTCAACAACAGATGGCTCTGCAAGTGATGTGAAAGATATAGAAGACAACGCAGTCTGTGGGTGCCCCATTCTGTACGTCGTCATTCTGCTGTAAGCGTGTGCTGTTCACAACGTGCATGTGTGCTGTGGACAACATGGTTTATTCCTTAGAACAGAGGATTTTTCTAGTGTTGGAATTCCATCGCCTAGAACACAGTGTTGTTGCAACAAGACGAAGTTTTCAACGGAGGTTTAATGTAACCAAAGGACCGAAAAGCGATACAATAAAGGAGCTGTTTGAAAAATTTCAACGGACTGGGAACGTGACGGATGAATGTGCTGGAAAGGCAGGGCGACCGTGTACGGCAACCACAGAGGGCAACGTGCAACTAGTGCAGCAGGTGATCCAACAGTGGCCTCAGGTTTCTGTTCGCCGTGTTGCAGCTGCGGTCCAAATGACGCCAACGTCCACGTATCGTCTCATGCGCCAGAGTTTACACCTATATCCATACAAAATTCATACGTGGCAACCCCTCAGGCCGCTACCATTGCTGCATGAGAGACATTCGATAACGATATAGTGCACAGGATTCATGATGGCGATATGTATGTGGGCAGCATTTGGTTTACTGACGAAGCTTATTATTACCTGGATGGCTTCGTCAATAGACAGAACTGGCGCATATGGGGAACCAAAAAGCCCCATGTTGCAGTCCCATCGTCCCTGCATCATCAAAAAGTACTGGTCTGGGCCGCCATTTCTTCCAAAGGAATCATTGGCCCATTTTTCAGATCCGAAACGATTACTGCATCACGCGCTATCTGGACATTCTTCGTGAATTTGTGGCGGTACAAACTCCCTTAGACGACACTGCAAACACCTCGTGGTTTATGCAAGATGGTGCCCGGCCACATCGCACGGCCGACGTCTTGAATTTCCTGAATTAATATTTCAATGATCGAGTGATTGCTTTGGGCTATCCGAAACATACAGGAGGCGGCGTGGATTGGCCTCCCTCTTCGCCAGACATGAACCCCTGTGACTTCTTTCTGTGGGGACACTTGAAAGACCAAGTGTACCGCCAGAATCCAGAAACAATTGAACAGCTGAAGCAGTACATTTCATCTGCATGTGAAGCCATTCCGCCAGACACGTTGTCAAAGGTTTCGGGTAATTTTATTCAGAGACTACGCCATATTATTGCTACGCATGGTGGATATGTGGAATATATCCTAGTATAGAGTTTCCCCAGACCGCAGCGCCATCTGTTGTTGACAATTGTAACTACTGTAATTTCGAAAGTTTGTCTGCCTGAAAATGTACTGTTGTCCCAAGCATATTGCAACAATCGGTGTATTTCTATCGCTGCTCGTTTAGTTTGTATTGCCGTTCCAAATATACTGGTCATTTTTTAAACACCCTGTATCTGATACAGTGTAACAAAGGATAGTTCAATGTCAACATCATGCCATCAGTATTGTGTGTTAGAGACCTATCAGTGATTGAAGTAGGAGTACAGAAGGTTGCCTGCTATTGGTGCCATTGACACCGTGGTCTTTGGTAGCATAACAGAGAACTTCAGGCAAGGTACCAGGCTAAAGATTTGGTGCCTGCTCCTCCAGGATGCAGTAGGTTGTGTTAACCAGTACATATTGTTCTGCACTTTGTAGACAGGAGTATACTGTAGTGTACCATATGTTCTGGGCCATTGCTGAACATAGCAAGAAGGAAGTGTGACGCTGAGGCTAACTTTCGTGTGCAACCACTGGAAACTGTCGCGTCACTGTACGGACCGAATTGTGATCATGTGGGGTAGGTATGAGGTGTACTTATATAGGAAGTGTAAAACCATCTGTGTGACTAGGAACTAGTAATCAACTGCTTTGAAATTGCGACACAATGTTGCATTGTATCTGTGTTTTTACATTCCTGTTTTTATGCAGGTAATATACAAGTTTTTATAAAAGGAATGAGAAATGATGCAAGGAAAAAAACATCACATGCACACGCATAGGAGGGGTACCTAAAAAACACTTTTCAGAATGCAAAATTTTGTGAATATCAAAGCAGCTTGTCAGCAACTTTCATAGATACACCATTTTGAACAAACATTTAAAGTTTTATTTACATAGATTTTTAAGCCAAACAAAGGTCTCTTTATGCAATCGTCCTATAGACCGATAGCAGTATCTTCATATTTATGAAAAACTCTTAAGAGTTGTTCAAATGGTGGATAGAGAGACATATTGTTCTGAAGATGCAGTTCGGATTCCCAAGGGAAAACTGTTCTAGACAGCAGAGGGATTTTGATTCATGATGTTCAACAAACCTTTATGAATAAATGTTTATATTCAGTATTTTGTGATAATAGTTGGCACTTATTACATTGTGACAATTATCACACTGGAAAGAAAGTTTGTTTCTTCACACCTTATACTTATCTGTGGAATTAAATTTTTGCTGTGAGAAAGGAGAATGTATGCTCAGTACTACACAAATGTCATCAGACCTGTGGGGGATGAGATCATCTCCCTCAGGCAGCTGTACTGATCTCCCTCCTGTAAAATGTGTGTGTGTGATCTTAAGAAATGTTGCTCACCAAGAGTATTCACCTTACAATTCACTGATAAACTGTATTTGACAGCTTATTACACCGACACACCAAAAGAAATTATTGTAGCATGCTGATTACATACAGGCATCTACCATTTGCACGAAAATTACTATCGGCCTGTGCAGTGTAGTGCATCATCACAGACAGTTGGCAAGCAAGGGATGTTGTCAGTGCAGTAACTAGACAATGATGCAGTGCTGCAAGGCAGGTAGCTTTTTGAAACAGTGAACTAAACAGTATTGCACAGAGTAGTGCAGCAGGGGGTAAGCCAGGTTTCCCAACTGAATGGCAGTGGGATTTCAGGATATGTGAATGATACTGCGCCAATACCGACAGTAAATACTTTACGTTTTTGCAACGGAATGATTCCCAAACTCGCAGCCATAACAGAAAAATGGGGCTGTACTGGGCAAGAGTGCTGCACAGACCTGACAGTGAAACTTACAGGGTCCAAGGACACAGCAGAGAAACAGCTCTAAGCAGCACATCTGGCCTACCCAGTTCGACACCAGGAACATGGGCGACTCCTACCCGGGAGACAGCAGGTCCCTTCCCATGCACGACCAGCCACCTATCAAGGTTGGAAGAGCACCTTAATGTGGCAGGCTTCCTTACCATGATGCACCTGGACACTACTCTCAGCCGTGGCAGAGATACAGCACGGTCGAGTGTGCACGCCAATGGCATATCGAGGCGGCTGGTGCGCTGTGGAGAATCCGTACAGACATTTTGGGGCACGCAAGCGTCCAGACCAGTGGCAGAATTCAGTGGCCTGCCAGCCACTAACTCAGTTTATCAAGCAGTGCAGACGGATCAGTGATGAATTGATTAAGTTGTAGGTGCCTTTCTCTGGAGTGTACCGCGCCCCCCACCTCACCACATCCGGCCAGAAACCTCTAGCTCGTAGCCACCCCTCTCTCAACTGGGGATGCTATGTGATGTATCGTGCTGTGTCGAACATTGAGATTTAGCTGAAAAAGACTGGCCTGGGGTAATAGAAAAATCATTGGCAGTTATTTTTACACGAAGAGGAGAAGTGGAAGGCATGGAAAAACATCCTATTCATAATTCAAGCAAAGTTCCTAGGCATTAGACTCGACTTTAGGTTAATATGGAGAGCTGAAGTCTTGCTAAAAATCAAAATTGTTTGTGCGAATTTTGCAGACAGGACATCTTCTAATCAAAAGTTTAATGAATGTCACGTACTATGCAGGATGGTGGGATTGAGTGATGCAGTAACAAGGAGAGGTCAACAGTATTGGGATCAAACCATCTGCATGGTGATGTAGGTTACGATTGCAGGTAACACATCGTGCAGCCATTCACCCTTGTCAGCCCGCGTCCGCGACTTATCAATGAAAAAAGTTTTTAATTTTACATGACAGTAGCGTTGAAAAATAAGAATTTAGTAAATTGTAGTATCATGTAATTGATAGGGTATGGCTTTCAGGTGCTGATGGTCGTGGGTTTGAACCTAGTCCAGGTACTATAGATTTATTGTTTTCAATATCTATCAAAATGAGTAAGCATCTTTAATTGGAGTAATTTTTGTTTATATTCTTTGTCACATTTTTCTTACTGTAAAAATTTCTCTCTTGTTCTCAATTTTCTTTATATTTTTCCACTTAATTTTTCTTAATGTTGATTTAATATTATTATACCTGCATTAAAATATTTGAAAATTCCAACATATTGGTTAAAAAACCAAACAAAAATCTCTAAACTGACTGTGCAATGGCGTCGAAAATGTGTTTTTCGTTACAAGACGTGCATTTTTATGGTAATAGTTTCACAGAAAAAAAAGAAATGTAGCATAAATTTTAACTGCACTACAGACAAAGAAACAAATGAAAATTTAAATGGAAGGAGGGATTACAAGTGAAACGAATTTCAAGCAAAATGAGGAATAGAAATAATTAATGCAATAACATGGACAAAAAATGATAAAATGAAACAAATTAAATCGAAATTCATACCTAAAATTAAACTCACATGAATAAGGATTTCAAGTGAGAAAAGGAATTATGGGAAGAAAAATGATGGCAAATTATGTTAAAACAATGATTAAAATGATGTCACTAAGGAATAGAAATAAAAAATAGCATTTAGACCAATTAATTGAATAAAAGTATTGATAAAAGAAATTTCGATAATTTAAATTTAAAATAAATTTAAATTATCTGAAGAGTTTCGAACCCACAGCCTTCTGTACAACAAGGCCTTACCATATTAATTACACCACACAACCAGTCAGTATCATACATTTTTAATGCCATCAAGTGTCACGCAAAATTTCCAAACTTTTGTCAGTAACTTATAAACAAGGGCCTACCACGGTAAATGGCTAAAGGTGTGATTGCTGGGATCTCAACCTACAGATGGTAATCACACAGATGGTTACAAAAAGTCCATCAAATGACTGGGGACCTCTCCTTGTCAGTGTACTGCGAAGTTTCTAAAATCAAAATGGAACAAAAGTGTGCTGCCTATAATTACACTGAACAAAAAATCTGAAGTGGAAGTGTGTAAACTGCATGATTTTGAGTTAGTTATGGCTATTTCAGTATAAAATGATACAAAATCATAAATATTTCGCTCTAATTTTATAAAATTAACCAACATTTTTGTATAAATAACTCACTAACTAATCAAAATATCCACGGGTGTACTGCCGGTCTATAGTGTCCAACGGGCACAATATTTGGGCGATCAAACATGTCGCCATCATCAGGTGAACTGACGGACTGAGCTCGTGTGAACGCGCCGGCACGGAGATCCGTACGCTATGGCTGCTCAGAGGAAACTGGGATTTAAATACCCTCCGCCCGCGGCGCGCTCCCTCCGCCGTCCGCGCCCCGCGGTGGAACAGATTGCGACGGCGTCTGAGATGACGTCGGTGTGATGGCTCTGTCCGCCGTGGTCGTCACAACTATGCGTTTGCTCGATTTACTCTTGATTAACCCAATCGCTGATTCCGAAGCCTTGCTAAGATTATAGTCACAGTCACGGTTTATGAGGTCGTCATTGGCGCGAATTTCGATGGCCTCTCTAACAAAGCTCTCCCAGTATCTCGACGTCTGTACCAGAATCCTCGTGCGGTCATACTCCATAGCGTGATTTTCCGACAAACAATGTTCAGCGACCGCCGACTTGCTCGGATACATCAGTCGAGTGTGCCTCTGGTGTTCACGGCATCGTTCCTCGACGGTACGCATCGTCTGACCGATATACGACTTGCCACATTGACACGGAATATGGTACACGCCGGCCTTCCTCAAACCGAGGTCATCTTTGGCGCTCCCCACCAGTGCACGAGTTTCATTCGGAGGACAAAACAGTCCCGACCCGGTGTTTCTTCAGAATGCGGCCGATTTTCCCCGAGAGTGCGCCTGTGTATGGAATAAACGCAGTGCCTACCTCCTCCCTCGTGACTTCATCCACCTCAACAGGTTGTGATGCAGTGGTTGGGCGCAGAGCACGTTGGATCTGCCACTCTGAGTACCCATTCTTTCGGAACAGTTCTCAGATGTTCCAATTCCTGGGGTAGACTCTCTGTGTCAGAGATAGTGCGCGCCCTATGTACTAGAGTTTTAAGTACCCCATTCCTCTGTGAAGGGTGGTCGCAGCTGTCTGCGTGCAAATACAGATCAGTGTGTGTTGTCTCGATACACCCCATTACCTAGGGTGCCGTTAGTCCTTCTCCTGACCAAGACGTCAAGGAAAGGTAATTTACCCTCCGTTTCAGTCTCCATAGTGAATTTGATGTTGGGGTGTATGGAGTTTAGATGTGTAAGGAAGTCAAGGAGTTTATCCATACCATGTGGCCAGATGACGAACGTGTCGTCCACGTAACGGAAAAATCAAGTAGGTTTCCATTTAAATCGGCTGCCGCCGCGACCGAAACCAGTTCCCCCTGAGCAGTCATAGCGTACGGATCTCCGTACCGGCACGTTCACAGGACCTCAGTCCGTCAGTTCACCTGATGATGGCGACATGTTTGATCGCCGAAATATTGTGCCCGTTGGACACTATAGACCGGCAGTACACCCGTGGATATTTTGATTATCAAATACGCCGGGAGAAACTCAAGAATCACAACTCACTAACTAAATATGCATTGATCTCCCAAGATTCAGTAAAACATATTTTAAGTTAATAATTACTTGAATTATGTTGCATGTTATGCACTGATAAATGTCAGTGCCATTCTGGTAGTACAAAAGTAGAATATTAAGAAAAATGAAGATATTACGTGAATGGAAATACTTTGGTAGACTACTTTGTACCAGAACTACGTAAAGCACAAAAGGAAATATATAAATTAGCTGGTCACAAATGTATATAAAGGATTACGAATGTTAAATGTACATGTGTACAGTATATACAACTACATATTTTGTTCAGAGATAAATTCAGAGGATGACCGTTTTCGCTTGACTTGACGTTTATACATATACTTGGGAACATCCCTTATGACAGTCCAGCAGTAATCTGCTGAAATAGTAGGACTCCACTTTCTGGCATACCTTTTCTCAAATGTGGCAAATATCTTTACGAAATCGCTCCCCATGTTCATTACTTACTGCACCACAATCTCTGGGGAAGAAATCAAGGCCACTAAGTAGGAAACGCATTTTCAATAACATGTTGGAAAGTTTCATGCTTTATCACCTTGTATGTTTCCATAAAGAGTATGGTCTCCAAAAATCTCTCGAATCTGTGGGCCTACAAAGATGCGCTCCTTTACTTTGTCACCACTTAAGGGAATTTTTGACGTAAGTACTTAAAAAGGATCACCATCTTTGTTCATTCCCTTATAGTTTTCATGAGACTCAACTTGATGTGCAAGGGCGGCAGCAGAATCTGCTTACGATCTACTAGCGGTTCACTCAATGTTCTTTATACCTGGTTGAAGAGGTTTTCTGGTGGCCATTCGTGTTTACTGCAATGAGATATACGAGCTCGGCTATCCCATTCACGAAGAAAGCAGCAATATTTAGTGTACCCTAACTAGATAACTAATAGCAGTGCAACCACTCTCAAATCACCACAAGTGCAATAATAAAGTCATTGAAGTTTAAGAGGAGGGAGACAAAAAAAAATTGGTATCAAAATGTGTCCAAAATATTGCACACAAGTAGGGCAAGGGACAATAACATAATCCATTGTTACTAGTTATGACGGACAACCCATTATTTTATTTTAAACATAACAAAAATTTCGTATACAATTATCTCACCATAATAAAACAGTGTAAAATGAAAACTAGAGCTAATTTGGAATTGTCTTTGTGATATTCGTGATCGGCACATTAGAACTGATAGAAATTGGCCATTTTCATTGCCTCACAATGTTGTAGACATGATTTAAGATGTGGCTACAAATAAGCAAACGGGGATAGTAAATTTCTTGTTGTTTCTGGGGCACAGTGGCATCTTTAGACGGCTTCACAAAGTAAGCCATGAACTTGAGCATAATCCTAAATGATGGTCGTCGACGAAATGTGAGCTCCAGCAATGAAACAGCGAGAAATGTCTATAATTATAATTATAATAATATTTTACTGTCGTTAAGTTTACAGAAGCAATAGACAACGTCAACCAATGCGATTCGAACAAGACTTCCTAAAATAGAATTGTTCCCCTGGACTCTCAGCAGGCAACTCATAAAAAGGGTTACGCACATGTGCTTCAGTCGTGGCCAGTTCCCAGCTCATCTGTTCCACATATGATCGAAAGAATCTCCAGTGCACAACTTTCGCAATGTAGGAGACGACATGAACGATCTACCATTTTTGTGTACCAGACACAAAACAACAGTAACCTTTCATCAGAGAATTAGTTAACAACAGAGGTTCGCTTCCAACATTAACTGCAGTGTTTCTGTCAACTGACTAGAATGAACCCAGTATTAAACGTTATGTGTAAGCAGAAAAGTGTGTGTTTTTATCTTTATAATGCAAAAGGGGGACAGATAACGTACGGGGATTGACCCTACACTTTCGACACACTACTTAGTACACATTCTTGTGTGCGCGACGCTAATTGTTGTTGTAACCGCTGGTGAGATCACTTTACTCGAAAGTTTTAATGCTTCAAGACTGGAAGATAGAGGCAAAGGTTTAGAAATTAGAATTCCGAGATCAAGGTAAGTCGCGGAAGTTTTCCTGCTGGTCTGCTAGCTTATAACTGGTTTGAGACTGTGCATTAGAAACACTAGATTACGTAGGTAGAGTAGTAGCTTCTTTCCCCAACATCTTTGATAAAAACGGTGGTGTGGCATCTGGCACTATGAAAACTGACTGGTGACACACCCTCACTGAGGGGAGACACCGCTATGTTTGCAACGCTACCAGGAGTCCACACAATATTTTGTTTTATTTTATTTATTTTTTTTTACAGGAAAATGCCGATAAACGCATTGAAAAACAACGGACGGGGTAAAATGAACTGCAGAAGATCTAACAGAGGCCGTGAGACTAGTCGAAGGGGAATGTAATGGTAAAAGGAAAGCAACTCGAATGAAGAACATACCGGAACGACAATTTGCGGACAAGACTTGCTACGCACAATTTCAAGGTAACAGGGTATGGACCACCATCATACTGGGTGAAAATGCAGGAAGGAATTAGTTGCCCACGAAAAGGAATTGCAAGCATGTGGCTTTCCTCGCAAACCGTCATACCTCTGGCAGACGGCTTTCAATTTAGCTGATCAGATAGGATTGAAAAATAAAATCAACCAAGAAAAGAAACGTACAAGGAAAGACTGGCTTCTCTTACTTTTAGAACGAAATACAGACTACCTTCCAAAGCGCATGGGCTTTCTGCTGCCAGAGCGACTGAAATGGACAAAGACTAAGTCAATTCTTAGTATGATCTATCGATAAAAACGTTGACAAAATGGAATTTTGAATAAACCAGAGAGTATCTACAACGCAGACCAAACTGGTCTAGAGTTAAGCAATGAGTATGGGAAGGTTGCAGTGGCAAAAGGAAGCAGAGACATCCATGTCACTGCTTCCGCCGTGAAAGGAGACAGTAATAGCTATTGCCTGCTGTAATGGTGAAGGAATTTTTTTAGCACCTAATTGCATTCACACAGTGGCAGGTAAAAAACAAGACACTGTCGACAACATACGTCCCATATCAGTTGGGAGGAGATAATCCGCTCATGTCCACATCTTCATAGATTGGTTCAGAAACCATTTCCTAAGTAAAAACACACCTGGCCCTGCCCTGCTGTTCTGTTAGATGGTAATTTCTCTCACACGAATGGTGTCATACTTATGGTTGCAGCTTTTGAAAACCAAGTGCCGACAGTTTGCCTGGTCATACGAAACACTGTTTACAGCCACTATACCGATCTTTTTGAAGCCGCTTTAATCTCACTATAAAGAACCTTGTCATTCACAGGGTTGCAGCTAATGAAAGCAAAGACAGGAGAGTAACAAGGCAGCTCTTTGGAGAGTTGCCCTTACAGCACGGACTCGTGCATCAGCTGTCCATATAGTAGTATCCTCATATAGAGCTACTGGGATTATCCAGCTTGATATAGCATCAATTCCTAATCACGCCTTTGTCCCACACAATAATACTGAAATTGAATTCATAACTATTGAAGAGGTCTTTAATTATTTGACTCCAGATCAGCCATCAACATCCCAAACAAATTTGTTTACAAGACACCCTCCTGTTCGCAAAAATTCCACAAATGCGGCTGCTGCTCGATTAACTGCACACATTTTTAGCGTAAATGACAACTCAGTGACTTCTCATGGAGGAAGTATTAGATCAGATTTGCTGGAACAGATTTCATCACCTGTTCCTGCACTACCCCAGAAGTTTTATAGTCAATTTTTGACACCGAATAACTCATTCCTTCTCAGTTTTTAGGAGAAACTAAACCGAATGCTGCCATGTGTATTCTAGTTACATTACTGGAATTTTTCACAACTGAAAGTGACTTCATTCTGCTTTCATAGAGACAAATAACTCACAGTACATCACTTTGATATTTAATTATTTCAAAGTTTGAGTTATCTGGTTTCAACAATTTACAAACATTTTTGCTTTTTTAGGATTTCGTTGGTTGGGGTTGTTTGAGGAAGGAGACCAAACTGCGAGGTCATCGGTCTCATCGGATTAGGAAGAACGGGGAGGGAAATCGGCTGAGCCCTTTCAAGGGAACCATCCCGGCTTTTGCCTAGAGCCATTTAGGGAAATCACGGAAAACCTAAATCAGGATGGCCGGACGCGGGATTGAACCGTCGTCCTCCCGAATGCGAGTCTAGTGTTTTTAGGATTTAATTGTATGAACACTTAACATTACATCAGCATGGTCTGACAAAACAGAACAAACTGAATTATTTTAATACCAATATTGATTGACTGCACATTTCCTATAATTTTAGTCAACTGGCCAAGAAAGCACTTCATATCTACACCTGCGTGGATACTCTGAAAGTCACATTTACGTGCCTGGCAGAGGATTCATCGAACCACCTTCACAATTCTCTATTATTCCAATCTCGTATAGCGCGCGGAAAGAATGAACACCTATATCTTTCCGTACGAGCTCTGATTTCCCTTATTTTATCGTGATCATTTCTCCCTATGTAGGTCGGTGTCAAAATATTTTCGCATCCAGAGCACAAAGTTGTCGATTGGAATTTCGTCATAAGATTCCGTCGCAACGAAAAACGCCTTTCTTTTAAGGATGTCCAGCTGAAATTCTGGATCATTTCTGTGACACACTCTCCTACATTTCGCGATAATATAAAATGTGCTGCCTTTATTTGAACTTTTTCTATGTACTCCGTCAGTCCTATCTGGTAAGGATCCCATACCGTGCACAAGTATTCTAAAAGAGGACGGACAAGCGTAGTGTAGGCAGTCTCCTTAGTAGGTCTGTCACATTTTCTAAGTGCCCTGCTAATAAAACGCAGTCTTTGGTTAGCCTTACTCACAACATTTTCTGTGTGTTCCTTCCAATTTAAGTTGTTCGTAACTGTAATACCTAGGTATTTAGTTGAATATACGGCTTTTAGATTGGACTGATTTATCGTCTAACCGAAGTTTAGAGAGTTCCTTTTAGCATTGCTGTGGATGACTTCACACTTTTCGTTATTTAGTGTCAACTGCGACTTTTCGCATCATTCAGATATCTTTTCTAAATCGTTTTGCAGTTTGTTTTGATCTTCTGATGACTTTATTAGTGAAACGACAGCGTCATCTGCAAACAACTGAAGACGGTTGCTCCGATTGTCTCCAAAATCGTTTATTTAGGTAAGGAACAGCAAACGGCCTATTACACTAACTTGGGGAACGCCAGAAATCACTTCTCTTTTACTCGATGACTTTCCGTCAATTACTACAAACTGACCTCTCTGACAGGATGTCAAAAATCCAGTCACATAACTGGGACGACATTCCATAAGCACGCAATTTCACTACGAACTGCTTATGCGGTGTAGTGTCAAAAGCCTTCCGGAAATCCATAAATACGGAATCGATCTGAAATTCGTTGTCAATAGCACTCAACACTTCATGTGAATAAAGAGCTAGTTGTGTTTCACAGGAACGATGTTTTCTAAACCCATGTTTGACTGTGTGTCGATAGACCTGTGGTGTCACCGCCAGACACCACACTTGCTAGGTGGTAGCCTTTAAATCGGCCGCGGTCCGTTAGTATACGTCGCACCCGCGTGTCGCCACTATCAGTGATTGCAGACCGAGCGCCGCCACACGGCAGGTCTAGAGAGACTTCCTAGCACTCGCCACAGTTGTACAGCCGACTTTGCTAGCGATGGTTCACTGACAAAATATGCTCTCATTTGCCGAGACGATGGTTTAGCATAGCCTTCAGCTACGTTATTTGCCACGACCTAGCAAGGCGCCATTACCAGTTATTGATATTGTGACTCATGTACCTTCAAGACCGACGTTAATCATTAATGGATTAAAGTTAAGTATTCCACCAGCTACGTCCGTTTTTCTGAAGTCTAATTTCCTTGTCCTGTTCCAGACCTCACGCCAGCCTGCGTGAGCTAAGACGCGTGCGATTCGGCCTCTAGTAACACGGTGTTGGCTCTCCTGCCAACCACAACAAGACCGTTTCCTTCGAGGCAATTCCTCGTCGCTGCCCAGCACTAAAGGTACTTACTGAGCCTTTCCGCTGGTTTACTTAGCATAGGACCAGACTCTTTAGATTTTCCGCCACATTTCTAGAGAGTTTCGTTGTGGAAACTGTTAAAGGCATTTCGCATTGAAATCCGCACCAAATTTCGAGCCACAGTATAACTTCGCCAGTCTGAGATTTTGCGCTCATGTAAATTATACCTGCCTTTTTTTCGGTGCTCCTGCAGCAGCTTTCTGTCGTGTTGTGTACCTAGGGGTATCAGTTCCGTGCGATATCAGTTTATTTGGTATGAATCTCTCGAGTGCTGTTGATACTATTTCTTTGAACTGAAGCCACATATGGTCTTCACTTACATAGTTTGGAAGTGATTGGAGACTGCCTCTTAGAAATACGTCAACCGATACTGGCAGAAGTAAAGCTGTGAGTACCTGCTTCGGTAGCTCAGATGGTAGAGCACTTGCCCGCGAAAGGCAAAGGTCCCGAGTTCGAGTCTCGGTCGGGCACACAGTTTTAATCTGCCAGGGAGTTTCATATCAGCGCACACTCCGCTGCAGAGTGAAAATCTCATTCTGGAACCGAATTTTTAATTGCATATTTCGCGTTTAGTTTTGGCGAGTTTGTTCCGGAATTGAGCCTCGCTACGACTGTTCACTGATCCCTGTATCCGTCGTGATGCTCAGGATTATTTGTGGCTAAGAGGACAAGTGTGTTTTCGTAACCATTTACAATTTGAATGGCCTTGTGAACTAATCGTTCAAAGTAATTTTATGAAAAGCATTTAGAACAATTATGGAAGTTCTTTTCCGTCTACAGTAGGGTCTGAAAATGTATTTTTGTCAACATATGGAAGGTAGATTGAAGTCACTGCCAACTGTAATTGTACGAGTAGGGTACCCATTTGAGATGAGACTGGTTTTCTTTGAAATGTTCAGCAACTGTCTCTTATCAGACCAGGGGGCGGTAAAAGGAGCCGGTTATTGATTTATTCCGGTTGTCGAATATAACCTCTGTCCATACTAAGTCACAGGAACTATCTGCTTCAGTGTCGCATGTGAGCTGGAACACACATTACGTTATTTTTCCTTGAGTTGTGCGCTTCTTGTTTCTGTTGTAGTCCAGATCATTACAATTACGGCTTTCCCCTCCAAATGCTAGGGTGCTTTCTCTGTGACCCTGTAAATACCAGAGCTAAACAATGTAGAACAACAACGTACGTTACAAGCATAGCATTCTGTGTTACTTCATTTCCTTATTTCTAACATTCTAAGATTGTACGTCGACTTCAGATGACATGTCCATCATAGACGTTCTTGTATCTGTTTATGAAAGTTTCAGTCATGTTTTGAACATTGTCCCACTACACTTTATTAACTAATATTTCGCCGCAAGGGATATCGGATTATAGAGTAAATTAATATGGAGTATGTCTCTTTCCAAAAATTCGCATACGCATTTCTTCTTTCCTTATTGTCTTTTGGGCATGTAGTTTTAGTAAATACAGCAGGCACAAATGCAGTGGTCAGAAAGAAATGATTAGCGTACATTCGCATTCTCTTTACAGCGTTCGTATCTTGTTGCTCCCATGGCGAAGGACTGTTTCTATTGCACTCAATAAGCGTGAAAGGAAACTACCGTACAGACAGAGGGACCTATATTTATACTTGGCAGAACTAATTACATACTGACAATCGTCTGAACTGCTTTCGTTTCCCAAAAGATATAAATATTTAGATTTCGGAAAAGAAGCCCTGTATTTCGCCAAGATGTCGAAGGTCCCTTACGTACTGGTCGTATCGATTAAGATACGGAGTCGGCGGTTTGAAGGCGGACAGAAAAAGTAAGAGGAAGGGCGTCCCTTACCTGAGGGATCGCTACATGGCGAAGGGGCAAGTGTGGCAAATGTCTGGCGTTGCATTCGCGCATACTAGGGGGAGCCATTAGGAATGTGGAAAGGCTGCTTCCGGGTGCCAGGAAGAGTGCACAGTGCAGCCAACTGCAGGTGGTACCCCATGTCGGAACCGATAACGTGGGTCGCTTTGGACCGGAGGAGATCCTCTCTGGTTTCGGGCAGCTAGCAGAAATGGTAAAAACTGCTAGTCTTTATTCGGAGATTAAGGCGGAGTTCACAATCTGCAGCATTGTCGACAGAACCGACTGAAGGATCTGTATCAGAGGCTCAGGCGGTTCTGTGACCGTGTAGGCTGCAGATTCCTTGACTTGCGGCTTCGGATGGTGGGTTTCCGGGTTCCTCTTAATAGGGCAGGAGTCCACTACGCACAGGAAGCGGCTACAGGGGGTAGATGGGGCTGTGTCGAAAGGACTGGGCGTTTTTTTTTTTTAGGTTAGGGGGTCTCAGGAAGCCACAGGAAGGGCGTCCGTCTATAAGGGGGCGGTGAAACACAGTAATGTAAGTGTACAAACGATCGGTATTGTAGTTGTAAATTGTCGTAGTTGCGTTGGGAAAAAACCAGAGCTCCAAGCCCTAATAGAAAGCACTGAAGCTCAAATAGTTATAGGTACAGAAAGCTGGCTAAAGCCTGAAAGAAGTTCAGCCGACAATTTTTCAAATGATCTAACGATGTTCAGAAAGGGCACATTAAATACAGTTGGTGGTGGAGTAGTAATTGCTGTCAGAAGTAGATAGTTCCTGCGAAATAGCATGGGTAGAGGTTATACTTGACAATCGGACTAAACTATTAATTAGATAGTTTAACACCCCCCCCCCCCCCCCCGACTCCGAAGATATGGTTGCTGAACAGTTCAAAGAAAACTCGAGTCTCATTTCACATAGGTACCCCACTCATACAATTATAGTCGGTGGCGACTTCAATCTACTCTCGATATGCTGGAAAAATTATTCGTTCAAAGCCGGCGGCAGGCATAACACGTCACCCGAAATTGTACTGAATGCTTTCTCAGAAAATTAGTTTGAGCAATTAGTTCATGAGCCCACTCGAATCGCAAATGTTTGCGTAAGCATACCTGACCTCTTAGTAACAAATAATCATAGAGTATCATGACGAATACAGGGATTAGCGACCACAAGGCAGTTGCTGCTAGGCTGAATTCCGTAACACCCGCAGCCATCAAGAAGAAACGCAAAATACGTCTATTTAAAGAGACGATAAAGCTCTTAATGCCTTTTTACGAGACAGTTCCTACTCCTTCCGATCTGATCATGTAAGCGTAGAAAAATTGTGGAATGATTTCAAAGAGTGTCGACAACAGTTGAGAAATACCACATAAGTCAGATCGTTGTTGCAGAAGCAACGAAAAACGCATGCCAAATTTAAAAGAAAGTAAAATCCCGAAGATTGGCATAGTTTTGCAGAAGTTCGAAACAAAGCGCGTGCTTCAATGCGAGGTGCTTTTAATAATCTCCACAATGAAACTGTCTCGGAAACTGGCAGAAAACCCAAAGAGATTATTGTCATATATGAAGCATGCCAGCGGCAGGACGCGATCAATACATTCTCTGCGAGTTAACAACGGTGAAGTCCGGATTGTAAATTAGTCAGATTCCTCTCAGAGCATGCTCATACAATAGCTCCATATTTAGATCCGTACCTAGAGACTGAAAAATTGCTCAATTCACACCAATACGCAAAAGGAAACAAGGGATGTCAAATATACACCATATTTTTTATATTTTCTGAAGGCTTTCAAGACAAGTGACTACGGAATATCGCCTCAGTTGTGCAAGTGGATTCCCGAGTTCCTGTCAGAAAGCTCACAGTTCGTAGTAGTGGACGGAAGGTCACCGAGTAAAACAGAAGTAATATCCGGCGTTCCCCAAGGAAGTGTTACAGGCCCTCTATTGTTCCTGATCGATAATAACGACATAGACAATCTGAGGAGTCGTCTTAGATTATTTGCAGATGATGCTGTCATTTGCCGTCTTGTAAGGTCATCGGAGGACCAAAATGAATTGCAAAATGATTTAGTTAAGATACCTGTGCGGTGCGAAAAGTGGCAATTGACCCTGAATAGAGTACTAAAAGAAATCCGCTAAATTTCGATTACGCGGTAAGTCACAAATCCGAAGGCTGTATTTTCAACTAAATATTTAGGGATACAAATAACCCAAGTTGGAATGATTACATAGATAATGTGGGTAGAGCAAACCGAAGACATCGATTCATTGGCAGAACGCGTAGCAGGTGCAACAGATCTACTAAAGAGACTGCTTACACCACGCTTGTCCGCCCTATTCTGGAGTACTGCTGTGGGGTGTGGGATCCGCATCAGGTGGGACTGACGGATGATATTGAAAACGTTCAATGAAGGGCGGCTCGTTTTGTATTATCGCGTAATATATGGTGCCCCAGGCATGATACGTGAACTGGAGTGGCAATCATTGAAACAAGGGCGTTTTTCGTTGCGACGGAATCTTCTCATGCAATTTCCATCACCAGTTTTCTTCTCCGATTGCGAAAACATTCTGTTCGCACCCGCCTACATAGGCAGATACGATCATCACGATAAAATAAGAGAAATCAGAGTTCGCACAGAAAAATTTAAGTGCTCGTTTTTCCCGCGCTCCGTTTGAGAGTAGGACGGTAAAGAGAAAGCTTGAAGGTGGTTCATTGAACCCTCTGCCAGGCACTATATTGTGAATGTTAGAGTAATCACGTAGACGTAGAAGGTATTTTATTTCTTTGAAGGTACTCTGAGCTAAGAGGATTTTTTTTATTGTCTTGTTCTGCCACTGTCTTACCAGTTTGGGCAGCAGTTTTAGAAATTGTATTTCTTCCCCATTAATTTTACTGTCACATTCCTTTTACTGCTTATTATCAGTTCCGTGTATTCCTAAGGAGTGTAAATGCGGTCATGAGTTATTTTCCTCTTATGTTGTCCGAAGTCGCCTCTCTGGAAATTTGAGTATCATGCTCTTGCGTATTCCTGCTTTAAACATGCCCATACACGTGCGATTAAACGTGTGATTTTTGTCCTGGCCCAAACAGCCAACAGAAAACAATGTCACATTTTTACTGAGATCGTTTTTTTTTTATGTAATCAAACGAAAGATGCTACTTCGTTTGCACGTTTCTTTCCTAAGCCTTCATGGTACAAGTACACAGTGAAGTGTTCAGTTTTCAACTCATGTATGCTGAAACAGTGCACCCACAGTTGGCGCAGAAAGAATACATGTTGGTTTGGGATATGTGGAAGCGGGAAGTCTTGCATACAATTAAAAACTACGGCTCCCACAGTATTAATAGATCGGACTTTTCGGATGCCGAAGTGAGTTGTAAAATTTTAATTCCGTTTCATTTAAATGTGGGGTTTCATTTTGAGTTCAAGCTCTTCATATCTACAACACATCCACTTGAGGTCTGCCAAAAGAATAAAATAGTCCCGATAAGAATTTTTACATTACAATCTGCATATTTGTGACTGACCATACTGTGCATTATCCGTTCAGAGTTTAAATATGTTCTTTTTGTGAATAACATTAAGTTTTCGTGGCGAAAGACTATATGCTCGTGAATGAGTGCAAGGGTATTGTTTGTCTTCTCAGTGTTAAGAGTTATCCCGCGTTTATCAACAGTTGTGATTCCCTGAAGCAGCAATTTACAAGTACGGAATACGCGCGAATTCGTCACTGCATGCTCACTACTGGCCATTAAAATTGCTACACCAAGAAGAAATGCAGATGATAAACGGTTATTCATTGGACGAATATATTATACTACAACCGGCATGCGATTACATTTTCACGCAATTTGGCTGCATAGATCCTGAGAAATCAGTACACAGAACAACCAGCTCTGGCCGTAATAACGGCCTTCATACGCCTGGGCATTGAGTCAAACTGTGCTTGGATGGCGTGTACAGGTACAGCTGCCCATGCAGCTTCAACACGATACCACAGTTCATGAAGAGTAGTGACTGGCGTATTGTGACGAGCCAGTTGCTCGGCCACCACCGACCAGAAGCTTTCAATGCGAGATCTGGAGAATGTGCTGACCAGGGCAGCAGTCGAACTTTTTTCTGTATCCAGAAAGGCCTGCACAGGACCTGCAACATGCGGTCGTGCATTATCCTGCTGAAATGTAGGGTTCAGCAGAGATCGAATAAAGGGTAGAGCCACGAGTCATAACACATCTGAAATGTAACGTCCACTGTTCAAAGTGCCGTCAATGCGAACAAGAGGTGACCCAGACGTTTAACTAATAGCACCCCATACCATCACGCCGGGTGATACGCCAGTATGGCGATCACGAATACACGCTTCCAATGTGCGTTCACCGCGATGTCTCCAAACACGGAAGCGACCATCACGATGCTGTAAACAGAACCTGGATTCATCCGAAAAAATGACGTTTTGCCATTCGTGCACCCAGGTTCGTCGTTGAGCACATCATCGCAGGCGCTCCTGTCTGATGCAGCGTCAAGAGTAACCGCAGCCACGGTCTCCGAGCTGATAGTTCGTCCTGCTGCAAACGTCGTCGAACTGTTCGTACATATGGTTCTTGTTTTGCAAACGCCCCCATCTGTTGACTCAGGGATCGAGACGTGGCTGCACGATCCGTTACAGCCACGCGGATAAGGTGCCTGTCATCTCGACTGCTAGAGATACGAGGCCGTTGGGAACCAGCACGACATTCCGTATTACCCTCCTGAACCCACCGATTCCATATTCTGCCAACAGTCATTGGATCTCGACCAACGCGAGCAGCCATGTCGCCATACGATAAACCGCAATCACGATAGGCTACAATCGGACCTTTATCAATGTCGAAAACGTGATGGTACGCATTTCTCCTCCTTACACGAGGCATCACAACAACGTTTCACCACTCAACGCCGGTCAACTGCTGTTTGTGTATGAGAAATCTGTTGGAAACTTTCGTCATGTCAGCACGTTGTAGGTGTCGCCCCCGGCGCCAATCTTGTGTGAATGTCGTGGAAAGTTAATCATTTGCATATCACAGCATCTTCGTCCTGTCGCTTAAATTTCACGTCTGGAGCACCTTGGTAGGAAGATGAAATTGACAACATGTTACTACGTTGAATTACGTCAATGGAATCCTAGCGTTTCATTCTGCAGCCGAAAGGAAAGTAATAAGAGTAGTATTGCTGGTAATGATATTTATATCAAAAGTTTCCTAGTGTCATTACAAGGTTATTTACTTGCAAGATTCTATAGCTGCTTCCCCTGGAACAATCTCCTCTGTAATTTTCAGAAGACAGTCCTTTGGTAAGAGATGTCTTTACCTTATTTCTATCATAATCTGCACTGCGATTCTTCCTTTTTTTTGGAGCCGTAGTAATACAACCAACTGCCGCTCAATGAAGATTAACAGTGACTGTTAGTGCTACAACAAAGGAAGTGGAGGATAATTTTATCAACAATGTGTAGTACTAGAGGAAAACAAATTCTGCGCGGAAACAGCAGCATCTGCTTGAAGGTTTGAACAACAAACGGCGTAAAGTGCACCACCTTTTCTACCATTTGTAGGTATATGATGTTTCCATTTCATCGCCGAACGATACGCTATACTGAAATGTACTACTCGGTGAAAAAACAAAAACTGACAATTTTGACATATTTGGTTTCAACAATTTCTATTCACTTCTGAATTACCGCATTAGGCGCACCAATCTGGAGGGGACAGGCAGCAATGTCGCCTGATGACTGCTCTGCTGCGTAGTAATGCTGAGCTGTTGTCTTCAGTCCTGAGACTGGTTTGATGCAGCTCACCATGCTACTATCCTGTGCAAGCTGCTTCATCTCACAGTACCTACATCCTTCTGAATCTGCTTGGAGTATTCATCTCTTGCTCTCCCTCTACGATTTTTACCCTCCACGCTGCCCTCCAATACTAAATTGGTGATCCCTTCATGCCTCACACCATGTCCTACCAACCGATCCCTTCTACTTACGTTAAGCCACAAACTCCTCTCCTCCCCAATTCTATTCAATACTTCATCATTAGTTATGTGATCTACCCATCTAATCTTCAGCATTCTTCTGTAGCACCACATTTCGAAAGCTTCTATTCTCTTCTTGTCCAAACTATTTATCGTGCATGTTTCACTTCCATACATGGCTACACTCCATACAAATACTTTCAGAAACTGCTTCCTGACACTCAAATCTATACTCTATGTTAACAAATTTCTCTTCTTCAGAAACGCTTCCCTTGCCATTGCCAGTCTACATTTTATATCCTCTCTACTTCGACCATCATCTGTTATTTTGCTCCCCAAACAGCAAAACTCCTTTACTGCTTTAAGTGTCTCATTTCCTAATCTAATTCCCTCGGCATCACCAGACTATTTTTACAAAATACCAACAGTCCTACTCCGTAAGCCGGCGTTGCTACGTTGTGGGTCCGTTCACGTTACTGTGTGTTACCGTGGAATAGGTGAAGGCTGAGGTGAGGAATGAGTGGCGGGGGCTGCGACTCATGTTAAACACCAGAATAAATTCCGTACAGTTGCCGCTATTAGGGAGTGTGCTTTAGACCTCCAAACGCAAAGTAGAATTTTTAAAATGGACGAGAGTAATCCCTAACAAACTGAAGGACTCAACTGTTCTGTGTACAACTGACATCTCGCCCTCCCCCTGCGAGACCAGTGGATCCCACTAGTCGGGTCTGAGCGAGTCAAGAACGCTGTCATAGTTTGCGCCACTCAAGAGCGAATGTAGACGAACCAGTCCTAACTGTATGTTTGTGCGTATTCAGCATAAGAGTGAAGGGCTATCAGGACGGAAGAACTGAGTCATTTCTTTGCCTTTTCTCGCAGCAAACACGTCGCTTCGTTGCGCCACCAGTCCCGTGGCAGATTTTCTGTGGCTGGTGCCAAAAACAAGTGGGCGGACAAAACAAGAAGAGGTGCAGATACGGAAAGGTGTCCGACAGGGTTGATCACTATCCCCTGTTATCTTTAACCTATACATTGAAGAGGCGCTGGAAAATTAAGGGAAAATTCACAGACAGGTGTAATTCATGGCCAACGAACATAAGTAAGATATGCCGATGATATAGCTGTCCTGGCTGAAAGTGAAGACGATGTCTTAGTTCTACTGAATAGAATGAATAAAGTTATGGGTGAAGAATATAATATGAGAATTAATAAAGCAAAAACTCAAGTAATGGCATGCGACAAAAAAGATCAAGTGAAAGTCCAAGTTCATGTAGGGAATGAACTGCTTGAACGAGCTGATAAATTTACTTATCTGGGCAGTAATATTACCAGAGATGGAAGAAGCAAGGCAGAAGTGAGAAGTAGACTAGTTCAAGCAAAGGTTGCTTTTAACAAGAAGAAAAACATCTTAGCATCAGCCTTGAAACCAGAAAAAGATTTCAAAAATCTTGTGGAGTGGCATGCTATGGGTGTGAAACGGACTCTCGGGACAGAGGAAGACCAGAAGCTAAATTCTTTTGAAATGTGGTGCTATAGACGCATGCTCGAAATAAAATGTATCGACAAGGTCACAGACGATGTGGTTCTGGAAAGAGCAGGTGAGAAGAGAAGCTCCTGCAGTTTCATTATTAAAAGAAGAGTGGAATTTACAGGCCATCTATTAAGACAAAGGACTCCTGAACACAATCATAGAGGGATATGTCGAGGTAAAGAGACCAAGAGGAAGGCCACGACTGACGTACATGGATCAAATCGTGAAAGATCTGGGATGCGACACCTATAAAGAAATGAAGAGAAAAGCTGAAAGACGCACAGAATGTAGACAAGCTGCCATTGTAGCTGTTGCAAGCCAATCCTTGGATTGGCTATTACAGAAGAAGAAAGGTGCCAAAAACGTTCCTTTCTGCATCGATGTTAAAATGTTTGTGGCTACGTATGATGACAATTCTTATTGTTTTTATATTGTGCAACTTAGCTATCGTTGAAACAATATATTTTGTTGATATTTGAGTTAACAAAGAGTTTTTCAACAAACACACAATACCGATACCGTATCACGTTTAAGTGACCTGAAATAATGCAACAACTAACAGTTTGCAACGTACACTTATTAACATAATAAGCTATGGAAGGTTGCAATGTACATTGCGAATTTTTCCAATGAAATGCCCGAGTGTTATACTGAACCACAGAACAATTTTCAGCAAAGCCCATTAAACAATAAATTCCGTTTCCAGAACTTCAAGTACTGACTCTTGTTTCAATACGTAACAGTGAATAGATAACTTCCAAGTACTGGTGGTACGTTTCGCAATAAAATTGCCAACTGTTAATGTACTTCCTTCCGACGTCCCACGGTCAGTGTGGACCCACTGTCTGAATACCACTGAAATACTTTTTCTAAGTGTGTGATCAATGATTCATCACCAGGACAATTCTGTAATCTTTTTAACATACAATACTTTGAATTCAGACTGCATGTCGTCTCTTCTATCAGATGTTTGCAGTCCTCTGATGGTTCAAATGGCTCTGAGCACTATGGGACTTACCATCGGAGGTCATCAGTCACCTAGAAGCTAGAGATACTTAAACCTAGGTAACCTAAGGACATAGCACGCATCTATGCCCGAGGTAGGATTCGAACCTGCGACCATAGCAGTCGCGAGTTTCCGGACTGAAGCGCCTAAAACCGCTCGGTCACAGCGGCCGGCAGTCCTCTTTGATATCAGCGGCTTGGATCTTAAAAGTTCACACTGTGGTATACAGTACAGTCGCAAACAATGTGCACCAAAACCACCGACGACAACGCACCACTACGGTCTGAGATAAAATTTTGCGAAGCCAGTGTCAACTCTGTATTTATGAAGGTACGCTACAAACAGCTCGTTCAGATTACACAACAGCGATCGCTTTTGGATTTATGTATTAAAATCATGCAGCTGAACATACACTATTTTTTTACCTGGACACAGCCTACTGAATTTGTAATCTGATGAAAGTTTTGAACTGATTTTGCCAGCCTTCGCATCTACATCTACATTTATACTCAGCAAGCCACCCAACGGTGTGTGGCGGAGGGCACTTTACGTGCCATTGTCATTACCTCCCCTTTCTGTTCCAATCGCGTATGGTTCGCGGGAAGAACGGCTGTCTGAAAGCATCCGTGCGCGCTCGAATCTATCTAATTTTACATTCGTGATCTCCTCGGGAGGTTTAAGTAGGGGGAAGCAATATATTCGATACCTCATCCAGAAACGCACCCTCTCGAAACCTGGACAGCAAGCTACACCGTGATGCAGGGCGCCTCTCTTGCAGAGTCTGCCACTCGAGTTTGCTAAACATCTCCGTAACGCTATCACGGTTACCAAATAACCCTGTGACGAAACGCGCCGCTCTTCTTTGGATCTTCTCTATCTCCTCTGCCAACCCGACCTGCTACGGATCCCACACTGATGAGCAATTCTGAAGTATAGGCCGAACGAGTGTTTGGTAAGCCACCTCCTTTGTTGTTGGACTACATTTTCTAAGGACTCTCCCAGTGAATCTCAACCTGGTACCCGCCTTACCAACACTTAATTTTATATTCCATTCCACTTCAAACCGTTCCGCACGCTTACTCCCTGATATTTTACAGAAGTAACTGCTACCAGTGTTTGTTCCGTTATCTCATCATACAATAAAGGATCCTCTCTACGTATTCGCAATACATTACATTTGTCTATGTTAAGGGTGAGTTGCCACTCCCTGCACCAAGTGCCTATCCGCTGCAGATCTTCCTGCATTTCGCTGCAATTTTGTAATGCTGCAACTTCTCTGTATACTACACCATCATCCGCGAAAAGCCGCATGGAACTTCCGACATACAACTCTGGCATGCAACTCCTTGTTTCGTTTTCGGGCTGACTTTAAATGTGCTCTGAAATGCCAAATTTCTCTGCTGGTTCCTGTACTGACAAACTTTTTGAGGGCAGTGTCAGTAGTCGTGGGATGTATCAGTTTCCTTTCTTAGTTCCTTACTGAAATCGACATAACCTTAAGCCAAGTTCCACTTTATTTTTTTTATTTGCTTGGTTGCCCTTCTGCAGAAAACCCGATGGCAGGTGTGTTCTTGTCTCAATCATACTTTGCAAACGATCAGTTTCACTTTTTTCTTAGCTAGATTTGTCTATAAATTGTGGTGAAGTTTGGTTTGTGGGGGCGCTGAACTGCGCGTTTATCAGCGCCCGTACAAATTTCGAACCTTTGCTCAGTCCAATCTCGCCACTTTCATGAATGAGGATGAAATGATGGGGGACAACACAAACACCCAGTCATCTCAAGGTGGGTGAAAATCCCATATCCCACCGGGAATCGAACCCGGGACCACGTGCTCGGGAAGTGAGAACGCGACCGTGAGACTACGAACTGCGGACGTCTATCAATTAACCAGAGAATTTTCAACACGAATCTCTAGAGAAGTCGAACTTTGTTTCCGAAATAGTTTGTAAATTATATGAAGATGGAGAAAATAAGTGTAGTCTTAATGTGCTGTGCTTTGTTTGCAGTGCAAATTTTCTGGCCGGGCGTTACATTCATTTCGGCAAATTTTGAAATCACTGGAAATGGTAAGATCTACGTCCGACAATGAAATTTTGACTATGTGATTTTTCCTTCACAAATAGATTGTTCAAAATGTGTGTGAATTCCTTAAGGAACATACTGCTGAGGACATCTGTCCCTAGACTTACACCCTACTTAAACTATCTTATGCTAAGAGCAAGACACGCCTATGCCGAGGAAGGACTAACGTCCGGCGGAATGGGCCATGCAATCCGTGACATGGCGCCTCAAACCTCGCGGCAAACAGATTGCAACACGACTTTTGCGTTATTTCGTAACTGTCGAGGTATTCTGGTTTGTGATGCAAGCAGACTGGACTGATCACAGAGCAACGAGTAGTTTTTGCTCCGCTCACCAACTGTTTACAGACTGGCTCTGGGCACTATGGGACTCAACTGCTGTGGTCATCAGTCCCCTAGAACTTAGAACTACTTAAACCTAACTAACCTCAGGACATCGTACACTTCCATGCCCGAGGCAGGATTCGAACCTGCAACCGTAGCAGTCGCACGGTTCCTGACTGCGCGCTTAGAACCGCGAGACCACCGCGGCCGGCCTACAGACTGGCGCACGATTTTCTTTAAAATCGTTCAAATGTGTAAGCACTATGGGACTTAACCCTAGGACGCACGAGCTTTTTTTCTAACTTGGATGCCTAGAGGGGGGGGGGGGGGGGCTTTCGGCGAGCCCACAGGTATTAAATAAGTTTACTGACGAAAAATTACCACTTTCAAATTGTTATAAATATTGGATTAAGTTAATAAAAAAATTGACATTACAATACAAAATACAGATGTGTTAATATACACTAGACTACTGTGAGTCCTCAACTTCAAGGCAAGAGACACACTTCACAATTTTTTTCTGAATGTGTGTTACATGTTTATGACACTGTCCACAATACTGTTTTGATTTACTTAGATTGTTGTACTTCTGCTTCTTTGTTTTAGCTTTTCTTGTACAAATATGGCACCGACCCTTCCCTGCAGGAGGCTGACGTGCTCTTGTTGTCACTGCTTTGATTTTCTTTTGTAGAACAGTCTCCATTAATTGAACAATTTGGTTAGATAACCCTCTTGCATTGGCACTTCTTTCTTCTACCTGCTATTTCACTAGTTCCATCCCAGCTTGCAGAAGATATATGGTTTCCGTTTGTTTTGCTTCTTTTCATTCCATCTTGGATGTTGCTGGATTAATATGGTGGTTGCATTGATAGCACAAATGTCGATGGAAGAGTAAAATACAGACAGAGGCCATCTCTTTGTTCCCCTCTTGCAGGTGTACATTCGCACCATTTGATTGATGGTATCAATTCCACCTTTAGTGGAATTATAATATGCATTTATCCCGGTTTTATTCTTCTCTCCTCCAACAGTGCCTTTATCACATTGTTGACATCAGTAAGTTTTTATTTGGTTTCGTTTTTGCTGTGTAGGGCACCAAAGATACTGGAGGCCTACGTGTTGGGAATTGCACTAACTCACTGCAAGTTTACAAGATAACTAACAGCTGACTGACATCAACAATCATTTCGTCTGAAAATAAACCGATTGTTGTGAATATCAAGAATACCAACCAACAAGAAACTAACTTGCATTGTTGTAGAGATGAGAAATACGAAATCCTACGAATGGAAATTTTCTATAGCATGGAAGCCTAAGGGGAGGGGGGTGGGGGGGGGGGGGGTTTGTTGGACCCATAAGTTTTTTCTTTCAAAGCAGGAATTTTGTATAAAATACATCGACACGAACGTTTCATAAAATAGGCAACAAACAATAACTCAAAAGGAATTTGCAGTATGAAAGTTACTTGGCCAGAAGCAGGGGACATAAAAAAAAATTTGGGTTCAACGAACATCCCCCCCCCCCCCCGCCCCCCGCCCCCTTACGCGTCCTAGGGTTAATATCTGAGGTCATCAGTCCCCTAAACTTAGAACTACTTAAAGCTAACTAACGTAACGACATCACACACATCCATGCCCAAGGCAGGATTCGAATCTGCGACCGTAACGGCCGCGCGGTTCCAGACTGAAGCGCTTAGAACCGCACGGCCACACCGGCCGGCACTGTTTTCCACTTGGAACAGAATCTGTTACTGGGAAGTATTTTTACGAAGGTATTCAGTACGTGGTAAGGAATACTGTATATAGAAGGACAGGATCTTTGTAACCAGCACCTCACTGCAATGCTGTGCTGGGCGCCCGACTGTTAAGAACTATACTGTGTCTGCTGTTCTCTGCGGTAAAAGGGAAGTGGAGCACGGCCCACTTTACACATCGAGTCCACAGACGGTACACAGGCAGATGGGCGGACATTTCACAGCGAGCAGGGGCTGTTTCCGCGGGCCAGCGGGCAACCTTATGTCAGGAAAGGGCCCGCATTCCTGCAGAGCTGACAGCGCAGCCGGGGGAGGCCTGGACAAAGGCTGAGGTGCAGTCAGCTGGCGGGGGTGGTCGCGCCACCCCCACAGGGCACTGCAGTAAACAGAGCGGCCTCCAGGCTGCCCGAGTTGTGTGAAGCCTCAGGGTGCCTACAACACTGCGGTGCTGGTCGCTACAAGTAACATGTGATTGAATTTTCTCATTACTGGAGTACTGAAGAGCAATCTGTCAACTTGAGGCCATCAAAAGCCAAGATCGCACAAAATATTTTTTATTCAACACCACCGGTTTCAACAGTGTGCTATCATCTTCAGACCTTAAACTTGTGTAGTAAAACATGTTCATTTTATGCTGAACCTCAGACACCAGATATTAAGTGGATAAAACTCAGCACATTATAAAAGTTCGTCATCGGTAAAATATTAAATCTACTTGACATCTTATGTATGACGTTCAGTGTAAAGTGGACACGTTTTGCTAGAAGAAAAAAATAAATAAAAATATTTAATAAAAATGTTTAAGATCTGAAGATTATAGCTACGACTGTCAAAACCGGCCGTCTTGAATAAAAAATGTTTTGTGCCATCCTGGATTTTAATTTTTTTTTTATCCAAGCAGCATATATATCTCACGATACATGGAGAGGAAAACGTAGTGTCATCCGATTTCCCATAGAAAAAAAAATGTTTTGACTAGATGAAGCAAAGCGCATTCGTTTGGTAATTAGCTTCTCAGAAGAACTTTTAATTTCCTCGTAAAAAAAATAAAAACCTATGTTTTGGGATTCATGCGTATTCTCCCCCTACGCTGTTTTTCCCATTCGGTAACAAAATATTTTTCCACATACTACAGCCGCAGCTTTCAGTTTGATAATGAAAGATTTCTTTTTGTGACAGCCCATGGTTATTGGGACACTTCGAAGTGAAGTAGAACATCGATATAATTTTAAAGAAGTTTGCTGTATGGAAATTTGCTTTTAGGACAGAAGTTGCTGCGTTCGAAATGAAGCCAACATATCGAAATTATTTTTATTCTCGAGAAAATACGCAAAAGGGCCCTCACACGCCTTACAATATTGTCAAACTGTCAATATATTGAGCGAGGATGCACGTACCGGCATATTGTCAAAACAAGATATACAGATGAGCGGTATTGATGGACCTGAAAATATTTTCGGGATTCTCAAAGCATACTGAACGTTTGAGGTCAAATATTCACAGTTTGACAATATTCTTCATTCAGGTGTTGACAGAGCTTCAGGAACTAGCCACGCGACGTTTGCGTGGAGTGTATTTTCCTCAATTTACCGTTATGTATATCATAATTCCGACTAAATTTTTTAGGGAGTCGGAAACTTTTAATAGGCTTGTGCAGGGGTAATCACTGCAAGTTAATTTTAGGATGGTCGGCGGAGGATTGTCTAGGACATTGCTTGCCTTATTAGTTTGAAAACAGCATAGATTACTGTTACATATTGTAAGAGGTCCATGATTAAAGAGTATGTTGCTAGCGCACTCGAGCTGATGTAATTTCGATGTATTGCTCACGCGCTGCCTGCGATATGTAATCTAAAAGAGAATCTGAGACCAAAGAGCAGTACTGACTGCAGTAGGAACTGTGTAGCAGTAGCAGTATGTTGTTGCTAACGAGCAGTCGTGTCTGGTGTATCGTGTTGGCTGAGCCGGTCGTGTGCAGCGATGGCGGAGCCTGAGCGTTTTAGGATAAGGTAAAAGCAGCCTAGCGCATATCTACTATTGTTACATCAAGTCCCATGTAAATGTTTTTTTTAAAATCTGTTAATAATAATCTCTCATAAAAAGTAACTATTGACATTTATCTCAATTTAAAGAATTCACTAATTTCTCCAATCCTTGGCAATCCCAATTATTGAAAAGAAAAGTTCTTTCCTTTTTTTTATAAGATATCTATCGGCCAGCATTGCACTTAGCTGCGCCAGGAAAAATTTCTTATAGGAGCAGATATATACGCGTTATCCGACGATCTAATTAAGGTTAAGATTTTTCAGTTTATTCAAATGATGTATCAGGGCCATGATGCAGCATTGGTGACGTCCAAAATTTACCAGGTTAAATTGACTGTCAATTATTGAAAGGTTGTAGGTATGTCACATTGTATTATATTTTCACTGTTGGGTAGTTACGGTAAATGAGAGTATTATTCATATTATTTTATTTTGTGGGGAGGTTACAATATTAGTTTTTAAACAGACCGACAAATCGAAAAAAATTAAGTCATAATATACAATGACCATTAAGTGGTTTGTACGTCAATTTCAACAAATTATCACAAAGTGATAAAAATGTTTTTCGTTAATTGTCTTAACAGGTCCTAGTTGTCACAGGGTTCCATAAACTTTCACTAATTGTGCTTGCTGATACTACAGATCTGTTCTTCGTGCTTCATAATGGTCTGTCACCATACATTTCGAAGTTACTCCTAATATCTTGTCAAACGCGACTGCCTCTCCGATTTACATATTTTGCACCTCTAATCAGAGCAAAGAAGGGAAAGCAGAAAGGTGGAAGGAGTATATAGAGGGTCTATACAAGAGCGATGTACTTGAAGACAATATTGTGGAAATGGAAGAGGGTGTAGATGAAGATGAAATGGGAGATACGATGCTGCGTGAAGAGTTTGACAGAGCACTGAAAGACCTGAGTCGAAACAAGGCCCCTGGAGTAGACAACATTCCATTAGAACTACTGACAGCCATGGGAGAGCCAGTCCTGACAAAACTCTACCATCTGATGAGCAGGATGTATGAGACAGGCGAAATACCCTCAGACTTCAAGAAGAATATAATAATTCCAATCCCAAAGACAGCAGGTGTTGACAGATGTGAAAAATTACCGAACTATCAGTTTAATAAGTTACGGCTGCAAATTACTAACGCGAATTCTTTACAGACGAATGGAAAAACTGGTAGAAGCTGACCTCGGGGAAGATCAGTTTGGATTCCGCAGAAATACTGGAAGACGTGAGGCAATACTGACTCTACGACTTATCTTAGAACAAAGTTAAGGAAGGGCAAACCTACGTTTCTAGCATTTGTAGACTTAGAGAAATGCTTTTGACAATGTTGATTGGGATACTCTCTTTCAGATTCTGAAGATGGCAGGGGTAAAATACAGGGAGCGAAAGGTTATTTCCAATTTGTACAGAAACCAGATGGCAGTTATTAGAGTAGAGGGGCATGAAAGGGAAGCGGTGGTTGGGAAGGGAGTGAGACAGGGTTGTTGCCTCTCCCCGATGTTATTCATTCGGTATACTGAGCAAGCAATGAAGGAAACAAAAGAAAATTTCGGAGTAGGTATTAAAATCCATGGAGAAGAAATAAAAACGTTGAGATTCGCCGATGACATTGTGATTCTGTCAGAGACAGCAGCGGACTTGGAAGAGCAGTTGAACGGAATGGATAGTGTCTTGAAAGGAGGATACAAGATGAATATCCACAAAGGCGAAACGCGGATAATAGAATTTAGTCGAATTAAGTTGTGTGATGCTGAGGGAATCACATTAGGAAATGTGACGCTAAAAGTAGTAAAGGAGTTTTGCTATTTGGGGAGCAAAATAACTGATGATGGTTGAAATACAGAGGATATAAAATGTAGACTGGCAATTGCAAGGAAAGCGTTTCTGAAGAAGAGAAGATTGTTAACATCGAGTATAGGTTTAAATGCCAGGATGTCTTTTCTGAAAGTATTTGTATGGAGTGTAGCCATGTATAGAAGTGAAACGTGGACGATAAATACTTTGGACAAGGAGAGAATAGAAGCTTTCAAAATGTGGTGCTACAGAAGAATGCTGTAGATGAGTGGATCACATAACTAATGAGGAGCTATTGAACAGAATGGGGGAGAAGAGCTTGTGGCACAACGTGACTAAGAAGGGATCGGTTGGCAGGACATGTTCTGAGACATCGATGGATCACAAATTTAGCATGGGATGGCAGCGGGAAATGTAAAAATGAGGGAGACCATGAGATGAATACACTAAACAGATTCAGAAGGATGTAGGCTGCAGTAGGTACTGAGAGATGAAGCTTGTACAGGATGGAGTGGCATGGAGAGCTGCATCAAACCAGTCTCGGGACTGAAGACCACAACATTTTATCTCTTATCAACACTAGTAACTTGTCGCATGTTTTTTGCACACCATGGTCGTGCATATGAAGCATCGGTTAGTATGATTAATTATTCAGAAACACTCTCAATTGCATTTATTACTATTATACCGCCAACCGGTTTCAACCCGACGTACGGGTCATCTTCTGGGCGTTTACACTGTGAAATTATCCATCAGAAAGACTCCATAGTACAACTACTAAAATTACGTAAATTTAAAGTACGTTACCCATTGGTCGACCGCTGGTGGTGTCACTCCTGGCTACATAACGGCAGGAAACTCTGCGAGACTAACCCTTCATATGGGCTTAAATAGCGTGCTCAGATCACGTGAATAGACGGCAACACCCCCAGCGGCGATCAACGGCATTTAATACAGTTTATTATATGTTATTACTAGTCACCTTGGTTTAACATAAATTTAAGTGACAGTAAATAACAGAAAACAGAATCATTCATTTAGAAAGTGTTACAATTGTAGTGTTAATTATAAAATAATAATAAATGTCCCGTAGTCAACTCGTAAAAGTATATTACATTAGGTGCCATAATATAAAGTAAAAGAATTTGTCACACACAAAAACTGGTGTTGTGTTGTATTATATCTGTTCGTACATTTACGTAGAAAACGTTTGAGTGAATTTACTAAAACGGCTAATATGGAAGGACTACAACGCGCTCTACTCCTTCCCGTGAGGACGCTGTTGCCATGGATTATAGCGTATATCAGGCGCCCTCTAGTTGCGTAGCGAGGACGCTGTCGTCATGGTAACAGCTGGTGTAGTACGTATGGTGTTGTCTTTGCCCTGGCCACGGCGTCCGTTGCCGTGGTAGCGGTATGTCATGGCTCTTCATCCACAGAGTTGTCAATTAATAGGTGAGTAGTAATTACATATAATAAACTGTATTAAACGCCGTTGATCGCCGCTAAGGATGTTGCCGTCTATTCACGTGATCTCAGCACGTTATTTGAGCCCATACGAAGGGTTAGTCTCGCATACTTTCCTGCCGTTATGTAGACAGGAGTGACACCACCAACAGTCTACCAATGGGTAACATTTTAAATTTACTTAATTTTAGCTGTTGTATAATGGAGTCTTTCTGACGGATCCCCACGAGGGATACGACGAAAGTTTTTAGCAGAATGTGAGAAAAAAATTTATTTGCTGAGAAAACGTTTACAACTTTTCAAATAACTCTCCATCAGCATGTATACATTTTTCCATTCTCTGAAACCACTTAGAAAATGTGTCAGTCCTAGCTTTTTTCGGATGTCACTTAGTGCACTCTCGTACGCTGCAATGACCTCTTCATCTGATGAAAACGGCTGCCCCCGAATTTTTTCCTTAGTCTTATGGAACAGAAAGATGTCACAGAGGGCCAGGTCAGGTGAATAGGGGGGATGGGGTAACACTTGCACTTTTTCCTTCTTCAGAAAGTGCATCGGTCTGGCAACCCTGTGGGCAGATGCGTTGTCGTGATGCAGCAGAAGGTGCCCACGCTTGAATTTTGGATGCTGTGACTTCCATGTAGCGATGACTTTTGGAAAACAATCGTTCATGTACCATTCAGCATTGACTGTACGACGTGTGTCCAAGGTCACAGAGGCGAGATGCCCGATCTTTGTGAAAAAAGTTGCCACCATCTTTTTTCCAGATCTCCGACTTCGTCGAACTTCTGTGGGTGGTTCCTCCCCTGGAAAGCACCCCACAGAAGACTGTCTCTTCGTTTCAGGGTCATAATGGTAGACCCACGTTTCATCACTTGTGACGATATTGTAGGTGTCTTGGAACTTCCCTCCGTTGAATTTTTTTCGAGCATGAAACGGCACAAGTCCACTCTCGCCTCCTTTTGGCTTTCTGTCAGGGAATGTGGCACCCAACGGGCACATCTCTTAGTAAGGCCCGAGTGACTATGAACGATGGTCTGTGCTGCTGTTGACCCAATATTTAGGGTCCCTTCAATGTCGCAAAATGTAAGATGTGGATCTTCTCTGATCATTTTCCTCACAACAGCAATGTTTTCAGGAGTCACAGCTGTTGCTGGCTGACCGGGACGAGGTTCATCATCAATTGACTGCCGACCCCTTGAAAACTCGCGAAACCAAAATCCAACTGTGGCCCTAGAAGGGGAAGCTTCACCAAAAACACGCTGCACAGAAGAATGGCTTTCTTCGGCACTTAAACACCTTTTACGATCATAAAAAATCATGGCGCGAAAGTCGCGACGCAACAGCTCCATCCTGCACCGTCTCTGACTTAGCACTGCCTGTGCATTCTTACCGCGCTGAGGGGGATTACAGCTAATCAGGGGTTGCGCGCGCACGTTCAGAGGTCGAAAAACATAGCTCTTTCGAATGAAAACAACCCCATTGTCCTCCGCCTTACGGTTTACCGGCTGCTAAAAACTTTCGGCATAGCCCTCGTATAATTTCACAGTGTAAACGCCCAGAAGATGACCCCTGCGTCGGGTTGAAACCGGTTGGCGGTATATTAATAATAATAATAATAATAATAATAATAAATGCGATCAAGACTGTTTTTTGAATAATTGATTGTCGCATGATGCTGGACTAATCGGTAAATAGACTATGAAAATTTTCGGGTCCGTGATTCTCAGTCAGTAAATTAACATGTGACCAGTCGCCCTTTCTATCAACCAAACTAATGCATTTCCTCTTTTTCGTCGTTTCCTGTTCGCAGGATATACCTAATACACTGAAGCGCGAAAGAAGGCGCGCGTTTTCAAATACAGAGATATGTGGAACAGGCAGAATACGGCGCTGCGGTCAGCAATGCCTATATACGAGGGCTATCCACAAACTACATTACGTTTTGGAATAGAAAATAAAGTATTGGAATTTTTTATTATATACAGATGAAAGCCACACTTAAATACTACTTTTCTACATAGTTGCCATTTAAATTAAGGCACTCATCGTAGCGATGGACGAGCTCGGAAATTCCTTCGTCGTAAAATTCGGCCGCCTGTGCCTTCACCCACGCGGTTACCTCTTCTTGAAGATGTGCGTCGTCATCAAATCGCTGCATAACCAACCACTTCTTCATTGCTGGGAATAAGTGGAAGTCGCTCGGTGCCAGGTCGGGACTGTACGGTGGATGAGGAAACAACTCCCACTTAAAAGATTCGAGAACTTCACGAGTGGCATTTGCCGTGTGGGCCCGGGGGTTGTCGAGAATCGGCAAGATCTTTGAGCCCAACTTTCCAATGCGCTTGTTTTGTATTGCTCTTCTGAGGTTGTGCAGAGTTTGGAAATACCTTTCAGAGTTTATTGTAGTGCCTCTTTCCAGGAAATCCACAAAAATCACACCTTTTCTGTCCCAAAAGAGGTAACCACGTGGTTGAAGGCGCAGGCGGCCGAATTTTACGACGAAGGTATTTCCAAGCTCGTCCCAACGCTACGATAAGTGCCTTAATTTAAATGGAAACTATGTATAAAAGTAGTATGTAAGTGCTTTCATCCGTATACAATAAAAAAATTCCAGTACTTTATTTATTTTTAATTCCAAAACGTAATGTACTTCGTGTATAGCCTTCGCAATAAGTGTCTGGGGCAGTTGTTAGATCGGCTACTGCTGCTGCAATGGCAGGATGTCAAGATTTAAGTGAGTTCCAACGTGGTGTTAGGTCAGCGCACGGCCGGGTCACCAAGTGTCAGCCTGCGACCCGTTCAACGAAACATTATCGATATGGGCTTTCGGAGCTGAAGGCCCTCTCGTGTGCCCTTGACGACTATATGACACTAAGCTTTTACGCCTCTTCCGGGCCTGTCAACACCGACATTGGACAGTAGACTGGAAACATGTTGACTGGTCGGATGACTCTTTGAATTGTATCGAGCGGATGGACGTGTACGGGTATGGCGACAACATCATGAATTCCTGGACCCTGCATCTCAGCAGGGGACTGATGAAGCTAGTGGAGGCTCTGTAATGGTGTGGGGCGTGTCCAGTTGGAGTAGTATGGGATCCCTGACACGTCTGTGACAGGTGACACGTTTGTAAGCATCCTGTCTGATTACCTGCATCCATTCACGTCCATTGTGCATTCCGACGGGCAATTCCAGCAGGACAATGCAGCATCCCGCGCGTCCAGCGTTGCTACAAATTGGCTCTAGGAACCCTCTGAGTTTAAACACTTCCGCTGGCCACCAAACTCCCCAGAAATGGTTGAAATTGCTCTAAGCACTATGGGACATCTGAGGTCATCATTCCCCTAGAACTTAGAACTACTTAAACCTAACTAAACTGAGGACATCACACACATCCATGCCCGAGGCAGGATTCGAACCTGGGACCGTAGCGGTCGACCGGCTCCAGACTGTAGCGCCTAGAACTGCACGGCCACTCCGGTCGGCCATGCTGTGGTACTTCTGCGTGCTCCCGGGGACCCTACGCGATATTAGGCAGGTGTACCAGTTTCTTTTGCTCTTCAGTGTATATAATTGCAGCACACGGTTTGTTTTGGCTGTTCGACATCTTAACCTCGTAAGCCTATGTTGCGTGCGGACCTGCCTCATGTTTTCCTTTTTCGTATGCTGCCAATACGAAACGAAGCAGGAAATGAACAAAAACGTAACGAAATTAAATTACACCGGCATTTATCAACTCACGACGCTGATTGTACGTTTTTTCAATCTGTCCTGCCTGGTTTCAGGAAACGGTATTGCCTGTATCATTTTGTTCACAAGGTTACCTGTGTTATTGAATTGATTCGTTTATTTATACAACCAGTTCACTTTTCAACTGGCGATGTAGCTAGGACTGCGATCTATTCACACGTTTTGCTATTGGCTGCTCGGAATGGCTCACGAACTGCGCTCATTCAAGTGTAACACGGCTCCTGAACTGTACTTGTTGCAAAGTGCAGCAAATGGAACGAACGTACATTCTGTTAACACACGTCTACTGAAGAAAAATGTAAATGAACAACAGGAAAATAAAACTTTGCTTCACGGTTAGCTAAGCAGCTGTGCGTGCAGAAGAGAACGGTACTTTCGCTTTCAAATGTATTCTACGGCATGTCGTAGGGAATGGAAACATATAAAATTAAAGTTTTGTTACTGCCTAATAACTGAAATGAAGGTGTAAAACAATCTTTTTTTCCCAGTCTTTGATCACAGTATCAATTCTTTAGACGATGACCCGTTTCAGTCCGTAATGACCTTCCTCAGGTCTATAATATACTAATATATACACCTAGAGAGCAGTGTGTCTTTCAACATAATACAGCAATACGTATCACAGTATACTATCATACAACCAGGGAAATGAACAGATAAAATACGGTAAAACGTTCCTTTTGTACACCATGTCCTAAAGTGATACGGCCATAATGGCATCGTCGAGACATAATCAGCACAGCATCGTTACATAGATCTAAAATACGGTGTAGAATAGGGCACATCGCCCACACATTATGTACATCTGCACAAACCTTCATTACTATTGCCAATCCTTCTCATGTTTGTCATTATTATTTGATTTTTTTACTGTTATTATTATTGCTTACTATTGCTTTTATCATAATCTGTATCTATAGCACCTCCTGTAAAAATACTGCAAGCATTTAATTTATTAAGTCTTAGTCATGTTTATCATTACATTTTTTTTACTGTTATTATTATTGCTTTTATCATAATCTGTATGTATAGCACCTGTTGTAAAAATACTGCCGCATTTACTTTATTAGGTCTTAGTCACTACTCTTTATTCATATCGTCACTAGAGTAAGCTAATATTCTCATTTTAAACTATGGTCATGATGTAACTCTGATGTGTGAAATGCTGCATGTGTGGAACACTGGTCCGATGTAAGAGAGGGCATGATGGCCCTAATCTGATCAGGTTAAATAAATCAATAAAAAATAAATTATAGCAACTGGCTACTGAAGTACGGTATCTACCAGAAATCTGTTTGCCTACATCCTACATAGATGTCGCTACTGTGGGCTTAGATGTAGTCATCATTTACGCAAAAAACATAATCTGATAAAAACACATCATTTACAATACATGTAGCAGACTTTTAAAATTGCTATCATAGAAACCAATTGTGATACAATAAAAGACAAATACAGTTACCCATGTAAAACAGTTCCTATTAATACAGTCTTCTAGAGAAAGAAGCGCATGAAATTAAAATGGATGTGTTGTTTTACGCTCTAATACTGGAGTTGAGGCTCAGAACAGTGTTTTAGGGTTCTTCGCACCTTCCTCGTAAAAAAAGTGCGCACGCCATGCCACAATGTCCTCCCTCTTAAACAGAAATATCCTGTTTTTACATTTTTTAAAACGTAGCGTATCTTTCGGTTTTTCTTGTCGACAATATTTAATTACGTTATTTGGCAGTAGTTTTCCGTCTGAGCTTACTTTTCGATAACGTATATTTGCGCAATGACTGAAATATCCTGCCGGCCAGTGTGGGCGAGCGGTTCTAGTCACTTCAGTCTGGAACCGCGCGACCGCTACGGTCGCAGGTTCGAATCCTGCCTCGGGCATGGACGGGTGTGATGTCCTTCGGTTAGTTAGATTTAAGTAGTTCTAAGTTCTAGGGGACTGATGACCTCAGCTGTTAGGTCCCACAGTACTCAGAGCCATTTGAAATATCCTGTTTTTACATTTTCAAAAACGTAGCTGAACTTCCCGTTTTTCTTGTCGACAGAACTGAATTACGCCATTTGTCAATACTCTTCCATCTGAGCGTACTCTTCGATAATGTATATCTGCACGATGAACGCCCATTTCAGCAGACGCAAGATGTTGTAGTAGTAGTAATGCACCATAACTATAACGCGACTGTACATTGTCAAGGCACGTGCGTCAGTCATATACTGTCGCGTATTGCTGGACAGCTTTGGTCCCGTCTGTACGTAAACAGTTAGTTCCGTGTTCTACCTTGGAGAATAGGGTATTTGACTGTTTTCTGGAAATCGTCTTAAATGTTTATGGTTTTATGCTCCTAACATGGTTTTTACTTGAATTTAAGTATTGTTTTACAAAACCGGAAATGAATTTCAGATAACATGAAAGGCAGCTAAGACGCTCCGTTCGAGTCACGTGATGCCTGTGGCGTCACTGGCTAGCTCGCTGCTCCTACTGTCATTTCAGTGATGCCTTGTTTTGGAATTTTCGTTTCGCAAAATGGGTTGCAAATGATGTCTAGTACTACACAGTTCAAAGACATCCGTAAAAGTTCTTGAACAGGTTTTGAGTGTTCCGAAGAATAAGAAGGTGCGTAGAAAGTGGTTGCACCGTACCGGCAAAATGTAACCTTCCCGATGCCCCTCGTTTCCTTACCTAGTTAAAAATATCTTTCACTCTACAGTTAAAACTACCTTACCTCCGAGATACGTGTTCCCGCTGTTACAAAGGATAGAGTCATTCAACGAAATTAAACTTAGTAAAAATTGTCGTACCCGCTTCATTGGACGTCATTTCCTTACTCGGTTGGTAGAGCGGTGGGCTGTCGAATGTTAAATAATGGTATCCGCTGGTTGGAATCCAGCCTGTCCCAATATTTTCACTTATTTGCAAAACTAAGAGACAGGCCGTTCATACGAAAACCAAATCACAATTACAAAACTTTACGATACCGGTTAGAAACGGAATTTTTCTGTTTTACTTTGTGTTTACATGCCCTTGCATTTGCAATAGCTGTTTATACACATCACGTTCAAAAAGATACTTTCTAGTTAATGTGACCACGCACTTTGTACTTTACTAGAATTTTTTATCTTAGTACTGTCCAGGTAGGAGTTTTAGAAATTTAATCATCTTAAATACAGTTACGTCTGCTTCAGCCGGTCGCAGGTTCGAATCCTGCCTCGGGCATGGATGTGTGTGATGTCCTTAGGTTAGTTAGGTTTAATTAGTTCTAAGTTCTACGCAACTGATGACCTCAGAAGTTAAGTCACATAGTGCTCAGAGCCATTTGATTAGCTTCTGCTTCAGACGATGACATTAGTTTACTCACAAACAGCATTTGCGTTACCTGCATGTCTTACAAGATTTATATGACTCCGTAAACAAAACATGGTCCTACACGTATTTGTACTGTGGGAGTGTGGTGGTATCTTCACTATTAGCAATAGTTTCCAAAAAAGCATTGTATGCGAAGCAAATGCATTTATCCTCAGTTATCCATTTCTCAGATTAAGATTAATGTCAAGCTATACATAATACGAGGGTTGAATGAAAAGTAATGCCTCCACCTTCGTTAATTGGGTTTGCTGGGAATATTCTAATAAATCAAATGCACAAATAATCCTTAAAATGTGAACTTTAATAACCAATAGTAACGTATCTACATAATCCCCAGCCAATTGGATACATTTCTGCCAACGATGAACAGGTTTCTTGAAGCCGTCACGGAAGAAGTCTACATACTGTTTCCGCAACCACAGTCTTTAAGTTATCTCGTAACGGTGTACCCAAGTTTCGTCTCCTGTCACAATTGAATGGAGAAAGGGGTCACCTTTATTCTCGTAACGCGAGAGAAGTTCCTGGCAAGTGTCAAGTCTGTGCGCTTTCATTTCAGGAGTCAGCATCCGGGGTACACATCGTGCACAGATCTTCCTACAGCGAAGCAAACAAAGCAATAATGTGACCCACACGTTCTTGTGAAATGCCGATTGTGCTTGCAGTTTCTCTCTGAGTGTTACGACGGTCGTCTTGAATCAAACTGTCAACATTTTGCTTGTGAAACTCAGTGTTTGCTGTCGCAGGACGTCCAACTGCAACGCATGTCAGATGTTCCCGCCTCAACATCTTTACACTTACTCGCCCAACGACGCAAGTAGTCACATCGACAAAATCACCATAAACTGCTTTCTTTATCTGATGACTCTCCTTTGGTGTGACACCTTCTGCTGGCAAGAATTCAATGACTGCACGTTGCTTAAATCGCATTGACCTACCGTCTGCACAGGGTTCCATACTTTAAACCGTAACGACACAACCGTTCAATGCTAAGGCTTCCCGCTAACAGGAGCTGTACAGCAGAGGCTACGGAACAAGCCAGTACCTGCCGCATACCAATGCTGCCAACTGTTTAAAAGATACGAAGTTGGCGGCATTACTTTTCAGTCAACCCTCTTGAGGACAATATTATAGAAATGGAAGAGGATGTAGATGAACACGAAATGGGAGATAAAATACTGCGTGAAGAGTTTGACACAACAATGAAAGACCTGAGTCGAAACAAGGCCCCCGGAGTAGACAACATTCCATTAGAACTACTGACGGCCTTGGGAGAGCCAGTCCTGACAAAACTCTACCATCTGGTGAGCAAGATGTATGAGACAGGCGAAATACCCTCAGATTTCAAGAAGAATATAATAATTCAGGCGTTGACAGATGTGAAAATTACCGTACTATCAGTTTAATAAGTCACAGCTGCAAAATACTAACGCGAATTCTTTACAGACGAATGGAAAAACTGGTAGAAGCGGACCTTGGGGAAGATCAGTTTGGATTCCGCAGAAATGTTGGAACACGTGAGGCAATACTAACCTTACGACTTATCTTAGAAGAAAGATCAAGAAAAGGCAAACCTACGATTCTAGCATTTGTAGACTTGGAGAAAGCTTTTGACAATGTTGACTGGAATACTCTCTTTCAAATTCTGAAGGTGGCAGGGCTAAAATACAGGGAGTGAAAGGCTATTTACAATTTGTACAGAAACCAGATGGCAGTTATAAGAGTCGAGGGGCACGAAAGGGAAGCAGTGGCTGGGAAGCGAGTGAGGCAGGGTTGTAGCCTCTCCCCGATGTTATTCAATCTGTATATTGAGCAAGCAGTAAAGGAAACAAAAGAAAAATTCGGAGTAGGTATTCATGGAGAAGAAATAAAAACGTTGAGGTTCGCCGATGACATTGTAATTCTGTCAGAGGCAGCAAAGGACTTGGAAGAGCAGTTGAACAGAATGGACAGTGTCTTGAAAGGAGGATACAAGATGAACATCAACAAAAGCAAAACGAGGATAATGGAATGTAGTCGGGTGATGCTGAGGGAATTAGATTAGGAAATGAGACACTTAAAGTAGTAAAGGGGTTTTGCTATTTAGGGAGTAAAATAACTGATGATGGTCGAAGTAGAGAGGATATAAAATGTAGACTGCCAATGGCAAGGAAAGCGTTTCTGAAGAAATGAAATTTGTTAACATCGAGTATAGATTTAAGTGTCAGAAAGTCGTTTTTTAAGGTATTAGTATGGAGTGTAACCATGTATGGAAGTGAAACATGGATGATAAATAGTTTGAACAGGAAGAGAATAGAAGCTTTCGAAATGTGGTGCTACAGAAAAATGCTGAAGATTAGATGGGTAGATCACATAACTAATGAGGAGGTATTGAATAGAATTGGGGAGAAGAGGAGTTTGTGGCACAACTTGACAAGAAGAAGGGACCGGTTGGTAGGACATGTTCTGAGGCATCAAGGGATCACCAATTTAGTATTGGAGGGCAGCGTGGAGGGTAAAAATCGTAGAGGGAGACCAAGAGATGAATGCACTAAGCAGATTCGGAAGGATGTAGGTTGCAGTAAGTACTCGGAGATGAAGAAGCTTGCACAGGATAGAGTAGCATCGAGAGCTGCATCAAACCAGTCTAAGGACTGAAGACCACAACAACAACAACAACCCCCTACAACCCACCATCCACACAACTGCTATCATCAGTTCTTGCAAACGCTATTCTCGTATTTCGTGCAAAATTTCAAAATATAGGAACATTCCAGCATTCTAACCTGCGTTGTTTGTAGTCACCCGCGCTTTCCGTTGCGCCATAGAGAGCGTCCTATAGGCACCTTTTCTGCTGAGCATCTTTCCTGACAAATCAGCACCAGCATTTGCCAAGAATAATTTTATTGTACATGTTATTCTAAATGATTGACCCATTTTCAAACCTTCGTATTTATTCAAGTACAAATCCAGACTGAACAAGCTTTATACCAACTAAAACAGGGAGTTTCAAAGTTTTTTCACAATTATATCAATTTATGATATTTAATAATTTTTAATAATTTGTAATTAGTTTTTAATAATTAGAAATTTTCTCCCCATGAACCATGGACGTTGCCATTGGAGGGTAGGCTTGCGTGCCTCAGCATTACACATAGCGTACCGTAGGTGCAACCACAACGGAGGGGTATCTGTTGAGAGGCCAGACAAACGTGTGGTTCTTGAAGAGGGGCAGCAGCCTTTTCAGTAGTTGCAAGGGCAACAATCTGGATGATTGATTGATCTGGCCTTGTAACAATAACCAAAACGGCCTTGCTGTGCTGGAACTGGGAACGGCTGAAAGCAAGGGGAAACTACAGCCGTAATTTTTCCCGAGGGCATGCAGAAGGATGTAGGTTACAGTAGGTACTGGGAGATGAAGAAGCTTGGACAGGATAGAGTAGCATGGAGTGCTGCATCAAACCAGTCTCAGGACTGAAGACCACCACAACAACAACTACTTTTTCCCAGGCGAAAATACACTTTTTTGGTACTAAGTGACAGTAGGTTTTCCGTAGATTTTTCCTTTGCAACTGTTAAACTTACTAATCCTTTGAATGGTTAACGTTTTATACACTGGCGTAGAACTCCCCGGAAAAAAAGTTTTTAGGACTTTTGATGAAAAAAAAGGAGATGCGTTTTGGAAAAACCTTTGACGTGCAGCAACATATACGCTGCATATTTTCGTATTACGAAAGTATAAATTCAAATTACACCAAACGCAGCATGTTAGTTTCCGGAGCGTTGAAGTCGAGATTGCTAAGTTAGTCATATCTCATGTGACGTGATCTCGCCCGCCAATGACAGCAGATATTCAGAGCATAGGACACGTGTTCTGGTCAGCTAATAGCAAGATCACTGTTACGTAGAGCGAACATACAAAGAGGAAAAGTTAATAGTTTACATTACTATACACACTATACCTAAAAGAAAAGCTAAGCTTAACACAGATAATATTGGTCTCTAAGATTAATAAGTTACAAGAGAAGCTAAGTTTTCACATGTAACATTGATCTTTATTTTGTGTGTGTTATCCTGTAAATACACCACAAAAATGTGCCTGTAAAGCCGGCCGGAGTGGCCGAGCGGTTCTAGGCGCTACAGTCCGGAACCGCGCGACCGCTACGGTGGCAGGTAAGAATCCTGCCTCGGGCATGGATGTGTGTGACGTCCTTAGGTTTGTTAGGTTTAAGTAGTTTTAAGTTCTAGGGGACTGATTACCTTTAGAAGTTAAGTCCCATAGTGCTCAGAGCCATTTGGACCATTTTTTTTAAGAATCAAGGCAGGAAAGTAAAAAAAAAAGGTTATCTTCTCGCTGCCTAGTATCTGGCGTATCTGTACGATCTGTTACAAAAATTTAGAAAGAGATAATCTCCACAGGTGTGATCCCTTTGTGCTCCTGGTAAAAAGCGTCCAAGATCTGAAGTATAGAAATTTCACTGTCATTACTCTGATATGGATGTAATAATATAATACGACACACTGTATTACATGCGTGTGAACAACATATTTCCACTGCAGCTAGAAACAGTCGAAAAGCAGTCACAAATAACAAAGTTTTAATTGGTTCGCCGTGATGAGAAAAAGCATTTCAATTGTTGCATGGACATAATCAGCATTAATAAACTAATTATACAACAACAGGCTACACATATGAAGAAAATGGTCGGTATTATTACGAAAATAGGAATATCCTAAAAGAGTATTATGATTAGATATAATTAATTTGTTGAAATGTACTGCTGACATAGACAGATCTACTTTCATGACAATGTTTTTCGAACTCCGTCTCACAAGGCACACATGGCTAGCTTGTGCATTCTTGTCGCGCTCGTTATCCTTCGCTGCTGACTATACACTGACCATTGTGTTGTGCGACAGATCAGTTGTTTATTTTGCTCAACAACAACTATTTTATTCGCGATCACGCTTTGTTAGTTTGGCAAGCCCTAGGTCAGTAAACAGTATCTGGCATGTGCCTATCATTCCGGCTGAAGGAACGCTCGTCATTTTTATACAGCTCAGGTCAAGAGAAGGAATAAAATCCTTTGGTAAGTTTCCATTCCAGTCGCTCAGTCTTAAAAATACGATGGGTTACGGGGATTCCACCAAAATTCCAACAGAATTGGCAATCTGTTTTTGTGTGAGTTGTTAACCTTTTCTCATTCGAAGGAGCATCACCGTTTGTGAGTAACGGCTACATTTATCTTGGTGACTGGTTTAATTGTACTTCCTTTGTGACAGTAATTTGCCAAGCTCATCTCACAGCAGCTATGGAGACGGAATTCCGAAACAGACTGCCTCATTAAACAAGTAATTGGCAATCACGAAAAACCTCAATTACGAAAAACCTCATAATGTCCGTTTGCAGTAACATAAAAGAAGAAATTTCAAGTTTATTTTCATATTAGGAAGATGTTGTTTCGCTAGCTGCCGGTAACTCTGAAGTAAAAGTGGAAATGGTGGTGGTGGTTAGTGTTTAATCTCCCGTCGACAACGAGGTCATTAGAGAGAGCGCAAGCTCGGGTTAGGGAAGGATCGGGAAGGAAATCGGCCGTGCCCTTTCAAAGAAACCATCCCGGCATTCGCCTGAAACGATTTAGGGAAATCACGGAAAACCTAAATCAGGATGGCTGGAAACGGGATTGAACCGTCGTCCTCCCGAATGCGAGTCCAGTATGCTAACCACTGTCCCACCTCGCTCGGTAAAAGTGGAGGTATAAGTACTGATTTATCGACATAGATAAGAAAGTTCCGTGTGTTTAAGAATTGGCAGAACACTCTCCTCCGTTTGTGCTATCATTCGCCAAACTTTCGTTTCGATGTCTGTGGCGGTTTAGGAGATACGAGAGATGTTGCGAGTATTTCATTCTCGCGGGCGTGAGATCGGAAGTGAGCGCGCTACATGGGATCCATTTCCTCGAGATCGGCGGCAGATAGAGATCTCTACCCAAGTCTAAACAAAAATTCAGCATGTTAGCTAAATTTCATACGCAGGAACATATGGTGTAATACGCACCAAACGCAAAGTCATAGCGACCCCTAATTTTTGTAGCAAACTTTTTGAGTTTTGCGTAGTGTCTTACTATAATGTGTACATCACAATAAGAATGGTCATTAGCGAGGTGATGAGCACTGCGCCACGAAGCTGACATATAACGCTAGAAGTAAGGCAAAAATCATATATTCATTGAATAGTTTCAGTAAAATCGTTTGAGTAAGGTAACAGGTTGCGCACGCTTCGGTACGCTTCGGTTCTGTCAGAGCAGGGTCATCAGTCGGCGCGTGCGAAGTAGGATGTACACGTCGCAATATACAGGGTGATTCAGAAAGAATACCACAACTTTAAAAATGTGTATTTAATGAAAGAAACATAATATAACCTTCTGTTATACATCATTACAAAGAGTATTTAAAAAGGTTTTTTTTCACTCAAAAACAAGTTAAGAGATGTTCAATATGGCCCCCTCCAGACACTCGAGCAATATCAACCCGATACTCCAACTCGTTCCACACTCTCTGTAGCATATCAGGCGTAACAGTTTGGATAGCTGCTGCTATTTCTCGTTTCAAATCATCAATGGTGGCTGGTAGAGGTGGCCATATCCTTAACATACCCCATAAGAAAAAATCGCAGGGGGTAAGATCAGGGCTACTTGGAGGCCAGTGATGAAGTGCTCTGTCACGGGCTGCCTGGCGGCCGATTCATCGCCTCGGGTATTTGACGTTCAGGTAGTTACGGACAGATAAGTGCCAATGTGGTGGCGCTCCAGCCTGCTGAAATATGAATTGTTGTGCTTCTTGTTCGAGCTGAGGGAACAGCCAATTCTCTAACATCTCCAGATACTGTAGTCCAGTTACAGTAGCACCTTCGAAGAAAAAGGGACCAAAAACTTTATTGGCTGAAATGGCACAGAAAACGTTCACCTTAGGCGAGTCACGTTCATACTGAGTTGTTTCCCGCGGATTCTCAGTGCCTCATATACAGACATTGTGACGGTTGACTTTCCCGTTAGTGTGGAAAGTTGCTTCATCACTAAACACAATCTTTGAAAAGAAAGATTCATCTGTTTCCATTTGAGGAAGAATAAAATCACAGAAATCGATTCTTTTAATCTTATCAGCTGCAGACAGTGCTTGAACCAATTTCAGACGATAAGATTTCATAACTAACCTTTTTCGTAGGACTCTCCATACAGTTGATTGTGGAATTTGCAGCTCTCTGCTAGCTCTGCGAGTCGATTTTCCTGGGCTGCGAACAAATGCTTTCTGGATGCGTGCTACATTTTCGTCACATCTACATGACTACTCTGCAATTCTCATTTAAGTGCTTGGCAGAGGGTTCATCGAACCACAATCATACTATCTCTCTACTATTCCACTCCCGAACAGCGAGCGGGAAAAACGAACACCTAAACCTTTCTGTTCGAGCTCTGATTTCTCTTATTTTATTTTGATGATCATTCCTACCTATGTAGGTTGGGCTCAACAAAATATTTTCGCATTCGGAAGAGAAAGTTGGTGACTGAAACTTCGTAAAAAGGTCTCGCCGCGACGAAAAACGTCTATGCTGTAATGACTTCCATCCCAACTCGTGCATCATATCTGCCACACTCTCTCCCCTATAACGTGATAATACAAAACGAGCTGCCCTTTTTTGCACCCTTTCGATGTCCTCCGTCAATCCCACCTGGTAAGGATCCCACACCGCGCAGCAATATTCTAACAGAGGACGAACGAGTGTAGTGTAAGCTGTCTCTTTAGTGGACTTGTTGCATCTTCTAAGTGTCCTGCCAATGAAACGCAACCTTTGGCTCGCCTTCCCGACAATATTATCTATGTGGTTCTTCCAACTGAAGTTGTTCGTAATTTTAACACCCAGGTACTTAGTTGAATTGACAGCCTTGAGAATTGTACTATTTATCGAGTAATCGAATTCCAACGGATTTCTTTTGGAACTCATGTGGATCATCTCACACTTTTCGTTATTTAGCGTCAACTGCCACCTGACACACCATACAGCAATCTTTTCTAAATCGCTTTGCAACTGATACTGGTCTTCGGGTGACCGTACTAGACGGTAAATTACAGTATCATCTGCGAACAGTTTAAGAGAACTGCTCAGATTGTCACCCAGGTCATTTATATAGATCAGGAACAGTAGAGGTCCCAGGACGCTTCCCTGGGGAACACCTGATATCACTTCAGTTTTACTCGATGATTTGCCGTCTATTACTACGAACTGCGACCTTCCTGACAGGAAATCACGAATCCAGTCGCACAACTGAGACGATACCCCATAGCTCCGCAGCTTGATTAGAAGTCGCTTGTGAGGAACGGTGTCAAAAGCTTTCCGGAAATCTAGAAATACGGAATCAACTTGAGATCCCCTGTCGATAGCGGCCATTACTTTGTGCGAATAAAGAGCTAGCTGCGTTGCACAAGAGCGATGTTTTCTGAAGCCATGCTGATTACGTGTCAATAGATCGTTCCCTTCGAGGTGATTCATAATGTTTGAATACAGTATATGCTCCAAAACCCTACTGCAAACTGACGTCAATGATATAGGTCTGTAGTTAAAATGGATTACTCCTACTACCCTTCTTGAACACTGGTGCGACCTGCGCAATTTTCCAATCTGTAGGTACAGATCTATCGGTGAGCGAGCGCTTGTATATGAGTGCTAAGTAGGGATCTGTAGTATCAGCGTAATCTGAAAGGATCCTAATCGGTATACAATCTGGACCTGAAGACTTGCCCGTATCAAGCGATTTGAGTTGCTTCGCAACCTCTAAGGTATCTACTTCTAAGAGACTCATGCTAGCAGATGTTCGTGTTTCAAATTCTGGAATATTCCATTCGTCTTCCCTGGTGAAGGAATTTCGGAAAACTGCGTTCAATAACTCCGCTTTAGCGGCACAGTCGTCGATAACATTGCCATCGGCACTGCGCAGCGAAGGTATTGACTGCGTCTTGCCGTCCAGAACTTTTCCCTTTGCACAAACACCCATTCTCTGTAAACTGTTTATACCAACGTTTAATACACCACCTATCAGGAGGTTTAACACCATACTTCGTTCGAAATGCACGCTGAACAACTGTCGTCGATTCACTTCTACCGTACTCAACAACACAAAAAGCTTTCTGTTGAGCGGTCGCCATCTTAGCATCAACTGACGCCGACGCCAACAGCGCCTCAAGCGAACAAATGTACAACTAAATGAAACTTTATAGCTCCCTTAATTCGCCGACAGATAGTGCTTAGCTCTGCCTTTTGTCGTTGCAGAGTTTTAAATTCCTAAAGTTGTGGTATTATTTTGAATCACCCTGTATGTTGGACCAGCGCGATTCGTCCGTGTCGCGCTCTAGTGTCCTGACGCGCCACGCGCGCTATACGCTTCTCAGTTTGCGCCTAGCCTAATGTAAACAGTTGTGACGTCACGCTCACAGAAAGCAGTTTATTGTTATGAAGTGTTACACAGTCTTCGCCCTGAAGTCCGTTGACATATTTTTGCTGTTTGCAGATGCTTGTGCGTGCACAGTGTTTTGTTGTCGTAAATGGCGCATTTCCTTTGCCACTACACTTTTATCTTTTTCCTCTCGTTTATATTTTATTGCTGCAGTATCTTTCTCCAGTAGCAGGATACAGTAACATCCTTTGCCAGACAATTTTTACCAGTCAAAATTACAAAAATGTAACTGAAAGCTAAAACAAAAATTCCCAGATGTTTCCCAATTTTCTCGCCGATGAAAAAATTGCCGGGTTTTTCCCGGATTTCCCGGTTCGTATACACCCTGCACAGAAAACCATTACGGATTCTTCTAAAACTAAAAATAAGAATGAGGGCTTTCATTTGTTGCATGTATATTCTTGTATGTACACTACTGGTCATTAAAATTGCTACACCAAGAATAAATGCAGATGATAAACGGGTATTCATTGGACAAATATATTATACGAGAACTGACATGTGATTACATTTTCACGCAATTTGGGTGCATAGATCCAGAGAAATCAGTACCCAGAACAACCACCTCTGGCCTTAATAACGGCCTTGATACGCCTGGGTATTGAGTCAAAACAGAGCTCGGATGGCGTGTACAGGTACAGCTGCCCATGCAGCTTCAACACTATACCACAGTTCATCAAGAGTAGTGACTGGCGTATTGTGACGAGCCAGTTGCTCGGCCGCCATTGACCAGACGTTTTCAATTAGTGAAGAAACTAGAGTTTGTGCTGGCAAGGGCAGCTGTCTAACATTTTCTGTACCCAGAAAGACCCGTACAGGACCTGCAACATGCGGTCGTGCATTATCCAGCTGAAATGTAGGGTTTCGCAGGGATCGAATGAAGGTTAGCGCCACGGGTCGTAACACATCTGAAATGTAACGTCCACTGTTCAAAGTGCCGTCAATGCGAACGAGAGGTGACCGAGACGTGCAACCGATGGCACCCCATACCATCACGCCGGGTGATACACCAGTATGGCGATGACGTCGTCGAACTGTTCATGTACATGGTTGTTGTCTTGCAAACGTCCCCACCTGTTGACTCAGGGATCGAGACGTGGCTGCACGATCCGTTACAGCCGTGCGGATAAGATGCCTGTCATCTCGACTGCTAGTCACACGAGGCCGTTTGAATCCAGCACTGCGTTCCGTATTACCCTCCTGAACCCATCGATTCCATATTCTGCAAACAGTGATTGGATCTCGATCAACGCGAGCAGCTAAGTCGCGATACGATAAACCGCAATCGCGATAGGCTACAATCCGACCCTTATCAAAGTCGGAAACGTGATGGTACGCATTTCTTCTCTTACACGAGGCATCACAACAACGTTTGACCAGGCAACGCCGGTCAACTGCTGTTGGTGTATGAGAATTCCGTTGGATACTTTAGTCATGTCAGCACGTTGTAGGTGTCGCCACGGGCGCCAACCTTGTGTGGGGTCTCTGAAAAGCTAATCACTTGCATACCATAGCATATTCTTCCTGTCGGTTAAATTTCACGTCTGTAGCTCGTCTTCTCCGTGGAGTAGGAATTTTAATCGCCAGTAGTGTATATTGCTAAACTATCACGATGTCTCCACAAAGATCAGCAATCTTTAAATCTCTCGCGAAACTCTGTCTTTAAAGCTTAGTCCCCCTTGCATCCTGTCATGTACATGAGAACAGCATTTGAATTGGTTCAAATAGCTCTGAGCACTATGGGACTTAACATCTTAGGTCATCAGTCCCCTAGAACGTAGAACTACTTGAACCTAACTAATCTAAGGACATCACACAACACCCAGCCATCACGAGGCAGAGAAAATCCCTGACCCCGCCGGGAATCGAACCCGGGAACCCGGGCGTGGAAAGCGAGAACGCTACCGCACGACCACGAGATGCGGGCTACAGCATTTGATCCCGCGCAGGGATGGAAGACGAATTTCTGTCGGGCGGTTGCCACGGCACAAATTTGTTGGGGTGGAATGGCAGTAGGATGGTTCAAATGGCTCCGAGCACTATGGGACTCAACTGCTGTGGTCATTAGTCCCCTAGAACTTAGAACTACTTAAACCTAACTAACCTAAGGACATCACACACATCCATGCCCTAAGCAGGTTTCGAACCTGCGACCGTAGCAGTCGCACGGTTCCGGACTGCGCGCCTAGAACCGCGAGACCACCGCGGCCGGCTGGCAGTAGGAGAAGGGATCTGTAGGGCCATGTGGGGGGAGGGGGGGGGGGGGTGGCTGCCCTACCCGCCAGACATCCCGACCAGTACCAGTAAAGTCTGTCGTTCTGTTGGTCGGAATAGCTATAATCCGTTCACCATAAAGGCGCGTGATCACTACCAAATATCTTCTGCAAATATTTGCTGAGGTGTTTACATTAGTACGAAAACTTGCGGAAGTTGACTTCTGCAAGTCGCTTCGGCAAGTTAATTTCACGAACTTGCTGCAAGAACTTGCGGAAGTGTTTCCACTACAGTTCGGTTTGTGAGAAATGCGAGTTGTAGGTTACAATGTCGTGTACACAAACCACAGCAGCCGCCAGTGTTCGATTGTTATTGGTAAAGACAAAGCGTGACGGAAAACGAAAAGTTAAGAAAAACAAGTGTTTGGGTGAAGAAATGAGTACAGAGGCTTTAATGCTTAATTTTTCAAGAAACACTACTGAACGAACTGAAATCAGAGGACTTTGCTCAGATTAATAACTTTCTGAGAATGTCTTTAGCAAGTTTTGAACACCTCTTGCCAACTGCAGAATCATATGTTCGGAAACAGGATACAAATATGCGGCAAAACTATATCACCAAGAGATCGTCTTAATTACTCTTCGATTTTTGGCCACAGCTAAGAATAAAACACGTAAATGTCAAATGAATATTTATTGTGAATAGTCCTACATTTATATTTGTTTCACTGAATTACTTTCAACTTTTAAGCGATAGTTTTTATTCTTTGATATACCTTTTCCGAGTACCCGTTTGCACAATCTCTCGAGTTGTTACGGACTGCTGTGTGGCTCTATATGAATATTTGAGAAGAGAATATTTGGAGGTTAGTATTTTCATATTTCGTAACTCACACAATTCGCTTAAGCAGAAAATTTACGAAACGGTTACCTTATGGATGATGAACTTCGGCAGTATCAGAAATAATAATTACTTTCTCTGATGTTGTGCAGAACAAACTGCTTTCACCTGTCCTCCAAGAATTAGTTATAGCTTCCTCTTCCTTCGATACTTCTAGCATTGCTTTTTGTATTATCCTCCTCATTTTTTTTTCGACTTGACATTTGTGTTAATAACCTTAATTCCGATGCCACATAGTCTCCAAATACCTGATGTTTATCAACAGGTTTGCACATCGCTTCTATTGCGTTGTTTGGAATAGTGTCTGAATTTTCCGTGGTATTTATTTTTCTTTTCAAAATAATTCTTTCCTGTGCTTCTTTCTAGACTGTCTCAATCATTATCTTCCCTGGCGTTTTCTGATACCTAAAATAAACATTGTAATGTAATATTTACCTTCAAAGGGATAAATTTCTGATATAATTTTGTTTTCTATAATTTTAGGTACCTTCAACAGAAGAATGGTTACAAATAGATGGGATTTTCGAAACTGTTTTGGTGCTACGGATGGAAAACATATAGTCATACAGGATCCCAAGAAAGAAGGCAGTGTGTACTTTAATTATAAAGGGAACCACAGTATTGAGCTATTGGCAATGATTGGACCTGACTACAGAGTTATATACTTCGATGTGGAAGTAATGGTAGAATATCTGATGGAGTTTTTAATAATTGTAGACTGTCAGAATGTCTTGAATCCTTTGAATATACTAGTTCCTCGAAATTTACCTGGTAGAACTGTGCAGAAACCTTTCGTCATTGTTGCTAATGATACATTTGCTCTAAAAAATTATATTATGAAGCCCTACCCTTCTAGAGGCTAATGAGTACAAAATCGTGTGTAACTATCGGCTCTCTACAGCAAGAAATGTGTCTGAGAACTTTTTTGGGCTCATATGCACACGTTTTCGAGTATTGCGAACGCAAATTCTTCTAGATCCAGAGAAATCGAGGCAACCTGTCAAAGAGATTTGTGCTCTTCACAACTTTTTACTCATAGAAGAGAGTAGAAATTCCGTTTATTCCCCAACTGGCACATTTGATTCTTAAGAATTACGCAAAGACATGTGGACAGAAACGAATATACCGCTGGAGCCAATAAACGTATATAATTGGCCACAGATAGCGAGGAAGTCAGAAAAGAATTCACAAACAACTTTGTTTCACCAGAAGGAGAGGTAGCCTGGCAATACAGACGCCTCTAAGTTTCAATTGATTTCTGATGAGACTGTAAACAAAAATACATCTGTAGTAAAAGTAATAAATACTATATGCAGAACATTAAATTTGTTTCACTTACCATATTATCTTCGGTTTCTTTTGGTGTGGGGACGAAACAAATTTCGTAGAATCAAAGAATTCCCAGTTACTTTTTACGAGGTTTGTCCGGAAAATATGTATTAAAGTTGAATAATGTCTTTCTGTTACAGGTTGCAGCCACTGCCAGGTGGGACTAATGCTGTAATCAATCCCATCAACGCTCAGGTCGAGTCAGAGCACACTGCGCGAAGGAGGGAGTGTGCGGCAGCTTGTTGACAGTCACCCTTTCTCACCTGCCGTCAGCATGGAGCTCTCTGTCTGATTGAGGAACAGCGAGTCAACATCAAGTTTCTTGCGAAGCTAGGAAAGTATGGCCGTGAGATTTTTGAGTGTTTGAAACGGGTTTACGGAGACAGTTCTCTGAAGGAACCGACCGTGAACAAATGGTTGAAAAGGTTCCGCGATGGCCGAGAAGAAGCGAACGGTGACCCTCGGCCAGGACGCCCGTCGACATCGAATTCCGATGCAAATGTTGAACAAATTTGGGCTCGTGTTCTTAAAGACCGTAGATTGACAGCCAGATTGATTGCTGACGAGCGCTGTCAACCCCCAAAACAATCTTTCACGAAATCCCGACACAAAAGCTTGAAATGAAGAAATTGTGTGCGAAAGCCGTACCGAAGCTCTTGACGCCAGAACAGAAAGCAAGGAGGGTCGAGTGCTGTGCGGATTGGTTGGAAGCAGAGGAACGAGGGGACTTTCTCAACAGAGTCGTCACTGGAGACGAGTCCTGGCTTCACGAATTCGATTCGGAGCTCAAATCTCAAAGCGAGGAATGGAAACTAGCAGGAGAACCGAGAACAAAAAAGTCGCGAAAATCGAGGTCCAATGTGAAGACAATGTTGATTGTTTTCTTTGATTCTAGGGACATTGTCCCCAAGGAATTTGTTCCTCCTGGTCAGAGAGTGAACGGAAATTTTTACGTTGACGTTCTGACACGTCTCAGAGCTGGTGTGGCCCGAGATGGACCGGAGTTGGCAAAAGGGGGCAGGTGGATCCTTCATCACGACAATGCGCCAGCTCACACGTCGCTCGTTGTGCCCGAGTTTTTGGCCCGAAGCTCAATCACCGTGACAGACCACCCGCCTTACTCACCCGATTTAGCCCCGTGTGACTTCTTCACGTTCCCGAAATGCAAAATGGTGCTTTGGGGGCGGCAATTGGGGGATGTGGAAGCCATCGAGGCGGAAACGCCACGGCAACTGAACACCACCACAACTGAAGACTTTGAGCAATGTTATCAACAGTGGAAACCGCGTTGGCAGAAGTGAATCGCGTCTCAGGGCGAGTACTTTAAAGGAGACCATATTGTAAAACCCGAATAATGGTAAAATAAAGTTATTATTCAACTTTTATACGTATTTTCCGGACAAACCTCGTCTATAAGTCGTCTGAACTTTGCCCACTTTTTCTTTTCTTCGATTTATTTAGTTCTTGATTATACTGCGTACGCAAATTGTGCATTTTTCCGTATTTCTGGCTTGTAGTGTAATTCTGACGCAATAATTTCCAATGGTCTTGTTTTTTAAGCGATTTTTGAAGTACATGTGTTGCGTGCCCCATAACACGGGAAAACACTCCACTCGCTGAATAAGCCATTGCGTTTTTCCTCTCGTCCACACGAACTTTCAAGACTGACATTTCGTACTGTATACATTTCTGCAAGTTCCGAAAAAACTTCTTGCAACTGGAAAATCCAGCAAGTAACTGCAGCAAACTACGGAGAACCGTTTACACTAGCTTGCGGAAGCTACTTCTCCAAGTTGACGAAACTTGCGGAAGTCAACTTGGCTACGGGCATTTAGACATGCAAAGAACTTGGACATTTACTTGTTAGTGAACACGAGGCTTGAGAATAAAACTGACGTAAACAAATACGTAAACAGTAGGATTCATCCGTGGTCTAGGGGTAGCGTCTTTGATTCATAATCAAAACGTCTTCGCTCCCGGGTTCGATCCCCGCCACTGCCCTCATTCTGCCAACGGCCTTGTCAAAGAGAACGGAGGAGCGGATAGAGGTTCAGGGCACTGTCTTGTCCTAGGGGTAGGGAATTGCCCCTAAAGGCGGAAGAATCAGCAGTGATCAACGACATGAGGATGCAGAAGGCAATGGAAACCACTGCATTAAAGACACGTAACGTGTATCCACAGGACATGTGGCCTGTAGTTGAGGAAGTATCATGATGATCTCTCCATTGGCAAAAGATTCCGGAATAGTCCCCCATTCGGATCTCCGGGAGGAGACTGCCAAGGGGGAGCTTACCATGAGAAAAAGACTGAATAATCAACGAAAGGATAACGTTCTACGAGTCGGGGCGTGGAATGTCAGAAGCTTGAACGTGGTAGGGAAACTAGAAAATCTGAAAAGGGAAATGCAAAGGCTCAATCTAGATATAGTAGGGGTCAGTGAAGTGAAGTGGAAGGAAGACAAGGATTTCTGGTCAGATGAGTATCGGGTAATATCAGCAGCAGCAGAAAATGGTATAACAGGTGTAGGATTCGTTATGAATAGGAAGGTAGGGCAGAGGGTTTGTTACTGTGAACAGTTCAGTGACCGGGTTGTTCTAATCAGAATCGACAGCAGACCAACACCGACAACGATAGTTCAGGTATACATGCCGACGTCACAAGCTGAAGATGAATAGATAGAGAAAGTGTATGAGGATATTTAAAGGGTAATGTAAAGGGGGACGAAAATCTAATAGTCATGGGCGACTGGAATGCAGTTGTAGGGGAAGGAGTAGAAGAAAAGGTTACAGGAGAATATGGGTTTGGGACAAGGAATGAAAGAGGAGAAAGACTAATTGAGTTCTGTAACAAGTTTCAGCTATTAGTAGTGAATACCCTGTTCAAGAATCACAAGAGGAGGAGGTATACTTGGAAAAGGCCGGGAGATACGGGAAGATTTCAATTAGATTACATCATGGTCAGACAGAGATTCCGAAATTAGATACTGGATTGTAAGGCGTACCCAGGAGCAGATATAGACTCAGATCACAATATAGTAGTGATGAAGAGTAGGCTGAAGTTCAAGACATTAGTCAGGAAGAATCAATACGCAAAGAAGTGGGATACGGAAGTTCTAAGGAATGACGAGATACGTTTGAAGTTCTCTAACGCTGTAGATACAGCAATAAGGAATAGCGCAGTAGGCAACACAGTTGAAGAGGAATGGACGTCTCTAAAAAGGGCCATCACAGAAGTTGGGAAGGAAAACATAAGTACAAAGAAGGTAGCTGCGAAGAAACCATGAGTAACAGAAGAAATACTTCAGTTGATTGATGAAAGGAGGAAGTACAAACATGTTCCGGGAAAATCAGGAATACAGAAATACAAGTCGCTGAGGAATGAAATAAATAGGAAGTGCAGGGAAGCTAAAACGAAATGGCTGCAGGAAAAATGTGAAGACATCGAAAAAGATATGATTGTCGGAAGGACAGACTCAGCATACAGGAAAGTCAAAACAACCTTTGGTGACATTAAAAGCAACGGTGGTAACATTAAGAGTGCAACGGGAATTCCACTGTTAAATGCAGAGGAGAGAGCAGATAGGTGGAAAGAATACATTGAAAGTCTCTATTAGGGTGAAGATTTGTCTGATGTGATAGAAGAAAAAACAGAAGTCGATTTAGAAGAGATAGGGGATCCAGTATTAGAATCGGAATTTAAAAGAGCTTTGGAGGACTTGCGGTCAAGTAAGGCAGAAGGGATACATAACATTCCATCAGAATTTCTAAAATCATTAGGGGAAGAGGCAACAAAACGACTATTCACGTTGGTGTGTAGAATATGTGAGTCTGGCGACATACCATCTGACTTTCGGAAAAGCATCATCTACACAATTCCGAAGACGGCAAGAGCTGACAAGTGCGAGAATTATCGCACAATCAGCTTAACAGCTCATGCATCGAAGATGCTTACAATAATAATATACAGAAGAATGGAAAAGAAAATTGAGATTGCGCTAGGTGACGATCAGTTTGGCTTTAGGAAAAGTAAAGGCACGAGAGAGGTAATTTTGACGTTACGGCTAATAATGGAAGCAAGGCTAAAGAAAAATCAAGACACGTTCATAGGATTTGTCGACCTGGAAAAAGCGTTCGACGATATAAAATGGTGCAAGCTGTTCGAGATACTGAAAAAAGTAGGGGTAAGCTATAGGGAGAGACGGGTCATATACAATATGTACAACAACCAAGAGGGAATAATGAGTGGACGATCAAGAACGAAGTGCTCGTATTAAGAAGTGAGTAAGACAAGGCTGTAGCCTTTCGCCCCTACTCTTCAATCTGCAAATCGAGGAAGCAATGATGGAAATAAAAGAAAGGTTCAGGAGTGGAATTAAAATACAAGGTGAAAGGATATCAATGATACGATTCGCTGATGACATTGCTATCCTGAGTGAAAGTAAAGAAGAATTAAATGATCTGCTGAACGGAATGAACAGTGTAATGAGTACACAGTATGGTTTGAGAGCAAATCGGGGAAAGACGAAGGTAATGAGAAGTAGTAGAAATGAGAACAGCGAGAAACCTGAAATCAGGATTGATGGTCACGAAGTCAATGAAGTTAAGGAATTCTGCTACCTAGGCAGTAAAATAACCAATGACGGACGAAGCAAGGAGGACATCGAAAGCAGACTCGCTATGGCAAAAAAGGCATTTCTGGCCAAGAGAAGTCTACTAATATCAAATACCGGCCTTAATTTGAGGAAGAATTTTCTGAGGATGTACGTCTGGAGTACAGCACTGTATGGTAGTGAAACATGGACTGTGGGAAAACCGGAACAGAAGAGAATCGAAGCATTTGAGATGTGGTGCTATAGACGAATGTTGAAAATTAGGTGGACTGATGAGGTAAGGAATGAGGTGGTTCTACGCAGAATCGGAGAGGAAAGGAATATGTGGAAAACACTGATAAGGAGAAGGGACAGGATGGTAGGACATTTGCTAAGACATGCGGGAATGAATTCCATGGTACTAGAGGGAGCTGTAGAGGGCAAAAACTGTAGAGGAAGACAGAGATTGGAATACGTCAAGCAAATAATTGAGGACGTCGGTTGCAAGTGCTACTCTGAGATGAAGAGGTTAGCACAGGAAAGGAATTCGCGGCGGGCCGCATCAAACCAGTCAGTAGACTGATGGAAAAAAAAAAAAAAAAATACAAACGCGATGATTGGTCAGAAGCCGTAGCACACGTACACTGGTGTTGTTACACTCTTGGAAGTAGGTCCTACTTACGTATTAGGTATCTTATTATTAAGTTACGTTAAATGAAACTTACCGATATTCAAATGTATTAACAGCCATCAACATTTTTCTTAATGACGCTTCGGCTACATAGTTTCTACTTCGAAAATCGTGTACAGTCACAGCCTCTGCAGCGTTCGGCTCTGACTGTCGCGCTCTTAACGCGCAGTATGAAAATGGCCGAGGCTGCTTTCTGTTCCGTAGTGAAACACGTGTGTGGAATACGTTTAAGAAGTGCCGAGAAATGGGCTGTTCTTAATGTTCTTCATAAATTTACGGAGATAATCGGCTCTGAACTTCTCCCAGCGTTGTATATATTGCACTTTATACACAAACCCACACTGAACGCGTAGAGCAGTCGGTAGCTTACCTGAATGAGCACTAAATGCGGTTATTCGTGCGCTGTTCAGATTTCCCAGTATCTCTTTTTCTCGTTCAATTTGAAATATGTCTCGTAATTATAAAACTCATTTTCTACGAATAATGCACGTCCTCTTGTTTCTAATTACATATTGGACGCAAAATTCCTGTTTCCATTTCAAATACAACTTCTTAACTATCCACGTTTTATGACAGACTTCATAAAAGTCGTTTAAATTAAGCAAACATAATTTATTTTTTAAGGCAAGACTATAAAACCAAGTACTCTTTATTTGGACTACGTCCATCGTTTTATAACGGAGGTAGATGGGAATCATAGAAACATAAGAAACAATCATTTTCACAGCATCCAGCGCATTATACAAATGCTTCATTTTTACATTTGCTACGGTACCATTACAAATGGCTCTGAGCACTGTAGGAGTTAACATCTGAGGTCATCAGTCCCCTAGAACTTAGAACTATTTAAACCTAACTAACCTAAGGACATCACACACATCCATGCCAGAGGCAGGATTCGAACCTGCGACCGTACCGGTCGCGCGGTTCCAGACTGAAGCGCCTAGAACCGCTCGGCCACTCCCGCCGGCGGCACCATTACAACATGAACCTATTAGAACTGACCTCGAACCAAGCTGCGGGATTTGGCCCGAGAAGTAGCATGACTCAAGCTGTCAGATGTACTGAAACTAACGCACGCTGCTTTTTTACACATCACTGCCAAACTCTGGCGGTATATAGAACGGCTCGTCATAAAAAGAGAAAATTCTGCGCCTGGTTGGCTTCGTGGATTCTGTTGTTGATAGACTTCATCAAGGTAGCAGGTGACACTTCCAGAACTGCAATGTATTTCTCGGATAAGGGCTTCAATATTTACCTATACGGTGAAATCCTTTAATACCCTTACATTACACACAGCGTATGCAGAAAAACTACCCTGTCGTTACGTCAGGAATTTTCATCATTCTTGTTTTTTAAGTATAATAGTACGTTAGCTAAAAACGATAACGTGGTGCGGTTTTCGTCTAGTCGTCTAGGGAGCGTATTGTGGGAGATTTGCAGTGTATTAATCCATCCTGCTTCAAAATCAAATGACATTCGAAGCTGTATTGCTACCCTGTTCGTTTCTTTTTACGTGTGAACTGCAGCTGGCCACGCCACTGCAGGCTAGCTGCACCAGCTGACCGGCCAGTGCTGTCCACGTCAAATGCGCCGCTGAAGCTGTTGTCCCGTATTATCGATAAGTCGATGTGCGGGTGAAGCACAGCACTAAACGTGCCCTTACTATCGTACTTCACAGTACTAGAGACATCTTGGCATCAGTTCCACACGAAACGGAAATCCAATGAGGTTCCAGCAGACGCGGAAGAATACATAGTGCAATATTTACATTAGGTTTATTCTTATGATGAATGGATGAGACACACATCCGGTTTATCGGCCGGTTGTTGCGTACGCAGGGGCCTTTACAACTACTGCAGCCCCCCCCCCCCCTTTTCCCTATTTATAGCTAAGAGTTTCCGTGAATCTGTGTTTTAATGAAGTATCATATTTGCAACAGATTTTTCGCATTTTTATGAAACAAATACACCTTATGACTCTGTTATTCACTCCTTGACGGCGATAAAATCACGGAGAAATATGACACTGGCTCACGTTTTACACTGCAACTAACTGGGGCAAGCTGGAACCAACCAGTATTATGTGAAGAATCTAGATGTTTATCTCTCTACATAACACTCCGCTACGGGCCAAGGAGACAGTATTATCATATTTCTCAAATCAACATTTAATTGTTCCCGTCCTCCATACGCAATCGGATCAGGGAATGAGTGATGGAACCTTAGCATGTGATTCCATGGCAATTACCATCTGGCAAGCACTTCGCAACAGTTTGCGGAATATGTATGTACAGAAAGCAAGAGCCGGAGGGAAGATCACGAAGGAGTGCACTACCGGTAAAATATGTAATAGGGCGCCATTTACACATTAAATGAACGAGTTCAATCAAAAGTGTACATATATAATCAAAACTGACTGTTGTTACTGATGTGCATAAATGAAACTAAAAGCCAATAAATAAACAAAAAATGCAAACACACAACCGCGCGCATGTATGTGTGTGTGTGTGTGTGTGTGTGTGTGTGTGTGTGTGTGTGTGTGTTCACGGTATGTGACATCGCTCAGTGCCAAATAGTATTTAGTCTACACTTACAACCCGTTTGCTTTACAACATGTCATAGAAGTACTGTACACGAAATGCTCTTCGATGTCCCGAAATTCAGTGGGGGTAAAATGCCTTTCATGACAATTATAATTTCCAGAATGAGATTTTCACTCTGCAGCTGAGTGTGCGCTGATATGAAACTTCCTGGCAGATTAAAACTGTGTGCCGGACAGAGATTCGAACTCGGGACCTTTGCCTTTCGCGGGCAATGTACCAAAGGAGCTACCCAAGCAAGACTCACGCCCCGTCCTGACAGCACTTGCCCTCGATAGGCAAAGGTCCCGAGTTCGAGTCTCGGTCCGGCACACAATTTTAATCTGCCAGGAAGTTTCAAGAATTATAGTTGTCAGGACTCCTAACTACAGTTTCATGGATACGGCGGGTTTCTCAAGCTGCTTTATAGATCAATTTTGATCGAAACTGGTCGTATCATGGTAAGTATGTACCTGAGACGGCAAAATAAATAATAAATAGTCCAATGGCATTTCTTTGGCCTCGCAGCTTAAGGCTTTTTTTGTCGAACTAAGGCCGGTATTTCACTATCATTTGTTTGTCAAAGTTGATATGCCAGATATTGATGTCAAACAAATTTGATGGCGTAATGGGGAACTTTGTCAAATAAATATGATCAAACGTAGGGCCTCGCCGTAGATTTTTAATCGTAAAAGGCGTTCGTCTTCTGTTCACTGCAATGGAAAACGTAACCGCTTGGAGCGCTGGCGTCGCTATAGCTATTTGACGCCTCTAGCGTATTTGTAAAAACCGCTTTAAAGTTTTTTACTTTTAATTTTAATAAACTTTCGACTACGGTGGGGGGTGAGAAAGGGGAACAGTGCATGCTATTTTGTGTTCATGGACAGGTAGAATAGGCTGCAGGTGACTTCACGTCCACAATTACAGCTACAGCCAGCCACCTCTACATATGGAAACATCCCGGTAGCTATTCAGCAAAACTGGATAGAGGACGTGGTCACAGCAAAATAAATTTATTCTTAGCTTTCCATTCTACTTTGTCTTTTTTTGAACTTTGGATGTCAAGTTAAAAAGACTTCACCTCTTTCGTACTTCTTATTAATTTTGTAGTTGTTAGAACACTAATTCCATTAAATTGTTCAAAAAGAAAAATAGTTTTTAATGCCCATATAGTGTACTAAACGTTTATGTACTTTCACATATTCCCTCTTCAGTGCTTTAGCCGGCCGCGTTGGTCGAGCGGTTCTAGGCGCTTCAGTCAGGAACCGCGCGACTGCTATGGTCGCAGGTTCGAATCCTGCTTCGGGCAGGGATGTGTGTGATGTCCTTAGGTTAGTAAGGTTTAAGTAGTTCTAAATTCTAGGCGACTGATGACCACAGATGTTTAAGTCCCATAGTGCTCCGAGCCATTTGAACCATTTTCTTCAGTGTTTGTAAGTCGCTTCACACTTTTCAGGGATTATTTTGGCTAATGGGCAGATACGGGAAGATTTCAATTAGATTACATCATGGTCAGACAGAGATTCCGAAATCAGTGCTGTGTTGTAAACTAGAATAGCTCTCTCCTATATTAAGAATTCGCGCTGTCACAGTTTGCCTGGCTTCGGCACGAAAAGCATTTCTCAAGAGAGTATTCTGTTTTGTAATAAGAGGAGGCACTTTACTGAGCATATACTGAAATACACCCTCATCTATTCGTAAGCAATTTATACATGAGACTTCACGTTCTCCTCTTGGAGCTCTCGCTACAAATTTTGCTGAATGCTTTTATTACTCGACGTTATACCTATGGCTTCATCCAAGTATATTTCCTTTTTTTCCGCCGCTTTCCTTCCAAAACACAGACATTGCAATTGAGGTACTAGCAACTGCGGCGCTTAACAACTTGTTTTCAGCCATCTTGAAATTTGACGAAAAATATGTCGACGTTGTAATACCCCTTTTAAGCGCCACATCAAAGACCTTTGTCGAAGAAATCTGACGAATATTTAGTCATATTTCATTGTCAAAGAGATTCATACTCTGATACCGGCCTAACGTAGGCCGCCGCCACCGGTCTACAATATAAAAAATACAGCGAGGCAAAGACTGCCCAAGTTTTTTTACGTGGTTACACCCCCCACCATTAAGCTACGGCCCCAAGCGAACTCCCATTACAATATATATGTCGTATCGGCCTCAGTTCTATAGCAGACAATCGTCCATTGTGGAAATACCAGTATATGTAAAAGATGACTATCGTTGATGCTTCTAGAAAATGAAGTGTAAATACACTCCGCAAATTATAGGCCCTTGAACTCATTTGTTGATCAGTTACTTATTACAACTAACTGAACGACTATATGAAAATAAAATGTTTGGCAGTATCATTTCACACACAGGTATGGAAGTATTCCACACTTAACTGCCATACAGAATACCCTCTCCCGCACTTCAAAGAGAACTCTTCACCGTATCTAAATGGGACAAATCTGTTGCCGGGGCAGATACTACTACATGAGACAATATTAAAAACTTTTATGTGTGTCGCGAGATTTGTTGGAGCGCACTTACGTTCAGAAGTAAAAGAATCCAGAAATAGTGTGTATATCCCACTGTTTTGTAGCACATGAGTATAAACACGAATACTGCCACATCTGGTTCTGTTGCCGAAATGGAAGCTTGTAGAGCACCAGTTTCAGGTTGATTGTCACCCATAATATTCACCTACTTCTACATGGCTGCTCTGCAAATCACACTTTAGTGCCTCGCACAGTGTTCATCGAACCACATTCATAATGAAACTTTCTGGCAGATTAAAACTGTGTGCCCGACCGAGACTCGAACTCGGGACCTTTGCCTTTCACGGGCAAGTGCTCTACCATCTGAGCTACCGAAGTACGACTCACGGCCGGTACTCACAGCTTTACTTCTGCCAGTATCTCGTCTCCTACCTTCCAAACTTTACAGAAGCTCTCCTGCGAACCTTGCAGAAATAGCACTCCTGAAAGAAAGGATATAGCGGAGACATGGCTTAGCCACAGCCTGGGGGACGTTTCCAGAATGATATTTTCACTCTGCAGCGGAGTGTGCGCTGATATGAAACTTCCTGGCAGATTAAAACTGTGTGCCCGACAACGACTCGAACTCGGGACCTTTGCCTTTCGCGGGCAAGTGCTCTGAGTCGTACTTCGGTAGCTCAGATGGTAGAGCACTTGCCCGCGAAAGGCAAAGGTCCAGAGTTCGAGTCTCGGTCGGGCACACAGTTTTACTTTGCCAGGAAGTTTCATATCAGCGCACACTCCGCTGCAGAGTGAAAATATCATTCTGGCACATCATAATAATTCTGTTATTACAGTCTCTAACAGCGGCCGCAGTAAAACACGCAACTTGCAAAATATTCCTGTCTTTACGTGTGACAAAATAATCAGATTTTCGTAACGTCACGTGTCTAATGACGCTATTGGCTGTAGGAAGCAAGCACAACAGTCGCAATGTTGAATTAACCATTTGCGGAGCTAGAATGTAATAATCGGTGGCTTTGGTATCCATTTGCTTGTTACGAAAACGTGCTGTTTCATTGATATAACGCATTAAGAGATCTCTGCAAAAGGCGTAATTTTTAGCACGGTATGTTGTGCTAGAACAGAGGTACCCAAACTGGGGAGCGCGCCTCCCCTGTGGGGCATGATGATGTTGAAAGGGGGGCACGGGTGGAGTTAGCGCTATAAACCTAATATTTCTTTTTAATAACAATATGAGATCGGCAGGAAGTGCAAAATGGCTAAGCAGGGATGGCTAGAGGACAAATGTAAGGATGTAGAGGGTTAAGATAGATATTGCCTACAGGAAAATTAAAGAGACCTTTGGAGATAAGAGAACCACTTGTATGAACATCAACAGCTCAGATGGAAACCCAGTTCTAAGCAAAGAAGGGAAAGCAGAAAGGTGGAAGGAGTATATAGAGGGTCTATACAAGGGTGATGTACTTGAGGACAATATTGTGGAAATGGAAGAGGATGTAGATGAAGATGAAATGGGAGATACGATACTGCGTGAAGAGTTTGACAGAGCACTGAAAGACTTGAGTCGAAACAAGGCCCCCGGAGCAGACAGCATTCCACTGGAACTACTGACGGCCTTGGGAGAGCCAGTCCTGACAAAACTCTACCATTTGGTGAGCAAGATGTATGAGACAGGCGAAATACCCGCAGACTTCAAGAAGAATATAATAATTCCAATCCCAAAGAAAGCAGGTGTTGACAGATGTGAAAATCTACATCTACATCTACATCCGTACTCCGCAAGCCACCTGACGGTTTGTGGCGGAGGGTACCCTGAGTACCTCTATCGGTTCTCCCTTCTATTCCAGTCTCGTATTGTACGTGGAAAGAAGGATTGTCGGTATGCTTCTGTGTGGGCTCTAATCTCTCTGATTTTATCCTCATGGTCTCTTCGCGAGATATACGTAGGAGGGAGCAATATACTGCTTGACTCTTCGGTGAAGGTATGTTCTCGAAACTTCAACAAAAGCCCGTACCGAGCTACTGAGCGTCTCTCCTGCAGAGTCTTCCACTGGAGTTTATCTATCATCTCCGTAACGCTTTCGCAATTACTAAATGATCCTGTAACGAAGAGCGCTGCTCTCCGTTGGATCTTCTCTATCTCTTCTATCAACCCTACCTGGTGCGGAGTGCGGATCCCACACTGCTGAGCAGTATTCAAGCATTGGGCGAACAAGCGTACTGTAACCTACTTCCTTTGTTGTCGGATTGCATTTCCTTAGGATTCTTCCAATGAATCTCAGTCTAGCATCTGCTTTACCGACGATCAACTTTATATGATCATTCCATTTTAAATCACTCCTAATGCGTACTCCCAGATAATTTATGGAATTAAATGCTTCCAGTTGCTGACCTGCTATTTTGTAGCTAAATGATAAGGGACCTATCTTTCTATGTATTCGCATCACATTACACTTCGCTACATTGAGATTCAATTGCCATTCCGTGCACCATGCGTCAATTCGCTGCAGATCCTCCTGCATTTCAGTACAATTTTCCATTGTTGCAACCTCTCGATACACCACAGCATCATCTGCAAAAAGCCTCAGTGAACTTCCGATGTCATCCACCAGGTCATTTATGTATATTGTGAATAGCAACGGTCCTATGACACTCCCCTGCGGCACACCTGAAATCACTCTTACTTCGGAAGACTTCTCTCCATTGAGAATGACGTGCTGCGTTCTGTTATCTAGGAACTCCTCAATCCAATCACACAATTGATCTGATAGTCCGTATGCTCTTACTTTGTTCATTAAACGACTATGGGGAACTGTGTCAAACGCCTTGCGGAAGTCAAGAAACACGGCATCTACCTGTGAACCCGTGTCTAAGGCCCTCTGAGTCTCGTGGACGAATAGCGCGAGCTGGGTTTCACACGATCGTCTTTTTCGAAACCCATGCTGATTCCTACAGAGTAGATTTCTAGTCTCCAGAAAAGACATTATACTCGAACATAATACGTGTTCCAAAATTCTACAACTGATCGACGTTAGAGATATAGGTCTATAGTTCTGCACATCTGTTCGACGTCCCTTCTTGAGAACGGGGATGACCTGTGCCCTTTTCCAATCCTTTGGAACGCTTCGCTCTTCTAGAGACCTACGGTACACCGCTGCAAGAAGGGGGGCAAGTTCCTTCGCGTACTCTGTGTAAAATCGAACTGGTATCCCATCAGGACCAGCGGCCATTCCTCTTTTGAGCGATTTTAATTGTTTCTCTATCCCTCTGTCGTCTACTTCGATATCTACCATTTTGTCAACTGTGCGACAATCTAGAGAAGGAAGCACAGTGCAGTCTTCCTCTGTGAAACAGCTTTGGAAGAAGACATTTAGTAATTCGGCCTTTAGTCTGTCATCCTCTGTTTCAGTACCATTTTGGTCACAGAGTGTCTGGACATTTTGTTTTGATCCACCTACCGCTTTGACATAGGACCAAAATTTCTTAGGATTTTCTGCCAAGTCAGTACATAGAACGTTACTTTCGAATTCATTGAAAGCCTCTCGCATAGCCCTCCTCACACTACATTTCGCTTCGCGTAATTTTTGTTTGTCTGCAAGGCTTTGGCTATGTTTATGTTTGCTGTGAAGTTCCCTTTGCTTCCGCAGCAGTTTTCTAACTCGGTTGTTGTACCACGGTGGCTCTTTTCCATCTCTTACGATCTTGCTTGGCACATACTCATCTAACGCATATTGTACCATGGTTTTGAACTTTGTCCACTGATCCTCAACACTATCTGCACTTGAGACAAAACTTTTGTGTTGAGCCGTCAGGTACTCTGTAATCTGCTTTTTGTCACTTTTGCTAAACAGAAAAATCTTCCTACCTTTTTTAATATTTCTATTTACGGCTGAAATCATCGACGCAGTAACTGCTTTATGATCGCTGATTCCCTGTTCTGCATTAACTGATTCAAATAGTTCGGGTCTGTTTGTCACCAGAAGGTCTAATATATTATCGCCACGAGTCGGTTTTCTGTTTAACTGCTCAAGGTAGTTTTCAGATAAAGCACTTAAAAATATTTCACTGGATTCTTTGTCCCTGCCACCCGTTATGAACGTTTGAGTCTCCCACTCTATATCCGGCAAATTAAAATCTCCACCCAGAACTATAACATGGTGGGGAAATCTACTCGAAATATTTTCCAAATTATTCTTCAGGTGCTGAGCCACAACAGCTGCTGAGCCCGGGGGCCTATAGAGACATCCAATTACCATGTCTGAGCCTGCTTTAACCGTGACCTTCACCCAAATCATTTCACAATTCGAATCTCCGTCAATTTCCTTCGATACTATTGCACTTCTTATCGCTATAAACACGCCTCCCCCTTCACTGTCCAGCCTATCTCTGCGGTATACATTCCAATCAGAGTTTAGGATTTCATTACTGTTTACGTCTGGTTTCAGCCAACTTTCTGTTCCTAGTACTATATGGGCGTTGTGACCGTTTATTAATGAGAGCAGTTCTGGGACCTTTCTATAGACGCTTCTGCAGTTTACTATTAGCACATTAATATTGTTATTCCTTGTTGCATTTTGCCTACTCCTGCCTTGCCGCGTCTCAGGAGGCGTCTTGTCGGGCCTAGGGAGGGAATTCTCTAACCTAAAAAAACCCCATGTGCACTCCACACGTACTCCGCTACCCTCGTAGCCGCTTCCGGCGTGTAGTGCACGCCTGACCTATTCAGGGGGACCCTACTTTTCTCCACCCGATAGCGGAGGTCGAGAAATTTGCACCCCAGCTCTCCGCAGAATCGTCTGAGCCTCTGGTTTAAGCCTTCCACTCGGCTCCAAACCAGAGGACCGCGATCGGTTCTCGGAACGATACTACAAATAGTTAGCTCTGATTCCACCCCGCGAGCGAGGCTTTCCACCTTCACCAACTCCGCCAACCGCCTGTACGAACTGAGGATGACCTCTGAACCCAGACGGCAAGAGTCATTGGTGCCGACATGAGCAACAATTTGCAGTCGGGTGCACCCAGTGCACTACCAGTTTAATAAGCCACGGATGCAAAATACTAACACAAATTCTTTACAGACAAATGGAAAAACTAGTAGAAGCCGACCTCGGGGAAGATCAGTTTGGATTCCGTAGAAATACTGGAACACGTGAGGCAATACTGACCTTAAGACTTATTTTAGAAGAAAGATTAAGAAAAGGCAAACCTACGTTTCTAGCATTTGTAGACTTGGAGAAAGCCTTTGACAATGTTGACTGGAATACTCTTTCAAATTCTGAAGGTGGCAGGGGTAAAATACAGGGAGCGAAAGGGTATTTACAATTTCTACAGAAACCAGATGGCAGTTATAAGAGTAGGGACATGAAAGGGAAGCAGTGGTTGGGAAGGAAGTGAGACAGAGTTGTAGCCTCTCCCCGATGTTATTCAATCTCTATATTGAGCAAGCAGTGAAGGAAACAAAAGAAAATTTCGGAGTAGGTATTAAAATCCATGGAGAAGAAATAAAAACTTTGAGGTTCGCCGATGACATTGTAATTCTGTCAGAGACAGCAAAGGACTTGGAAGAGCAGTTGAACGGAATGGACAGTGTCTTGAAAGGAGGATATAAGATGAACATCAACAAAAGCAAAACTAGGGTAATGGAATGTAGTCGAATTAAGTCGGGTGATGTTGAGGGTATTAGATTAGGAAATGAGACACTTAAAGTAGTAAAGGAGTTTTGCTATTTGGGGAGTAAAATAACTTATGATGGTTATAAAATGTAGACTGGCAATGGCAAGGAAAGCGTTTCTGAAGAGAAATTTGTTAACATCGAGTATAGATTTAAGTGTCAGAAAGACATATCTGAAAGTATTTGTGTGGAGTGTAGCCATGTATGGATGTGAAACATGGACTATAAATAGTTAAGACAAGAAGAGAATAGAAGCTTTCGAAATGTGGTGCTACAGAAGAATGCTGAAGATTAGATGGGTAGATCACATAACAAATGAAGTACTGAATAGGATTGGGGAGAAGAGAAGTTTGTGGCACAACTTGACCAGAAGAAGGGATCGGTTGGTAGGACATGGTCTGAGGCATCAAGGGATCACCAATTTAGTATTAGAGGGCAGCGTGGAGGGTAAAAATCGTAGAGGGAGACCAAGAGATGAATACACCAAGCAGATTCAGAAGGATGTAGGTTGCAGTGGGTACTGGGAGATGAAGCAGCTTGCACAGGATAGAGTAGCATGGAGAGCTGCATCAAACCAGCCTCAGGACTGAGGACCACAACAACAGCAACGATATTTTGATGAAAATGAACGTGCAGGTATTAATGATAGATTATGGTGCTAAATACAATCGTTTGGCGTCCCACTTCCCGCAATCCTATCTCAATGACCTATCCTAGAACATACAGCTTTTGTAGATCACGTTTAGAATGTCACACACTGAAACTCTCAAAATTACGAAGGCGATATGCGTTAATTCTAATACATCAGATTTGTAAACAACCTACTTCTGACAATTGGAAAACAGAAAAGTTAGGTATTAACTATTCCGTACATTTGTACATATGAACTGAACGTAATCGTGTTATAACTTTTAGCCGTAGTAGGCTATGTTCATCAGAGTAATGAGCACTTACACTGCGTAACTGCAAAAATGCCGTTTTATTACCCTGTCAACCCATGTGATGCGATTACAGTGACTTTAATAGACTTTATACGCTTCTAATGAACTGGCGGTTTTTTTACTTGTTTTTTCTGTTTTATTTTTATTTTTTTATTTTATTTTGAGCCTCCTGCCTCCCCTTCAGCCCTACCTTTTCCTCTCCAAAAATGCTGCCATCCTCTGGTGTCGACGCAGCACGTAAAACAGCGTGCTGTGAGTAGCAAGACTTATTGCCAGAAATCGAAAATAAAAGCGGAGACATACTCTGCGATGCCTCCGGCGGCGACGACACTATTCAGAAACACACCTCCCGCTGCAGGTGTAAAGGAATGGGAGATGTTAGAAACGACAAAAAGAAAGGAGTAAATAAAGGCAGAAATGAACGCAACAGAAAATACATGGACGGCAGCTCGCTAAAATGAAAACGGAATTGGCGAGATAGTCCCATCGCCTATAAAATGAACGGAAGAATAAACCTCTAAGACAGATTACGTGTTTTCGAATGGTCTACGAAAATCTCATACAAAGTGTATACAATATCCATGGTACCAATTGCCATAGGATCAGTATCATAAAATAATCTAGTCTAACGATGCCCAGAAGGCCAATGTCAAAACCGGGGTATAGGTAAGTCGAGGGTAGTTTGAAAGTCCGAGTGGGAGAAGAGTCAGGGCTAAACCCAGGCAGTTCCTGTAGGAGGTGCCTTAGTCAGCCAGGAACACCTCTTGGTAACCATGAACCATCGCCTCCTTTAGAAATCTTGCGAAAGTATTGGTATAGTTCCGGTCAGATTCCGCCAGGCGATGCTGGCTCCAAATGTGGTCCATAAAGGAGACAGCATCGGTGAGGCAAAGGTCATATATCGTGAAACTGGTGTGGCCCAAAAGCCACACCATTGCGTTACGTCGTGGTCTGGGGTTGGCCTGAATGTCAGGGGTAAGGAACCAGTCGATGGACAGATTGTCCGGTGTAGTCCCACCGTTCAGCGCTAATAGCACACGTGCAAGGTCCCACACTTCTGTGACGCGGGGGCATAAAAGACGATGCTCCCTGGTGTCGACGTCACCACAAAGGCCGCAAGCAGCCGAGGGCCGTAGGCGAATGGCCGCCAGCCGATCATTAGTGGGGATTAAATAGTTGACGACGCGATACCATAGCACTGAAATGGCCGTGGGAAGGGCTGGGTGATTAATATTGGCCCAAACTTGGTGCCAGATGACCGACGGACGGTGGGTTCGTAATTTGGACGCCGGGGTTATACCCTTTGTCACCAGAAAAATGTGCACGACGTGAATGCGAAACTACACTCCTGGAAATGGAAAAAAGAACACATTGACACCGGTGTGTCAGACCCACCATACTTGCTCCGGACACTGCGAGAGGGCTGTACAGGCAATGATCACACGCACGGCACAGCGGACACACCAGGAACCGCGGTGTTGGCCGTCGAATGGCGCTAGCTGCGCAGCATTTGTGCACCGCCGCCGTCAGTGTCAGCCAGTTTGCCGTGGCATACGGAGCTCCATCGCAGTCTTTAACACTGGTAGCATGCTGCGACAGCGTGGACGTGAACCGTATGTGCAGTTGACGGACTTTGAGCGAGCGAGGGCGTATAGTGGGCATGCGGGAGGCCGGGTGGACGTACCGCCGAATCGCTAAACACGTGGGGCGTGAGGTCTCCACAGTACATCGATGTTGTCGCCAGTGGTCGGCGGAAGGTGCACGTGTCCGTCGACCTGGGACCGGACCGCAGCGACGCACGGATGCACGCCAAGACCGTAGGATCCTACGCAGTGCCGTAGGGGACCGCACCGCCACTTCCCAGCAAATTAGGGACACTGTTGCTCCTGGGGTATCGGCGAGGACCATTCGCAACCGTCTCCATGAAGCTGGGCTACGGTCCCGCACACCGTTAGGCCGTCTTCCGCTCACGCCCCAACATCGTGCAGCCCGCCTCCAGTGGTGTCGCGACAGGCGTGAATGGAGGGACGAATTGAGACGTGTCGTCTTCAGCGAACCCATCGTTCTACCATTCCTAGACCGGCAAGGGAACTTGCTGTTCCAACAGGACAATGCACGTCCGCATGTATCCCGTGCCACCCAACGTGCTCTAGAAGGTGTAAGTCAACTACCCTGGCCAGCAAGATCTCCGGATCTGTCCCCCATTGAGCATGTTTGGGACTGGATGAAGCGTCGTCTCACGCGGTCTGCACGTCCAGCACGAACGCTGGTCCAACTGAGGCGCCAGGTGGAAATGGCATGGCAAGCGCATTCCACAGGACTACATCCAGCATCTCTACGATCGTCTCCATGGGAGAATAGCAGCCTGCATTGCTGCGAAAGGTGGATATACACTGTACTAGTGCCGACATTGTGCATGCTCTGTTGCCTGTGTGTATGTGCCTGCGGTTCTGTCAGTGTGATCATGTGATGTATCTGACCCCAGGAATGTGTCAATAAAGTTTCCCCTTCCTGGGACAATGAAATCACGGTGTTCTTATTTCAATTTCCAGGAGTGTAGTACAAGTTTTCGTTCTGAGCAGAGTACTTCCCGCCGTTCTGGAAACATTGTCGCGAGAGCTGACAATGAAACATAACCCAGCTAGGTAGACAATGAAGTCCATTAGTGCGGCTATTTTTTTTTCTCGAACGATCAGTACTACAGCTCTTTCATTCGGATTACTTATCTGACAAAACAGTTATTTTTCTTCTGCGTTTTTGAAATACGGCGTAATTTCGTGTGAAATTAGTGTACGTTCTTTGCGGCGACAATGGCTTCTTTTGGTACGAGTACAGAGATAACTGTTTGGCACTGTGCACAGTTTCCAGCGATGCGAGGGAGGGAGGGAAGGACCTTAGTTACTGTGAAATTTGACAACCAATTCATTGATGTTATCTCAAAACTTATAGAGTTTCGTTTATAAGTAATGAAAGACAGGGCACGAAAACGATTTTCGCATAAAACCCCAGGCTGCACTGCTCAGAACAGCACCGCAGAACAGGTAGCAAATTCTTAGGGTGCCTGTGGGCTGTTTCCGCCCTAATCCGGGAAAAGCCCGTTTCTCCCAGCAAGAGCCCTGCTCGGCCACCAGCACAGAGTAACAGATTTGTCTGTGCCACCAGGTCGCAGACAGACAGTGCACCTGCGCTGCGGCTGGGCTTCCCAGTTCTTCGCCCCCACTCCTCAGAAGCAGTCATCTGAGGTGCCGACAGAGGACAGTAGCTTTCCTTTATTTTAGTTGGTTGCTTGCAGTTGTTGACACATCTGATGCATTGGATTTTGCTGAAATCGCGTTGAATCTTTCACAGTTGTGCCTCAGTAAAATCAGTGTTAGTGCGAAATTATACTGGTTCAAATGGCTCTGAGCACTATGGGACTCAACTGCTGTGGTCATCAGTCCCCTAGAACTTAGAACTACTTAAACCTAACTAACCTAAGGACATCACACACATCCATGCCCGAGGCAGGATTCGAACCTGCGACCGTAGCAGTCGCACGGTTCCGGACTGCGCGCCTAGAACCTCGAGACCACCGCGGCCGGCAAAATTATACTGTTAACTTCTTGTTTTCTTTTTACTTCACATGAGTGTCGTGAAAAAACGTAAATATAATGATGATTACATCAAATACGGTTTTGCTTCTATACAAAAAAAAATGGTGTGACCAGCCGCAATGTGTTATCTGGTATGAGGTGTTGAGCAATGATTCCGTGAGACCATCTCGTCTGGAACGCCATTTGTGGGCAAAGCATGGTGCATAGAAAGAGAAGCGGAAGGAATTTTTTTGCTGCAAAATGTGATAACTTGAAACGGATGAAGTTGGACACTGCTGGATCTTTCGCTCAGACATCAGAAAAGGTACTGGAAGCCTTGTATGAGTTATCGCTACTTATTTCAAGGACCAAGAAAAGTCATTAGTGGAGAGACACTAGTCAAACCATGTTTGTTGAAGCTGCTGATATTGTTCTTGGGTCAGCAAACAAAAACTTTCTGAAATACCGCTTTCTGACAATACTGTGAAACGTCGGATTGATAAGACATACAACATGAATTCCTTACGGCCGTCAAACAATCGCAGTTTTTCGCAATACAGTTAGACGAGAGTACCGACGTTGCAAATTGTTGCCAACTGCTAGCTTTCGTTCGCTATATAGAAAATGAAGCAATTAAAGAAGAGTTGCTGTTTTCTACAGAGTTAAAGACAACTTCAAAAGCACTTCGTATAATGGCAGCCGTCTCTGAATTCTTTTGTAAAAATGAGTTATCATTATAGAAACTGATGCGTATGACAGACGGCACCCCATCAATGCTTGGATGTCACTCAGGATTCGTGCAGATGGTCAGAGAAAAAAAACCTTAGTGTTACTGCTATCCACTGCGTAATACACTGTCAAGCATTGGCAGCTAAGACGCTTCCAAAGGAACTCAATGGTGTCTTCAAATTGTGCATAAAAATCGTGAATCATATTAAAAAGAATGCGTTAAATTCCAGATTATTTACGGCTCTTTGTGAAGACTTGGGAGCAGAGTATAAAACACTTTTGAACTGAATTGTATGTGGAATTTAGAAAGCCCGGTGTTCATGCTGCATTGGCGTATCTGTCAGATATTTTCGAATCTTACACTGAGATTGAAATTACAAGGTGGGCAGTCAAACATAATTTTTCATCGGGATGGCATCAAAGCGTTTACTGATAAGTTGCAACTATGGAAACGTAAAATGTTAGGCTACAGTTATTCCTGCTTTCTCAGATTGTTTGGAATCCTGGAAGAAGCCCGATTTCACAACGATTTTAAGGATACTGATACTAAGAGTAAAATATTGAACCATTTGCAGCACCTCATTGATGAATTCGAAAGATACTTCCCTAACAGTTGTGATGATAAAATTTATTATAGGTTAGCGACGCATCCATTTCACGTTGACGTGGATGTGTTGCCAGACAGACTACAAGAGGAAGTCTTAGAAATTAAAAATGATTCTGCAGCTAAGTATGACTGAGAAGATGGATAAGCCTTTATTTTGGGTGAAATACTTACGGTGTATCAAAGCACAGCATAACAAGCACTGAAACTGTATTGACCATTTTCACGTACTTATTTGTGCGAAAGAGCATTTTCAGCGGTAGTGGCGATAAAAAATAAGCTTGAAGCAAACTCGGTATTGCCCATTGATTTGGGCAGTTTCTATTATTCAGCCAAGAATTCAAAATCTAAAGCGCTCCAGGCAAATGCTGGGATGGTTCCTTTCAAAGGGCACGGCCGACTTCATTCCCCGTCCTTCCCTAATCCGATGAGACCGATGACCTCGCTGTCTGCTCTCCTTCCCAAAACAATCCCAACCCAAAATCTTGTAAAAATATGCAAGCTCATCCTTCACACTGATTTATTTGTTTGTTACTTGCCACGTGTGTGTGGAAATAATATTTTTATAATAAATACGTCACATTATAAGAGAACTTGTTATTTTCTCATAACTATCCCTACATGTAGGTAATGCTGTAAAATTATAAAAAATATTTCGATGAAACAATATAAAACAAACATAGTGAATCTAATATAAATATAAATACTGCGTGTGATCCTTATGGACTCTGATGTTACGAGTGGTATATTATTTCAACTAATAATAGTATTTCTTCTATATGAAGACAAAGCGAAAGTTTATCCTAGATATGGCAAGCGAAGAGTAGTCCTAAAATCGTATACTGGTGAAGAAATGGGGTGCAGCAAGGGAATGTAATCAAGGTAAGGAACTTGTTTTACTCATACTTTTTAAACTTCTGTGTAGTCTGCAAAATTATTTCGTAACGCCCGCATCTCGTGGTCGTGCGGTAGCGTTCTCGCTTCCCACGCCCGGGTTCCCGGGTTCGATTCCCGGTGGGGTCTGGGATTTTTTCTGCCTCGTGATGGCTGGGTGTTGTGAGATGTCCTTAGATTAGTTAGGTTTGAGTAGTTCTAAGTTCTAGGGGACTGATGACCACAGTAGTTAAGTCCCATAGTGCTCAGAGCCATTTCAACCATTTTTATTTCGTAAAACTGATTTTTTATTTTTTGTCTGGTTCTGAGAACTGGGTCTTTGTCGCCGTTCGGTAACTGTCGTCGTTGACATAAATGCCAACTTATGCGCAGTGACAATTGGGAGCGCTATACGCGTATAAATTAGTAATGTTCGTTAACAACGTGACTGAGTGACTATTTTTGATGAGTGAAAGTAATAAGCTACAGTCAACTTAAAATTATGGCCCGCGTCCACTAATCTGCAAAGGCCGCAAATATTTTTCCTTGTTTACCAAGGACTTTCTTTACTTTAGGAGTGGCTTATAATCACTAGACTAAACTGATGACGTAATAACTGCGACTCGATACATTAGCAGCCCACCATGTTACATGACGTCACCATAAATTTTTCTTGATAATTAATAAAAATCTCTATATTTTTAGTGGGAGGGGGGGGGGGCACGGAAGTTTTCTTTTTGGCAGAAGGGGGGCGTGACAGACAAAAGTTTGGGAACCTTTGTGCTAGAATGTCAGGAAATGTGACGTCAGTGGCTTCACGTGCTCCAGTGACCTGCAGTCCAAAATTTTAACTTCTCGTAAAGTTGTTCCGTGGTTTAACGAAATAAAATCCATATTTTGATACGGGATTCTCTTAAACTTTTTTAGCAATCGCCTCTGCAATTTTTTAAATTTTGGCTGATCCGCTAAAAACACGTACAGAACTCATGCAGTTCGACACCGGTATCGACTAATGTTTTCGGGAGTAGCGAATGAAACATTTCTAGTGTCATTAGAAGCTGCACATAGAAGTTTAATTGCGCTATTACTGTTGTTACTCTAACGTTAAGTAAACATGTTGGCTTCGCAGATATCTGATAGCGTTGCTTCCACCAACAGTCTTTTTCGACACAGACATGAACAATTTACAATCTTTATGCATAACAAAAGTGCATGTAAATCGACAGTATTTAACATATCTATAATGCGCAACTATGTCAGGCGTAATGTTTTCTTAGCGCGCAAGTCTTAATGCCACAAAGGGCAAACATTGCGTTTTATTGACACACAAAGTGGGGTTAGTGTTGTGTTCGGCCCAGCACTATAATTAGTTGCGGTGCGAGGCAGATCTGTAGCACAACCCGAGGTCTAGGTTAGGTTGGAACGTAACAATATTAGGTTCTGACTTTGCGAAGCCAATTAATGTGAAAGGGAAAAAAAAAGTGGTTGTAACGTATTGACCGGTAGCGAAGCCTACATCCGCGCCGTGCTGAAAAATGCAACGAAATCAAATATCTGAAGCTTTTAACGTGTATAGCACCAGATCGCTTTGTCTCACAGCACAAGAGACACGTAACAGAAACAAATGCGAGCGCGCGCGCACACACACACACACACACACACACACACACACACACACACACACACACACACTAAGGAATTTAATTCATGATGCACGAATATTATGCTAGTTTGTAACACAAACACCTAAAGCTAGAAAATTTTATCAAAATGCAATAAAACCTGGCAAGGATGGAAGCATAGTGTAGGAATTGGCAATAGATCTTAAGGATAAAAAACGTGTTGGGTATGATTAGGCAGAAAGTCCACTACAATATGATTACTCAATAGCAAAACAAACAGTGCAAGCAACATCCGGCTTCGCCAACTCCCAACAGCAGTTCTGTCTTTCAACAAAAGCAAAACGTTGGGCTACGGTAGGATAGTCATTCACCACAACCTTACTTTCACACCATCATCATCATCATTTAAGACTGATTATGCCTTTCAGCGTTCAGTCAGGAGCATAGCCCCCTTATAAAATGCCTCCATGATCCCCTATTCAGTGCTAACATTGGTGCCTCTTCTGATGTTAAACCTATTACTTCAAAATCATTCTTAACCGAATCCAGGTACCTTCTCCTTCGTCTGCCCCGACTCCTCCTACCCTCTACTGCTGAAACCATGAGTCTCTTGGGTAACCTTGCTTCTCCCATGCATGTAACATGACCCCACCATCTAAGGCTGTTCGCCCTGACTGCTACATCTATAGACTTCATTCCCAGTTTTTCTTTGATTTCCTCATTGTGGACACCCTCCTGCCATTGTTCCCATCTACTAGTACCTGCAATCATCCTAGCTACTTTCATATCCGTCACCTCAACCTTATTGATAAGGTAACCTGAATCCACCCCGCTTCTTTCGCTCCCATACAACAAAGTTGGTCGAAAGATTGAACGGTGCACAGATAACTTAAGTCTTGGTACTGACTTCCTTCTTGCAGAAGAGAGTAGATCGTAGCTGAGCACTCACTACATTAGCTTTGCTACACCTCGCTTCCAGTTCTTTCACTATGTTGCCATCCTGTGAGAATATGCATCCTAAGTACTTGAAACCGTCCACCTGTTCTAACTTTGTTCCTCCTATTTGGCACTCAATCCGTTTATATTTCTTTCCCACTGACATTACTTTCGTTTTGGAGATGCTATCACAAAATAGTAAAAATAATGCATTTAGTGTTCTTCGCTGTCTGAAGCACACTGGCGTAATACCACATAGATCTGTACTGTAATTAGTTCATAACGAACAGAGGACGTCTATTTGAACGAAAAAGTGAAAGCGCGGCGTTCGATTGTATTCGTAAACTTGCGCCCTATGTGTATATGCTGTTTCGATGAATTTCGTGTTCAAAAAGGCTTTTTTTTCTTTTTAATAATATACGGTGGGGAGGGGGGGGGGGGGGGGATAACGCAGAACGTGACAATGGCACATCCAGACACTAAGCTATGGAGGAACGTTCGATAAGAGTCATCTAGTCATGGGGAGCTCGTGAATGAGTCGTTCAAATCAACGCGTCATTCCAGTGAAGTGTGAACTAAACACTCATTTTCAATGAACTGGTACTTCAAACTCTTCACAGATAGCATACTCCACACTTTTTCTAGTTCACTCACTCTCTTCCCCTCTCCCTCTCCCACCACATCGGCGCGTCTACGAGTAGCCTACCGTTGGCAGCGCTTGAGGACAAATGAATATTAAAGATACAAACGAAGAGGCTGGCTGTTTGTTAATAACACTGAAAGTGGGATTTTACCTGAAATCTTACCAATGACTACAGGTGACAGTTCACGTTTTGAATCTGGAGGGTTATTATTCTCAACAAAAATAAAATCTACAGGAAAACTTCTGAATAATTACTTAACGTAGGTATATAGACTTTATAACAGTGATAAACATTCTATTTTGGTTTAAATTTTAAAAGGAACATAAAATTCGTTGGTAGTCCTAGTTTTCAGTCCATGAATACAACAAATGATGTTTCATTTGGCAGATAAATACTTTTTTGAGCGCTTCATGAGAAAATGTCGAGCAAAATTAAATGTAATACTTTCTTCATGTGTGACAGGCTTGTCTGTTTATCTTTCCTTTGTCCCCTTCGACCATGCTCTATATCAAACGCTATAAGAGCGCAAAACGTTGCGTGCACGTTACTGCATATTTCGGCCATCTGTTGGTAAAATTATGAAGTATTACGAAGCTTTACTGTACGTGCGAGGCGAAGCGAGCCAACTTCGCCAGGCTTCTGTACTTCGTGAATTAACTACTTCATTTGAACGCTTCACGGCAAAGAGTGAAATGAATGAAGTAGTTCGCGGGAATGAACGAGTTCGACTCATCTCTAGAGTCGTCCGATTTTGAACAATGACAGAAGTAACATGTGACTAACGCCGTAAACAATATGGCGACTATGTTCTTACCGAACATTCCTCTTGAGCCAAATATTACCTAACAAAATTAGCGCCATGTTTCGATCATCGCACGTTATTCTTGCTCACAATAACAGGTCCATTAATAATAAACAGGGAATTATTAAAGCATATAAATCTTCCGTCCTTGACTCTAGTTTAGCAGGGGACACAATCCGTCGGTTTTGACCAATGACTTCAGAATTGGCCAGACAGCATGTATTACAAAGATGAAAGATATGAGAAGAATGTTCAGAAACAAAGGAATGCAAGGGAGAAAAACTGTACTTCACATATATAAGGGCCAGTAGTATTTTCACGTTAACGATATCGCGTGTTTGTACCTTATAATTTCTCCGCAAAATACAATGGAAAGATATGAAAAAATATATTACTAGCAAAGAATACACAACGTTAAATGTGTGTCAGTTGAATCTCGAAACTTTCGAACTGTATTGCTTTAGTGCAGTACGGGATACAAGTTCAGCGTACGTCGATTTCTTCGTTTTCACTAGCATTTCTGTCCTGTTCTTCACTCGAACGATGTATCAAACCCTAAGTGGGAAACGGGATACAAATTGTAGATGTGTTTATTTCGTCTCCGCTATCTTTTGTTACGTACATATCAGTACTACCAATGACAGAAGGACCTACGTATGTAATATATGTATACCATACTTCCGTTGACCTCTATATATGTACACTGGAAACGAAAAGGTGGAAACAGATGTACGTTACATTTGCAACCTGTACCTCAATTGAACTACACGGAGACAAGACGACACATGTACAATTTGTATCCCGTACTTCACTATGGGGTACAGTTTTCTTGTTGCCTTGGACGCTAATAGTATCCCACTAGTTACATCTGTTATCTTGCTCGCCAATTGACATATACAGGGTGAGTCACCTAACATTACCGCTGGATATATTTCGTAAACCACATCAAATACTGACGAATCGATTCCACAGACCGAACGTGAGGAGAGGGGCTAGTGTAATTGGTTAATACAAACAGTACAGAAATGCACGGAAGTATGTTTTTAACACAAACCTACTTTTTTTAAAAATGGAACACCGTTAGTTTTGTTAGCACATCTAAACATATAAACAAATACGTAACCAGTGCCGTTTGTTGCATTGTAAAATGTTTATTACATCCGGAGATATTGTAACCTAAAGTTGACGCTTGAGTACCACTCCTCCGCTGTTCGATCGTGTGTATCTGAGAGCACCGAATTACGTAGGGATCCAAAGGGAACGGTGATGGACCTTAGGGACAGAAGAGACTGGAACAGCACATTACGTCAACATGCTAACACCTTTTTTGGTCTTTTTCACTGACGCACATGTACATTACCATGAGGGGTGAGGTACACGTACACACGTGGTTTCCGTTTTCAATTACGGAGTGGAATAGAGTGTGTCCCGACATGTCACACCAAAAGATGTTCGATGTGGTGGCCATCATTTACTGCACACAATTGCAGTCTCTGGCGTAATGAATGTCGTACACACCGCAGTACATCTGGTGTAATGTCGCCGCAGGCTGCCACAATTCGTTGTTTCATATCCTCTGGGGTTGTAGGCACATGACGGTACACATTCTCCTTTAACGCACCCCACAGAAAGAAGTCCAGAGGTGTAAGATCAGGAGAACGTGCTGGCCAATTTATGCGTCCTCCACGTCATGGTAATGTACATGTGCGTCAGTGAAGAAGACCAATAAAAAGGTGTTAGCATGTGGATGTAATGTGCTGTTCCAGTCTCTTCTGTACCTAAGGTCCATCACTGTTCCCTCTGGATACCTACGTAATTCGGTGCTCTCCGATACACGATAGAACAGCGGAGGACTGGTACTCAAGCGTCAACTTTAGGTTGCAATATCTCCGGATGTAATTAACATTTTACAATGCAACAAGCAGCACTGATTACGTATTTGTTTATATGTTCAGATGTGCTAACAAAACTAACGTGGTTCCATTTAAAAAGAAGTAGGTTTGTGTTAAAAAAACATTCTTCCGTGAATTTTTGAAAGGTTTGTATTAAACAGTTACACTAACCCCTTTCCTCGCGTTCGGTCTGTGAAATCGGTTCTTCAGTATTTGATGTGGTTTACGAAATATATCCAGCGGTAACGTTAGGTGACTCACCCTATATAGTGTCAGTGTAAAGGCGAAGTGAAGGACGGGATACAAATTTTAGTTGTGTCGGGGGTTTCGCCTGTAATATAGCAAGTATACATTCGAAAATGTGTCGCTGATACTAGTGCTGGGAAACGAAAGAAGATCGACAGCTGAGAAATTTCCATTACTTACTTCACAACGCGAAAATACACATATTGGTGGAATAAAACAGAGAACTATGTGAAAATAGTGAAATGCAGTAAAAGACGCAAATGTAAAAGTGAACTTAACACACGGAAATATCGAGGAATAACCGAATCTCGCGTAGACAGACAGTAACGAAAATTACATACCCACAAACAGACAAATCCATTCCTATAATGAAAATAGGACACTAAATATTGTTCTACAACAACTAATACTCAAAATTACCTCAATATCATTACGAATAATTATTTTAATGTACAATGATAAACACTTCTCCGAAGCACAGAACTGTTTCATTATCTTGCCTCGAAGTGAAGACATTACTATGACTAATGTATGACGTCACTGGTCAAAGCCGACGGGTTGTATCCCCTGCTTCACTAGACCCCCGTCGTTTGTTTGTGGGGATCTTAGTCACTGTTACGTACCGGTAACAGAACAGTAGGTACATATGACACCAGCAGTTTTTGACGTTGCTGTATTGTAGAGAAGCGTCCCGGACCATTGATCACTGTAAGCAGTTTGGAGATATTGTATCAGAGGCCGGCTGGCCGCCTTACCTTGCTCTGCTACTGCGACGCCTCGCCTCCCTGTCAGAACTGAGCCGCACACAAAAGCAAAAGCCCGGGCCGCCCCATACGACGCTGACGTCACAGGGCGGCGTTGCCGGCGCACCCCCGCCTTCACCTGTCCACATCTTTCGAAGATAATTGACGGTTAAGTGTGGCAGCATCACTCTGAGATTATTGCACAGAGTAAATATCTCTGGAGAGAACATTGCGTTCTGCGCATGTTGTCAACATTAAACCAGCATTGTCACGTGTTTTCGGGACTTCGCTGTGCGTGTGTGCTTTGCGCAGAGTTTGAAGTTCATTATATCAAGAGTTTTTGTTGTGTTTTCACCGTTTGTTGATAGTGTAATATAGACGTGGGCAAACTGAAACACACAACTGTCTCGAAACAAATGAGACGGTACAATACAATGTTTCGAGACAGTGAAACAGTTTGTGTTTCCTAATTGTATAGACCTACACACGATATCATACTGGGTGTCTTCTGTATAAATATTGCCATAGACACAAATGAGGTGCGATAACGCCAATCATATCGCAGAAAGTATTAAAATTTCGCTTAGGTGTCTTGGTAGTTTCGTATTTCCTGTAGCAAATGCGCTGATTTCGTGTCATGTGACTTTCATATTTTCCAACTGGCTGAGGTCAGAGTTTGTATGTTTGACATAGCAGATTTTGCCAAACTCGTTTCCCTGTATTCTAGTGCCTAATTTTGATAGGTTTTATGAGTGATGATCTGTATGTGCCCTTGAACTGGCATATCATGAGATATAATTTATTGAGATAGCATTCTGGGAAGCGAGGCACTGAATTAACATTTATGAGTGATCCGTTCACACTTTTCTTATTCACGATTAGATTTTCCATTGGTTTCGGTATGTTTCCTTGAAGTATAACATCCAGACTAAAATTTTAAACAATTCATACAGTGTAATGCCTTTGTGATACATATATCATGGCAGATCTGGCTCTACACCACTTACAATCCTTGTTAAGGAAGTTTGTTTGAAGTACAGGTGTATGGAGTTCCCTCAAGTACTCACAACAAGCAGATATATTATAATTTTATAACTAACTTCTCCAGGAAATCAGAGATAAAGTTGCTGTCGAAATGTTATTTTATTACAATATCTGAAAACCATAAACAAAAGTATCAAAGTACTGTTGTTGATTTTCCTGAGAATTATCTGTGATCAATATACAAGATGCCTATATTGTGTAATAACCAAACATAGCACATCTGCAACACACAAACATATACTTACATAAATCAGATAATTATTCTCGAACACATAAATAAATAAACAAACTCAAAAAATGAAACTCACTTAATGGTGAGCGAAAACATAAGTGTCTTCTGTGTGCAACAAATCTGAGAAACTGCTCTTGTAAGGTGGCTACATTTAATATTTAGTGGCCTAAACAAAATACAGTTAAATACAAATTCAGTGCACATTGGCCAGAGAAGAACAAAATCATCAGAAATTTTACTGTTTCATTTCTGAGTAGATCTACTGTACCTATTCTAAGTTGTAGTTTAGAAATATTTTTATACTTTTTAGCTTGAAAGACGGGATCGTCTATCTGTTATTGTTTGCTCCTGCTTTGAAAATATGCCCTCGCATGGAACAGCGGTGGCCAGAACACAAAGACGTCGTTTCATTATTTCAAACAGCATAGGAAGCAACACATGATTTTCTTTCCACCTCAGCAATGGAACTTGTGATCTGTGTGTCAGTGGCATTTTCATATATTTATCAAGCTCGACTATATTTGGGCACGTGTATGTTATAAGAGATGTGTAATTTAAATGAATGTTTTTCACACTTATTATTTTGAATACGAATAGTGTGCGTTATCTTATTGTTTGTTGGTGTTTATGTAGCAGATATTACGCCATTTCCGAATAGGGAGTCAATTTGAAACGAAGCTTTATTTTTGGAAACCGTAAGCTTCGCGCTGTTGTGCGGTAAAAAGATTTCGACACACTTAAAGTGTTTAATGAAGTGAGTTGTTAAACGTGTTTCAGTATCTGTACCGTGACCGAATCTCGTCCGAGACAGAGCGGAATGTAACGTCACTGTTTCGACACAATTAGTCCCTTCCAAGCATAAGTGGACTGAAACTGCGTTATTTTGAAAAAGCGATACAGTTTCAGTGTCTGGCTCGAGATCGAATCTGGTCCCGTTTTCCGTGACAGAGCGCTATGAAACACCACTGTTTCGAAACATTGAAACGTAGCAGTTTCGAAACACTGAGACAGTTCTACGTATCGATACACTGTGTCGATACATAGACACAGTGGCCAAGTCTAGTGTAATAGCTATGGTGAATTACTGTTGTTGCTACGGATGCAAAGAAACATGAGTGGATGGAGGGATGGGTACTATGTTTAAAAATTTCGAGACGCATTATATTTAAGGCTTGATTCTATAGACCTATTTTTCTACGATTTTATGACTATATGATAGATATTACGGCTCGTACAAAAGCTTACAAACAATCGCTTACTCTCGTAAATTTGCTAGTGGAACAGGAAGGTGAATGTTTATTTGTTTCAGCAAATACAATCCTCCATGCATTTATTAGTGACTTGTCGATTATGTATATAGATTGGAAAGGCGGGAGACAGATAAATTCAATAGAGTGGGAGTCTGTAATTGTCTTCGTATAATATGTGTGTCCAAACCTTTTTGTTTACTATAAAGTTACATTAGGAGGCCATATTAAGTGTGTCTAGGACATGGAGAATGATTACGTGTGATTTATATTTTAGTTTCCCGAAGGATGAACAACGAGTAAAGATGTGACTCCAGTAAATAAGGAGGAGTAATTTTCTCCCCCCAAAATTCCGAAGTATGTTCAAAACACTTCGAAGAGGATTGTTTAGACAGAGAAAAATTCGGACGTGTTTGACTAAAGGTAGATGCTATACCAACTGTTTTTAATTTTCCACAGCACCTACTACCAATTTCTGCATTCAGCTTAAATACATTTTGTGCACAAATCAAATAAAAAACCCAATGGTGTAACTAATCAAAGTACACAGCCATCTTCTTTGGTGTATTTTGCCTTCAATTTATTTTCTTCGCCATTTGTTTAGAAGCGTAAAAAATTATTAAACATGTCCCCAAACTCTTTCATTTGTGTCACTTTCCACTTCCCTTAATGGTGTTACATGGGTTGACTGTCACATGACCAACTGCATTTGCTTTACAGTACATTTATTTTCCGATCGCCTTTTCTTCCCCTTCTTACTCAGTCTGCTATTTATTTAATAAACTGGAAGCAAGTACGTAAAATGCGTTAAATAAACACTTCAAAGTGTCACCAGAAAGAAAAATTGTGCTTCAGGTCGCAAAAACGAGAAAATAAATACGCAACAATAGCAGAAAAATAGGACGAATTAGCAGGGATATAATCGCTAATGTGTGGAAAATTCGATGTTTTTCAGACGCTTGTAAAAGTACTAGCGTACTGTCAAGTCGTTTTGCAAGACCATCACTGCAAAAATGTACGTCAGGTCTGTAATACTATAAAGTGCCGTATCATACCGAAAACTACCAAAAATCGAGTGCATCTGAACTGTGACACCTACCGCAAAGAAGCAGAATGCAATATCACTTGTCCTTAAAATTTACGTAGCTGGTTTATTCCTGGTAGCAAATGGATACTATTAAAATGTCTGCGCAATATATATAAATGATCCACGACACTACGAAAAGAATCCGTCTGTACTAGGGATGTAGTGACATTCTAAATATACAAGGCGCTATACGGACTAACACACGACGTCCCGAGAACACGTGACCAGGCCGGCAATGTATGTTGACAATACAAAATTGTTCTGCGCATGTGAATTCTCACTTCAGAGATATTTACTCTATGGATTATTGACGGCGTGCTTCATTTTTTTTCGTCTTTTTTAGGTTCACAATCTGTGATATCAAGAAACGAGACGTTTCGGGAAAAAATGGCCCTGCTGATTAAGTGTTCGTAAAACGTTTAATAACCATTCCGCATGTCTCATAATCTTCACACACGTACTTGGGCGTCCGTAGAAACCATTGATATCTATTTAGTATTTCTCTTTTTCAGAAATAGATTCCTTTGATTCCTAAGCAATAACCATACCCAACAGTATGGACTAGAAGGCAGTGCATGATTTAACATGTAACTAACGTCGTTAGTTGTGGACCAATTTTATTGATATTACACACAGTGTATGTTCCACATATGGAGCACATGTATGGAAGAAAACACCATCTAATTGACCTGCATTTGCAGCTTCGTAACAGTGGCGGCTCGCCAGTATACATTCTGGGTGTTCACAAATTTTTAGTCAGAAAAATTTCAGACTGTGAAATGAATAGCATCTGCTGTATAATAGTTACGCTTGTATAGTTTGTATAACTACAGCTATTGCCAATAATTGTAATAACAATAGTAATAATAATAATAATAATAATAATAATAATAATAATAATAAAATGCATAACTCGTCTGACAAAGGAAAGAAGTGTTTTTGTGGACTTTTGTATCTAATAAAATATAGCTTAGGGCAATAATGAAATAACGTGTAAGCACTCGCAACAATCCATTTCGTATTTTTGCTTACGTGGGTGTTTTTCGCGCTTTCCCATTTTTTTCGGACAAATATACAAGATCGCTGACAAACGTATTAATTCAAGAATTTACTTCCGGGCTCAAAATCAGACATTCTTACACTGCACCCACAAGACTTGTGGTAACTGTGCACTTTCTTGTTAATGTTAGCCTGTAATCCGCTCATTTACTTTCGTTATTCTCAGTCATAGGACCTGTTGTCGCAGGCCCCTATTTCTTTGGCGGCTAACTTTTGTTGGTAACCTACTTTTCTGTTCCCAGAATGAGATTCCCACTCCGTAGCGGAGTGTCCTCCGATGTGAAACTTCCTGGCAGATTAAAGCTGTGTGTCGCACCGAGACTCGAACCCGGTACCTTTGCCTTTCGCGGGCAAGCATTCTACCGCCTGAGCTACCCTAGCACGAGTCACGACCACTCCCCTCACAGCTCTACTTTTCTGTTTTAAAACAGATTCAGCATAGTTCGTGTTTACACTGCACGCAATAGCCGATATTCGCATACTAAACAACCAACTTCAAACACAATGTGCCATTTGTGGAAATGGTCAAACTCAAGTAGTAATGTCTACCAACATGGTCACTTGACTAGAATACAAATGAGGCGCTGAGGTCCATAAGGATCTAAAGCACACCGCTGTCGATCCCACACAATTTTAGAGAAACCAGTGGATACAGCTTCTCGTGAATTTTCATAACTATATACAATTTGGGTCTACAACACAGATAGCCGGCCGGAGTAGCCGAGCGGTTCTAGGCGCTACAGTCTGGAACCGCTAGTCCGCTGCGGTCGCAGGTTCGAATCCTGCATCGGGCATGGGTGTTTGTGATGTCCTTAGGTTAGTTAGGTTTAAGTAGTTCTAAGTTCTAGGGGACTGATGACCACAGCAGTTAATCCCATAGTGCCCAGAACCATTTGAACCATTTTTACAACACAGATAAACCTAACTCACCATAACATCAATATATTTTAGAAGTATGAATAAATACTACTATCTCACAATCGACGGTGATGTGCTTTAGGTCCTAATGATACAAGGAAAACTCTCAGTCGCATCCCTCTCACATTTAATGTTAAGAGGGTCTACTGGACAGCCTGTCAAAAACTGAATACAGATCAAGCATGAAAACAGGAAGAAGGTGTACTGAACCGTGAAAACAAAAGCGAAATAGAAACAGTGACCGATCTAGGCTCAAGAAGTGCAACATCGAGCACTGACGAAGAGCCTTAGCGTCGTGGTTAAGCCGAGACTTTGTTGGACTATCAAAGCGAACGAGCCCGTATTCAAAACTCCATAGTGCTAACTTCTTCGTTTTCAAAAAATTATGAACTGCCCCTCCGGTCATTGGCGTGTCTATTCGTTACATTCATATTTATGTCTGTGTCGTGGGGTAACGTCCGTCTGCAACAGCGAGTTGTGGGGAACAGACCTATAATAAAAGTTAATTATACACAACTACTATTTAGCAGCCGAAAGGAAGTAGCTTTGTCGGCCAGTGTGGCCGAGCGGTTCTAGGCGCTTCAGTCTGGACCGCTACGGTCGCAGGTTCGAATCCTGCCCCGGGCATGGATGTGTGTGATGTCCATGGGTTAGTTGGGTATAAGTAGTTCTAAGTTCTAGGGGACTGATGACCTCAGATGTTAAGTCCCGTAGTGCTCAGAGCCATGTGCATGTAAAGTGTCTTTCGAACGGGAACCGCCAATCTATGATGACAAGACAAGTCAACCGAATCCTCCACCGGAAAACACGTCTGGTTTTTCATACGCGACATTATAGACAGTTCATGTGTCGTATGATAGGAATATGTGAAAATTACCGAACAATCAGTTTAATAAGCCACAGCTGCAAAGTACTAACATGCATTCTTTACAGACGAATGGAAAAACTAGTAGAAACCGACCTCGGGGAAGATCAGTATGGATTCCGTAGAAAAACTGGAACACGTGAGGCAATACTGACCCTACGACTTATCTTAGAAGAAAGATTAAGGAAAGGCAAACCTACGTTTCTAGCATTTGTAGACTTAGAGAAAGCTTTTGACAATGTTGACTGGAATACTCTCTTTCAAATTCTAAAGGTGGCAGGGGTAAAATACAGGGAGCGAAAGGCTATTTACAATTTGTACAGAAACCAGATGGCAGTTATAAGAGTCGAGGGACATGAGAGGGAAGCAGTGGTCGGGAAGGGAGTAAGACAGGGTTGTAGCCTCTCCCCGATGTTATTCAATCTGTATATTGAGCTAGCAGTAAAGGAAACAAAAGAAAAATTCGTAGTAGGTATTAAAATCCACGGAGAAGAAATAAAAACTTTGAGGTTCGCCTATGACATTGTAATTCTGTCAGAGACAGGAAAGGACTTGGAAGAGCAGTTGAATGGAACGGACAGTGTCTTGAAAGGATATAAGATGATTAGATTAGATTAGATGGGTAGATCACATAACTAATGAGGAAGTATTGAATAGGATTGGAGAGAAGAGAAGTTTGTGGCACAACTTGACCAGAAGAAGGGATCGGTTGGTAGGACATGTTCTGAAACATCAAGGGATCACTAATTTGGTATTGGAGGGCAGCGTGGAGGGTAAAAATCGTAGAGGGAGACCAAGAGATGAATACACTAAGCAGATTCAGAAGGATGTAGGTTGCAGTAGGTACTGGGAGATGAAGAGGCTTGCACAGGATAGAGTAGCATGGAGAGCTGCATCAAACCAGTCTCAGGACTGAAACCCCAACAACAACAACAACATGACAGGAATCTCTTACCGACGCACTTAACTTGCACGCCTGATGAGTGAGTGAGTGATACATCTCTAGCTGATTCAGGTGTTAGTATCAATGTAAATGTGATCACTCCGAAAGAAATGATGAATACATAACAGTTTGTCGCACAAGCAGCAACAAATGAACGCAGCAGATTCACAATCACATAGTTTACCCTGTGCTCTATCAAAACATATATTTTTAACGTTTTTGAAGTTGCATTCCATTTTGGAAGTTTTGACTCTTGACTTCTTTTGTTGTTACATAGTTCCCACATGTGTATTTGTTGGTTTCATTTCTGTGAAATGTCTATGTGATATCTCGCCTTCTCTCACTGTTCATCACATTTACTTGCGACAGTAACGTATTCTTATTGCATCACTCAAATTCTATAACTAATGTATAGTTTGACAACTGTCAACACTACAGAAAGAGAACAAACATTTCAATGACCGGAAGTATACGTCACAATTTTGCGGGACGAAAAATTCTCACTAGACAGTTTTGAACACAGCTCGCCTGCTTGCAGTCCAACAACGTGATCACTTAAAAATTGTTCAAATGGCTCTAAGGACCATTTGACTTAACATCTGAGGTCATCAGTCCCCTAGACTTAGAACTACTTAAACCTAACTAACCTAAGGATATCACACACATCCATGCCTGAGGCAGGTTTCGAACCTGCGACCGTAGCAGCTATGTGGTTTCAGACTGAAGCGCCTAGAACCACTCGGTCACAGAGGTCGGCCGCTAACGCTTACCCACGACGCCGTTACATTTTCAGGCTGCACTTTGTTGCATTTTTTTGTTCTTGGACCGTTCACAGTTATATTTCGATCTTTTCTGACAGTTCAGCACACCTTCTTCCAGTTTTCATGCTTGATCTGCTGGATCATCTTACCACTAAATGGTTCAAATGGCTCTGAGCACTATGGGACTTAACATCTATGGTCATCAGTCCCCTAGAACTTAGAACTACTTAAACCTAACTAACCTAAGGACAACACACAACACCCAGTCATCACGAGGCCGAGAAAATCCTTGACCCCGCCGGGAATCGAACCCGGCAACCCGGGCTTACCACTAAATCTGAGAGGGTGGAATGGGGAGTTTTGCGTGTCAGCACCTCAAACGGATTGCTGTATGACAAAATACGTTACTTAGTATACTAAAAGTCATTCAGAAACTCACGAAATAGGTTTACTGACACTACAGCTTTAAGATATACTGACGTCCGATCTAATTTTACTATGGTATACAGGGTGGTCCACTGATCGTCACTGGGCCAAATATCTCATGAAATAAGCGTCGAACGAAAAAACTACAAAGAATGAAACTTGTCTAGCTTGAAGGGGGAATCCAGATGGCGCTATAGTTGGCCCGCTAGATGGCACTGCCATAGGAAAAACGGATAACTGCGGTTTTTTTTTAAAAAAAGGAACACCCATTTTTTATTACATATTCGTGTAATACGTAAAGAAATATGAATGGCCGGCCGCGGTGGCCGTGCGGTTCTGGCGCTGCAGTCAGGAAGCGCGGGACTGCTACGGTCGCAGGTTCGAATCCTGCCTAGTTCTAGGGGACTTATGACCTAAGATGTTGAGTCCCATAGTGCTCAGAGCCATTTGAACCATTTTTTTTGAAATATGAATGTTTTAGTTGGAGCACTTTTTTCGCTTTGTGATAGATGGCGCTGTAATAGTCACAAACGTATAAGTGAACAGGATACAAAGATTTCGGATGTGAAGAAACTGCACGCCAGTAGCGCTAAAAAAACAATTTTTAACGCAACTAGTTTGCTATGTCCTCACATCGGCATTCTTCAAAAAAGTTGCCGAAACTGGTGAACAAAAATCAAAATGACGGGAATAGTTTTTGTGGTGGGCGGAAATGTGTGTGGCTAAATGCTGACGTAATCGGCGCTACCAACAGAAACTGCGACGTACCACGCAATTTTCACGCTACAACTGCTTGGTCGCTGGCGTTTGGGGGGAGGGGGGGGGGGGGGGGGGAAGAAACAGGGAACTTCGCGTGAAGTATTCCACACAGATCCGATATGTGGCGAAACCGAACGACGGACCCATCGGACACCTTTTATTGTGCCACTTACATGCAGTTACCATGGTTAGCAATGTGGTTATCACCAAGCGTGAACGTGAACGTGAATCGCTTTCCTTTCAATTCTTGCCCTAAAGGGGATAAGCAGGCTGCCAGCTTGTTGATGCACATAATATCTAATAATAAATCAATACTTAAATACACAGTTCTAAAACCGGCGTATATTTACAATGTGTGTTCTTCTTTTGGCCGCTGCATCGATACTTTTTCCGTAGATTTCTTGATACCTACTTTCGATGTATCGAGGACCGAGTACGACATTGTTTTAAGTATCGATATACAGAGTGTTACAAAAAGGTACGGCCAAACTTTCAGGAAACATTCCTCACACACAAAGGAAGAAAATATGTTATGTGGACATGTGTGTGGAAACGCTTATTTTCCATGTTAGAGCTCATTTTATTACTTCTCTTCAAATCACATTAATCATGGAATGGAAACACACAGCAACAGAATGTACCAGCGTGACTTCAAACACTTTGTCACAGGAAATGTTCAAAATGTCCTCCGTTAGCGAGGATACATGCATCCACCCTCCGTCTCATGGAATACCTGATGCGCTGATGCAGCCCTGGAGAATGGCGTATTGTATCACAGCCGCCACAATACGAGCACGAAGAGTCTCTATATTTGGTACCGGGGTTGCGTAGACGAGAGCTTTCAAATGCCCCCATAAATGAAAGTCAAGATGGTTGAGGTCAGGAGAGCGTGGAGGCCATGGAATTGGTCCACCTCTACCAATCCATCGGTCACCGAATCTGTTATTGTGAAGCGTACGAACACTTCGACTGAAATGTGCACGAGCTCCATCGTGCATGATCCACATGTTTTGTCGTACTTGTAAAGGCCCATGTTTTAGCAGCACAGGTAGAGTATCCCGTATGAAAACATGATAACGTGCTCCATTGAGCGTAGGTGGAAGAACAAACTAAAATGAGCTCTAACATGGAAATTAAGCGTTTCCGGACACATGTTCACATAACATCTTTTCTTTATTTGTGAGTGAGGAATGTTTCCTGAAAATTTGGCCGTACCTTTTTGTATGGGATTTACGATAGTTTTAAAAATAACAGCCCTACGGCATGACTGCCGGAAATATCCAAGATACAGAAGGGTCTAGAAAAATGGAGACACTCTTTAATAGTTAATTTCTTTGGAACAAAATGACGACTGTGCAGTTCTACGCAGTAGCGTAGTCCATTGTTTTCTCAACGGATGTTGGGGCATAGACTTACTAAATAAAAACTAGACCGCGCATTGGCGCTAGTGTCGCGTCCCCACATTGAACGTGATAGAAGCCGCTGTTTGCATGGAAACAGTGCGTAAACATGGTTCGTTCGTGTGCTGCTTTTAATTGTAACAGTATAATGGAAGCAAAGACGAAGACGGAAACAATGTTACATTTCACACGTCAGTCATTTCTGGTTGTTTGTTACCTTCTATTACTGGTATATAGTATTTTCATGGAGAAATAATTCATCATGAACCTTTGTTTTTGTTTAGGTTTCCCCTTACAAACGATTTTCTAAATTGGAAATGGATAGTTGCTACTCGGAGAGAGAACTTCCAACCGAAAGTGAATGATTATTGAAATTTCAAAGAAAGAGAACTGCATAAAGGTATACCACTATGCTGAATAGACTTCTTGTTCTATTAGACTGTCAGTGCATTAGTTTCATTGCAGTTTCGCATCTTCTCACTTTGAAATCTTACGCATGATGCGTCATTCAGTGTGTGGGCAATAATAGAACTTACAGAGTAAAAAAAAAAAAAACGATATATTTTTTTAAACATTTTCCAGCATTGTGGACTGCTATAAATTGAGATTAAGGGATTAGTCTCAAAGGCTTAAGACTCCACAACATGGATATTTTGCTTTAACATGTATGTAAGTATTTTTTTTTGGCAATGATTGCCTATCCTGTTTACGACGTAGGCCTACTTTTCCACCAGCAACCTGTTTACTTCTTATCTCCGAATATTTCTCGCCATTAACTCTGTCAGTTTTTCAGGAACAGCCAAACATAGCACAACTAGAATGTACATCTCCTTTGATCATCAGCTTCTTTTACTTCTGAATTTCATTTTGAAGTTTTCAAAGTATGTACGGCTATACTCATGCTTTGTGATATGCCAATAGTTAGTTCGTTTCATATTCGGTGTACCATTTGCATGATAAATCGTAGTGATGTGGAACGAGTCATTACATACAGGCATAGATTTTTTTATTTTTGTAAATGTGCCACCATGTTGATTTATTAGTTTTTGTTTGTTTTTGAAATGATAGTGATTGCTACCCACCATCATTTACACATTACAGTAACAGATAGTCTTCTGCGGAATAGGAGGAGTTGGAAAAGAGAAACGTTTCGAGTTTATTGATGTCTGTCAGGCACTTTATATATCAATGGGTAAGTGGTCAAAACATTTCGTTGCAGCATTGTGAACTCCCATTTCTGCTACAGACAACCTTAATGTGGCGTAATGAATGTCAGCTTTCCTTCTGGTACTGCAATTAGGTTCAACATTCTTCCTTCTGAAGAGTGTAGATTATTTACAACAAACTTTATGATGGAATAACTGTGCTGTGAAACGGACAGGGTGCTACTCGTATGCCGAGCAGCAGGCAGGCACGATGAAAAGAGTGTTCACGCGTTTTCAGCCAGAGCCTTTTCCACAGAAGAATCAAAGCACACATGCACATTTGTACAATCATACACACGAAACTCGCACACACACATGACCGCTGCCTGCGGCTGTTCTAGCCACAATCTTTTTCTAAAGATGGAGCGAATGAGAACAGTGAATAGCTATCGGTGGGAAGAACTTAGGGCATGAGATGCTGCTTCAACAACCGGCGCGATTACGTAGCCGTGTGTTGTGCGGGGGCGAAACCATCGTTACTGGTGTGTCGGAGCGTTTGCAACATGGAAGGCAATGAAAAACACAGGAAAGAAGAGAAAGAACGGACGCTGAGAAAAGTAAGGGAAATCTAAAGTCAGGCGGCCGCCGTGGCCGAGCGGTTCTAGGCGCTTCAGTCCGAAACCGCGCTGCTGCTACGGTTGCAGGTTCGAATCCTGCCTCGGGCATTGATGTGTGTGATGTCCTTAGGTTAGTTAGGTTTAAGTAGTTCTAAGTCTAGGGGACTGTGACCTCAGATGTTAAGTCTCATAGTGCTTAGAGCCATTTGAACCATTTTTTTTAAAGTCTAAAGTCAAATGACAGAAATAAACCACTACAAAAAAGTAAACAGTGCAACCATAATTCGTGTATACAAAAGAAAATATTGCTTGAACGGCTCCACTTACGAATGAAATGTGATGCCTTTAAACTTTTGACTACGATCGGATTGATTAGTACAGGATGGCACAGGGAAACGGGAAATTTCGAAATAACGTCATTTCCATGAATAAATTCATAAAACTAGCGATTTATTAACGAAAGTGAATGTATTCAGTATGTCTTTACAATAAAAATGTCCAAAAGTGTCTCTTTACTTTTTAAGGATGACATCGGAAAGATGTGCTCCCGTTCGGCGTTCACACTCTAACAGCCTGTTATGAAAACTCTGGAATGCGCGGTGTAGCAAATCTTGGGGAATGGCAGTGATTTCGTTTTCAATGTTCTCCTTCCGTTCGCGGATTGTTGCAGGTCGTGTACGGTACACCTTGCCTTTAAGATATGCCCACAGGAAGAAGTCGCACACACTAAGACCAGGGGATCTCGCAGGCCGTGCAATGTCACCGTTACGTGAAATAATGCGTCTTCCAAACAACTGACGAACTGCTGTCGTCGATTGTCGAGCAGTGTGTGACGTGGCTTCGTCCTGCTGAAACCATATGTTTTCGACGTTAAGATTAAGCTCGTACAGTCTCGGTGTAAAGAATGTTTGAAGCATTTCAACATGTTGTTGTTGTGGCCTTCAGTCCCGAGACTGGTTTGATGCAGCTCTCCATGCTACTCCATGCTACTGTGCAAGGTTCTTCATCTCCCAGTACCTACTGCAGCCTACATCCTTCTGAGTCTGCTTAGTGTATTCATCTATTGGTCTCCCTCTACGATTTTTACCCTCCACGCTGCCCTCCAATACTAAATTGGTGATACCTTGATGCCTCAGACCATGTGCTACCAACCGATCCCTTTTTCTGGTCAAGTTGTGCCACAAACTTCTCTTCTCCCCAATCCTATTCAATACTTCCTCATTAGTTATGTGATCTACCCATCTAATCTTCAGCATTCTTCTGTAGCACCACATTTCGAAAGCTTCTCTTCTCTGCTTGTCCAAACTATTTATCGTCCATGTTTCACTTCCATACATAGCTACACTCCATACAAATACTTTCAGAAAAGACTTCCTGACACTCATTTCAGCATATCGAGCGGATGTTACTGTCACTGCACTACCATCCTCACCTTCAAAAAAATAAGGGCCGATAACACCATGAGATGATACAGCACACCAGATTGTGACTTTGGCGCTGGTGAAACTCACAAGGATTGTCCTGCGCCCAATAACGAAAATTCTGTTTGTTCACGAATCCGTTCACGTGGAAATGGGCTTCGTCTGATATCCAAAAGTTACCAAAGAAATTCGCGTCCTCGTTGATTTTAGCCAATATCTGGCTACTAAACTCCATACGTGACGCTGGGTCTCGTTCGTGTAAGTGTTGCACAATATAGGGACGGAATTCTAATTCGTGCAGTATTCTTTGTAAGCTTCGTCGCTTAATCCCTAGCGAAGATGCATGCTGTCGAACGGAGCGGCGAGGACTTCTCTCGATTGCAGCACTAGCAGCTCTGGGGTACGTACCGTTGGAATTGCACCTGGAGGTTTCTTTTTCAAGGCAGATCCTGTTTCTTCAAAGTTACTCACCCACGTTGTAATCGCATGCACAGATGGGACACGTCCGTGACGTCCGAGCTGGTAATGCTGTCGAAACGTTCTCAGCGCGGCAGTCGCACTGTCACCACTTTTGTAAAACGCTCTCAGAGCTACTGCACGTTCCGCACCAGTCCACTTCTCCACGATTACTGAATGGCAATGCGTTCACATCAGTTGTGCAAAGTTTCGAACATCTGCCGGCGCTGCAGTTCTGCCAACTGTAACGTCCAAAATTTCCCGCAAGCTGCCACTTTTGACGAAACCACTACGTCTCCTCTCTATCAAAGCACCCAGCTCGGTCGAAACTGGGCATGTGTACGCCAGTGACGTCACGAGGACGTATCACCGCAGTGAACCTAATGTTTTGGGCTACTTAAGATGGCGGACGTGGGCTTCAGGTTTGTGACGTAACGACAACAGCCTTCCTTTTTTCACCTCCATGATTTTCCAGCAGATGACGGTGTTTGGAAATGAAAGATTTTACCTACAACAAGGTGGCCCTCCGCCTTACTATCGCGAAGACGTCGGAGCCTACTTGGATGAAGATCTACCGGGATGATAGGTCGAAGAGGAGCAGTTGAGTACCCACCACAGCATCCAGATCTAACACCTCTTGGCTAGTATCTGTGAGAGATCTTGAAAAATGAAGTTTATCGACAGTAGCCAACCGCACTGAACGAGCTACGAGAAACCATGGAAGCGTCCTGGGCGGCTATTACACAGGTAACACTGACAGCTTTCAACAAGATCAATGTGCAGTCCTTTTATAAAAATTATATTAATTTTTTTTAAAATTTGATTGTCTGCCATCCAGCAAACGTACGCTATTTAATTAACGGACGTATATACAACCACATCGGTTGCACAAAAATTTTTTGTCAGTTGACCACGGTTTCGATTGCACAAGGGCAATCTTCATCAGAATAAAAAGTTACATGGGATACCTAAAAAATAACGACATGGATTGAAATAATATACACTTGATAGGATTACTTCCATAAAATATGTACAGACATAATGTACTGACATGCAATCACACCATGGTTTAACACGTCTCAGCAAAAGTACTCTCGTCAAACAGAAATGTCATAGGAATAAAACGAAAATGTAAAAGATAACACGATTGTCAACCAGACAAAATGCTTAGGACCACAGCAGCTACCGTCAGACTAAACGGCTAACACGCCGAGGCAGTCACGAAGTGGATACGAAAACAGATTCGCACCATCCAGCAGAAAGTCATCGAAATACAGACAACGAAAGAGCTAATGAGGCATTGCAAGGACAATTTAAACATTACTGGTAACAGGAACCGGTGTATGAAAGTTACAAGGTAACGTAAGTCTTTTCTACAAAATAAAACATAGTTAAGGTAATATACATAAAAACCATAAGATTGTAAGGGAAAACGATGTTTAGGAGACTACACTGAGGAGAGTATCGCCATTCCGACAATTTTAGTTAGCGGCTCTGTGCTCTGAAAAAAGTTTTTGTTGCGTAATTGCAACTGTTCATTAAGGATGAGGCCATGCTTCAGAGACAGGCGTTTAAAAATTTCCAGGTCCGGCCCCGGTAGCTGAGTGGTCAGCGTGACAGAATGTCAATCCTAAGGTCCCGGGTTCGATTCCCGTATCGGTCGGGCCGTGGTGGCCGTGCGGTTCTGGCGCTGCAGTCCAGAACCGCGGGACTGCTACGGTCGCAGGTTCGAATCCTGCCTCGGGCATGGGTGTGTGTGATATCCTTAGGTTAGTTAGGTTTAGGTAGTTCTCAGTTCTAGGGGACTGATGACCTCAGAAGTTAAGTCCCATAGTGCTCAGAGCCATTTGAACCGGATCGGTCGGAGATTTTCTCCGCTCAGGGACTGGGTGTTGTGTTGTCTTAATCATCATCATTTCATCCCCAACGACGCGCAAGTCGCCGAAGTGGCGTCAAATAGAAAGACTTGCACCAGGCGAATGGTCTACCCGAAGGGAGGCCCTAGCCACACGACATTTCATTTTCAGTAAAACTGCTCCCATGTCCCAATATATATCTATTCATAGGCGCTCATAGCCAGTAAGAGGAGTCGTGAGCTCTCCTGTGAATGACTTTGCAGTATAACATCGCTATAATCAATTGTAAGTATAAGCTCCTTTTTGAGGTCTAAATGGGAGAGGAGGACATGGATAGATAGTGATGCGCTCTTGCACACTGCATCTAGGTACTCAGATTCTTAACTATTATTACTCCCAGAATTTATGCTTTGGGAGAGAAGTTGATATTTGTGACATTTAGGATTAAATATGTAAGGGATACCCGTTATAATGAGCCCAGAAGACAGTCAGGCCCACTTGGTTTTCGGATTGGCTGAAGTTTAACCGTGTATGCTGTGTGCATTTTGAAAGTGCATACATGTCGATATTTAAATACTCCAAAGCTGTTTGCCCACATCTCGTGGTCTTGCGGTAGCGTTCTCGCTTCCCACGCCCGGGTTCCCGGGTTCGATTCCCGGCGGGCTCAGGGATTTTCTCTCCCTCGTGATGGCTGGGTGTTGTGTGATGTCCTTAGGTTAGTTAGGTTTAAGTAGTTCTAAGTTATAGGGTACTGATGACCATAGATGTTAAGTCCCATAGTGCTCAGAGCCATTTGAACCATTGAACCAAAGCTGTTTTGTAGTTTACCAGTTTTGCACTTACAAGCGGAGGCCACGACGTTTGGAGCGCGGATTTACTGCTAACCTCGTACACTCATAAGTACTCCATTAAGACAACAAAATGTGTAAGCAGTAGCGCGTATTTCTCAAGCGTTATTGAGAGAATCGCAAGATAATTTCAGTTGTCAAATATACACCTGTGCGTTGCCATTTTTACCATGAAGCGGCGGCAGTCGGGTGGTTAGCACTCAAGCCCCGTAAACACTGAATCAAGTCCCATTCGTCTGTTTTTTTTTCAACACTGTCATTTTCTTTACCATTTATTTTACAGTTGATATAATGGGGAAAATACGTGTAATCGGATGAATTTTTATTGAATTTACAATGTAATTTGACAGTCTACTGATTTTTATTATCACACTTAATGTAATATTCATAACTATCGACTAGTAAACGACCAAACGCATAAAGTGATACTGAAGATGTATGCTTGTCAGTGATTTGAGAAATGTCTTATACCTGGAAGGAGCCCGAAAAGACTTGTTACCTACAAATTTTGACCGGCACAGACGGGTTTCGAAAGATGTGCAATTAATAGTCGCTCTCGACATTACGAGTACACGTTGCAGGACGGTATTTTTCGTAAAAACATGGAAAATATAAAGTTAAACGGCACCAGCTGCATTGAATGGATGCTATGTTTCCGCATACGCAAGGTTTTTGGACGTTTTCCGTGGAAAAACAAACCTCGTTAACATTTTTTAAAACCTCTCTTTCAGACGATAATTTGGAAGAAAACCGTGTATAACGCAGTATTTCCTTAAAAATCGGAGCTGATAATTGGTTATGCAGTATCGAATGTATTTTAGTAGCGTCTTACAAGAAGTACTTTCTCGTTCTCTTTCGATTAAATATGAACAGTTTAGAAGGCACGGACAAGCGTACATTTTCAGCATCACTTTATGCGTTTGGTCGTTTACTAGCCGATAGGTATGACTATTATCTTATTTGTGGTAATAAAAATTAGTAGACTGGCAAATGACACTGTAAATTTAATAAAAGTTCATCCGATTACACGTATTTCTCCCGTTATACCAATAGTAACATAAATTGTAAAGAAAATGCATGTGTTGAAAATAAAAAAAAAAAACATGTCGAGCGGAACTCGATCCAGCGATCCAACGGCTTGAACGCCAACCACTTTCCTTAAAAAAAAAATAATAATCTTGTTCAATATTGTTTGTTGAAATTGTTCAGGGTGGACGTCCGTCGACAACCGTTCAGTTTTTTCGTTGATCCGTTCGCTCAGTTTTTTTAATAGAAATGGTAGCTAACGCTCTGACTGAACACTCTGACCTATGGTGCCGGCACCACTCAGCTGCAGCCCCTTCATGGAAAAAATGGCCACGCATATATATATATATATATATATATATATATATATATATATATATATATATATATATATATCAGAAATGTTAGGACTATGGTATGAAGATTAGCATCTCCAAAACGAAACTAATGTCAGTGGGGTAGATGTATAAACGGATTGAGTGCCAAATTGGAGGAACAATGTTAGAACAGGTGGACAGTTTCAAGTACTTAGGATGCATATTCTCACAGGATGGCAACATAGTGAAAGAACTGGAAGCGAGGTGGTGCAAAGCTAAAGCAGTGAGCGCTCAGCTACGATCTACTCTCTTCCGCAAGAAGAAAGTCAGTACCAAGACTGTTATCTGTGCACCGTTCAATCTTTCGACCAACTTTGTTGTATGGGAGCGAAAGCTGGGTGGATTCAGGTTACCTTATCAACAAGGTTGAGGTTACGGATATGAAAGTAGCTAGGATGATTGCAGGTACTAGTAGATGGGGACAATGGCAGGAGGGTGTTCACAATGAGGAAATCAAAGAAAAGCTGGGAATGAACTCTATAGATGTAGCAGTCAGGATGAACAGGCTTAGATGGTGGGGTCATGTTACACGCGTGGGAGAAGCAAGGTTACCCAAGAGACTCATGGGTTCAGCAGTAGAGGGTAGGAGGAGTCGGGGCAGACCAAGGAGAAGGTACCTGGATTCGCTTAAGAAAGATTTTGAAGTAATAGGTTTAACATCAGAAGAGGCACCAATGTTAGCACTGAATAGGGGATCATGGAGGAATTTTATAAGGGGGCTATGCTCCAGACTGAACCCTGAAAGGCATAATAAGTCTTAAATGATGATGATGATGATGATGATGTAGACAATGAAAAAGTGAGGTATACTTTTATTTACTGCCCCTAACACTGTCAGGGCATACAAATTAGCTGAATTTCATGACAGTGCACTATAGAGACCTTAGTGCTCAAATGTGATGCTTATTTGCAGTAGTGATTATAAAATTAATTAAGTGAAGACAGCCTTAGAATAACTACTGAAAAAGTGTCACCTCCATTAGATCGCAGAGGTTGGTCGTAGTTTGAATGATAATGTCTTTCTACTTCTACTGAAAAGTACTCATAAGCTGCCACACAGCACAAATGAAGACATCTTCAGCAGATGAAAAGAAATGTAACACAATGTGCTACTTTAAATGAGCGCCTAAGAGTTGTAGGCCATTATTTGAATTTTGAAGAAGTAAGCTTTTGTCGAGTACGTTTTCTTGTGCAACTGCCTTATTCCATAAATATCCACTTCAGGTTTAGGAATCGTGCATTCCAAGTGACGTGGAAACCGGGAGATTGGCTTTTTAATTCCCTAGAAAGACATTTTGGAGGCAGGGCTCTCTCCGTTGATGTCCTTTTCAGTGGGATGCTGCACGCATACAGTTTAGTAGTTTCATCATTCAGTCAACTCACTGTATTATAGCTTCTTAGTATCGCCCAGTGTTTATTCATATGTAATCTTCGTTTCCTGTGAGCTATACGTTGTTCGTAAGCACTAAAATCTCGAATATTCTGTCATAAAATATAAATTTAACTGTCCATTTTCCATCTTACAAGTAAGTTCTACACTTAATTTCAGTTTTCAAAGATCATGTAATTATTGTGGCAACGGCCTTGCCGCAGTGGATACACCGGTTTCCGTCAGATCACCGAAGTTAAGCGCTGTCGGGCGTGGTTCGCACTTGGATGGGTGACCATCCAGGGCGCCATGCGCTGTTGCCATTTTTCGGGGTTGTCTCAGCCTCGTGATGCCAATTGAGGAGCTACTCGACCGAACAGTAGCGGCTCCGGTCAAAGGAAACCATCATAACGACCAGGAGAGCGGTGTGATGACCACACGCCTCTCCTATCCGCATCCTCAGGTGAGGATGACACGACGGTCGGATGGTCTCGATGGGCCACTTGTGGCCTGAGGACAGAGTGCTTGAATATCATTATGAAGATATTTCTTCAATTTTTACATATTTGTGTTTAGTATCCATTTACAATACAAGACTTCATTCTTTTGATGCTGGCAAGAGCAAACGAAGATTCCAGGTGCCTTGAGGGCAACTGCAAGACTGTTTCAGTACACAAATTCACGGTTCATCTCGTTGGCTCCGTTATAGCGTCATTTAATGTTGTTAACTTGTACCTGTTATGGGACCTGAAATGAACATATCGATATTGTACCTAATGGAACGTTTATTTGTGAAATATCATGTGCTGATTCTTTGAATTCGTGTTTGAAACTAAAGGAAGATATAAAAGTGAAAACTCCAATTGTTTCAACAAATGCTAAAAGATTTCCTAACTACTAACATTCGCTCATCTCCAAGAACCTCTGAATCCTATCATCCGATGTAATAGCCCTGAGGTGGTTAGCCAACACTTTTCGTACAAAATGTGAGGGACAGTTTAAAATCAGAAATTTTGACATTGTCTATGTTAAACTGAGTGAAAGTCCAAATCCATACTAGCTGTTTATTGTGTTTTCACTGCATGACGATCGTTTTCATACCATGAAGGTATACCTTCAGGTCATATCTACATACAGAATGAAACTACATAAGTAAAAGCGCTAATAGCCTGTACAACCTACCAAACAAAGTACACAGTAAAGCGATGTACTCACAAAACTAACAGTTCATATGCCACAAATTCCAAGGTACAGGTGCACATAAAAACATGTCACTTCTCAGTAAAACGCTGGATGAAACAGCAGATGGGCATCCGATCCGAACCATACAAGATCAGCAATACAGTCCAAAAAACAGTCAAAAAACTAACCTGGACAGCACATGACAATCTTTATATGATAGGATGAAACCTTTGAGCACAAAACATTGCAGGATGAACGCAACGTAAGTTAAAACACAGCTTTCAGTGTCGGAAGAGTATAAAAGAGGAGGTATCTGCCATTGTCAAAATCCGAGGGTGGAAACAAAGAATTAAAAGACACTCAATCCTTGAGAGTAGTCAACTGTACGTATGTTTAATGTCCATCGTAGTCACCTCATTCCTGCTGGAACCTTCAAACCTAAAAGCACAGAAACTATCTGGATACTATTACATAACAATAAATCAGAATAGTGAATATAATATTTTTCAAAATACTTCACAGTCAACTTCTCTGAGTGGCAGCCTATACCATTCCTAGTGTTCATTATGGGACGTGCCAGGAAGTTATCCTTGTGGAGCTTTAAAGTAGCCCTGATCCACAGTGCCTCCAGTTTCAAAGGTATCAACAACTTTCATTGATGTTGTTATTGTGATCTTCAGTCCAGACACTAGTTTGATGCAGCTCTCCATGCTACTCTATCCTGTGCAAGCTTCTTTATCTCCTAGTACCTACTGCAACCTACATTCTCCTGAATCTCCTTAGTGTATTAATTTCTTGGTCTCCCTCTACAATTTTTTGCCTCCACGCCGCCCTCCAATACTAAATTGAGTATCCCTTGATGATTCAGAACATGCCCTACCAACTGGTCCCTTCTCCTTGTCAAGTTGTGCCACAAACTCCTCTTCTCCCCTATTCTGTTCAATGACTCCTCATTAGTTACGTGATATATCCATCTAATCTTCAGTATTATTCTGTAGCACCACATTTCGAAAGCTTCTATTCTCTTCTTGTCTAAACTATTTATCAACCACGTTTCACTTCCATACCTGGCTACTCTCTATACAAATAATTACAGAAACGACTTCCTGACACCAAAATCTATACTCGATGTTAACAAATTTCTCTTCTTCAGAAACGCTTTCCTTGCCATTGCCAGTCTACATTTTATATCCTCTCTACTTCGACCATCATCAGTTATTTTGCTCCCCAAATACCAAAACTCCTTTACTACTTTAAGTGTCTTATTTCCTAATCTAATTCCCTCAGCATCAACCGACTTAATTGGACTACATTCCATTATCCTCGTTTTGCTCTTGTTGATGTTCATCTTATATCCTTCTTTCAAAGCACTGTCCGTACCGTTCATCTCCTCTTCCAGGTCCTTTGCTGTCTGTGACAGAATTACAATGTCATCGGCGAACCTCAAAGTTTTTATTTCTTGTCCATAGATTTTAATTCCTAACCGAATTTTCTTTTGTTTTCTTTACTGCTTGCTCAATATACAGATTGAATAACGTTGGATTTAGGCTACAACCCTGTGTCACTCCCTTCCCAGCCACTACTTCCCTTTCATGCCCCTCGACTCTTATAACTGCCATCTAGTTTTTGTACAAATTGTAAATAGCTTTTCGTTCGCGATTTTTGATCCCTGATACCTTCAGAATTTGAAAGAGAATTTGAAAGTTGCAGTCATCATTGTCAAAAGCTTTCTCTAAGTCTACGAATGCTAGAAACGCAGGTTTGCCTATCCTTAATCTGTTTTCTAAGATAAGTCGTAGGGCAGTATTGCCTCATGTGTTCCAACATTTCTACGGAATCCAAAATAATCTTCCCAAGGTCGGCTTCTATCAGTTCTTCCATTCGCCTGTAAAGAGCTCGTGTTAGTATTTTGCAGTCGTGGCTTATTAAACTGATAGTTCGATAATTTTCATATCTGTCAACAGCTGCTTTCTTTGGAATTGGAATTATTATGTTCTCCTTGAAGTCTGAGGGTATTTCGCCTGTTTCGTACATCTTGCTCACCAGGCGGTAGAGTTTTGTCAGGGCTGGCTCTCCCAAGGCTATCAGTAGTTCTAGTGCAATGTTGTGTACTCCCAGGGCCTTGTTTCTACTCAGGTCTTTCAGTGCTCTGTCAAACTCTTCACACAGTTTGATATCTTCTATTTTACCTTCATCTACATCCCCTTCCATTTCGATAATATTGTTCTCAACTACATCGCCCTTCTTTAGACTCTCTATATACTCCTTCCACCTTTCTGCTTTCCCTTTTTTTCTTCTAACTGGGTTTCCATCCGAGCTCTTGATATTCATGCAAGTGGTTCTCTTTTCTCCAATGGTCTCTTTAATTTTTCTGTAGGCAGTATCTATCTTACCTTTAATGATATATTCCCTTACACCCTTACATTTGTCCTCTAGCCATCCTTCTTAGCCATTTGGCACTTCCTGTAGATCTGATTTTTGAGATGTTTGTATTCCCTTTTGCCTGTTTCATTTACTGCATTTTTATATTTTCTCCTTTCATCAGTTAAATTCAGTATATCTCCTGTTACCCAAGGATTTCTACTAGCCCTCGTCGTTTTACCTACTTGATCCTCTGCTACCAACAGGATGGAATACTTCATAGTATAGGAAGTCATACAGCATCCCAAAGCATTTACAACCATTGATGGAGGAAATCATCCGCTAGCAATTAGCCGATGTAATCATTGAACACAATGATATCCCTGAGGTGTGAGCATTGTCATCACACTCAAGTATCATCGAATGGTACCAAAAACTATAGATTCTGTTGTGAGTGTGACTACTTAAATGGAAGGACTGTCCCTGATGCGTATTCCATCCATAAAGTAAGGAAACATTCGACAATTTGGCTCAATGTAGACACCTCTCAACCATAGGTTTGAAGAGTGGCTGCCGCCAACCGAAAGTAGTTCGAAAATTTTGTCCAAAAACAGCCTTTTCGTGGGAAAATTACAAGTATCATAGGATGCCATGCCTGGCTGCATCAAACCAGTCAGAAGACTGATGAAAAAACGTATTCCATTTCACCTGAAGAATGCGCTGGCTAAATTCCATAGACTCTTGGATGGAGTGTTACCTAAACTGAAACCTATAAGGAAGTGTGGTCTTCCTTGAAGAGGTAATTACATTTTCCAAGGATATGGAAGAACGCGAGTCAACTAGAGAAAGTTTTGAAAGACTGCAGGTAGCACATCTGACACTGAGTGCTCATAGGTGAGATTTCACTAGAATTAAAGTAATCTATCTCAGCTATTTAATTAATCAGGAAGGAGCAAAACCTGATCCACAGTTAATATCAGCAGTTCGAGACTTTCTAGCAGTGCAAATTATAAAACACGCACAGTCATTCTTAAGTCTCTGCAATTATTATAGAAATTTTTGACGAATTTGGCACAAACATCCAGGCCCTCGAATCGTTTATTGAGAAAGAAAGGAGTCAAATTCGAATGGTCAATAGAGTGTCAAACTGCATTTGAGAAATTAAAACGTGCATTGATATAACTCCTGTGGTCGGTATTCCTTGACTTTGAGCAAGAGTTCGTCCTGTCACGTGAAGTTGAGTCAAATTGTGGATAACAGGGAACTTCCAGTGGCTTATGTGTCAAGGCAGCAGAACAAGGAGAACGTAACTATTCCTCTACAGAGAAAGAAATACTAGTTGTTATTTATGGCTGTATTTACTTTCAGTGTTATTTATACGGACAAACGTTTAAGATAGTAACGGATCATACTTGCCTTAAGTGACTGTTGACACAATGGGTGAAGCCAAGTGGATTCAGTCATAAAGTGGCGCATATACATGGGAAAAAGCACACAAACGCAGACACACCGAGTATGAATGTTGGAGCTCAGCACGCACTAGATGAAAGTCTGTTACAGTGGTAGAAGGCACAAGCAGCTGATGTAGACTGTCAGGCATTTATGTCGCAGCCATAGTTTGAGGCGCCTGAAGGCTTGTTATGCAGAATAAGTACGAAATGCAGAGCACTCGTGGTGGTCCCCGCATCATTTAGGAATGAAGTATTATATCAAAACTAGACATGATTGTCTTATTTGGGAGTTCCGCCATCGTTCATTAAATAAAATATGGCGTTTCAGTCTTCGATCGCTATTCTTTATTTTCAATCAATTACCGGTTTTGGGCTAGCTGCCCATCTTCAGATCTGTTGGGCAAAGTTAATAATGTAATTAACAAGACAGACCCAGTCAGTGATAGAAGTGTCTTGGTTTCCAAAAGAAATTTTGGAACGTATTAAATGCCAACATACCATATGTTGTAGTTACAGAGTAACTTGTCCGTACAGAACACACAGTTCACTGTCATAAGTAAAGCAAACTTCAATCTGTTAAAACATTATATCGCAGTTTTTAAGAGTAACCTGATTGGTAACAGTAAAATTGCCCTCTACCTATAACAATTGTGCATCTGTTATTATTTCACCATATATATTACTGTCGAATATTCTTTTTAATAAAACAATTTTTAAGGTAATAAAATATGAATACTCTTTTCGAGTGGACCGTGAAACGAAAAATTTACATTAATTTAAAATGTCTATATAAAGAAACACAAAATATAATTAAAATGTAGACATTCTTCCGAAAACGTCCGTTTCCTCTTCTTCGTTTTGATTGGTGATGGGGTGGATTTCCCTACGTCAGAACGTATACAACGCCACGCCGAGTCCTTTTCCGCCTTCCCCAATCCACCACGCCGCCAGTGCGCTGAGGGCCGTTCCGCTGCAGCTGTTTCTTACTGGGGCGTGCTGTTGCAGACAAGAGTAAGCCTAAAATAGGTCTTTAAAAATCTCATAATAATTCCTGTGCATAAAACCACTTTGCTCGTTAAGTAGTAGGCCTGGGGTTTTAATTTGATGTGCGTATATTTCAATCTCTTCGAGCATGTTGAGATAGAGACTTTTTGGAGCTTTATGTAGCACCTCCATTTGTTCATTTATATTACTCACTTCATGTCTACTCTCTTTTACATGTTTTCCAAATGCTATTCGATTACTATGACTTCAATGTTCCCTGTATCGAATTTCAAAATTCCGCCCTGTTTGTCCTATATAATAACTGTCACATTCAGCACATTTAACCTTATATACTCCGCAATTATTGTATTTCATTTGTTTTGTCATCTCTGGTTTATGCCTTAGTCTATGTGCCATTTGCCCTTCGTTCTGAAATGCCACTGCGATGTTTTTTGGAAAGCATTTAGCAATTCTTTCCGACACACGCCCTTTATATGTCAGGGTGACAAACTTCTTCTTAACTTTAATTTTCTTAGAATCGCTACTGATGCCCAAGGATTTGTTTTTGATCTTGTTAAACATACGTGTAACATCTTGTGTCCTGTATCCGCTAGCTGCTGCTACTTGCTTAATAATACCTAGTTCTTTCTGTAACTCATCTTCCTTTAGTGGCAATCTGAGGGCTCTGTTGCACATTGCATGGAAGTACGCTCTTTTGTGCTGTGCCGGGTGGTGCGACGTCGCTACTATGATGTTGTCGGAGCAAGTGTCTTTTCTATAGACGCCGAAAACGTGCCTGCCTCCCTCTTTTCTGATGGTCGAATCTAAATAGTTAATCGCCCCATTGTTTTCCATTTCTAGTGTGAATTGAATTTTTGGATGCTGCTAGTTTAAAACTTTAGTCATTTCCACTACGTCTTATTTTTTCCCTTTGAATAATAAAATAGTGTCGTCAACATACCATCTGTAATAAATTAACTTCTCCTTAATTTCTGGAAAAGAGCTAAAAACTTTGTTCTCAAAGTCATTCATAAAAATTTCAGCTAAAATGCCTGATAGACTGTTCCCCATAGCTAAACCTTCATCTTGAATAAAAACTTTATCGTTAAAGATAAAACTATTAAAAATCAATGTGAACTCTAGCATATCTATGAGTTCGACGATTTCACCCATGCTCATTGACTTATTTTTTATCAGGTTTTCCCTTATAATTTGCAAAGTTTCCGGTATTGGTATATTAGTGTATAGGTTCACGACGTCCAATGAGGCTAGGACTGCATCCTCTGGGATTGCAATGTCCTTCCCTTTGTTCGCGAAACACACACTATTTTTTATGTTGTAAACTTGCTCATATTTGTATGCAGATTTTAACTTACAGTACAAAGCCTTATTCAAGACTTCATTGGCGGCTTCCTTCCCTTTGCAAACAACAGGCATTTGTTTGTTCTGCTTGTGCAATTTTATTTGCGCTCTTGCTTCTGGTGTTCTTGGATTCATCTTTACTAATCTAGCTTTTTCATTTGGAGTGAATAAAAATTGTATTGCTTCCAGCCTTGTCTTTAAATCTATCTGAAACTTCTTTGTTAACTCTTTTTTGACTTCTTTAATTCCATTTTCCTGAAAAACTGCATTGTCTTATCTATATATTTCTTTTCGTAAATGACAACTGAGGTATTGCCCTTATCTGACTTAATCATGATTGCGTTGTTAGAATCCAGTTTTAAGTTAATTTCTTTCACTAACCTCATCTCACTACATTTACCATTATGTAAAGTTTTCTGGCATTCAATTGCCTCTTTAGCTTTGATGGCGATACATGTCTCTTGGAATTTAGTTAACTTGGCGTCCCTACATGCTACCTTAACTTCTGCGATCATTCTCTTGATGTCTCCATCTTGCAAGTTTGTTCGCGGATTATGCTCAAGCCCCTTATCCAAAAGCTTCTGCTCTTCATTAGAAAAGACAATATCTGTTAGGTTAACGGTTCTGTCATAAAACTTATGTACATACTGTATTTTATCTGTTTCTCTCTCTGCCTTTGCTATAGCTCTACACAGATTAGTAATTTTCTTATTGTGTCTTTTTATGATTTCGTCCCTATGTACCCAGATTCTTGCTTCAATCTCATATTCAATTTGTCTAAACTGCAGTGGCGACAATAGGTTACCTAACCTCATATGTAAATCGTACGCAAGCTTATTGAGTTTGTCTTTCTCGATGTACCCTGATTTGATCTCTTGTCTTATCCATGACTGTTCTGCTCTCTTCCTAACTTTTGTGGCTGAGATACTGCTGTTATTTATCTTTACCCTTGTGTACTTCGGTACAACACCTAATTGCAAACAGTTCTTATTGAAATGTATTTTTAAATTAGCTTTCACTATATTAAGCTTAGCTTTAAAAAATGTTTTCACCTCTCCCACAGCCTGACTAGGCACAAGTTTATCAAAACTAGACATGATTGTCTTATTTGGGAGTTCCGCGATCGTTCATTAAATAAAATATGGCGTTTCAGTCTTTGATCACTATTCTTTATTTTCAATCAATTACCGGTTTCGGGCTAGCTGCCCATCTTCAGATCTGTTAGACAAAGTTAAAAATGTAATTAAGAAGAGAGATACAGTCAGTGATAGAAATATCTTAGTTTACAAAAAGAAATTTTGGGACGTGTGTTCTGTATGGACAAGTTACTCTGTAACTACAACATATGGTATGTTGGCATTTAATACGTTCCAAAATTTCTTTTTGTAAACTAAGATATTTCTATCACTGACTGTATCTCTCTTATTAATTAGATTTTTAACTTTGTCTAACAGATCTGAAGATGGGCAGCTAGTCCGAAACCGGTAATTGATTGAAAATAATGAATAGCGATTGAAGACTGAAACGCCATATTTTATAAAGTATTATGACAGACACATGACCATCACCATCGTGGTGGACATATGACATCAGACAGGTGTGAAACTGACAAGTTTCGGTGGACCACCAGAAAGCAAGATGTTGAACGGTATGTGAAAGACAGTGTGGCACTTGCACAAAGAGCAGATCTTTCTTACCAGTGTGTTCCATTGCAAAGTTTGTTGGAAGTGTTAAAACCTTTTGAAATGCTTGGTTTGGATACCTGTGGATCATTTAATAGGACAGGTGCAGGAAATAAATATATTATGACAGTTTCCCTGGTTTGTAGCAATGGTAGTGATTCCAGACCAGTGAACAAGCACATTAGGAAACGGACAGTTACCAATTAGATATGAACATTTGGAATTCCCAAGACTATAATTGAAGATCAGTGTACAATTTTTTTGTCAGATCTGTTGAAGCAGCTCTTTTCCCAGCTTAACATCGGAAAACTGTGCACTAGCTCTTTCCATCCATGACAAATGGACATACTAAGAGAGTTCATCACGTACTTTTATAATTTTGAGTCGTTATGTAAATAATCAGCGTGATAATTGGGACATGTGTCTTCAATACGTCTTCTCGGCGTATAATTCTAAAGCACACACAGGTACAGGTCTTTTGCCACGCGAGGTGGTATGTGGGACGAAGATTCCATCTCCTTTCGAGGTTAGGAAACCCAAATTATCTTCTCATGAGGAATCGGTGAACAAGGTCGTGAAACAGTTGAGAGAGATTTGGCAGAAGACCAAATGAACGAAAAGAAAGGCACTTGAACATAAAGTATGGATAGGGAAACTTACTGACAAATTGCTGCTTTATTGAATGGGGAAACTTACTGACAAATTGCTGCTTTATTGAATGGGCCAGTGGGTTTTAGTGACAAATCCTTACACATCAAAGTGCAGAACGAAGAAGTTTTTAACTATCGTAGTCAGAGCAGATATAACTGGTAAATGTGAAGATTCAGCTTCGAACGAAGACATCTGTTATTCGTGCCACCCGAGTCAAATACCTGAGTGGAGCGATAGATGATTTGCTACAGATTCCGTCATTGTAGGGGGTGCAGAATAAAGCGTCTGTGAGGGCAAAGCAGCAGTACTTTAGAATGATCAGGTTTCGTGTACCATGCTGGATACGCTAAGACTGCATGATAGGTAAAGAGTATTTAATTTCTTTTGTCTCCACTTGTAGTTTTGACTTGTTGTTTCTCAAAAACAATAACTTACCACTACATCAAATTCCAGTTCAATGGCTACAAAACTGCTAAAATGTACGTAGAGATAATTGTTGCTTGCTACTTCATTGTATTGTTACTGATCGTCATTCTTCCTTATTTCTAACATTGCTTTTCAGAGACTTCTTAATACTGTTGTATTTCAGGCTGTTACAGAATGAATGCATTATACAGTTGGACTAAGGTTTCTGCTTTGTTTTTATTTCTTGTTTGTTAGTCATTTGTAGATGAACGTAGGAGAAAATTCGAGGACAATTTTTTCGAGCCGGGCAGGAATGTAGGTATATAACAATTATGTGTGATTTAATGTTGTGTGTAATAATTATGTATTATTGTATTATTTATGGTTGTTAAAAGAAGAGATCCGACTGAAAAATACGTTAAGACTTGTTATAGGTTGTGTGAACATTTTAGAGACTTTGATACATTAAGCCACAATATTCAGGAGCAGCCACTATCGAACAAGGAGGCCGATGACCAGCAGAGTTTGCTCAGCAGCAACCAGTGCTTCGACAGATCAACGACCGAGCAGGTGGATAATGCTTCCAAAGAGAACAACAACCAGCACAGATCGCACATCAGCGATCAAAGCTCCAGGAACTTTCACTATACTGAACTCATGTGTGTGTCATAAGTGCGATGCAGAGGAGGAAGACAGGGCAATGCGCAGCAACATCAGCATGGAGGTAAAACAAGGAAAGCCGGCAGGTGTGTCGACATTGGTCACGTTACTGCCCAACGTCAGAAGCAAGGATCAACGACAAAAGAGTCAGTCGCCGACCTAGAAACTTTGTAACATTGCCAAAAAAAAAAGCTGGCTGTGGTGGTCAAGCGGTTCTAGGCGCGCAGTGCGGAACCGTGCGACTGCTACGGTCGCAGGTTCGAATCCTGCCTCGGGCATGGATGTGTGTGATGTCCTTAGGTTAGTTAGGTTTCAGTAGTTCTAAGTTCTAGGGGACTGATGACCACAGATGTTAAGTCCCATAGTGCTCAGAGCCATTTGAACCATTGGCAAAAACACCAAAAACACGTCATACTTTGCTGCAATGCCTTAGCAGCTACACTGCTCGACAGAGGAACATCTTGGTACCGCACCAACAGGTCAACATAGAAGATGCCATCCCAGATATTACCAGAAAGAAGTTCGCATGGTACTTACCCAGGTGAGGGCGAAGGGACTGCGGCCTCATCAAATGGGTCAACTGTGAACCTAGAGGCTGATGATCGGTGCCAGAAGACGTTGACCCTGTGGGTCGCTGGTTCGATTCTGGGATGGTCAGCAGTCACTGGGATCTGCATGGTACGACCCCCTGCCGCTCTGCTGCCGCTGGGAATTGAGCGAGTTAAAACACGTTGCATAACTCTGTTTTTTTAAGGGTCTTATGTCTCAATAAATGACTGATAGCGGAACCGTCAATGTTTCACTCACACCTCACCTACTGAGCCAAGGCGAGAGCCTATCCACCGTCCAGAAAGTGTCACTTTCCACTCCCGTCGTCCCTGACAAAATAATGACCTTTGCTCTCCTCTGTCACAGACCCTCAATATCTAGTGTCAAAAAACCCCGACCTGTTGCAGTAGTAAGGTCACGTAGTTAAGCATGCATGACCAGTCACTCATAATAAAAGGTGATAATAGTTCACTGTATGTACGAATATAATAGTTGTCAGATGTTCATTACAACTGCTTATGTGTCATGAAGAAAAAAGGCTGGAAGGCACCACAGGCAGAGTATGTTTGTGAGAGATCCATTTGTCTGAAGGAATCAGCGTTTTATCTGAGCACAGAACTGTAAATACCGCAGTCAGCTGTCTAGTACATTCTACTCAAAAGTCGGCATGTAAAGGGACATTGGAAGATGATCTGCCACGGATAGCATACGTCTAGCGTGACAGCCATCTGAGAGAACTAGCAGACACATTATCTGCGCTCAGAAGGAGAGGGCAGTTCTAAACCCCTGCGAATTATGCGTACACAAATTCAGAGACGTGCACCAGATGGCAACAACTTGCACATGCTCAGAAGGGAATACTCTGAGTATTAGTAGTCCTATGCTTTCTGTTTGTTGTTGTTTATGGTCTGCTGTTGTTGACATATGTGGCCAGCAGGTAGAGTGCATTTAAAATTAGTTGTGACCTTAGATATTTGGATAACTGGAGGAGAACGTGACGTCCTTACCCAGTGTCCAGGTAGCACCAATGGCGAGCCAGCTTGCCCTACCACGCCGCCAGCGGTTCGGCTGATAAAGCGTCCCTGTCGCCACACCGTGAATAAACAGTACTACTTCATGTCACGCATTAGGTATGTCAATGTTCTTCAGCTCTCCTTCTACAGCCTTATTTCCTAGCGTTGAAGTTTTCTGTAGTCGTGAGGTGCTGTGAACAAGTGTTTAGTGTTGAAACTCCGTTAATAACAATAATGGAGCATTTCTGAACACGAGACTTGAAGTAAAAGTATCACCAAGAACGCATTCACTGGCTGGGAAGATAAAGTTCTGCTTCAAAACATTCCTCTGAACTCGACAATAGTAATGGATGAAACGCCACACCGCTCTGTTGTGATGCATAAAGCTGCAAACAATGCAATAGAGACGAGTGGATATTTTCCTCTGGTACAAAGAACTGTTGCCTGAGATAAAGCTGAACAAAGCATGTATAAGGCGAAGTTAGTGTAAGTTGTAGTGCTCTACACGCCAAAACCTCACACTATCAGGTCGACGAACTGGCTAATGGTAAAGGGAGTAGTTTAATCAGACATCCTTCTTATTATGCGCATGTAAATCCGACAGAGAATATGGGCTTAAGTGAAAAGTAATGTGCGGCAAAAAGCAACAAGAAATTTATGTTGACTGAGATTGAAATACGGACAAAAGAACCCACTGCAGATTGCACACGACAGGATTTGTTCTTGAGATGTCAGCCATACCGAGAAGATAGTTGAGAAGACACTGATTCATAAATAATTGTGATGAGTTTGTTGCCATGTTTAAATATGCTTCTCTTGTCAAAACACAGCAGAGTTTAGAAATATTCATCGCACTAACGTTCTAATATAGTCCAGTAGCGGCGTAAAAAAAAAAAAAAAAAAAAAAAAAAAAAAAAAAAAAACTCTTTGCTTGCAAAAATTGAGGTAGAACATTATTTATAGTGTGAATGCCTGGATTTCAATCAAGACTAATCCGTTTGCATCATGTAATCATGTGACCTTAACCAATGTGCAGTTCCAAACATGTACGCTTGGGGTCCTCCTGCGTAGGCCTACGACTACATCTCAGGTACATAATGTAATATGGGCTTTAAACCATGCCAGTTGCTGTTGTTACAAGCGATGACTTCAAACGACTACTAGTGGAAGACAGTTTTTGACAATGTTGGTTTTCAATGACGAAGGCACGTTTCGTGTGTCTGGAAATCTGAAACATCATATTGCATGTTTGGCGCACAGTCAATCCACATGAGATTACAGAACAAATGTTCGTTCACCTAACGTTAACGTCTTTTGTGCCATGTCCTCTTCAAAACTATACAGACTACTTTCCTTCCTGGAGAAAACTGTGACTGGTTTCGTGTACCTACACACACTACAGCAATGCCTTATGCCACAAGTACAGCAAGCAAGTTGAGACTTCAGTTTGCAACTAGACGATGCTCTGCCTTACTTTCTTTCAGACATTTATGTTATCTCAATGCCGAACCGCCTCAGTGTGGAAATGCACATGCTTCCCATCGTACCCTCTTCATCAGTAGCCTCCACAATCGTCTGACTTGACTTCATGTGATTTCTTCTTATGGGGTTAAGTCAAAGATCACTGCATTCCTGCTTCAGTTGCCACTTAATTTGGAAGAGTTGAAAGGAAGGACTAATATGGTCGCTGACAATGTAATTGGTAATATACAGACGAACTATCTTGAGCAAATTTAGAAGCACTAGAGAACATAAAATAGAAAATCTAGTTTCCAGTTCAGCAGGGTGAGAAATGCACTGAACTAATCCTGAGACTCACATAAAAACCATGAGAAACCACTTAAAAGAAATGTATTGGGGTTGCATTCTACACAGTGTCAAAAATTTCTCTGTGTTTCTATCTGATAGTAAATACATAGCAGACTATGTGTCTATCTGACACTGAAAAATTTCACATGAGTACTAGTCATGAGCAGCATGACTCTAGTAAATGGTATACCCGAGAACTCGACAACTGTAGGGTACTGCTAATTATTTTGAGCAGCCGAACTAATATGAAGAGACTAACACATTTTTATTCTTCCATTTTTCTATAGTGCATTTGTGGAGAAAGACGTATTGCTCTGAGTGCCCAAGTGAACTAGTTGTGACATGTTTACCACAAGCAGCCAGAGATGTTACACAGCACTATGAATTTCGAGTCAAAAGGTCCCAACATGTCCTTCACTCTTAACGTAAATGTAAACAATGGCATAAATGTGCACTTTTGCTGTACATTTTGAATTTTAACAACTGACAAGCACCAGAAGAGTGCTGTGTAGACATGACAAGTTCCACAAGGCGCATTTTAGCTGTGTATGTTTTTATTTGTTACAAATCTATTTCTAATGATCTTTTTGACAAACCTGTGTGGAACATGCAATCCGATCTCCGCTAAAATGTTAATATCATATGAGTGACAAAAGCACAATGGAACATGATGTAGAACCAGACACGTTTTTCAAGATCTGAAGGTGACAATTTTAGCTGTTGAAACTGGTCAATTAAAAAAGCAGTTTAGATAGTAAACTTACCGCTAGTCTATTTCTTTAAAGTACATAGTGATCGCTGATTCTCATTTCTCATTAGGAGAAACTTCAGAGAAACTATGTGCTAGTTTAAGCATAGGGCTGGTTGCTGAAATATGGGGCGAAATATCACAAAGGTGCCATCAGAAAACAAACTTTCTGAACAAACAAAACAAAACTTTTTTCCCCTTTCTGGATGTGTATTTACGTAGAAATCAGTAACTCGCTGTATTGCCTTTTCAGTGTATGGAAATTTTTGAAAGTGGAGTCTTTTTAATTGACATAAGCAAATTAGAATAAAAACTTATTGATGAACTTTGTCACACACTTTCTTTTACCAGTATAAAGCTTACAGTAGGCGCTCAAATTAACAAGACACATAGACTCAGAGAGGAACAAAGCACAAACTGAGTGTGGTTTTAGCTTCTGGATTCCTTTTTGGATTTTATTCCTAAACTAATTTGTATTAAAAACGTGAAAAGGAACAGTTAAATAATCGTAAAATGCACTTTGGACATTTCTTTAACGGAATTACTCCCTTCCAACATTCTAATGTGTTCTGTTATTGTTAGCCATTTTTTAAAGACGATATTTAAGCTTCATTTGTCTTCTTATTTTTGTCCTGAGGATCGCAGTTCCATGTGACTTTTCAATATAAATGTGTACATCACTTGTAACAATGATTACCAAAGGCCGTATTTTGAATCTACATCTACATCTACATGACTACTCTGCAATTCACATTTAAGTGCTTGGCAGAGGGTTCATCTAACCACAATCATACTATCTCTCTACCATTCCACTCCCTAACAGCACGCGGGAAAAACGAACACCTAAACCTTTGTGTTCGAGCTCTGATTTCTCGTATTTTATTTTAATGATCATTCCTACCTATGTAGGTTGGGCTCAACAAAATATTTTCGCATTCGGAAGAGAAAGTTGATGACTGAAATTTAGTAAAAAGATCTCGCCGCGACGAAAAACGTCTTTGCTGTAATGACTTCCATCCCAATTCGCGTATCATATCTGCCACTCTCTCTCCCCTATTACATGATAATACAAAACGAGCTGCCCTTTTTTGCACCCTTTCGATGTCCTCCGTCAATCCCACCTGGTAAGGATCCCACACCGCGCAGCAATATTCTAACAGAGGACGAACGACTGTAGTGTAAGCTGTCTCTTTAGTGGACTTGTTGCATCTTCTAAGTGTCCTGCCAATGAAACGCAACCTTTGGCTCGCCTTCCCCACAATATTATCTATGTGGTCTTTCCAACTGAAGTTGTTCGTAATTTTAACACCCAGGTACTTAGTTGAATTGACAGCCTTGAGAACTGTACTATTTATCGAGTAATCGAATTCCAACGGATTTCTTTTGGAACTGATGTGGATCATCTCACACTTTTCGTTATTTAGCGTCAACTGCCACCTGACACACCATACAGCAATCTTTTCTAAATCGCTTTGCAACTGATACTGGTCTTCAGATGACCTTACTAGAAGGTAAATTACAGCATCATCTGCTAACAACCTAAGAGAACTGCTCAGATTGTCACCCAGGTCATTTATATAGATCAGGAACAGTAGAGGTCCCAGGACGCTTCCCTGGGAAACACCTGATATCACTTCAGTTTTACTCGATTTGCCGTCTATTACTACGAACTGCGACCTTCCTGACAGGAAATCATGAATCCAGCCGCACAACTGAGACAATACCCCATAGGCCCGCAGCTTGATTAGAAGTCTTTTGTGAGGAACGGTGTCAAAAGCTTTCAGGAAATCTAGAAATACGGAATCAACTTGAGATCCCCTGTCGATAGCGGCCATTACTTCGTGTGAATAAAGACTAGCTGAGTTGCACAAGAGCTATGTTTTCTGAAACCATGCTGATTACGTATCAATAGATCGTTCCCTTCGAGGTGATTCACAATGTTTGAATACAGTATATGCTCCAAAACCCTACTGCAAACCGACGTCAATGACATAGGTTTGTAGTTAGATGGATTACTCCTACTACCCTTCTTAAACACTGGTGCGACCTGCACAATTTTCCAATCTGAAGGTACAGATCTGTCGGTGAGCGAGCGGTTGTATATGAATGCTAAGTAGGGAGCTATAGTATCAGCGTAATCTGAAAGGAACCTAATCGGTATACAATCTGGACCTGAAGACTTGCCCGTATCAAGCGATTTGAGTTGCTTCGCAACCCCTAAGGTATCTACTTCTAAGAAACTCATGCTGTTAATCGCTTCCTGAAGCAAAATTAAATCAATCCAACAATAATAATATTTACCAGCAGATCAAACTATACACAGTTTCTGTTGTGCCACTTGCTGTGGCATCACTTTGGTTGCAAGTCACTCCTGCACCCCACACCAGTTAAATAAGATCAAATATTAGAGCTACTCTGTAACGAATTTGGCATTATACTGCATGCGAGTGCACTTAGAGACAATGTAATACGATATATTTGTGTTGCTAAATGCTGCACTGAATCTCACTAACATCGTTGATTTCCTTTATAAAAAGTTGTGCTTATTCTGAAGTTAGACTGTCACCAGAAACCTCCTTACTTACTTCCTCAAATCCACTAGGTCAGTGTCTAACACTTTGTACTCTGTAACGGAGACACAGGGCACCTGTGTAAACTCATATTTAAACCATCACCACCTGGTGGCGGGTGCGCCACAGAGAACTGCACAAGCCTCTTTGTCGAAACAGTAAGGTCACTGACCAACAATCAGGGTATACATTAAAACAAGAAGCGCACTTCCATGCAAGCATATTTACATAAACATGGCGATACAAAACTTCCTAGATGGCAATACTATGCAGCATTGAGGGATAGTGTAGTCAGGTGCGAGAATGGAGCATGTAAGAGCTATGAAAAGCAGTGACGAATTAGGCTTGACATCACAAGGAAAACAACATTTGCAATTGGAGTGGGAAGTATTGAGAGTATTGTAGCTGTCAACCCTGGAATCTGAATATACTGCCAGTATTATATTCATTTTCACCATTTGTAGAATTGAGTGAGCTGATGTGAAACTACATATCACCTAATCCAATAACACTTGCTTACTCAAACAGAAATCTTAACTGTGCATCATATAATGGGAACATCATATACTTTGACAATGTAAATTAACAATGATTTCCTAACCACTTCAATGGCAAAACGTTTTATTACTAGCAACCCTACAGGTAGAATGTTAATATTTGATTTCTGTTAAAATACACACTTTATAGTCACAGTCAGGGCACATGCAGTTTGGAATAAAAACATGCATGATGGTATCAAAGATGCTTGGTACTCACCACTAATGAAATCAAGCGCCACACCTTTTTTTTGGCTTTAAGTACAGTAACATTATTATTGTGATCAAACTTTCACAACTACCTGTCTGCATTTCAAAGAATTTGTAGGATCCTTTTCTAAATGTAAATAAAATTAACTAACATTTCTTTTAAGTAGGCTATAATATAACTCATTTACAACTATTCAGTTGCTACATAATTTTTAGAAATCAATAATTATGGGTTACAGTGCGAGTACCAGACACACCACTTCCTGCCGCTGTAGCACAACTAACAGTACTAAAACTGATACTTTTTGTAGAGATCTTTTATATGGTGTAGCATTGCAACTGCATGTTATCCTCATACACAGGTATAAACATCAAAGCTACTAATACTGCATAGTAGATTCAGAAGCACTGGAACCATAAGGACAATTGCTCGATTTGCTTTTGACACCAGTCAGTGTGGCTGGAGGCAAGTTGTGCCAAATAGTTAAAACGACTTTATCTTTTATGGCATGGCTAAAACTAGTGTCACTTGAGTGATGACACAGAAAACTAGGTGCTTCCACACACAACTTTGGTGATACCACTCAGTTGGTAGCCAAGTGGCGCCACTTATTTGTGGAAACTCAGCTTAACCCTAGCATTACCAACGTATTTTTTGTTACATGTAATACCAATGGGGGGGGGCCTCAAAGGCCCATAAAGAATACCAGAATTTATTTTATCATAAATCAAGTTTATTTACTTCTGATACCTCTAATAACAATTCAAAATGCTTAGACATTGTTTTTGTATACTGGATAATAAAAGATGTTATTATAATAGGAATAAAATGAACAAATCACGAGATTCAGTTTATATATTTTTTGGAGTAATGTTTCAAAATAGTGTTTTCTTATAAAAACGACTTTTTTAACTAGATACACTACATGAAGCAGACAAAATTTACTGTCTCATTCTGCAACGCATTTTTCACACAACACTGTCTTCCTGCAGTGTTTCCCACAGACGTGTTTGTGGCACTGAGAGCAGGTAACAGTTGACTTTCCCAGCTTGTTGTACTTGATCTTTTTAGATGCAGCTTCTTGGCAGCATAGGTGGCACCGTCCACGTGTTCCTGGTTCTGCTGTTGAGGATGATGGTTCTACAGAGCAGCTGAGCTTCCATTGTGTGATGCTTTCCATTGCCATTATTACTGGCTTCTGAAGTCCATACAAATTTTGTGCCCGTTTATCTACTTGAAATCTTATTAGTTCGAGACCTAAGTTAGTGATAAAAACCCTTCTGCGGTTTAGCAAATTCTTTTTCCAATTCGGAAAGTTGAGGAGGAAGAGTGAATATGCATTTATTGCTGCTATGCCAATGAGTGTGTAGAAGAGGGACAAAGGCCATCTTCTTGCTCCTCTCTTTGTGCTGTAGTGTCTTGCCATCTGGTCTATGGTGTCCATGCCTCCCTTTGTAGAATTATAAAAAAGATTTATGTTAGTCTTTTTTGAGTCTTCATTCAACACCCCTTCTGAGTGATAAGTTGAAAGCATCAACAGCAGTCGCTTTGGCTTCTCGCGGACTAGTGTTGATGCAAGAGTAACTGGTGGCCTCTGTGTCTGAGGGTCAGTATAAGCAAAGATGGAAGAGTGTAAACTGCGGCCAGTTGTAGTCTTCAGCTCTTCAGGTATGTATCGTCTGTTAGACTGTAGGATGCCAACAAGTGTGAGGTGAAAATCATTCCATAGAGTCTCAGCAAGCTCCACTGAAGTATAGTACCGATCTGTGGTAACATTACGGCCTGATTTTTCAATAGGTTTTATTAGTCTCTTTACAATTTCCATCGGTCCATTTGAATGCTGTGTATTTCCTGACTTGCCTGTATAGATGTCCATGCTCATCACATATCTAGTCTCAGAATCAGACAGCATTCGAATTAGAATGCCGTATTTTCCAGTTTTTTCTTTTAGAAACACCTTGAATGGACAGCGACCATGGAACAAAGACAACATCTCATCCACTGTTGCATGTTTTTTCTTTTAGAAACACCTTGAATGGACAGCGACCATGGAACAAAGACAACATCTCATCCACTGTTGTATGTAGACCAGGAATGAAATACAATGGAAGTGAAGAATTGAAGCTTTCAAAAATTTCCCTCATTGGAGCAAACTTGTCAGTCTGGCGACGAATTTCTCTTGTGTTCTTATCATCAAACCTCAATATTTTAGTCAATTCGAAAAATCGGGTCCGACTCATTGATCCATAGTACCCTTGTCGCCTCTGAAGCAAAGACCATAAATCTTGGACAGGTATCTTATTGTCATGATTTGAACCCATGATTAGCAAGAGTCCTATATAACAAAATAACTCATCTTCATCTGTGTGCTGAATACCTAGTCGAGAAGCCTCTTCATTTGAGTGTAGTTTTATTAGATTCATAATTTTAGGTGTAAAAAAGAGCTCTATAGCTTCTTTCGGAGACGCAATTCTTCCTTGTTGTCCTAGCCCCATTCTTTCTCGCACTATATTTTGTACAGAACGCCGATATTGTCGAGATGGCTTCGTAATATACTCTCGTCCACTTTTTGCAATGAATTTATCACATTCCGTATCATTATCATCTGGTGGATTGGCTTCAACCTCATCTTCATTCCCAGACGATGAATCAGTTCTAATTTCTTCCACATCATCATCCACTTTACTTTCCTCTAAATCTGATTCGTTCAAAACTTCTTCTAGCACTCTTTCAATGGAACTATCACGTAAACGTTGTCTACTCATGTTGCTGGTTCAACAGTAGCAGAAACACTGAAAATAACAATGGTCCGCTTCATAATAATATGTCTGAAGGCAACAATGCCAAAATTCGTTTCATGGTAAGAATTTGAAACGAAAGACTCAACCTCGTAAATCTTTCCTTGCTATTACCAACGGGTGGGCTTCTAAGGCCCACAGATAAATAAATCAAGTAAATGAATTTTAATTACATTTTTATTCCGAAATTCTGTAATGACTCAATAGTACATTCAATAACGAACAACTACCTTTGCTTTCAAGTTCATATATCAAAGCGTGTGGATACAACATAGAAAAACTGAGTCAGTGGGCCTACGAGGCCCCCCCGTTGGTAATGCTGAGGTTATTAGCACTGTTCATACAGGACACCACAATTTCTGCACAGTTACTCAGTTTTCTATATCATGTTAGCATCAACTGAAATGATTCAGGCAGGTATTATGTAGTACTACAGAGCCTGGCATTCGAACTGAATCAAGAATTAATTACACACACATCTTTAAGAGAATTGTGATTCAAACATGAAAAATTGTTTTATAAATCATTTGTGAATAACAAAACTTAAAGCACTTCTTAAATCATGTATTGAGCTCCATTCATAGATCAGGAATACAAATTATGGATGCAGGTGATGGAAACTGGCATGTAAGCACTACAGTGTCCGGAAAATTAGAGTTTTAGGGTTCTTATATGAGATTCTGGATGCTGTTTACAGAGGTAGCAATCATAATAAAATTTCTATTCATGAACCACTTTCGGATAACATGAACAAATGTTGTGTACTTGTAGAGCTGCATATTGGACACTATTTAAAAATCCAATATTCATACTAAAGATGAATTATCAGCATGAGTGAAACTACAAATGACACTTCGATATTTGACATGTGGCATTTACCTGTCAAGTCTCCAATATTTATATCATGTCCTCAAATGCAAATTTTTAAGTTCCAGCATGTTTGTTGGATGCTGTTTACTATGACCAGAAGACTCATCTGACAGCTAATATTTTTTTCACCCTTGCACTTAATGTAAGTTAAAAAAGATAAAACATTAATGGAACTCTGTAATAAATTTTGGAGTTAAGCTTTGTTCAGGTGCACTATAATATAATTGAACATTGGATATCCATGATCCTTTATTAAAAGCTAGAGTCAAGTTGAAAGTATATTGCCGGCAGTAATCTTCCTTACTTCCATTCTGAAATTCACTGGATAGATGCTCAAATTAATGTCGCCAGTACTATGATTTGAATACACTGCCAATATGTCATTAAATTTCAACATTTGTAGCGTTCAGTAATCTGCTGTGAAACTACAAATCGCCTTCCACTACTGAATGACACATGCTTACACATAACCAGATCCTACCCATGTGTCATATAGCAGAGATATACACTCCTGGAAATTGAAATAAGAACACCGTGAATTCATTGTCCCAGGAAGGGGAAACTTTATTGACTCATTCCTGGGGTCAGATACATCACATTATCACACTGACAGAACCACAGGCACATAGACACAGGCAACAGAGCATGCACAATGTCGGCACTAGTACAGTGTATATCCACCTTTTGCAGCAATGCAGGCTGCTATTCTCCCATGGAGACGATCGTAGAGATGCTGGATGTAGTCCTGTGGAACGGCTTGCCATGCCATTTTCACCTGGCGCCTCAATTGGACCAGTGTTCGTGCTGGACGTGCAGACCGCGTGAGACGACGCTTCATCCAGTCCCAAACATGCTCAATGGGGGACAGATCCAGAGATCTTGCTGGCCAGGGTAGTTGACTTACACCTTCTAGAGCACGTTGGGTGGCACGGGATACATGCGGACGTGCATTGTCCTGTTGGAACAGCACGTTCCATTGCCGGTCTAGGAATGGTAGAACGATGGGTTCGAGGACGGTTTGGATGTACCGTGCACTATTCAGTGTCCCCTCGACGATCACCAGAGGTGTACGGCCAGTGTAGGAGATCGCTCCCCACACCATGATGCCGGGTGTAGGCCCTGTGTGCCTCGGTAGTATGCAGTCCTGATTGTGGCGCTCACCTGCACGGCGCCAAACACATATACGACCATCATTGGCACCAAGGCAGAAGCGACTCTCATCGCTGAAGACGACACGTCTCCATTCGTCCCTCCATTCACGCCTGTCGCGACACCACTGGAGGCGGGCTGCACGATGTTGGGGCGTGAGCGGAAGACGGCCTAACGGTGTGCGGGACCGTAGCCCAGCTTCATGGAGACGGTTGCGAATGGTCTTCGCCGATACCCCAGGAGCAACAGTGTCCCTAATTTGCTGGGAAATGGCGGTGCGGTCCCCTACGACCTGCGTAGGATCCTACGGTCTTGGCGTGCATCCTTGCGTCGCTGCTGTCCGGTCCCAGGTCGACAAGCACGTGCACCTTCCGCCGACCACTAGCGACAACATCGATGTACTGTGGAGAGCTCACGCCCCACGTGTTGAGCAATTCGGCGGTATGTCCACCCGGCCTCCCGCATGCCCACTATACGCCCTCACTCAAAGTACGTCAACTGCACATACGATTCACGTCCACGCTGTCGCGACATGCTACCAGTGTTAAAGACTGCTATGGAGCTCCGTATGCCACGGCAAACTGGCTGACACTGATGGCGGCGGCGCACAAATGCTGCGCAGCTAGCGCCATTCGACGGCCAACACCGCGGTTCCTGGTGTGTCCGCTGTGCCGTGCGTGTGATCATTGCTTGTACAGCCCTCTCGCAGTGTCCGGAGCAAGTATGGTGGGTCTGACACACCGGTGTCAATGTGTTCTTTTTTCCATTTCCAGGAGTGTATTACATTTCCACCACATAAATTAAGCATTTGTGATCATATCTGCAATCTCAAAAACTTTACCTATGAACAAATTCGAAAGTAGGAAGTTAATAAGTACTCCTACTGAATAATTTGATTAAAACACACACAGATCACTTGTAAGAATTGCTTGGTACTCACCTTGTACTCAGTCTACAGAATGATGCCACACTTAATGTCTTCTTGTTGTCACCACCAGGGTAATAACAGTATTTTTACCCAACTTCGCAAATTATCACAATGTATTTTAAAGAAAATACAGAATGTTTTCTAACACAAAAAACAAACAAACAAACACCATCGAAACAGGCCTTGAAGGTTCAATAGTACTGACTGGCCACTGTGTCATTCTCAATCTTTAGCCATCATCAGATGCGGATATGGAGGGGCACATGGTGAGCACACCACTCTCCTGGCCATTGCCAATTTCCGTGAGAGGTTTTTGTAAACACACATAAAACACAGGGACTGCAGATAGGTGGCACTAGGTGAGAATGTTGCTCGTCCGGGAGGAGTAAGGAAATATTTCGTGCAGCTGTTCTAAACACTGTGTTCCGGTGGCGCAGTGGTGTGCGTAACTGTCTAAGAAGTATAAGTTTTTCATGTAGGTCCAAACATTTTCAGAATTCAATCTTCTTGTGTGCCAGATAAAACTGTACACACATCGCTCTTCTAACATTTTAACAGTTTGTTGTGTTCATTGATTTAGACATAGCGAATAATTATTATTTTAGCTTTTGGGACAAATAAAAAACAACTTTTGGCAATAATGCAATTACTTACATCTATATCTATGCTCTGTAAGCCAACCAGAAGTCAATGACAGAGGGTATGTCAAAATACCAGTTATTAGTGTTCCTTACCATTACATTCCCATGGAACATGGGAAGCATGACTGTTTGAACGCCTCTGTATGTGCTGTAATTATTCTAATCTTGCCCTCACAATACCTATGTGAGTGATGCAAAAGGGGTTAGAATATATTCGTAGATTCATGATTCAAAGTCGGTTCTTGAACCTTTTGGTAGTAGCCATTCTCAAGATAGTTTATGTCTATCTTCAGAATCTGCAGTTCAGCTTCTTGAGCATCTCTGTGAAACTCTCACAAAGGTCATACAAACCTGTGACCATTCATGCTGCCCTTCTCTGTATACTTTCAATATCCCCTGTTAGTCCTATCTAGTACAGGTCTCACACACTTGAACAATATACTAGAACCAATCACATGACTGATTTGTAAGCAATTTACTTTTTAGACTGATTACACTTCCCTGGTATTCTACCAATAAACTGGAGTCTACCCCCTACTTTACCCACAACTCAGCCTGAGTGATCATTCCACCTCATATCCCTACAAAGTGTTATACCCAGGTATTTGTATGAGCTGGCGAATTCTAACTGTGACTCATTGATATTATAGTCATAGCATACTACGTTGTTTCGTTTTGAAGTGCACAGTTTACATTTCTGATCATTTAAACCACATTGTCAGTTATTGCATCCGTTTGAAATCTTGAAATCTTATCACGTTCTGACTGAATATTTACACAGCTTCTTTCAGAAAGTACTTCATTATGGACGACTGCATCATTTGCAAAATGTCTGAAATTACTGTTAATATTGTTTGCTAGGTCATTAATATACAACATCAGCAGCAAGGGTCCTAACACACTTCCCTGGGGCACACCTGAAGTTATTACTACATCTAACGACGACTCTCCATCCAAAATAGCATGCTGCATCCTCCCTACCAAAAATTCCTCAATCCAGTCACAAAACTCAGTTAATACTGCACGTGAATGTACTTTTGATAACAAGCACACTTGTGGTATTGTGTCAAATGCTTTTTCTAAAATCAACAAATAGTGCATCTACCTGACTGTCTTGATCCAAAGACTTTAGTATGTCATGTGAGAAAAGAGTGAGTTAAGTTTCACATGATTGATATTTTCGGAATCCATGCTGGTTGGTATGGAGGGGGTAATTCTGTTCGAGATACCTCATCATGTTTGAGCTTAGAATATGTTCTATGATCCTACAACAAATCCATGTAAAGGATATTGGACTGTAATTTTGTGGATCACTTCTACTACCCTCTTATAGATGGGTGCAACCTGTACTTTCTTCCAACTACTACGCACCATTTTTTGCTTGAGGCAGCTGCAACAGATTATAGTTAGAAGAGCGGCTAACTCAGCTGTAAATTCGGTATAGAATCTGACAGGAATTCCAGTGGACCCTGGAGCTTTATTTTAGTATAACGATTTCAACTGCTTATCAATACCACTGACACTAATACTTATTTCCTTCATTTTCCCTCAGTTCTCCTATAATGGAGTTCTTTGTAATGGAAAATCTGAAAACAGATTTCAGCATTTCAGCTTTTGCTTTGCTACCTTCACTTTCAGTTCCTGTTTCATTCACTAGGGACTGGACACTAACTTTTGTGCAACTAACGGCCTTTACATACAATCAGAATTGCTATGGGTTTTGTGAAATATCATTTCACAACAGTCCTTGACAATTCCTGTCAATCAGTACATGTAATCTGCCTGGTCTCAGTTTAGCTGTGTTTATTCCTTCACAACTCCACAGTCACATCATCAGTATTCGACATGGGCAGCTGATAGAACATTTGACAATAGTCTACTATGACAGTCATTGAAAGCCTCATGCATTGATCTCTTGACAGACAAATGCGTTTTATTCAGCAATTCTCTATCTACAGTTCTATGATTTGTTTTTCATCTATTATGCAGTCGTCTCTGTTTCTTTAGCAGTTTCTTTACAGTTACCATATACCAATATACCATGGAGGGCCCCTCCTATTATGAACTGTTCTACTGAGTACATATCTATCCAGTGCATGGTCAACTATTCTTTTAAAGTTGAGCCAGAGTTCCTCTGTATGCCATTACCTTGTGCTTAAACTTTCAGTTCCTCATTGAGATATGACACTACTGACTTTTTACCTAGTTCACTGAACATATATATCTTTATAATTGTTTCAGTTATTCTTTGAACTCTGTTAATCATTGTTGCCACAACTGTATCTTGGTCACTAATGCCAGCTTGAGGTGGACATCCTCAAAGGCGTCAGGTCTATTTGTTGCCATTAGATCCAATATATTTGCATCATGGGTGAAGTTCCTAACTATCTGTTCTAAGTAGTTTTCAGAGAAGGCAATTTAGTAATGTTTCACAGGATGTCTTACCACACCCATCACTAATAAAACTGCAACTTTCCCAATTTATTGTTGGATTACTAAAGTTCCAACAAAGATTACAGTATGATTTGGAAACTCATTCAAACATTCTCACGTGCAGTTTCAATTGCTATTATGGCGGATTTGAGATTTTTGTCTACTGCAACGAATACACCACCTCAATTTCCCATCAGCCTATCGTTTCGATGTACACTTAAATTTTCCCCAGGAATCTCACTGCCATTAGTTTCAGGCTCAACCATCTATAATTTTAAGCAAACTTAATGTCTAAATTTCTGTATTTTTAATGATGGTTTTTGTACTTCGAGAAAAAGATCGTAATAGTGTTGCTGCCAACACATTTTGAAACGTTTTTGGTACTCCAGAACACACATCACACATAAGACAAATTTACGACATGGAAACCAAATTACAGCGATGGTACTTTGAAATTCAGTCAAAAGGACATAGACAAATGACACTATTCAGTGGTGGGAATGGTAAATGGAGTCAGAAAGTCGAATGGAGTTGAACTTTTTGTCAAAAGATAAGTGTTGCATAACTTGTGTGATGTAACTGAAAACTGTGTGTTTACACCTACAGTCACTTCTGTATGCCATCATCTGGGGTGTTGTATTATTTGCGCATGTGAACAGTGCTTAAATCGTGAACGATGATTTACTATGAACGATTTTATGCACAACACTATTAACTTTAGAAACCTCTCAGGCATGTACATTTGTTCATGTTGGTATGCTCCGAAGTTAGAGATGAGAGATTCTTTAAATGCTAAAATTGTATAAAGCACTGCTTCCCTTGAATTTCTTTAAAATCTGGTCAATGGTTCCTAATAAAGTATTAAGCTGACATATCATACATTCCACATTACATCTGCAGGAGATGAGAGTCTCTGTTGTCATTAGTAATATTATTTTTATAAGTTAGTAAGTACAGTATATATTTTTCGTAATATTGTTTTAGTTAGAGCTTCGTTATATTGCGATTGGGCGATTAATGTTCTTTTATTTGTATCCATAAATACTGTAAATTACTTATAGATTTTAAAACCATATTTGCAACTATTAAAAATTAAAAAAAATTAGTTTCCCATATGACTTTCATGAACAAGTGAGGTGGCACAGTTGTTAGCGCACTGAATCTGCATTCTGGAAGACGTCCACCCCTCCTGATTAAGTTTTCGGTGACTTCCCTAAATCACTTCAGACAAATGACAGGACGGTTACTTTGAAAGGGCACAGCCGACTTCCTTCCCCAACCTTCCCTAATCGAATGGGACTGATGCTCTCACTGTTTGGTCCCCTCCCCTATATCAACCAACCAACGACTTTCATTTTTCTTTCTAGCAGATGTGCAGCCACAGTCTAACATAACAGTCGCTGCACTCACTGCTGTAAAAGTTGTTGCCATTTGACAGATGGAGCTACACTAGCGCTCCAAGCGGCGAGAAAGGAGAACGCCAAACGCGTCGTAAGCATAATGTTTGTTTTGCGTCCATTTCCAAAGTAATTTACGAAATATTTGAGTTATTTTCTTGCAAGGGTTTGTGTAGTATCAGATGGCACATATGTTTCTAAAAATGATTCTAAACTAAGCACAAGTATGGACAAAAACCATGAATTGAGTGGCAAGCTGCAACATTTGTGGCGTTGGATAGAACTGCAGCTTACCACGTTGATATCCAAAGAATATAAACACACAGAATCACACGTAAGACCCACAGACATGTACCTCTACATGCAAAAGCTCATTTATCGTTCTGTGGGCCTACTGTGTTTGTCATTGTCGCCTGTTGCCACAAGTACGACCTTCATATTTATATTATTATAAGTGGGACAAGCAACTGCCAAATAGTGGAAGAAATGTGTTGAGAACATTATATTGAGCTGATTACATTACATTTCACGCAAAACCAAATATTTGAATAATTTTCAAATAATCTGTCGGTGAACAAAGTGCTAACAAAATAATGTCATCACACAAAGGAAGGAAGGAAAATTAAGTGACAAACAACAGAAGTGAATGAAATACTTACCAAGCATTACGCTTTTGCAAGACACGAATAACTGCACTTAATCTAACCACTTCATCATCAAAGCAGGACTGTGTTGACGGTTCACATGAATCTGGCACTGATACATGGAGAGTTGAACTGGCTGTTTCTGTGTCATACGACTGTTTTACAGCTTTAAATGGATTGTCGAATCTTTGTGGCAGTTTCCACTCCATCGTCATTTGAGGTGGTTTATTTGGGATGTCAAACAGTGTGGGTACTGCATTCCACACGAGTTTATTACTGCCTGCGTTCATGAACTGGTTTTGTTAGAAATGTAGCGACAAAACCTAATATTATTATACAGGTAAACTGGGTCTTTTTTCAAAAGGTCCTCTCGTCCGCTATTAACTAGCCATTTTCTTCTCCTAAAACAAAACATTAATCATTACACACATGTTGTTTTGCAAGTGAATCCTGACGATACAGTTTAGTAACATGATGGTATATACATCCCAGGATTCTTAGGAAACCTAAACAAGACAGCTGTGGTGTCTTCTTCCTGTTGTTGCTGCAATTTATTGCGCTACAAACGCTCCCTCTTGTAAAAACCACAGTAGAAATCAAAATAAACAACCACTAGACAATCTTCCAGACGAAAACAGCGAATGGCGATCCAATGTTTGTCTGAAGAGTAAAAACAATATGGCGCTGATGGAGGAAGATGAACTTTACAAGCTATCTTATCAGTGATAATTGAAGAGAACCTAGCTCTGGCCAAAGAAAACGAACAACTGAAGAAGGAATACCCAGCAATTAATCAGGAACTCATTAAACAAATTTCCCAAGAAGAGGTTAGTGTCGTGTACACAGAACCAAGCAATCAATGTAGGCCATTAGATCGCCTACAAAGACAACAGCAGGCTGTTCTTGTCACAAAACGCGGTAGAGTCACCCTTGGAAAACAGATTTAGTGTTCTTGCAACAGAAAAAAACATTAAAGAAGACTCACAAGTCAATGTGCTTAACACAAGTAAGGTTAAGGAAAGTGAAGTGAGTAATAGGTGTAGCAACAATATTACATCAACTGTCAATAGAAGTGATGTGAATAATGGGCTCAGTAAAAATATTACGTTAACTGTCAATAGAAGTAATGAAACTGTCAATAGAAGTGAAGTGAATAATGGGTGCAGTAAAAATATTACGTCAACTGTCAGTAGAAGTAATGAAACTGAAAACCACAAGAAAGCAAGCTGCAATTGCAGACCTAGGCCTGTGAAAATACATTTATGTGCAGACAGTCAAAGAAGGACTGTTGATGGTCGAAGTAGAGAGGATATAAAATGTAGACTGGCAATGGCAAGGAAAGCGTTTCTGAAGAAGAGAAATTTGTTAACATGTATCAGGAAGTCGTTTCTGAAAGTATTTGTTTGGAGTGTAGCCATGTATGGAAGTGAAACATGGACGATTACTAGTTTGGACAAGAAGAGAATAGAAGCTTTCGAAATGTGGTGCTACAGAAGAATACTGAAGATAAGGTGGATAGATCACGTAACTAATGAGGAGGTATTGAATAGGATTGGGGAGAAGAGAAGTTTGTGGCACAACTTGACTAGAAGAAGGGATCGGTTGGTAGGACATGTTTTGAGGCATCAAGGGATCACAAATTTAGCATTGGAGGGCAGTGTGGAGGGTAAAAATCGTAGAGGGAGACCGAGAGATGAGTACACTAAGCAGATTCAGAAGGATGTAGGTTGCAGTAGGTACTGGGAGATGAAGCAGCTTGCACAGGATAGAGTAGCATGGAGAGCTGCATCAAACCAGTCTCAGGACTGAAGACAACAACAACACAACAGTAGGTTCTCCACCAGCAGAAGCCATGGAACTGGCAGTTTTTCTGGCTGGATCAAATGACGTAGCGAGAAATGAAGGATAAGACTTCTTGTTCTCATTAAAGAAGAAACTGCAGGAACTACAAAATTCAAAATGCCTCATCTTTTCAATACCATTTCGGCATGATCTTCCATCCTGGTCTTGTGTGAATGTTGAAGTGACAAGAGTAAATGAGGAAATGAAGAAAATTTGTAAATACTTTAAAAATGTCTGTTTTGGAAACATAACTAATTTAGGTACAAGATTTCACACTGTTCATGGTCTCCATCTGAATCAACTCGGATAGAAGTATGTGAGTAATGAAATCATAAAACTAGTCAATGAGTTAGGCACAACAAAAATCGAGAGCTCTAAGTCAATACCACTTAGATTTAAGGAAAACTCTTTTTTAGAGATAGCAAAGAAGGGCTGAGTTTAACAGCTTTGCCCAGATTCACACTGGATGACCAGATTAAAGATAAGAATAATATAATAAATGTCTGTAACACTAGAGAGAAATATAACAGTAATGATGAATGCCCTATTAACAAAAATCACTCACCAACTTTGTCTTTCAAGATAGGTTATCTCAATATTGAAAGTAAAAGTGGAAAACATATAATTTTAAACGAATTTGCGAACGAGAACTTATTTGATGCATTATGCTTAAGTGAGCACTGGTGTAAAGGAAATGAAATATCTTTTCATGTACTAGATGATTTCCACTTAGCAAACAGTTTTAGCAGAGAGCAGCATATTCATGGGGGTGTATCAATTTACATTAAGAAGGGATTAATAAATTGTAGTAATGAACTAGATCTAGGATTACTGTGCAGTGAGATACATTTTGAAGCCACAGGCGTATATCTGGATCATTTAATAATTGCTATTGTATCTCTTTATAGATTACCAGATGAAAGTTCATTAATATTTTTAGAAAAAACTTGAGACTTTACTAAATTTCTTTCTTAGTCCTCAGTGGAAGAAATATAGTATTGTGATTGGTGGTGACATCAATGCCGCATTTGATGTAAACAAAGATGTGCACACGGTATGAATTTTCATTTTTACGTACTGCAAACCCACAAGACAGTCCGCTTGTCTCGACAACATACTTACAAATGTCAACAGAGAGTTACTGTCTTCAGATGTAGCTGTCTTCGATTTTTCGGACCATGACTCCGTTTGGGTAAAAATAGCTGCAGATCGAGTATAAGGAGTTTAAAGAACTATATTAGTCATCACAAGACCAATACTGCAAGAAAAATTGTCTAACTTCATGGTCTCACTCAGTAATTATGACTGGTCACATCAGTTTAACAATAATGCTCAGGGCTCTGCCAATGCATTGTTTGATAGATTTTTTCATTATTTTTTAAATATATTCGAGACCAACTGCCCTCAATACAAATGTAAAGTTAACCCTAAAAGTAACAGTAATAGACATAGGGATAAGAATCCATGGTATACCGCTCAAGTAGCCAATATGAAAAGAAGGTTGTTGTTGTACAGAGATTCTTACAGACTTCAGAAAACTGATATGGCTGAACAAAGGTACATAAGAGCACAAAAGGAATATAAATATGCTTTAAATGAGGCTGTAAAACAACATAACCTAGTCAGCATTGAGTCATCAAAAAATAAATGCAGAAAAGCATGTTGTTCTTGTTGTGGTCTTCAGTTCTGAGACTGTTTCGATGCAACTCTCCATGCTACTCTATCCTATGCAAGCTTCTTCATCTCCCAGTAACTACTGCAACCTATGTCCTTCTGAATCTGCTTAGTGTATTCATCTCTTGGTCCCCCTCTATGATTTTTACCCTCCACGCTGCCCTCCAATGCTAAATTTGTGATCCCTTGATACCTCAAAACATGTCCTACCAACCGGTCCCTTCTTTTTGTCAAGTTTTACCACAAACTCCTCTTCTCCCCAATTCTATTCAATACCTTCTCATTAATTATGTGATTTACCCATTTAATCTTCAGCATTCTTCTGTAGCACCACATTTCGAAAGCTTCTATTCTCTTCTTGTCTAAACTATTCATCGTCCATGTTTCACTTCCATACATGGCTACACTCCATACAAATACTTGCAGAAACGACTTCCTGACGTTTAAGTCTAACTCGATGTTAACAAATTTCTATTCTTCAGAAATGATTTGCTTGTCATTGCTAGTCTGCATTTTTATCCTCTCTACTTCGACCATCATCACTTATTTTACTTCCCCAGGGAAGCGTCCTGGGACCTCTACTGTTCCTGATCTATATAAATGACCTGGGTGACAATCTGAACAGTTCTCTTAGACTGTTCGCAGATGATGCTGTAATTTACCATCTAGTAAGGTCATCCGAAGACCAGTATCAGTTGCAAAGCGATTTAGAAAAGATTGCTGTATGGTGTGTCAAGTGTCAGTTGACGCTAAATAACGAAAAGTGTGAGATGATCCAGATGAGTTCCAAGAGAAATCCGTTGGAATTCGATTACTCGATAAATAGTACAATTCTCAAGGCTGTCAATTCAACTAAGTACCTGGGTGTTAAAATTACGAACAACTTTAGTTGGAAGGACCACATAGATAATATTGTCGGGAAGGCGAGCCAAAGGTTGCGTTTCATTGGCAGGACACTTAGAAGATGCAACAAGTCCACTAAAGTGACAGCTTACACTACACTCGTTCGTCCTCTGTTAGAATATTGCTGCGCGGTGTGGGATCCTTACCAGGTGGGATTGACGGAGGACATCGAAAGGGTGCAAAAAAGGGCAGCTTGTTTTGTATTATCACGTTATAGGGGAGAGAGTGTGGCAGATATGATACACGAATTGGGATGGAAGTCATTACAGCATAGACGTTTTTCGTCGCGGCGAGACCTTTTTACGAAATTTCAGTCACCAACTCTCTCTTCCGAATGCGAAAATATTTTGTTGAGCCCAACCTACATAGGTAGGAATGATCATCAAAATAAAATAAGAGAAATCAGAGCTCGAACAGAAAGGTTTAGGTGTTCGTTTTTCCCGTGTGCTATTAGGGAGTGGAATGGTAGAGAGATAGTATGATTGTGGTTAGATGAACCCTCTGCCAAGCACTTAAATGTGAATTGCAGAGTAGTCATGTAGTAGAAATAGGAAAAACCTTTACTACTTTAAGTGTCTCATTTCCTAATCTAATTCCCTCAGCACCACCCGATTTACTTCACATACATTCCATTATCCTCGTTTTGCTTCTGTTGATATTCCTCCTTTCAAGACACTGTCCATTCTCTGCTCTTCGAAGTCCTTTGCTGTCTCTGACAGAATTACTATATCATCAGCGAACCTCCAAGTTTTTATTTCTTCTCCATGAATTTTAATACCTACTCCGAATTTTTCTTTTGTTTCCTTTACTGCTTGCTCAATATACAGATTAAATAGCATCGGGGAAAGGCTACAACCCTGTCTCACTCCCTTACCAACCACTGCTTCCCTCGACTCTTATAACTGCCATGTGGTTTCTGTACAAATTGTAAATTGCCTTTCGCTCCCTGTATTGTACCCCTGCCACCTTCAGAATTTGAAAGAGAGTATTCCAGTTAACATTGTCAAAAGCTTTCTCCAAGTCTACAAATGCTAGAAACGTAGGTTTGCCTTTTCTTAATCTTTCTTCTAAGATAAGTCATAAGTTTAGTATGGCGTCACGTGTTCCAACGTTTCTATGGAATCCAAACTGATCTTTCCCAAGGTCTGCTTCTACCAGTTTTTCCATTCGTCTGTAAAGAATTCACGTTGTATTTTGCAGCTGTGACTTATTAAACTGATAGTTCGGTAATTTTCACATCTGTCAACACCTGCTTTCTTTGGGATTGGAATTATTATATTCTTCTTGAAGTCTGAGGGTATTTCGCCTGTCTCATACATCTTGCTCACCAGACGGTAGAGTTTTGTCAGAACTGGCTCTCCCAAGGCTGTCAGTAGCTCTAATGGAATGTTGTCTACTCCGGGGGCCTTGTTTCGACTCAGGTCTTTCAGTGCTCTGTCAAACTCTTCATGCAGTATCTTATCTCCCATTTCGTGTTCATCTACATCCTCTTCCATTTCCATAATATTGTCCTCTAGTACATCGCTCTTGTATAGACCCTCTATATACTCCTTCCACCTTTCTGGTTTCCCTTCTTTGCTTAGAACTGGGTTTCCATCTGAGCTCTTGATATTCATACAAGTCGTTCTCTTCTCTCCAAATGTCTCTTTAATTTTCCTGTAGGCATTATCCATATTTCCCCTAGTGAGATAAGCCTCTACATCCTTACATTTCTCCTCTAGCCATCCCTGCTTAGCCATTTTGCTCATTTTTGAGACGTTTGTATTCCTTTTTGCCTGCTTCATTTACTGCATTTTTATATTTTCTCCTTTCATCAATTAAATTCAATATTTCTTCTGTTACCCAAGGATTTCTATTAGCCCTCGTCTTTTTACCTACTTGATCCTCTGCTGCCTTCACTACTTCATCCCTCAGAGCTACCCATTCTTCTTCTACTGTATTTCTTTCCCCCATTCCTGTCAATTGTTCCCTCATTCTCTCCCTGAAACTCTAAACAACCTCTGGGTTAGTCAGTTTATCCAGGTCATTCTCGTTAAATTAGCTCCTTTTTGTAGTTTCTTCAGTTTTAATCTACCGTTCATAACCAATAGATTGTGGTCAGAGTCCACATCTGCCCCTGGAAATGTCTTACAATTTAAGACCTGGTTCCTAAATCTCTGTCTTACCATTATATAATCTATCTGGTACCTTTTAGTATCTCCAGGATTCTTCCATGTATACAGCCTTCTTTTATGATTCTTGAACCAAGTGTTAGCTATGATTAAGTTATGCTCTGTCGAAAATTCTACCAGACGGCTTCCTCTTTCATTTCTTCCCCCCCAATCCATATTCACCTACTATGTTTCCTTCTCTCCCTTTTCCTACTGACGTATTCCAGTCACCCATGACTATTAAATTTTAGTCTCCCTTCACTATCTGAATAGTTTCTTTTATCTCGTCATACATTTTATCAATTTCTTCATCATCTGCAGAGCTAGTTGGCATATAAACTTGTACTACTGTAGTAAGTGTAGGCTTTGTGTCTATCTTGGCCACAATAATGCGTTCACTATGCTGTTTGTAGTAGCTTACACGCACTCCTATTTTTTATTCATTATTAAACCTACTCCTGAATTACCCCTATTTGATTTTGTATTTATAACCCTGTATTCACGTGACCAAAAGTCTTGTTCCTCTTGCCATCGAACTTCTCTAATTCCCACTATATTTAACTTTAACCCATCCATTTCCCTTTTTAAATTTTCTATCCTACCTGCCCTATTAAGGGATTGACATTCCACGCTACGATCTGCAGAACGCCAGTTTTCTTTCTCCTGATAATACGTCCTCTTGAGTAGTCCCCGTCCATAGATCCAAATGGGGGACTATTTTACCTCCAGAATATTTTACCCAAGAGGACGCCATCATTATTTAATCATACAGTAAAGCTGCATGCCCTCGGGAAAAATTACAGCTGTAGTTTCCCCTTGCTTTCAGCCGTTCGCAGTACCAGTACAGCAAGGCCGTTTTGGTTAATGTTACAAGGCCAGATCAGTGAATCGACCAGACTGTTGCCCCTGCAACTACTGAAAAGGCTGCTGCCCTTCTTCAGGAACCACACATTTGTCTGGCATCTCAACAGATACCCCTCCATTGTGGTTGCACCTACAGTACGGCTATCTGTATCGCTGAGGCACGCAAGCCTCCCCACCAATGGCAAGGTCCATGGTTCATAGGAGGAGGGGGGGCAGGGCAGAAAAGCATGAGCTATAATAAATTCAGTGGCCAAAAGCAAGCAGAAAGTTGAGGTAGTAATTTCAGAAGATGGATTTAATAACTACTGTATAAAATCTCTTAACCAAATTAGGGAAAGCATTGTGAGGTCACAAGAGTCTGTTGCTGATCTCATTAAACACCATAATGTAGACAACACCCTGAACGATAAATTCCTTTTAACAGAGGTCATACCAGATGTTGTTTTAACTCTTGTAAATAATTTTAGACCCTCTGATAGTGAAGATATATATGGTATTTCTTGTAATATGTTAAAAAGGTTATATTCTCTTACTAAATGTATAAATAGATGTCCAATTGAAGGAGTATTCCCAGAAGTATTAAAATTATCTAGGGTTCGGCCCATTTACAAGAAAGGAGACAAAAATTGCCCACCTAGCTATCGCCCAATTTCCCTGACACCTATTTTATCTAAAGTTTTGGAATCCATCATGAACTCCCAGTTGTGTGATTATCTGACATGTAATAACATTATTAGTGCGGTACAATTTGGCTTTAGGAAGGACAAATCCACAGTCCATGCCATTGACTCCCTGATTAAAAAAAGTGCTTAATGCTTATGAAGAAAAAAATTTTGGTCAGGCTACCTTTTGTGATCTTAGCAAAGCCTTCGATTCTGTGGAGCATATTTCTCTCCTCAGCAAACTAGTTTATTACGGAATCACAAACAGTGAAGTTGACAACATTTTTGAATCTTTCCTCAGCAACCGTAGACAAATTGTTTGTATTGGTAAACAGAGATCACAGCTAGCTGAAGTTAAGTGCGGTGTGCCACAAGGCTCAGTATTAGGACCTCTGCTATTTATCCTAATGACAAACGATCTACCATCCTACATAAATACTCACTCCATTCTCTGTGCAGATGATACCACTTCTTTCAATATTAGCTCAGACATTGATATGCTCCAAACTGTGGCAAACAACACAATATCACAGGCATCAATCTGGTTCTGAGCTAATGGGTTCCTGCTTAATGAGAGTAAAACTCAAATATTGTATTTAGCTTGAGAGATCCGCCAGTAGAAGACTTCAAGAATAGTGTTAAGTTCTTAGGTATTGTTATAGATAGTAAATTGACTTGGGAGCCACATATTAAATACATTAGTGCAAGGCTGTCTAGAGTGGTGTATTTGTTAAGGAATTAAAAAAACCATGTACCTTCGACCTATGTGAGATCAGCCTACTTTACTTTTTTCAAAGTACTATATCTTATGGGCTTTTAATATGGGGAATAGCTCACACATTCAGGACATTTTGGTACTTCAGAAGAAAGTAATTCGAATTATCACAAACAGTGATAAACTGGCCCACTGCAAACTACTGTTTATCAACTTAAAAATATTAACTGTTATAAACATGTATATTTACACTGCCCTACTGCATATAAAGAGCAACTTATCAGAATACCAGCGTAGAAGAGATGTACACTCTCATGGAACCAGAAATAGTAGCAATCTTGACATACCTTACTACAGATTATCCAAGTCATTGAACAGCTACAAAGTGGTGCGTATGAAGATGTTTAATAATTTGCAACTAGAATGGGTAGAGGCTCCATTTGATTTAGTTAAAGACAAATTGTTCAGTTGGTTAGTTGCAAATCCATACTACTCACTTCAGGAATTTTACGACTGTAAAATATCATAGTGGTCCCGTTTTTAAGAGTGCAGCATAATTTCTTTAACTGATTCAGTTATGATGCAATGTTTTCATATTATTTCATTTTAAATATTGTATTTTAAGTAAAACCTATGTAACATATTGATCTTTAACCCATGTATATATGCTGTATAACTTGTATATATGTAACTTGACATTGTCAATTGCTGTAATAGCTAAACGACAATAAAATTTCATTCATTCATTCATTCATATTCGCACTCACGATCGCGCCGAACTCACAGTTTAAGTTACTGGCCGTTTGGGGCGCTGTTGGCGAGGTAGGCAACAAAATCGAGGCGAAGTGTCGCAACTGTTATGTTACCCAGGTAGCTCTGATTCTAAGGAGGTTATTATGATCTCCGGGGTATTTCCTTTCTTCCGCATTGATTGACTTTGACCACAGTGGCAGTCTGTACTGGGCAGCTGAGTGGTTCCCAATTTCCCATAATTCATTTGTACGGAATTACGTTGCATTTTCCGTGTAATAAATAATTAGATGGTAGAGACACGAAATTAAGGAAAGACGCATATTGAGTCTGGAACGAAGTCAATACTTATTTTTATTAACACGGCTGGACTAGCTCGAATGAAGCAGTTTGCAAATACCTTGTAATGACGATGTGATAAGTGTTTGTTCAACTATTATATTAATTTAATTTCATTTATTGGGCACATTTGAACCATAAGTTTGTTCCACATTTAATTGTCTGTGATTGCATAATTTTTTGCATCTCTGGGTATGGTTTGAAATAGCCTTAGAATTTCATTAGCAATTATTTCAGGTTATATGTATCAGAACCAAGCACTTATTTTCAGTGAGCGTTTCCACATTGCGAACAGGAGGTGATTAGTGCACAATTATGTACCCATGCTGTTGGTCAGCTAAGAAAAATACCAGATCTACGTGTACGTATGTCATGTGTTTGCTGTTTTCGTCGTGCCCGATAAAATTACTAAATGTGTCCTGTGATTTAGCAACAGAACCGGCTTAATTTTTGATGTGTCGTCGGAAATTGGCGGAAAAGTTTCTGTATTCTGTGGTAGTTACAGAAAGTTAAGGTCAATGTGAAATACTTTGTGACTGACGAAAATAGGCACCAAATGAAGTTCGCACAGCCGCTGCATTAGTATTGTTATATTGACTTGCGTTGTGCACGCGATGATAGTTAACAATATTTGTGAAGGGATGACCAGGAACAATGAGAGCTTACAGTAATCTGATGTGTAGCTCGTCCAGGTTGTAGAGCGAACAGTTGTATTGTCGACTCGTCCGAATACATTTGCCCATGTTAGTACTGACAGCGATTGGTTATGCTGAGATGAAGAATGCTGTAGAGGGAATTCATTGTGTTGCGTTTTGCATGGGTTATCCGTGAGCCTGTCTGCTCCATAGTTACGTAAATCAATTGTTAACTGCTGTTTATTGTGGCGTTAGCAGCCAGTAGCCACTAAGTAATTTTATGCTTCGAGATTTAGTTTGGTGTTTTAATGTCTAGATTTGTTTCTTTTTTAGAAATTTGTATTACAAATGGGTATGATGAAGTAATATATGAGTAGGGCTTTGCTTGCTAGAGTGTATATGATATGGCTACTACTGTAGATCACTGGTATGGCTTTCTGGATGACTTGTTTAGATGCTATATTTGTGGTCAGTTTTTAAGTTGACGAAAGTTGCTTTCTCAGACAAGAGGGAGAGTGGTTTTATTGCAAAGACAAAATTGGGCAGTCTGTTTGTCATGGTGCCTGGTGGAGAAATCTAAATTTCTGACCTACAATATTGTTTTCTTGGTGTATTTTTTTGCTATTGCTCAATTAATTGGTTTTGTACCTTCAAAGTTCTTGTTAGAAATCTTCCTGTTCTTGATTTTAGTTTTGTTGATAGGTATATTCAGAATTTATTAAATATAGAGAAGTGGTAGGGGGACCAAGAGCTGTTGAGGACCTTAAATACTACTAAATGAAAGTGTAGTTGGTAGTAGAATTTAGAACCCTAAAAAGGAAATGTTGGTAATTCATATAGTAAAAGAATAAAGGAGTGTTACGGTTTTAACTATGAAATGTTTGCAATGCATTATAACCAGTAGATCTTCACATTACCACTCTAAATATTTGGTATCATATAAAGTACTTGAATGTTAATATCATCACAGAATTAAACTGTGTAATGTGGTCTCAAATATGACATTTGTAACACAAAAAATATTCCTATGGATTTGGTGCTCATAAGACAGAATGAAGGTCACTGTTAGCATCTGGCAAATTAAAATATGCTACAGTTAATGATTGAACACAATTTTTGATTCAGTTTATCTGAAATTAGCAGGATTTTGAAGTTTTCAGTGTGTGGCTATCAATATTTTGTGGAAAATTCTTTCATCATTAAGCTTGCTTTGAAAATGTATCCTCCATTTCTTCCTCTTTCCTCATCACCTTAGCCAGCTTCATCCTGACCCACAACTTCTTCACTTTTGAAGGCCAGACATATGAACAATTAAAGGGAACAACCATGGGTACTAGGATGGCCCCCTCGTATGCCAACCTATTTATGGGTCACTTAGAGGAAGCCTTCTTGGTTACCCAAACCTGCCAACCCAAAGTCTGGTACAGATTTATTGATGACATCTTCATGATCTGGACTCACAGTGAAGAACAACTCCAGAATTTCCTCTCCAACCTCAACTCCTTTGGTTCCATCAGATTCACCTGGTCCTACTCCAAATCCCATGCCACTTTCCTTGACGTTGACCTCCATCTGTCCAATGGCCAGCTTCACACATCCGTCCACATCAGACCCACCAACAAGCAACAGTACCTCCATTATGACAGCTGCCACCCATTCCATATCAAACGATCCCTTCCCTACAGCCTAGGCCTTCGTGGCAAACGTATCTACTCCAGTCCTGAATCCCTGGACCATTACACCAACAATCTGAAAACAGCTTTCGCATCCCGCAACTACCCTCCCGACTTGGTAAAGAAGCAGATAACCAGAGCCACTTCCTCATCCCCTCAAACCCAGAACCTCTCACAGAAGAACCCCAAAAGTGCCCCGCTTGTGACAGGATACTACCTGGGACTGGATCAGACTCTGAATGTGGCTCTCCAGCAGGGATACGTTCCTAAAATCCTGCCCCGAAATGAGATCCATCCTTTATGAAATCCTACCCACTCCACCAAGAGTGTCTTTCTGCCGTCCACCTAACCTTCGTAACCTCTTGGTTCATCCCTATGAAATCCCAAAACCACTTCCCTACCCTCTGACTCCTACCCTTGCAACTGCCCCTGGTGTAAAACCTGTCCTATGCACCCTCCCACCACCACCTACTCCAGTCCTCTAACCCGGAAGGTGTACACGATCAAAGGCAGAGCCACGTGTGAAAGCACCCATGTGATTTACCAACTGACCTGCCTACACTGTGATGCTTTCTATGTGGGAATGACCAGCAACAAACTGTCCATTTGCATGAATGGACACAGGCAGACAGTGTTTGTTGGTAATGAGGATCACCCTGTGGCTAAACATGCCTTGGTTCACAGCCAGCACATCTTGGCACAGTGTTACACCGTCCGGGTTATCTGGATACTTCCCACCAACACCAAGCTATCCGAACTCCGGAGATGGGAACTTGCCCTTCAATATATCCTCTCTTCTCGTTATCCACCAGGCCTCAATCTCCGCTAATTTCAAGTTGCCGCCACTCATACCTCACCTGTCATTCAACATCATCTTTGCCTCTGCACTTCTGCCTCGACTTACATCTCTGCCCATAGTCTTTGCCTTTAAATATGTCTGTGTGTGTGTGTGTGTGTGTGTGTGTGTGTGTGTGTGTGTGTGTGTGTGTGTGTGTGTGAGGGCGCGCGCGCGCGTGTATATACCTATCCTTTTTGCCCCCCTACGGTAAGTCTTTCTGCTCCCGGGATTGGAATGACTCCTTACCCTCTCCCTTAAAACCCGCATCCTTTCGTCTTTCCCTCTCCTTCCCTCTTTCCTGAAGAAGCAACCTTTGGTTGCGAAAGCTCGAAATTTTGTGCGTGTGTGTTTGTGTGTTATTTTATTGTGCCTGTCTACCGGCGCTTTCCCGCTTGGTAAGTCTTGGAATCTTTGTTTTAATCTCTCTCTCTCTCTCTCTCTCTCTCTCTCTCTCTCTCTCTCTCTCTCTCTCTCTCTCTCTCTCTCTCATATATATATATGACATGACTGCATCTAAGGGGAGCAGAAATCTGTTGAAATGAGTGGTGGGGTAAAGAGGCAGGTTGGGGTGGGGGTGCTGTGGCGACTGTGGGATTGTGGAAGGACATGGTGGGGGACAGGATAGGGCTGCTAGGTGCAGTGTAGGGAGGCTGCACAAGGGGCCAGTGGTGAGTAGTGGGATAGGTGTGTGCAGTGCTGGAATGGGAGAAGGGTAGGGAATAGGTGGAGTGGAGTATACATACTAGTGTAGGTTGAGGTTGGGGGGTTTGGAAATGAATGATATGTTGTAGAAAGAATTTTCATTAGCATAATTTGGAATGGTGGTGGTGGTGGTGGTGGTGGTGGTGGTGGTGGTGGTGGTGGTGGTGTGTGTGTGTGCGCGCGCGTGTGCGCGCTCCCAAAGATGGAATCTTTGTTCTTATGGGCTAACACCTTCAGCCTGTTACCTGCAACCTACCCTACCACAAAAGATACAATCATTTCCTTCACTGAATCTGAACAGTTAGTTTTCCTTTACCACTTGGCATCCTGCTCATCGTTGTCAATGCTATCATCCTCTGTGCTTACATTCCCAACACCCATGGCCTTCTGTTACTGAACATTACTTTTCCCGCTGTGTGGCTGCCTCCAAATCGACAGCCCCTTCCTGGTCACCATGACCAGCTACAGCATCACCCATAATTACATCTCCTTTGAAGTCATCACCGATGAACTAATCTGCAGTACATCAAAGGACATTTGTATGGCTCCATATTATGCCCAATTTATTCATAGTATGCCAAGAGGATTCCTTTCTAACCATACAGAATCGAAAAACCTTCACCACATCAAGATTTATTGATGACATCTTTGTGATCTTATTGGTTTGTTTATTGAACCTGATCTGATTAGGGCCCTCAGGTCCTCTATTAAATTGGACCATAGTTTCACATATACAGTGTTCCCAAAGATGGAATCTTTGCTCTTATGGGCTAACACATATTTTCCTGAAGATAAGTTTAAATATGACAAATACTATTAAAATGATTTGGGTGTCTGGAAGTAGCAGTGTGAGTAAATAATACTACGAACTAAAAGTTAATACTGACAGTACTTGTACCACTGCAGTTCCTGCCATAGTTGTGCTGGTAGCAGTGGTGATGAAAGAATTTGTAGGTGTGAGGTAGATTTTTGTGGTATATGGAGTTATGGGGAAAGGAAATTTAAGGAGACTCCACCAGCTAAGAATATTGGGAAAATAGGTGGTTTGAAGGAATATACCAAAAGTCTCACTGTGGCCTGCACAGCGTAAAATTTCCCTTTGAACCATTGCCATAAACCGATCCCCCGTGCGTTGTCTTGCCCGTCACCGTACCGTCTCCCACATATCCACTGTCTGGCCACAAATGAGCACTCCCCTTGCAGGGCTGGAGCAACTGAATCACATTATTTGCCAGGATTTACACTACCTCTCATGTCCTGAAATCGGGAATAATCTCTCCACCGTTCCCACAATGCTATTTTGTCACCAATTGAACTGACAAAACGTCCTTGGCCTCCACTACTCCAGCCCTGCTCCCAGCCTCTTGCCTCATCTATCAGACTTACATGCAGGACATGCATGTTCGCTCCAGCTGAAATCTCCATCACAAAGGCAAAAGCAACCATGTGATTGGCAACTACCAGCCTGAAACCACTGTGCTGTTTTCTACATAGCCGTGGCAACTAACAAGATCTGTCTGCATGAGTTACCACTGCCAATATGTGGCCAAGAGAGCTGGACCACCCACTTCCTGAAAGTGCCTCCCAACATGATGTTCTTCACTTCAATGACTGCTTCACAGCCAGCACCATCCGGATTCTACCTTCTAATGCAACGTACTGTTTCCTGTAACCCCTCTGGACTCAACTTTTGCTAGTCCATGTCCTCTACCCATATCCCCTTCCCTGCTATCACCACACACACACACACACACACACACACACACACACACACACACCTTCTATCCTGCCAGTGAACTTACTCCTTTTTCCCTTCTCAATTTCTCTCCTCACCTTCCCCTCCCACATTACAGCTTCCCATTACTTAATTTAGCAACCCATACTTTGTCTGCCACATCCTTACATGCTCTCTCAGGGAACACAGTATCTCCCCCCCCCCCTCCTCCACCCCCTCCCCCCACCCATACCCTGCTATCACTCTCTCCTCCTGCCCCATTCCGCCTCATACCCCACCACCCACCCTAACAGATTGTTGCTTATGCCAAAAGCAAGTGCAGTCATGTCCCAGTGCCTGGAGACAGTGGCTATGTGTGTGTGAGTTGTGTTCCCTTGAATGTTTTCTGTGGTTCAGGAGGAGGACTTTGTCCAGAAGCTCAATGGCATTTTTAGCACTTTCATTGTATCTGTCTGTGAGTCACTATAGAAAGTAAATGTGCCAAATTTCACATTGATGGGAAACTGAACTGGAAAAATGTACTAACCAAATCTGCAAAAAATGTTCTTAAGAATATTCTACCTCATGTGTAAACTGAGAGGAGTGTTTAGTTGTAATACTCTGTATGTCATATTTTGGTCCCTTTGTCAGATGTGTGTTCATTCCCCTCATACCAGTAACATAAGAGTGATATGCCGGGCTGAACATGTAGTGCTGTCTCTATTTGTTTACTAGACTTAGAATACTAATAGTTTTGTATATCTCTGACTGTCTGCATCAGGAAGAGTGGTAAAGAATGAGTTGTCAGAAAGCAGTTTACAAACAAGATACCATAAGTAATGCAGGCATCCACATCCCAAGGCATAGGCTATTAACAACAAGAAACTCTCACAAAGTGAATAGCCTCAAAAGTTTTATTTATTATTCTCTCCATGCTTCACCCATGTACTTAAAATTTCAAATTAAAACTGTGTGATTGGCTGATAGAAAATCCATGTTACAATTAGAGTTGTATGATGTGGGTGTTGTTGATTTTAATATTAAAGATTCTAGTTGTACCCAGTGATTTCACTCCACTACTGTTATTTTCATATGATAAAGCACATTTTATGTAAAATAGTTAATAAGTAAATAAAGATTATGGGACTATAAAATATGACTTGAAAATAGCAGCATAGGAAAATGATGAAGTGCAAGATACTAATAAATTTTCAGGTATGTTGTAACTGATCTTTCATATAGCTTTTAGATCACTATCAATGAAATGCACCTTACTGTCACTGAGAAGGTCACTCTTTGAAAATGAGTCCTTTAATCTTTAGAAGTACCATAGACGTAATATATGTGATACTTTTGTGTAATATATGTAGAATAGCCTTCTTACAAGAACTCCTTGCAGATTGTTTTACTGTTTACTGCAGGTACAGTTGTATACATCCACCATGAAAGTAGAAGAAGAGTTGGATGAGCATGTGAATCAAGAGGTAATTCTAGAATTTGAGTGACTGAAATTAAGTGGTGTTATGTTATAGGTCAGTTTTGGTGAATATAATGTAGATTGCCTTGATGCAGTTGTCCATGCTAATATATCCTCCATAAACCTCTTAATCTCTGAAAGACTATCACCACCTACGTACATTTGAACTTGCTTCTTGTCTTCATACCAAAGTCTCCCTCTATAGTTTTTACCCTCACATATCCCTCCATCACCATCTTGACTATTCCTTGAAGCCTCAGGAAGTGTGCTTACTAACAGGTCCCTTGTTTTAGTGAAATTGGTCTGTATGTTTTTCTTTCATTTGTTGTTTAGGCTTCAGCATTCTTCTGTAGCACATTTCAAATACTTCCATTGTCATCTTGTGTGAATTTCCTATCATTTATGTTTCACTTCCATACAAGGCTGCACTGCAAATACCTTCAGAAAAGACTTCCTAACACTTAAATTTATATTAGATGTGAACAGTCCTCATTTTCAGGCACACGTTCCTTGGTATTGCTAGTCTGCACTTTATTTCTTCCTTAGTTTGATCATTGTCAGTTATTTTGATGACAAAAAAAATTGTGTACTACTTTGTCTCATTTTCTAGTCTGAACTCAACATTGTCTGATTTATTTCAGCTAGATTCCATTGCTATTATTATCTTTTTTTCAAGATAGTAACCAGTTTTACTCTTCCAGTTTTTCTCCCCCACTCATCCCTTCACTGACAATTTCAAAATGCCTGTTTTGTTTGATAGATTTGTCATTGGGAAAAACGCAGTTTGTTTTCCTTTCCAAATTTCTTCTCGATTTCCTTCATGGATAGCTATCACCCAATCAGCCTCACCAATGTTCTTTGTAAGTTGTACATATGGTGTGTTGACTGGGTTGAGTCCTGGAGTCATGTGACTTAATACCTCCATGTCAGGGTGGCTTCCGCCAAGGTCACTCTGCCACTGATAATCTTGTGTCCCTCGGGTCTGCCATCTGAACACCCTTTTCCAGACACCAACACTTGGTTGCCATCTTTGTCAATTTACGAAATAGTGTATGACATAACCTGGCAACATCATATCCTTGTCACATTATATGAGTCGGGTCTCAGAGGCTCACTCCAGATTTTTATCCAAAATTTCCTTTCGCTTCATACTTTCTGTATCCATGTTGGTGCCTCCCATAGTTCCCCATATTCAGGAGAAGGGGGCCCCGCAGGGCTATGTATTGAGTGTCTGTATTTTTAGTGGCCAGTAATGGTCTAGCAGCAGCTGTAGGGCCATCTGTCTCACCTTCTCTGTATGCAAATTACTTCTGCATTCTGTACTGCTTCAGCAGTACTGGTGTTGCTGAGGGGCGACTTTGGGGAGCCATCCACAAGGCGCAGCCATGGGCTCTAGCCCACGGTTTCCAGTTTTCGGCCCCAAAGTCGTGTGTTATGCACTTCTGTCAGCGTCATACCATTCATCCAGAACCAGAAGTTGACCTTAATGACGATCCACTCACTGTAGTAGAGACATATTGATACTTAGGATTGGTTTTCGATGTCCGACTGACTTGGCTTCCTCACCTTCGTCAGCTTAAGCGGAAGTACTGTCAGTACCTCGGTGCCGTCCGCTGCCTGAGCAACACCAATTGGGGTGCAGATTACTCTACGATGCTGCAGCTCTAGGCAGCCCTTGTTCAATTTCACCTTGACTATGGGAGTGTGGTTTATGGTTCGGCAGCACCCTCAGTGTTGGATTTACTCGACCCAGTGCACCACTGTGGCATACACCTAGGGACAGGAGATTTTAGGACGAGTCCGGTGATCAGCGCCCTTGTGGAGGCTGGAGTCCCTCCATTGCAAGTTAGGTGTGCACAGCTGCTGTCCAGTTACATGGCACACATCCGTAGTTCTCCTGCGCATCCAAATCACTGTCTCTTTTTCCCACTCATGGCGGTTCATCTCCTGCATTGGCAAGGCTTCCAATTGCAATTTGTGTCCGATCCCTGCCTTCCAAACAGAAGTCCTTGCCTTTACCATCTATACTTGAGATACATTCACGTACACCTCCATGGGGTACACCTAGGCTGCGATTTCACCTGGGCATTTCACATGACCCAAAGGACTGAGTTAACCCAACAGCTCTCCATTGCCACTTCCTCTCGATTCTTGACATGTACTGAGGCCACATAGTGGTTTACACCAATGGCTCAATGGCTCAATGGCTGATGGTAACGTCGGCTTTGTGTATGTCCATGGAGGATATATTGAACAGCATTCCTTGCCCAATGGATGCAATGTTTTCACTGCCAAGCTGGTGGCTATATCTCATGCTCTTGAGCACATCCGTTCATGCCCTGGGGAGTCGTTTCTCCTGTGTACTGACTCCTTCAGCAGCCTACAAGCTAGTGATTAGTGCTACTCTAGTCATGCTTTGGTCGTGACCATCCAGGAGTCCATCTATGCGCATGAATGGTCTGGTGGTTAAGTGGTGTTTGTGTGGACCCCAGGTCACGTCAGAATTCCAGGCAACGAACTTGCCAACAGGCTGACCAAACAGGCTACATGGAAACCACTTACAGAGATGGGCTTCTCTGCAACTGACTTGTGTGCAGTACTATGCCGTAGTGGTTTGCGGCTTAGGGAGACAAAATGGCATAACATGAGCATGCACAACAAACTGTACAATTAAGGAGACTACGAATGTGTCCTCCATGTGTACCTCGCGCAGGGACTGTGTGGTTCTCTACCGGCTCCACATTGGCCACACTTCGGTGACACATGGCTACATCTTGCACTGTGACGACTCACTTCATTGTGCTCCTTTGGCTGCCCTGTGATGGACTCTTCAGCTATCGGACTCATTGCCATTAATTTTATCTGACAATGTCTCTTTGACTAATTTAGTTTTACGTTTTATACATGACGGTGGGTTTTACCATTCTGTATAAATTTTAGCACATGTCCTTTGTCCCTTTGTGTTCTCTGCCCTAATGCTTTTGGGTGGACGTTTAATGTGTTACAGAGTGGCTGGATATTCCATTTTATTCTCTTGGATGGCCAGTTGTTGTTGTTGTTGTTGTTGTTGTTGTTGTGGTCTTCAGTCCTGAGACTGGTTTGATGCAGCTCTCCATGCTACTCTATCCTGTGCAAGCTCCTTCATCTCCCAGTACCTACTGCAACCTACATCCTTCTGAATCTGCTTAGTGTATTCATCTCTTGGTCTCCCTCTACGATTTTTACCCTCCACGCTGCCCTCCAATACTAAATTGGTGATCCCTTGATGCCTCAGAACATGTCCTACCAACCGATCCCTTCTTTTGGTCAAGTTGTGCCACAAACTTCTCTTCTCCACAATCCTATTCAACACTTCCTCATTAGTTATGTGATCTACCCATCTAATCTTCAGCATTCTTCTGTAGCACCACATTTAGAAAGCTTCTATTCTCTTCTTGTCCAAAAGATTTATCGTCCACGTTTCACTACCATACATGGCTACACTCCATACAAATACTTTCAGAAATGACTTCCTGACACTTAAATCTATACTCCATGTTAACAAATTTCTCTTCTTCAGAAACACTTTCCTTGCCATTGCCAGTCTACATTTTATATCCTCTCTACTTTGACCATCATCAGTTATTTTGCTCCCCAAATAGCAAAACTCCTTTACTATTTTAAGTGTCTCATTCCTTAATCTAATTCCCTCAGCATCACCTGACTTAATTCGACTACATTCCATTATCCTCGTTTTGCTTATCTGTGTTTTTTTCTCTGTTTTGTCCAGAGTAGAATTGGTTGTACTGTCGTTCTTCTGGTTCTGCCTTTCTCCTGTTATTGTGCTTTACACGTCCTTTCCTTTCTTCTTTCCCTCATCTAATTATTTTACTATGAACAAGGGACCGATGACCTCGCAGTTTGATTCCTCCTCCCTCCCTCCCCTCCTCTTTTAAATCAACCAATCCTAGATTTCCTTCATGTCTTCCTCGTACAGGTTGCATATCAGATGAAGGCTACATGCCTGTCTCATTTCCTACTCAACTAATGCTTCCCTTTCATGTCTTCACTCCTACAACTGGAGTCTGGTTTCTGTGAAAGTTGTAAATGAACTTTTGCTTCCTATGTATTTATTCTGCTGCTGTCTAAATTCCAAAGAGTGCAGTCAAGTCCACATTCTCAAAAGCATTTCAGTAGGTCTGCAAAAGCTGTAAACACAATTTCGTCATTCTTCAACCCGTCTTCTATGGTAAGCCATAGGATCAGTATTGCCTCATGTTTTTTTCTGGTACCCAAAGTGATCTTCTGTAAGGTAAACCCTCTAAAAGTTTTTCTGTTCTTGCAAGCATGACATATTAATCTGATGGTTTGATAATATTCATACCTGTCAACACCTTTCTTCGTATTTTAATTATTACATTCTGGTTGAAGTATGACTGTACATCAGCTGTCTCATATCTTGCACAAAAGTGGAATAATTTTTGTCATGGATGGCTTTCCCAAGTATTTCAGTAATTCTGAGGAAATGTATTCAACTCCAAGGGCCTTGTTACCAATTCACTATGTGCTGTATCAAATTCTGTTCATATTATCATATATCCAACCTTGTCTACACCTACTTTCTTTCCCCTTTCTAAAGCTAGTTTGCCTTCCAACCACTCTTGTTTAGCCATATTGCATGTTCAGTCAACATCATTTCATAAATGTCTGTAGTCCCTTTTGCCTGGTTAAATAGCTACATGTTTGTATTTCCTCTTCTGATCAGTCAGATTCAGTATCTCATGAGTTGCCAAGGTATTCCTACCAGGTCTCACTTTCTACCGTAGGTTTCCTGCTGCCTTTACTGTTTAATCTCAAACCTGTCTTTTCATCATATAATGTATTCTTTTCCTCTGTTTGTCACTTGTTGCATAATGCTCATTTTGAAACTATCAATGAGTTTTGGTTCCTTAATTTTGCAGATCCCACCTGCTTAAACTCTTTCACCATTTCTTCCGTGTTATTCTGCAGTTAATAAAAACAACTCTAGCCAAGAGTCCACATATATCACTGGAAATGTTTTCAAAACCAGGTTCAAAACTAGAAGTCTTTGTTTTTGCCATAACATAATCTGTTTGAAACCTTTTGGTGCCTCCATGTTATTCCACATACAGAAACTTCTTTCATGACTCTTGAAACAAGTGTTTGCAATGTCTAATTTATGCAACATGCAAAATGCTATCAGGTGGCTTCCTCCTGTGTTCTTTCTGCCATTATATGTTCTCTTACTATTTTGCTTAGTCTTCCTGTTCTTACTATTGAATTTTATTGCCTTCCAAAATCAGTTTTCATTTTCCTTAGCTATTGAACAATTTTTTCTCATGAAACTTTTTTAATTTTGTTCTGCTGGTCTAGTTGCCATACAAATTCAGCTATGTCAATTCGTTGACATTGCTGTTCATAATAGCTTACTCATGTTCCTATTTTCTTATTCATTAGTGTGCCTCTACCTACATGACCCCTATTTGATTTTTTGTTGTTGTTGTTGATAACCCTGTACTGACATGACCAGAAGACCTGTCCTTTCTGCCACTGCACTGACTACAACCTATCCATTTTTCCTTTTAAACTCTCTAACCTTCCTTCCCTGTTGTTGTTGTCTTCAGTCCAGAGAATGGTTTGGTGCAGCTCTCCATGCTACCCTATCCTGTGCAAGTTTCTTCATCTCCCAGTACCTACTGCAACCTACAACCTTCTGAATCTGCTTAGTGTATTCATCTCTTGGTCCCCCTCCACGATTTTTTACCCTCCATGCTGCCCTCCAATACTAAACTGGTGATCCCTTGATGCCTCAGAACATGTCCTACCAACTTATCCCTTCTTCTAGTCAAGTTGTGCAACAAATTCATCTACTCCCAAATTCTATTTAGTACCTCCTCATTAGTTACGTGATCTATCTAATCTTCAGCATTCTTCTGTGGCACCACATTCAAAAGCCTCTATTCTCTTCTTGTCTAAACTATTTATTGTCTATGTTTCACTTCCATATTGTGGCTACACTCATACAAACACTTTCAGAAAAGACTTCCTGGCACTAAAATGTATACCCGATGTTAACAAATTTCTCTTCTTCAGAAACACTTTCCTTGCCATTGCCAGTCTACATTTAATATCCTCTCTACTTCGACCATCATTTATTTTGTTCCCCAAATACAAAAACTCGTCTACTAATATAGGGGCCTCATTTTCTCATGTAATTCCCTCAGTATCACCTGATTTGATTTGACTACATTCCATTATCCTCATTTTGGTTTTGTTGATCATCTTATATCTTGCTTTGAAGACACTGTCCATTCCCTTCAACTGTTCTTCCAGGTCCTTTGCTGTCTCTGACAGAATTACAATGTCATTGGGAAACCTCAAAAAATTTATTTCATCTCCATGGATTTTAATCCCTACTCCGAATTTTTCTGTTTCCGTTACTGCTTGCTCAGTGTATGGATTGAATAACATCAGGGATAGGCTACAGCTCTGCCTCACTCACTTCCCAACCACTGTTTCCCTTTCATGCCCCCGACTCGTATAACTGCCATCTGGTTTCTGTATAAATTGTAAATAGCCTTTGGTTCCTGGTTTTTGATCCCTACTACCATCAGAATTTGAGAGAGAGTATTCCAGTCAACATTGTCAAAAGTTTTCTCTAAGTCTACAAATGTTAGAAATGTAGGTTTGCCTTTCCCTAATCTTCCAAGATAAGTCGTAGAGTCAGTATTGCCTCATGTGTTCCAACATTTCCATGGAATCCAAACTGACTTGCTCCAAGATTGGCTTTACCAGTTTTTCCATTTGTCTGTAACGAATTTGTGTTAGTATTTTGCAGCTGTAATGTATTAAACTGACAATTCACTAATTTCCACATCTGTAGACACCTTCTTTCTTTGGGATTGGAACTATTACTTTATTCTTAGGGTATTTTGCCCGTCTCACACATCTTGCTCACCAGATGTTAGTTTGGTCAGAGCTGGCTCTCCCAAGGCTATCAGTAGTTCTAATGGAATGTTGCCTACACATGGAGCCTAATTCCAACTCATGTTTTTCAGTGCTTTGTCAAACTCGTCACGCAGTATCATTTCTCCCATTTCATCTTCATCTACATCCTCTTCCGTTTCCATAATGTTGCCTTCTGTAAATAACTCTTGTATAGACCCTCCATATACTTCTTTCACCTTTCTGCTGTCTCTTCTTTGCATAGAACTGGTTTTTCATCTGAGCTCTTGATTTTCATCCTAGTGGTTCTCTTTTCTCCAAAGGTCTTTTTAATTTTCCGGTAGTCAACATCTATCTAATCAATAGTGATATATGCCTATCCTACAAATATCTAATACTCCACACTCCGACATATAGACTGCTTGTCTTGTTTTTCCTGATAACATCCTCCTGAATAGTCTCTGCCTGGAGATCCAAACGGGGGACTATTTTACCTCCGGAATGTTTTGCGTAAGATAATTCTGTACAGTAGAGATGCATGCTGTCAAGAAGAAAAACAAATACAGCTACAGATTCCCTTTGCTTTCAGCCATTTGCAGTATTGGCACATGAAGTTGGTTAATGCTACAAGACCAGGTAAATTAATCATCCAGACCATTGCTCTTGCAGCTACTGAAAAGGCTTCAGCCCCTCTTGAGGAACTGTGGGTTAGCTTGATTTCTCCACAAATAATACTTATTTGTGTTTGCTCCTAACATACTGTTGACATGCAAACTACCCTCCCTTGGCAATGTCCATGGTTCATTCGGGATGGGGGCTGTACACTATATTGTTTAATGTACTGTCTTTTAGGAGGAGAAATAGTTTTATCATGTATATTTGTAGAATTACTTACCTGTCTACAAGAACATAAATAGCAATTCTGGGAGACTGTATTGTTACACATACAAAGCAACACATGAAAACTGTTGCTATGTCTCAGACTTGAGGCAGTAAATCCTAGTTTGCAGGATCATTTACTGTAACAATTACTCTAACAAAGCATGCCTCCAGGGCTGCCAAGGGGACCTCACTTGTGTGTCCTCATAGATTTTCATCTTACGTTCAGGATTTGAAGGTTTAGTGACCTGCCAGTTATTTTGTAAAGCAATATGACACAGTTCTCCATAAAAGTAGAAACAAGAAATGCATTTGGTGATTGGATGACTTCTGAGTGATGGTAATAATAAAAAAAAAATGTAGTTGTCTGTAGCTGAGTGTACAGAATAATAGTATAATAATAATTTATACATTTAAAACGAATGGCAATGTTAAATCTTGCTAAATCATACTTTTTAATAAAGTTACTTTTAATCAAAAATTACATAAAAATGCAAGAATTGTTAACAAATTTTTGTACAAAAATGGAAAGTATCAAATAGAAAATAAAGAAATTTTGCATAAATGTATCAAAATTGTTGTTTCAATGTGTTGAGTAATGAAAAAAGCTGTAATCTTTACTAAACAATTACAATTCAATATTTGTTAAATTTGTAATTTTTTAGTAGACATTGAATTTTTTTAAAGAGTAATAGAAGTTGCAACTAGGAGATTCGAATCAGCAACTGTCTCATTACTGCGCTTTTATGCTACACTCTCACCTACCAGCAACTGTGTTAATAAATAGGAAATATTTTGTAGTTGACAGCACTTTTGACATTCCAGCTATAAACTCCATATACTATAAATCTGAAGGAAATCAAAGATGATCATCCGTAAGATCCTCTTTTTCAGTCAGTTTCTTCTTGTCACAGTGATGTGTCTGTAATGGTTAAGGTGATAGCCCATAAAATGCAAGAAATCTGTTGTTACATAGATTTTCTAATGTTACACATTCGTTAGATCACTGTGTGAGTGTTTCTGATTAGCTGAAATCATCTGGTATTTGAAATTGTATTGGCTGACTGCATTGCAGCAGCACTATGAGTGAATAGAGCAATCAATTTTACTTGATCAGTGATTTTAGAATCCTTGTAGAGGAACTGTTTTCTTTCCAAAACCATAATATAGGAGCACAAAATTATCTGCTGTTTAGGTCTTTAGCTCCACACATGTTTCCAGTGTCTCTTCTTACAAACTGAAATGACCTATGCATTTTTCTATTCCCATGAAAAGCCATTGTTCCATAAGGTAACACTTCCATTGCCAGAGGTGGTTCTGCAACATCCACATTTTTTTATTTAATTTGATGGCTACCCCCTCAGGTCTAGTGGTCTACTGTGTAGAATAAGTTTGGCTTTTCCTTCTCCCTCCTGTCCCCACCTTAGTCCATTACGTATCTGTCATTTGAGCATCCATGCTGTAGTAAAGTGTGAAATGCATTGTTATGTTCTTTAGTGGAGAAACTTTCTAAGGTAGAGAATTGTAATTGTCTTCCATTATTGTCTTCTGTTTTGTTACAATGTGCAGCCGGCTGTGGTGGCCGATTGGTTCTCGGTGCTACGGTCGCAGGTTCGAATCGTGCCCTGGGCATGGATGTGTGTGATGTCCTTAGGTTGGTTAGTAGTTCTAAATTATAGTGGACTGATCACCTCAGAAGTAAAGTCCCATAGTGCTCAGAGCCATTTTTTTAGTATGTGCACATTGTCAACTAGCATTTGTAAAGTTGTCTTTGATCCATTTTCTAACATTTTTGTTCAAAAAGTTCTGGGTTTTTCTTTTTCAATTAATTTTTTGAAAAATATAATCTTGCTTATAAATTAATGGAAACTTCTTATATAAGTTGTCTTGATGGTTCAGCTTTTGATTGGCAGTGGAGGTTCAGGGGATTTAGCTTCATTTGAATGTACTATACAGATCTCTGCTGCCATAAAACTATGTAATATTGTTGTTAAACAGTTGCAGGTGTTGTTCCTCAACGTTCCACATAGTTAGGTGTATTCGTTGTTATGTAGTTTCTGATCACTTTACGAGGTTTGTTAGGCAGAAGTGTATTCCCATCTTTCAAAACTTGTTTTCAACAGTAGTAATCTGTGATGCTTTAGTAGTCCAGAGCTTAGGTTCCAATCTCTGTATTTAGGGAGTTGATTATTTTGGGCATGTCTGTTGCTAACAGAATAAATATTTTCATGTTGTGTGGGTTTTCTAAACAGTTACACAGGTTAATTTTGGGAAAACATGTTTTGTAGATTTTCACAGGAATTCTCACAGCTGTGCTAATGTCACAGGACATGATTTTGAGATGAATAAGTTCAAGTTGTCCTCCGGAAATTTAGATCTAAATTTTCCATGGATTCCCTAAATCTCTTCAAGGAAATTGATGGACAGCTCCTGATAAAAGGGCATGGCTCATGATGTGTGTATTTGCACAACCTCATATCATATTGTACCTTATTGATATAATTGTCCTCCACATCTTTCCCCCAGTTTGAATGCTTGAATATCCAATTATGTAGTTGACCGGTATATATATAATCTCCAGTCACTGTGATATGATAGAGGAATCTGTATACAATATTTGCCAGACTACTTCTTAAACATTAATCTACTATGATGGGTGGTTGTTGGAACTCAAATAGTTTTATTCAGACTTCACATTTGACACTTTAAAAATTATTTTTTTCTCAGATTTGATATTTACCTGCATGTAGATTATTTCAAATGTCAGTAACATGCAATGAGATAAATCTGCATTTATCTCATTGCATGTTTATGATTTTTCATGATGATAAATGTATTACTGCCAGTGATCTGTGTTACATCTTTCTGGTGTGTCCTCTGTATGGAATATCAGATTTTGTAGCTAATTATTTATAGTTTTGTGCCCAGTGTTATGTGTACAATGTTAGTTGATGAAACTCTGGATCTTGTCTTGAATACTTACACACTTCTAAAAGTAAGAGGATCGATTGTTGAATGGGTAAGCGTGAGGCTACAACTTCAAGTGTTTTGGGTTCAGTCCCAAGCATCACCTGTCACTTTTTCACAAATGGAAATTTGGCTATGTGGAAGATGACAATTTCCATTCCAGTGTGAAGCTTTAGGCCCTCATGTAACTTACTGTGTCAGTTAGTTCAGAAGTTGAAGGAAGGCAATGGCATACCATATCCAGTAAGACAATGCCTAGTTGAGCACTAAGGTGTTAATAACTACCTCTAGGTTAATGAAAGCTTTACTTTTACTTTGTGTTTGCATTAGTTTTTGGCATTTGACGTGTATTTTCCTCAGTACCAAAATTAGGTGACCCACCCTTGAATATGCATTTATTGTCTATAATTATAACTATTAATAACATGGTTAGTGGATGGTTTTCTAACTTAAATGCATTCTGCATATAATCGTGTACTTGTTTAGGTTCTTCTTGCCACAGTGCCCTCATGGGCTTTACGGGGGTACCCTATCATCATCCACTGAATAACATGTTGTTGTTGTTGTCTTCCGTCCTGAGACTGGTTTGATGCAGCTCTCCATGCTACTCTATCCTGTGCAAGCTTCTTCATCTCCCAGTACCTACTGCAACCTACATCCTTCTGAATCTGCTTAGTGTATTCATCTCTTGGTCTCCCTCTACGATTTTTACCCTTCACGCTGCCCTCCAATGCTATATTTGTGATCCCTTGATGCCTCAGGGCATGTCCTACCAATTGATCCCTTCTTCTAGTCAAGTTGTGCCACAAACTTCTCTTCTCCCCAATCCTATTCAATACCTCCTCATTAGTTACGTGATCTACCCATCTAATCTTCAGCATTCTTCTGTAGCACCACATTTCGAAAGCTTCTATTCTCTTCTTGTCCAAACTAATTATCGTCCATGTTTCACTTCCATACATGGCTACACTCCAAACAAATACTTTCAGAAACGACTTCCTGACACTTAAATCTATACTGGATGTTAACAAATTTCTCTTCTTCAGGAACGCTTTTCTTGCCATTGCCAGTCTACATTTTATATCCTCTCTACTTCGACCATCATCAGTTATTTTACTTCCTAAATAGCAAAACTCCTTTACTACTTTAAGTGTCTCATTTCCTAATCTAATTCCCTCAGCATCACCCGATTTAATTTGACTACATTCCATTATCCTCGTTTTGCTTTTGTTGATGTTCATCTTATATCCTCTTTTCAAGACACTTTCCATTCCGTTCAACTGCTCTTCCAAGTCCTTTGCTGTCTCTGACAGAATTAAAACGTCATCAGCGAACCTCAAAGTTTTTACTTCTTCTCCATGAATTTTAATACCTACTCCAAATTTTTCTTTTGTTTCCTTTACTGCTTGCTCAATATACAGATTGAATAACATCGGGGAGAGGCTGCAACCCTGTCTCACTCCTTTCCCAACCACTGCTTCCCTTTCATGTCCCTCGACTCTTATAACTGCCATCTGGTTTCTGTACAAATTGTAAATAGCCTTTCGCTCCCTGTATTTTACCCCTGCCAACTTTAGAATTGGAAAGAGAGTATTCCAGTCAACATTGTCAAAAGCTTTCTCTAAGTCTACAAATGCTAGAAATGTAGGTTTGCCTTTTCTTAATCTTTTTTCTAAGATAAGTCGTAAGGTCAGTATTGCCTCACGTGTTCCAACATTTCTACGGAATCCAAACTGATCCTCCCCGAGGTCCGTATCTACCAGTTTTTCCATTCGTCTGTAAAGAATTCGCGTTAGTATTTTGCAGCTGTGACTTATTAAACTGATAGTTCGGTAATTTTCACATCTGTCAGCGCCTGCTTTCTTTGGGATTGGAATTATTATATTCTTCTTGAAGTCTGAGGGTGTTTCACCTGTCTCATACATCTTGCTCACCAGCTGGTAGAGTTCTGTCATGACTGGCTCTCCCAAGGCTGTCAGTAGTTCTAATGGAATGTTGTCTACTCCGGGGGCCTTGTTTCGACTCAGGTCTTTCAGTGCTCTGTCAAACTCTTCACGCAGTATCTTACCTCCCATTTCGTCTTCATCTACATCCTCTTCCATTTCCATAGTATTGTCCTCAAGTACATCGCCCTTGTATAAACCTTCTATATACTCCTTCCACCTTTCTGCCTTCCCTTCTTTGCTTAGAACTGGGCTGCCATCTGAGCTCTTGATATTCATACACGTGGTTCTCTTCTCTCCAAAGGTCTCTTTAATTTTCCTGTAGGCAGTATCTATCTTACCCCTAGTGAGATAAGCTTCTACATCCTTACATTTGTCCTCTAGCCATCCCTGCTTAGCCATTTTGCACTTCCTGTCGATCTCATTTTTGAGACGTTTGTATTCCTTTTTCCCTGCTTCATTTACTGCATTTTTATATTTTCTCCTTTCATCAATTAAATTCAATATTTCTTCTGTTACCCAAGGATTTCTAGCCGCCCTCGTCTTTTTACATACTTTATCCTCTGCTGCCTTCACTACTTCATCCCTCAGAGCTACCCATTCTTCTTCTACTGTGTTTCTTTCCCCCATTGCTGTCAATTGTTCCCTTATGCTCTCCTTGAAACTCTGTACAACGTCTGGTACTTTCAGCTTATCCAGATCCCATGTCCTTAAATTCCCACCTTTTTGCAGTTTCTTCAGTTTTAACCTACAGGTCATAACCAATAGATTGTGGTCAGAGTCCACATCTGCCCCTGGAAATGTCCTACAATTTAAAACCTGATTCCTAAATCTCTGTCTTACCATTATATAATCTATCTGATACCTTTTAGTATCTCCAGGATTCTTCCATGTATACAACCTTCTTTTATGATTCTTGAACCAAGTGTTAGCTATGATTAAGTTATGCTCTGTGCAAAATTCTACCAGACGGCTTCCTCTTTCATTTCTTAGCCCCAATCCATAATCACCTACTATATTTCCTTCTCTCCCTTTTCCTACTGACGAATTCCAGTCACCCATGACTATTAAATTTTCGTCTCCCTTCACTACCTGAATAATTTCTTTTATCTCATCATACATTTCATCAATTTCTTCATCATCTGCAGAGCTAGTTGGCATATAAACTTGTACTACTGTAGTAGGCATTGGCTTTGTGTCTATCTTGGCCACAATAATGCGTTCACTATGCTGTTTGTAGTAGCTTATCCGCACTCCTATTTTTTTTATTCATTATTAAATCTACTCCTGCATTACCCCTATTTGATTTTGTATTTATAACCCTGTAGTCACCTGACCAAAAGTCTTGTTCCTCCTGCCACCGAACTTCACTAATTCCCACTATATCCAACTTTAACCTATCCATTTCCCTTTTTAAATTTTCTAAACTACCTGCCCGATTAAGGGATCTGACATTCCACGGCTCCGATCCGTAGAACGCCAGTTTTTTTTGTCCTGATAACGACGTCCTCCTGAGTAGTCCCCGCCTGGAGATCCGAATGGGGGACTATTTTACCTCCGGAATATTTTACCCAAGAGGACGTCATCATCATTTAATCATACAGTAAAGCTGCATGTCCTCGGGAAAAATTACGGCTGTAGTTTCCCCTTGCTTTCAGCCGTTCGCAGTACCAGCACAGCAAGGCCGTTTTGGTTAATGTTGCAAGGCCAGATCAGTCAATCATCCAGACTGTTGCCCCTGCAACTACTGAAAAGGCTGCTGCCCCTCTTCAGGAACCACACGTTTGTCTGGCCTCTCAACAGATACCCCTCCGTTGTGGTTGCACCTACGGTACGGCCATCTGTATCGCTGAGGCACGCAAGCCTCCCCACCAACGGCAAGGTCCATGGTTCATGAATAACATAGGTCACAAAATAGGCAGCTGAGTTTATCATAAAATCAAAAAACGTACTTATTGGAGCCTTCAACTTGGCACAGATAGGGGAGGGGGTGTGAGAGAGAGAGAGAGAGAGAGAGAGAGAGAGAGAGAGAGAGAGAGAGAGAGAGAGAATGTTCCAACTTAGTGAAACCGAAGGCATCATAAATAATGATTGGGACAGCAATATAATCATTGTTTTCTGTAAAGTAAAGAAGTGTAGCTTGTGAGTGGAGTTCCACAAAATGGACATGGAATTTTGCTGTGCAACAAAATTGGTTTATGGGAAGAGATTTGCTGATTAGCCAAACATACTCGCAGGAACATAATTTAGTTGCAGATGATAATCTACCAGTACATAGAAAATATAGAGGATCATACATAACCCAGAAATGTAGAAAAATTAGGTAATGATGAAAAGACGTAAATTTTTTTGAGATCTAATTTTGTTAGGATCATTATTACTGGAAACATGTAGCTGAATAAAAGTACCAACTGATGAAGGCAGAAAAATGCTGAAACATTTATCGGCATTTATAAAAAAGTTATTTGCATAACTGGTGGAACAGAAATTCCAGCAATTGTAGCATATATTACCCAAACCCGCCATTGGAACATCAGTCTACACCACATCTCAGATGGAACCTTGGCAAACACACTATGTTGACATGCTTCTAATGCCCTGTACATTTATACTCAGTACATTATTTTGTTTCTCTAATCTTGTTACATAAATAACTTACAGTTTACAAGTATCATTTGTTGGAAAGATGATGTAGGGATAAGCATCAATTCTCCATAGTGGTACCAATCATCACATTTCTTCATAATATTGTGTATCACCAAAGAAGGCTGCTGTTTACTTGAGTCTGTCACTGTTGTGACTTTGGATTTCCCAGTGATGAGCAACCTCTCAAAGTGCTTGGCTGGATGCTGCAGGAGGTATTCTTCTGGCCTGACAGGTGAAGCGAGTTGTGTTGGTTTGTGTGTCCAATCAACAATGCTTAGCAGATCACGCCTCTTAATAATGCAAACAGGGATAACATTGCAGCCAGTACCCTCCCTTCCCTTTTGGCTGAAAACAAACCAGCAAGGTCAAGCACACTGGAAAGCTCATGGGTCTCTGGCATCTCGACTGGAACCAGGGGCTCATGTTCTTAGTCATTGCCTTGGGCACCTGGTAAGTGCAGGTAATGGAGATCTGTGCATGTTACTTGGAAATGGCTTTAATGTGCCTCCATTAATAACATAGTTCCTCAAGCCAACAACTCCTGTGGACAGGTTTATTAGCTAAACTTTACAAATGATGGTCCACATACTGCACTTGTTTATGGTAAAAAGTAGATATTTGTAACATGTCTCTGGATCAGTTTGGTGACAGCCAGTGACAGGATGTTACATTGTCGACAATGCACAGCTGTTAAGCAGTTAAGTCATGCTGTTAACATAAAAAAAATCATTTTGTGGATGGCCTTTGCTTCACAGCGTGCCTTTGACACATGTTGATGATCCCATTAATGTTACATAATCATATGTGTGTATATAGAATACGTGTGGAACTTTGATTATGAAATTTTATTAATAATTTTATCTGGTATACACACCTTCGTTTTGTGAGTGGTATTGTGTGGATAGCCCTGTCTTCATGTTCTTTTCGCTGCTTGCAAGAGGTTCTTGTATTGGGGCGTAGAGCAGTGTTTCACTGCCTCTCTTCAAATGTTATTAAGTTTTCTCTCAGAGATGGAATCTGTGTTGTGACAGACTGATATACAGCTTACTCTGAGGTTTAGATTAGGCTGGTAACAGACAGTTTTCTTTTTGATTATTTCTTGGTTTTGTCCAGACTCCTGCAGGATACAAATAATTATCAGAAACAAAAGACAAAAAAAGCCAAAAACCAAGTGTTGCATTATGTGTTACATGTTTTTTTTTGTTTGGCCCCTGAAAGCAGGGTTTTTCTCTAAAAAATTAGTTTGATCCCACTCTAGCACCTGATATGTTGAGGTAGTTGTTAGATTAAATGTTTGTCTTGTCATCAAATCAAAAATATTATGACATTGGCTACACAGATCAGCTTACCAGCCATCATAACTTCCCATTACTGCCAGCAACAGGTGTTACCATTATAAATTTCAGGGTTAGAGGGGGGGATGGCCCATCAAAACGTTTTACCAACTTATCTTGAATTGTCATATTTTCCTCCAGGGTTGCAAGTGCATAACTTCATTTCTTGTCTGAGGTGTTTCTTAACTTTACAAATAAAAAGTACTTTGCGAAGAACTTATTTGGCTTTCATGCACAAAAGAGAAAGTGAGCTGCATTGAACAAGCTTGCTGAATCAGTGTTTCCACATTCATACTTGGCAAAAACAAAGCGCCCTCTTCAAACTTGTAGCTGTCAAGGCATCTACATCGTGCCATGACTCACCTCACACTGCTGTCGACACTAGTTTTCTTTATTGTGGTGGTTTGTGACATTATTCCGTGGTGTCAAATGACCCCTATGTCCTAATTATAATGTCTCATATGAATCAAATTAAGTTTTGTATAATTTAAAGTTATGCTGACAGACAATTGTAATGGATACATTCATGTGTCTAAATGACATTCGGAGTCCCTCAGTGCCATGTGGCAATGCTGATGACTGACCATCCCCAGCAAAAATGCCTCAAATCAGTTTCAGTGGTGGCACACTATTTAAGTGTTCAAAAGAGCAAAAAATGGGTTGACAGTGGTATTGATAAACAGGAGAAAATTGTCATGATATTTTACATGGTGTGTGTAATTTTTGTCTTGAAATGAAATGGCATTGCATTAGTGCAATTTTCTTTCTGGACCATCTACCAACAATAACATGTCTCTCTTGCAAAATGAGGTAAATTTTAGTTAAGGAAAATAGTGTGTGTGTGTGTGTGTGTGTGTGTGTGTGTGTGTGTGTGTGTGTGTGTGTGTGTCATAGCAGCTACTTGATAAGGATGAAATAATTTCTTTTATTTGGTTGATATCTCTGATGTGTGTACCTCCAAATTAAACAGAGTGTAATACACTTTCTTGTTACCTAAGGCCAGTAAGTGAATACATATGACCAATAGCTTTTTAGCCCCATATGATGTGTTACCACTACTCAAACACAATGGATGGGAGCTTTGAATATGTCATTCTTTCTGTTTTCAGTTTCTTGAAGATCCACTAAAGATTGTAATTCCTAGTATTCATATAAAGCAAGACACAGAACTGAAACAGGATTTGGATGGCCCTGAGCATGATGTAAGTTTTCACATCAGTGATGCATTGTGCATGAAGTACAGTATGAATATCATGAAATGCAATGGCTGCAGTAAATTTCAGTGATCATAAATGAAGAAACATGAAAACCTAAGATATTAGTACTTCTCCAGAATTTATATAGAATTTAAATTGACTGTAGGTATGTTGTTCTGTTGTGTGTAATGCCATTTAAATGAATCTTGTAGTAAACAAGTTTATTCACTGTAACCTATGGTAATTTTATTGTACTTGTAAATAATGAATGCCTCAAATCTGTACTTGGAATAAAAGGACCAAAGAAGACTCTTCCTTGCAGCAGCTGTCAATTTATTTGTCTGTCACAGTTCTGTAATAGGAAAGGTGTAAGAGGTAACAGTCAACCATAAACAGTAAGTTATCAGATAAGTATTGTATTTGTCATACTATTTCTTTTTGTTGAAGTATTTAAAGAAAAACAGCGTACAATATTGGAATTGTGTTTTTGCTCTTTGTAAAGACAATGGGTTTATCCAATATGCATGGCATAAATTTACAGTGTAATGGAACACTGCTTATCCCAAACAGCTAGCAAAGAGAGTACATGGTGGTAGCAAGAATTTTTGTAAATAGCATTAAACTTAGTACACTATTGTGATGATGAAATGAGTATGGAATTTCACAGACTATCAGAAAGTGCTCTTCCATTTTCTTTTCAGCTGAATGTAAAATTGTCTCCATATTTCTGAAATTTAACTTTGAAATGTCCTTGTACCACAGATGTTTTTATTACAAAAAGCAGAAAGGAAGTACTGTGCCAAGAAACTAACACAGAAGCAGAATGAGATCTACCTTACATTGAAAGAAAAATACAAGGGTAACACAGGGGATCTGAATAAATATCTGATGAAAGATTCTGATCTGCCAGAAAAGTTAGGAAAATCAAGCCTTGCTCTTTCATCAGATATTTGTTCAGATTCCCTGTGTTACCCTTGTATTTTTCTTCCAATCTACGGTAGATCTGATTCTGCTTCTATGTTAGTTTCTTGGCACAGTACTTCCTTTATACTTTTGCCATAAAAACATCTTGGATTTCAGCGGTACAATGACACTACAAAGTAAAATTTCAGAAATATGGAGACACAAATAATTTTACATCCAGCTGAAAAGAAAATGGAAGAGTGTTTTGTTGCTAGTCTGTGAAATTACATTTTCATTTGATTAGCACCATAGTGTACTAAATTTAATGCTATTTACAAAAAATTTCAACACTTCTTAGATATATATGTTTTGTAACAGTATCCAGCTGTGTGGACTAAAATCAGTTGTGGTGAGTATTGGAATTTTTACTGGGTAGACTTGATTGGAAAATGAAAAAGAACTGAAATATTTAAGATGTGGGATTGGAGAATTCTGCTGAAAATTAGGTGAACTTAAAAGTAATATGGAATCCTCAGCAGCGGTATTACTGAGTTCCCTAACTGCAGACAGTTAACCTTTTTTTATTTTTCATCACTGTTTTACAACATAATCTTTTATTTGGGTCCATATCAATTCTGTCGGGTTGAAGTGGCAGTGACAAGTTGTCATCCTATTTATTTATAACTGTATGTTTCTGTCAACCTGTTGATTTTTGTATATGGGCACCTGTGGTTTATGGGGATATATTGGATTTATATGCTCCATCTTTTTTCATTACACTTTTGGAAGTTGAAGCCAATGATTTCCTCTTTTTATTTTGGTGTGATAAGTTTCTTGTCAACAGCAGTACATTTGGGAACACTATCAAGAACAGATGATGATGTAGGCAGATTATGCACAAACCATTCCTCTCAACTGATTTTGTATAGCAATGCCTTGGACAAGCATGATATTGATATATCCACTGAATAACATTTGATGAAGTTGCTATTAATGTTGTTAAGCACTGCACAGTCGACAACAAATAACAGTAATGGCAGGTAAACTTTCAATCCTATAACTGTATGAAATGAGTGCAAACAGAACCTCATAGTGAAAGGAATGATTCCTTAGGACAGCCAGCTGCCTAACACTGCTGTGCAGTGCAAGTGGGAAGTATTTTGGGAGTGTGGTGAAGGTCTATCCCTTGGGATAGATTGAATGTGTGACCTGCAGTCTTTGCATGACTGACCACACTATTTCATTTCTAGCTGTCAGTCATAAAGTAATTCTTAAGAATTAAGTTACATTAACCTGTTACTTTGTAGAACCAAGTCCTTGAGTGTCATACAGGCAGGAAATTCAAAATAAATGTTGGAGGCTGAAAATCTTGGACGTGATCATGGGTCCAGTGCAAGACACTATTGATGATTTGATTGGAGGAGAAACCAAAGGTTGCCAGAACAAGAATACATTGTCCAGAAATATGTGTCAAATGTGTGAACTCATTTGAGCAAAAGCTGTGAGTGTGAGACAAAGTTAACTTGATAAATGCGGGCAACAATAGGCAGGTGAAGGCTGAAGATGAGTGATAAAAGGTGCATGGATAACAAAAAGCACAAAACTGTAACTCGAGGCAAACTGTTAGGTCACCAGATGATGGTTAGGTTCAGTAAGTGCTGTGCTGTGACGTATCCCCCCCCCCCCCCCCCCCCCCCGGCAGGTTCGAGGGTAAGAATAAGCCCGCGGTATTACTGCCTGTCGTAAGAGGCGACTAAAAGGAGTCACAAACTTTCTGGCTTTATGTGATGGTCCCCTGTTGGGTTTGACCACCATCTCTCAATTTTTCCGAAGAGCGAGCCGATTCGGGAAGTGTGCCTTACTTGGTGCATTGTGTCCATCTTGAGTTGAGATCTATCGCCAGCTTATTTGTTGTTGCATTGCAGTCCTGCCTGCTCTCCATCTATTGGCCATGGATGTGTTTGTGCGTCAGTTTCCACCATGCAATGTGCAGTGCCCCTTTCTGCACTAACGGTGACCATGGACTATATGTCACCTAAAATCCAGCACAATAGCCAATCTGTTGTGGTGGGGCTGCCATGTACCCTGTTGGTTGTAGCCCTCTGACCACACAGGGATCGCTCTGCTGATGCCTGCGCCGTTTACTCCCCATGTATGCCAAGAAGTAGATGCCCATCTCCCTGGGGCATCAGGACTCCCGGCAATGGCCATCCTGCCAGGTGGCTCTTGCCGTGGCTGGGTGGCGCCCGTGGGGAGGGCCCTTGGTCGGAGTAGGTGGCATCAGGGTGGATGACTCGCAATGAAGTGTGGTACATCGTCTCTTGCTGGTGGCCAGCTGCCAGCACTCTCTAAGCGTTCTCGGGCTCAATTTAATGCTCAGAAGTACGATCCGGAAATGTTCCCCTCCCTGGCCACTCCGTGGGAGGAACGTAAGTCTCAGGATTGCAGTAGCAGTTATTTGCCCCGATTCCTAGTTTGTATGAGAGCTGATGGGGAGTCTTTCCTCTCCACAGAGCCTCAGTTCTTTGTCGAGCATTTAGAGGACAAGTTTGAGGATGTGGAGGGCTTGTTCAAAATGCGCTCTGGGTCAGTCCTGATTCAAACGGCATCCTCTGCCCAGTCATGATGGTTACTTGCCTGTGACAAGTTGGGGGATGTTGCCATTACGATCACGCCCCATAAGAGTTGAAATATGGTCCAGGGAGTTATTTACCATAAGGACCTCCTTTTGCACATTTCGTGTGGCATGTTCATTGGGGTCCGAAGGAAAGTCAGATTGCTACCGGTGGCTTCATCTTGGCCTACGAGGTTGATACATTGCCGGAAAAGGTCAAGGTGGTGGTCTACCAATGTGACCTCAAGCCCTATATCTCTCCCCCGATGCGGTGCTCCAAGTGCTGGAAGTTCGGCCATATGTCTTCCCGCTGCAATTCCAGCCTCACATGTCGAGATTGCGGACGCCCATCACATCCCAATAGTCCATGTGCCCTGGCTCCCATCTGTGTCAATTGCAGGGAGCACCATTCCCCTTGCTCGCCAGACTGCAGAATCTTCCAGAAAGAACGCAAAATCATGGAATATAAGATCCTGGACCGACTGACCTATACTGAGGCCAAAAGGAAATATGACAGGCTACATCCTATGAGAGCGACATCTTCTTACGCCGCTGCTACAACTACTGTGCCAGCCACATCCGTTTCGAGACTTCCAGCCGGCTCGATGAGCAGTACGACTCCTCCTGCCCCCTTGCCCGTGGGGGAGCTGCACCACCTACCTCAGGAGCAACACCATCCCACCCATCGGGGATGTCTGTCCCCACTTCTAAGACGGAGAAGTGTTCAACTTCTTCGGCTTCTCACGCTTGCAAGGGGTCCATTTGGGTCACTCCCTTCCCAGGCTTCCACCAGCGGGTAGGCTGACGACCGACAGTGGCGTAAGTGCCCACAATCAGCTGGTCGTAGGGCTTCGCGATCCTCCTCTGTCCCGGAGACCGAATTGGCGAAGCCCTCCCAGCCAGTGAAACCCAAGGAGCAGTGTGAGAAATCCAAAAAGAGCTCTAAGCCCATGGAACTCGTGGTGGCACCCACCCCACCGCAACCTTCCAGCTCTGTGTCTGAGGACGAGGTGGAGATTCTGGCGTCTGCTGAGGACCTCTATCTCGCCGGTCCCTCAGCCACCATGGATAGCACTGGCACAGGTGCTCAATTGGAGGCAGCAGGTGACCCAGCGGCGTAATCTGCCTTCCCAGTCCCATCCCGCCATTCTCAGACGTGGACCATATCATCCTCCAGTGGAACTGCAGCGGTTTCTTCCACCATCTAGCTGAGCTCCGACAACTTATCAGCCTTCACCCTTTCTTCTGCATTGCTCTTCAGGGAACTTGGTTTCCAGCACGTGGAACCCCCACCCTCCATGGCTATCGGGGTTATTATAAGAATCAGGCAGCTTATGAAAGGGTGTCTGGTGGCGTCTGCATCTATGTCCTTAACTCACTTCACAGCGAGTCTGTCCCTCTATGAACAGCTGCAGTCTTTACCTTCCACCGGCTGGTGATGTCACGCAGCGTGTCCTGGCTGCGCTGATAGCCCAATTGCCGCCACCATTTTTGTTACTGGGCGACTTCATCGCCCATAACCCTCTGTGGGGTGGGTCAGTGGCAACAGGTCGAGGTGCCACTGTTGAACATTTATTGGCACAGCTCGATCTTTCGATTTTAAATGATGGTGCCTTCACACACTTCAGTGTGGCGCATGGCACATACTATGCCATTGACCTTTCGATCTGCAGCCCTAGCCTCTTACTGTCTGTCCAATGGAGTGTGCATGACGACCTGTGTGGTAGTGACCACTTTCCGATCTTTCTGTCACTGCCACGGTGTCACTCTTCTGGGCGCCCCCGCAGATGGGCTATGAATAGGGCTGACTGGGATGTGTTCTACTCTATTGCCGCTATTGAGCCTCTCTCTAATGACGACATTGATTCGGTGGTTCACTCAGTCACCACCAGCATCGTTACTGCCGCAGAATCTGCCATTCCCCATTCTTCTGGATCCCCTCGGCGGAAGACTGTGCCTTGGTGGTCGCCTGAGTTCGCTGAAGTGATTAAAGATCGCCGGCGGGCGCTCCAGCGTCACAAGAGACATCTTTCCATAGAACACCTCATCGCCTTCAAACAACTGCGTGCGCGGGCCCGCCGCCTTATCTGCAAACGCAAGCAGGAGTGCGGGGAGTGGTATGTTTCCACCATGGGCCTCCATGTCTCTCCATCGCAGGTCTGGACCAAGATTCGACGCCTCTATAGCTATCCAACCCCTGTCAGCATCCCAGCGCTCTCACTGGGTGGAGCAGTTTGTACTGACTCCGACGTCATTGCAAACCGCTTGGCAGAGCATTTTGCTCCGAGTTCCGCTTCTGCGAATTACCCCCTGGCCTTCCGCTCCATTAAAGAGCGGATGGAACGTTGGAGCCTTTCATTTCGCACCGACCATCCAGAATCCTACAATGTTCCATTCAGTGAGTAGGAATTTTGCAGTGCCCTAGCCACTTGTCCTGATACCGCTTCTGGGCCAGATCAAATCCACTATCAGATGCTGAAACGCCTTTCAGTGGACTGCCAGCGATGGCTCCTCAACCTTTAAAACCATCTGTGGGTCGAGGGTGAGTTGTTATCCCCATCCTGAAACCTGGCAAGAACCCTTTGGAAGTAGATAGCTACCATCCCATTAGCCTAACCAACGTTCTTTGCAAGTTTCTTGAACGGATGGTGAGCCAGCGCTTGAATTGGGTACTGGAGTCTCGGGGCCTTGTGGCCCCGTCTCAGGGTGGGTTCCTTTAAGGCCGCTCCACTGCAGACAATCTGGTGAGCCTCGAGTTGGCCATTTGTACTGCCCTTGCCCGCCGTCAGCACCTGGTCGCTGTCTTCTTAGACTTGCGGAAGGCGTACGATATGACATGGCATCATCACATCCTTTCTACACTTCATGGATGGGGTCTTTGCGGTCCACTGCTGATTTTCATCCGAAATTTTCTGTTGCATCGAACCTTCCGCATGCAAGTCGCAGCCTCACATAGTTCCTCCAGAGTTCAGGAGAATGGGGTGCCACAGGGATCGGACCACGCCCAATAAACTCCGTGCCATAAAGGAGACGATGACTGTGTGGCGGTCATCCATGTGAGCCAACAGCAGGGACTCAGTCGTTCTCTGTTGGCTCCGCATTGGGCACGCCTGACTGACACACAGTTATTTACTGTGTCATGAGGACCCACCTCTTTGTCGTTGTGGGGCAGCCTTGATGGTGGTCCATATTCTGTTGGAGTGCGCCCTTTTAACTGTGCTCAGGCAGACGTTTGCGCTGCCTGATACGCTCCCTGCCCTTTTAACTGACGACTCTGCCATAGCGGACTTAGTTTTGCATTTTATTCGGGCAGGGGGCTTTTATTGCTTAATGTAAGTGTGTGTCTTTTTGTGTTCATTCTGGCCTATGGCCTACGATTTTAGTCTGATTTTTTTAATGTGTTTCTCGGTGATTGGCTTTTCCTGTTTTGTTTCTATGGTCAGCCAACCACTGTCACATTCTGTGTGATTTTAGTTCGTCTTGTCTGGTCTTTGTCTGAGTTTCTCTTGTTCCGTGTCACCTGTCATCTATTCTGTTGATCGCTTTTATCCTCTGTGGTGGTTTTTAGTATTTGGAAAAAGGGACCGATGACCGTAACAGTCTGGTCCCTTTAATCCCACAAACCAACCAACCTGTGACGTATGCAGTGTAGGAGAGAGCTGTTAGTGTCTCTGCAAAGAGCACAGTGAAATGTACCACAAGGTGGAATCATGGGAATGTGGATTAGAAAAGCTGATCAGCAAATTGTCTTTGTATGTGCAGATTTGCACAAGCTGTATTAATTCAAATATTCTTTGTTTTCATTTTCTTGAAGATCTGTTGAGAGTATCTTGTCACAGTGATTGTATCAGTGAGGATCCCAGACTAAATTTGGGATGGGATGATCTTGATAATATTGCAAGCATTCACATCTCTAATATTGCATGTAGAACGAGAAATTTCAATGGTTAATTGAAATAGATAGAGATTGTGAATTTTCTAGAGATCAGCAGTATATTAGTAACCACTTGAGTACACGGCATTGCCAGGTTAGATATTTATTCCAATCTGTTAGTCCATCTCCTCCTCCTCCCAAAATCATTCCGTCTCCTCCTCCTCCCACAATCATTACATCTCGTCATCCTCCTCCTCCCACAATCATTTCATCTCCTCCTCCTCCTCCTCCTCCTCCTACAATCATTACATCTCCTCCACCTTCTCCTCCTCCTCCTCCTGCTCCTCCTCCTCCTCCTCCTCCTCCTCCCACAATCATTACATCTCCTTGCCCACTCTCTCTGTCTGTCTCAACCCCCCCCCCCCCCTTTCTCTCTGCCCCTCAGCTCCTCAAGGTGTGCAGTCTGCCTATGAGCTACCTTACAGGCAGATTGATGTTCTGGCTAATTAAAATGTCATGTAGCCATAGGATTTCAAGTGCCACCTCCAAAAATAAGGTAATGTATTAGCCAGCAATGTGAACCACATACCTGGCAGTAGTAGGAATAAACTATTTCTAATGATTAGACATAGCCATGTTCCAGTTAAAGTTGTACTGAATGCTGTGGGATGATGGACACTTGATGTTAACAAAATTAGATTTTTTTGTTGATGAGAAAGAAATGACATTGCAGAGGCAAAGTGTGACTGAATACACAAAGCAAATTTTAAATGTGCAATTTTTCTGGATGCAAGTTATGGCAAGAAGTATGCAATACTGAGATGAATGGAATTGGATTATCTACACCAAAGGAAGATGATACAATATGATATGATTGATATACAATACGAATGCCTGGGAAACGTGATAAATGTGTTGTATGGCAGAAATTTTGAGAGATTATGAACAATCAAAAAAAAAAAAAAAAAACCAAACGTTGCTAGAGGTTCACAGCTTATGTTCAAGAGAAATGAACTTAGGAGCTAGCAATCAGCCTGAGAAGGGGTAGGAGAACAGACTGATGCTGATGTCACATGAAGTGCTGGGTACCTCACCCAAAAACCATTTGTCATGGTGGCATTTGTTCCACACATATCAACAAATTTAAATCTATTGAAGAGATCGCACCTTGTGAAGTAGCACAGACTAGGTTTGTGGTTTTGATCCTACTACACAATTTTTCTTCTCTTTTCCTCTATACCTCCTGTACTGTCACACTGGATGACAGTTACTAATCTTCAGTGCATGTTGTGATAGGAAAATCAGTAAGATACTCTTTGTTGCCCCTTACCGTTCCATGGACAGCTTGCCAAAGGTGAATTTAATTTTCAATAAATTTAAGAAACAACTTACGCAAGGGATATTCTGCATCATTTGTCTTTAATTAATTTTACAGCCCTTAACCAGTATCAAATTTAAAATTCAACTTTCTTCACCCTTACTTTCAGTCCTATATGACAACATGCTGTCATCTGCAAAAATTTAAAAGTATGAAAGTAACATCAAACCTATGACCTATGGAGCTCCATTGTGACACTACAGACTAACAGTGTGAGCAGGTTTACTGTTAAGAGAGCTGGCTGCTTAAGATACATTACCATCCATTCTTCTCCAATCCCAATATGATCCATGTCCTCTACTTCTGAGGAAAATTGTTCCCTGAATGAAATTTGTTTTTGCACTGTACCTGTGTGAACAAATTATCATGCATGAACGAGGCAACACAATTTTCATAAAGACAATTACAATATATTTTTATGAAAATATGAGGTCTATTACTGAAGTGGCAAGTGGCCTATTTTGACAAAGTGTGCATTCATGTATATTTTTCTATAATTAAGTTCTGCCAGAGTGATATCATCTAAAGAACATTGCCAAACAGTAGTGCCTCTCTACATTTATTGTGTTGTGCAGTGATTGACATTCAGATGTGCAGGGTGTTGCATGCTTTTCTTATTATGGGCACCACAGTTTCCACTTTCATGTCCACACTCTTCAGTTTCTAAAGCATAAACGTGGCAGTACTGTGGAATAGTCCCTGACAGAACTAGATGTCTCTCTTCTCAAGGTACAAGTGCTGTAGACACAATACCTGAGCAGTCGGTTGCAGACAAGTGAGTACAGGCAATGAACATAGGATGACAGTATTTGCAAAATGCAGTGCAACTGTGGCTGTGATAGTTCTGCAGTCTGGTGCAGGCAAATAAGAATTGAATACGGCAGCACACAGTAAGTGGACCAAACATTGAATATAAGATAACAGTTATTGGAAGATGTGTTGTCTGTTGGAGATTACGCAAGATTTTGGGGTTCTGACATAAGATGCTTTTAGGGCAGATATTCATTATCACAGAGAATGCTTCCTCACGCAGAAATAACTATAAAGGTGACCTTAAGTGTTAGATGAAGAAATGGGACCTAGAAGAGGAGTATATGGGGTGATAAACATACCACTGTGGGTCAGATGATCACCAGTCAGAATGTGAAGGCAGCAGGGCCTATTGCTACCAGAATAGAATGGAGACATTTGCAATGCATAAGACTTGGCATCTAACCACATCCAATGTCTACCCATGATTCTCAGAACACTCAGCATGTAAGAAGATAACCATTTTGTAAAATTTGTAATAAAAAGTTAATCTTGTTGGTGTTCGAAGTAAAATAATTGCCTTTTCGATATTGTGTTGCAGCCATCTGGTGCATGTACATACCCATGATTAATCTTCATTCTATTTGTACATCTGTATCTGTACTCTATGCTACACGTGAGGGCAAGCTTTTACCACCACCTCCTCAAAGAAAGTTAGTTACCTAATTAATTTTCACTTTGTTTGAGGGTACATGTCTGCCTTGCTGGTTGTTGTTGTTGTTGTTGTTGTTGTTGTAGTCTTCAGTCCTGAGACTGGTTTGATGCAGCTCTCCAAGATTCCCTATCCTGTGCAAACTTCTTCATCGCCCAGTGCTTACTGCAACCTACATCCTTCTGTATCTGTTTAGTGTATTCATCTCTTGGTCTCCCTCTATGATTTTTACCCTCCACGCTGCCCTCCAGTACTAAATTGGTGATCCCTTGATGCCTCAGAACATGTCTTACCAACTGATCCCTTCTTCTAGTCAAGTTGTGCCACAAACTTATCTTCATCCCAATCCTATTCAATACTTCCTCATTAGTTATGTGATCTATCCATCTAATCTTCAGCATTCTTCTGTAGCACCACATTTCGAAAGCTTCTATTCTCTTCTTGTCCAAACTAGCTATCATCCACGTTTCACTTCCATACATGGCTACACTCCATACAAATACTTTCAGAAATGACTTCCTGACACTTCAATCTATACTCGATGTTAACAAATTTCTATTCTTCAGAAACGCTTCCTTTGCCATTGCTAGTCTACATTTTATTTCCTCTCTACTTAGACCATCATCATTTATTTTGTTCCCCAAATAGCAAAACTCCTTTACTACTTTGTCTCATGTCACAATCTAATTCCCTCAGCATCATCCGACTTAATTAGACTACATCCCATTATCCTCGTTTTGCTTTTGTTGATGTTTATTTTATATCCTCCTTTTAAGACACTATCCATTCCGTTCAACTGCTCTATTAAGTCCTTTGTGGTCTCTGACAAAATCACAATGTCATCGGCGAACCTCAAAGTTTTTATTTCTTCTCCATGGATTTTAATACCTACTCCGAATTTTTCGTTTGTTTCCTTTACTGCTTGCTCAATATACAGATTGAATAACATCGGGGAGAGGCTAAAACCCTGTCTCACTCCCTTCCCAACCACTGCTCCCCTTTCATGCCCCTTGACTCTTATAACTGCCATCTGGTTTCTGTACAAATTGTAAATAGCCTTTCGCTCCCTGTATTTTAACCCTGCCACCCTTAGAATTTGGAAGAGAGTATTCCAGTCAACATTGTCAAAAGCTTTCTCTAAGTCTACAAATGCTAGAAACGTAGGTTTGCCTTTCCTTAACCTTTCTTCTAAGATAAGTCGTAGGGTCAGTATTGCCTCACATGTCCCAACATTTCTATGGAATCCAAACTGATCTTCCCTGAGGTCGGCTTCTACCAGTTTTTCCATTCGTCAGTAAAGAATTTGCGTTAGTATTTTGCATCCGTGACTTGTTAAACTGATTGTTCGGTAATTTTCACATGTCAGCACCTGCTTCCTTTGGAATTAGAAATATTATATTCTTCTTGAAGTCTGAGTGTATTTCGCCTGTCTCATACATCTTGCTCACCAGATGGTAGAGATCTGTTAGGCCTGGCTCTCCCAAGGCTGTCAGTAGTTCTAATGGAATGTTGTCTACTCCCAGGGCCTTGTTTCGACTCTATCAAACTCTTCACGCAGTATCATATCTCCCACTTCATCTTCATCCACATCATTTACCATTTCCATAATATTGTCTTAAGTACATTGCCCTTGTATAGACCCTCTATATACTCCTTCCGCCTTTCTGCTTTCCCTTCTTTGCTTAGAACAGTGTTTCCATCTGGGCTCTTGATATTCATACAAGTGGTTCTCTTTTCTCCAAAGGTCTCTTTAATTTTTCTGTAGGCAGTATCTATCTTACTCCTAGTGAGATAAGCCTCTACATCTTTACAATTGTCCTCTAGCCATCCCTGCTTAGCTATTTTGCACTTCCTGTCGATCTCATTTTTGAGACGTTTGTGTTCCTTTTTGCCTGCTTCATTTACTGCATTTTTATATTTTCTACATTCATCAATTAAATTCAATATTTCTTTTGTTATCCAAGGATTTGTACTAGCCCTCGTCTTTTTACCTACTTGATCCTCTGCTGCCTTCACTGTTTCACCTCTCAAAGGTACCCATTCCTCTTCTACTGTATTTCTTTCCCCCATTCCTGTCAATTGTTCCCTTATGCTCTCCCTGAAACTCTGTACAACCTCTGGCTTAGTCAGTTTATCCAGGTCCCATCTCCTTAAATGCCCACCTTTTTGCAGTTTCTTCAGTTTTAATCTACAGTTCATAACCAATAGATTGTGGTCAGAGTCCACATCTGCCCCTGGAAGTGTCTTACAATTTAAAACCTGGTTTCTAAATATCTGTCTTACCATTATATAATCTATCTGAAACCTGTCAGTATCTCCAGGCTTCTTTCATGTATACAACCTTCTTTTATGATTCTTGAACCAAGTGTTAGCTATGATTAAGTTGTGCTCTCTGCAAAATTCTACCAGGCGGCTTCCTTTTTCATTTCTAAGCCCCTACATTTCCTTCTCTCCCTTTTCCTACTACCAAATTCCGGTCACCCATGACTATTCAATTTTCATCTCCCTTCACTATCTGAATAATTTCTTTTATTTCATCATACATTTCTTCAATTTCTTCGTCATGTGCAGAGCTAGTTGGCATATAAACTTGTACTACTGTAGGAGGTGTGGGCTTTGTGTCTATCTTGGCCACAATAATGCGTTCACTATGCTGTTTGTAGTAGCTTACCTGCACTCCTATTTTTTTTTATTCATTATTAAACCAACTCATGCATTACCCTTATTTGATTTTGTATTTATAACCCTGTATTCGCCTGACCAAAAGTCTTGTTCCTCCCGCCACCGAACTTCACTAATTCCCACTATATCTAGTTTTAACCTATCCATTTTCCTTCTTAAATTTTCTAACATACCTGCTCAATTAAGGGATCTGACATTCCATGCTCCGATCCATAGAAAGCCAGTTTTCTTTCTTCTGATAACAACGTCCCGCCTTGCTGGTATACATTTTAATTCCTGCATCACAGTGGGTTGATTTATGACGAAAAAAGAAAAATGATGAAAAGATTTAATGTGGAGTAATTCACTTTTGGCGGTGGCAGGAACGGTTGAGCTATGTCAAACTTATTCAGATGACTGACTTCGCTGTGTGGATTGGCTCCAGTAGTGGCATGCTATGGTACTGTGGTGGGAGATATCTGTGTGTACTACACCAGCAAAGCCCCAGGGTGCTTGCCACTTTGGCGTATTTATGCTTCACTACTGCAGGGCCCCAACCTCTGCAGCATCTTTTCCCTTTGGTGCTGCATGTCTATCTTCTTGGTATTCTATTTCCACTCCCTTGGGGAACATGTCTGGTGTGCTTAATTGGTTCCCGGGAATTACACCAGATAATATTGTAGAAACCGCACAATACTTCAGCGAGACAAGTGCCCACCATCTTCAGGTGCTACTGTCACGTCACTGAGAAGCTCGCCAATGTATATGCTGGCTTTCTAGAACAGCGCAGGCGCCAGCGGGGCATAACGCCATCTAAGACCAATCGAAGACAGAGTCGAAAACCTGAGCTCTCTGCTGGAGAAACGGGTCGCGGTCTGTGGATGTACGGCGCGGGAAAAAGCGGCCGGGAGCGACGGACCCCATTCGCACGCGAGAGGTGTTGGCACGCGATTTAAGCATCTGCGCTAAGGCTTCCCATCTGGGTTGACTCGGTGCGGTTGCTAATCTGCGGCTGATGGTTCCTTAGTGCTGCCAAGGCTGGCTCCGAGGCTTTGGTCAGGTAAAATCGCGCGCCAACACGTCGCGCGCCGCGAACAGGGTCTGTCGCTCCCGGCTGCATTTTCCCGCACCGCGACCTGTTTCTCCAGCAGAGGTCCCTGGTTTTTGACACTGTCTACAATTGGTCTTCGATGATGTTATGACCCGCTGGCACCTGCGCTGTTCTAGAAAGCCAGCATATACATTGGCGAGCTTCTGAGCGACGCGACAGTAACACCTGGAGATAGTGGCCAGTTGTCTCGCTGAAATATTGTGCGGTTTCTACAATATTATCTGGCGTAATTCCCGGGAACCTATCAAGCAGATGCAGCGCTAGGAAAGCCTCAAACAGCACAAGTCTGGGGTGTTTCTGGTAATGTTCCGCATTACCTGTAGATGACATAAAACAGTCTCACAGTTTTTTGTTCCGTTTTCCCTTCTTCATTCACTTTCTTCTATCCTCCTTCCACTTTGGCGTTAGAGGCTCTTCTTGTTCCTTTTCCTCCCTGTGCACTCCTGAATGCCGGCCCATGTGTGTGAATGGGTAACACGTAATTCCCAGCCCTGGGTCAACTGATAGGGTTCGCAAGTACAAGCCAAGCCCAGGAAGGGGTGACTGCCTGTGCCGCTACCTTCCCAAACAGCCAGTAGGTCTCTCTATCAGATGTTCGAGAGGTGTGGACTTTCACTTAAGTCGAGTGTGCCCCCTTGTGAAGGGGCCTCCAGTTGGAAGCGGCCCGTCATTGGAGATGGTGGCATTCATGGGGATTTCCTCGCAATGAGCCTATCATCTTCACAATCAATGTCTACATCCTTTTTCTCACCTTTAATAGTGGCCCTTCTGTCCAAGATCAAAGCAGGCTATGAAGTTATCACAGTCCAACCATATATTCTGAACCCGATGTGCTGCTACCAGTGTCACCATTTCAACCACATACTGTCATGTCGACACCTGGCCAAATGTGTAACCTGTGGTGGAATGCGCTTAAGGGCACTGGTCCGCTGCCTCCTCCCCACTGTATCACCAGCAATGGCCACCATGTCACCTCCTCTTGAGATTGTCCCATGTATCTCGATGAGTAGGCTGTCCAGGAGATCCAGTTAAAGGAAAAAGTTCCTTAACCGTTCGCTCGAAAGTTATTGGCTAATCGCAAACCCTGCATTCTACTGTCTGGAACTTACCGTACTGTTCTTGCTACATCTTGGTCCATGAAGGACATGGCCACACAGACATGAGACCTCAAATTCGACTCTGAGGTTGTGAAATCGTCCAGTGTCATGATAGCATCGCCATTCCCTCCAGCTATGCAACAGGGTGAAGTCACCAGCTACACAACCTGCAGGCTGGATATGGCAGGAGGAATATTCCCATGAAGATTTCCTATGTCCCTCCAGCCAACTGCCACTAGTCTTTCTCCGCTAACCAGAAAGGTCCAAATAAGTCCAACAAAGGCACAGTCTTCTCCTTCGCCAACTCAAAGATCCTCTTTGACAGTGTCGCCACATGATACCATCACCTGGCCTGCCTGCATATTGCACCACCAAGCATTTCTCTGCTTTTGGTTCCACAGGCCGGCAGCACAACAAAGCCAACACTTTTGTAGACTAGATGGAACAGTATCCTTCTGGCTCTGTGCCCTGTAGCAGTGAGTCTTCACAGGATGGCACCTGGCACCCTCTGAGGAGACATCCCTTCATCATTTTCTTATCATGACTCCTCCAATGGATGTTTATGGCCTTCAGTCCAACAAAGAGGATTTACGGCTGCTTTTAGAATTGCCACATGCACTTGTACTCTGCCCTCAGGAAACAAAATTGTGTCCGCATGACCACATTGAGCTTTTGCATTTCTCCCTGGTTCGTTTTGACCTTCTCCCTGAGGTCAGCATTCCATCTCATGGGGAGTCATACTGCCCATAAGGGACGACGTTCATAGTAAACTCATCTCCCTGACTACCTATCTTAAAGTTGTTTCAGTTCACCTTTTCCTTCTTCATTTGACCTTCTCTCTTTGTACCACTTGTATCCCTCCACTCTCCGATGTCACCAATGCAGATTTCCTCCAGGTTATTGAGCCGCTACCTCACCCATTTCTGCTGTTCAGTGACTTTAATGCATACCATACTCTTCTCTTCTCAAAATCGAGAGTGGTACAGTGCCAGCTTTACTATGAGGCAGCTAGTTTATGCTCTCACTTCATGCGGATCCTCTGCTCCAGGGCCAGATGCTGTTAACATTCAGATGTTGCAGCACCCTTCTCTTGCAGGCAAGCACTTTCTGCTTAATGTGTACAACTGCATCTGGGCAGAGAGAACGTTTCTGAGACCCTGGCATGAAGCCACTATCATACCCATACCTAAACCTCACCAGCTGTATTTGCAAGGAGGTGGAATGTATGATTCATGCACAGCTGGTATCATGGCTAGAGTGTGGCAATTTGTTTGCCACTGTACAGTATGGATTTCGAGCACGCTGTTCTGCATTTGACCATCTAGTTACTTCGTCCAACCACATCATGAATGGTTTTCTGTGGAAATCCCAAATTCCATGAGGAATTTTTAAAAGACAGAGTTTTTAAGGTATTTGTGGGTTCTGCCTTGTCGGACACCTTTGTCCAGGAAAATGATGTGCCTCATGGTTCCGTCCTGAGCATCATCCCCTTTGCTATCGCCATGAACCCTATAATAGCCTGTGTCTCACCAGGCACTTCCAGCTCCATTTCTGTTGACGATTTTACCATCTATCAGTTCTCCATGGACCTGTCTCATTGAGTGGCATCTTCAGCTATGTCTTGAATGTCTTTTCTCATGGAACATCAAGAGTGGCTTTCATTTTCCACTGACAGAACTGTTTGTATGAATTTGTAGCGTGCAGTTGGTTTCTTCCAGTGTCTTTATATCTTGGCCATGTTGCTCTTCTGTTCATTCAAACTATGAAATTACTGGGCTCTTGCTTGATAGGAAATGTCGTCCTTCCATGTGTCTTACCTGCAGCTAACTGTACACGGTTCCTCAATGTCCTAAAAGGTACTTCCTGGGGCACAGATCATGCCACCTTCCTTGGTCTGTACCAGTCTCTTGTCCGTTCAAAATTAGACTACAGGTGTTTTGTTTATGCATCTGCATATCCATCACTCTTACACCCTTTCAATACTACCTACCAGTGTGGCATCCATTCGGCAACTGGCGCATTTTACACTAGGCTGGTTGAGTGTGTGTATGCAGAAATTGCCTAACTACTGCTGTCCTGCTGCTGTGGCTTTCTTGTCAGCAGATATGCATGCCATTTGTTTGCCATGCCTGGCCACCCCTCCTGTGCCGCCTCCCCTGATTGCCAGTATGGGGCATCCTCCTCTTCTCTGTTGCCTCCCGGAGTTTGCTTTTGGCGTCTGCTCTGGCAGATCATGCTACCTGCAACTTTCCCAGTGGGTGTGAACCCTTCACCATCTTGGCTCCCTGTGGTGGCCCATGTTCGCCTTGGCCTCCCTTCACTTCCTAGGGACACTACTCCAGCCTTCCTCTGTTGCCTTCAGTTGCATGGCTTTCATGTGGAATGTCATGATAGTACTTTTGTGTTTACTGATGGTTCTCGGACTGACTGTGGTGTAGGTGTGCCTTAATCATTGGTGATGTTTTTCAGTATAGACTTCCAGCATGCTGTTCAGTAGCTACAGCAGAGCTCCTCGCTCTGTATCAAGCACTGGAGTACATCCAGTGACACAGCCTTTTTGTCATCTGCTCACTCTCTGTGCTCTTCAAAGCCTCTGTGCACTATACATCACCCATCCCTTAATGCAGTGGGTTCAGGAAAACTGTCAGTTGCCACTGTGATGTTTAATTGGGTTCCTGGTCACGTCAGTCTGACAGGAAATGGGGCTGCTGATGCTGCTGCCAAGGCTGCAGTCCTCCTGCCTCAGACCACTAGTTCTTATTCTTATATTCCCTCTGATGATCTCTGTGTTGCCACCTGTTGGGAGGTAGTGTCACTTCAGGTTCTCCCTTCATGGGAATAAGCATTGGCTTGGGCAACCTCCTCTCAACCCTCCCTCCGCAAGGAGGTGATTTTAACTATGTTGCATATTGGGCACTGCCATTATAGCCATTGCCATTTGTTAAGTGGCACTTCCCACCACTTTGTGCACATTGTGCCCAACTTTTAAGTGTCCACCATTTCCCGAAGGAATGCCCCCTTTTAATCATTTACATACCCACTTAGGTTTGCAGTCTGAGTTATTGGCCATTTTTTTCTTAGTGAATGGCGCACGGCTTGTTGACTGCATTTTATTTTTTATCCATCATAGTGATATGGCAAAGGCCACGTAAATTTTATTTCTGGACCTTTGTTTCTCTATGGTGTATTTTGTAGACCTTTCTCCATGTCCCTGTTTTTAGCTGTCATCTCTTCCATTGATTGGGAGTGATGTGTGGTCATTTTTATTTCCTCTCTGTTTCTCCATGTTTGACAGTTTTGACATGGGTGCATATGACACTAGTTGTTTTTGCGCACTGAAACAAAAAAACACCAGCAAATGTGCCTGTAAACAACCAAAAATTCACAACTTTATATTTTGAGCTACTGATTAAAAATATGTGTGGACTACAGTTACAAGCAACTTTAATTATAACCACAATATGGAAAAGTTGGGAAAAGGCAAACGGAAGATAACATTTCATTGGCAGAGCTTTAGGAGGAGCAACATATGTTGAGGACTGCCTACACTGCCCTCATGATGGGAAAGCTCAAAGAAGGGCAGGAAGCTTTGTATTATCACAAAGCATGGGAAATGGTCATGATATGTGAGCTGGGTGACAATCGAAACAAAGATTTTATTTGTAGCATGATCTTTTCATGACATTCCAATCACCAACTTCCTCTTCCATATTCCAAAGTATTTTTTACTCCTACATGCAAAGAGAGAAATGACCCTCATGATAAAATAAGAGAATACAAAGCTTGAACAGAAATATTGTGTTCATTTTTCCTCCACATTCCTTTTTGGGAATAGAAGTGTAGAGAAATGTTCTGAAAGTGATTCCATGACCTTTCACTAATTGCAGAGGCATCATGTAGATGCAGATTTAGACGTAGAAGCACTTGACCTACTTGCTTGCTGCATTGTTGGTCAAGGACTAGTTGCTAGCATCTCCATTATGCTGTCTCATTGTTCACATAAACCGGTGTCATTCATGCTGCTATTCATAGTATATGTTCAGTATCTCCTGGTAGTCCTGTTTGATAAGTGTTGCATGCTTCAGCTTTGTACTGGAATTTGTTGTAAGAGTTTGTAAGCAATCTCCTTCTCCGGCCCAGTGTTGTCCCTGTAATCTGCCACTGAACTGGTGTCTGCCATTGGCTTACCTATAGTCTCATTGATACTGTAGTAGTGGGATCCTACATTTTTGTGAAATGTAAAATTTTACATTCTGAAGATGCCCATCTTAGCACTACAAAATCTGGTCAAGATGTGACTACTTGTGCAGCACTTTTCTGGTATAGATTGACAAAAATGTAAACTATGTTCTATTTTTAATAGATAAGGACCTGCAAGCAACAAAGAAATTAGAAATTACTAGATTTTTATTGAATGATTAAACTGTGGCGCACTGATTTACCATTGGTGTGTTTTTTTCTGCCTCAACACAGCATAACATAAACATGTGAACTAAATGGGGACAGCCTTGTGTTGCTCTGGGATAAGAAAATGTTTTGTACCCACAGCAAGTGCAGATTTAATGTTCTGAACAAAATGAATTTGTAAGTCCTTCCATTTTTCCTTGCATGTGCACAAAATTATGAGCTTACTCCTAGTCACAGAAAAAATGAGTGAATTATATCATAAACAGCTTGTAGGCTTATGTTTAGCTAAAGATTTAAATCAATCAACCACACCATTATGAAGGAATGCTATTCTGGAACAATAATTACATAGAGATTTCATAGTCAGCAGTTGAGCACTGGATAAAAACATTCTGTCCCATCAAGATTAAAACATGAATGGTAGCTCTTTTGTTATTTTGTAACAAATGGAACCTTGAATATGCTTAAAAATTAGACCATTTATTTAAAAAAAAATAGGGGCAAACATTTAAGCAAAAATAATTTTTATCCACATGTTAAGCAAAGGAAGGACAGTAAGTAGATGTGCATTTAAAATGTAATCATAAATATTCAGTATATAAAATTGGTTCACTTGTCTTCACAGAAAACCCACATGATCTCCTGTAAGTCAGGAACTGCAGTCACTGGCAATTGTATGGCAAGTCATGTGGAAATGGCTACAGATGGACAGGTTACTCTTCATTATTGACACCATGTCTCAGTAAAGAATTACCTCCATTGGTATAAAGAATGGAAAACACCATCTGGATGGCTACTTTTTCAAAATTACTGATCACATGTTTTGATTTGATCAGCGGATCATTTTCAGATCTAAATTAGGCAAAGGGAAAATGAGGCATAGCAACATAAGTTAAGAGTGTGACACTACCAATAATACAAACAACAGTATGCCAAATAACATTAATACTTCATATACTCATTCATTTCTAGTGCTGCATGGTGTAGTTAAATAGAAGTGACAACAATGAACATAAAACTATGAAAACAGTACAGAGCATGCAAGGGGAAATGTTGCATAGTCAGGTGTGACATCTGTACTCATCAATGCCCAGAATATTAATACAGTGTCAAGAAGATTCTTATGAAGAGAAAGTATGTTAAAAGTATGTGTGCAATGGACTACATGATTCTTCTTTTTGTCCTTCTACCATCATGTTTTAAGTGATATCACCTGTGCTGGTCAACATGTTCTAGCAATCTCTTCTGTGGTTGTCACCTCTTTCTTGTCCCTTGTGGTTTGTAATCAAGAATTAGTTTGGAAGTTGCCTTCAGGCATTCTATCTACATGTTCCCACCATCTGTTTTTATTTCTTGTGCACTGAATCAACTTGCAGTTCATTCCTAATGTCTTCATTTCTGAAACTATCTTCCCTGCTTCAGAGAGCTGTCTGTCATTGATTTGTTGGCTTCTGAATGTAACATGAAAATCCCCACTAATAAGACAAGTGAAAATCATCCACCAGATCAAAAATTGTTATAAATAGTGTGATTCTGGAAGAGGTAACTCACTTTGTGTCACAGTTGTTGCATAAGTTGAGATTTTTGCAATGATATTGATAACAAGATCATGAAAGTTGAAACAATGTGTCTTCCATGATAAAAGTGAAACCACACATGTGAGAAACACTATTACTGTAAATTGTATGTTTTTGTTAACGTTTATGTTTTTTGTGAGACAGAAATGGTACTTTTAACACACACATCAGATTTGTATTGTTCTGATGCTTTATTTCTTAAAACACAACTGGAAGAACTTGTCATTTGTAGAATAAGGGAGTCTTACTCGAAACTCTGATTTAAGTGGGAAACAGAATCTGGTTATAAAAAAGGTTATGTTTTAGAAAATAATTATACTACATTTTGATCAATGAGTTGCAAGATATTAGAGGGGAAACAGAATGGCCTCAGAGATTTACCACATACCACAGCAATTTGTGTGACAAATGAGACACCAATGTGTTTAACCAGGCCACAGTCTGCACCAACCACCATCTTTCCAAGGCCAGCTGACATGAAAAAACATTGTTGTCAGGAGGAGTGAGCCACTGGGGATTGTATGTTCACTGGAGAACGTTGTCATAAATAAAAATTAGTGGTGTGGGAAAACTCTTTCTTTTGGAAGTATAAATTTGCTGCTCTTCAAGCAATCAAGATATCACTTGTCGTTAACTACAAAAAATCACCATGTTGTTATTGTCAATATGTGTGATTTTATGTTTGTTTGTTGACAAATGTCTACCTAGTGCAGTTTTACTTTGTGTAATACTATGTTTTATGTTTTTACCACCAGTGACAAACTACACCTGGCTGCAACAAGTATCAATAATTTCATGTTTTAATGTCATTTTCAACACCATTCCCAGCATTATAGTGGTACACTCACAGAATTTTTTGTATTGTTGCATCTCATTCTTCCACACACCAACCTAGACTTGAAGATGATCTGCTATTCAAACCAAAACTAGCTATTAATTAATTAACAGTGGTGATCCAGATAATGTTTTTCATTGATTAAAACAGCAGTTGAGATTGCAATAACATTTGTTACCAGTTTCAGATTATGTTAAAACCATCCTCAAATTCTTTAGGCCCCCTATGGGTGGTGCTGTGCACAATTGTGGCATTGTGAAGAACTGAACAGCTGCCAGCACCAGCCATAGGGGAGCCTTAAAAAAAGTCTGAAGACAGCTTTAACATAAGCCGAAACAGGTAATACTAAACAAATGTTAATGTGATGTTGACTATTATTTTGATCAAAGCTAGCACCAGATGTCTGTGCTCCATAGACAATGCTGCCTAAATGTGTTTTTCATTCATTAGGTGAGTTATTAACAGAAACCTAACTGGTGGCACAATGTGTGGTGACTCCTGAGTGGGTCAATGCCAATGCATGTCAAGTGATTCTCTTTTGAATAGTCCCAGCTGCAGACCCCTTGAGAGAGTTTTGAGGGTGTTACAAACCAACTTAGCTTCAATCCTGCTAGCCGAGGTTAAAAGCTAACAAATGTGATGCTTCTAGTTGTTATTTGGTAGAGCACCCAAGTCTTGACATGTATCTACAACTACATATATACTCCTCGAGCCAACATACAGTGCATGATGTCACCACTGATCATTACCATTGTGCCCCACTCCAAACTGGAGTTGTGGAGAATTGACTGGCTATGTGCTTCCATAGGACACCTGACCTTTTTTATCCTGTTTTCTTAAGCCGTATGAGATGTATGTTGATGGAAATGTCTCATTCTGTAGTCCATTGCAAAATCTGTTTCCCATCTAGAATAATTCCTTCCAAAATTTCTCCTGATACGCTCACAGTTTCACACTGGATTCCTTCCCCTCCTTGGCAGCCATATCCCCTAATATTGGAACTCCCAACTACCAGTAAATCCACAGACCTTGTGGGCTGAGAGGCTTGCTCTGGAACATGAGTGACTTCATCTGGCTCACGGACTTTGTCAGGATCAAATAGCACCCAGAACCTGTTTGTCATACGATCTGGGGTGGCCCTCTGAATGGCCCCTTATAAAGTCAACATCTAGTCTCCCACAGTAATGCCTATTGACAACAGCCTCAAGCTGTGTGACTGAAGCCAACACCACCTGTAGCTGTTTGGTAAGAGTCACCAACTTGGCTCACATCGGAACAGAGCAATCAGTCCCTATTCATACCAAAGATGGAAAACTGTATACTACACAGTTTTTAGAATGCTAGACTATGCCTAGTAAGTACTTAGACTTGGAAGAAATTATAACATAAACTGTAACGACACAGATAATTGAAAATAAGTCACCGCTGTCTCAGGCTTGTAAATACAATATGTAAAAAAAAGATATACTCACCTTATCTGCAGCAGCACATAAGGTGTGCACTCTGATGGCCCAGCCAACACTGACCAAATCAAAGCAAAGCAAAAACAAAAATGCCAATATGATACAGGGACCAATAAAAGTGTCAATACAGGTACTCCACACTACACTGTGGGATGGACAATTATCATTACACAACCATGTGCCACATGGTCAGTTACAGTGAACATCAACTCCATCTGGATAGGACTCCTACCTGTTCCAGGTGCTGCACCAAGTTCACTTATGTTTTAGAATTTCACTATCATCTCCTTTTAAACATTTTAATGACATTGGTCCTCTCCTCAGACTTTACTCTGTCAATGCAGCACTGTCATTCTTGCTCTTCACAGAAACTAGTTTTACTAAGAGCCCATGGTCTCAATAGATAGCAATACTGTTCATTCATGTTACAGCTTGTCAAATGACAGCATGGATGTCATAGTGTCAGACAAACAGTGTACTGTGTCAAATTTTGCACTTGGTGGCCAAAGTCAAAACTGATTTTTTTCCAGTGTAGACCAGTTCCCAATTAATGCAACTACCAAGTTTCGCTTTGATATGATAATTAAAGTCAACATTGAACCTGTGTGAGTAGCTGATCTTTAATTACAATCATCTGGTGCTAAAGCCCCATATTTATAGCTCCCATATGTGTCTTGAGGTCAAGATTAGATTTATTACAGCTTTCATGAAGGCATTTAAAGTCATTTCTCCTGTGCTCCACATGTGAATAGGCTAGGGAAAAAGCCAACGGGATGTTACCTCTGCCAGGCATTTCTCAGGGGTTTGCAGAGCTAAGATGTGAATGTAGACAGCCCTCTCTGATTTATATAGTACTATAAGTACCAATTCATTATTTTTACCATGAAGTGCCACCGATACCTGTAGATTGAAACCTGTATAATAAACATTCTTCATACTTAGTATCAAATCTCATCGTTGATTTCTCTAACAATCCTTGTGGGAAAAAATAATTTTTTTATATCTTCTGTTTTTTCTCAATGCTTAATCTAACATTATTGATTAGCATTATCAGTAATTACATTACATTGCTACACTTCTTGCCAAAAAAGATGTTTAACTTTGGTTGGTTTCCGTTCATCCAATATGTATGGTTGTGTAGCTGTCTTGGCACATTCTTCATTCCTATATCAAAACATTGCTTTATTTTCTCCCTTTTATGTAAACTGATGTTTAGTGATAGTGGTAAATGGCATTCTGATTTAACAATAGGTAATGTAGTTATCATAATTTTGGTGACAGTTATAAACTCATTCATATGGAATATAACCATGCCTGTATGTATTGTACTAAATACTGGCCAATTTTTAATACATACAGTAATTGACCATCCATCAACAGTATGTTTTGACATGGATAGATAAGAATACCATTTCAGTCAATAAATTTCTTCAAAGAAAATAATGTTATGTATTTCAGACTGGTAGCCTCCAAATCCAGCCTAGGAACAGAACAGTGTGTAGCAGTTTCTTTACTTTATGACCCAGCATACAAGTGCAGTAGCTCAGCAAACATTTCAGTCATTGCTTTATATTGGTTCTCCAAAGACCTACAATCTATTAAAACTCATATAGTGACAGATGTCTCAGGTTTAGATAATAATGTAATTACCCATTTATTATTTTTATCATTATAATTCCCCCCGAAAACCTGTTGCTTTGAACCTAATGCAATGAAAATTCTTCACACTTCTAATGCAATGCAGTCATTGATTCCTCTAACAATCCTTGATCATAAAATGCTTTATTTCTATCCTATCTTATTTCCTCAATGTATAAATTAATGGTAGTGATGTATACCATCATCTTTTGTAATAAAAAAAGACTGTCAAGGAGTTTGTAATCATTCAGTTGGCAGTAAATATCTGTGTGCTGATTGTTGCCATGAAGTCTGCAGAAAGTGGCAGTTGACCCTGAACGATAGAAAGTGAGGTCCCCCACACCAGAACTGTAAAACTCCTACATTTTGGTTACATGATAATTCGTACAAATTTAATGATTGTATTTTCAAAAAAGTGCCCAGGGAGCACAATTAAAAAACTTTAACATAAAAAAATGTTGTGGGGAAGACGAAGTGAGTTTTATTGGCAATACACTTAGAAGGTGCAACAAATCTAGTAGACTATCTACACTATGCTTGTCTGCTGTCTTATGGAGTATTGCTGTACAGTATGGGATCCTTACCAGATAGGATTAATGGAGGGGACTGAGTGTGTTCAGATGAGGACAGCTTGTTTTGTATTATTGCAAAATACGGGAGAGAGTGTAAAGTGTATGGTAAGAGTTTGGGTGGCAAACAGAACAAAGGCATTTTTCTTTATATAGAGATCTTTTCTCAAAATTTCAATCACCAACTTTTTCCTCTGAATGCCAAAATACTTTTGACACCCACCTACATCAGGAGAAATGATGATAAAATGAGAGGAATTGGGGCACACACAAAGGGAATTGTTGACTAATGTGCCCATATGATCTCAGCACTGCTCTGTCCATCCATGCACTTGTAGTCTCAAGGGGCAAAATTGGTCTTTGATCTGTGTCCCTTAACTGTTATTGAGACATGCCACTACTCTGAAGGGAGAGAGAGAGAGAGAGAGAGAGAGAGAGAGAGAGAGAGAGAGAGTGTGTGTGTGTGTGTGTGTGTGTGTGTCAGATAGTTCATCCTACTGTACAAGTAATTTGCTTCTTCAATTCCATTCACATACTGGGTGCAGGAAAATGACTGAGGAAATGACTCTGCGCATGCTGTAATTAGTCAAGTCTTGTCCTTATGCTCCTTGGTGAAGTGATATGCAATGAAGCGTAGTGCATTTTGAGATTCATCACTTACAGCTGGTTCTTATATCTGTGTAAATAGGCTTTCATAGGATAGTTTGCATCTACAAGCCTCGGTGTTCCAGTTTCTTAGCATGTCTGTGACACTGTCACATGGGTGAAACAAACTTGTGAACATTTGTGCTGCTCATCTTGGTATACATTGAGTATTCTGTGATAATCATATGTGGTACAGGTACCACACACCTGAGCAGGCTTGTAGGATGGCTTGTACAAATGTTTTGTAAGGAGCCTCATTTGTGGACTGGTTGCATTTTCCCAATATTTTACCAGTGAGCCAGTCTGTTATATAAGTGCAGTTTCACATTTCTGAACATTTACAGCAAGTTGACACTCTGCACCACTTTTTATCCTTGCCAAGATGTGACTGACTATTCATGCAGCTTTTTCAGGTATAGGGTGACAAAATATATACAACATTATGAATGACCTGCAAGTAACACATTCAAATTCCTGGCTTTCATACAGTAACTAAACTCTGTCATTGTGATCCAATACAGGTGACTTTTTCTGCCTTAACACAGCACAATATGAACATGAGACCTACAGAGGAATGTATTTGATACCTTATGAGATAGGAAAATGTTGATTTGTTTTATACGAACAGGAAGCTTGTGTAGCTTTCATGCTCTGAACAAGAAGATTTCTTAACTACCCCAGTTTTTATCTTTTTTTTGCATTTGGATGAAAACATGAGCTCAGTCCTAGGGATTATAAAAGGAAAAAAGTCAGTGAATTACACCATCAACAAAAAGTTATTTTATAATGGAGCATTACTTTTAGCACAGTGAGATGATTAATTAATGTGAGAGAGGGAGAAACACTTGGTTATTTGAAAAGAATTTTTAACCACAGGTTAATGAGAGGAAGAACAATGGTATGTGTTTGGAATGGCATAAAAAGTATTTGATATTGGAAAACTTTTCACTTCTAACAAAAATCCCACATGATCTTTTGGAAGTGAGAAACTTCAGTCACTGGGACCTGGTTGCAGATCAACCAGATACGTTCTTCATAATTGTTTGCTCCTCATGAAAGCATTATGATCATTGGTATAATGAATGGAAACCACCATCTGAATAACTATTTTCTGTAATAAAGATGGTAAGTTTTCATAGGATTGGCAGATCAGCCCCGTATAACAATTGGTAAAGGGAAAATGAGAGAAGGCAATGCAAATAGTACGTGAGTGCAACACTATAAAATAGTGGTAATGTTACAAAAAATAACATTCAAACATGGACTCATTCTTATCCAGTGCTGTAAGCTGCAGATTGTCAGTAATGGTAAAAATTTACAGAAAACTATTTAAAAAGAAAAGAGAATGCAATATATGGACTGAAAAGGTTAGTGACAGAGAAAGAAATTGTGAAAACAGTATGGAGTTCTGTAAATTACAGTATATGCTATGGAATGCTGTGTTCATTTGGCTAATGACCAGTGGGCTCTTTAGTTTTATAGCCCAGTCAGTAAAGACCAAATAAGTTCAATTAGGTGAAAAAGCGTGTAGCCACAAGTTTTTGCACAGTGCTAAGAGGGTGTCCTGATCAATGTACTAGAAATCCTGACTGGTAAAATGTGTCTCTTGGGATGGGGGAGTGATGTTTAAAGGTCAATTTTTACATTTTATTTTGAATAACTCAAAAACTGCAGTGTCTACTGAAAATATTTTCCAGTAGAAAATCACTCATTGAAATAAAAAAAAAGTAATTTTTAATCTATGACTAATAGTTTCCACATTTAAGGAAATAGAAAAAGCAGATTATTAAAAATATTGTTTGAACTACACAAAATTAATTTATCTTTAAATGAATGGGTAAAAACAAATTTGTGTTCCATATCTAAGTGCAGTGCAACCATATTAAGGGATAAATTATGTTGTGTCAGTGCAACAGGATGAAGGGGGAGATATGGGGAGTAGAAGCAAAGGAAAGATAGGTTGCTAAATTATGTTCATGCTCTTCCTTCCTTCCTTCACAAGTCTGCAAACAAGATAAAACTAGTGGTTCCCCATTCTATCTATCCCACTTTGTCACAAGAAGCAACCAAAGGCTGTCTCGCAAAGTTGTTACAACTGTCCACAATGTGCCTATGAAGAGCTCAATACCACAGTCTGTAGACATGCCTGGAGGCTGTTTATTTCCCACAGAGTGCTGATATCAGTTACTAATGACATTAACACAAGAAACACTGAATCTCTGAAAATCTCTGCATAAAGTTCTATCCTGTTAGAGGGGAAATTGTTTGTGTCACCCTGTATGGCAGTTGTAGCCTTGTTCTGGGAAATGGAAATTCCCTCACCATGATTGATGCTTGCTTTTCAGTTTACACACACACACACACACACACACACACACACACACACACACACACAAAAGCAGACATATTTAAAGGCAAAGAGTTTGGGCAGAGATGTCAGTCGAGGTGGAAGTGCAGAGGCAAAGATGATGATGAATGACAGGTGAGGTATAGTGGCGACAACTTGAAATTAGCTGAGATTGAGGCTTGGTGGATAACGAGAAGAGTTGATATATTGAAGGGCAAGTTCCCATCTCTGGAGTTTGGATAGGTTGGTGTTGGTGGGAAGTATCCAGATAACCCGGGCGGTGCAACACTGTGCCAAGATATGCTGGCCGTGCACTAAGGCATGTTTAGCCACAGGGTGATCCTCATTACCAACAAACACTGTCTGCCTGTGTCCATTCATGCGAATGGACAGTTTGTTGCTGGTCATTCCCACATAGAAAGCGTCACAGTGTAGGCAGGTCAGTTGGTAAATCACGTGGGTGCTTTCACATGTGGCTCTGCCTTTGATCGTGTACACCTTCCGGGTTACAGGACTGGAGTAGGTGGTGGTGGGAGGGTGCATAGGACAGGTTTTACACCGGGGGGTGGTTACAAGGGCAGGAGTCAGAGGGTAGGGAAGGTGGTTTGGGGATTTCATAGGGATGAACCAAGAGGTTACGAAGGTTAGGTGGACGGCGGAAAGACACTCTTGTTGGAGTGGGGAGGATTTCATGAAGGATGGATCTCATTTCGAGGCAGGATTTTAGGAAACTATTACTCATCAACACCACTTTATAATCGCGGCCTTCAACTCCTAAACACTCACTCACAATTCCATAAACAAACACTTAAAATAATTCGAGGCAGAAGCAACAAAAGCCATTGGATTACATGTCAACTTGTCTCAAGTGACGGTGCTACTCTTACTTCATGGGCTGTCCACCTTTCTTATCCTACTATGTTAATGCACAGGGGGTAAGCACACTTTATCTTCTTCTCGCTATGGGCAAACTGTGAGTTTACCAGGTGTTGTGTGATGTCCTTAGGTTATTTAAGTTTAAGTAGTTCTAAGTTCTAGGGGACTGATGACCATAGATGTTAAGTCCCATAGTGCTCAGAGCCATTTTTTTTTTTTTTTTGTGAGTTTACCAAATGAAGGCTAAGGGTCAGTAAGCACCATGAAGTACACCATGTACATGTAATATTAGTGCAGTATGGCACAGTGTGAAATTGTGTTGATCTGTGTTGGCTGAATAGCTGCTCAATAAACTACATTTTAAAATTTTTTTGCGCCTAAAAAATACAAATCTCTGATAAGTTGTATGATATTTATCAAAAAAGAAATACTGAGAACCATGTCATAAGTACAGCAGGGTATAAACAGTTTTAACTGAGAGATTTTTCTCCTCCTTTCAGTTTCTTGGAGATCACTTGGGGATCTCTCGTCCAAGTGATTTTATCAAGGAGGATCCTGAACTAAATTTGGATGTGGATGGAACTGAGAATACTGTAAGCACTCACATATCTGATTTATTGCATGTGGTGTGAAAAAAGTATTTGTTTAGTTGCTTGATGTAAATTATGAATTACTATGGGAGAGGTGCAGATTGTAAGTTTTCTGGAACTAAGTGCAATTACTAATTTTCCACTGCTCTTGTACTATTCCACCTGATATGGATTATCAAGTTATTTGCTTATTGTTCAGAATGGAATCTAAATAGCATTTGTAACAATATGTTTAATCATATTTTCAGTGACCCTTCTGGGTGATAAACATGTTGTATAAGTTTAAACCTGGCTAGTGCAGATCATTTTAAAAAGATTCCTCCTTTCAATAACTTATGATCAATGGAATGTGGACGAATACATTGCACATGACCATCTGTTCAGTGGATCATTGATGAAAGTGAGTTTGCGCAAAAAATTTTTCAAATGTGCCAGAGGTATGAAATGTGACGATATTTGTATGTGATAGATCACCCATGATACATTGATCTTAAAATATTCATAATATGGCTTCCTCAATGGTATATATACACAAAGAAGCTGTAACTTACCAAACGAAACCGTTGGTATGTTGATAGAGACAATAAAATGCAAAGAGTTTGGGCAGAGATGTCAGTCGAGGCAGAAGTACAGAGGCAAAGATGTTGTTGAATGACAGGTGAGGTATGAGTGGCGGCAACTTGAAATTAGCGGAGGTTGAGGCCTGGTGGGTAATGGGAAGAGAGAATATATTGAAGGGCAATTTCCCATCTCCAGAGTTCTGATAGGTTGGAGTCAGTGGGAAGTACCCAGATAACCCGGACGGTGTAACACTGTGCCAAGATGTGCTGGCCGTGCACCAAGGCATGTTTAGCCGCAGGGTGATCCTCGTTACCAACAAACACTGTCTGCCTGTGTCCGTTCATGTGAACAGACAGTTTTTTGCTGGTCATTCCCACATAGAATGCTACACAGTGTAGACATGTCAGTTGCTAAATCATGTGGGTGCTTTCACAAGTGGCTCTGCCTTTGATCGTGTACAATTTCCGGGTTACAGGACTGGAGTAGGTGGTGGTGGGAGGGTGCATGGGACAGGTCTTACACCAGGGGCGGTTACAAAGGTAGGAGCCAGAGGGTAGGGAAGGTGGTTTGGGGATTTCATAGGAATGAACCAAGAGGTTACGAAGGATAGGTGGACGGCGGAAAGACACTCTTGGTGGGGTGGGGAGGATTTCATGAAGAATGGATCTCATTTCAGGGCAGGATTTGAGGAAGTTGTATCCCTGCTGGAGAGCCACATTCAGAGTTTGATGAAGTCCCAGAAAGTATCCTGTCACAAGTGGGGCACTTTTGGGGTTCTTCTGTGGGAGGTTCTGGGTTTGAGGGGATGAGCAAATGGCTCTAGCTGTTTGCTTCTGTACCAGGTCGAGAGGGTAGTTGCGGGATGTGAAAGCTGTTTTCAGGTTATTCGTGTAACGGTTCAGGGATTCAGGACTGGAGCAGATTCGTTTGGCACGAGGATCTAAGCTGTAGGGCTGAAGGTGAGGCCTTTCGATAGGACAGAGGTTTTGGATTGGGAGAGAGGTTTGGAGGAAAGGTTAACTACTGAATTGGGGTGTTGGGTTTCCAGATTGTGTTGAATAGTATTTTGAGGTTTTAGGGGGAGTGGAACTGGATTTGGGAGATTGAGAAGGTGGGAGAGACTGGGTCTGTGTGCAATGAGAGGAGGTTGAGGTTTGTTGGAAACATTGTGGAGGGTGAATTGCTTTTCCGGAGGTGGGAAACCAGGAGATTGGATAGCTTTTTGAGGTGGAGGGTGGCGTGCTGTTCTAATTTTCGGTTGGCCTGTAGGAGTATGCTCTGAACAGCTGGTGTGGGTGTGGGAGAGCAAAGATTGAGGACTTTGATTTGGGATAGGAGTTGACGGGTGTGTTCATTGGCTGAGTTGATGTGTAGGTGAAGGATTAGGTGGGTGAGGGATATGGATTTTTCAGTTTGGAACTGGTATAGAGACTGATGGAAAGATCGTTTACAGCCAGAGATGGGAACTTTAAGTGTGAAGCATTTGGGGGTAATGCCAAATGTCAGACAAGCCTGAGTAAATAAAATGTGGGAACATAATGTGGCTAGGGCGGAGGCATGTTTGCGGAGGGAATGTAAATAAAACTGAATGGGGTCATTGTGGGGGATCTTGTGAGGGTGACATGGTATTAGAATGTGGTAACAGAGGCTGAAATGAAAATAAAAATAAATAATACATGGGGAGAGATAAAGGTGAACTAGAAAGCAACTAGAGATCTGATGTGAAGAAAGTGAAAAAGTGTTGATTAAAGCTATGTTGATTCTGTGGTGAACTTAGATTGGTAAACAACGATGTGCACAAAGGTTAGGTGGTTGTGTTGTCTCCAAAACACGTTAAAGGGTGGAGACATTCGGAAAAATTTCGAAAAAACTGCGTGTAAATGTATAAGAAGGAGTGGTTTTGTGGTGCAGATTATGAAAATGAGGCTAACAATTGTCTGACGAAGAAATGTTGTTGTTGTTGTTGTGGTCTTAAGTCCTGAGACTGATTTGATGCAGCTCTCCATGTTACTCTATCCTGTGCAACCTTCTTCATCTCCCAGTACCTACTGCAACCTAAATCCTTCTTAATCTGCTTAGAGTATTCACCTCTTGGTCTCCCTCTACGATTTTTACCCTTCACGCTGCCCTCCAATGCTATATTTGTGATCCCTTGATGCCTCAGGGCATGTCCTACCAACTGATCCCTTCTTCTAGTCAAGTTGTGCCACAAACTTCTCTTCTCCCCAATCCTAGTTAATATCTCCTCATTACTTATGTGATCTACTCATCTAATCTTCAACATTCTTCTGTAACACCACATTTCGAAAGCTTCTATTCTCTTCTTGTCCAAACTATTTATTGTCCATGTTTCACTTCCATACATGGCTACACTCCATACAAATACTTTCAGAAACGACTTCCTGACACTTCAATATATACTCGATGTTAACAAATTTCTATTCTTCAGAAACGCTTCCCTTGCCATTGCTAGTCTACATTTTATGTCCTCTCTACTTAGACCATCATCATTTATTTTGTTCCCCAAATAGCAAAACTCCTTTACTACTTTGTCTCATGTCATAAACTAATTCCCTCAGCATCACCCGACTTAATTAGACTACATTCCATGATCCTCGTTTTGCTTTTGTTGATGTTCATCTTATATCCTCCTTTCAAGACACTGTCCATTCCGTTCAACTGATCTTCCAAGTCCTTTGCTGTTTCTGACAGAATTACAATGTCATCGGCGAACCTCAAAGTTTTTATTTCTTCTCCATGGATTTTAATACCTACTCTGAATTTTTCTTTTGTTTCCTTTACTGCTTGCTCAATATACAGATTGAATAATATTGGGGAGAGGCTACAACCCTGTCTCACTCCCTTTCCAACCACTGCTTCCCTTTCATGTCCCTCAACTCTTATAACTGCTATCTGCTTTCTGTACAAATTGTAAATAGCCTTTCGCTCCCTGTATTGTACCCTTGCCACCTTTAGAATTTGAAAGAGAGTATCCCAGTCAACATTGTCAAAAGCTTTATCTAAATCTACAAATGCTAAAAACGTAGGTTTGCTTTTTCTTAATCTTTCTTTTAAGATAAGTCGTAAGATCAGTATTGCCTCACGTGTTCCAACATTTCTACGGAATCCAAACTGATCAAACGAAGAAATAGTGACGTTAAAACCTGTTGGAAGCGGCTATAAAATAATCGGTTATGAGGGAGAAACGGAAATGGAAATAAAGCATAAGTTGTTAGAACTAGCCGAAATGGTTGTTTAATCGGTGAAAGGTACTGGGAACGGTGGATTTTATAGCGACAGTAGTGTTGAAAGCGGAATTTTTTTTTGTTTATGGTTTGGAAGTAAGTCATGTATTATTGAGTATATATAGGCAGGATAAAACTGTATGGTAGATTACGGTAAAAAGGGGAATGTGAATACAAAGTGAAACTACTTGCACAAACAAAAAGAGAAAGTAAGATGACAGAAAAGATTTAGAAATGCAACAGTGACAATAACAAACGTAATTGTTGGGTTCAAAATAATGATATGATATATAATACAGGGAAACATGCCACTTGGGAAAAACAAAGAAGCTGTAACTTACCAAATGAAAGCGTTGATATATTGATAGATACAATAAAAGCAATAAAATTGTATTTATATATTTGTCAGTCACAGAACAACTGTTGGACCTCTGCAGATAAATCCATGTATTACCTCACCATTGAAGTCATAGCAGATGGAAACGATCGTCTTCCTGACTCTACAGCTTTGTTAAAGTCTGCTTGTGTGAAGCATAAAATTTAACCCAGTAAACTAAAATGTTGTGGTGTTAATTTTGTCCACCTTGCGCATGAGAAAGTAGATGGTTAGATTCATAAACGTCTTGCAGGAATAAAACCTAACTAATATTGTGAAATATAAGATAGAGGACTGAAAAAACCTAAATCTGAAGACATACTATGCAAGACACTGTATGGTGCATGGTGGTGGGTATGTTCCACCACTATTAGTCTTTCCTTCCCCTTTCCACTTGCATATAGAGTGAGGGAAAAGCAACTGTCTGTTGCGTCAAAGGACCCTCGGGCACATTGATGTCTGGTGATTATGCAAGCATACCAGTCAAGGAATAAAATTTATCACGCTAGGGACAGTGCATATGGTATATTTAAAAAAAAAAAGGTGTGCATCTGGCGGAGCTGGTTCCTGCCTCGCATTTTCTCTTCCCAAATTAAGCAGTTGTTTGTTAGGCTTAATTTTATTGCATATGCATGGCATAGTAATAGTTTTCTATGGTGCACAGACATAGTAGTTTTTGTATGTGGTATCAGTTTGGAGAATGTGCTCAAAATTGAAATCAATTCACTTAGTAAATGTGTTCCTTTACTGTCACTGCTCTGATATTTTACCACATTACATAAGTTCACAGTAAGAGGTAGATCCGCACCTTGCAATGTCAGCTTAGTAGTTGACATTGTGCTTCATAAAATTTTCCATTAGCAAACATGCATATGCATCATTTCCATGTTGCAGCTTTCAGGTTACTGTGCGGAAAATTAATCTGGAATGCATAAATTTTAATTTCATTTTGTCCATTATCCTTGCAATCCACAGTGCAACAGAAACATAATTGATCTCCTCCCATTGTTATGTCAAAATATTCTCTCACTCTTCCAGAATGTTACAATAACTAAATCCAATTAAATGTTTTCAATTTCAATACACACAAATGTGATTTCAAAATTAACAAAAGACGTTAGGAAAAAGAAACAGGACACAGAGAAAATTAAAACCCAGTTTGTCTCTCACAGTTACAGAAGACACACAAGGTGTGATGCATTATATTATAGACATATATTAGTATACAAATCAAATATATAAAGTTTCGTTATGTTTCCTTTACAATGCACACTGATCAACATCTATATCAAGCCTCAAATGCCAGTTCCCCTAATTTTCTCAACATTGACTCTGGAAAAGAAACTCATCTTCCCTCCAAGGACTCCTGTTTGAGTTCCTGAACCACATCCATAATACGGGATGTACATATAGTCTTGGAACACATTCAATTACTTATTGTACCGACATCATACGTATGTCATTTTGAAGAGAAACACTGAACGTTTTTTTCCCTCATGTATACCACCACAGTGTAGTTTGGTAATTTGCCAATTGTGAGCACTAGTCACAAACATGGCAAGTTCAAGTCTGGAGTGAGCTTTCTGTGTGTTGGAGTTCAACAAAAACAAGTGTGCTACAGCTGTTCAATGGATGTTTGGATCCAAGTACAGTAAGAAGCCACCAACGAGGAATTCCATTGACTACTGGCACAACAAATTTGTTACGATAAGCTGCTTGTGCCTGGCAAAGAGAAGCAGACAGTATGAGAGACATTCATAAGGAGTCCAATGAAATCGGTGTGTCGTGCATCTTGTGAACTCAAAATGGTTCCAATGATTGTGTGGATAGTCCTACGACAGAAGCTGTCTATGAATACGGGAAGCAACTGCCACAGTCGATGATGCCATACTGGGACAGATATGGCAAGAATTCAATTACTGTGTTGACATCTGCCAGGTTACTCATGGTTCGCACATCGAATGTTTGTAAAAAAAAAACTTTCAGAGTTTCTCTTCAAAATGCAATATTTATGAAATGTGTCCAATGTTTAGTTCCTGTGCAATAAATAATTGAGTGTTCTTGGGCTGTATTTACCCCCTGTATTTGTGTGCCAATCAAACTTAATAGTAGAAAATCTAAAAGCATGCCCCTGAATTGCTTCAATGTCTTCCTTTAATCTGACCTGGTGGATCTCACACTGTCGAGCAGTACTCCAGATGCATATGCTCCAAGAAAAAATTTGGGAAAACAGGAATTCAAAAGAGAATATATGAAAATGGTGAGACAAATCTGGGAAATTGAGTTTAAAATCACCACCACACAACTCCATAAAACTGCAAACAAGCTACAAAAATGTAAATTTCTTAACTCCACTTTGGATGTGTTTCAAATAGACCAAGTTGTTATAGCTAATAAGGATACAAAAATACTCAGTGTAATAACAAGAAAGGAACTTTTTAGTCATTTCACCATCTCGTACATATAAAGATTAGATTTAAATCTGTCAGGAAAGAAACACTAATGAATAAAACACTCATCATTAATCCTTTAACACCCATAATGCTAGTAAAAAATTGTTCAACAAATTGTTGACTCATATACTTTGAGTTGTAAGAAACTTGCAGTCATACAGAAAACCATTATGAGATTATGCTAACCTCAAAGAAAGAGAGAACACAGGCAGTGGAACATTGCCTGTGGTCAGGGGTGAGTAGATGCTGGGGAACAAGCATTGACAACTTTCAATAGCAACAAACCTCGGAAAATGGCAGGAATTCTTAAAAGTATAGAAAAGGATATCCAAGGCTATAAAAAAAAAAGAGTGTACACTGGGCAAAGATACTGAAGAAAACTTGATTAACAACAACACCAGAAACTTTTACAAAATCTTTCGAGAGAATTTAAAAGGTATTGGCCACCTACAGTGTGCTTCTGCCTACCTGATGGGTCACTTGAACCAACATAAAAATAACAGTAATTTTAGCCAATTATTTTCACTCATTTCTCAACTGTGTGCCTCTGAAATAACAACTAGATTTTGTAGGCAAAAAACTTCTGATTAAAAATCATCCGTTGAGAAACTGAAGGAAGTAATCAGCACTTTGGGAAACAAGTCATCTGCTGAAGACAGAATCTCATAACAGAAGTACGAATATATGGATACTGTGCAACAGTAATCTCACACAAGCAACTCACAGAATTATATTAAACAATTGTGAAACAGAAAAAAATTTCTGAAGAGAGGAAATGTGCATTAATTCATCCTCCCCTTAAAAAAATGAAATAACATGAGTCTGGATAATTACAGAGGATTTCATTGCATACTGTTATGTCCTAAATTATCTCAAAAGCTCTGTGAAGTCAACTGTATGAACAAGTAGACTCATTAATAGGAGAGTATAAGGCACGATTTTGCAAAGGGAAATCTTGTGTGGATTAGTTAGAGGAACAAAACACAATTTTGCAAAGATGAGGACATGTAAATACTGTGGTAACTTCTGTCAAGTGTCGGAAAGGCTTGTGATTTGATAGAAAAAACTTGATTTTAAAAACTTGAGGGATTCAAAATTGACAGGAAAACAATGATAGTTATTCAGCAGACATTAATGCGTACAACCCCAAAAGTTAAATACATGGGAGAAATTGCAGAAGCATTTCAAATGCACAACAGTGTGCAGCCAGAGATTCGTGTTCCCCCTCCAATTTAAAATAATTGTGCAAAAAATTATGAAGACATAGGGGACGGAGATAGGGGATTTGAACTTGAGATTAAAAAAAACGAGAATCAACATGAGGTGCTCTTCTTTGGTAGACAATCACTATTCTAAGAAACTGTAGAGAAGCCAAACTTGTTCTGGAGAAGCTTCATAAAATGTCACAGAAAGCTGGTCTACAAATCACCTAGGAGAAAACTCAGTAATGACAGGAAGCCTACAGACAATCTGTCCATTTTAACTGTCACAAGATACACACATTCAATATCCAGGAGAGATCATCCAAGCAGCAAGAGTAATGTACTTTATTTATCCTGGTCTGATAACGGCCATCAGGTTCTATTTTGCATCTGGCCAGGGTTTCACACATACAGTACCTTGTTTACATCTGAATTACCTAAGAAACAACAATTTTAAGATGGCAAATTGTATTAAAATGATTTAAGTGTCTGAAGTGGCAATGTGAGTAAGTAATACTGACTTTGAACTGGTAAAGTTCATACTGGCAGTACTAATAGTACTACAGCTGGTGGTGGTGGTAATAATGACGACAATAATAGTGGCATGTACAATTAAGGATTTATAAATGTACAAGATAATTTTCTGATATAGTGAGATCTGCGGAAAGACAATTTAAGAAGTCTTCACCAGCTAAGAATTCTGGGAAAAGAGAAGATCTGGGTGGAGCATAATTATATGCTCATATATCAGTTCAAGAGTTCAAAGAGCAAATTAAAAGGAGCCAAACCTGGCTACTTCAGGATATTTGTAGAGGACACACGTTCGTCACTTTCTGGTAATGGATGTAATCTCTATGAATATATTCCTCTTGTTTATCTTCTTCATTGTTTGATGTGTGTAGCACATTATGTGATAAATCAGAGCATATTTATGCCCCTACTCCACCCAGCTGTTGGTTACATCTGTTGTGTCTTAGAAAGATGTAGTCGTCTCAATTTACTGAACTTGTTGTCACACTTAGTTTGAGGAATGTCTCTGGCAGAAGTATTAGATGTATATTCAGGTCTCGAAATATGACAGAATTTGTCATGATGAGGTGGCAGAGATTGGACATTTGCATGTGAGGTATGTAGTTTAGTGCATTTGGTTGCAAGGCTCATGAAGATGGTAGATGCTGGTGAGGGTGGAAGAACAAAGGATACCAAAGTGCACTGTGGGAGTACGGTTCCTTGAAGTGAAAGTGGGAGATACCTCCAGGAGGAGTGAGGTTTTGAGGCCAAGGCCAGCAGATTTTTCACTGGTCATTGAATGGCCAACTGGAGACAGGAGGAGAAAGATCCTGAACAGAGCTAGAATAATCTGTGCACAACAATACTGAAAGCTAGGTAAACAGACTAAAAGCAGAGTGTTCTATTATTGGTTCTAATGATACGTAACCACAGTGAAAATGATGATAAACTGTTAAATAAAAGTAAAAGTAAGACTGTAAATATCATCTGAATCAGAGCCGTGTGGGGATAGTGAAGTAAAAGAAAAGTAATGAATTGTATTTGGTATTGGAGGTGTGAGAATTGAACAGAAAATTTGTACTAAAAGTAATACCAGACAAACAGATAATAATAAGATAGAAACTGTTTTAAGTCAAATATTAGTAAAATAAATTGTTTCTTTAGAAAATAAAGACATGAAAGTAAACACACAAAATTAGTCAGCAAGAACTGACATATTTTTTAGCTTGTAAAATTCAGACATTCCAGTTGATCTGCATTTCAGACTGATCGTTCCTATTTTAGGTCTTCACCATCGTCCTGCCATCATTTGTCCACAAGTTTTGTAACTGAAATCTTGAAATCGTACTGTTCAAAATCTTTAGTCTTTCAGAAGTGAGATGCTCACTTATTGTCACACTTCAGGAGTTTCTTTCTCAAAAGCATGTCAGCTCATGTGGAGTCATCGTAATAAAAAAATTAGTTTTTGTCAATGCAAAGCTACTACTGGAATAACTCTTTGCTGCAGAAGGTACTGTGATTCATGGTCAAACAAAACTGACTGGTTGATAACCAGGAAAGAAAATTCTCAGGAAAATATTTGGTCCAGTTTTCTGTGAATGAATTTGGATAAAGAAGCCCTTTAGAGATATCTATAGATAGACAGAAAAAATTAGACACCTTTAGATAAAGAAGGATAAAATTCTGTGGGTTTATCAGAGGATGAACAGCAACAGGCTCGCAGGCAGATTGCGGTAGCAAACACTTGAAAAAAATTCAAAATGGATCATGGGTCCAGATAAGATACTAAAGAAGTGCGACTCCCACAAGATAACATAATCAATCGAAAAAGTCTAGAAAGACCATGAAACCTACTCTTAAACAACAACACATGGAAAACAGAAATGGAAATAAATGTTTGGAAGACCACAAGGGACCACAGAGGACATATGTAGAGAAATTGGGAAGAATGTAGGAATAAGAAGAATATTTTAAATTTAGACACTCTCTCATTGATGTGTGGCTGTGTTAGATGACATAGGTGCTTGCCATATAGTGTTTTTCTTTTTCCAATTTACTTTCTTCATGTCATCAACAGATACGAAGAAAGTAAATTGGAAAAAGAAAACACTACATGGCAAGCACCCGTATCATCCAACACAGTAACACATCGATCAAGACGCATCCAACACATGGGTAAGGAAAGGCAATATATACAGTGAGATGGAAGGATTCATGATTGCAATACAGGTTCAAACAATAAACACCAGATATTACAGCAAGCATATTATTAAAGATCCCAATACCACAAGAGATAAATGCAGATTCATCTTATTTCACAAGGCTATCCTGGACATGAATAAAGATGTAAATGTAGAATAAATTTATGCTTAGATTTACCACTATAAAACTTTTATTTCCAAAAGAGCCATCAAATTTATCAGTAGTACATATTCTATATACATGCAAGTATAATGGGGTACTTTTCAGCATTTGGTTTAGGTTCATTTACCTTTTATGAAAGTTAAATATTCCCTCCAATGGACATGCAAGAAACATTGAGGCAATAGACTTGTCCCATACTTGTTGAAGCACATTTGGAGTTACTGTGCTCAAAGTTGTTTCTTTAGTTATCCCTAAGTTGCTGTATGGGAAGGCAAATAGATGGAGTCTTCGACAAATACTGACAAAACATTTACATACTGCGAGATCAGACAAAATTCAAGGTCAGCAGCTGAATGTGAGATGTGTATGCCCCTTATGGCTGATACATCATTAAGGCAGCTTACTGTTGGGAAGTGCTCTTTCTATGATAATACATGAATCTTTGTCATCTATATGCCTATAAAATAACAGCACTCCATGTAATAATCCCTATTGCTTTCATGTCATGTTGTACTCCTTAATTTACTGTGGGAATGAAACTGATTTGGCATTTAACGACTTTGATGTTCAATGCAGTGAGCTAGCTCAAGGGAATGGCATAATATTCAAACTGCAGTAGTGAAAAAAAAAAACATTCTATAGCAATTCAGAAATAAATTTGGGGTTCTTTTCTTTTCCTGCTCCATCAATAAAATCTGATTATTTTTTACATTTTTCTCTTTTACTTCACCTAACTCTATGTGCATGACAGGTGAAAGATGTTTCAGGACACTTTTATTTTTGAAGTATCAAGTAGGAAATTTGTTTTCAAATGAATCAATGTTTTTATAGTTAATTACAGAGCTAAAAACGAAGTGTTGAAATGAAGTGTTCATTTCTACTTAAAATTTTCTTCAATAACTTTTCCAGTTACATAGCGTCTCTGTTAATACTTCACTACTGGCCATTAAAATTGCTACACCAAGAAGAAATGCAGATAATAAATGGGTATTCAATGGACAAATATATGATACTAGAACTGACATGTGATTACATTTTCACGCAATTTGGGTGCATAGATCCTGAGAAATCAGTACCCAGAACAACCACCTCCAGTCATAATAACGGCATTGATACGCCTGGGCATTGAGTCAAACAGAGCTTGGATGGCATGTACAGATACAGCTGCCCATGCAGCTTCAAAGCAATACCACAGTTCATCAAGAGTACTGATTGGCGTATTGTGATGAGCCAGCTGCTCGGCCACCATTGACCAGACGTTTTCAAGTGTTGAGAGATCTGGAGAGAGTGCTGGCCAGAGCAGCAGTTGAACATTTTCTGTATCCAGAAAGGCCTGTACAGGACCTGCAACCTGCCGTTCTGCATTATCCTGCTGAAATGTAGGGCTTCACAGGGATTGAATGAAGGGTAGAACCACGGTAGTAACACATCTGAAACGTAACGTCCACTGTTCAAAGTGCCGTCAATGCGAACAAGAGGTGACAGATGTTTAAGCAATGGCACCCCATATCATCACTCTGAGTGATATGCCAGTATGGCGATGACGAATACATGCTTCCAATGTGCATTCACTGGAATGTCGCCAAACACAGATGTGACCTCATGATGCTGTAAACAGAACCTGGATTCATCCGAAAAATGACGTTTTGCCATTCGTGCACCCAGGTTTGTCATTGAGTACACCATCGCCGGCGCTCCTGTCTATGGTGCAGCAACAAGGGTAACCACAGCCATGGTCTCAGAGCTGATAGGCCATGCTGCTGCAAACATCGCCAAACTGTTCGTTCAGATGGTTGTTGTCTTGCAAACTTCCCCATCTGTTGACTCAGGGATCGAGATGTGGCTGCACGATCAGTTAAAGCCATGTGTATAAGATGCCTGTCATCTCAACTGCTAGTGATACAAGGCTGTTGGGATCCAGCACGGCATTCCGTATTACCCTCCTGAAACCGCCGATTCTATATTCTGCTAACAGTAATTGGATCTCGACCAATGCAAGCCGCAATGTCGCGATACGGTAAACCGCAATCGCGATAGGCTACAATCCGACCTTTATCAAAGTCAGAAATGTGGTGGTATGCATTACTCCTCCTTACACAAGGCATCACAACAATGTTTCACTAAGAAACGCTGGCCAACTGCTGTTTGTGTATGAGAAATCGGTTGGAAACTTTCCTCATGGCAGTATGTTGTAGGTGTCGCCACAAGCACCAACCTTTTGTGAATTTTCAGAAAAACTAATTATTTGCATATCACAGCATCTTCTTCCTGTCAGTTAAATTTCAAATCTGTAACACTTCTTCTTCATGGTGTAGCAATTTTAATGGCATGTAGTGTATTTCTAAGTATTGTTTGGAATAATGAGGAGTTAATGGGTTTAATACAAATTTATTTATTGTTTCATCAGTTTTAAAACACCAGTAATTCTTTGTAATATTTCAGGTGGCTGCCTCGATAAGAAATGCATCTGATAATGTAAGGTACGTTTTTATTATTCATTGCACAATTCTTTGAGCAGTAGAAAGTTTGAGTTACTCTATGTGAAAGTAAAATACACAATAACCTCTAGGGACCAAAATACCAGAAGTTATTTTTAAAAAGTTATGTTTTTGGAGTTCTGTTTTTTCTACATATTAACTATTTATAGTATATACATACAGTATACATTATATACATAATACAGCAATATTATGCAGATTATCAGAGAAACCAGTAACCTGAAAAATTATACACTCAGATAATTTTCTAATGGCACAAATCTAGTGTATTGTGCTGTCACAGACAGGGACAAAAATGCCTGAAAAATTGTACTTGCAGATAATTTTCTAATGGCAAACATTCAGTATATTGTACTGTCACAGGAAGAAAAAAAAATGTCTGCTTACTTCATGGCCAACTATGAAAGCATCTGTAAAACTACTCGTAATGATCAGTTTTGATGTTGCAGCTAAACTTTCTAAAGTGTCCAAGGCATTTAACACTTCATGGTTGGTAGGCAAAATGGTCTTCTCCTCATATTCTTCTGATGCATTTTGCACCTCAGACACTAATGTTTGTACCTCAGTTTTACGACTAACTGCAGGATTTGAAATGTCTTGCAAAATATTCCATTTTTAGGTAAAGTAATATTGTTATCATCTAACATTCCAACAGAATATCTCCAGGCATTTCTAAAACAGTTCTGTATGTGTTGTGATGAAACTGATTCCTAGCTTGTATTGGATCCAGTACAGTCAAAATTGGTGTTTCCATCTCATTTTCAGCGATGCAGATTGCCCAAGTGGCTTGTGATACAATGTCTTCATAGCAACAGTAATGCCTTGATTCAAAGGCTGAAGGCAGCGTAATGTATTTGGAGGTAAAAGGTGAACCTTCAAATTAGTTAATATTAAAACAAAAGAAGCCATTTATGATTATCTGTCAATCCAAGCTTTCCAATAATGAGGGTAGACACAAGGTAAAGCATCAATTTCATGTTCTTAAAACATATCTATTTCTCAGCTTTACTGATCACCCAAGAATGTTGTTTATCTATGTCATGTGAACTACAGACAAGTACAACAGTTAAACATTGTTTACTGCTGGCCACACATTGGCACATGTCACCTTTTATTTTGTGGGTTTGCTTGGCAGAAGTTGTAAAGAAATCCTAGTTTTGTCTGCATTGTAGGCATAAGACACTGCAACCTTTTCTCTTACTTGGTCAAATTCATGCAACCAGTACTTGCCCCTTCTTCATCAACTTTATTCATTTCACTGCCAGTCACTGAGCATGAAATTAGGCCTCTGTTTTGAAACTTATACAGCCAACAAGCAAAATAACTGAAGTCTACTTTGAATGTCTAAATTTTTTTCAGTTTCATTTATTGTTGACTGAATTAAAGTTCCACTTACAGGTACATTGGAAGTACGCATATAGCTGAACCACTACAAAAGTAAAAGTTCAGCGTCTTCATACATAGCCCTCTGGAGTCATTTCGATTTGCACCTGGAACCCAGTGCAGCAGAATTAAGAAGTTTCCATTTAAGTAGTGTGGATAACATAGATTTTCTGAGTCTACACTTTCTGCCAGTTATGCTATTTTTCAATACACCATGGTCTGCTTCCTGCAGAATTTTTAGTTTCAGTTGCTGATCTGTGTTTTTTCCATTATAATTGTCCAGGCTGTTATGCCATGGTCAGTTGATGAATTCTGTGTCAATTCCTGTTTCATCCCCGTCTGCAGAGAACATCTTTATGAGAGTCTGTTGCTCAATGGAAGGTCCAACACACCCACTGGCTCGCTACTGACTGATTATGTTTATGATCTATGTTTTTTGCTTCCTATTGCCCTGACTACCCTGTTACTGCTTGGAACTTAATGTTACTTATACTGGTTCTATTTCAAGAATATAAAAAGCGCATCTCAACATAGAATTGCACTTGTTGATCAGTTTTTCATACTTTTGGTGTCACAATTGTTGATAGTGATTGTTGACCAATGTTATGCACAAAGTTCAGCCAGAGAAACATTAGGGAAAAAAAGAAAAAAACATTGACAATTCAGGTTAAATTAAAAATGTAATGATGCAAAGGACTAAAAAAACAGCTCATAATTCATGCTGACTGAAATTTGTTTAACCAGTAAAACTTGAAATATACATGATAGTTCATTATTATCAATAAGTAAAAATATTACAAAGCAGTATGGTTAGTAACATATTTCATAAAACAGCTGGTTTGTGTTTCTGTTCCTTAATAAAAAGTGTACTTCTTTTATACAAAAATGAAAACTAAATTTCAGGTGAAATGTCAGCTAACTACTCTAATTGAATGTGACACGGAAGTCACAGAAATTCAACATAGCGGGTGGAACATTTATACTTAACACCTGCTTTGTTTAACCTTTAAATCAAAAAGTGGAAGGGCTGACCCAGTAAAGTGAACATTTCAATTTGAATGTGCTTATTAACTACCAAAACCAATATCACCTAAAAACTGACAGAGGCCACTCAGGCAAGATTATTTACAAAACACTCATTACATAAAATCATAAGCAAGTTAATAAATGATTAGCCAACGATCTACCATAAACTTTGAGGAATGCCACTATGGCCGAATTTGACCATAACTTTAACAAAACAACTATAGTAAAGACATGTTATTCAAGACCCTTTCAATTCCAATACTTTAACATTAGATGTAAAATAACAGTGGACACACAGCCTCAATTTTAACATTAATACTTTGACACACACTCCTGGAAATTGAAATAAGAACACCGTGAATTCATTGTCCCAGGAAGGGGAAACTTTATTGGCACATTCCTGGGGTCAGATACATCACATGATCACACTGACAGAACCACAGGCACATAGACACAGACAACAGAGCATGCACAATGTCGGCACTAGTACAGTGTATCTCCACCTTTCGCAGCAATGCAGGCTGCTATTCTCCCATGGAGACGATCGTAGAGATGCTGGATGTAGTCCTGTGGAACGGCTTGCCATGCCATTTCCACCTGGCACCTCAGTGGGACCAGCGTTCGTGCTGGATGTGCAGACCGCGTGAGACGACGCTTCATCCAGTGCTCAATGGGGGACAGATCCGGAGATCTTGCTGGCCAGGGTAGTTGACTTACACCTTCTAGAGCACGTTGGGTGGCACGGGATACATGTGGACGTGCATTGTCCGGTTGGAACAGCAAGATCCCTTGCCGGTCTAGGGATGGTAGAACGATGGGTTCGATGACGGTTTGGATGTACCGTGCACTATTCAGTGTCCCCTCGACGATCACCAGAGGTGTACGGCCAGTGTAGGAGATCGCTCCCCACACCATGATGCCGGTTGTTGGCCCTGTGTGCCTCAGTCGTATGCAGTCCTGATTGTGGCGCTCACCTGCACGGCGCCAAACACGCATACGACCATCTTTGGCACCAAGGCAGAAGTGACTCTCATCGCTGAAGACGACACGTCTCCATTCGTCCCTCCATTCACGCCTGTCGCGACACCACTGGAGGCGGGCTGCACGATGTTGGGGCGTGAGCGGAAGACGGCCTAACGGTGTGTGGGACCGTAGCCCAGCTTCATGGAGACGGTTGCGAATGGTCCTCGCCGATACCCCAGGAGCAACAGTGTCCCTAATTTGCTGGGAAGTGGCGGTGCGGTCCCCTACGGCACTGCGTAGGATCCTACGGTCTTGGCGTGCATCTGTGCGTCGCTGCGTTCTGGTCCCAGGTCGACGGGCTCGTGCACCTTCAGCTGCCCACTGGCGACAACATCGATGTACTGTGGAGACCTCACACCCGACGTGTTGAGCAATTCGGTGGTACGTACACCCGGCCTCCCGCATGCCCATTAAACGCCCTCACTCAAAATCCGTCAACTGCACATACAGTTCACGTCCACGCTGTCGTGGCATGCTACCAGTGTTAAAGACTGCGATGGAGCTCCGTATGCCACGGCAAACCGGCTGACACTGACGGCGGCGGTGCAGAAATGCTGTGCAGCTAGCGCCATTCGACGGCCAACACCTCGGTTCCTGGTGTGTCCGCTGTGCCGTGCGTGTGATCATTGCTTGTACAGCCCTCTCGCAGTGTCCGGAACAAGTATGGTGGGTCTGACACACCGGTGTCAATGTGTTCTTTTTTCCATTTCCAGGAGTGTATTTATTAAAACATAAATTGGCCAATCTTGCTTCTACTCGTGCATTACCCCTATTTCAATTTGTGTTCATAACTCTGCACTCACATGACCATAAATGTTGTTGTTCCTCCCGCTGCACCACACCAATTCCCACCATATCAAACTTTCATTTCATGTTCTCTGACACAGCTAGTCAATCAAGGGACTTAACGCTCTGCAGTCTGACTTGTAGGCATGTTGTTTTTTTCCTCTGATGATATCTGTCAGAGTAGCCCCCTCCCAGAGATCTTATTGGGAAACTGTAATATTAGTGGAATATTTTATCCGATTTGGATGTCATATCATTACACTATACAGTAGAGCTGCATGTGTTTACAAATTATAACAGGGGTAATTCCCCTTGCTTTCAGCTGTTCACAGTACTAACATAGCAAGTCCATATTGGCTAATGGTACAAGACCAGATCATACATATAATAATCTAAACCATTTAGCATCTACATCTACATAGATACTCTGCAACCCACCATTCAGTATGGTGCCTGCTGGTACCTTAGGAAAAACCTGCCTTCCATATTCATTAACCACATCCCTAGATATCCTTCCATTGCAGTTTTATGTACTGTATGTCTGTCCATTTCATTAAGGCATGCAAATCACTGCACTTTGGCAAGATAAATACACCATGTAGTCAAAAGTATCCAGACTCCCCAAGAAACATAGTGTTGTTGATGATGATGATGATGTTGTCTTCAGTCCACAGATGGTCTGAAGTAGCTCTCCATGCTACTCTATCCTGTGCAAGCTTCATCATCTCTCTATACCTACTGCAACCTACATCCTTCTGAATCTGTTTAGTGTATTCATCTGTTGATCTCCCTCTACAATTTTTACCCTCCATACTGCCCTACAATACTGAATTGGTGATGCCTTGATGCCTCAGATTATGCCCTATCAACTGATCCCTTCTTCTAGTCAAGTTGTGCCACAAATTTCTCTTCTCCCTAATTCTATTCAATGCCTCCTCATGAGTTATGTGATCTACCCATCTAATCTTCAGCATTCATGTGTAGCACCACATTTCGAAAGCTGTTATTCTCTTCTTATCTAAACTATTTTTGTCCACATTTCACTTCTATACATCGCTACACTCCATACAAATACTTTCAGATATGACTTCCTGACACTTAAATTTATACTCGATGTTAACAAATTTCTCTTCTTCAGAAATGCTTTCCTTACCATTGACAGTCTACATTTTATATCCTCTCTACTTTGAACATCATCAGTTATTTTGCTCCCCAAATAGTAAAACTCATTTACTACTTTAAGCATCTCGTTTCCTAGTCTAATTCCTGCAGCATCATCCAATTTAATTCGACTACATTCCATTATCCTTGTTTTGCTTTTGTTGATGTTCATCTTATATCTTCCTTTCAAGACACTGTCCATTCCGTGCAGCTGCTCTTCCAGGTCCTTTGCTGTCTCTGACAGAATTACAATGTCATCAGCGAACCTCAAAGTTCTATTTTTCTTCTCCATGGATTTTAATTCCTAACCGAATTTTCTTTTGTTTCCTTTACTGCTTGCTCAATATACAGATTGAATAACATCAGGGATAGGCTACAACCCTTCCCAACCACTGCTTCCCTTTCATGTCCCTCGGCTCTTATAACTGCCATCTGGTTTCTGTACAAATTGCAAATAGCCTTTTGCTCCCTGTATTTTACCCCTGCTACCTTTAGAATTTGAAAGAGAGTATTCCAGTCAACCTTGTCAAAAGTTTTCTCTGAGTCTACAAATGCTAGAAACATAGGTTTGCCTGTCCTTACTCTATTTTCTAAAATAAGTCGTAAGGTCAGTATTGCCTCCTGTGTTCCAGTATTTCTACAGAATCAAAACTCATCTTCCCCAAGGTCAGCTGGTATCAGTTTTTCCATTTGTCTGTAAAGAATTCGCATTAGTATTTTGCAGCTATTGCTTGTTCTACTGATATTTCAGTAATTTTCACATGTTCCTTTGGGATTGGAATTATTATATTCTTCTTATTATGTTCTTATTATATTCTTCTTACATTCTTCTTCTAATTCTTATTTTATTCTTCTTATTATATTCTTCTTGAAGTCTGAGGGTATTTCGCCTGTCTCGTGCATCTTGCTGACTAGATGGTAGAGTTTTGTTAGGCCTGGATCTCCCAAGGCTGTCAGTAGTTCTAATGGAATGTTGTCAACTCCCGGGATCTTGTTTCGACGTAGGTCTTTCAGTGCTCTGTGAAACTCTTCACACAGTATCATATCTCCTATTTCATCTTCATCTGCAGTCTCTTCCATTTCTACAATATAGTCTTGTATAGACCCTCTATATACTCCTTCCAGCTTTCTGCTTTTCCTTCTTTGCTTGGGACTGGGTATCCATCTGAGCTCTTGATATTTATGCTAGTGGTTCTCTTTTCTACCAAGGTCTTTTTAATTTTCCTGTAGGCAGTATCTATCTTACCCCTAGTGAGATAAGCCTCTACATCCTTACATTTGCCCTGTAGCCCTCCCTGCTTATCCATTTTGCACTTCCTGTCGCTCTCATTTTTGAGACATTTTTATTCTTTTTTGCCTGCTTCATTTACTGCATTTTTGTATTTTCTCCTTTCATCAATTAAATTCAATATCTCTTCTGTTACCCAAGGATATCTACTAGCCCTTGTCTTTTTACCGACTTGATCCTCTGCTGCCTTCACTATTTCATCTCTCAAGGCTACCCATTCTTCTTCTACTGTATTTCTTTCCCCCATTCTTGTCAGTCGTTCACTAATGCTCTCTCTGAAGCTCTCTACAACCTCTGGTTCTTTCAGTTTGTCCAGCTCCCATCTTCTCGAATTCCCACCTTTTTGCGGTTCCTTCAGTTTTAGTCTACTGTTCATAACCAATAGATTGTGGTCAGAGTCCACATCTGCCCAGTCTACAACCTGGTTACTGAATCTCTGTCTTACCATTATATAATCAATTTCATATTAGGTACATTGTGTTGCCACCTACCGCCAGGTACTTAATACCAGTGACCTCAGTAGTAATTAGACATCGTGAGAGGGCATAATGGGGTGCTCTGCAGAACTCAGGCTTCCAACGTGGTCAGGTGATTGGGTGTCACTTTGTCATACATCTGTATGTGAGATTTCCACACTCTTCAACATCCTTAGATCCACTGTTCCGACTGTGGTAGTTAAGTGGAAACGTGAAGTGATACATACAGCGTAAAAACTTAGAGGCTGACCTTGTCTGATGACTGACAGAGACTGCTGGCAATTGAAGAGGGTTGTAATATGTAATATGTAATAGGTAGACATCCATCCAGACCATCAAACAGGAATTCAAAACTGTATCAGGATCCACTGTAAGTACTATGACAGTTAGGTGGGAGGGGAGAAAACTAGCATTTCATGACTGAGCTTGTGCTCATAAGCCACACACAAAGCTGGTAAATGCCAAACAATGTCTCATTTGTTGTAAGGAGTGTAAGCATTGGACAGTTGTTGTTTTAAGCACCTTCTTGTTTGCCACTGTTGAAGATCAATTCAGGGATGGTGATTGCATCTGTAACACGATCGAGCACCTTTCATAATGCACAGCCTGTGGCAGAGTGGTTACATGACAATAACATCCCTGTAATGGACAGGCCTGCACCGAATACTGACCTGAATCCTATAGAACACCTTTGGAGTTTTTTGGAACACCGACTTCATGCCAGGTCTCACTGACCAACATAGGTACCTCTCCTCATTGTAGCACTCTGTGAAGAATGGGCTGCTATTCCCCAAGAAACCTTCCAGCACCTGATTGAATGTATGCCTGTGAAATTGGAAGCTGTCATCAAGGCTAAGGGTGGGCCAACACTATACTGAATTCCAGCATTACCGATGGAGGGTGCCACAAACCTGTTGCATTTTAAGCTGTGTGTCTGTATACTTCTGATCAGATAGTGTACTTCATGTGGGAAATGGGTACCACACAACTGAAACATGTGAAGTAAATTACCTATTATGAAAAGTCACAAAATTATGAAAACATGACATTGTGCCATAGAGATTCTGATAGAGTTTTTAAATGCACATTTACATAGATTCTCACAACAGACTTTAGTATGTCATTGGTTCTCATAAGTTATTTTTTGGAAGTTACACAACAATTAAGAATGGCTGGAAGAAATAAGGCAGGACAAAGTTAAGGAAAATTGAGTAACTAAAATGGTAAGCCACAAATAACAGACATAAAATGTTAAATTCAAGTTCATAAGGGTTGACAGCATGTGGTACTGCTCATGTAATCAGCCATGAGATGATGCTGTAAGTCCCTAATATTACGAACTTTGCTGTGGGATTTTAAAGGACAAGAACGCTATGAGAAATACCAGAAAGCTGCACATGAATCAGGAACATAGTGTTGCAACAATTGTATCAGAAAGCTGCACATGAATCAGGAACATAGTGTTGCAACAATTGTATCAGCTTGAGCCATGACTATCCAGCATTAAATAAGGATATTTACTTTGCCATTCAGTTTTGTTATGAGAAGGTTATTCCAATGAGACATCTTAGTATATTCATTCTTGGAGCTTTCACTAGCAAAGTCTTTAAGAACACATTTCATGGTGGTTTAAGGGCTGCAGCAGGAGATAGGGGTGTTACTAACTGTTCTACTCTATCCCGACAGAATAAGACAGAAAATACTTGAAACCTAAAGCCATCACCATAATCGCTGGGGAAAAAACATACAGGAAATAACAACTGTCAATTTAATGTGACTTGAAGCTTTTAGAGCATCAGGCACAACTACCTCGTACCATGAATCACAAGTGGACTCAGTCCACTAGATGTAAACATAGATGGTTTCATGGTGGAACCACCAAGTTCCACAGGAAAAACCCACAAATTGTCACCTCCCTACTCCCTTGTATTAACAAAACAAAAGCTTATCTTTGGTTTAATTACTCTTATACTGCAATGGAACATTCATGGTTTGATAGCACATGTAGAGCAACTGAAACATTTTATTTGTAGAAGATCACTGCATTTCACTCGAGTCACTTCGTATGTCTTTAAGTACTCCCATGCTGTCAGGGCACAGTATCTGACTGGTTGCCGCTGGGGTAAGTACTGCTGGGTGGACAACCTGTGTTGATGGTTGTGTGTGAGGTATAAGTGAGGATAAGTGAGGAATTAGATCAAACACTAGCTGTATGAATACTTACAGCAGATACACAACAATAGCAATAGATTTTTTGCAAGAAGCATTGCTAATATTGTCCTAAAATTTCGACAGCCAGTTCGTTTGTAGGAGACATTAATGTCAGTAAGGTGCAGGGGTAATGCCATTATCTCCAGGTGGGTCCTGAATACAAGTGGTAGAATTTACTTCAGCACAGTTATTTAATTTCTCACAACTAATCTCTAATCCTGCTTCATTATAGTTGTAACCTCCATATATGGGCATGTCAAAAGGTGGTCATTTTGGTGGGTACCACATAGAGCAAACAGAAAATTGTTTTTCCATCTGGTGATTTTCAAAATTGCTTACTTCTTCCCAGACTGTGATTATTGCAAGGTAAATTCACGACACTGTTGGTGCACTTGTCCTGTTGTGTTAGTGAGTGTCAACCCACAGTAGTCACCTTACTCAAAGCTTGGTGATAATTCCAATATTGCTCATCTCCAGACCACGCCTGTACAGTGAATATTTAGCCCAGAACAGCTGTCTACAACGTTTGTTTTGTCAGCTGGTTCAAGAAAAATGAGTTGCAACCAGGAGGATTTATTATTGTTGTGATAGTCCATAAAACAGCTATATCAGGCAGAGAGAAATCTAAAACACCAGAGGGGAGACAGGGTGATAGCTCAGACAGTGCAAATGTAGTGCCTCAAAGAACCTACATATCACTTTTTGTTTTCAAGTAGTGCTACATAACAACCTAACTAATAGCAACCTTTCAGCTTTATATGAGAAAGCTGATTTGCCTCTTATACTGAACGCAGGGAAAATGATACATTGCACAATAATTACTGTAATGTAGCCCTCACTAACTGTAAACCAAATTAGTAGGAAAGTTCGATCAGCATGTAGCATATCCCATCTGTAGAATCCAAGAAACTATGTACTCACATCTAGCCTACATTGGAAGGCTATTGCTCCACCCTGAGCATGTGGATGGCTGGAATACACTGCCTTTCCCTAATCTGATAATATGTTGGAACAGTGTGTAATTGTGGCTGTGTCCTCCTCATATGTGTGTTTATACTGCTGTTTGTCGAAAATCAGCACCTGTCATCTGTAGATGTGAAAGTGGGGGGTGTTTTCATCCACTTTCATTATGGGTACACCAGGCATCTACCACTACAATCTGGCCTATGTGGAAGCATACTATGGGATATAATATTCTACATTAACTTAGTGTCTGGAGATGTTAGAAAGTAGCCCGTTTTATTGTGAGTTTCTCTTAAACAACCATTTCTGACATATGGCATTAGTGACAGTGTATAACTGTTACATGCAATGTAGGGATTAACTGCAAAGATTCTGCTTAATCACATAGAAAATAACTTTCAATCTAGTCTGATTAAAACTACTTGATAGTTGATATGTGTCACTTGCCACTGCAGTGTTGCTGCATCCACTGCCAGCTACTGTTCAGTTATAGGCAACACACAAACACTGAGGGTAACTTCACAAATACTGTTAATATGAAATGCACAGCATGACAGAAATGGGAGATGTTCTGTTCAAAGCTGATTATAAGTGAGCTATGACTAAACTAAGGTAGATGACAGGTTTTGTGGCCTTGAGTTTGAACTCATGTCCTAACCTTACCATAACTGTGTGATAATCACAATATCCCAGGAAACAGTGACCAACAATCTGCAGCACAATTTAGATCATGATCATTTTGTTGAGAGGTTTTAAGGCTAACCTCTATGAGCAAACACAAGACAGAAAAATTTCCTAATATGTTTGTTTGTGTAGCTATATTCTGCAGCCAAATTTCACTTGTTGACGAAAGCAAAATGTAATTTCCTACTGTCATTGGTTACATGAAACTATGTATCCACTGAAAAGCAAAACAGTCAAAAGTAACAATCAGGATGGAATAAGAATAATAGAATACAAGTATGTGCATGCTCCTACACATCCACAGCCATATCCACACTCAAATGAACTCATTGGAAAGCTCAAAGATGTCCATTTCCATTCCAATGGAATGGGGTAGCTGCAGGTGGAATGATTGGACCCAGATGTCACATGGATAGACTATGCCACTACTGACATTAATTGTTCTCAGAAGACTATGGTACGCTGTACTGTGCTTGATTTGCGCTGACATCACCTGTGATATGTGTGTTTGATTCAGCCAAGGATGTTTTTGAATTCCTGGCAACCAAATGTTGAGTTGTAAAGATATTTTTGAATGGGTGGCTGTAACTGCATTGGCATTCTTCCTTCCAGACAGTATGTCAATTAGAAAGAGCTACACATAAGCTGTGCTGCTAACAACACACATTTGATGTTGAAACAATTTGTGTGTCATTCACATTTGTTCATCAGTCTCAAAGTTTATGTATGTGTTTCTTTACTGATCTGACATTATTTCCTATATTTGTACAGTTGTCCACCTGGTTGATGGCCATAGTACCTAGAATCAAATAAAAGAACCATTTGCTTTGTGAAATAAATTGATCATTTGTGGTTTTAAGAATTTCTAACCAAAACTGAAAGTGTTCTCCAAAACAAAGAAAAATAGCCACTTGGAAAGAGTGTTTTATTTTACAATAATTGATTATTCTTTTTTTTGCTTCCCTATATGTTTGAGTGGAAACTCTTATGTCCAAAACTGGAGGATATTATATCTAATAAATGTAATATTTTGGTGTAAAAGTTTGCAGAACAGATTTTTAGAATATTGAGACTTTTTAATAACAGTACTAACTAGAAAATTTGGAAATGTAGTCAACACTGAATGAGATTGGTCGTTACTGTTTTTTCTGTGATCATTTGCTTCATAACAACGTTTCATCTTAACAAAATTATATCATCCTGGTAGAATCTAATGACAATTTTAAATCACTTACATTTACTGATTAAGTTATCTGTGATGTCCATAAATTTTTATCTCTCAGTTTAAAGTTCATGATTTTGTGGATGTTGAAATTTTGTTCTTGTGTATCTTGTAAATTGACATTTAACACATTTTTCCTCATTCCTCAGTTTCATTCATAGTGCTGGTGAGACCTGTGACATTTCGTCTCAAGAAACATTGAATGAAGGAGTAGTCGACAACGAGCTGGAGATAGATGCAGAGAAGTCAATAGATTTCACTATGTTTGGTAACTATACTGAAATACTGACTTCACAAGAAGATAGCTTATTCAGAACGAGATTCAGTTGTAGCATTAGGGAAAAGGAATTTCAGAAGTTTAACTGTAGTTTCTGCCTAAAAAGCTTCCCTTCAAAATACAGGCTCATAAATCATGTCTTCATCCACATTGATGGTGGGCAGGCACCTGCATGTGTGTGCAAGTCATGTGGTGAGGTATTGCCTACTGTTGACTGCTTGAAAAAACATTTGGGAATGAGTGAGGGTGACCAAGCATTATTGGCTGCCAACAGTGACAAACTTGACTGCTGTGATGACTATGAGAACATCCCCTCAGAGAGTGTACAAGAAGGAATCATGGAACAGAATGAGAAGCAGTCTTCAGACAAGGAAACTAGGAAAACTTTCAAGAAATCCATTAATGACATACGTAATACTCTTACTGTGACACAGCCTGGAGAAAAATCTGAAAGATGTAATGATTATGGAGTTTTATCTAGAAGTGATCATGTAAATGTCAACACTGTTCTAAGTGCAAAGAGACATTACAAATGTGATGTTTGTGGTAAATTGTTTACTCTGTTAGGTAATCTTAAGAGACACAAATTAATACACACTGGGGATAAGCCCCACAAATGCAGTGTTTGTGGAAAATCTTTTACTCAATCGGGCGATCTGAAGAGACATGAATTAATACACACTGGACACAGACCACACAAATGTGTTACTTGTGGCAAATCTTTTAATGTATTGGGTAATCTGAAGACTCATGTATTAATACACACTGGACAGAGGCCACACAAATGTGATACTTGTGGCAAATCTTTTAAGGCACTGTATCATCTCAAGACCCATTTGTTGATACACACTGGAAAGAGACCCTACAAATGTAGTCTTTGTGAAAAATCGTTTACTCAATGGAGCAGTCTGTACAGACATAAATTAATACACCCTGGACAGAGACCACACAAATGCAATGTTTGTGACAAATCTTTTTCACAACTGAGTCATCTAAAGACACACATTTTAATACACGCAGGAAAGGGACCCCATAAATGTGATACTTGTGGCTAATATTTTTCTCGCTGGGGTAATCTCAAGACACAAACTTTAGTACAAAAATGTAGTGTTTGTGGAAAATCATTTACTGATATGGGTACTGTAAAGAAACATAGATAATACACATGGGACAGACGCCGCACAGATGTGTTACCTGTGGCAAATCTTTTAATTTACTGGGTAACCTCAAGACCGCATGTTAATACACAGCAGAAAGAGACCCAACAAATGTAATTCTTTTGGAAAACCGTCTGATCACTCGAGCAATCTCAAGGCAATAATTAGTACACATTGAAGAAAGATCTTTGTGGGGAAATATTTTACAGACATTGATCATCGTAAGAAGCATGCAATAACACACACTGAGAAGAGACTACTCACAGTATTGTTGAGGTTACACGTGTTGAAAGAAGACCACACATGTGTTATGATACTTGTTTGCATGTGCTAGAGAGGGTCACAAAAATGACAAATTGACTTCTGCAGCTTCACATTTCAAGAAGATGCATACTAAATACTACATATGAATCTCACTATTGCGATTTTGTTTTGTGATAAATGCTCCATGCTTTAATGAAAACTGTCTACCAGAAATTTGTACATTGAGATATGTTTCAATCGCTTGAGTAGAAGTTCCATCCAGTAATCAGGACCCCATATGCTTCAAGAGAATGGAACAGTATGTTGCAAATTATTTGAAAGGTACTGCAATTTCAAGATTCATGGAGCTGTATGCACTAGCCAGGCGACAGCAAAAATGTGTTCATTACACATTCGTCACTGTGGCTATTTATCTCAACAATGGAGAATGATACAAAAATCTCATGGTTATGCAAACACTTTACTGAGGTATTCCTCCTTAATATTAATGCTGTGTGTGTGTAATTAATAATTTGCATATATGTGAAATTTCTTGTGCTAGTTCTCCATTAGCAAGTAACTGATAGTGGCAAGTATGCAGTGATAAGCCAGAAATTATCATGTGCCTAGTAGCATTTTGATCCACCTTCAGAATGCAATACAACAGAGCTCCTGCATGGTATGGTCTCATTAGTTTTTTTGTTAGTTTTCCAATATACATTAGACTATATATTTCTACACATAGTTCACACAGTTCCCATAAATTACAGATTATTGGTTTGTTGCTGTGTAGATAGTGTGCAATACCAACCAAATTTGTTTCATCTTGATGTAATGAGGTGAAGTGGGTGGGCAAGACAACAGTGTCAGCAATCATGCTTCTCAAACCATTGTTGTGCGATTCTGGCCTTGGGACTTGGACAGTTATCCTACTGCAAGATGATTCTACTGTCAGGGAAGTGATGCAGAGGTTGCAATAATGTTTGTGTTGTTCACAGTTGTCATTGTGCTGTCAATTATGGCCAGCTGTGTCTTAGCATTTCATATGAGTATCCCATATAGCAAGACATTCCCTCCATCTTCCTGCACCTGCTGTGTGGTGCATGTTTCGAACAACCATTCATCTGGATGATGGCATATCTGGGCACAACCATTGACCTGGTCCATCAAGAAATATCAATTCTGCCAACATGTGACATCTTTATAGGTATGGACTCAAATTTCAATTGTCCCATTTCCACTGTTGTTGTAACTGACAATGTTGTTAGATCAACATGCTAATACAAAGCTGTTATATAACTTTGCGGCCTCATGTTCAGCAATGTCTGCTGAATTGCTTGAGACTGCTCAAGCATTATTTCTTGTCTTCACAGATTGGCATCTATCCTGGTTTACAGATCAATGGGAGCATCTGAGCAGCCAATCAGATTCACTGCTTGTGAGATGCACTTACCCAGGCACCAAGTGAAACAGTCTGCTCTTTGGCAAAGTTATTTATGTCAGTTGTTTTTCACATACTGCAGCTAGAATTTTCACCCTTTCATTTTGGGTTTTATGGTTTCATTACTGTGTGATACACCCACAATGCCACTGGGTAGCATATGGCCCTCATAGGCAAGTGGGTATAATGATTTGGATCAACAGTGTATCTTCATGCAAAAGGGTCATTTGGTAAATTCTGTAGTAATTGAAATTTTCATGCTTTGTTAAATTTTATACAAATACACTACAGTCAGTTTAAGAGCTATATTTCTTGTGAAATATTTTTGTGTATTACAAAGCCCTGTACATAGTTCTGAGTCAATGAAGAATAGTTCTATGCATCAAATCTTTTAATTATGTGTCTGTTTTTAATTATAATGTAACTGCTGCATGAACATATGTGGGAAAACTATGTCATCATGTAGTGTCAGATTATAATTCCAGTTGTGTGTATAAAACACAAGGACAATTGAAAGAGCTGAAAGTGTGATTATTAGAATATGAATTTAATCCAGATGCATAATTTTTATTGTAATAAGTAAATTTATCAAATTCACTTTCTTTTTAATTGCTTTGTTTCCATTTTATTGCTTTTTAGTTGTCTTCTTTCATCCACTTTAAACATGATTTCATAGTGTGTATTTTCCTTAATTTCTCTGAATAAATGTGAGGTTTTCAGTAATCTTTACTAATGCCTTGTCTTGTATTTCATAATATTTGTTTTTGGTCAGTTTTTTTTATTTCCTACCTATTTCTTATCGGTGTAAGGTATTTGAGTTCTTATGTTTTGTCATACTTGTAATAACTTGGTTCTATTTAAGTGGTAGACATTTTTGGGTTTTGCAACACTTCAGCTGTGTGGCTTTGTACTGAGATGCGAATACATGTCTTGACTGTTCTTGCAACATAATACTGTGCCGCTATCTGATCTGTAATACTGCAGTGGCTTTTAAACATATAGGTAGTGCTGATCTATTTAGAGTAAGTGGATTCCCATTCTTCATGCACACTTGATATTAAATTTTGGTTGTGACTTGGAATGAAACTGCATGGGTTTTAAATTGTGTCAGTCTCTGTATAGTACTGTTTTTACACTATTCTGTCCACCTATTTAGTTGGATATTTCTGCTTCAGTTCCTGTTAGTATTGTGCTTTTTGTGGATGTTCTACTTTAAATACAACAAAAAATATTTTCTTCTCTCAGTAATGCCTGCTGAGACAAAAATTATTACTATTATTCAAGTAAGAACAGAGGCTTGAATTCACAAACTTACAATACTGCTTCTCACATGAAGCTTGAATTCTGGCTCGTAACTGTTCTATTTTAATAGTCTCATCTCTGAAAATGAGACTCAGATGATTCTGAACAGAAATTAAGTAAAGTAACCCACAGTAACATATTAAAAACGGATTTCAAATGACAGAAGGAATGGAAATTATTGACAATATTGCTTTGTCAAAATAAAGTGACATTAATTGTTGTAGTGTAGTATTTATACAGGGTGATTCAAAAAGAATACCACAACTTTAAAAATGTGTATTTAATGAAAGAAACATAATATAACCTTCTGTTATACATAATTACAAAGAGTATTTAAAAAGGTTTTTTTTCACTCAAAAACAAGTTCAGAAATGTTTAATATGGCCTCCCCCAGACACTCGAGCAATATCAGCCCGATACTCCAACTCGTTCCACACTCTCTGTAGCATATCAGGCATAACAGTTTGGATAGCTGCTGTTATTTCTCGTTTCAAATCATCAATGGTGGCTGGGAGAGGTGGCTGAAACACCATATCCTTGACATGCCCCCATAAGAAAAAATCGCAGGGGGTAAGATCAGGGCTTCTTGGAGGCCAGTGGTGAAGTGCTCTGTCACGGGCTGCCTGGTGGCGTGGCGCTCCATCGTGCTGAAATATGAATTGTTGTGCTTCTTGTTCGAGTTGAGGGAACAGCCAATTCTCTAACATCTCCAGATACTGTAGTCCAGTTACAGTAGCACCTTCGAAGAAAAGGGACCAAAAACTTTATTGGCTGAAATGGCAGAGAAAACGTTCACCTTAGGCGAGTCACATTCATACCGAGTTGTTTCCCGCGGATTCTCAGTGCCCCATATACAGACATTGTGACGGTTGACTTTCCCGTTAGTGTGGAAAGTTACTTCATCACTAAATACAAGCTTTGAAACGAAAGATTCCCCTGTTTCCATTTGAGCAAGGATAAAATCACAGAAATCGATTCTTTTAATCTTATCAGCTGCAGACAGTGCTTGAACCAATTTCAGACGATAAGGTTTCATAACTAACCTTTTTCGTAGGACTCTCCATGCAGTTGATTGCGGAATTTGCAGCTCTCTGCTAGCTCTGCGAGTCGATTTTCCTAGGCTGCGAACAAATGCTTGCTGGATGCGTGCTACATTTTTATCACTCATTCTCGGCCGTCCAGAACTTTTCCCTTTGCACAAACACCCATTCTCTGTAAACTGTTTATACCAACGTTTGATACACCACCTATCAGGAGGTTTAACACCATACTTGGTTCGAAATGCACGCTGAACAACTGCCGTCGATTCACTTCTGCCATACTCAATAACACAAAAAGCTTTCTGTTGAGCGGTCGCCATCTTAGCATCAACTAACGCTGACGCCTAGTCAAAAGCAACTCAAGCAAACAAATGTACAACTAAATGAAACTTTATAGCTCCCTTAATTCGCCGACAGATAGTGCTCAGCTCTGCAGAGTTTTAAATTCCTAAAGTTGTGGTATTCTTTTTGGATCACCCTGTATAATAAGACCAGAACAAATGTTATTATTAGTTACTGGTTACTACTGCCATCATCATATGATGTTCTTGACCACATTTAGATGTTTTCTGCTGAACTACATCTGGGAAATGCCATAAAGGCTGTAATGACTATTTTCACATTATCAACACTGCACTACAAGCTAATGTGGGCGACACTTGCCAGCCAAAATGTTCTCAGAAAAATCATTTAGAGACGATAACTGTTGCCATTTCTGTTTTGTGAATGAGCTCAGCAATGCCTTACACTCCTGTCCAAAAAGATTCTTTTAAAACCTGTATTTGTAGACATCTGTCAAAAGACTAATGTTACTGTTCACTTGAGTCCTAACTAAATCGTAAATCAAGAAAGTGATTTTAAATATTGTCATTTGCAGAACTGCAATACTTTTTCGTCTGAAATTACTTGAGTGAATGAAGTTTGTTGGAAGATGATACAGGTTTCATTTAAAGCTAAAAAAACAACTATTCACGAAAGTATGAAATTGTGAAAATTGTTTCCACATTCATGCTATCACTTGGATTCTATGTCTAAGTATTTCTGCTGTTAAAATTTTTTATGCCTTCAGTTTAATTTGGCTACATTTACTAAGGGTGAGTTAACTTGTGTGCCACATAGGACTGCAGGGGTAACTAACTCATATAATTATGCCCATAGATTTGTACAAGTTAGAGCTATACCATTGCACATGGACATAGTTTAATATCTTTGGTTACAGCCCATGGCACATGAGAGATCTATGCCATTCAGATAATGTTTCGTAAAGAACAGATCAAGATACACCAGTATCCCCCTGTAGCGGTTCCATTAGTTAAGTTTATTTAATGACATTCATATCAGTTGCTTGTCAACAAACATTGATATAAAGCATGGTATGGGGCATTTGAGTATTTATGTTACTACAAATAATTACGATCTCTTCATAGTTATAGCTTCGTCGAGTAACAATAACTTTGAAAGAAAAATCTATAATATTAGGTTTTAATGTCCAGTGAAAAAAGGATTATTCATATGTTAGTGGAGGAAACATGACAACAGAAGTCTTTCAGTACAGTGATGTTAACAACAAAATAAATCCAAGACTGCATCCTTTTTGTGGTTAACTAGATGGAATGCAACAATGTGCACAACCTACTTATTATAAACTCAGTTGATATTCCTTCTGACAAGAACAAGGAAAATAAGGATATGGTGGAGAATAGTAGCACTCTGCGTATGAAAATTTAGCAAACACTAAAAGGATGATGGATAGCACCAGCTATAAGTGTTGTGCCAAAACAAAAAGAAAAAAGAGTGTGAAACCCTAGCATGAAATCTTACCAGCATCATTCATGGGAATATAGGAACTGGTGCAGTGCAGTACAGCAAGTGGATTGTGGGTAAGATAGAGTTGATGGTTGGGTGAGGGGCAGTTGAGAGTCATAATTACAGTCAGAGAAGTCTGCAGTTATTTCAGAGATAGTTTATATTGGGCCCTCCACGAAAGATGAAGTTGCCAGTCTTGATAGAAACAGGGATGGTTTGCCTGCTCTGTAGCAAAGATAAAACATTAGTGAGGCTGTTGTAGATGGCATAAACCATCTCCGCTTTAGTACAAGTAAATAAAGAAAGACTCGCAAGCATATCAGACTAAATTAATTCTCCGGTACGAGCATGTGCACCTAGTTACAATTGAGCACACAAGGTGGAATCTTAACGAAAAAAGGAAAGACAAAAATTATTAATATCTAAGGATCCTTGTTTAGACTGGCACACAGAGTTGTATATTCTCCACCTTTCATCCTTTTGAATATACCATGGATGTAGGTGAAGGGATGTTTTTAGGGTCCTAAAATTACAGGGCAATAGAGTTTGTTGAGATCAGAGTTTGGTTTATCTTACAATAACGTAAATAAAAAAAATCTGTCCATAACAAAAGGGTTTCTGGCCGTTAGAAGAGCCAGGGTAGTAGTTGTGGCATTCCAGATCTGGCAGAACTGTTGAAGTGACATGTTGAACAGAAATATTTGAAACACTTGGACAATCGTAAAGGAGTCTTTGGAAGTAATAATAATGATAATAATAAAAATAATAATAATACATGTGGAGGCTTGGGAAAAGAATAGGCCTTCGGTATGTTCTGCCAGTCGTAAAAGGCGACGAAAAGAACAAACCACTAATAGGGCTAACCCCCCTTTTAATGTGATTAGTTGGTTCTGGACAGAACTAATGAAGCCTCGGACAAGCGCTGTCATGGTCGAGGACGACACTCGAACCCTATGCCCGTCCACAATGGTAACGACACTGCTAACCACACGGAAAAGGATTTAAATCCAAGTACAGGTACTTTGCTAGACATGCTTCCTGCAACCACTCTAGAAGGAAAACAAAGACAGAGGATGAGATGGTCAGATGAAGTTAACTGACACCTCATGTTCTATTATTACCAAGCAACAAACTTAGGAACAAACACAACTGGATACAGATCACAAGTATACACATTTATTACCAGATACCCAGAATTAAAATTTTTAACAGAATGACTAGCTGATCAGATTCGTGTAATAATAAAAAATAACAGGATACCCCAGTCAGAATTAGAAAACATCAAACAACAAGTACAACAAATACTGGAACAAAGTAATGTGCAGGAAGAAGAAGAAGAAGAAGAAGAAGAAGAAGAAGAAGAAGAAGATACAGTAACGGACTCAAACATCCCAGAGCAAACAAACAAAGAACAACATACATCAATAAAACAATCGGAGGAAAACGAAATCTTAAGACAGCCACCAGAACAAGCACAAATAGAACACGAAGAGACACAAATGTTAGATATAGAAGAAAAATTTCAGTTGACATATATAGAATACAAAGACACAAATACAGACATTACACCATTCTTGTATAGACCACCAAATAACCCGCAAGTCGAAACAACTACTATCAACGAAATCATACACAACAAAATAAATGAAAATACAACTATGGAAGAGTTACAACTACTGGTTTATATAGGAGCACTCACTACACTAAATATACACACTAGGCAGAGATCAGAACCAACCAACACACAGAAGAAACCCACAAAACCAGCATGGCAACACAGGCTACAGATCAGAATAGAAAAACTGAGAAAAGACATTGGCCCGCTAATAAAATTTATAAGAAATGAAATATCAGACAAAAAACGAAAAATTTTAGGTAAAATCTGACAACAAGAAGCGATAGAGCAATTAGATGAAAAGAAGCAGAAATTACAAGCATTGGCCAAACGACTTAGAAGATAAAAAAAAAGTGAAAATAGAAGGAAACAAAACCAAACATTCAACACAAACCAAAAGAAATTTTACCTGACAATAGATAACACACACATTAAAATAGACAATCCACCAAACGTAACAGACATGGAACACTTCTGGAGCAACATATGGTCAAAACTGGTACAACATAAGACATGCACGGTGGATACAAACAGAAACAGGCACATACAAGATGATATCACAAATGCCTGTAGTAATAATTTTGCAACATGAAGTCACCAGAGCAATTAATTCTACGCCAATTGGAAAGCCCCTGGAAAAGATAAAATAGCTGATTTCTGGCTAAAGAAGTTCACCTCAATACATTCACATCTAACTAAATTATTTAACAGTTACATTGCAGACCCATACACATTCCCTGATACACTTGCACATGGAATAACTTATCTGAAACATAAAGATCAAGCAGACACAGCAAACACAGCAAAATATCGCCCCAAAACATGCCTACCAACAACATACAAAATATTCACTTCAGTCATTACACAGAAATTAATGACACATACAACACAGAACAAAATTATAAATGAAGAACAAAAAGGCTGTTGCAAAGGAGCATGAGGATGTAAAGAGCAACTGATAATAGATGCAGAGGTGACATATCATACTAAAACTAAACAAAGGTCACTACACTATGCATACATTGATTACTAAAAAGCTTTTGATAGTGTACTCCCACTCATGGTTACTACAAATATTGGAAATATACAAAGTAGATCCTAAATTGATACAGTTCCTAAACATAGTAATGAAAAATTGGAAAACCACACTTAATATCCAAACAAATTCAAATAATATCACATCACAGCCAATACAGATCAAGCGTGGAATATACCAAGGTGACTCATTAAGTCCTTTCTGGTTCTTCCTTGCTCTGAACCCACTATCCAACATGCTAAATAATACAAATTATGGATATAATATTACTGAAACATACCAACACAAAATCATACATTTGCTATATATGGATGATCTAAAACTACTGGCAGCAACAAATCAGCAACTCAACCAATTACTAAAGATAACAGAAGTAATCAGCGATGATATAAATATGGCTTTTGGAACAGACAAATGTAAGAAAAATAGCATAGTCAAGGGAAAACACACTGAACAAGAAAATTAGATATTGGATAACCAGAGCGACTGCATAGAAGCGATGGAAAAAACAGATGCCTATAAATATCTAGGATACAGACAAAAAATGGGAACAGATAATACAAATATTAAAGAAGAACTAAAAGAAAAATATAGACAAAGACTGACAAAAATACTGAAAACAGAATTGACAGCAAGAAACAAGACAAAAGCTATAAATACCTATGGTATACCAATATTGACCTACTCATTTGGAGTAGTGAAATGGAGTAACACAGACCTAGAAGCACTCAATACACTTACACGATCACAATGGCACAAATATAGAATACATCACATACATTCGGCAACAGAAAGATTCACATTAAGCAGAAAGGAAGCAGGAAGAGGATTTATCGACATAAAAAAGCTACTATATGGACAGGTAGACAACTTCAGAAAATTCTTTCTAGAACGAGCAGAAACTAGCAAAATACACAAAGCAGTCACTCATATAAATACATCCGGTACACCACTGCAATTTCATAACCGCTTCTACAACCCTTTAGATCACATAACATCAACAGATACGAAGAAAGTAAATTGGAAAAAGAAAACACTACATGGCAAGCATCCGTATCATCTAACACAGCCACACACCGATCAAGATGCATCTAACACATGGGTAAGAAAAGGCAATATATACAGTGAGACAAAAGGATTAATGATTGCAACACAGGATGAAACAATAAACACCAGATATTACAGGAAACATATTAATAAAGATCCCAATACCACAACAGATAAATGCAGACTTTGCAAACAAAAATAGAAACAGTAGACCACATCACAAGCGGATGTACAATACTAGAAAACACAGAATATACCAGAAGACATGATAATGTAGCCAAAATAATACATCGACAACTTGCCATACAACATAAACTCGTAATAAAACAACACGTTCCCACTTACAAGTATGCACCACAAAATGTACTGGAGAGTGATGAATACAAATTAAACTGGAACAGAACCATTATAACAGATAAAACAACACCACATAACAAACCTGACATCATAGTCACCAATAAAAAGAAGAAATTAACACAACTAATCGAAATAACCAGACCCAATACAACAAATATACAGAAGAAAACAGGAGAAAAAAATTGAAAAATACATCCAACTGGCTGAGGAAGTCAAGGACATGTGGCATCAGGATAAAGTTGACATTCTACCAATTATACTATCAAGTACAGGAGTCATACCACACAATATCCACCAGTACATCAACGCAATACAGCTACAGCCAAACATATATATATATATATATATATATATATATATATATATATATACACTACAGAAATCTGTAATTATTGATACATGTTCAATTACCAGAAAGTTCCTAAACGCAATGTAACATATACTGTACAGTTAAAAGGAAGTCACGCTTGATCAAGGTCCACGTCAATTTACATTTTTAACCAGACATATAGTCTGACAAAGGTAAGAAATAATAATAATAGGCTGTATTCATACTGAGGATAGCTGTGGTAAACAATAACTATTTTAACTGTGAGACAATTAATTAGAAGTATTAAGTGCCAATACATTTAGCATGAATACAATGACACTCACAGTGGAAGAACTACAGTATTTTTAAAAATGGGAGAAATTTGAAGGTCACTACCCTGTTGTAAGTCCACAACAGAATGACATAAATGTAATACAAACAGTAAAAGCGTACAAATTGAAAACCAAATGTGAGCAATGCTTTAGAAACAAGTATTCAATGTTTTTGAGAGGCAGTAGTGTGTATCAAAACAAGAAAAACTGGGCTTTAAAATACATATTGTACTTTAAGGGAGGATGTAACGGAAAATGTAAACATTTATTTTTAAAAAATCATTACAGTCATATGTATTAATGTAGAAATCTAAAATTTTGCATGTGTAACGCAAAAGAGCTGTGGTTGCTTGTCTTGCCTCATTTTACGATGAGGATGGCATTTTTGTTTGGGTTGTGCTAATGTTAGTGACAGTAGGTGACTGCGTGCCCTTCCTGATGCCACCATTCCCCCACTATGGCATCTGTGTATCCTCTCTGTCTGCATCTCGAGTAAATTTCATGTGAAAATCTGAGATCATTTCGTGTTAAATTTTTGTGTAGTGAGTATCTGAGGTAGGACATCGCTAACAGTCCTATATTTACGTAGTTGGTTCTAGGAAATTACCTAACAACCACACCCTGGCTCACCAGCCCTCCATGAGGCTAATTTGAACTAGTGCTGGCTCACCTCCCCAAATCCTGTGTGTGGTACATGAGTGTGTGTGGCTATCTGGGCACCTTGCATAATCAGAGTTACATAAATAACATATAATGTAACCCAACAAAGGTGTGAAGCAAATAGCAGAAAGTACAGCAGCAGACATAGAAGAAATTGTAATCATTCATTTACACACATTATAAAAGAAATACTGTGTTGTTTTTGCGTTTCCAAAAATAACCTTATAGAATTATAATGCTGGTAGCTTGTTTACTTGTTTGACAAGAGCAAAGACCTACATGATTTTAGTTGTGAACGTCTTGCAAGAAAAATGAATCACCTGAGAATGGATGGTCAGGAGGCCTGTAGTAGATTACAGTAGGCTGTGTTGCAGTGACGTGTTGCAGAGATGGAGAAAGCATTGTTAACAATTCCTTTTATTCCATAACAAACCAAAACACTCGTGACGTTCCTGGAAGGAGGGAAAAATGCTCAAGTCACAGTACAGACTGACAGCGACAGCATGCTTGCCTCAGCAGTGGCCTGTTATATACGGCAGTTTGTAGAGTCAGGTGAAGCGATGTTGTCAGCACAGCAGCACAGATGCTGATGTAGACAGCGAGTGGCAGCAAGCAACAAAGGTCAGACCGACTTGGCGCAGCTAGGCAGCTTGGACTAGTGTGTGCCAGAGTATGCACAATGAAACTGTAGACTCGGTGCGGATGGCAGTGATCCATAGCGGTGATGAGTGCCCACACAGATGATGGAAAACAACTACTGTGTCTGCCCACATGAGAAGACGATCGACAACAGTGTTTCCTTGCTCAGTTAAGTCCAGCTTGGTTCTGGATCGCAGATCACCAGGTTACGTGACACGTAGTGGTCAGAGGTTTGCTAGTGGGTGGCCCAGTGGTCAGAAGGTGCCAATTCGGCAGCGTCCAGAGGCAGTACAGGTAGCAGGCCCACACTTCGTGGGAGCAGTCTGACAGTGGCAGCTTTCTACACATTTCATGGACTGGTGTGGACATCCACTCTTAACTAGGACCTGGTGACGACTGATAATACCTGTCGAAATTTGGCGGTATGTATGCAAGATGATGTGCTATGGTTTGGAAATGGCAGCTCTCCTGATCTCTAATGAATAACAGGATCGAGACTGACCACAGGGCAATCATGACATCACTGCTCCATCTTGCTTGTCATGTCAGCAACTTCACACTGCTGACAGTGCTGTAATGGTGTAATGAGTTCTTTCAGAAGGTCAGGGCAATGTCATCACCGCCCTGATTACGGCTTCTTTTCCAAGAATACTCATTCATTCTGGTTGCTGAGTGTCCTTGCATCATCCCTGCTGTGACGTTGCCTGTTAAGCTGGTCACAAGCTCCATGAATCACTCCAGGCAAGGCCATGGTGTGCATCTGCATTGTGCAGTCAGGTAACCATAAAGCTAAAAATTAAAGCAGAAGAAGATAGAAGATTTTTTACAGCACAAAAATAACTTACTTTGATACTGATTCCAGTTGCAGGAGACCTGTCTGCCATATGACAACCACTACCTTTACAACGATTTGCAACTGCATGTGACATAAATGAGACAAAATTCTGAGATACTTTTTGTGTGAAGTCACATTGAACAAGAGAACCAAAAGACGATGTCCACTATCTTCATTCATTACCTTTATAGAAATCACAGTAGGAACGTACCCAAACGACAAATGCTTCGATGTGGGGAAGTGCTAAGGAGTGTTTGAGACTCGATCGAATGGAATTTCAGGTAAAATAGTGCCCCCTAATTCAAGTGGGCCGTGCAAGAGTCGATGTGAATTCCACTGACCACAGAAGTTGGGAGGGTAACATTGGCGTGGTATTTACAAAGAAAAACTCAGTGGTAGCTGTTGTGTAACAGCACGAGAGCATGTGAACACCCTAGCTTTTGACACCTTTCGGAGTTGTTGGTGATTTTTCTTTGAATACTGTTAAAAGTAATGTAGAAGCGATAATGTGATTTTTTATTTTATTTTATTTTATTTTATTTTTATCTTATTTTATTAATTTTTTTTTTTTTGGTCGTCAGTCTATTGACTGGTTTGATGCGGCCCGCCACGAATTCCTTTCCTGTGCTAACCTCTTCATCTCAGAGTAGCTCTTGCAACCTACGTCCTCAATTATTTGTTTGACGTATTCCAATCTCTGTCTTCCTCTACAGTTTTTGCCCTCTACAGCTCCCTCTAGTACCATGGAAGTCATTCCCTCATGTCTTAGCAGATGTCCTACCATCCTGTCCCTTCTCTTTATCAGTGTTTTCCACATATTCCTTTCCTCTCCGATTCTGCGTAGAACCTCCTCATTCCTTACCTTATCAGTCCACCTAATTTTCAACATTCGTCTATAGCACCACATCTCAACTGCTTCGATTCTCTTCTGTTCCGGTTTTCCCACAGTCCATGTTCCACTACCATACAATGCTGTACTCCAGACGTACAGCCCGCATCTCGTGGTCGTGCGGTAGCGTTCTCGCTTCCCACGAGCGGGTTCCCGGGTTCGATTCCCGGCGGGATCAGGGATTTTCTCTGCCTCGTGATGGCTGGGTGTTATGTGCTTAGGTTACTTAGGTTTAAGTAGTTCTAAGTTCTAGGGGACTGATGACCATAGATGTTAAGTCCCATAGTGCTCAGAGCCATTTTTAAAATCTAAAAATCCACACGTACATCCTCAGAAATTTCTTCCTCAAATTAAGGCCGGTATTTATTATTAGTAGCCTTCTCTTGGCCAGAAATGCCTTTTTTGCATTAGCGAGTCTGCTTTTGATGTCCTCCTTGCTCCGTCCGTCATTGGTTATTTTACTGCCTAGGAAGCAGAATTCCTTAACTTCATTGACTTCGTGACCATCAATCCTGATGTTAAGTTTCTCGCTGTTCTCATTTCTACTACTTCTCATTACCTTCGTCTTTCTCCGATTTACTCTCAAACCATAATGTGTACTCATTAGACTGTTCATTCCGTTCAGCACATCATTTAATTCTTCTTCACTTTCACTCAGGATAGCAATGTCATCAGCGAATCGTATCATTGATATCCTTTCACCTTGTAATTTAATTCCACCCCTGAACCTTTCTTTTATTTCCATCATTGCTTCCTCGATGTACAGATTGAAGAGTAGGGGCGAAAGGCTACAGCCTTGTCTTACACCCTTCTTAATACGAGCACTTCGTTCTTGATCGTCCACTCTTATTATTCCCTCTTGGTTGTTGTACATATTGTGTATTACCCGTGTCTCCCTATAGCTTACCCCTACATTTTTCAGAATCTCGAACAGCTTGCACCATTTTATATTGTCGAACGCTTTTTCCAGGTCGACAAATCCTATGAACGTCCCTTGATTTTTCTTTAGCCTTGCTTCCATTATTAGCCGTAACGCCAGAATTGCCTGTCTCGTGCCTTTACTTTTCCTAAAGCCAAACTGATCGTCACCTAGCGCATTATCAATTTTCTTTTCCATTCTTCTGTATATTATTCTTGTAAGCAGCTTCGATGCATGAGCTGTTAAGCTGATTGTGCGATAATTCTCGCACTTGTCAGCTCTTGCCGTCTTCGGAATTGTGTGGATGATGCTTTTCCGAAAGTCAGATGGTATGTCGCCAGACTCATATATTCTACACATCAACGTGAATAGTCGTTTTGTTGCCACTTCCCCTAATGATTATAGAAATTCTGATGGAATGTTATCTATCAAAAAATGGTTCAAATTGCTCTGAGCACTATGGGACTTAACAGCTATGGTCATCAGTCCCCTAGAACTTAGATCTACTTAAACCTAACTAACCTAAGGACATCACACAACACCCAGCCATCACGAGGCAGAGAAAATCCCTGACCCTGCCGGGAATCGAACCCGGGCGGGGGAAGCGAGAACGCTACCGCACGACCACGAGATGAGGGCTGTTATCTATCCCTTCTGCCTTAATTGACCGTAAGTCCTCCAAAGCTCTTTTAAATTCCAGTTTTAATACTGGATCTCCAATCTCCTCTAAATTGACTCCTGTTTCTTCTTCTATCACATCAGACAAATCTTCACCCTCATAGAGTCTTTCAATGTATTCTTTCCACCTATCTGCTCTCTCCCCTGCATTTAACAGTGGAATTCCCGTTGCACTCTTAATGTTACCACCGTTGCTTTTAATGTCGCCAAAGGTTGTTTTGACTTTCCTGTGTGCTGAGTCTGTCCTTCCGACAATCATATCTTTTTCGATGGCTTCACATTTTTCCTGCAGCCATTTCGTCTTAGCTTCCCTGCACTTCCTATTTATTTCATTCCTCTGCGACTTGTATTTCTGTATTTCTGATTTTCCCGGAATATGTTTGTACTTCCTCCTTTCATCAATCAACTGAAGTATTTCTTCTGTTACCCATGGTTTCTTCGCAGCTACCTTTTTTGTACCTATGTTTTCCTTCCCAACTTCTGTGATGGCCCTTTTTAGAGATGTCCATTCCTCTTCAACTGTGTTGCCTACTGCGCTTTTCCTTACTGCTGTATCTATAGCGTTAGAGAACTTCAGTATCTCGTCATTCCTTAGAACTTCCGTATCCCACTTCTTTACGTATTGATTCTTCCTGACTAATGTCTTGAACTTCAACCTACTCTTCATCACTACTATATTGTGATCTGAGTCTATATCTGCTCCTGGGTACGCCTTACAATCCAGTATCTGATTTCGGAATCTCTGTCTGACCATGATGTAATCTAATTGAAATCTTACCGTATCTCGCGGCCTTTTCCAAGTATACCTCCTCCTCTTGTGATTCTTGAACAGGGTATTCGCTATTACTAGCTGAAACTTGTTACAGAACTCAATTAGTCTTTCTCCGCTTTCATTTCTTGTCCCAAGCCCATATTCTCCTGTAACGTTTTCTTCTACTCCTTCCCCTACAACTGCATTACAGTCGCCCATGACTATTAGATTTTCGTCCCCCTTTACATACTGCATTACCCTTTCAATATCCTCATACACTTTCTCTATCTGTTCATCTTCAGCTTGCGACGTCGGCATGTATACCTGAACTATCGTTGTCGGTGTTGGTCAGCTGTCGATTCTGATTAGAACAACCCGGTCACTGAACTGTTCACAGTAACACACCCTCTGCCCTACCTTCCTATTCATAACGAATCCTACACCTGTTATACCATTTTCTGCTGCTTTTGATATTACCCGATACTCATCTGACCAGAAATCCTTGTCTTCCTTCCACTTCGCTTCACTGACCCCTACTATATCTAGATTGAGCCTTTGCATTTTCCTTTTCAGATTTTCTAGTTTCCCTACTACGTTCAAGCTTCTGACATTCCACGCCCCGACTCGTAGAACATTATTCTTTCGTTGATTATTCAATCTTTTTCTCGTGGTAACCTCCCCCTTGGCAGTCCTCTCCCGAAGATCCGAATGGGGGACTATTCCGGAATCTTTTGCCAATGGAGACATCATCATGACACTTCTTCAACTACAGGCCACATGTCCTGTGGATACACGTCACGTGTCTTTAATGCAGTGGTTTCCATTGCCTTCTGCATCCTCAATGTCGTTGATCATTGGTGATTCTTCCGCCTTTAGGGGCAATTTCCCACCCCTAGGACAAGAGAGTGCCCGGAACCTCTATCCGCTCCTCCGCCCTCTTTGACAAGGCCGTTGGCAGAATGAGGCTGACTTCTTATGCCGGAAGTCTTCGGCCGCCAATGCTAATTATTTATCAAAATATGACGACACTTGGTGTATTTGTATTTTTAGTTTGACAATGTCTATTATGGACAAACATTAGTAAGTGTAATTCTGAAGAAGGTTGGGTTACCCCAATTGAAACCTAGGTAAATCTAGGTAACTCCGCAACTGAGGCTGTTAATTTTGAATTTAATATTTATACAGTTGCTGACAGGGCCGCGAAATGCTGAAAGTACTGTAGCGTGTATTCGTGCTTCAGATATCTGTTGATCTTATGGTGCGTCAGGTTTATCTGTGCTGTAGGCCCACTTTGTGTATATGAACATTCACGGAAAGCTCTCACTGGTTTCTTTGATACTTAGTTAACTGGGGGATCGATGATTGAGTGCTTTCGGTCCATGTGGTTCTCAGCACCTCATGTCTATTCTAGTCAAATGATCATGTTGGTAGACAGTACTACATGTATATAATCTTTTCCATAAACGGTAGTTTGCGTTTGGAGTTGGTTGTTTAGTGTGCTAGAATCTGATTTCGTGCGTAGCGTCAACATGAGCTGTGTTGAATATTTTTTAACTGCTAACGGAAAAGAAAACTACCAGGAGAAGTTAGTTGCAAAGGAATTAAGGCTTCCCAGGCCAGCTCCACTGACTGAGAAAGTGACTACAAGCGAACAAAGAAGTGTGTAATAAGCGAAAGTTGTTGTGAGGGTGTAATGTAACAGTGTCTGATTTTCAGCCTCCAAGTTAATTCGTTACCTAATACGTGTGTTAGGGATCTTGTACATTTGTCCAAAAATATAACTTAAAAAAGCATGAAGACTGCCATTTGCACAAAAATGCGAAACTGAGAGTAACCCTAACTTACACATTATTTCGTTCTTTCCCTAAACTGTACTTAATTTGTACAAAATAACAATCACCCAAAAACAATTCTTTATTGTTATTATTACTGGCAGCGGCCGTAGTTGTGTAAATATGTTGATAATCATAACTGTTATACACAAGATGCCATTAATTTCATACATTCACTATATATCTGAGTCGATAAATCTGTGAAGACACAGAACGTATGATCACAAGCCACTACTGGCAAACAGTTGTCCATTCAAGAGACCTGATTGAACTTTCAAACTAAAAATATGTGATTATGTTGACTTGTTGTGTGAGATACTTTGATACAAGAATGGGAAAAGATGTCTCAGAATAGAAGACAGAATGTGTTTAATTTCAGAGGAACGGAGCATTGCATTCACAAAAAGATTCTGAGAGTGTCTGGTGCAGTTGGTTCTGAGACATTAGTATGTATTTCTCAAATAGAATAATTGTTCAGGTATGCTGAGTCCACTTAGCATGTCACGCAAATAAACGAAACAACGAACGGAAAATGTGGTGCCCTGCAGGAAAACATCGATATTCCTCTGGCAAGCAAGCTTGTTATGGAGAACTGTTACGTGATGGTGGAGTATTGGTGTAGGTGTACATACAGATGTAGAACTGTTATCCTTCGAGACTGCTCCCAGATGAACGGCAGATTTAAAAAAGGAATAGATTCGAAGGCAAACTTGACACGTCCTATTCACTCCCAAAGAGTGCTTGATGTAAGAAATACAACAAATCTGACGATTATTACCCTCATGGACTGTGCGGCTGGTCCCGGCGGAGGTTCGAGGTCCTTCCTCGGGCTTGTGTGTGTGTGTGTGTGTGTGTGTGTGTGTGTGTGTGTGTGTGTGTGTGATGTTAAGTGTGTGTGTGTTATGTTAAGTAGTGTGTAAGCTTAGGGACTGATGACCTTAGCAGTTAAGTCCCACATTTTTGGTTATTACCGATAACTAGAAAAAGATCAAACTACGATTCCGACACTACAGAAAATTCAGAAATAGTTGACAAAAACTGCCGATGTTGGCATAAACATGAGGTGTCTAGTACAAAAGGCTTTTCAAAAAATGGCTCTGAGCACTATGCGACTCAACAGCTGTGGTCATCAGTCCCCTAGAACTCAGAACTACTTAAACCTAACTAACCTAAGGACATCACACACATCCATGGCCGGGGCAGGATTCGAACCTGCGACCGTAGCAGTCGCACGGTTCCAGACTGCGCGCCTAGAACCGCGAGACCACCGCGGCCGGCAAAGGCTTTTCAGTAAAGATCTCGCCAGAAGAACAAGGATATAAAATAGAAAGAGAAGATTACCTCTATTATAAAACACCTTCAGCTTAGATGAAAGTAATTTTTTTTACCAACAAACACAGAGCAAAACGATAGAGGAGGAGCAAATAAATTGAAACAGGAAGAATTTATATTTTTCATTGAAACAAAACTAGCTCTCTATTCACGCGAAAAGATGAGTGCTATCGACAGGAGATCTCAAATTGATTCCATACTTGTAGATTTCAAGAAAACTTTTGATACCAATCCTCAGAAGACATTTCTAATCAAACTGATTTCCTATGGAATATTGCCTTAGTTATGCGAATGGATTCATGATTTTCTGTCAGAAAGATCATAGTATGTAGTAATCAAGCGAAAATGGAGTCAAACAGAAGTGATTTTTTCCCCCTAGGAAGTCCTATAGTCCCTGCATGTAGTCTACACAAATTATTTAGAAGGTAATCTGAGCAGCCCTCTTAATCTTAACACGCGATGCTGTTATTTATTGTGGAGTAAAGTCATCAGAAGATCGAGACCAATTGCAAAATAATTCAGACAAAATATCTGCATGATGCGAAAAGTGTGAGGTCATACTCATGAGTACGAAAAGAAATCCATTAAATTTTGATTACATGATAAATCACTCAAATCTAGGAGCTAAAAATTCAAATAAATACCTACGAATTACAGTTACGAACAACTTAAACTGGAATGATTACGTACATAAAGTTGAAGGAAAAGCAATCTAAAGACCGCATTTTATTGGCATAAGACTTTGAAGATGCAACTGATCCGCTAAAGTGACTGCCTACACTACATTCCTCGACCCTGTTAGTGTGTCGATGTGCAGTATGGGATCCTTATCCGGTAGGATTGACGGAGGACATCGAGGAAGACCAAAGAATGACAGATGGTTTTGTAGTATCGCGAAATGGTAGAGAGACAGTTACGTATACGATAAGCGAGTTCGTATGGGAACCATTGAAACAGAGGCAGCGAGATCATTTCACTAAATTTCAAGCACTAACATTCTCCCACGAAGGCGAAAATATTTTATTATCGCCAATGTACATAGGTGGAAATGGTCATCGGAAAAAATAAGAGAAAGCAGAGAACAGACAGAAATGTTTTACTAAGCGCTGTTAGAGGGAGGAATGCTATATAAATAGACTGAAGGTGGTTCGAATAACCATGTGCCAGGCGCTTAACTTTGACTTGCAGAGTAATCTTGCAGATGTTGACGTATTTCTTCCGTGTCCATTGTATTAACCAGACAAATAAACAAAATAATCTTTCTACCAACAAGGGCACGGATTACTCCCATAATATTCTTTTTTAATTGCAGCCTAAGAAATAAGCATTTTGAAAGCGACGCCTGAAGTGTTTTAGTTGTTACTTACCGCTGTTTCACAGGAACATTTTGTAATAATTAAAAACATCGTTCATCATCTACATATACATCTACGTCCGTATCGGCAAACCACTGCGAAGTGCATGGCAAAGGGTACATCCTATTCTACCCGTTGTCAGTTTCTTCACGCTCCATTCACATATGGAGCGTGTGAAGAGTGATTGATTGAACACTTGTGTGAATGCTGTAACTGTTCTAATCTTGTCCTCATGATCCCTGTGTGAACGATACTTGGAGGCTTGTTGTATATTCCTAGAGTCATCATTTAAACCTTGTTCTTGAAACTTTGTTGGTATACTTTCTTGGGATAGTTTACATCTATCTTAAAGAGTTTGCCAGTTCAGTTTTTTCAGCATCACTCTAACACTCTCCGACAAGTGAAAGAAGCCTGTGACCATTCATGCTGGCCTTCTCTGTGTACATTCAATATCCCACTATTAGTCTTACTTGGTACGTGTCCCACATGCTTGAGCAAAATTCTAGAATGGATCGCTTCAGTGCTTTGTAAGCAATCTCCTTTGTAGAGTGATTGGGAAAGGGCAATCTTCAATCAACAAACCGAAATGTACTACCTGCTTCACCCACAACAGAGCCGATGTGATCCTACCATTTCATATCCCTACAAAGTGTTACACTCAGGTATTTGTGTGAGTTGGCCGATTTCAGCTGTGACTCACTGATGTTATAGTCATTGGATACTACGTTTTTCAACGTGCAAGCTACTTCTACGTCTGATGATGACCCTGCATCCAAGATAACACGCTGGTTCCTCCCTACCAAAAAGTCTTTCATCCAGTCACATATTTCACTTGATTCAGTATATGATCCAACTTTTGACAATAAGCATAGGTTTGCTACCGAATCAAATGCTTTTCGAAAATCAAGAAATACTTTTTGATCGAAAGCTTTTAGTACGTCATGTGAGAAAAATTGCGATTTAGGTGCGACATTATCGATGTTTTCAGAATTTATGCTGGTTGGCGTGAAGGAGGTCTTTCTGTTCAAAATGTCTCATTGTGTTTGAGTTCAAAGTATATTCCTAGATTATAAGGCAAATCGACGTCAAAGATGGTAGTTTTCTGGATCACTTGTACTACACTTCTTGTAGATGTGTGTGACCTGTACTTTCCTCCAACTACTGGCCACAGTTGTTTGTACAATGGACCTACGACTGATTTTATTTAGAATGTAGAATCTGACAGGGATTCGATTAGGCCCTAGAGCTTTGTGCAATTTTAACGATTTCAGTTGTTTCCCAACGCCACTGACACTAAAATTTATTTCATTCACCTTTCAGTTGCACAAAGATTAAATTGGGTCAGTTGCCGTGGCTTTTCCTTTGTAAAGGAACATTTGAAAACGGAGTTAAGCATTTCAGCTTTTGCTTTGCTACCTTCAATTTGTTCCTGTCTCATTCGCTAGGGTCTGGACACTAACTTTGGTACCACAAACAGCCTTTACTAACAACGAGAATTTCTTTGGGTTTTGTGAAAGATCATTTGACAATATTTTGCAAAGGTAGTCAGCGAAGAAATTGCCCTCTTGATAATGAAATGTGTTTCATTCAACATCGCTCTATCTACAGTGCTGTTCATTGTTTTACACCTGTTCACAGTAGTCTCTGTTTCTTTAGAAGTTTGGTTACAGTGACTGTATATCATGGACGATCCCTCCCATTAAAAACTGTTGTGCAGCATACATATCTGTCCAGTGTGTGGTGAACCATTCTCTTACACTTGATGTATAGTTCATCTACATGCTCCTGCCCTGTGCTGAAAGTTTCAAGTTCCTCACTGAGATATAACACTACCGATTTTTTTATCTAGTTTCAAAAGAAATCCGTTGGAATTCGATTACTCGATAAATAGTACAATTCTCAAGGCTGTCAATTCAACTAAGTACCTGGGTGTTAAAATTACGAACAACTTCAGTTGGAAGGACCACATAGATAATATTGTCGGGAAGGCGAGCCAAAGGTTGCGTTTCATTGGCAGGACACTTAGAAGATGCAACAAGTCCACTAAAGAGACAGCTTACACTACACTCGTTCGTCCTCTGTTAGAATATTGCTGCGCGGTGTGGGATCCTTACCAGGTGGGATTGACGGAGGACATCGAAAGGGTGCAAAAAAGGGCAGCTCGTTTTGTATTATCACGTTATAGGGGAGAGAGTGTGGCAGATATGATGCACGAGTTGGGATGGAAGTCATTACAGCATAGACGTTTTTCGTCGCGGCGAGACCTTTTTACGAAGTTTCAGTCACCAACTTTCTCTTCCGAATGCGAAAATATTTTGTTGAGCCCAACCTACATAGGTAGGAATGACAATCAAAATAAAATAAGAGAAATCAGAGCTCGAACAGAAAGGTTTAGGTGTTCATTTTTTCCGATCGCTGTTCGGGAGTGGAATAGTAGAGAGATAGTATGATTGTGGTTCGATGAACCCTCTGCCAAGCACTTAAATGTGAATTGCAGAGTAGTCATGTAGATGTAGATGTACTGAACACATATATCTTTAGGCTTGTTTTAGTTGTCCTTTGTACTTTGGTAATCATTCTTGAGACAATCACATCATGATCACTGATACCAGTTTGGATGTGGACATGCTCAAAGAGGTCAGTTTGTTTGTTCCCATTAGATACAATATATTTACATCAGGAGTGGACTTTCGAACTATCTCTTCTAGGTAGTTATCAGAGAAGGCATTTAGTACTGTTTCACAGAATGACTTATCATGCCCACGACTAACAGAACTGTAATTTTCCCAGTTGATTTTTGAATGATTTAAGTCTCCATCAATGATTACATTATGACTGGGGAACTGACATAGAAGTGAACTGAGGTTTTCTCCGAAGTTTCTGGTTACATCAGGAGTTGAGTGTGGTAGACAATAGAGGATACAATTACCATTTCATACCCACCACTGATCCTGATTCTTGCCCAATCAGTCTGTCATCCAGCTTCAGTTTCTACCTCAGTGGATTTCAGTTCTCGTCTACTGTGAAATATACATTGCTTCCATTTCCCGTTAGCCTATCCTTTCGATATACACTGCTGCCAATTTCAGGTTTCAAATGGCTTTCTGTATTATGGGGGCTTCATAGCTTTTCAGGAGTGCTTCGAATTCTGGCACTTTGCTGCGAATGCTTCAGCAGTTAACCACTAGGATTTTAATGCCCACGCCTGTGAAAGGCATTTGTTCCGATCTTACACTGATACCACTTCTGGGTTCACTGCAACTCTTGTTCCCTGGTTTGCATAGAGAGCCGCCTAGTCTAAAGAACTCTTGTTTGCTCCCACATACAGTCAGCTAGCTGGATAGCAGCCTCTGAAGCGCAGTGCACACCTGACCCATCTAGAGGCACCCTTCAGTTCTCAGCACAGTGGCGCAAGCTCAGCAAGTAGGAGGAAGTAGCAGTCTAGCTCGTCACAAAACTTTCGAAGTCTCTGGTTCAGTGCTTCCACTGGGTGCAGAACCAATGATCCACAGTCAGTTCTGGAGACAATGCTGCAAATTGTGAGCTCTGCTGAAACTCTGTGCACAAGGCTGGTTTTCTCAGCCTTCTCTATCAGTTGCTGCAATGATCCAAATACGACCTCAGAGCCCAGACAACAGGCTCCATTTATTCCAACATGTGCAACAATCTGCCATTGCTTGCACCTCATCCCCTTAATGGCTCCTGGAATAGCCTGTTCAACATGAATGAGGCCTCCAGCTATACACACCGAGTGCACCTCATACCCTTTCCTGTGCCTTGCTGCCATTTCTCTAAGGGGTATCATCATTCCCTGTACAATTGAACTGCCAACAGTCAATAGATCTCTACATTTCTTTGCGTTTACCTCCTACTGCAGGAAGAGCTGCAGCGGATAGGCACTTGGTGCAGGGAGTGGCAACTGACCCTCAACATAGACAAATGTAATGTATTGCGAATACATAGAAAGAAGGATCCTTTATTGTATGATTATATGATAACGGAACAAACACTGGTAGCAGTTACTTCTGTAAAATATCTGGGAGTATGCGTGCGGAACGATCTGAAGTGGAATGATCATATAAAATTAATTGTTGGTAAGGCGGGTACCAGGTTGAGATTCATTGGGAGAGCCGTTAGAAAATGTAGTCCATCAACGAAGGAGGTGGCTTACAAAACACTCGTTCGACCTATACTCGAGTATTGCTCATCAGTGTGGGATCCGTACCAGATCGGGTTGACAGAGGAGATAGAGAAGATCCAAAGAAGAGCGGCGCGTTTCTTCACAGGGTTATTTGGTAACGGTGATAGCGTTACGGAGATGTTTAACAAACTCAAGTGGCAGACTCTGCAAGAGAGGCGCTCTGCATCGCGGTGAAGCTTGCTCTCCACATTTCGAGAGGGTGCGTTTCTGGATGGGGTATCGAATAGATTGCTTCCCCCTACTTATACCTCCTGAGGAGACCACGAATGTTAAATTAGAGAGATTAGAGCGCGCGTGGAGGCTTTCAGACACTAGTTCTTCTCGCGAACCATACGCGACTGGAACAGAAAAGGGAGGTAATGACAGTGGCACAAAAAGTGTCCTCCGCCACACACCGTTGGGTGGCTTGCGGAGTATAAATGTAGATGTAGATGTACTGACACAGGACAAAACAATTTCCCAAAAAGAGGTAAAGTGAGTCCCACTGGCTTAGTTTCAGTTTCAATTTCAGTGAAAGACAGCACCTTGAACTTGTTATTTAGGAGGATCAGTGCAGCACCCTGAGTCCTCCACGGTCCCTCTCGACACTTTGGAGGATGCTTAGATCTACCACTGAAACGCCACTGACAGTCAAGTAATGAGAGATTCTGTACTCTCTGCAGAAGCGACAGAGCCCGGAGGAGGGGACAGTACTTGAGTCACCATTTTTGCTGGTACCACAGGTACATGACTCTCTGGAACTCTCCACCACAGTGACTCGCTGCAGCTGCCTCCTTTGACAGTAGTCAAGGCGATTTACAGCTCCCTAGAAAAGTCAACCAACTTATCCCACAGATTAAAACTGTGTGCCCGACCGAGACTCGAACTCGGGACCTTAGCCTTTCGCGGGCACGTGCTATACCATCTGAGCTACAGAAGTTTGGAAGGTATGAGACGTGATACTGTAAGAAGTAAAGCTGTGAGGACCGGGCATAAGTCGTGCTTCGGTAGCTCAGATGGTAGAACACTTGCCCGCGAAAGGTAAAGGTCCCAAGTTCGAGTCTCTACCCGACACACAGTTTTAATCTGCCAGGAAGTTTCATATCAGCGCACACTCCGCTGCAGAGTGAAAATCTCATTCTGGAAACATCGCCCAGGGTGTGGCTAAGCCATGTCTCCGCAGTATCCTTTCTTTCAGGAGTGCTAGTTCTGCAAGGTTCGCAGGAGAGCTTCTGTAAAGTTAGGAAGGTAGGAGACGAGATACTGGCAGAAGTAAAGCTGTGAGGACCGGCCGTGAGTCGTGCTTCGGTAGCTCAGATGGTAGAGCACTTGCCCGCGAATGGCAAAGATCCCAAGTTCGAGTCTCGGGCGGGCACACAGTTTTAATCTGCCAGGAAGTTTCATATCAGCGCCCACTTCGCTGCAGAGTGATAATCTCATTCTGGAAACATCGTCCAGGCTGTGGCTAAGCCATGTCTCCGCAGTATCCTTTCTTTCAGGAGTGCTAGTTCTGCAAAGTTCGCAGGAGAGCTTATGTAAAGTTAGGAAGGTAGGAGACGAGATACTGGCAGAAGTAAAGCTGTGAGGACCGGCCGTGAGTCGTGCTTCGATAGCTCAGATGGTAGAACACTTGCCCGCGAAAGGCAAAGGTCCCGAGTTCGAGTCTCTGTCCGGCACACAGTTTTAATCTGCCAGGAAATTTCATATCAGCGCACACTCCGCTGCAGAGTGAAAATCTCATTCTGGAAACATCGCCCAGGCTGTGGATAAGCCATGTCTCCGCAGTATCCTATCTTTCAGGAATGTTGGTTCTGCAAGGTTCGCAGGAGAGCTTCTGTAAAGTTGGGAAGGTAGGAGACGAGATACTGGCAGAAGTAAAGCTGTGAGGACCGGCCGTGAGTCGTGCTTCGGTAGCTCAGATGGTAGAGCACTTGCCCGCGAATGGCAAAGATCCCAAGTTCGAGTCTCTGTCCGGCAGACAGTTTTAATCTGCCAGGAAATTTCATATCAGCGCACACTCCGCCGCAGAGTGATAATCTCATTCTGGAAACATCGTCCAGGCTGTGGCTAAGCCATGTCTCTGCAGTATCCTTTCTTTCAGGAGTGCTAGTTCTGGAAGTTTCGCAGGAGAGCTTCTGTAAAGTTAGGAAGGTAGGAGACGAGATACTGGCAGAAGTAAAGCTATGAGGATCGGCCGTGAGTCGTGCTTCGGTAGCTCAGATGGTAGAACACTTGCCCGTGAAAGGCAAAGGTCCCGAGTTCTAGTCTCTGTCCGGCACACAGTTTTAATCTGCCAGGAAATTTCATATCAGCGCACACTCCGCTGCAGAGTGAAAATCTCATTCTGGAATCATCGCCCAGGCTGTGGATAAGCCATATCTCCGCAGTATCCTTTGTTTCAGGAGTGCTAGTTCTTCAAGGTTCGCAGGAGAGCTTCTGTAAAGTTGGGAATGTAGGAGACGAGATTCTGGCAGAAGTAAAGCTGTGACGACCGGCCATGAGGCGTGCTTCGGTAGCTCAGATGGTAGAGCACTTGCCCGCGAAAGGCAAAGTTCCCGAGTTCGTGTCTCTGTCCGGCACAAAGTTTTAATCTGCCAGGAAGTTTCATATCAGCGCACACTCCGCTGCAGAGTGAAAATCTCATTCTGGAAACATCGCCCAGGCTGTGGCTAAGCCATGTCTCCGCAGTATCCTTTCTTTCAGGAGTGTTGGTTCTGCAAGGTTCGCAGGAGAGCTTCTGTAAAGTTGTGAAGGTAGGAGATGAGATACTGGCAGAAGTAAAGCTGTGAGGACCGGCCGTGAGTCGTGCTTCGATAGCTCAGATGGTAGAACACTTGCCCGCGAAAGGCAAAGGTCCCGAGTTCGAGTCTCTGTCCGGCACACAGTTTTAATCTTCCAGGAAATTTCATATCAGCGCACACTCCGCTGCAGAGTGAAAATCTCATTCTGGAAACATCGTCCAGGCTGTGGCTGAGCCATGTCTCCGCTGTATCCTTTCTTTCAGGAGTGTTGGTTCTGCAAGATTCGCAGGAGATTTTCTGTAAAGTTGGGAAGGTAGGAGACGAGATACTGGCAGAAGTAAAGCTGTGAGGACCGGCCGTGAGTCGTGCTTCGGTAGCTCAGATGGTAGAACACTTGCCAGCGAAACGCAAAGGTCCCGAGTTCGAGTCTCTGTCCGGCACACAGTTTTAATCTGCCAGGAAATTTCATATCAGCGCACACTCCGCTGCAGAGTGAAAATCTCATTTTGGAAACATTGCCCAGGCTGTGGCTAAGCCATGTCTCCGCAGTATCCTTTCTTTCAGGAGTGTTGGTTCTGCAAGGTTCGCAGGAGAGCTTAGGTAAAGTTAGGAAGGTAGGAGACGAGATACTGGCAGAAGTAACGCTGTGAGGACCGGCCGTGAGTCGTGCTTCGATAGCTCAGATGGTAGAACACTTGCCCGCGAAAGGCAAACATCCCGAGTTCGAGTCTCTGTCCGGCAGACAGTTTAAATCTGCCAGGAAGTTTCATATCAGCGCACACTCCGCTGCAGAGTGAAAATCTCATTCTGGAAACATCGCCTAGGCTGTGGCTAAGCCATTTCTCCGCAGTATCCTTTCTTTCAGGAGTGTTGGTTCTGCAAGGTTCGAAGAAGAGCTTATGTAAAGTTAGGAAGGTAGGAGACGAGATACTGGCAGAAGTAAAGCTGTGAGGACCGGCCGTGAGTCGTGCTTCGATAGCTCAGATGGTAGAACACTTGCCCGCGAAAGGCAAAGATCCCGAGTTCGAGTCTCTGTCCGGCACACAGTTTTAATCTGCCAGGAAATTTCATATCAGCGCACACTCCGCTGCAGAGTGAAAATCTCATTCTGGAATCATCGCCCAGGCTGTGGATAAGCCATGTCTCCGCAGTATCCTTTCTTTCAGGAGTGCTAGTTCTTCAAGGTTCGCAGGAGAGCTTCTGTAAAGTTGGGAATGTAGGAGACGAGATTCTGGCAGAAGTAAAGCTGTGACGACCGGCCGTGAGGCGTGCTTCGGTAGCTCAGATGGTAGAGCACTTGCCCGCGAAAGGCAAAGTTCCCGAGTTCGTGTCTCTGTCCGGCACACAGTTTTAATCTGCCAGGAAGTTTCATATCAGCGCACACTCCGCTGCAGAGTGAAAATCTCATTCTGGAAACATCGCCCAGGCTGTGGCTAAGCCATGTCTCCGCAGTATCCTTTCTTTCAGGAGTGTTGGTTCTGCAAGGTTCGCAGGAGAGCTTCTGTAAAGTTGTGAAGGTAGGAGATGAGATACTGGCAGAAGTAAAGCTGTGAGGACCGGCCGTGAGTCGTGCTTCGATAGCTCAGATGGTAGAACACTTGCCCGCGAAAGGCAAAGGTCCCGAGTTCGAGTCTCTGTCCGGCACACAGTTTTAATCTGCCAGGAAATTTCATATCAGCGCACACTCCGCTGCAGAGTGAAAATCTCATTCTGGAAACATCGTCCAGGCTGTGGCTGAGCCATGTCTCCGCTGTATCCTTTCTTTCAGGAGTGTTGGTTCTGCAAGATTCGCAGGAGATTTTCTGTAAAGTTGGGAAGGTAGGAGACGAGATACTGGCAGAAGTAAAGCTGTGAGGACCGGCCGTGAGTCGTGCTTCGGTAGCTCAGATGGTAGAACACTTGCCAGCGAAACGCAAAGGTCCCGAGTTCGAGTCTCTGTCCGGCACACAGTTTTAATCTGCCAGGAAATTTCATATCAGCGCACACTCCGCTGCAGAGTGAAAATCTCATTTTGGAAACATCGCCCAGGCTGTGGCTAAGCCATGTCTCCGCAGTATCCTTTCTTTCAGGAGTGTTGGTTCTGCAAGGTTCGCAGGAGAGCTTAGGTAAAGTTAGGAAGGTAGGAGACGAGATACTGGCAGAAGTAACGCTGTGAGGACCGGCCGTGAGTCGTGCTTCGATAGCTCAGATGGTAGAACACTTGCCCGCGAAAGGCAAAGATCCCGAGTTCGAGTCTCTGTCCGGCAGACAGTTTAAATCTGCCAGGAAGTTTCATATCAGCGCACACTCCGCTGCAGAGTGAAAATCTCATTCTGGAAACATCGCCTAGCTGTGGCTAAGCCATTTCTCCGCAGTATCCTTTCTTTCAGGAGTGTTGGTTCTGCAAGGTTCGAAGAAGAGCTTATGTAAAGTTAGGAAGGTAGGAGACGAGATACTGGCAGAAGTAAAGCTGTGAGGACCGGCCGTGAGTCGTGCTTCGATAGCTCAGATGGTAGAACACTTGCCCGCGAAAGGCAAAGATCCCGAGTTCGAGTCTCTGTCCGGCACACAGTTTTAATCTGCCAGGAAGTTTCATATCAGCGCACACTCCGCTGCAGAGTGAAAATCCCATTCTGGAAACATCGCCCAGGCTGTGGCTAAGGCATGTCTCCGCAGTATCCTTTCTTTCAGGAGTGCTAGTTCTGCAAGGTTCGCAGGAGAGCTTATGTAAAGTTAGGAAGGTAGGAGACGAGATACTGGCAGAAGTAAAGCTGTGAGGACCGGCCGTGAGTCGTGCTTCGATAGCTCAGATGGTAGAGCACTAGCCCGCGAAAGGCAAAGATCCCGAGTTCGAGTCTCTGTCCGGCACACAGTTTTAATCTGCCAGGAAGTTTCATATCAGCGCACACTCCGCTGCAGAGTGAAAATCTTATTCTGGAAACATCGCCCAGGCTGTGGCTAAGCCATGTCTCCACAGTATCCTTTCTTTCAGGAGTGTTGGTTCTGCAAGTTTCGAAGAAGAGCTTATGTAAAGTTAGGAAGGTAGGAGACGAGGTACTGGCAGAAGTAAAGCTGTGAGGACCGGCCGTGAGTCGTGCTTCGATAGCTCAGATGGTAGAGCACTTGCCCGTGAAAGGGAAAGATCCCGAGTTCGAGTCTCTGTCCGGCACACAGTTTTAATCTGCCAGCAAATTTCATATCAGCGCACACTCCGCTGCAGAGTAATAATCTCATTCTGGAAACATCGCCCAGGCTGTGGCTAAGCCATGTCTCCGCAGTATCCTTTCTTTCAGGAGTGTTGGTTCTGCAAGGTTCGCAGAAGAGCTTATGTAAAGTTAGGAAGGTAGGAGACGAGATACTGGCAGAAGTAAAGCTGTGAGGACCGGCCGTGAGTCGTGCTTCGATAGCTCAGATGGTAGAGCACTTGCCCGCGAAAGGCAAAGATCCCGAGTTCGAGTCTCTGTCCGGCACACAGTTTAAATCTGCCAGGAAGTTTCATATCAGCGCACACTCCGCTGCAGAGTGAAAATCTTATTCTGGAAACATCGCCCAGGCTGTGGCTAAGCCATGTCTCCGCAGTATCCTTTCTTTCAGGAGTGTTGGTTCTGCAAGTTTCGAAGAAGAGCTTATGTAAAGTTAGGAAGGTAGGAGACGAGGTACTGGCAGAAGTAAAGCTGTGAGGACTGGCCGTGAGTCGTGCTTCGATAGCTCAGATGGTAGAGCACTTGCCCGTGAAAGGGAAAGATCCCGAGTTCGAGTATCTGTCCGGCACACAGTTTTAATCTGCGAGGAAGTTTCATATCAGCGCACACTCCGCTGCAGAGTGAAAATCTCATTCTGGGAATTTATCCCACGTTTGAGAACAGCATTCACTGCGGGGCTGCGTTTTGGCTGGTGCAATGTATTACAGGACAGTGAACAAATAACTTCAAACTAAGCCTGCTGATTATCTTTTGTGTCCATTGAGCTAAAAAACTACTTATTTCCATAAGAACTGAAGTAAATGTAGAAAACGACATTTCTATTAAGGCAACAGAGTAAACTTTTTAAGGTTAATTATAGCTACTGGAAAACTTGAAATGGAGAGAATTTACGATAAATCTAGGTAATATGTACTTAGTTTAACGGAAAACTGTATGTCTGCTACAGTACCTAAATCACAAACACTGATTTACAAGAAGTTAGATTATGCACAAGACAAGGAGCTTCTGAAAAGTCTCAAAAAGGCACGTTAGCTTGCGTTGATATACGGTGAAATTTAGGGTGATCCAGTCTTTGGCAGTAGCTATGAATGACAAGCGCTGATTTTCTACGAAAAAAGTTATCCAAAAACAATCGTATCGGCAACGTGGCAAAATATAGTTTTGTAAGCCACTGAAATTTCTCACAAGTAACCTATTTCTCAAGTAATTATGCAGTGCAATTAGAGGAAGATTGTTTTCAAAAGGATAGGCATAGTGTTCTCAAAAGTTTTATAAAAGCGCAATTGAGTTTAAGCCTACAATTAACAATAACTGTAGGGGTTTACTGTGACATTCGCGAATGTTCAAATTTCACAATAGACCGCAATACAAATGGGTATTGACATAATCAATAAAAGATTATGTGGAACTGACGTGATCAGTAAAATATGCGAATCTAGAATTTACACTCTGCACATGGAGTCTCGCACAAAGTAAAATTCCGAAGTCGACTTTTACATATAACTAAATGAGTCAACTGCACGGATTTTTTAGTTAGCTGTTTCTGTGCCAACTTCTACACTGGCGTGCTGAAGAACACTGCATCGTGTGTTAATGAGTCGAAATATAGAAAAGTGTGCAGCGCCAACAAAGCACATTTTCTGCTTCTTGCAGCTTTATTATTTGAAAGTGCAATATGAGCTAGGTTTTTCAATACCAGCACAGAGGAGAAAACTTCTACTGTGTGTGTGTAATTGCACGTAAATAATAACAAAAATTTATGAAACAATTTTCATTAAATCATTTGAAGTTTGGCTTCACTGGCCTGTGTAACATACCAGTGGAAGATACGCTTTTATCTCATGATCATTAAATCTGTTATACTCATCTTAATATCTGTAACAAATTCGTTATCATTTTAAAAACTTTCATTATTGTCATCAGCGTCTGCAAGAGACAGCACGCATTGACATGCCTTGTGGAGACAACACGCCTTGTGGAGATAGTTCCTTTTGTTTTCAAAGGCAAAAATGGATTTTGTTGGGAATCAAAAGAACCAACTAAAGATAGACGATTATCTCATTGTAACATAACCCGAGGGATAGGGGTATAAGAAGGGCTGCTAAAAATTTAGGTGATAATACTACAATAGAAGATTTTTGTCTTTGATATTTGATGATAAACGCATCAAAATAATCGTGAAATTGGCAAACGTTAAACTGGAACAGTACAGAAACAGGATTGAAGTACATCAGAAAAGTAACTACAAATCTACTGGTATGTATGAAATAAAAGCAGTTAGGCCCTTTGTATGCTGACTTCCACCTGTAAGTTAGGACATGAAGATATGCTATCACTCTTCTCTACTGACTATATTGGAAGACCTGTATTTAGAGCTGCATTGTCGGCAAAGCTGTTCCAAATCTTGTTACTCTGAAACAAGAGAAATATGGAAGAACGAAGACAAAACAGGATCAATTTCAGAAATTTTACCAGATGTATCAGAAACTGTCAAAAACTGTATTCCCATAGAGAATATACCTGGGTAGATGAAATGCGCGTACCGTTTCGTGCAAGATCTGACTTCAAAGTGTAGTTCCCCCAAAAGCATATCAAGTCTAGAATAAAAGTCTTGTGCCTGACAGATGCCCACACATCATACATATACAATGCCTACATATATACTGGTAAACGTTCTGATGCTGCTGGACTGAATGAATAAAATTTGGTGTTCTTACACAATCAGTTCTTCGATTAGTGCAGCCATTTATAAACAGTGACATAAATGTAACTGCTGAAAATTGGTTTTCCTCTGTAGAACTGGTTTGAGAACTTCAGAGCAAGCGGTTAACATACGAGTATCTAGGTACACTAAAGAGAAATAAACCGGAAATTCCAGTAGCATTCCTGCCTTCTGAGATTAGGTTCATTGGCCCTTCTCTTTGTGGATTCAGTGATAAAATTACTTAGTTATCAGTAGTCCGTAGGAAGAACAAAACAGCAATACTATTGTCCAGTATGCATTTCTCAAAAGGAGTGGATGTAGTGACAAGGTAAACGGAAATTATGTCCTAAAGCAGCACCAGGGTTGGAGTAGACACACTAGACCAAAAATGTGCTACATTACTCATCCAACAGAAAATGCAGACCTTGGCCTCTAGCATTGTTTGTTTTACATTGATAAACATTATTACGGAGAACAGTTGCGTTCTCTACTTCTGCTTTAAAAGCGTCAAGGAACTGTCAGTCAGGGTAATGAGACCTCATTTTGAAAATACACTCCTGGAAATGGAAAAAAGAACACATTGACACCGATGTGTCAGATCCACCATACTTGCTCCGGACACTGCGAGAGGGCTGTACAAGCAATCATCACACGCACGGCACAGCGGACACACCAGGAACCGCGGTGTTGGCCGTCGAATGGCGCTAGCTGTGCAGCATTTGTGCACCGCCGCCGTCAGTGTCAGCCAGTTTGCCGTGGCATACGGAGCTCCATCGCAGTCTTTAACACTGGTAGCATGTTGTCGCCAGTGGTCGGCGGAAGGTGCACGTGCCCGTCGACCTGGGACCGGACCGCAGTGACGCACGGATGCACGCCAAGACCGTAGGATCCTACGCAGTGCCGTAGGGGACCGCACCGCCACTTCCCAGCAAATTAGGGACACTGTTGCTCCTGGGGTATCGGCGAGGACTATTCGCAACCGTCTCCATGAAGCTGGGCTACGGTCCCGCACACCGTTAGGCCGTCTTCCGCTCACGCCCTAACATCGTGCAGCCCGCCTGCAGTGGTGTCGCGACAGGCGTGAATGGAGGGACGAATGGAGACGTGTCGTCTTCAGCGATGAGAGTCGCTTCTGCCTTGGTGCCAATGATGGTCGTATGCGTGTTTGGCGCCGTGCAGGTGAGCGCCACAATCAGGACTGCATACGACCGAGGCACACAGGGCCAACACCCGGCATCATGGTGTGGGGAGCGATCTCCTACACTGGCCGTACACCTCTGGTGATCGTCTAGGGGACACTGAATAGTGCACGGTACATCCAAACCGTCATCGAACCCATCGTTCTACCATCCCTAGACCGGCAAGGGAACTTGCTGTTCCAACAGGACAATGCACATCCGCATGTATCCCGTGCCACCCAACGTGCTCTAGAAGGTGTAAGTCAACTATCCTGGCCAGCAAGATCTCCGGATCTGTCCCCCATTGAGCATGTTTGGGACTGGATGAAGCGTCGTCTCACGCGGTCTGCACGTCCAGCACGATCGCTGGTCCAACTGAGGCGCCAGGTGGAAATGGCATGGCAAACCGTTCCACAGGACTACATCCAGCATCTCTACCATCATCTCCATGGGAGAGTAGCAGCCTGCATTGCTGCGAAAGGTGGATATACACTGTACTAGTGCCGACATTGTGCATGCTCTGTTGCCTGTGTCTATGTGCCTGTGGTTCTGTCAGTGTGATAATGTGATGTATCTGACCGCAGGAATGTGTCAATAAAGTTTCCCCTTCCTGGGACAATGAATTCACGGTGTTCTTATTTCAATTTCCAGGAGTGTAGGTTACTTATCTCCAATTTGGTAGGATATATGAAAATAATAACTGAACATCTTGGAAAATATTCATAGAAGAAGGGAGAAGAACAAGAGACGGTGTAGATGACATACTGGAAAGAAAGCGGAAGTGCAGAACAACAGGAGCACTGCTTATAAATCTGCTAATTGTAATAACCCTGCATGTCTGAAATGGTCCAGAAAAATGTGCGTTAATTGTTTAATGGGTTAATTACCTAAAAGTATTTATGAGTTTGAAGCTTATCCCTTACATTTCTTTACACAATGCACGTCTTTTTGTACAGTTCTCTTATATGGGTATTCATAAAAGTAATAAGTATTGGAATTGTTACTTGTTAGGGGTTTTCAGTGAGTTATTGCTCAGTTTGTTCATTGTACTAACAGATAAAGTAATACTTTTCGAGAAAAGCAGAATTTATTTAGTTTTCCTCATTACTGTGTCTGTCAGACACATGTTTCCGTTTAAGTAAGAAAAATTATTCTCCCTATTTAGGTTTAATCTGATGGGGAAACAGAATTAGGACAGCATTTGTGACATTTCAGAATTATTTAAGGATTTATTAACAGAAGAAGTATTTGACGTACATTCAAGGATTACACTACGGCTACACTTAATTTCAGCAACGAGGTATTAAGTTAGTGGTCTCCTGAGAGTGAAGAACAATTGCAAGAAGGTTTAAAAGAGGTGAATGGCGGTGACCATGTGATCGGTGAACAGAGTACTGAAATTGTTTAAATGCCTGTAATGAATGACGAAGATGCTAGGAAATTTATTTTTGGAAGTGAAGACAGTGATGAAGATGAATTTTGTTCTGGGAGAATGATGAGGAGTTTTCAAGTACAAAACCGGTTCAATTTATCGCTTGACGGTAGATTGACCTATTTTCATGTTTGTTTACCCACTGTTACTTGTAGTAAGGAATCAGAAGATTGATCTGGTTTTCGTAGGAAGAAGATAATCAATTATCTTTTGGAAAAGAAGAGGATAATGGTAATTTTATGAGTTATGCGAATCCCATAATTAGTGCTCAATTAGTAGGTGTCACTGAAGATGTTCTAGTAGATAGTCGTTCAGAAGCGTCCGTTGTGTCTGAAGACTTTGACAAAGCACTCAAAGACTTAAGTTGAAACAAGGCCCTGGGAGTAGATGATATTCCATCTGAATTACTGATAACCTCAAGAGAGCCAACCGTGGCAAAACTCTTCCATCTGCTGTGCAGGATGTATGAGACAGACGAAATAACCTCAGACTTCAAGAAGAGTATAAAGTTCCAATTCTAAAGAACTGGCAGGCGTTAAAATTACCGAACTGTCGGTTTAATAAGTATGGTTTGCAAAATACTAACGCCAGTTCCTTACAGATGAATGGAAAAACTGATAGAAGCCCACCCCAGGAATAAATCATTGGATTCCGTAGAAGTGTGGAAAAACGCTAGGCAATAGTAACACTACGATTTCTCATATAACATAGATAAGAGGAGGCAAATCTGAATTTATAGCATTTGTAGACTTAGAGAAAGCTTTTGACGATGTTGTCTGGAATAGTCTCTTTCAAATTCTAATGCTGGCAGGGGTAAAATACGAAAAGCGAAAGACTATTTACAATTTTTACATACACCAGATGGCAGTTGTAAGAGTCGAGGGGCATGAAAGGGAAGCAACGGTTTTGAAGGGAGTGAGATAGGGTTGTAGCCTATCCCCGATGTAATTTAAAATGTTTATTGAGCAGGCAGAAAAGGAAACAAAAGAAAAATTAGGAGTAGGATTGAAAGCGCAGGGAGAAGAAACAAAAACTCTTAGGTTTGCCGATGAAATTGTAATTCTGTCAGAGACAGCAGAGGACCTGGAAGAAAAGTTGAACGGAATAGATAGTGTCTTGAAAGGAGATTATTAGATGAACATCAACAAAAGCAAAACGAGGATAATGGAATGCACTCGAATTAAATTAGGTGGTGTTGAGGGAATTCGATTAGGAAATGAGAGACTTAAAGTAGTAGATGAGATTTGTTATTTGGGCAGCAAAATAGTTGATGATGGTCGGAGTAGAGAGGATACAAAATGAAGACTGAACAGAAATCGGTTAACATCGACTATAGATTTAAGTATTAGGATATGTTTTCTAAAAGTATTTGTGTGGATTGTAGCCATGTATGGAAGTGAAACACGAACGATAAAGAGTTTAGACAATAAGGGAACCGAAGTTTTGTAATGTGGTGCTACAGAAGAATGCTGAAGATTAGGAGAGTAGATCATGAAACTAATGAGGAGGTACTGAGTAGAATTGGGGAGAAGAGGAATTTCTGGTACAAGCCGACTAGAAGAGGGGATCGGTCGGTAGGAGACATTCTGAGGCATCAAGAGATAACCAATTTAGCACTGGAGGGAAGCATGGAGGGTAAAAATAGTAGAAGGAGACCAAGAGATGAACATATAAACCGGATTCAGAAGGATTTAGGTTGCAGTGGTTACTCAGTGACGTTTGCATTGGATAGAGTAGCATTATAAGCTAAGTATAACCAGTCTTCAGACTGAAGACGTTAACTACAAAATATGGGTAAGACTGATGTCACAGTGAATTATATCTGTTTACATGGGCTATATATTTCAAACGAGAACCAAGCTTTCTTAGTATCTTTCAGTCACTTTATCATCCTAGAGAGAGGGCTGTTTTTTTTTGGTGAAGGGTGGAGTCATTTTGACAGTTTATGACAAGTGGTTCTGGGTCATTTCCTTACCTGTTACGAGCTGCCGTACTGAACTGGTAAATCTGTTTAGTGGGATATGACCGAGTTGGGTTTGTGTAGATCACAGAGGCGACAACAGTGTCACAAGTATAGTCTTTCATAGACAGATCTCCCCCAGTATCAGCGAACTGTCGACCTGCAGATACATTGATGAGCCAAAACATTATACTTTATAGCTTACTGGGCCATCTTTGTAACGCAATACGTCACCATTTCTGCGTGTCATCTATTATACAGGTTGGTGGTGGGTTTGTGAAGGAATGTGGCACCAGACGGCTACGCACAAGGCATGTAATTCCCGTAAATAACCGGCTACTGACTTGCGTATGCTGTCAGGCGCCTGATAGCGACCCAGATTCACATCATAGGAATTTGGTGGCCAAGACATATATAAGTGGTTTCAGTATAATGCTCTTCAAACCATTATAGGTCGATTCTAGGTTCGAGATATGGGCAATTATTCTGCTGAAAGGCGACACCACCATCACGGAAGATATCGGCCACGGAGGGGTGTAGAGGGTTCGCAGCGAATATTTCCCATAGCATGACACTGCTCCCAGCGGCCTGCGTTTCTGGCACGGTACTTGTTTCGAGGCGATGTTCGCCTGGATGACTGCATTTGTGGAAACGACCATCATACTTCTGTCCGCCCCCGGTAGCTGAGTGGTCAAAGTGACAGAATGTCAATCCTAAGGGCCCGGCTTCGATCCCCGGCTGGGTCGGAGATTTTCTCCGCTCAGGGACTGGGTGTCGTGTTGTCTTAATCATCATCATTTCATCCCCATCGACGCGCAAGTCGCCGAAATGGCGGAAGGATTGCGCCCGGCGAACAGTCTACCCGACTGGAGGCCTTAGTCACACGACATTATTTATCAAGTTTCTGTAGCAGAAACGTAAATCATCCGTGGAGCCGACACGTTTCCACTGATCCAATCTCGATGATCCTGGGCCTACAGAAAACGTAGGTGCCGTCTGCTGTGGAGCCCCGTGATCGGCAATGCACTGTGGTGTTTCTGCAGACATGCCACCGGTCGCCACCCTTCTTGATTTACAGAGAAGCCTCCGAACCCCATGTTCTGGGAGGAGCCGTGGATGTCCGACCAATTACAGCCTAGTGATACTTTTACCATTCTTCAACCTCTTTCCGCAGATGCTCATGATAGTAGCAAGTGAACAGCTATGCCGTTTACCAGGTACTCGTTCACAGACACTGGGTCATAAGTGCCAGTATTTTCTCAGAATCGTCCGTGACAATGGACTCCCCATTTCCGGCCCACATCATCGGTACAATCATTCCCCATCCATCTTTGCCCGAATCTAGTGTCGCAGGATCGCGATTTCTCGCCTTCCAAGTCGTTTTGTGAAACCGGACGTTTCACGAAGTACGCTAGGAATAGCCTTGGAGTGTGCATGTGTCTGGAGGAAGCGCGGCCTCCAGTGCTGGCGTCACAACCGTTCCCTCTGCGACCGCAGCTGAGAGCTCGTCTGCGCTGAGCGCCGCTTCCCGCTTGCGACAGCCCGGTCGTGGGCGATGATGATGATGATGATGTTTGGTTTGTGGGGCGCATAACTGCACGGCAATCAGCGCCCGCACAAAGTCACCATTTCTACACAGTCCAATTTTTTTTACACAGCCCATTCTAGCCACTGTCAGGCATGACGATGAACGATGAAATGCCCACTCCCTGGGCAGAGAAAATCCCCAAGCTGGTCTGGAATCGGACCCGGGGCCCCGTCATGCCCAGGTAGCAACGCTAGCCAGTAGACGGCTGTGGGCGAGCAACTCCAGCAGCGGCACATACCCGGACCCTAAAATACCGCGGCCACAGTACGGGACGTCACATCGTCAGTCGCTCACCTAAAAGGAACTGAAATGTCCGACAACAGGCGTCAGAAACAAGTGGAAACAATCGTTCATCGCGTGATCTTTCATAGAACTTGGAGATCTTCAACAACGTGTATTACACTACCGTCTGTCTGCTGCTGTACCATAACCTTAAAGCAGGTTGTGAAATAAAACAATCTTATTGAAGCAATTATGGTATAACGCAACAGACCAGTGTTACCCTCCGAGGGGAATTTTGTTGTGTTGACCGTGTTGTACCTAACGGAGGTGGCTTATCTGAAGTGAAAGCCAGAATTACGGAAATATTTGAACAGTAACAAACAAAATTTTGCTTATCTGTACTGTTTAACAGGTAACGAAAACGGTCGCCAGCCTAACTAGGCAAGAGAATGATTAACATTCTCGTTCAAGAAAATAGTTATTAGTAACTTTAATGGATAAACACAACCTATACTTTGTCACACGCGAGTGCAGTGAACTCTTGACACATACGTACGTTTTAAGATTGAAGCTAACAACTGGAGCAGCATAAACTATTTGCAGAATTATAACAGATACCGAAACACACTATTACTTTAAGGGTTACACAAACTGGATGGTCTTTATAACGTTATTATTACTATTCACTGCAGAATCATTAATTGGATATAGGTTAAGTCTCTCTCAGTTAAATACTTTACTATTTAAAATGAAAGTTAATTGGAATCCAATAACAGGTTGCTTCTCACAATCATTTCAATAAAGAAATTATGGTTTTCATAATTAATGGTCTTTCCGTTACTTGTTACCGAGCATTAACACAATAGACAGACTGTGGACCCTGGTATACTATTCATATGCACTTCTAATACACAAGAGAGACAAACATTTAGCAAACATGAGTATATAACGTTTCATACTGCAGTTTTCCACTCTTACTACATTCAGAGACAAAATTAACATATATGTAAGATACTGACTCATCTTCTGTGATTTACAACAGGCAGTAATGAGATCATTTACGAAGCAAAACTTTATAAGCCTCAGTCTTACGAACTCTTAATTTGAAGTTGGCAACAATACATTAATAAGCAGTTTTATTAGGAAAATTACTTTCATTAACTTTCTTTTTTATGTTCAAGAGGCATTAATGAGCAAAAACACTGGTCTTTAATGTTCTTTCAGTAGGAACACTCGGAAATCACTTTAGTTCAAACGGAGAGGAACCTGAGAGGTGTTATGATAAGGAGAAAAATCAAGGTAGGTACATAAACTCAGTTATAAATTACCTTATATTTGAGCACACTAACACATCCATTTAGCTGATCCTTCACTGTACATTACTATAGTGCTCCATTATAGTGATTGCGCAATGTGGTGGCGATTGCATGTCGGTAGGTGGAATTACAGGTAGAATTGCTGGACTCTGTCATTTCTTGGTGGCGATGGTAGATACAGATTCCAGAATAGTTCCAGCTATTTATCCATCCATCCGAGGCATTGGAAAGTGGCAGAAAAAGCCTCTCTCGGTACCAGCACAGTATGCATCTATTACATGGCAGTGCACAGTTTGGTAGCTCGTCCCCGACTGACTCTTGTTCCACCTTTTCTACATGGGCCAACCACAATTTGCGCGCGCTACACAGTTCCGTCCCCGAGGGGAACCACAACACCTTTTACATACAAACTAACTAAGAACCCTAAGTGAGGATCAGCAGCTTACACAACAGAAACCAAATGCATTAAATAAAACAGAACATTTGCACACATTGACATTTCTACCAAAAATTATTCACACAAAATTACAGTTATATACAGTAAGTTTTGTTCCCTCCAAATGGGACAAAGAATTTAAATGACAGATACACTACATTGCATAGAATCATATCATGACATCGAAGTTCTTACAAAGAAATGAGTATACAATTTTATGTTGTCGATTCAAACAAACACATTTACAGAAGCTCAGTGATGTAATATTAAATGAAACAAAAACCAAAATAAATCATTGGAGTATTAGAGCTATGGTGTTACACGTGTACCTACATCTACATTCAAGTGCCTGGCAGAGGGTTCGTCGAACGACCATCACAATTGTCTATTAGTCCAATCTCTTCGACCTCTGATTTCCCTTATTTTAGTATGGTGTAGGTCAGCGTCAACGAAATATTTTCATTGCGCCGCGGTTCAGAACGCCCTGGTTTTAATGATATCCACCCCGAACCTTGTATCTTTCGAGTGATACTCTGTCCCGCATTTCGCGATAATACAAAACGTGCTGCTCTTCTTTGAACTTTTCCGATGTACCCAGTCAGTCCTATCAGGGAAGGATTTCATACCGTGCAGTAGTATTCTAAGAGAGTACGGACAAGCGTAGTGTAGGCAGTCTGTTTATTAGATCTCCCTGTGCCTTCAGTGAACGCTTGTCGTCGCCTGACACCTATGTGGCATGCTCCATATATGTCTACAGAGGTCACGCTGCTGCTTCACTGAGAGCCCATTAGACTTCTTGGAGAGCCTGTGGTGGAACAGGGCGTCCATGAACACGTCTGCCAGGCATGTCACACAAATGCCCGATGGAGTCTAGGTCGAGACTCATCGCTGGCCATTCCATTACTTCAATGTTCAGACTGCGCAACACATCCCTGCTGACACCCGCCACACGGGCCATGCCACTAGAAAGGTGAAACGTCTCTGTGAAGTCGTTTTATAAGACGCTTGTCGAATTCGGTACAACTTATTCACGTTACTATCTGATTTTAGCTCAATTCATGAACTCTCCCAGAAAGACTGAGCACTCAAATAAGGCCATTTTTAATATTCGACAGGATGACCAACTTTGGTTTCCAATACCTGAGAGAGGTTTACCCATCTTAGCTTAGTCGAAGGCTGTGTCGAAGGCTGCTTTTGTGTGTCAGGTCGATGACGGCGGCTACCTCTCTGGTAGCTTCCGATGCATGGGGAGCTAGGTAATCTCGAAACAGAAAGGAGCACTTTTCGGTGAACGCTTGGTGAGTAAGGACCGTACCGCTTAATAGGGGTTTCAGGTGATAGCAATCAGGTTGAGTTAGCACTTCGTTATGTTTAACTGGTGAAATACTTAAGAACTTCAGCTCAACTGAAGCGAGTTATTCTTTGAATGACTTTTAATGTTATGTTTTGTGGAAATTGCTTTTGTCTTTGTCTGTCGATTCCGTGCCACGAGTTTGGTAACCAATGGCCCTTCTGGTCCACCATGGCACCGCAATGGGCTTTATTTTCACAGTTTGCTTGTTTACTGAGCTGCAAGAACATCTGTTCTTTCGCGCGCTTTGTACAAAGCAGCACAACAGCTTGAGTCAGAGTGCACCACGTGCTCTAGTTCGGCCGTTTGCAAGCAGCAGACACAGTTAGTATGTTAAATAATTATCGCACATCGTTGTGTATTGGTTAAACTTCTGTCCAGAATAGTGCACGCGTAGAATCGTAATGCAAATCTCACTGAGATATCTTTATGGTATTAATGCAAAGGAGATGATAGTATAATTGTTTCCCACGCCCGTCTTCTGTGTGTCTTGTGCTCTGTTTCATTCTCGCGTAATTCCTACTTAAATATTTCGAGTCAGGCACCAGTTATGTGTAGTTAGGATGTGCAACCAAATACTTATATGCAATAAATAATCGACGTGAAAGATAAATTCTTTGGTGTCGATCTTAGCCCCTTACTCCCTATTTCCAATCCTGAATTAATCAGGTTGCTTCATGAACGACATGGAGTGCTACGAATCTGGCTGCTTAAAGAAATTTGAGTGTTTGTAATTAAATTATTAAAGTAGTTAAACTAATAATTTTCCATGTCCGATTTTTTCTTCTAAATACACTCCTGGAAATTGAAATAAGAACACCGTGAATTCATTGTCCCAGGAAGGGGAAACTTTATTGACACATTCCTGGGGTCAGATACATCACATGATCACACTGACAGAACCACAGGAACATAGACACAGGCAACAGAGCATGCACAATGTCGGAACTAGTACACTGTATATCCACCTTTCGCAGCAATGCAGGCTGCTATTCTCCCATGGAGACGATCGTAGAGATGCTGGATGTAGTCCTGTGGAACGGTTTGCCATGCCATTTCCACCTGGCGCCTCAGTTGGACCAGCGTTCGTGCTGGATGTGCAGACCGCGTGAGACGACGCTTCATCCAGTCCCAAACATGCTCAATGGGGGACAGATCCGGAGATCTTGCTGGCCAGGGTAGTTGACTTACACCTTCTAGAGCACATTGGGTGGCACGGGATACATGCGGACGTGCAGTGTCCTGTTGGAACAGCAAGTTCCCTTGCCGGTCTAGGAATGGTAGAACGATGGGTTCGATGACGGTTTGGATGTACTGTGCACTATTCAGTGTCCCCTCGACGATCACCAGAGGTGTACGGCCAGTGTAGGAGATCGCTCCCCACACCATGATGCCGGGTGTTGGCCCTGTGTGCCTCGGTCGAATGTAGTCCTGATTGTGGCGCTCACCTGCACGGCGCCAAACACGCATACGACCATCATTGGCACCAAGGCAGAAGCGACTCTCATCGCTGAAGACGACACGTCTCCATTCGTCCCTCCATTCACGCCTGTCGCGACACCACTGGAGGCGGGCTGCACGATGTTGGGGCGTGAGCGGAAGACGGCCTAACGGTGTGCGGGACCGTAGCCCAGCTTCATGGAGACGGTTGCGAATGGTCCTCGCCGATACCCCAGGAGCGAGAGTGTCCCTAATTTGCTGGGAAGTGGCGGTGCGGTCCCCTACGGCACTGCGTAGGATCCTACGGTCTTGTCGTGCATCCGTGCGTCGCTGTGGTCCGGTCCCAGGTCGACGGGCACGTGCACCTTCCGCCGACCACTGGCGACAACATCGATGTACTGTGGAGACCTCACGCCCCACGTGTTGAGCAATTCGGCGGTACGTCCACCCGGCCTCCTGCATGCCCACTATACGCCCTCGCTCAAAGTCCGTCAACTGCACATACGGTTCACGTCCACGCTGTCGCGGCATGCTACCAGTGTTAAAGACTGCGATGGAGCTCCGTATGCCACGGCAAACTGGCTGACACTGACGGCGGCGGTGCACAAATGCTGCGAAGCTAGCGCCATTCGACGGCCAACACCGCGGTTCCTGGTGTGTCCGCTGTGCCGTGCGTGTGATCATTGCTTGTGCAGCCCTCTCGCAGTGTCCGGAGCAAGTATAGTGGGTCTGACACACCGGTGTCAATGTGTTCTTTTTTCCATTTCCAGGAGTGTAGTTAGGAAGGGCTTGGCCTCGTGGCGACGCTGTATTTCTGAATTTTTATCATTAATTGTGTGAGAGAAGCAGCTAGAGATGCGAGATAACGTATGTTGCTCGATGAGCAACGTCGTAAAGACAGTAATGCGTTACAAGGGTTTCAGAGCGACGGCCAACGGCTGGGGACGGCGTCTGCGGCGGTGACGGTACTGAAGACGGCTCCAGCTGGCAGGTGCGGTCCTCCTGGAGCGAAAAGCGGCAGCGTGGACTCCTCGGGGGGGGGGGGGGGGGGGGGGGGGAGGGGGGGGGGAGGCGGAAGGCAGCAGCTCCTGAAGGCGATGACGGCAGCGATGAGGCCACGACAGTCTGTGAGATCACACACGTACAATTATTCTCTGTGAGCAAGTTGTAACCTCCCCCTCATTTATCGACCTTATTGACGCTGAAAAATTAAACCGCGTGTACCCAATGGAAATTTGGGAAAAGCAATCGTCACCGAAGTTAATCTGTCGGTAAAGTGGGAGGAAAGGTTTACATCTTGATGAAGGGAAAAATGCAAATGAAACAGGTGGAAATTAATTTTGAAAAGGGGTAAAGTTAATAAAGAAAGTAAGTGTGCGGCCGTTACGTTAACGATTAATGCGTGAAGCGTTCTGTGAATTCTAAAGTAAAATTCAATGTACCGACTTGACAGAAAATCCTAGGAAGTTCTGCTCTTACGTTAAATCAGTAAGTGGCTCGAAACAGCATATCCAGACACTCCGGGACGATGACGGCATTGAAACAGAGGATGGCACGCGTAAAGCTGAAATACTAAACTCCTTTTTCCAAAGCTGTTTCACAGAGGAAGACCGCACTGCAGTACCTTCTCTAAATCCTTGCACAGACGAAAAAATGGCTGACATCGAAATAAGTGTCCAAGGAAGCAACTGGAATCACTCAACAGAGGAAAGTCCACTGGACCTGACGGAATACCAATTCGATTCTACACAGAGTACACGAAAGAACTTGTCCCCCCCCCCTTCTAACAGCTGTGTACCGCAAGTCTCTAGAGGAACGGAACGTTCCAAATGATTGGAAAAGAGCACAGCTAGTCCCAGTCTTCAAGAAGGGTCGTCGAGCAGATGCGGAAAACTATAGGCCTATATCTCTGACGTCGATCTGTTGTAGAATTGTAGAACATGTTTTTTTGCTCGAGTATCATGTTGTTTTTGGAAACCCAGAATCTACTCTGTAGGAATCAACATGGATTGCGGAAACAGCGATCGTGTGAGACCCAACTCGCTTTATTTGTTCATGAGACCCAGAAAATATTAGATACAGGCTCCCAGGTAGATGCCATTTTCCTCGACTTCCGGAAGGCGATCGATACAGTTCCGCACTGTCGCCTGATAAACAAAGTAAGAGCCTACGGAATATCAGACCAGATGTGTGGCTGGATTGAAGAGTTTTTGGCAAACAGAACAGAGCATGTTGTTATCAATGGAGAGACGTCTACAGACCTTAAAGTAACCTCTGGCGTGCCACAGGGCAGTATTATTGGGCCATTGCTTTTCACAATATACAGAGAAGTTGCAGCATTAGAAAATTGTAGCGAAATGCAGGAAGATGTGAAGCGGATAGGCACTTGGTGCAGGGAGTGGCAACTGACCCTTAACATAGACAAATGTAATGTATTGCGAATACATAGAAAGAAGGATCCTTTATTGTACGATTATATGATAGCGGAACAAACACTGGTAGCTGTTACTTCTGTTAAATATCTGGGAGTATGCGTGCGGAATGATCTGAAGTTGAATGATCATATAAAATTAATTGTTGTTAAGGCGGGTACCAGGTTCAGATTCATGGGGAGAGTTCTTAGAAAATGTAGTCCATCAACAAAGGAGGTGGCTTACAAATCTCTCGTTCGACCTATACTTGAGTATTGCTCATCAGTGTGGGATCCGTACCAGAACGGGTTGACTGAGGAGATAGAGAAGATCCAAAGAAGACCGGCGCGTTTCGTCACAGGGTTATTTGGTAACGGTGATAGCGTTACGGAGATGTTTAACAAACTCAAGTGGCAGACTCTGCAAGAGAGGCGCTCTGCATCGCGGTGAAGCTTGCTGTCTAGGTTTCGAGAGGGTGCGTTTCTGGATGAGGTATCGAATATATTGCTTCCCTCTAATTATACCTCCCGAGGAGATCACGAATGTAAAATTAGAGAGATTCGAGCGCGCGCGGAGGCTTTCAGACAGTCGTTCTTCCCGCGAACCATACGTGACTGGAACAGAAAAGGGAGGTAATGACAGTGGCACGTAAAGTGCCCTCCGCCACACACCGTTGGGTGTCTTGCGGAGTATAAATGTAGATGTAGAACTAGCGGTAATTAGATATTTGAGATTTGGGGGAAAATACGGTCGCCAGTCCTATGGACAATTACTATAACAACTGAGAAAGTAAGGTCATTACACTTATAATTAGCACTAGAAGCGTGGCAACTGAAGGTTGACACGTGTAGTGTGAAAACTGAAAGTTTTTCAGAAGTAATAACTTTCGCTACACTCTGACTTAATTATGTAAAAGGATTAATAAAACCGGAAAATTGAAAGTTAATTTAGTGACTGAAATTAATAGTGAGCTTTGTTTGTGAAGCACATCGAAATTCAGTAAAATACGGTTAGTCTTGGGCTATCTCAACAATCATTTCAAAAGCTACTTAAATCTACGCAATTTAGAAATAAGAGATTTAACTTTGAACTTCAATTGAATGATTCTGAACAATTGACAATAGCAAAATTTAGTACGTACCAAGCTGAGCTGCAGTCACAGGTAAGCTAAAATACGGTAACAAAACTCGCACTCTTAATTTGTGCTCGTGTAATCTAAATATTGTAGCCAGCTATGACTACCTTAACTGAACTTTGAAATTAAAGCAGTGAAATCGAATGATATTACTTTAATACTGGCGTTTGAATTTCAACGACACTCGGGTTCATTCCAGAAAAGGAAGGGACCCTGCTTGGTAATGCAACTGGGACAACGAGCAACAAAGGTTCGTGCTACGTTGCTGTGAATTAGTGAGAAAAATTTAACAGTTTGAAAAGCTGAGGTCTGCCACACAGTTCTAAAACTGTACGTGCTTCAGGTCTTCCTTGTTGGTTGATTGAAGGTTTGAAGTCGTCGATCGAGGAGGTGGCGACAGTAACTCATTGTCGGCCGTCGCTGTTGCAGAAGCTGGATGTTGGCGCACCTCCTTCTCGACACGGCCACCAGGCGAAACGAGCTCTTGATGTGTGCCAGCTAACGCTCCCGTCCGCGACACCGTGTCAGAAACTAACATAGCACCTCGAGCGCAATTACATGCTGCCAAACCCCTGAAAGCGCGGCAACTCGCGGGAGCGTCACACAACACACCTGCTCCACCGCCCTACTCCAGCCAGACTCCCCTCTGCCCGCGCTCCACGCGACAGAGTTAACACTACCAAAGATCCTAAACATTTTGGTTCTCCACACGACCTATCGATGTATTCGTTCGACAGCATAGTTTTTCCTAGGCAAGACCCAGCGTAAAATACAAATAATATTTACAAAACACACCAATTATTCATCGACATGGATGTATATATATATATATATATATATATATATATATATATATATATATATATATATACAAATAGTAAAACAATTACAACATATAAAGGCACAGAAATGTTATATATTCAGATAACAAAATAAGGAAAACAATTTATAGTACAACAGATGGAAATAGGAGTGTATGCATGTCCGGCGTTACAAAGTGGATCCAGATCGATGACACTGACGAATTTCATTTGAAGATATAGACGATTCGCCACGAAGTACTGGAGCGAGTAAATAGCATATTTCTCTACAAATATACAAGAACCAACATTTGCTTACAAAATACAAACGATGGACTAGGAATTTCTATTTCTTGAAAACGAGTTTTACCTTAAATACTCCCCCTCAAAAGCTGAAAACATGAAATAAAAGGAAGCCTTGTTTCCCATCCCAACTGCTCCTGACAGTAACAGATGGCTGCACTGTGGAAAATCAGTGCTCTCTGCCACCAGTACATGTCTGCACAATAAAATCGATTATTGTTTGATCTGGGTACTGCAACTTCTTACCATCACCAGTAGACCACTGTACAGTGAAAAAAGCAAACACACTGAGAAAGGAATAATTTTACACAGGTAAGATTGCCAAAATTCTAAAATGTCTGCAAAATATGTAAGCACCGCAAGAAGTGTTACGTTTACACCGAGTCTCCAGGACCTATTTCAGATTAATAAATAAAAAAAATACGCTCTATGACTCGAATCAATTGACGTCATGTCACAATATTGGAAATTTCCTCTGTGGTGTAAGTAAGTTGATTTCTGAATAGACACACATACTCCAGATTAGTGCCCAAAATTGGGAACTATGTGCCCCTCCCCCCACCCTGCTAGAGTTCCATGTACAATAACAGCTGAAATTTTAGATCTCTGGCCTGATATTCTATATAGTAAAAACAGCCTGACCAAGCTTATAGCCGGCCACAGTGACCAAGCGGTTCTAGGTGCTTCAGTCCGGGAACGCGCTGCTGCTACGGTCGCAGGTTCGCATCCTGCCTCAGGAATGGATGTGTGTAATGTCCTTAGGTTGGTTAGGTTGAAGTAGTTCCAAGTGCTAGGGGACTGATGACCTCTGATGTTAAGTCCCATAGTGCTCAGAGCCATTTGAACCATTTCAACCAAGCTTATAAAAAATGGTGCAAATGGCTCTGAGCAATATGGGACTTAACTTCTAAGGTCATCAGTCCCCTAGAACTTAGAACTACTTAAACCTAACTAACCTAAGGACATCACACATATCCATTCCCGAGGCGGGATTCGAACCTGAGACCGTAGCGGTCGCGCGGTTCCAGACTATAGCGCCTAGAACCGCTCGGCTACCCCGGCCGGCCCAAGCTTATAACAGCAGAAAAATACGTGTTAGCTAAAGTACAACGTGGGGCAGGCAAATATGCAGATTGTATATAATTAATTACGCGGAATCTTTGTATAAGTCATAATGCACAAAGAAAGCAAATACGAAATTCTTTTCAAGCACCATTTCAGGAGAGACAGAGATACTGTCAGTCAGTAAAGAATATAATCGATGATATTAATTGAAAGTTATTGCTGTTATTGCAAATAAAACAGCTCTACGGGAGACTGTCTAAATAACAGCAGTTGGCAATTAAAAGGCTCCCTAAAACCTATATAGACCGTATTTTTCCCGCATTGTAGGCCGAGAAATGAACAGGAGTCCAGTGTGATGGTCCTCAAACCGGCGTAGCGCGATTACCGACTTGTGACACGGACAGTTATCCTCGTGGAAGGTGCCATCGATTATGGGGAAGACGTCATTCATGAACGGCTGGTGGTGGCGAGCTACAATGTTTCTGAAGGCAACAGGTGTCACAGTGCATTCGAAGAGTACCACCTATCCTATGGAAACCTAGGTGAGTACTGCCTGTAGCATTGTATTTGCCCAACTGACTTGTGTCTGGGGTGCAATGCACGTTCCGACCAGCCGTTCACCTGGATGACGTAGCATCCACAATCGACCGTCGATCTGTCGACACGTTTCCATCGATCCACGGTCGAATCTCGACGGTATCGTAGCCAATAACATCATAATTCGTGACGTGGCTGGGTCAATATGGAGACACGAAAGAGTCGTCTGCTGCAGCGCTGCATGTTCATAAATATTTACTGAACGGCGTGCGGCGAAACACTTGTGACAGCAACGCAAGTTGTCTGCCACAGTCCAGCAATGCAAAGCGGCCAGCCCACCGACCTCCACCTCCTGCGATGAGGCGCGGACCTCCAGCACTTTGCTCCCTACTCGTGGTGAGGCTGTCCTTCGACAAGTGTTCGTAGATCACGACAGTAGCACGTGGACAGCCGACCAGATTCGTCGCTTACGAGGTGCTCGTTCCCACACACTGGACCATTACAATCTGCTCTTTGTCAAACGACTTGCGTGTGAGTGGCCACGGGGTCGTCGAGATCTGACGGTCGATCGATGGAAACCTATCGACAGATCGACCGTCGATTCTGGACTCGACGTCATCCAGGCGAACAGCTGCTCGAAACATATATTGAGCCTCGGACACAAATCAGAGCGGCGAATCTAATATTACGGGGACAGAATGATGATGACAACGCAACACCCAGTCCCGGAGCGGAGAATCTCCCCGGACCCGGCCGGGAATCGAACCGGGCGCCCTGCATGTCAGCCAGACGCGCTGGCCACTGAGCTAAGCAGGCGCACAGCGGTGTATTCTCAGCACGACACGTTCAGCATCAGTCACTGTGACCAGCAAATTTCGTTCTACGAGGGCTATGCTGAAAGTTTTTAGCAGAATTTGTGAAAAAAAAAAATTATGTGCAGAAAGACGCTTACAACTCTTCAAAATACTCTCCATTATCATGTATACATTTTTCCATTCTCTGAAACCACTTAGAAAATATGTTAGTCCAAGCTTCTTTTGGGATGTCACTTAGTGCGGTCTCGTACGCTGCAGTGACCTCTTCATCTGATGAAAACCGCTGCCCTCGAATTTTTTTCTTAGTGTTAGGGAACAGAAAGAAGTTACAGGGGGCCAGGTCAGGTGAATAGGGGGGATGGGGTAACACTCGAGCTTTTTCCTTCTTCAGAAAGTGCATCGTTCTGGCAGATCCTGTGCGCAGATGCATTGTCGTGTTGCTGCAGAAGGTGCCCACTCTGGGACTTTGGATGCTGTGACTTCCATGTGACGATGACTTTTGGAAGACAGTCGTTCACGTTCCATTCAGCATTGACTGTACGACCTGTGTATAAGGTCACAAAGGTGAGATGCCCGATCTTTGTGAAAAAATTGCCACCATCTTTTTTCCAGATCTCCAGCTTCGTCGAACTTTTGAGGGTGGTTCCTACCCTGGAAAGCAGCACACAGAAGACTGTCTCTTCTTTTCAGGGTCATAAGCGCAGACCCACGTTTCATCACCTGTGACAATATTGTAGGTGTCTTGGGACTTCCCTCCATTGAATTTTTTTCGAGCATGAAACGGCACAAGTCCACTCTCGCCTCCTTTTGGCTTTCTGTCAGGGAATGTGGCACCCAACGGGCACATCTCTTAGTAAGGCCTGAGTGACTATGAACGATGGTCTGTGCTGCTGTTGACCCAATATTTAGGGTCCCTTCAATGTCGCAAAATGTAAGATGTAGATTTTCTTTGATCATTTTCCTCACAGCAGCAATGTTTTCAGGAGTCACAGCTGTTGCTGGCTGACCGGGACGAGGTTCATCTTCAATTGACTGCCGACCCCTCGAAAACTCGCGAAACCGATTTCCAACTGTGGCTCTAGAAGGGGAAGCTTGAACAAAAACTGGCAGCAAAGAAAAATGGCTTTCTCCGGCACTTTAACCGTTTTTATAATCGTAAAAAATGACGACGCGAATGTCGCGGCGCGACAGCTCCATCCTGCACCGTCTCTGACTCAGCACTGCGGATCACCACTAGCCAGCGGCTACACGCGCACGTCCCAAGGTCGAAAAACACCGCGCTTTGGAATGAAAACAACCCCACTCCTCGTACATTAAGAGCAGCTACATACCGGTAGCGCCGGCGATATTTGCGTCGAAACTGTGAACCGGTACTGCTGGACATCGCCCACAGCTCTGCTGTCGTCCTAATAAGGCGCGGCAGACCTACACCCGTGTGCGTCAGTGTGTTGGCGGCTGGTCACCCTCGCAGGAGGAGGGAGTACAGCTGCGAAGCAGACGCGGGACGCCGCACTTCCTGTGGTTTCATCCATCCGGACGCAGGACTTCCTGCCGCTATACTGGGCCCGCCGTCGCCGCGCGGCCCGCACTGCCTGAGCAGGCAGCCATGTTGCCAGCCGCGCCGCTGCTGCTCCTCCTGGCCGCCAATGGCACTTGGCAGCTCGACTGCGTGTGCAGCCGCATCGGCCGCGCCCCGGAGCGGATCAGTTACGGCGAAAAAGTGCTGCAGAGGACGTACTGCAAGTATATCCGTGAGTACTCCTTCGTCCAGTCCGGAACCTCACGACGCTATCCGCCACGCGCTGCCGAACCCCTGAGAGGCGGTTTTTATTGCACGTACTGTCACGCAAGAGTATAAATCTTCCTCAGCCTGACACTCAAGGACGGCTTCGCTCATCAAGAAACGGCACTCAATTTTAGGTCCATCGTCTGCGTCCAGCCTTTTGCGAGCGAGAAGGTGTAGCGTTGTGCAATTTGGAAAGGCTGTATGTCAGTCACCCATATCTCCTCACTGGGCTCCAAACCAACTCCAGATCTGTGTGATTCGCATAGTTGGTTAGATGTTCCATACATAATTTTATTGATTCTTTTATAGGAATGATATGTTTGCTGGATATGTGTGCATGATTACTATTGATATAAAACAACGTGTAATTTCTGAGTCTTACTCATGCAACTTCACTTAGAAACTATGTGCCTCTCATAACTTGTTTTGCCGGACGGTATGGCCGAGCGGTTCTAGGCGGTTCAGTCTGGAACCACGCGACTGCTACGGTCGCAGGTTCGAATCCTGCCTTGGTCATGGATGTGTGTGATGTCCTTAGATTAGTTAGGTTTAAGTAGTTCTAAGTTCTAGGCGACTGATGACCTCAGATGTTGAGTCCCATAGTGCTCATAGCCACTTTCTACCATTTTTTTCATATATTCATCAAACGTCTGATTATTCCAATAATTAAAGACAGAATGTGTAGCAATAGCCACGATCTTTCAGAGACAGGAGGGCTCATTCACATGCATTAGGCGTCTCTTTAATAACTGAAGCCACTACGCAGCACTCGTATCTGGGCACAAATGATGATGATGCTTGGTTTGTGGGGCACTCAGCTGCCCGGTCATCAGCGCCCGTAGAAAGTCTCTATCTTTAAAAAGTCCAATCTCTATACGTTCACGAATGATGATGATGATGGTGAAATGATGAGGACAACACAAACACCCAGTCACCGGGCAGAGAAAATCACGTCGGCCGGAGTGGCCGAGCGGTTCTAGGCGTTACAGTCTGTAACCGCGCGACTGCTACGGTCGCAGGTTCGAATCCTGCCTTGGTCATGGATGTGTGTGATGTCCTCAGGTTAGTTAGGTTTACGTAGTTCTAAGTTGTAGGGGACTGATGACCTCAGTTCAGTCCCATAGTGCTCATAGCCACTTCAACCATTTTTTTCATATATTCATGAAACGTCTGATTATTCACATAACTAAAGACAGAATGTGTAGCAATAACCACGATGTTTAACAGACAGGAGGGCACATTCACATGCATTCGGCGTCTCTTTAATAACTGAAGCCACTACACAGCACTCGTATCTGGGCACAAATGATGATGATGTTTGGTTTGTGGGGCACTCAGCTGCCCGGTCATCAGCGCCCGTAGAAAGTCTCTATCTTTAAAAAGTCCAATCTCTATACGTTCACGAATGATGATGATGATGGTGAAATGATGAGGACAACACACACACCCAGTCAAGGGCAGAGAAAATCACGTCGGCCGGAGTGGCCGAGCGGTTCTAGGCGTTACAGTCTGTAACCGCGCGACTGCTACGGTCGCAGGTTCGAATCCTGCCTTGGTCATGGATGTGTGTGATGTCCTCAGGTTAGTTAGGTTTACGTAGTTCTAAGTTGTAGGGGACTGATGACCTCAGTTCAGTCCCATAGTGCTCATAGCCACTTCAACCATTTTTTTCATATATTCATGAAACGTCTGATTATTCACATAACTAAAGACAGAATGTGTAGCAATAACCACGATGTTTAACAGACAGGAGGGCACATTCACATGCATTCGGCGTCTCTTTAATAACTGAAGCCACTACACAGCACTCGTATCTGGGCACAAATGATGATGATGTTTGGTTTGTGGGGCACTCAGCTGCCCGGTCATCAGCGCCCGTAGAAAGTCTCTATCTTTAAAAAGTCCAATCTCTATACGTTCACGAATGATGATGATGATGGTGAAATGATGAGGACAACACACACACCCAGTCACCGGGCAGAGAAAATCACGTCGGCCAGACTGGCCGAGCGGTTCTAGGCGCTTCAGTCTGGAACCGCGCGACTGCTACGGTCGCAGGTTCGAATCCTGCCTCAGGCATGGATGTGTGTGATGTCCTCAGGTTAGTTAGGTTTACGTAGTTCTAAGTTGTAGGGGACTGATAACCTCAGTTCAGTCCCATAGTGCTCATAGCCACTTTCTACCATTTTTTCATATATTCATGATATTCATGAAACGTCTGATTATTCCGATAACTAAAGACGGAATATGTAGCAATAGCCACGATCTTTAAGAGACAGGAGGGCACATTCACATGCATTAGGCGTCTCTTTAATAACTGAAGCCACTACACAGCACTCGTATCTGGGCAGAAATGATGATGATGTTTGGTTTGTGGGGCACTCAGCTGGACGGTCATCAGCGCCTGTAGAAAGTCTTTATCTCTACAAAGTCCAATATCTATACGTTCACGAATGATGATGATGATGGTGAAATGATGAGGACAACACAAACACCCAGTCACCGGGCAGAGAAAATCACGTCGACCGGAGTGGCCCAGCGGTTCTAGGCGTTACAGTCTGTAACCGCGCGACTACTACGGTAGCAGGTTCGAATCCTGCCTTGGTCATGGATGTGTGTGATGTCCTCAGGTTAGTTAGGTTTACGTAGTTCTAAGTTGTAGGGGACTGATGACCTCAGTTCAGTCCCATAGTGCTCATAGCCACTTTCTACCATTTTTTCATATATTCATGATATTCATGAAACGTCTGATTATTCCGATAACTAAAGACGGAATATGTAGCAATAGCCACGATCTTTAAGAGACAGGAGGGCACATTCACATGCATTAGGCGTCTCTTTAATAACTGAAGCCACTACACAGCACTCGTATCTGGTCACAAATGATGATGATGTTTGGTTTGTGGGGCACTCAGCTGCCCGGTCATCAGCGCCCGTAGAAAGTCTCTATCTTTAAAAAGTCCAATCTCTATACGTTCACGAATGATGATGATGATGGTGAAATGATGAGGACAACACAAACACCCAGTCACCGGGCAGAGAAAATCACGTCGACCGGAGTGGCCCAGCGGTTCTAGGCGTTACAGTCTGTAACCGCGCGACTACTACGGTCGCAGGTTCGAATCCTGCCTTGGTCATGGAAGTGTGTGATGTCCTCAGGTCAGTTAGGTTTACGTAGTTCTAAGTTGTAGGGGACTGATGACCTCAGTTCAGTCCCATAGTGCTCATAGCCACTTTCTACCATTTTTTCATATATTCATGATATTCATGAAACGTCTGATTATTCCGATAACTAAAGACGGAATGTGTAGCAATAACCACGATGTTTAACAGACAGGAGGGCACATTCACATGCATTCGGCGTCTCTTTAATAACTGAAGCCACTACGCAGCACTCGTATCTGGGCACAAATGATGATGATGCTTGGTTTGTGGGGCACTCAGCTGCCCGGTCATCAGCGCCCGTAGAAAGTCTCTATCTTTAAAAAGTCCAATCTCTATACGTTCACGAATAATGATGATGATGGTGAAATGATGAGGACAACACAAACACCCAGTCACCGGGCAGAGAAAATCACGTCGGCCGGAGTGGCCGAGCGGTTCTAGGCGTTACAGTCTGTAACCGCGCGAATACTACGGTCGCAGGTTCGAATCCTGCCTTGGTCATGGATGTGTGTGATGTCCTCAGGTTAGTTAGGTTTACGTAGTTCTAAGTTGTAGGGGACTGATGACCTCAGTTCAGTCCCATAGTGCTCATAGCCACTTTCTACCATTTTTTCATATATTCATGATATTCATGAAACGACTGATTATTCCGATAACTAAAGACGGAATATGTAGCAATAGCCACGATCTTTAAGAGACAGGAGGGCACATTCACATGCATTAGGCGTCTCTTTAATAACTGAAGCCACTACACAGCACTCGTATTTGGGCACAAATGATGATGATGCTTGGTTTGTGGGGCACTCAGCTGCCCGGTCATCAGCGCCTGTAGAAAGTCTTTATCTTTACAAAGTCCAATATCTATACGTTCACGAATGATGATGATGATGGTGAAATGATGAGGACAACACAAACACCCAGTCACTGGGCAGAGAAAATCACGTCGACCGGAGTGGCCCAGCGGTTCTAGGCGTTACAGTCTGTAACCGCGCGAATACTACGCTCGCAGGTTCGAATCCTGCCTTGGTCATGGATGTGTGTGATGTCCTCAGGTTAGTTAGGTTTACGTAGTTCTAAGTTGTAGGGGACTGATGACCTCAGTTCAGTCCCATAGTGCTCATAGCCACTTTCTACCATTTTTTCATATATTCATGATATTCATGAAACGTCTGATTATTCCGATAACTAAAGACGGAATATGTAGCAATAGCCACGATCTTTAAGAGACAGGAGGGCACATTCACATGCATTAGGCGTCTCTTTAATAACTGAAGCCACTACACAGCACTCGTATCTGGGCACAAATGATGATGATGTTTGGTTTGTGGGGCACTCAGCTGGACGGTCATCAGCGCCTGTAGAAAGTCTTTATCTTTACAAAGTCCAATATCTATACGTTCACGAATGATGATGATGATGGTGAAATGATGAGGACAACACAAACACCCAGTCACCGGGCAGAGAAAATCACGTCGACCGGAGTGGCCCCGCGGTTCTAGGCGTTACAGTCTGTAACCGCGCGACTACTACGGTCGCAGGTTCGAATCCTGCCTTGGTCATGGATGTGTGTGATGTCCTCAGGTTAGTTAGGTTTACGTAGTTGTAAGTTGTAGGGGACTGATGACCTCAGTTCAGTCCCATAGTGCTCATAGCCACTTTCTACCATTTTTTTCATATATTCATTAAAGGTCTGATTAATCCGATAGCTAAAGACAGAATGTGTAGCAATAGCCACGATCTTTAAGAGACAGGAGGGCACATTCACATGCGTTAGGCGTCTCTTTAATAACTGAAGCCACTACACAGCACTCGTATCTGGGCACAAATGATGATGATGCTTGGTTTGTGGGGCACTCAGCTGCCCGGTCATCAGCGCCCGTAGAAAGTCTCTATCTTTAAAAAGTCCAATCTCTATACGTTCACGAATGATGATGATGATGGTGAAATGATGAGGACAACACAAACACCCAGTCACCGGGCAGAGAAAATCACGTCGACCGGAGTGGCCCCGCGGTTCTAGGCGTTACAGTCTGTAACCGCGCGACTGCTACGGTCGCAGGTTCGAATCCTGCCTTGGTCATGGATGTGTGTGATGTCCTCAGGTTAGTTAGGTTTACGTAGTTCTAAGTTGTAGGGGACTGATGACCTCAGTTCAGTCCCATAGTGCTCATAGCCACTTCAACCATTTGTTTCATATATTCATGAAATGTCTGATTATTCACATAACTAAAGACAGAATGTGTAGCAATAACCACGATGTTTAAGAGACAGGAGGGCACATTCACATGCATTAGGCGTCTCTTTAATAACTGAAGCCACTACACAGCACTCGTATCTGGGCACAAATGATGATGATGCTTGATTTGTGGGGCACTCAGCTGCCCGGTCATCAGCGCCCGTAGAAAGTCTCTATCTTTAAAAAGTCCAATCTCTATACGTTCACGAATGATGATGATGATGGTGAAATGATGAGGACAACACAAACACCCAGTCACCGGGCAGAGAAAATCACGTCGGCCGGAGTGGCCGAGCGGTTCTAGGCGTTACAGTCTGTAACCGCGCGACTGCTATGGTCGCAGTTTCGAAACCTGCCTCTGGCATGGATGTGTGTGATGTCCTCAGGTTAGTTAGGTTTACGTAGTTCTAAGTTGTAGGGGACTGATGACCTCAGTTCAGTCCCATAGTGCTCATAGCCACTTTCTACCATTTTTTTCATATATTCATTAAAGGTCTGATTAATCCGATAGCTAAAGACAGAATGTGTAGCAATAGCCACGATCTTTAAGAGACAGGAGGGCACATTCACATGCATTAGGCGTCTCTTTAATAACTGAAGCCACTACACAGCACTCGTGTCTGGGCACAAATGATGATGATGCTTGATTTGTGGGGCACTCAGCTGCCCGGTCATCAGCGCCCGTAGAAAGTCTCTATCTTTAAAAAGTCCAATCTCTATACGTTCACGAATGATGATGATGATGGTGAAATGATGAGGACAACACAAACACCCAGTCACCGGGCAGAGAAAATCACGTCGGCCGGAGTGGCCGAGCGGTTCTAGGCGTTACAGTCTGTAACCGCGCGACTGCTATGGTCGCAGCTTCGAAACCTGCCTCTGGCATGGATGTGTGTGATGTCCTCAGGTTAGTTAGGTTTACGTAGTTCTAAGTTGTAGGGGACTGATGACCTCAGTTCAGTCCCATAGTGCTCATAGCCACTTTCTACCATTTTTTTCATATATTCATTAAAGGTCTGATTAATCCGATAGCTAAAGACAGAATGTGTAGCAATAGCCACGATCTTTAAGAGACAGGAGGGCACATTCACATACATTAGGCGTCTCTTTAATAACTGAAGCCACTACGCAGCACTCGTATCTGGGCACAAATGATGATGATGCTTGATTTGTGGGGCACTCAGCTGCCCGGTCATCAGCGCCCGTAGAAAGTCTCTATCTTTAAAAAGTCCAATCTCTATACGTTCACGAATGATGATGATGATGGTGAAATGATGAGGACAACACAAACACCCAGTCACCGGGCAGAGAAAATCACGTCGGCCGGAGTGGCCGAGCGGTTCTAGGCGTTACAGTCTGTAACCGCGCGACTGCTACGGTCGCAGGTTCGAATCCTGCCTCGGGCATGGATGTGTGTGATGTCCTCAGGTTAGTTAGGTTTAAGTAGTTGTAGGGGACTGATAACCTCAGTTCAGTGCCATAGTGCTCATAGCTACTTTCTACCTTTTTTCATATATTCATGATATTCATGAAACGTCTGATTATTCCGATAACTAAAGACGGAATATGTAGCAATAGCCACGATCTTTAAGAGACAGGAGAGCACATTCACATACATTAGGCGTCTCTTTAATAACTGAAGCCACTACGCAGCACTTGTATCTGGGCACAAGTGATGATGATGCTTGGTTTGTGGGGCACTCAGCTGCCCGGTCATCAGCGCCTGTAGAAAGTCTCTATCTTTAAAAAGTCCAATCTCTATACGTTCACGAATGATGATGATGATGGTGAAATGATGAGGACAACAGAAACACCCAGTCACCAGGCAGAGAAAATCACGTCGCCCGGAGTGGCCGAGCGGTTCTAGGCGCTACAGTCTGGAATCGCGCGACTGCTATGGTCGCAGGTTCGAATCCTGCCTCGGACATGGATGTGTGTGATGTTCTCAGGTTAGTTAGGTTTACGTAGTTCTAAGTTGTAGGGGACTGATAACCTCAGTTCAGTCCCATAGTGCTCATAGCCACTTTCTACCTTTTTTCATATATTCATGATATTCATGAAACGTCTGATTATTCCGATAACTAAAGACGGAATATGTAGCAATAGCCACGATCTTTAAGAGACAGGAGGGCACATTCACATGCATTAGGCGTCTCTTTAATAACTGAAGCCACTACGCAGCACTTGTATCTGGGCACAAGTGATGATGATGCTTGGTTTGTGGGGCACTCAGCTGCCCGGTCATCAGCGCCTGTAGAAAGTCTCTATCTTTAAAAAGTCCAATCTCTATACGTTCACGAATGATGATGATGATGGTGAAATGATGAGGACAACAGAAACACCCAGTCACCAGGCAGAGAAAATCACGTCGGCCGGAGTGGCCGAGCGGTTCTAGGCGCTACAGTCTGGAATCGCTTGACTGCTATGGTCGCAGGTTCGAATCCTGCCTCGGGCATGGATGTGTGTGATGTCCTCAGGTTAGTTAGGTTTACATAGTTCTAAGTTGTAGGGGACTGATAACCTCAGTTCAGTCCAATAGTGCTCATAGCCACTTTCTACCACTTTTTTCATATATTCATGATATTCATGAAACGTCTGATTATTCCGATAACTAAAGACGGAATATGTAGCAATAGCCACGATCCTTAAGAGACAGGAGGGCACATTCACATGCATTAGGCATCTCTTTAATAACTGAAGCCACTACGCAGCACTCGTATCTGGGCACAAATGATGATGATGCTTGGTTTGTGGGGCACTCAGCTGCCCGGTCATCAGCGCCCGTAGAAAGTCTCTATCTTTAAAAAGTCCAATCTCTATACGTTCACGAATGATGATGATGATGGTGAAATGATGACGACAACACAAACACCCAGTCACCGGGCAGAGAAAATAACGTCGGCCGGAGTGGCCGAGCGGTTCTAGGCGTTACAGTCTGTAACCGCGCGACTGCTACGGTCGCAGGTTCGAATCCTGCCTCGGGCATGGATGTGTGTGATGTCCTCAGGTTAGTTACGTTTAAGTAGTTGTAGGGGACTGATAACCTCAGTTCAGTGCCATAGTGCTCATAGCCACTTTCTACCTTTTTTCATATATTCATGATATTCATGAAACGTCTGATTATTCCGATAACTAAAGACGGAATATGTAGCAATAGCCACGATCTTTAAGAGACAGGAGAGCACATTCACACACATTAGGCGTCTCTTTAATAACTGAAGCCACTACGCAGCACTCGTATCTGGGCACAAATGATGATGATGCTTGGTTTGTGGGGCACTCAGCTGCCCGGTCATCAGCGCCTGTAGAAAGTCTCTATCTTTAAAAAGTCCAATCTCTATACGTTCACGAATGATGATGATGATGGTGAAATGATGAGGACAACACAAACACCTAGTCACCGGGCAGAGAAGATCACGTCGGCCGGAGTGGCCGAGCGGTTCTAGGCGTTACAGTCTGTAACCGCGCGACTGCTACGGTCGCAGGTTCGAATCCTACCTTGGTCATGGATGTGTGTGATGTCCTCAGGTTAGTTAGGTTTACGTAGTTCTAAGTTTTAGGGGACTGATGACCTCAGTTCAGTCCCATAGTGCTCATAGCCACTTCAACCATTTTTTTCATATATTCATGAAACGTCTGATTATTCACATAACTAAAGATAGAATGTGTAGCAATAACCACTATGTTTAACAGACAGGAGGGCACATTCACATGCATTAGGCGTCTCTTTAATAACTGAAGCCACTACACAGCACTCGTATCTGGGCACAAATGATGATCATGTTTGGTTTGTGGGGCACTCAGCTGCCTGGTCATCAGCGCCCGTAGAAAGTCTCTATCTTTAAAAAGTCCAATCTCTATACGTTCACGAATGATGATGATGATGCTGAAATGATGAGGACAACACAAACACCAAGTCACCGGGCAGAGAAAATCACGTCGGCCGGAGTGGCCGAGCGGTTCTAGGCGCTACAGTTTGGAATCGCGCGACTGCTATGGTCACAGTTTCGAATCCTGCCTCGGGCATGGATGTGTGTGATGTCCTCAGGTTAGTTACGTTTAAGTAGTTGTAGGGGACTGATAACCTCAGTTCAGTGCCATAGTGCTCATAGCCACTTTCTACCTTTTTTCATATATTCATGATATTCATGAAACGTCTGATTATTCCGATAACTAAAGACGGAATATGTAGCAATAGCCACGATCTTTAAGAGACAGGAGAGCACATTCACACACATTAGGCGTCTCTTTAATAACTGAAGCCACTACGCAGCACTCGTATCTGGGCACAAATGATGATGATGCTTGGTTTGTGGGGCACTCAGCTGCCCGGTCATCAGCGCCTGTAGAAAGTCTCTATCTTTAAAAAGTCCAATCTCTATACGTTCACGAATGATGATGATGATGGTGAAATGATGAGGACAACACAAACACCTAGTCACCGGGCAGAGAAGATCACGTCGGCCGGAGTGGCCGAGCGGTTCTAGGCGTTACAGTCTGTAACCGCGCGACTGCTACGGTCGCAGGTTCGAATCCTACCTTGGTCATGGATGTGTGTGATGTCCTCAGGTTAGTTAGGTTTACGTAGTTCTAAGTTTTAGGGGACTGATGACCTCAGTTCAGTCCCATAGTGCTCATAGCCACTTCAACCATTTTTTTCATATATTCATGAAACGTCTGATTATTCACATAACTAAAGATAGAATGTGTAGCAATAACCACTATGTTTAACAGACAGGAGGGCACATTCACATGCATTAGGCGTCTCTTTAATAACTGAAGCCACTACACAGCACTCGTATCTGGGCACAAATGATGATCATGTTTGGTTTGTGGGGAACTCAGCTGCCTGGTCATCAGCGCCCGTAGAAAGTCTCTATCTTTAAAAAGTCCAATCTCTATACGTTCACGAATGATGATGATGATGCTGAAATGATGAGGACAACACAAACACCAAGTCACCGGGCAGAGAAAATCACGTCGGCCGGAGTGGATGAGCGGTTCTAGGCGCTACAGTTTGGAATCGCGCGACTGCTATGGTCACAGTTTCGAATCCTGCCTCGGGCATGGATGTGTGTGATGTCCTCAGGTTAGTTAGGTTTACGTAGTTCTAAGTTGTAGGGGACTGATAACCTCAGTTCAGTCCCATAGTGCTCATAGCCACTTTCTACCACTTTTTTCATATATTCATGATATTCATGAAACGTCTGATTATTCCGATAACTAAAGACGGAATATGTAGCAATAGCCACGATCTTTAAGAGACAGGAGGGCACATTCACATGCATTAGGCATCTCTTTAATAACTGAAGCCACTACGCAGCACTCGTATCTGGGCACAAATGATGATGATGCTTGGTTTGTGGGGCACTCAGCTTCCCGGTCATCAGCGCCCGTAGAAAGACTCTATCTTTAAAAAGTCCAATCTCTATACGTTCACGAATGATGATGATGATGCTGCAATGATGACGACAACACAAACACCCAGTCACCGGGCAGAGAAAATCACGTCGGCCGGCGTGGCCGAGCGGTTCTAGGCGCTACAGTCTGGAATCGCTTGACTGCTATGGTCGCAGGTTCGAATCCTGCCTCGGGCATGGATGTGTGTGATTTCCTCAGGTTAGTTAGGTTTAAGTAGTTGTAGGGGACTGATAACCTCAGTTCAGTGCCATAGTGTTCATAGCCACTTTCTACCATTTTTTCATATATTCATGATATTCATGAAACGTCTGATTATTCCGATAACTAAAGACGGAATATGTAGCAATAGCCACGATCTTTAAGTGACAGGAGGGCACATTCACATGCATTAGGCGTCTCTTTAATAACTGAAGCCACTACGCAGCACTCGTATCTGGGCACAAATGATGATGATGCTTGGTTTGTGGGGCACTCAGCTGCCCCGTCATCAGCGCCCGTAGAAAGTCTCTATCTTTAAAAAGTCCAATCTCTATACGTTCACGAACGATGATGATGATGGTGAAATGATGACGACAACACAAACACCCAGTCACCGGGCAGAGAAAATCACGTCGGCCGGAGTGGCCGAGCGGTTCTAGGCGCTACAGTCTGGAATCGCGCGACTGCTATGGTCGCAGGTTCGAATCCTGCCTCGGGCATGGATGTGTGTGATGTCCTCAGGTTAGTTAGGATTAAGTAGTTGTAGGGGACTGATAACCTCAGTTCAGTGCCATAGTGCTCATAGCCACTTTCTACCATTTTTTCATATATTCATGATATTCATGAAACGTCTGATTATTCCGATAACTAAAGACGGAATATGTAGCAATAGCCACGATCTTTAAGAGACAGGAGGGCACATTCACATGCATTAGGCGTCTCTTTAATAACTGAAGCCACTACGCAGCACTCGTATCTGGGCACAAATGATGATGATGCTTGGTTTGTGGGGCACTCAGCTGCCCCGTCATCAGCGCCCGTAGAAAGTCTCTATCTTTGAAAAGTCCAATCTCTATACGTTCACGAATGATGATGATGATGGTGAAATGATGACGACAACACAAACACCCAGTCACCGGGCAGAGAAAATCACGTCGGCCGGCGTGGCCCAGCGGTTCTAGGCGCTACAGTCTGGAATCGCTTGACTGCTATGGTCGCAGGTTCGAATCCTGCCTCGGGCATGGATGTGTGTGATTTCCTCAGGTTAGTTAGGTTTAAGTAGTTGTAGGGGACTGATAACCTCAGTTCAGTGCCATAGTGTTCATAGCCACTTTCTACCATTTTTTCATATATTCATGATATTCATGAAACGTCTGATTATTCCGATAACTAAAGACGGAATATGTAGCAATAGCCACGATCTTTAAGAGACAGGAGGGCACATTCACATGCATTAGGCGTCTCTTTAATAACTGAAGCCACTACGCAGCACTCGTATCTGGGCACAAATGATGATGATGCTTGGTTTGTGGGGCACTCAGTTGCCCCGTCATCAGCGCCCGTAGAAAGTCTCTATCTTTAAAAAGTCCAATCTCTATACGTTCACGAATGATGATGATGATGGTGAAATGATGACGACAACACAAACACCCAGTCACCGGGCAGAGAAAATCACGTCGGCCGGAGTGGCCGAGCGGTTCTAGGCGCTACAGTCTGGAATCGCGCGACTGCTATGGTCGCAGGTTCGAATCCTGCCTCGGGCATGGATGTGTGTGATGTCCTCAGGTTAGTTAGGATTAAGTAGTTGTAGGGGACTGATAACCTCAGTTCAGTGCCATAGTGCTCATAGCCACTTTCTACCATTTTTTCATATATTCATGATATTCATGAAACGTCTGATTATTCCGATAACTAAAGACGGAATATGTAGCAATAGCCACGATCTTTAAGAGACAGGAGGGCACATTCACATGCATTAGGCGTCTCTTTAATAACTGAAGCCACTACGCAGCACTCGTATCTGGGCACAAATGATGATGATGCTTGGTTTGTGGGGCACTCAGCTGCCCCGTCATCAGCGCCCGTAGAAAGTCTCTATCTTTAAAAAGTCCAATCTCTATACGTTCACGAATGATGATGATGATGGTGAAATGATGACGACAACACAAACACCCAGTCACCGGGCAGAGAAAATCACGTCGGCCGGAGTGGCCGAGCGGTTCTAGGCGTTACAGTCTGTAACCGCGCGACTGCTACGGTCGCAGGTTCGAATCCTGCCTTGGTCATGGATGTGTGTGATGTCCTCAGGTTAGTTAGGTTTACGTAGTTCTAAGTTGTAGGGGACTGATGACCTCAGTTCAGTGCCATAGTGCTCATAGCCACTTTCTACCATTTTTTCATATATTCATGATATTCATGAAACGTCTGATTATTCACATAACTAAAGATAGAATGTGTAGCAATAACCACTATGTTTAACAGACAGGAGGGCACATTCACATGCATTAGGCGTCTCTTTAATAACTGAAGCCACTACACAGCACTCGTATCTGGGCACAAATGATGATCATGTTTGGTTTGTGGGGCACTCAGCTGCCCGGTCATCAGCGCCCGTAGAAAGTCTCTATCTTTAAAAAGTCCAATCTCTATACGTTCACGAATGATGATGATGATGCTGAAATGATGAGGACAACACAAACACCAAGTCACCGGGCAGAGAAAATCACGTCGGCCGGAGTGGCCGAGCGGTTCTAGGCGCTACAGTCTGGAATCGCGCGACTGCTATGGTCACAGTTTCGAATCCTGCCTCGGGCATGGATGTGTGTGATGTCCTCAGGTTAGTTAGGTTTACGTAGTTCTAAGTTGTAGGGGACTGATAACCTCAGTTCAGTCCCATAGTGCTCATAGCCACTTTCTACCACTTTTTTCATATATTCATGATATTCATGAAACGTCTGATTATTCCGATAACTAAAGACGGAATATGTAGCAATAGCCACGATCTTTAAGAGACAGGAGGGCACATTCACATGCATTAGGCGTCTCTTCAATAACTGAAGCCACTACGCAGCACTCGTATCTGGGCACAAATGATGATGATGCTTGGTTTGTGGGGCACTCAGCTGCCCCGTCATCAGCGCCCGTAGAAAGTCTCTATCTTTAAAAAGTCCAATCTCTATACGTTCACGAATGATGATGATGATGGTGAAATGATGACGACAACACAAACACCCAGTCACCGGGCAGAGAAAATCACGTCGGCCGGCGTGGCCGAGCGGTTCTAGGCGCTACAGTCTGGAATCGCTTGACTGCTATGGTCGCAGGTTCGAATCCTGCCTCGGGCATGGATGTGTGTGATTTCCTCAGGTTAGTTAGGTTTAAGTAGTTGTAGGGGACTGATAACCTCAGTTCAGTGCCATAGTGCTCATAGCCACTTTCTACCATTTTTTCATATATTCATGCAATTCATGAAACGTCTGATTATTCCGATAACTAAAGACGGAATATGTAGCAATAGCCACGATCTTTAAGTGACAGGAGGGCACATTCACATGCATTAGGCGTCTCTTCAATAACTGAAGCCACTACGCAGCACTCGTATCTGGGCACAAATGATGATGATGCTTGGTTTGTGGGGCACTCAGCTGCCCCGTCATCAGCGCCCGTAGAAAGTCTCTATCTTTAAAAAGTCCAATCTCTATACGTTCACGAATGATGATGATGATGGTGAAATGATGACGACAACACAAACACCCAGTCACCGGGCAGAGAAAATCACGTCGGCCGGAGTGGCCGAGCGGTTCTAGGCGCTACAGTCTGGAATCGCTTGACTGCTATGGTCGCAGGTTCGAATCCTGCCTCGGGCATGGATGTGTGTGATTTCCTCAGGTTAGTTAGGTTTAAGTAGTTGTAGGGGACTGATAACCTCAGTTCAGTCCCATAGTGCTCATAGCCACTTTCTACCATTATTTCATATATTCATGATATTCATGAAACGTCTGATTATTCCGATAACTAAAGACGGAATATGTAGCAATAGCCACGATCTTTAAGTGACAGGAGGGCAAATTCACATGCATTAGGCGTCTCTTTAATAACTGAAGCCACTACGCAGCACTCGTATCTGGGCACAAATGATGATGATGCTTGGTTTGTGGGGCACTCAGCTGCCCCGTCATCAGCGCCCGTAGAAAGTCTCTATCTTTAAAAAGTCCAATCTCTATACGTTCACGAATGATGATGATGATGGTGAAATGATGACGACAACACAAACACCCAGTCACCGGGCAGAGAAAATCACGTCGGCCGGAGTGGCCGAGCGGTTCTAGGCGCTACAGTCTGGAATCGCGCGACTGCTATGGTCGCAGGTTCGAATCCTGCCTCGGGCATGGATGTGTGTGATGTCCTCAGGTTAATTAGGATTAAGTAGTTGTAGGGGACTGATAACCTCAGTTCAGTGCCATAGTGCTCATAGCCACTTTCTACCATTTTTTCATATATTCATGATATTCATGAAACGTCTGATTATTCCGATAACTAAAGACGGAATATGTAGCAATAGCCACGATCTTTAAGAGACAGGAGGGCACATTCACATGCATTAGGCGTCTCTTTAATAACTGAAGCCACTACGCAGCACTCGTATCTGGGCACAAATGATGATGATGCTTGGTTTGTGGGGCACTCAGCTGCCCCGTCATCAGCGCCCGTAGAAAGTCTCTATCTTTAAAAAGTCCAATCTCTATACGTTCACGAATGATGATGATGATGGTGAAATGATGACGACAACACAAACACCCAGTCACCGGGCAGAGAAAATCACGTCGGCCGGAGTGGCCGAGCGGTTCTAGGCGTTACAGTCTGTAACCGCGCGACTGCTACGGTCGCAGGTTCGAATCCTGCCTTGGTCATGGATGTGTGTGATGTCCTCAGGTTAGTTAGGTTTACGTAGTTCTAAGTTGTAGGGGACTGATGACCTCAGTTCAGTCCCATAGTGCTCATAGCCACTTCAACCATTTTTTTCATATATTCATGAAACGTCTGATTATTCACATAACTAAAGATAGAATGTGTAGCAATAACCACTATGTTTAACAGACAGGAGGGCACATTCACATGCATTAGGCGTCTCTTTAATAACTGAAGCCACTACACAGCACTCGTATCTGGGCACAAATGATGATCATGTTTGGTTTGTGGGGCACTCAGCTGCCCGGTCATCAGCGCCCGTAGAAAGTCTCTATCTTTAAAAAGTCCAATCTCTATACGTTCACGAATGATGATGATGATGCTGAAATGATGAGGACAACACAAACACCAAGTCACCGGGCAGAGAAAATCACGTCGGCCGGAGTGGCCGAGCGGTTCTAGGCGCTACAGTCTGGAATCGCGCGACTGCTATGGTCACAGTTTCGAATCCTGCCTCGGGCATGGATGTGTGTGATGTCCTCAGGTTAGTTAGGTTTACGTAGTTCTAAGTTGTAGGGGACTGATAACCTCAGTTCAGTCCCATAGTGCTCATAGCCACTTTCTACCACTTTTTTCATATATTCATGATATTCATGAAACGTCTGATTATTCCGATAACTAAAGACGGAATATGTAGCAATAGCCACGATCTTTAAGAGACACGAGGGCACATTCACATGCATTAGGCGTCTCTTCAATAACTGAAGCCACTACGCAGCAGTCGTATCTGGGCACAAATGATGATGATGCTTGGTTTGTGGGGCACTCAGCTGCCCCGTCATCAGCGCCCGTAGAAAGTCTCTATCTTTAAAAAGTCCAATCTCTATACGTTCACGAATGATGATGATGATGGTGAAATGATGACGACAACACAAACACCCAGTCACCGGGCAGAGAAAATCACGTCGGCCGGAGTGGCCGAGCGGTTGTAGGCGCTACAGTCTGGAATCGCGCGACTGCTATGGTCGCAGGTTCGAATCCTGCCTCGGGCATGGATGTGTGTGATGTCCTCAGGTTAGTTAGGTTTACGTAGTTCTAAGTTGTAGGGGACTGATAACCTCAGTTCAGTCCCATAGTGCTCATAGCCACTTTCTACCATTTTTTTCGTATATTCATCAAAAGTCTGATTATTCCGACAACTAAAGACGGAATATGTAGCAATAGCCACGATCTTTAAGAGACAGGAGGGCACATTCACATGCATTAGGCGTCTCTTTAATAACTGAAGCCACTACACAGCACTCGTATCTGGGCACAAATGATGATGATGCTTGGTTTGTGGGGCACTCAGCTGCCCGGTCATCAGCGCCTGTAGAAAGTCTTTATCTTTACAAAGTCCAATATCTATACGTTCACGAATGATGATGATGATGCTGAAATGATGAGGACAACACAAACACCCAGTCACCGGGCAGAGAAAATCACGTCGGCCGGAGTGGCCGAGCGGTTCTAGGCGCTACAGTCTGGAATCGCTTGACTGCTATGGTCGCAGGTTCGAATCCTGCCTCGGGCATGGATGTGTGTGATTTCCTCAGGTTAGTTAGGTTTAAGTAGTTGTAGGGGACTGATAACCTCAGTTCAGTCCCATAGTGCTCATAGCCACTTTCTACCATTTTTTCATATATTCATGATATTCATGAAACGTCTGATTATTCCGATAACTAAAGACGGAATATGTAGCAATAGCCACGATCTTTAAGTGACAGGAGGGCAAATTCACATGCATTAGGCGTCTCTTTAATAACTGAAGCCACTACGCAGCACTCGTATCTGGGCACAAATGATGATGATGCTTGGTTTGTGGGGCACTCAGCTGCCCCGTCATCAGCGCCCGTAGAAAGTCTCTATCTTTAAAAAGTCCAATCTCTATACGTTCACGAATGATGATGATGATGGTGAAATGATGACGACAACACAAACACCCAGTCACCGGGCAGAGAAAATCACGTCGGCCGGAGTGGCCGAGCGGTTCTAGGCGCTACAGTCTGGAATCGCGCGACTGCTATGGTCGCAGGTTCGAATCCTGCCTCGGGCATGGATGTGTGTGATGTCCTCAGGTTAGTTAGGATTAAGTAGTTGTAGGGGACTGATAACCTCAGTTCAGTGCCATAGTGCTCATAGCCACTTTCTACCATTTTTTCATATATTCATGATATTCATGAAACGTCTGATTATTCCGATAACTAAAGACGGAATATGTAGCAATAGCCACGATCTTTAAGAGACAGGAGGGCACATTCACATGCATTAGGCGTCTCTTTAATAACTGAAGCCACTACGCAGCACTCGTATCTGGGCACAAATGATGATGATGCTTGGTTTGTGGGGCACTCAGCTGCCCCGTCATCAGCGCCCGTAGAAAGTCTCTATCTTTAAAAAGTCCAATCTCTATACGTTCACGAATGATGATGATGATGGTGAAATGATGACGACAACACAAACACCCAGTCACCGGGCAGAGAAAATCACGTCGGCCGGAGTGGCCGAGCGGTTCTAGGCGTTACAGTCTGTAACCGCGCGACTGCTACGGTCGCAGGTTCGAATCCTGCCTTGGTCATGGATGTGTGTGATGTCCTCAGGTTAGTTAGGTTTACGTAGTTCTAAGTTGTAGGGGACTGATGACCTCAGTTCAGTCCCATAGTGCTCATAGCCACTTCAACCATTTTTTTCATATATTCATGAAACGTCTGATTATTCACATAACTAAAGATAGAATGTGTAGCAATAACCACTATGTTTAACAGACAGGAGGGCACATTCACATGCATTAGGCGTCTCTTTAATAACTGAAGCCACTACACAGCACTCGTATCTGGGCACAAATGATGATCATGTTTGGTTTGTGGGGCACTCAGCTGCCCGGTCATCAGCGCCCGTAGAAAGTCTCTATCTTTAAAAAGTCCAATCTCTATACGTTCACGAATGATGATGATGATGCTGAAATGATGAGGACAACACAAACACCAAGTCACCGGGCAGAGAAAATCACGTCGGCCGGAGTGGCCGAGCGGTTCTAGGCGCTACAGTCTGGAATCGCGCGACTGCTATGGTCACAGTTTCGAATCCTGCCTCGGGCATGGATGTGTGTGATGTCCTCAGGTTAGTTAGGTTTACGTAGTTCTAAGTTGTAGGGGACTGATAACCTCAGTTCAGTCCCATAGTGCTCATAGCCACTTTCTACCACTTTTTTCATATATTCATGATATTCATGAAACGTCTGATTATTCCGATAACTAAAGACGGAATATGTAGCAATAGCCACGATCTTTAAGAGACACGAGGGCACATTCACATGCATTAGGCGTCTCTTCAATAACTGAAGCCACTACGCAGCAGTCGTATCTGGGCACAAATGATGATGATGCTTGGTTTGTGGGGCACTCAGCTGCCCCGTCATCAGCGCCCGTAGAAAGTCTCTATCTTTAAAAAGTCCAATCTCTATACGTTCACGAATGATGATGATGATGGTGAAATGATGACGACAACACAAACACCCAGTCACCGGGCAGAGAAAATCACGTCGGCCGGAGTGGCCGAGCGGTTCTAGGCGTAACAGTCTGTAACCGCGCGACTGCTATGGTCGCTGTTTCGAATCCTGCCTCGGGCATGGATGTGTGTGATGTCCTCAGGTTAGTTAGTTTTAAGTAGTTGTAGGGGACTGATGACCTCAGTTCAGTCCCATAGTGCTCATAGCCACTTTCTACCACTTTTTTCGTATATTCATCTAACGTCTGATTATTCCGACAACTAAAGACAGAATGTGTAGCAATAACCACGATGTTTAACAGACAGGAGGGCACATTCACATGCATTAGGCGTCTCTTTAATAACTGAAGCCACTACACAGCACTCGTATCTGGGCACAAATGATGATGATGCTTGGTTTGTGGGGCACTCAGCTGCCCGGTCATCAGCGCCCGTAGAAAGTCTCTATCTTTAAAAAGTCCAATCTCTATACGTTCACGAATGATGATGATGATGCTAAAATGATGAGGACAACACCAACACCCAGTCACTGGGCAGAGAAAATCACGTCGGCCGGAGTGGCCGAGCGGTTCTAGGCGTAAAAGTCTGTAACCGCGCGACTGCTATGGTCGCAGTTTCGAATCCTGCCTCGGGCATGGATGTGTGTGATGTCCTCAGGTTAGTTAGGTTTACGTAGTTCTAAGTTGTAGGGGACTGATAACCTCAGTTCAGTCCCATAGTGCTCATAGCCACTTCATCCATTTTTTTCATATATTCGTGAAACGTCTGATTATTCCGACAACTAAAGACAGAATGTGTAGCAATAACCACGATGTTTAACAGACAGGAGGGCACATTCACATGCATTAGCCGTCTCTTTAATAACTGAAGCCACTACACAGCACTCGTATCTGGGCACAAATGATGATGATGCTTGGTTGGTGGGCACTCAGCTGCCCGGTCATCAGCGCCCGTAGAAAGTCTCTATCTTTAAAAAGTCCAATCTCTATACGTTCACGAATGATGATGATGATGCTGAAATGATGAGGACAACACAAACACCCAGTCACCGGGCAGAGAAAATCACGTCGGCCGGAGTGGCCGAGCGGTTCTAGACGCTACAGTCTGGAATCGCGCGACCGCTACGGTCGCAGGTTCGAATCCTGCCTCGGGCATGGATATGTCTGATGTCCTTAAGTTAGTTAGGTTTACGTAGTTCTAAGTTGTAGGGGACTGATGACCTCAGTTCAGTCCCATAGTGCTCATAGCCACTTCAACCATTTTTTTCATATATTCATGAAACGTCTGATTATTCACATAACTAAAGACAGAATGTGTAGCAATAACCACGATGTTTAACAGACAGGAGGGCACATTCACATGACTTCGGCGTCTCTTTAATAACTGAAGCCACTACACAGCACTCGTATCTGGGCACAAATGATGATGATGTTTGGTTTGTGGGGCACTCAGCTGCCCGGTCATCAGCGACTGTAGAAAGTCTCTATCTTTAAAAAGTCCAATCTCTATACGTTCACGAATGATGATGATGATGCTGAAATGATGAGGACAACACCAACACCCAGTCACTGGGCAGAGAATATCACGTCGGCCGGAGTGGCCGAGCGGTTCTAGGCGCTACAGTCTGGAATCGCGCGACTGCTATGGTCGCAGGTTCGAATCCTGCCTCCGGCATGGATGTGTGTGATGTCCTCAGGTTAGTTAGGTTTAAGTAGTTGTAGGGGACTGATGACCTCAGTTCAGTCCCATAGTGCTCATAGCCACTATCTACCATTTTTTTCGTATATTCATCAAACGTCTGATTATTCCGACAACTAAAGACAGAATGTGTAGCAATAGCCACGATCTTTAAGAGACAGGAGGGCACATTCACATGCATTAGGCGTCTCTTTAATAACTGAAGCCACTACGCAGCACTTGTATCTGGGCACAAGTGAAGATGATGCTTGGTTTGTGGGGCACTCAGCTGCCCGGTCATCAGCGCCCGTAGAAAGTCTCTATCTTTAAAAAGTCCAATCTCTATACGTTCACGAATGATGATGATGATGGTGAAATGATGACGACAACACAAACACCCAGTCACCGGGCAGAGAAAATCACGTCGGCCGGAGTGGCCGAGCGGTTCTAGGCGCTTCAGTCTGGAACCGCGCGACTGCTACGGTCGTTGGATCGAATCCTGCCTCGGGCATGGATGTGTGTGATGTCCTCAGGTTAGTTAGGTTTACGTAGTTCTAAGTTGTAGGGGACTGATAACCTCAGTTCAGTGCCATAGTGCTCATAGCCACTTTCTACCATTTTTTCATATATTCATGATATTCATGAAACGTCTGATTATTCCGATATCTAAAGACGGAATACGTAGCAATAGCCACGATCTTTAAGAGACAGGAGGGCACATTCACATGCATTAGGCGTCTCTTCAATAACTGAAGCCACTACGCAGCACTCGTATCTGGGCACAAATGATGATGATGCTTGGTTTGTGGGGCACTCAGCTGCCCCGTCATCAGCGCCCGTAGAAAGTCTCTATCTTTAAAAAGTCCAATCTCTATACGTTCACGAATGATGATGATGATGGTGAAATGATGACGACAACACAAACACCCAGTCACCGGGCAGAGAAAATCACGTCGGCCGGCGTGGCCGAGCGGTTCTAGGCGCTACAGTCTGGAATCGCGCGACTGCTATGGTCGCAGGTTCGAATCCTGCCTCGGGCATGGATGTGTGTGATGTCCTCAGGTTAGTTAGGTTTACGTAGTTCTAAGTTGTAGGGGACTGATAACCTCAGTTCAGTCCCATAGTGCTCATAGCCACTTTCTACCATTTTTTTCGTATATTCATCAAAAGTCTGATTATTCCGACAACTAAAGACGGAATATGTAGCAATAGCCACGATCTTTAAGAGACAGGAGGGCACATTCACATGCATTAGGCGTCTCTTTAATAACTGAAGCCACTACGCAGCACTCGTATCTGGGCACAAATGATGATGATGCTTGGTTTGTGGGGCACTCAGCTGCCCCGTCATCAGCGCCCGTAGAAAGTCTCTATCTTTAAAAAGTCCAATCTCTATACGTTCACGAATGATGATGATGATGGTGAAATGATGACGACAACACAAACACCCAGTCACCGGGCAGAGAAAATCACGTCGGCCGGAGTGGCCGAGCGGTTCTAGGCGTTACAGTCTGTAACCGCGCGACTGCTACGGTCGCAGGTTCGAATCCTGCCTTGGTCATGGATGTGTGTGATGTCCTCAGGTTAGTTAGGTTTACGTAGTTCTAAGTTGTAGGGGACTGATGACCTCAGTTCAGTCCCATAGTGCTCATAGCCACTTCAACCAATTTTTTCATATATTCATGAAACGTCTGATTATTCACATAACTAAAGATAGAATGTGTAGCAATAACCACTATGTTTAACAGACAGGAGGGCACATTCACATGCATTAGGCATCTCTTTAATAACTGAAGCCACTACACAGCACTCGTATCTGGGCACAAATGATGATGATGTTTGGTTTGTGGGGCACTCAGCTGCCCGGTCATCAGCGCCCGTAGAAAGTCTCTATCTTTAAAAAGTCCAATCTCTATACGTTCACGAATGATGATGATGATGCTGAAATGATGAGGACAACACAAACACCAAGTCACCGGGCAGAGAAAATCACGTCGGCCGGAGTGGCCGAGCGGTTCTAGGCGCTACAGTCTGGAATCGCGCGACTGCTATGGTCGCAGGTTCGAATCCTGCCTCGGGCATGGATGTGTGTGATGTCCTCAGGTTAGTTAGGTTTAAGTAGTTGTAGGGGACTGATAACCTCAGTTCAGTGCCATAGTGCTCATAGCCACTTTCTACTATTTTTTCATATATTCATGATATACATGAAACGTCTGATTATTCCGATAACTAAAGACGGAATATGTAGCAATAGCCACGATCTTTAAGAGACAGGAGGGCACATTCACATGCATTAGGCGTCTCTTTAATAACTGAAGCCACTACACAGCACTCGTATCTGGGCACAAATGATGATGATGTTTGGTTTGTGGGGCACTCTGCTGCCCGGTCATCAGCGCCCGTGGAAAGTCTCTATCTTTAAAAAGTCCAATCTCTATACGTTCACGAATGATGATGATGATGGTGAAATGATGACGACAACACCAACACCCAGTCACTGGGCAGAGAAAATCACGTCGGCCGGAGTGGCCGAGCGGTTCTAGGCGTAACAGTCTGTAACCGCGCGACTGCTATGGTCGCTGTTTCGAATCCTGCCTCGGGCATGGATGTGTGTGATGTCCTCAGGTTAGTTAGTTTTAAGTAGTTGTAGGGGACTGATGACCTCAGTTCAGTCCCATAGTGCTCATAGCCACTTTCTACCACTTTTTTCGTATATTCATCTAACGTCTGATTATTCCGACAACTAAAGACAGAATGTGTAGCAATAACCACGATGTTTAACAGACAGGAGGGCACATTCACATGCATTAGGCGTCTCTTTAATAACTGAAGCCACTACACAGCACTCGTATCTGGGCACAAATGATGATGATGCTTGGTTTGTGGGGCACTCAGCTGCCCGGTCATCAGCGCCCGTAGAAAGTCTCTATCTTTAAAAAGTCCAATCTCTATACGTTCACGATTGATGATGATGATGCTGAAATGATGAGGACAACACCAACACCCAGTCACTGGGCAGAGAAAATCACGTCGGCCGGAGTGGCCGAGCGGTTCTAGGCGTAACAGTCTGTAACCGCGCGACTGCTATGGTCGCAGTTTCGAATCCTGCCTCGGGCATGGATGTGTGTGATGTCCTCAGGTTAGTTAGGTTTACGTAGTTCTAAGTTGTAGGGGACTGATAACCTCAGTTCAGTCCCATAGTGCTCATAGCCACTTTCTACCATTGTTTTCGTATATTCATCAAACGTCTGATTATTCCGACAACTAAAGACAGAATGTGTAGCAATAACCACGATGTTTAACAGACAGGAAGGCACATTCACATGCATTAGGCGTCTCTTTAATAACTGAAGCCACTACACAGCACTCGTATCTGGGCACAAATGATGATGATGCTTGGTTTGTGGGGCACTCAGCTGCCCCGTCATCAGCGCCCGTAGAAAGTCTCTATCTTTAAAAAGTCCAATCTCTATACGTTCACGAATGATGATGATGATGGTGAAATGATGACGACAACACAAACACCCAGTCACCGGGCAGAGAAAATCACGTCGGCCGGAGTGGCCGAGCGGTTCTAGGCGCTACAGTCTGGAATCGCGCGACTGCTATGGTCGCAGGTTCGAATCCTGCCTCGGGCATGGATGTGTGTGATTTCCTCAGGTTAGTTAGGTTTAAGTAGTTGTAGGGGACTGATAACCTCAGTTCAGTCCCATAGTGCTCATAGCCACTTTCTACCATTTTTTCATATATTCATGATATTCATGAAACGTCTGATTATTCCGATAACTAAAGACGGAATATGTAGCAATAGCCACGATCTTTAAGTGACAGGAGGGCACATTCACATGCATTAGGCGTCTCTTTAATAACTGAAGCCACTACGCAGCACTCGTATCTGGGCACAAATGATGATGATGCTTGGTTTGTGGGGCACTCAGCTGCCCCGTCATCAGCGCCCGTAGAAAGTCTCTATCTTTAAAAAGTCCAATCTCTATACGTTCACGAATGATGATGATGATGGTGAAATGATGACGACAACACAAACACCCAGTCACCGGGCAGAGAAAATCACGTCGGCCGGAGTGGCCGAGCGGTTCTAGGCGCTACAGTCTGGAATCGCGCGACTGCTATGGTCGCAGGTTCGAATCCTGCCTCGGGCATGGATGTGTGTGATGTCCTCAGGTTAGTTAGGATTAAGTAGTTGTAGGGGACTGATAACCTCAGTTCAGTGCCATAGTGCTCATAGCCACTTACTACCATTTTTTCATATATTCATGATATTCATGAAACGTCTGATTATTCCGATAACTAAAGACGGAATATGTAGCAATAGCCACGATGTTTAAGAGACAGGAGGGCACATTCACATGCATTAGGCGTCTCTTTAATAACTGAAGCCACTACGCAGCACTCGTATCTGGGCACAAATGATGATGATGCTTGGTTTGTGGGGCACTCAGCTGCCCCGTCATCAGCGCCCGTAGAAAGTCTCTATCTTTAAAAAGTCCAATCTCTATACGTTCACGAATGATGATGATGATGGTGAAATGATGACGACAACACAAACACCCAGTCACCGGGCAGAGAAAATCACGTCGGCCGGAGTGGCCGAGCGGTTCTAGGCGTTACAGTCTGTAACCGCGCGACTGCTACGGTCGCAGGTTCGAATCCTGCCTTGGTCATGGATGTGTGTGATGTCCTCAGGTTAGTTAGGTTTACGTAGTTCTAAGTTGTAGGGGACTGATGACCTCAGTTCAGTCCCATAGTGCTCATAGCCACTTCAACCATTTTTTTCATATATTCATGAAACGTCTGATTATTCACATAACTAAAGATAGAATGTGTAGCAATAACCACTATGTTTAACAGACAGGAGGGCACATTCACATGCATTAGGCGTCTCTTTAATAACTGAAGCCACTACACAGCACTCGTATCTGGGCACAAATGATGATCATGTTTGGTTTGTGGGGCACTCAGCTGCCCGGTCATCAGCGCCCGTAGAAAGTCTCTATCTTTAAAAAGTCCAATCTCTATACGTTCACGAATGATGATGATGATGCTGAAATGATGAGGACAACACAAACACCAAGTCACCGGGCAGAGAAAATCACGTCGGCCGGAGTGGCCGAGCGGTTCTAGGCGCTACAGTCTGGAATCGCGCGACTGCTATGGTCACAGTTTCGAATCCTGCCTCGGGCATGGATGTGTGTGATGTCCTCAGGTTAGTTAGGTTTACGTAGTTCTAAGTTGTAGGGGACTGATAACCTCAGTTCAGTCCCATAGTGCTCATAGCCACTTTCTACCACTTTTTTCATATATTCATGATATTCATGAAACGTCTGATTATTCCGATAACTAAAGACGGAATATGTAGCAATAGCCACGATCTTTAAGAGACAGGAGGGCACATTCACATGCATTAGGCGTCTCTTCAATAACTGAAGCCACTACGCAGCAGTCGTATCTGGGCACAAATGATGATGATGCTTGGTTTGTGGGGCACTCAGCTGCCCCGTCATCAGCGCCCGTAGAAAGTCTCTATCTTTAAAAAGTCCAATCTCTATACGTTCACGAATGATGATGATGATGGTGAAATGATGACGACAACACAAACACCCAGTCACCGGGCAGAGAAAATCACGTCGGCCGGCGTGGCCGAGCGGTTCTAGGCGCTACAGTCTGGAATCGCGCGACTGCTATGGTCGCAGGTTCGAATCCTGCCTCGGGCATGGATGTGTGTGATGTCCTCAGGTTAGTTAGGTTTACGTAGTTCTAAGTTGTAGGGGACTGATAACCTCAGTTCAGTCCCATAGTGCTCATAGCCACTTTCTACCATTTTTTTCGTATATTCATCAAAAGTCTGATTATTCCGACAACTAAAGACGGAATATGTAGCAATAGCCACGATCTTTAAGAGACAGGAGGGCACATTCACATGCATTAGGCGTCTCTTTAATAACTGAAGCCACTACACAGCACTCGTATCTGGGCACAAATGATGATGATGCTTGGTTTGTGGGGCACTCAGCTGCCCGGTCATCAGCGCCTGTAGAAAGTCTTTATCTTTACAAAGTCCAATATCTATACGTTCACGAATGATGATGATGATGCTGAAATGATGAGGACAACACAAACACCCAGTCACCGGGCAGAGAAAATCACGTCGGCCGGAGTGGCCGATTGGTTCTATCCGCTACAGTCTGGAATCGCGCGACTGCTATGGTCGCAGGTTCGAATCCTGCCTCGGGCATGGATGTGTGTGATGTCCTCAGGTTAGTTAGGATTAAGTAGTTGTAGGGGACTGATAACCTCAGTTCAGTGCCATAGTGCTCATAGCCACTTTCTACCATTTTTTCATATATTCATGATATTCCTGAAACGTCTGATTATTCCGATAACTAAAGACGGAATATGTAGCAATAGCCACGATCTTTAAGAGACAGGAGGGCACATTCACATGCATTAGGCGTCTCTTTAATAACTGAAGCCACTACGCAGCACTCGTATCTGGGCACAAATGATGATGATGCTTGGTTTGTGGGGCACTCAGCTGCCCCGTCATCAGCGCCCGTAGAAAGTCTCTATCTTTAAAAAGTCCAATCTCTATACGTTCACGAATGATGATGATGATGGTGAAATGATGACGACAACACAAACACCCAGTCACCGGGCAGAGAAAATCACGTCGGCCGGAGTGGCCGAGCGGTTCTAGGCGTTACAGTCTGTAACCGCGCGACTGCTACGGTCGCAGGTTCGAATCCTGCCTTGGTCATGGATGTGTGTGATGTCCTCAGGTTAGTTAGGTTTACGTAGTTCTAAGTTGTAGGGGACTGATGACCTCAGTTCAGTCCCATAGTGCTCATAGCCACTTCAACCATTTTTTTCATATATTCATGAAACGTCTGATTATTCACATAACTAAAGATAGAATGTGTAGCAATAACCACTATGTTTAACAGACAGGAGGGCACATTCACATGCATTAGGCATCTCTTTAATAACTGCAGCCACTACACAGCTCTCGTATCTGGGCACAAATGATGATGATGTTTGGTTTGTGGGGCACTCAGCTGCCCGGTCATCAGCGCCCGTAGAAAGTCTCTATCTTTAAAAAGTCCAATCTCTATACGTTCACGAATGATGATGATGATGCTGAAATGATGAGGACAACACAAACACCAAGTCACCGGGCAGAGAAAATCACGTCGGCCGGAGTGGCCGAGCGGTTTTAGGCGCTACAGTCTGGAATCGCGCGACTGCTATGGTCGCAGGTTCGAATCCTGCCTCGGGCATGGATGTGTGTGATGTCCTCAGATTAGTTAGGTTTAAGTAGTTGTAGGGGACTGATAACCTCAGTTCAGTGCCATAGTGCTCATAGCCACTTTCTACCATTTTTTCATATATTCATGATATACATGAAACGTCTGATTATTCCGATAACTAAAGACGGAATATGTAGCAATAGCCACGATCTTTAAGTGACAGGAGGGCACATTCACATGCATTAGGCGTCTCTTTAATAACTGAAGCCACTACGCAGCACTCGTATCTGGGCACAAATGATGATGATGTTTGGTTTGTGGGGCACTCTGCTGCCCGGTCATCAGCGCCCGTGGAAAGTCTCTATCTTTAAAAAGTCCAATCTCTATACGTTCACGAATGATGATGATGATGGTGAAATGATGAGGACAACACCAAAACCCAGTCACTGGGCAGAGAAAATCACGTCGGCCGGAGTGGCCGAGCGGTTCTAGGCGTAACAGTCTGTAACCGCGCGACTGCTATGGTCGCAGGTTCGAATCCTGCCTCGGGCATGGATGTGTGTGATGTCCTCAGGTTAGTTAGTTTTAAGTAGTTGTAGGGGACTGATGACCTCAGTTCAGTCCCATAGTGCTCATAGCCACTTTCTACCACTTTTTTCGTATATTCATCTAACGTCTGATTATTCCGACAACTAAAGACAGAATGTGTAGCAATAACCACGATGTTTAACAGACAGGAGGGCACATTCACATGCATTAGGCGTCTCTTTAATAACTGAAGCCACTACACAGCACTCGTATCTGGGCACAAATGATGATGATGCTTGGTTTGTGGGGCACTCAGCTGCCCGGTCATCAGCGCCCGTAGAAAGTCTCTATCTTTAAAAAGTCCAATCTCTATACGTTCACGAATGATGATGATGATGCTGAAATGATGAGGACAACACCAACACCCAGTCACTGGGCAGAGAAAATCACGTCGGCCGGAGTGGCCGAGCGGTTCTAGGCGTAACAGTCTGTAACCGCGCGACTGCTATGGTCGCAGTTTCGAATCCTGCCTCGGGCATGGATGTGTGTGATGTCCTCAGGTTAGTTAGGTTTACGTAGTTCTAAGTTGTAGGGGACTGATAACCTCAGTTCAGTCCCATAGTGCTCATAGCCACTTCATCCATTTTTTTCATATATTCGTGAAACGTCTGATTATTCCGACAACTAAAGACAGAATGTGTAGCAATAACCACGATGTTTAACAGACAGGAGGGCACATTCACATGCATTAGCCGCCTCTTTAATAACTGAAGCCACTACACAGCACTCGTATCTGGGCACAAATGATGATGATGCTTGGTTGGTGGGCACTCAGCTGCCCGGTCATCAGCGCCCGTAGAAAGTCTCTATCTTTAAAAAGTCCAATCTCTATACGTTCACGAATGATGATGATGATGCTGAAATGATGAGGACAACACAAACACCCAGTCACCGGGCAGAGAAAATCACGTCGGCCGGAGTGGCCGAGCGGTTCTAGGCGCTACAGTCTGGAATCGCGCGACCGCTACGGTCGCAGGTTCGAATCCTGCCTCGGGCATGGATATGTCTGATGTCCTTAAGTTAGTTAGGTTTACGTAGTTCTAAGTTGTAGGGGACTGATGACCTCAGTTCAGTCCCATAGTGCTCATAGCCACTTCAACCATTTTTTTCATATATTCATGAAACGTCTGATTATTCACATAACTAAAGACAGAATGTGTAGCAATAACCACGATGTTTAACAGACAGGAGGGCACATTCACATGACTTCGGCGTCTCTTTAATAACTGAAGCCACTACACAGCACTCGTATCTGGGCACAAATGATGATGATGTTTGGTTTGTGGGGCACTCAGCTGCCCGGTCATCAGCGACTGTAGAAAGTCTCTATCTTTAAAAAGTCCAATCTCTATACGTTCACGAATGATGATGATGATGCTGAAATGATGAGGACAACACCAACACCCAGTCACTGGGCAGAGAATATCACGTCGGCCGGAGTGGCCGAGCGGTTCTAGGCGCTACAGTCTGGAATCGCGCGACTGCTATGGTCGCAGGTTCGAATCCTGCCTCCGGCATGGATGTGTGTGATGTCCTCAGGTTAGTTAGGTTTAAGTAGTTGTAGGGGACTGATGACCTCAGTTCGGTCCCATAGTGCTCATAGCCACTATCTACCATTTTTTTCGTATATTCATCAAACGTCTGATTATTCCGACAACTAAAGACAGAATGTGTAGCAATAGCCACGATCTTTAAGAGACAGGAGGGCACATTCACATGCATTAGGCGTCTCTTTAATAACTGAAGCCACTACGCAGCACTTGTATCTGGGCACAAGCGATGATGATGCTTGGTTTGTGGGGCACTCAGCTGCCCGGTCATCAGCGCCCGTAGAAAGTCTCTATCTTTAAAAAGTCCAATCTCTATACGTTCACGAATGATGATGATGATGGTGAAATGATGACGACAACACAAACACCCAGTCACCGGGCAGAGAAAATCACGTCGGTCGGAGTGGCCGAGCGGTTCTAGGCGCTTCAGTCTGGAACCGCGCGACTGCTACGGTCGCTGGATCGAATCCTGCCTCGGGCATGGATGTGTGTGATGTCCTCAGGTTAGTTAGGTTTACGTAGTTCTAAGTTGTAGGGGACTGATAACCTCAGTTCAGTGCCATAGTGCTCATAGCCACTTTCTACCATTTTTTCATATATTCATGATATTCATGAAACGTCTGATTATTCCGATAACTAAAGACGGAATACGTAGCAATAGCCACGATCTCTAAGAGACAGGAGGGCACATTCACATGCATTAGGCGTCTCTTCAATAACTGAAGCCACTACGCAGCACTCGTATCTGGGCACAAATGATGATGATGCTTGGTTTGTGGGGCACTCAGCTGCCCCGTCATCAGCGCCCGTAGAAAGTCTCTATCTTTAAAAAGTCCAATCTCTATACGTTCACGAATGATGATGATGATGGTGAAATGATGACGACAACACAAACACCCAGTCACCGGGCAGAGAAAATCACGTCGGCCGGCGTGGCCGAGCGGTTCTAGGCGCTACAGTCTGGAATCGTGCGACTGCTATGGTCGCAGGTTCGAATCCTGCCTCGGGCATGGATGTGTGTGATGTCCTCAGGTTAGTTAGGTTTACGTAGTTCTAAGTTGTAGGGGACTGATAACCTCAGTTCAGTCCCATAGTGCTCATAGCTACTTTCTACCATTTTTTTCGTATATTCATCAAAAGTCTGATTATTCCGACAACTAAAGACGGAATATGTAGCAATAGCCACGATCTTTAAGAGACAGGAGGGCACATTCACATGCATTAGGCGTCTCTTTAATAACTGAAGCCACTACACAGCACTCGTATCTGGGCACAAATGATGATGATGCTTGGTTTGTGGGGCACTCAGCTGCCCGGTCATCAGCGCCTGTAGAAAGTCTTTATCTTTACAAAGTCCAATATCTATACGTTCACGAATGATGATGATGATGCTGAAATGATGAGGACAACACAAACACCCAGTCACCGGGCAGAGAAAATCACGTCGGCCAGAGTGGCCGAGCGGTTCTAGGCGCTACAGTCTGGAATCGCGCGACTGCTATGGTCGCAGGTTCGAATCCTGCCTCGGGCATGGATGTGTGTGATGTCCTCAGGTTAGTTAGGATTAAGTAGTTGTAGGGGACTGATAACCTCAGTTCAGTGCCATAGTGCTCATAGCCACTTTCTACCATTTTTTCATATATTCATGATATTCATGAAACGTCTGATTATTCCGATAACTAAAGACGGAATATGTAGCAATAGCCACGATCTTTAAGAGACAGGAGGGCACATTCACATGCATTAGGCGTCTCTTTAATAACTGAAGCCACTACGCAGCACTCGTATCTGGGCACAAATGATGATGATGCTTGGTTTGTGGGGCACTCAGCTGCCCCGTCATCAGCGCCCGTAGAAAGTCTCTATCTTTAAAAAGTCCAATCTCTATACGTTCACGAATGATGATGATGATGGTGAAATGATGACGACAACACAAACACCCAGTCACCGGGCAGAGAAAATCACGTCGGCCGGAGTGGCCGAGCGGTTCTAGGCGTTACAGTCTGTAACCGCGCGACTGCTACGGTCGCAGGTTCGAATCCTGCCTTGGTCATGGGTGTGTGTGATGTCCTCAGGTTAGTTAGGTTTACGTAGTTCTAAGTTGTAGGGGACTGATGACCTCAGTTCAGTCCCATAGTGCTCATAGCCACTTCAACCAATTTTTTCATATATTCATGAAACGTCTGATTATTCACATAACTAAAGATAGAATGTGTAGCAATAACCACTATGTTTAACAGACAGGAGGGCACATTCACATGCATTAGGCATCTCTTTAATAACTGAAGCCACTACACAGCACTCGTATCTGGGCACAAATGATGATGATGTTTGGTTTGTGGGGCACTCAGCTGCCCGGTCATCAGCGCCCGTAGAAAGTCTCTATCTTTAAAAAGTCCAATCTCTATACGTTCACGAATGATGATGATGATGCTGAAATGATGAGGACAACACAAACACCAAGTCACCGGGCAGAGAAAATCACGTCGGCCGGAGTGGCCGAGCGGTTCTAGGCGCTACAGTCTGGAATCGCGCGACTGCTATGGTCGCAGGTTCGAATCCTGCCTCGGGCATGGATGTGTGTGATGTCCTCAGGTTAGTTAGGTTTAAGTAGTTGTAGGGGACTGATAACCTCAGTTCAGTGCCATAGTGCTCATAGCCACTTTCTACCATTTTTTCATATATTCATGATATACATGAAACGTCTGATTATTCCGATAACTAAAGACGGAATATGTAGCAATAGCCACGATCTTTAAGAGACAGGAGGGCACATTCACATGCATTAGGCGTCTCTTTAATAACTGAAGCCACTACACAGCACTCGTATCTGGGCACAAATGATGATGATGTTTGGTTTGTGGGGCACTCTGCTGCCCGGTCATCAGCGCCCGTGGAAAGTCTCTATCTTTAAAAAGTCCAATCTCTATACGTTCACGAATGATGATGATGATGCTGAAATGATGAGGACAACACCAACACCCAGTCACTGGGCAGAGAAAATCACGTCGGCCGGAGTGGCCGAGCGGTTCTAGGCGTAACAGTCTGTAACCGCGCGACTGCTATGGTCGCAGTTTCGAATCCTGCCTCGGGCATGGATGTGTGTGATGTCCTCAGGTTAGTTAGGTTTACGTAGTTCTAAGTTGTAGGGGACTGATAACCTCAGTTCAGTCCCATAGTGCTCATAGCCACTTCATCCATTTTTTTCATATATTCGTGAAACGTCTGATTATTCCGACAACTAAAGACAGAATGTGTAGCAATAACCACGATGTTTAACAGACAGGAGGGCACATTCACATGCATTAGCCGTCTCTTTAATAACTGAAGCCACTACACAGCACTCGTATCTGGGCACAAATGATGATGATGCTTGGTTGGTGGGCACTCAGCTGCCCGGTCATCAGCGCCCGTGGAAAGTCTCTATCTTTAAAAAGTCCAATCTCTATACGTTCACGAATGATGATGATGATGCTGAAATGATGAGGACAACACCAACACCCAGTCACTGGGCAGAGAAAATCACGTCGGCCGGAGTGGCCGAGCGGTACTAGGCGTAACAGTCTGTAACCGCGCGACTGCTATGGTCGCTGTTTCGAATCCTGCCTCGGGCATGGATGTGTGTGATGTCCTCAGGTTAGTTAGGTTTACGTAGTTCTAAGTTGTAGGGGACTGATGACCTCAGTTCAGTCCCATAGTGCTCATAGCCACTTTCTACCACTTTTTTCGTATATTCATCTAACGTCTGATTATTCCGACAACTAAAGACAGAATGTGTAGCAATAACCACGATGTTTAACAGACAGGAGGGCACATTCACATGCATTAGCCGTCTCTTTAATAACTGAAGCCACTACACAGCACTCGTATCTGGGCACAAATGATGATGATGCTTGGTTTGTGGGGCACTCAGCTGCCCGGTCATCAGCGCCTGTAGAAAGTCTTTATCTTTACAAAGTCCAATATCTGTACGTTCACGAATGATGATGATGATGGTGAAATGATGAGGACAACACAAACACCCAGTCACCGGGCAGAGAAAATCATGTCGGCCGGAGTGGCCGAGCGGTTCTAGGCGCTTCAGTCTGTAACCGCGCGACTGCTACGGTCGCAGTTTCGAATCCTGCCTTGGTCATGGATGTGTGTGATGTCCTCAGGTTAGTTAGGTTTACGTAGTTCTAAGTTGTAGGGGACTGATAACCTCAGTTCAGTCCCATAGTGCTCATAGCCACTTCATCCATTTTTTTCATATATTCGTGAAACGTCTGATTATTCCGACAACTAAAGACAGAATGTGTAGCAATAACCACGATGTTTAACAGACAGGAGGGCACATTCACATGCATTAGCCGTCTCTTTAATAACTGAAGCCACTACACAGCACTCGTATCTGGGCACAAATGATGATGATGCTTGGTTGGTGGGCACTCAGCTGCCCGGTCATCAGCGCCCGTAGAAAGTCTCTATCTTTAAAAAGTCCAATCTCTATACGTTCACGAATGATGATGATGATGCTGAAATGATGAGGACAACACAAACACCCAGTCACCGGGCAGAGAAAATCACGTCGGCCGGAGTGGCCGAGCGGTTCTAGGCGCTACAGTCTGGAATCGCGCGACCGCTACGGTCGCAGGTTCGAATCCTGCCTCGGGCATGGATATGTCTGATGTCCTTAAGTTAGTTAGGTTTACGTAGTTCTAAGTTGTAGGGGACTGATGACCTCAGTTCAGTCCCATAGTGCTCATAGCCACTTCAACCATTTTTTTCATATATTCATGAAACGTCTGATTATTCACATAACTAAAGACAGAATGTGTAGCAATAACCACGATGTTTAACAGACAGGAGGGCACATTCACATGACTTTGGCGTCTCTTTAATAACTGAAGCCACTACACAGCACTCGTATCTGGGCACAAATGATGATGATGTTTGGTTTGTGGGGCACTCAGCTGCCCGGTCATCAGCGACTGTAGAAAGTCTCTATCTTTAAAAAGTCCAATCTCTATACGTTCACGAATGATGATGATGATGCTGAAATGATGAGGACAACACCAACACCCAGTCACTGGGCAGAGAATATCACGTCGGCCGGAGTGGCCGAGCGGTTCTAGGCGCTACAGTCTGGAATCGCGCGAATGCTATGGTCGCAGGTTCGAATCCTGCCTCCTGCATGGATGTGTGTGATGTCCTCAGGTTAGTTAGGTTTAAGTAGTTGTAGGGGACTGATGACCTCAGTTCAGTCCCATAGTGCTCATAGCCACTATCTACCATTTTTTTCGTATATTCATCAAACGTCTGATTATTCCGACAACTAAAGACAGAATGTGTAGCAATAGCCACGATCTTTAAGAGACAGGAGGGCACATTCACATGCATTAGGCGTCTCTTTAATAACTGAAGCCACTACGCAGCACTTGTATCTGGGCACAAGTGATGATGATGCTTGGTTTGTGGGGCACTCAGCTGCCCGGTCATCAGCGCCCGTAGAAAGTCTCTATCTTTAAAAAGTCCAATCTCTATACGTTCACGAATGATGATGATGATGGTGAAATGATGACGACAACACAAACACCCAGTCACCGGGCAGAGAAAATCACGTCGGCCGGAGTGGCCGAGCGGTTCTAGGCGTTACAGTCTGTAACCGCGCGACTGCTACGGTCGCAGGTTCGAATCCTGCCTTGGTCATGGATGTGTGTGATGTCCTCAGGTTAGTTAGGTTTACGTAGTTCTAAGTTGTAGGGGACTGATGACCTCAGTTCAGTCCCATAGTGCTCATAGCCACTTCAACCATTTTTTTCATATATTCATGAAACGTCTGATTATTCACATAACTAAAGATAGAATGTGTAGCAATAACCACTATGTTTAACAGACAGGAGGGCACATTCACATGCATTAGGCGTCTCTTTAATAACTGAAGCCACTACACAGCACTCGTATCTGGGCACAAATGATGATCATGTTTGGTTTTTGGGGCACTCAGCTGCCCGGTCATCAGCGCCCGTAGAAAGTCTCTATCTTTAAAAAGTCCAATCTCTATACGTTCACGAATGATGATGATGATGCTGAAATGATGAGGACAACACAAACACCAAGTCACCGGGCAGAGAAAATCACGTCGGCCGGAGTGGCCGAGCGGTTCTAGGCGCTACAGTCTGGAATCGCGCGACTGCTATGGTCACAGTTTCGAATCCTGCCTCGGGCATGGATGTGTGTGATGTCCTCAGGTTAGTTAGGTTTACGTAGTTCTAAGTTGTAGGGGACTGATAACCTCAGTTCAGTCCCATAGTGCTCATAGCCACTTTCTACCACTTTTTTCATATATTCATGATATTCATGAAACGTCTGATTATTCCGATAACTAAAGACGGAATATGTAGCAATAGCCACGATCTTTAAGAGACAGGAGGGCACATTCACATGCATTAGGCGTCTCTTCAATAACTGAAGCCACTACGCAGCAGTCGTATCTGGGCACAAATGATGATGATGCTTGGTTTGTGGGGCACTCAGCTGCCCCGTCATCAGCGCCCGTAGAAAGTCTCTATCTTTAAAAAGTCCAATCTCTATACGTTCACGAATGATGATGATGATGGTGAAATGATGACGACAACACAAACACCCAGTCACCGGGCAGAGAAAATCACGTCGGCCGGCGTGGCCGAGCGGTTCTAGGCGCTACAGTCTGGAATCGCGCGACTTCTATGGTCGCAGTTTCGAATCCTGCCTCGGGCATGGATGTGTGTGATGTCCTCAGGTTAGTTAGGTTTACGTAGTTCTAAGTTGTAGGGGACTGATGACCTCAGTTCAGTCCCATAGTGCTCATAGCCACTTTCTACCATTTTTTTCGTATATTCATCAAAAGTCTGATTATTCCGACAACTAAAGACGGAATATGTAGCAATAGCCACGATCTTTAAGAGACAGGAGGGCACATTCACATGCATTAGGCGTCTCTTTAATAACTGAAGCCACTACACAGCACTCGTATCTGGGCACAAATGATGATGATGCTTGGTTTGTGGGGCACTCAGCTGCCCGGTCATCAGCGCCTGTAGAAAGTCTTTATCTTTACAAAGTCCAATATCTATACGTTCACGAATGATGATGATGATGCTGAAATGATGAGGACAACACAAACACCCAGTCACCGGGCAGAGAAAATCACGTCGGCCGGAGTGGCCGATTGGTTCTATCCGCTACAGTCTGGAATCGCGCGACTGCTATGGTCGCAGGTTCGAATCCTGCCTCGGGCATGGATGTGTGTGATGTCCTCAGGTTAGTTAGGATTAAGTAGTTGTAGGGGACTGATAACCTCAGTTCAGTGCCATAGTGCTCATAGCCACTTTCTACCGTTTTTTCATATATTCATGATATTCATGAAACGTCTGATTATTCCGATAACTAAAGACGGAATATGTAGCAATAGCCACGATCTTTAAGAGACAGGAGGGCACATTCACATGCATTAGGCGTCTCTTTAATAACTGAAGCCACTACGCAGCACTCGTATCTGGGCACAAATGATGATGATGCTTGGTTTGTGGGGCACTCAGCTGCCCCGTCATCAGCGCCCGTAGAAAGTCTCTATCTTTAAAAAGTCCAATCTCTATACGTTCACGAATGATGATGATGATGGTGAAATGATGACGACAACACAAACACCCAGTCACCGGGCAGAGAAAATCACGTCGGCCGGAGTGGCCGAGCGGTTCTAGGCGTTACAGTCTGTAACCGCGCGACTGCTACGGTCGCAGGTTCGAATCCTGCCTTGGTCATGGATGTGTGTGATGTCCTCAGGTTAGTTAGGTTTACGTAGTTCTAAGTTGTAGGGGACTGATGACCTCAGTTCAGTCTTATAGTGCTCATAGCCACTTCAACCATTTTTTTCATATATTCATGAAACGTCTGATTATTCACATAACTAAAGATAGAATGTGTAGCAATAACCACTATGTTTAACAGACAGGAGGGCACATTCACATGCATTAGGCATCTCTTTAATAACTGAAGCCACTACACAGCTCTCGTATCTGGGCACAAATGATGATGATGTTTGGTTTGTGGGGCACTCAGCTGCCCGGTCATCAGCGCCCGTAGAAAGTCTCTATCTTTAAAAAGTCCAATCTCTATACGTTCACGAATGATGATGATGATGCTGAAATGATGAGGACAACACAAACACCAAGTCACCGGGCAGAGAAAATCACGTCGGCCGGAGTGGCCGAGCGGTTTTAGGCGCTACAGTCTGGAATCGCGCGACTGCTATGGTCGCAGGTTCGAATCCTGCCTCGGGCATGGATGTGTGTGATGTCCTCAGATTAGTTAGGTTTAAGTAGTTGTAGGGGACTGATAACCTCAGTTCAGTGCCATAGTGCTCATAGCCACTTTCTACCATTTTTTCATATATTCATGATATACATGAAACGTCTGATTATTCCGATAACTAAAGACGGAATATGTAGCAATAGCCACGATCTTTAAGTGACAGGAGGGCACATTCACATGCATTAGGCGTCTCTTTAATAACTGAAGCCACTACGCAGCACTCGTATCTGGGCACAAATGATGATGATGTTTGGTTTGTGGGGCACTCAGCTGCCCGGTCATCAGCGCCCGTGGAAAGTCTCTATCTTTAAAAAGTCCAATCTCTATACGTTCACGAATGATGATGATGATGGTGAAATGATGAGGACAACACCAAAACCCAGTCACTGGGCAGAGAAAATCACGTCGGCCGGAGTGGCCGAGCGGTTCTAGGCGTAACAGTCTGTAACCGCGCGACTGCTATGGTCGCTGTTTCGAATCCTGCCTCGGGCATGGATGTGTGTGATGTCCTCAGGTTAGTTAGTTTTAAGTAGTTGTAGGGGACTGATGACCTCAGTTCAGTCCCATAGTGCTCATAGCCACTTTCTACCACTTTTTTCGTATATTCATCTAACGTCTGATTATTCCGACAACTAAAGACAGAATGTGTAGCAATAACCACGATGTTTAACAGACAGGAGGGCACATTCACATGCATTAGGCGTCTCTTTAATAACTGAAGCCACTACACAGCACTCGTATCTGGGCACAAATGATGATGATGCTTGGTTTGTGGGGCACTCAGCTGCCCGGTCATCAGCGCCCGTAGAAAGTCTCTATCTTTAAAAAGTCCAATCTCTATACGTTCACGAATGATGATGATGATGCTGAAATGATGAGGACAACACCAACACCCAGTCACTGGGCAGAGAAAATCACGTCGGCCGGAGTGGCCGAGCGGTTCTAGGCGTAACAGTCTGTAACCGCGCGACTGCTATGGTCGCAGTTTCGAATCCTGCCTCGGGCATGGATGTGTGTGATGTCCTCAGGTTAGTTAGGTTTACGTAGTTCTAAGTTGTAGGGGACTGATAACCTCAGTTCAGTCCCATAGTGCTCATAGCCACTTCATCCATTTTTTTCATATATTCGTGAAACGTCTGATTATTCCGACAACTAAAGACAGAATGTGTAGCAATAACCACGATGTTTAACAGACAGGAGGGCACATTCACATGCATTAGCCGCCTCTTTAATAACTGAAGCCACTACACAGCACTCGTATCTGGGCACAAATGATGATGATGCTTGGTTGGTGGGCACTCAGCTGCCCGGTCATCAGCGCCCGTAGAAAGTCTCTATCTTTAAAAAGTCCAATCTCTATACGTTCACGAATGATGATGATGATGCTGAAATGATGAGGACAACACAAACACCCAGTCACCGGGCAGAGAAAATCACGTCGGCCGGAGTGGCCGAGCGGTTCTAGGCGCTACAGTCTGGAATCGCGCGACCGCTACGGTCGCAGGTTCGAATCCTGCCTCGGGCATGGATATGTCTGATGTCCTTAAGTTAGTTAGGTTTACGTAGTTCTAAGTTGTAGGGGACTGATGACCTCAGTTCAGTCCCATAGTGCTCATAGCCACTTCAACCATTTTTTTCATATATTCATGAAACGTCTGATTATTCACATAACTAAAGACAGAATGTGTAGCAATAACCACGATGTTTAACAGACAGGAGGGCACATTCACATGCATTAGCCGTCTCTTTAATAACTGAAGCCACTACACAGCACTCGTATCTGGGCACAAATGATGATGATGTTTGGTTTGTGGGGCACTCAGCTGCCCGGTCATCAGCGACTGTAGAAAGTCTCTATCTTTAAAAAGTCCAATCTCTATACGTTCACGAATGATGATGATGATGCTGAAATGATGAGGACAACACCAACACCCAGTCACTGGGCAGAGAATATCACGTCGGCCGGAGTGGCCGAGCGGTTCTAGGCGCTACAGTCTGGAATCGCGCGACTGCTATGGTCGCAGGTTCGAATCCTGCCTCCTGCATGGATGTGTGTGATGTCCTCAGGTTAGTTAGGTTTAAGTAGTTGTAGGGGACTGATGACCTCAGTTCAGTCCCATAGTGCTCATAGCCACTATCTACCATTTTTTTCGTATATTCATCAAACGTCTGATTATTCCGACAACTAAAGACAGAATGTGTAGCAATAGCCACGATCTTTAAGAGACAGGAGGGCACATTCACATGCATTAGGCGTCTCTTTAATAACTGAAGCCACTACGCAGCACTTGTATCTGGGCACAAGTGATGATGATGCTTGGTTTGTGGGGCACTCAGCTGCCCGGTCATCAGCGCCCGTAGAAAGTCTCTATCTTTAAAAAGTCCAATCTCTATACGTTCACGAATGATGATGATGATGGTGAAATGATGACGACAACACAAACACCCAGTCACCGGGCAGAGAAAATCACGTCGGCCGGAGTGGCCGAGCGGTTCTAGGCGCTTCAGTCTGGAACCGCGCGACTGCTACGGTCGCTGGATCGAATCCTGCCTCGGGCATGGATGTGTGTGATGTCCTCAGGTTAGTTAGGTTTACGTAGTTCTAAGTTGTAGGGGACTGATAACCTCAGTTCAGTGCCATAGTGCTCATAGCCACTTTCTACCATTTTTTCATATATTCATGATATTCATGAAACGTCTGATTATTCCGATAACTAAAGACGGAATACGTAGCAATAGCCACGATCTCTAAGAGACAGGAGGGCACATTCACATGCATTAGGCGTCTCTTCAATAACTGAAGCCACTACGCAGCACTCGTATCTGGGCACAAATGATGATGATGCTTGGTTTGTGGGGCACTCAGCTGCCCCGTCATCAGCGCCCGTAGAAAGTCTCTATCTTTAAAAAGTCCAATCTCTATACGTTCACGAATGATGATGATGATGGTGAAATGATGACGACAACACAAACACCCAGTCACCGGGCAGAGAAAATCACGTCGGCCGGCGTGGCCGAGCGGTTCTAGGCGCTACAGTCTGGAATCGTGCGACTGCTATGGCCGCAGGTTCGAATCCTGCCTCGGGCATGGATGTGTGTGATGTCCTCAGGTTAGTTAGGTTTACGTAGTTCTAAGTTGTAGGGGACTGATAACCTCAGTTCAGTCCCATAGTGCTCATAGCCACTTTCTACCATTTTTTTCGTATATTCATCAAAAGTCTGATTATTCCGACAACTAAAGACGGAATATGTAGCAATAGCCACGATCTTTAAGAGACAGGAGGGCACATTCACATGCATTAGGCGTCTCTTTAATAACTGAAGCCACTACACAGCACTCGTATCTGGGCACAAATGATGATGATGCTTGGTTTGTGGGGCACTCAGCTGCCCGGTCATCAGCGCCTGTAGAAAGTCTTTATCTTTACAAAGTCCAATATCTATACGTTCACGAATGATGATGATGATGCTGAAATGATGAGGACAACACAAACACCCAGTCACCGGGCAGAGAAAATCACGTCGGCCAGAGTGGCCGAACGGTTCTAGGCGCTACAGTCTGGAATCGCGTGACTGCTATGGTCGCAGGTTCGAATCCTGCCTCGGGCATGGATGTGTGTGATGTCCTCAGGTTAGTTAGGATTAAGTAGTTGTAGGGGACTGATAACCTCAGTTCAGTGCCATAGTGCTCATAGCCACTTTCTACCATTTTTTCATATATTCATGATATTCATGAAACGTCTGATTATTCCGATAACTAAAGACGGAATATGTAGCAATAGCCACGATCTTTAAGAGACAGGAGGGCACATTCACATGCATTAGGCGTCTCTTTAATAACTGAAGCCACTACGCAGCACTCGTATCTGGGCACAAATTGTGATGATGCTTGGTTTGTGGGGCACTCAGCTGCCCCGTCATCAGCGCCCGTAGAAAGTCTCTATCTTTAAAAAGTCCAATCTCTATACGTTCACGAATGATGATGATGATGGTGAAATGATGACGACAACACAAACACCCAGTCACCGGGCAGAGAAAATCACGTCGGCCGGAGTGGCCGAGCGGTTCTAGGCGTTACAGTCTGTAACCGCGCGACTGCTACGGTCGCAGGTTCGAATCCTGCCTTGGTCATGGGTGTGTGTGATGTCCTCAGGTTAGTTAGGTTTACGTAGTTCTAAGTTGTAGGGGACTGATGACCTCAGTTCAGTCCCATAGTGCTCATAGCCACTATCTACCATTTTTTTCGTATATTCATCAAACGTCTGATTATTCCGACAACTAAAGACAGAATGTGTAGCAATAGCCACGATCTTTAAGAGACAGGAGGGCACATTCACATGCATTAGGCGTCTCTTTAATAACTGAAGCCACTACGCAGCACTTGTATCTGGGCACAAGTGATGATGATGCTTGGTTTGTGGGGCACTCAGCTGCCCGGTCATCAGCGCCCGTAGAAAGTCTCTATCTTTAAAAAGTCCAATCTCTATACGTTCACGAATGATGATGATGATGGTGAAATGATGACGACAACACAAACACCCAGTCACCGGGCAGAGAAAATCACGTCGGCCGGAGTGGCCGAGCGGTTCTAGGCGCTTCAGTCTGGAACCGCGCGACTGCTACGGTCGCTGGATCGAATCCTGCCTCGGGCATGGATGTGTGTGATGTCCTCAGGTTAGTTAGGTTTACGTAGTTCTAAGTTGTAGGGGACTGATAACCTCAGTTCAGTGCCATAGTGCTCATAGCCACTTTCTACCATTTTTTCATATATTCATGATATTCATGAAACGTCTGATTATTCCGATAACTAAAGACGGAATACGTAGCAATAGCCACGATCTCTAAGAGACAGGAGGGCACATTCACATGCATTAGGCGTCTCTTCAATAACTGAAGCCACTACGCAGCACTCGTATCTGGGCACAAATGATGATGATGCTTGGTTTGTGGGGCACTCAGCTGCCCCGTCATCAGCGCCCGTAGAAAGTCTCTATCTTTAAAAAGTCCAATCTCTATACGTTCACGAATGATGATGATGATGGTGAAATGATGACGACAACACAAACAACCAGTCACCGGGCAGAGAAAATCACGTCGGCCGGCGTGGCCGAGCGGTTCTAGGCGCTACAGTCTGGAATCGTGCGACTGCTATGGCCGCAGGTTCGAATCCTGCCTCGGGCATGGATGTGTGTGATGTCCTCAGGTTAGTTAGGTTTACGTAGTTCTAAGTTGTAGGGGACTGATAACCTCAGTTCAGTCCCATAGTGCTCATAGCCACTTTCTACCATTTTTTTCGTATATTCATCAAAAGTCTGATTATTCCGACAACTAAAGACGGAATATGTAGCAATAGCCACGATCTTTAAGAGACAGGAGGGCACATTCACATGCATTAGGCGTCTCTTTAATAACTGAAGCCACTACACAGCACTCGTATCTGGGCACAAATGATGATGATGCTTGGTTTGTGGGGCACTCAGCTGCCCGGTCATCAGCGCCTGTAGAAAGTCTTTATCTTTACAAAGTCCAATATCTATACGTTCACGAATGATGATGATGATGCTGAAATGATGAGGACAACACAAACACCCAGTCACCGGGCAGAGAAAATCACGTCGGCCAGAGTGGCCGAGCGGTTCTAGGCGCTACAGTCTGGAATCGCGTGACTGCTATGGTCGCAGGTTCGAATCCTGCCTCGGGCATGGATGTGTGTGATGTCCTCAGGTTAGTTAGGATTAAGTAGTTGTAGGGGACTGATAACCTCAGTTCAGTGCCATAGTGCTCATAGCCACTTTCTACCATTTTTTCATATATTCATGATATTCATGAAACGTCTGATTATTCCGATAACTAAAGACGGAATATGTAGCAATAGCCACGATCTTTAAGAGACAGGAGGGCACATTCACATGCATTAGGCGTCTCTTTAATAACTGAAGCCACTACGCAGCACTCGTATCTGGGCACAAATTGTGATGATGCTTGGTTTGTGGGGCACTCAGCTGCCCCGTCATCAGCGCCCGTAGAAAGTCTCTATCTTTAAAAAGTCCAATCTCTATACGTTCACGAATGATGATGATGATGGTGAAATGATGACGACAACACAAACACCCAGTCACCGGGCAGAGAAAATCACGTCGGCCGGAGTGGCCGAGCGGTTCTAGGCGTTACAGTCTGTAACCGCGCGACTGCTACGGTCGCAGGTTCGAATCCTGCCTTGGTCATGGGTGTGTGTGATGTCCTCAGGTTAGTTAGGTTTACGTAGTTCTAAGTTGTAGGGGACTGATGACCTCAGTTCAGTCCCATAGTGCTCATAGCCACTTCAACCAATTTTTTCATATATTCATGAAACGTCTGATTATTCACATAACTAAAGATAGAATGTGTAGCAATAACCACTATGTTTAACAGACAGGAGGGCACATTCACATGCATTAGGCATCTCTTTAATAACTGAAGCCACTACACAGCACTCGTATCTGGGCACAAATGATGATGATGTTTGGTTTGTGGGGCACTCAGCTGCCCGGTCATCAGCGCCCGTAGAAAGTCTCTATCTTTAAAAAGTCCAATCTCTATACGTTCACGAATGATGATGATGATGCTGAAATGATGAGGACAACACAAACACCAAGTCACCGGGCAGAGAAAATCACGTCGGCCGGAGTGGCCGAGCGGTTCTAGGCGCTACAGTCTGGAATCGCGCGACTGCTATGGTCGCAGGTTCGAATCCTGCCTCGGGCATGGATGTGTGTGATGTCCTCAGGTTAGTTAGGTTTAAGTAGTTGTAGGGGACTGATAACCTCAGTTCAGTGCCATAGTGCTCATAGCCACTTTCTACCATTTTTTCATATATTCATGATATACATGAAACGTCTGATTATTCCGATAACTAAAGACGGAATATGTAGCAATAGCCACGATCTTTAAGAGACAGGAGGGCACATTCACATGCATTAGGCGTCTCTTTAATAACTGAAGCCACTACACAGCACTCGTATCTGGGCACAAATGATGATGATGTTTGGTTTGTGGGGCACTCTGCTGCCCGGTCATCAGCGCCCGTGGAAAGTCTCTATCTTTAAAAAGTCCAATCTCTATACGTTCACGAATGATGATGATGATGCTGAAATGATGAGGACAACACCAACACTCAGTCACTGGGCAGAGAAAATCACGTCGGCCGGAGTGGCCGAGCGGTTCTAGGCGTAACAGTCTGTAACCGCGCGACTGCTATGGTCGCAGTTTCGAATCCTGCCTCGGGCATGGATGTGTGTGATGTCCTCAGGTTAGTTAGGTTTACGTAGTTCTAAGTTGTAGGGGACTGATAACCTCAGTTCAGTCCCATAGTGCTCATAGCCACTTTCTACCATTTTTTCATATATTCATGATATTCATCAAACGTCTGATTATTCCGACAACTAAAGACAGAATGTGTAGCAATAACCACGATGTTTAACAGACAGGAGGGCACATTCACATGCATTAGGCGTCTCTTTAATAACTGAAGCCACTACACAGCACTCGTATCTGGGCACAAATGATGATGATGCTTGGTTGGTGGGCACTCAGCTGCCCGGTCATCAGCGCCCGTGGAAAGTCTCTATCTTTAAAAAGTCCAATCTCTATACGTTCACGAATGATGATGATGATGCTGAAATGATGAGGACAACACCAACACCCAGTCACTGGGCAGAGAAAATCACGTCGGCCGGAGTGGCCGAGCGGTACTAGGCGTAACAGTCTGTAACCGCGCGACTGCTATGGTCGCTGTTTCGAATCCTGCCTCGGGCATGGATGTGTGTGATGTCCTCAGGTTAGTTAGTTTTAAGTAGTTGTAGGGGACTGATGACCTCAGTTCAGTCCCATAGTGCTCATAGCCACTTTCTACCACTTTTTTCGTATATTCATCTAACGTCTGATTATTCCGACAACTAAAGACAGAATGTGTAGCAATAACCACGATGTTTAACAGACAGGAGGGCACATTCACATGCATTAGCCGTCTCTTTAATAACTGAAGCCACTACACAGCACTCGTATCTGGGCACAAATGATGATGATGCTTGGTTTGTGGGGCACTCAGCTGCCCGGTCATCAGCGCCTGTAGAAAGTCTTTATCTTTACAAAGTCCAATATCTGTACGTTCACGAATGATGATGATGATGGTGAAATGATGAGGACAACACAAACACCCAGTCACCGGGCAGAGAAAATCATGTCGGCCGGAGTGGCCGAGCGGTTCTAGGCGCTTCAGTCTGTAACCGCGCGACTGCTACGGTCGCAGTTTCGAATCCTGCCTTGGTCATGGATGTGTGTGATGTCCTCAGGTTAGTTAGGTTTACGTAGTTCTAAGTTGTAGGGGACTGATAACCTCAGTTCAGTCCCATAGTGCTCATAGCCACTTCATCCATTTTTTTCATATATTCGTGAAACGTCTGATTATTCCGACAACTAAAGACAGAATGTGTAGCAATAACCACGATGTTTAACAGACAGGAGGGCACATTCACATGCATTAGCCGTCTCTTTAATAACTGAAGCCACTACACAGCACTCGTATCTGGGCACAAATGATGATGATGCTTGGTTGGTGGGCACTCAGCTGCCCGGTCATCAGCGCCCGTAGAAAGTCTCTATCTTTAAAAAGTCCAATCTCTATACGTTCACGAATGATGATGATGATGCTGAAATGATGAGGACAACACAAACACCCAGTCACCGGGCAGAGAAAATCACGTCGGCCGGAGTGGCCGAGCGGTTCTAGGCGCTACAGTCTGGAATCGCGCGACCGCTACGGTCGCAGGTTCGAATCCTGCCTCGGGCATGGATATGTCTGATGTCCTTAAGTTAGTTAGGTTTACGTAGTTCTAAGTTGTAGGGGACTGATGACCTCAGTTCAGTCCCATAGTGCTCATAGCCACTTCAACCATTTTTTTCATATATTCATGAAACGTCTGATTATTCACATAACTAAAGACAGAATGTGTAGCAATAACCACGATGTTTAACAGACAGGAGGGCACATTCACATGACTTTGGCGTCTCTTTAATAACTGAAGCCACTACACAGCACTCGTATCTGGGCACAAATGATGATGATGTTTGGTTTGTGGGGCACTCAGCTGCCCGGTCATCAGCGACTGTAGAAAGTCTCTATCTTTAAAAAGTCCAATCTCTATACGTTCACGAATGATGATGATGATGCTGAAATGATGAGGACAACACCAACACCCAGTCACTGGGCAGAGAATATCACGTCGGCCGGAGTGGCCGAGCGGTTCTAGGCGCTACAGTCTGGAATCGCGCGAATGCTATGGTCGCAGGTTCGAATCCTGCCTCCTGCATGGATGTGTGTGATGTCCTCAGGTTAGTTAGGTTTAAGTAGTTGTAGGGGACTGATGACCTCAGTTCAGTCCCATAGTGCTCATAGCCACTATCTACCATTTTTTTCGTATATTCATCAAACGTCTGATTATTCCGACAACTAAAGACAGAATGTGTAGCAATAGCCACGATCTTTAAGAGACAGGAGGGCACATTCACATGCATTAGGCGTCTCTTTAATAACTGAAGCCACTACGCAGCACTTGTATCTGGGCACAAGTGATGATGATGCTTGGTTTGTGGGGCACTCAGCTGCCCGGTCATCAGCGCCCGTAGAAAGTCTCTATCTTTAAAAAGTCCAATCTCTATACGTTCACGAATGATGATGATGATGGTGAAATGATGACGACAACACAAACACCCAGTCACCGGGCAGAGAAAATCACGTCGGCCGGAGTGGCCGAGCGGTTCTAGGCGCTTCAGTCTGGAACCGCGCGACTGCTACGGTCGCTGGATCGAATCCTGCCTCGGGCATGGATGTGTGTGATGTCCTCAGGTTAGTTAGGTTTACGTAGTTCTAAGTTGTAGGGGACTGATAACCTCAGTTCAGTGCCATAGTGCTCATAGCCACTTTCTACCATTTTTTCATATATTCATGATATTCATGAAACGTCTGATTATTCCGATAACTAAAGACGGAATACGTAGCAATAGCCACGATCTTTAAGAGACAGGAGGGCACATTCACATGCATTAGGCGTCTCTTTAATAACTGAAGCCACTACACAGCACTCGTATCTGGGCACAAATGATGATGATGCTTGGTTTGTGGGGTACTCAGCTGCCCGGTCATCAGCGCCCGTAGAAAGTCTCTATCTTTAAAAAGTCCAATCTCTATACGTTCACGAATGATGATGATGATGGTGAAATGATGAGGACAACACAAACACCCAGTCACCGGGCAGAGAAAATCACGTCGGCCGGAGTGGCCGAGCGGTTCTAGGCGCTGCAGCCCGGAACCGCGCGACCGCTACGGTCGCAGGTTCGAATCCTTCCTCGGGCATGGATGTGTCTGATGTCCTTAAGTTAGTTAGGTTTACGTAGTTCTAAGTTGTAGGGGACTGATGACCTCAGTTCAGTCCCATAGTGCTCATAGCAACTTCAACCATTTTTTTCATATATTCATGAAACGTCTGATTATTCACATAACTAAAGACAGAATGTGTAGCAATAACCACGATGTTTAACAGACAGGAGCGCACATTCACATGCATTCGGCGTCTCTTTAATAACTGAAGCCACTACACAGCACTCGTATCTGGGCACAAATGATGATGATGTTTGGTTTGTGGGGCACTCAGCTGCCCGGTCATCAGCGCCCGTAGAAAGTCTCTATCTTTAAAAAGTCCAATCTCTATACGTTCACGAATGATGATGATGATGGTGAATTGATGAGGACAACACAAACACCCAGTCACCGGGCAGAGAAAATCACGTCGGCCGGAGTGGCCGAGCGGTTCTAGGCGCTACAGTCTGGAATCGCGCGACTGCTATGGTCGCAGTTTCGAATCCTGCCTCGTGCATGGATGTGTGTGATGTCCTCACGTTAGTTAGGTTTACGTAGTTCTAAGTTGTAGGGGACTGATGACCTCAGTTCAGTCACATAGTGCTCATAGCCACTTTCTACCATTTTTTTCGTATATTCATGAAACGTCTGATTATTCACATAACTAAAGACAGAATGTGTAGCAATAACCACTATGTTTAACAGACAGGAGGGCACATTCACATGCATTCGGCGTCTCTTTAATAACTGAAGCCACTACACAGCACTCGTATCTGGGCACAAATGATGATGATGTTTGGTTTGTGGGGCACTCAGCTGCCCGGTCATCAGCGCCTGTAGAAAGTCTTTATCTTTAAAAAGTCCAATCTCTATACGTTCACGAATGATGATGATGATGCTGAAATGATGAGGACAACACAAACACCCAGTCACCGGGCAGAGAAAATCACGTCGGCCGGAGTGGCCGAGCGGTTCTAGGCGCTACAGTCAGGAATCGCGCGACTGCTATGGTCGCAGGTTCGAATCCTGCCTCGGCCATGGATGTGTGTGATGTCCTCAGGTTAGTTAGGTTTACGTAGTTCTAAGTTGTAGGGGACTGATGACCTCAGTTCAGTCCCATAGTGCTCATAGCCACTTTCTACCATTTTTTTCGTATATTCATCAAACGTCTGATTATTCCGACAACTAAAGACAGAATGTGTAGCAATAACCACGATGTTTAACAGACAGGAGGGCACATTCACATGCATTCGGCGTCTCTTTAATAACTGAAGCCACTACACAGCACTCGTATCTGGGCACAAATGATGATGATGCTTGGTTTGTGGGGCACTCAGCTGCCCGGTCATCAGCGCCTGTAGAAAGTCTTTATCTTTACAAAGTCCAATATCTATACGTTCACGAATGATGATGATGATGCTGAAATGATGAGGACAACACAAACACCCAGTCACCGGGCAGAGAAAATCACGTCGGCCGCAGTGGCCGAGCGGTTCTAGGCGCTACAGTCTGGAATCGCGCGACTGCTATGGTCGCAGTTTCGAATCCTGCCTCGTGCTTGGATGTGTGTGATGTCCTCAGGTTAGTTAGGTTTAAGTAGTTGTAGGGGACTGATGACCTCAGTTCAGTCCCATAGTGCTCATAGCCACTTTCTACCATTTTTTTCGTATATTCATCAAACGTCTGATTATTCCGACAACTAAAGACAGAATGTGTAGCAATAACCACGATGTTTAACAGACAGGAGGGCACATTCACATGCATTAGGCGTCTCTTTAATAACTGAAGCCACTACACAGCTCTCGTATCTGGGAACAAATGATGATGATGTTTGGTTTGTGGGGCACTCAACCGCCCGGTCATCAGCGCCCGTAGAAAGTCTCTATCTTTAAAAAGTCCAATCTCTATACGTTCACGAATGATGATGATGATGCTGAAATGATGAGGACAACACAAACACCCAGTCACCGGGCAGAGAAAATCACGTCGGCCGAAGTGGCCGAGCGGTTCTAGGCGCTACAGTCTGGAATCGCGCGACTGCTATGGTCGCAGGTTCGAATCCTGCCTCGGCCATGGCAGTGTGTGATGTCCTCAGGTTAGTTAGGTTTACGTAGTTCTAAGTTGTAGGGGACTGATGACCTCAGTTCAGTCCCATAGTGCTCATAGCCACTTTCTACCATTTTTTTCGTATATTCATCAAACGTCTGATTATTCCGACAACTAAAGACAGAATGTGTAGCAATAACCACGATGTTTAACAGACAGGAGGGCACATTCACATGCATTCGGCGTCTCTTTAATAACTGAAGCCACTACACAGCACTCGTATCTGGGCACAAATGATGATGATGCTTGGTTTGTGGGGCACTCAGCTGCCCGGTCATCAGCGCCTGTAGAAAGTCTTTATCTTTACAAAGTCCAATAATTATACGTTCACGAATGATGATGATGATGCTGAAATGATGAGGACAACACAAACACCCAGTCACCGGGCAGAGAAAATCACGTCGGCCGCAGTGGCCGAGCGGTTCTAGGCGCTACAGTCTGGAATCGCGCGACTGCTATGGTCGCAGTTTCGAATCCTGCCTCGTGCATGGATGTGTGTGATGTCCTCAGGTTAGTTAGGTTTAAGTAGTTGTAGGGGACTGATGACCTCAGTTCAGTCCCATAGTGCTCATAGCCACTTTCTACCATTTTTTTCGTATATTCATCAAACGTCTGATTATTCCGACAACTAAAGACAGAATGTGTAGCAATAACCACTATGTTTAACAGACAGGAGGGCACATTCACATGCATTAGGCGTCTCTTTAATAACTGAAGCCACTACACAGCTCTCGTATCTGGGCACAAATGATGATGATGTTTGGTTTGTGGGGCACTCAACCGCCCGGTCATCAGCGCCCGTAGAAAGTCTCTATCTTTAAAAAGTCCAATCTCTATACGTTCACGAATGATGATGATGATGCTGAAATGATGAGGACAACACAAACACCCAGTCACCGGGCAGAGAAAATCACGTCGGCCGGAGTGGCCGAGCGGTTCTAGGCGCTACAGTCTGGAATCGCGCGACTGCTATGGTCGCAGGTTCGAATCCTGCCTCGGGCATGGATGTGTGTGATGTCCTCAGGTTAGTTAGGTTTACGTAGTTCTAAGTTGTAGGGGACTGATGACCTCAGTTCAGTCCCATAGTGCTCATAGCCACTTTCTACCATTTTTTTCGTATATTCATCAAACGTCTGATTATTCCGACAACTAAAGACAGAATGTGTAGCAATAGCCACGATCTTTAAGAGACAGGAGGGCACATTCACTTGCATTAGGCGTCTCTTTAATAACTGAAGCCACTACACAGCACTCGTATCTGGGCACAAATGATGATGATGCTTGGTTTGTGGGGCACTCAGCTGCCCGGTCATCAGCGCCCGTAGAAAGTCTCTATCTTTAAAAAGTCCAATCTCTATACGTTCACGAATGATGATGATGATGCTGAAATGATGAGGACAACACAAACACCCAGTCACCGGGCAGAGAAAATCACGTCGGCCGGAGTGGCCGAGCGGTTCTAGGCGCTACAGTCTGGAATCGCGCGACTGCTATGGTCGCAGGTTCTAATCCTGCCTCGGGCGTGGAGGTGTGTGATGTCCTCAGGTTAGTTAGGTTTACGTAGTTCTAAGTTGTAGGGGACTGATGACCTCAGTTCAGTCCCATAGTGCTCATAGCCACTTTCTACCATTTTTTTCGTATATTCATCAAACGTCTGATTATTCCGACAACTAAAGACAGAATGTGTAGCAATAGCCACGATCTTTAAGAGACAGGAGGGCACATTCACTTGCATTAGGCGTCTCTTTAATAACTGAAGCCACTACACAGCACTCGTATCTGGGCACAAATGATGATGATGTTTGGTTTGTGGGCACTCAGCTGCCCGGTCATCAGCGCCTGTAGAAAGTCTTTATCTTTACAAAGTCCAATATCTATACGTTCACGAATGATGATGATGATGGTGAAATGATGAGGACAACACAAACACCCAGTCACCGGGCAGAGAAAATCACGTCGGCCGGAGTGGCCGAGCGGTTCTAGGCGCTTCAGTCTGGAACCGCGCGACTGCTACGGTCGCAGTTTCGAATCCTGCCTCGGGCATGGATGTGTGTGATGTCCTCAGGTTAGTTAGGTTTACGTAGTTCTAAGTTGTAGGGGACTGATAAACTCAGTTCAGTCCCATAGTGCTCATAGCCACTTTCTACCATTTTTTTCGTATATTCATCAAACGTCTGATTATTCCGACAACTAAGGACAGAATGTGTAGCAATAACCACGATGTTTAACAGACAGGAGGGCACATTCACATGCATTAGGCGTCTCTTTAATAACTGAAGCCACTACACAGCTCTCGTATCTGGGCACAAATGATGATGATGTTTGGTTTGTGGGGCACTCAACCGCCCGGTCATCAGCGCCCGTAGAAAGTCTCTATCTTTAAAAAGTCCAATCTCTATACGTTCACGAATGATGATGATGACGCTGAAATGATGAGGACAACACAAACACCCAGTCACCGGGCAGAGAAAATCACGTCGGCCGGAGTGGCCGAGCGGTTCTAGGCGCTACAGTCTGGAATCGCGCGACTGCTATGGTCGCAGTTTCGAATCCTGCCTCGTGCATGGATGTGTGTGATGTCCTCAGGTTAGTTAGGTTTAAGTAGTTGTAGGGGACTGATGACCTCAGTTCAGTCCCATAGTGCTCATAGCCACTTTCTACCATTTTTTTCGTATATTCATCAAACGTCTGATTATTCCGACAACTAAAGACAGAATGTGTAGCAATAACCACGATGTTTAACAGACAGGAGGGCACATTCACATGCATTAGGCGTCTCTTTAATAACTGAAGCCACTACACAGCTCTCGTATCTGGGCACAAATGATGATGATGTTTGGTTTGTGGGGCACTCAACCGCCCGGTCATCAGCGCCCGTAGAAAGTCTCTATCTTTAAAAAGTCCAATCTCTATACGTTCACGAATGATGATGATGATGCTGAAATGATGAGGACAACACAAACACCCAGTCACCGGGCAGAGAAAATCACGTCGGCCGGAGTGGCCGAGCGGTTCTAGGCGCTACAGTCTGGAATCGCTTGACTGCTATGGTCGCAGGTTCGAATCCTGCCTCGGGCATGGATGTGTGTGATGTCCTCAGGTTAGTTAGGTTTACGTAGTTCTAAGTTGTAGGGGACTGATGACCTCAGTTCAGTCCCATAGTGCTCATAGCCACTTTCTACCATTTTTTTCGTATATTCATCAAACGTCTGATTATTCCGACAACTAAAGACAGAATGTGTAGCAATAGCCACGATCTTTAAGAGACAGGAGGGCACATTCACTTGCATTAGGCGTCTCTTTAATAACTGAAGCCACTACACAGCACTCGTATCTGGGCACAAATGATGATGATGCTTCGTTTGTGGGGCACTCAGCTGCCCGGTCATCAGCGCCCGTAGAAAGTCTCTATCTTTAAAAAGTCCAATCTCTATACGTTCACGAATGATGATGATGATGCTGAAATGATGAGGACAACACAAACACCCAGTCACCGGGCAGAGAAAATCACGTCGGCCGGAGTGGCCGAGCGGTTCTAGGCGCTACAGTCTGGAATCGCGCGACTGCTATGGTCGCAGGTTCGAATCCTGCCTCGGGCATGGATGTGTGTGATGTCCTCAGGTTAGTTAGGTTTACGTAGTTCTAAGTTGTAGGGGACTGATGACCTCAGTTCAGTCCCATAGTGCTCATAGCCACTTTCTACAATTTTTTTCGTATATTCATCAAACGTCTGATTATTCCGACAACTAAAGACAGAATGTGTAGCAATAGCCACGATCTTTAAGAGACAGGAGGGCACATTCACTTGCATTAGGCGTCTCTTTAATAACTGAAGCCACTACACAGCACTCGTATCTGGGCACAAATGATGATGATGCTTGGTTTGTGGGGCACTCAGCTGCCCGGTCATCAGCGCCCGTAGAAAGTCTCTATCTTTAAAAAGTCCAATCTCTATACGTTCACGAATGATGATGATGATGCTGAAATGATGAGGACAACACAAACACCCAGTCACCGGGCAGAGAAAATCACGTCGGCCGGAGTGGCCGAGCGGTTCTAGGCGCTTCAGTCTGGAACCGCGCGACTGCTACGGTCGCAGTTTCGAATCCTGCCTCGGGCATGGATGTGTGTGATGTCCTCAGGTTAGTTAGGTTTACGTAGTTCTAAGTTGTAGGGGACTGATAACCTCAGTTCAGTCCCATAGTGCTCATAGCCACTTTCTACCATTTTTTTCGTATATTCATCAAACGTCTGATTATTCCGACAACTAAAGACAGAATGTGTAGCAATAACCACGATGTTTAACAGACAGGAGGGCACATTCACATGCATTAGGCGTCTCTTTAATAACTGAAGCCACTACACAGCTCTCGTATCTGGGCACAAATGATGATGATGTTTGGTTTGTGGGGCACTCAACCGCCCGGTCATCAGCGCCCGTAGAAAGTCTCTATCTTTAAAAAGTCCAATCTCTATACGTTCACGAATGATGATGATGACGCTGAAATGATGAGGACAACACAAACACCCAGTCACCGGGCAGAGAAAATCACGTCGGCCGGAGTGGCCGAGCGGTTCTAGGCGCTACAGTCTGGAATCGCGCGACTGGTATGGTCGCAGTTTCGAATCCTGCCTCGTGCATGGATGTGTGTGATGTCCTCAGGTTAGTTAGGTTTAAGAAGTTGTAGGGGACTGATGACCTCAGTTCAGTCCCTTAGTGCTCATAGCCACTTTCTACCATTTTTTTCGTATATTCATCAAACGTCTGATTATTCCGACAACTAAAGACAGAATGTGTAGCAATAACCACGATGTTTAACAGACAGGAGGGCACATTCACATGCATTAGGCGTCTCTTTAATAACTGAAGCCACTACACAGCTCTCGTATCTGGGCACAAATGATGATGATGTTTGGTTTGTGGGGCACTCAACCGCCCGGTCATCAGCGCCCGTAGAAAGTCTCTATCTTTAAAAAGTCCAATCTCTATACGTTCACGAATGATGATGATGATGGTGAAATGATGAGGACAACACAAACACCCAGTCACCGGGCAGAGAAAATCACGTCGGCCGGAGTGGCCGAGCGGTTCTAGGCGCTACAGTCTGGAATCGCGCGACTGCTATGGTCGCAGGTTCGAATCCTGCCTCGGGCATGGATGTGTGTGATGTCCTCAGGTTAGTTAGGTTTACGTAGTTCTAAGTTGTAGGGGACTGATGACCTCAGTTCAGTCCCATAGTGCTCATAGCCACTTTCTAACATTTTTTTCGTATATTCATCAAACGTCTGATTATTCCGACAACTAAAGACAGAATGTGTAGCAATAGCCACGATCTTTAAGAGACAGGAGGGCACATTCACTTGCATTAGGCGTCTCTTTAATAACTGAAGCCACTACACAGCACTCGTATCTGGGCACAAATGATGATGATGCTTGGTTTGTGGGGCACTCAGCTGCCCGGTCATCAGCGCCTGTAGAAAGTCTTTATCTTTACAAAGTCCAATATCTATACGTTCACGAATGATGATGATGATGCTGAAATGATGAGGACAACACAAACACCCAGTCACCGGGCAGAGAAAATCAAGTCGGCCGGAGTGGCCGAGCGGTTCTAGGCGCTTCAGTCTGGAACCGCGCGACTGCTACGGTCGCAGTTTCGAATCCTGCCTCGGGCATGGATGTGTGTGATGTCCTCAGGTTAGTTAGGTTTACGTAGTTCTAAGTTGTAGGGGATTGATAACCTCAGTTCAGTCCCATAGTGCTCATAGCCACTTTCTACCATTTTTTTCGTATATTCATCAAACGTCTGATTATTCCGACAACTAAAGACAGAATGTGTAGCAATAGCCACGATCTTTAAGAGACAGGAGGGCACATTCACTTGCATTCGGCGTCTCTTTAATAACTGAAGCCACTACACAGCACTCGTATCTGGGCACAAATGATGATGATGCTTGGTTTGTGGGGCACTCAGCTGCCCGGTCATCAGCGCCTGTAGAAAGTCTTTATCTTTACAAAGTCCAATATCTATACGTTCACGAATGATGATGATGATGCTGAAATGATGAGGACAACACAAACACCCAGTCACCGGGCAGAGAAAATCACGTCGGCCGGAGTGGCCGACGGTTCTAGGCGATTCAGTCTGGAACCGCGCGACTGCTACGGTCGCTGTTTCGAATCCTGCCTCGGGCATGGATGTGTGTGATGTCCTCAGGTTAGTTAGGTTTACGTAGTTCTAAGTTGTAGGGGACTGATGACCTCAGTTCAGTCCCATAGTGCTCATAGCCACTTTTTACCATTTTTTCATATATTCATGATATTCATGAAACGTCTGATTATTCCGATAACTAAAGACGGAATATGTAGCAATAGCCACGATCTTTAAGAGACAGGAGGGCACATTCACATGCATTAGGCGTCTCTTTAATAACTGAAGCCACTACGCAGCACTCGTATCTGGGCACAAATGATGATGATGTTTGGTTTGTGGGGCACTCAGCTGCCCGGTCATCAGCGCCTGTAGAAAGTCTTTATCTTTACAAAGTCCAATATCTATACGTTCACGAATGATGATGATGATGCTGAAATGATGAGGACAACACAAACACCCAGTCACCGGGCAGAGAAAATCACGTCGGCCGGAGTGGCTGAGCGGTTCTAGGCGCTACAGTCTGGAATCGCGCGACTGCTATGGTCGCAGGTTCGAATTATGCCTCGGGCATGGATGTGTGTGATGTCTTCAGGTTAGTTAGGTTTACGCAGTTCTAAGTTGTAGGGGACTGATGACCTCAGTTCAGTCCCATAGTGCTCATAGCCACTTCAACCATTTTTTTCATATATTCATGAAACGTCTGATTATTCACATAACTGAAGACAGAATGTGTAGCAATAACCACGATGTTTAACAGACAGGAGGGCACATTCACATGCATTAGGCGTCTCTTTAATAACTGAAGCTACTACACAGCACTCGTATCTGGGCACAAATGATGATGATGTTTGGTTTGTGGGGCACTCAGCTGCCCGGTCATCAGCGCCCGTAGAAAGTCTTTATCTTTACAAAGTCCAATATCTATACGTTCACGAATGATGATGATGATGCTGAAATGATGAGGACAACATAAACACCCAGTCACCGGGCAGAGAAAATCACGTCGGCCGGTGTGGCCGAGCCGTTCTAGGCGCTTCAGTCTGGAACCGCGCGACTGCTACGGTCGCAGTTTCGAATCCTGCCTCGGGCATGGATGTGTGTGATGTCCTCAGGTTAGTTAGGTTTACGTAGTTCTAAGTTGTAGGGGACTGATAACCTCAGTTCAGTCTCATAGTGCTCATAGCCACTTTCTACCATTTTTTCATATATTCATGATATTCATGAAACGTCTGATTATTCCGATAACTAAAGACGGAATATGTAGCAATAGCCACGATCTTTAAGAGACAGGAGGGCACATTCACATGCATTAGCCGTCTCTTTAATAACTGAAGCCACTACACAGCACTCGTATCTGGGCACAAATGATGATGATGTTTGGTTTGTGGGGCACTCAGCTGCCCGGTCATCAGCGCCCGTAGAAAGTCTCTATCTTTAAAAAGTCCAATCTCTATACGTTCACGAATGATGATGATGATGGTGAAATGATGAGGACAACACAAACACCCAGTCACCGGGCAGAGAAAATCACGTCGGCCGGAGTGGCCGAGCGGTTCTAGGCGCTACAGTCTGGAATCGCGCGACTGCTATGGTCGCAGTTTCGAATCCTGCCTCGGGCATGGATGTGTGTGATGTCCTCAGGTTAGTTAGGTTTAAGTAGTTGTAGGGGACTGATGACCTCAGTTCAGTCCCATAGTGCTCATAGCCACTTTCTACCATTTTTTTCGTATATTCATCAGACGTCTGATTATTCCGACAACTAAAGACAGAATGTGTAGCAATAACCACGATGTTTAACAGACAGGAGGGCACATTCACATGCATTAGGCGTCTCTTTAATAACTGAAGCCACTACACAGCACTCGTATCTGGGCACAAATGATGATGATGTTTGGTTTGTGGGGCACTCAGCTGCCCGGTCATCAGCGCCTGTAGAAAGTCTTTATCTTTACAAAGTCCAATATCTATACGTTCACGAATGATGATGATGATGGTGAAATGATGAAGACAACACAAACACCCAGTCACCGGGCAGAGAAAATCAAGTCGGCCGGAGTGGCCGAGCGGTTCTAGGCGCTTCAGTCTGGAACCGCGCGACTGCTACGGTCGCAGTTTCGAATCCTGCCTCGGGCATGGATGTGTGTGATGTCCTCAGGTTAGTTAGGTTTAAGTAGTTGTAGGGGACTGATGACCTCAGTTCAGTCCCATAGTGCTCATAGCCACTTTCTACCATTCTTTTCGTATATTCATCAGACGTCTGATTATTCCGACAACTAAAGACAGAATGTGTAGCAATAACCACGATGTTTAACAGACAGGAGGGCACATTCACATGCATTAGGCGTCTCTTTAATAACTGAAGCCACTACACAGCACTCGTATCTGGGCACAAATGATGATGATGTTTGGTTTGTGGGGCACTCAGCTGCCCGGTCATCAGCGCCTGTAGAAAGTCTTTATCTTTACAAAGTCCAATATCTATACGTTCACGAATGATGATGATGATGGTGAAATGATGAGGACAACACAAACACCCAGTCACCGGGCAGAGATAATCAAGTCGGCCGGAGTGGCCGAGCGGTTCTAGGCGCTTCAGTCTGGAACCGCGCGACTGCTACGGTCGCAGTTTCGAATCCTGCCTCGGGCATGGATGTGTGTGATGTCCTCAGGTTAGTTAGGTTTACGTAGTTCTAAGTTGTAGGGGACTGATGACCTCCGTTCAGTCCCATAGTGCTCATAGCCACTTTCTACCATTTTTTTCGTATATTCATCAAACGTCTGATTATTCCGACAACTAAAGACAGAATGTGTAGCAATAGCCACGATCTTTAAGAGACAGGAGGGCACATTCACTTGCATTAGGCGTCTCTTTAATAACTGAAGCCACTACACAGCACTCGTATCTGGGCACAAATGATGATGAAGCTTGGTTTGTGGGGCACTCAGCTGCCCGGTCATCAGCGCCTGTAGAAAGTCTTTATCTTTACAAAGTCCAATATCTAACGTTCACGAATGATGATGATGATGCTGAAATGATGAGGACAACACAAACACCCAGTCACTGGGCAGAGAAAATCACGTCGGCCGGAGTGGCCGAGCGGTTCTAGGCGCATCAGTCTGGAACCGCGCGACTGCTACGGTCGCAGTTTCGAATCCTGCCTCGGGCATGGATGTGTGTGATGTCCTCAGGTTAGTTAGGTTTACGTAGTTCTAAGTTGTAGGGGACTGATGACCTCAGTTCAGTCCCATAGTGCTCATAGCCACTTTCTACCATTTTTTTCGTATATTCATCTAACGTCTGATTATTCCGACAACTAAAGACAGAATGTGTAGCAATAGCCACGATCTTTAAGAGACAGGAGGGCACATTCACTTGCATTAGGCGTCTCTTTAATAACTGAAGCCACTACACAGCACTCGTATCTGGGCACAAATGATGATGATGCTTGGTTTGTGGGGCACTCAGCTGCCCGGTCATCAGCGCCTGTAGAAAGTCTTTATCTTTACAAAGTCCAATATCTATACGTTCACGAATGATGATGATGATGCTGAAATGATGAGGACAACACAAACACCCAGTCACCGGGCAGAGAAAATCACGTCGGCCGGAGTGGCCGAGCGGTTCTAGGCGCTTCAGTCTGGAACCGCGCGACTGCTACGGTCGCAGTTTCGAATCATGCCTCGGGCATGGATGTGTGTGATGTCCTCAGGTTAGTTAGGTTTACGTAGTTCTAAGTTGTAGGGGACTGATGACCTCAGTTCAGTCCCATAGTGCTCATAGCCACTTTCTACCATTTTTTTCGTATACTCATCAAACGTCTGATTATTCCGACAACTAAAGACAGAATGTGTAGCAATAGCCACGATCTTTAAGAGACAGGAGGGCACATTCACTTGCATTAGGCGTCTCTTTAATAACTGAAGCCACTACACAGCACTCGTATCTGGGCACAAATGATGATGATGCTTGGTTTGTGGGGCACTGAGCTGCCCGGTCATCAGCGCCTGTAGAAAGTCTCTATCTTTAAAAAGTCCAATATCTATACGTTCACGAATGATGATGATGATGCTGAAATGATGAGGACAACACAAACACCCAGTCACCGGGCAGAGAAAATCACGTCGGCCGGTGTGGCCGACGGTTCTAGGCGCTTCAGTCTGGAAACGCACGACTGCTACGGTCGCAGTTTCGAATCCTGCCTCGGGCATGGATGTGTGTGATGTCCTCAGGTTAGTTAGGTTTACGTAGTTCTAAGTTGTAGGGGACTGATGACCTCAGTTCAGTCCCATAGTGCTCATAGCCACTTTCTACCATTTTTTCATATATTCATGATATTCATGAAACGTCTGATTATTCCGATAACTAAAGACGGAATATGTAGCAATAGCCACGATCTTTAAGAGACAGGACGGCACATTCACATGCATTAGGCGTCTCTTTAATAACTGAAGCCACTACACAGCACTCGTATCTGGGCACAAATGATGATGATGTTTGGTTTGTGGGGCACTCAGCTGCCCGGTCATCAGCGCCTGTAGAAAGTCTTTATCTTTACAAAGTCCAATATCTATACGTTCACGAATGATGATGAAGATGCTGAAATGATGAGGACAACACAAACACCCAGTCACCGGGCAGAGAAAATCACGTCGGCCGGTGTGGCCGACGGTTCTAGGCGATTCAGTCTGGAACCGCGCGACTGCTACGGTCGCTGTTTCGAATCCTGCCTCGGGCATGGATGTGTGTGATGTCCTCAGGTTAGTTAGGTTTACGTAGTTCTAAGTTGTAGGGGACTGATGACCTCAGTTCAGTCCCATAGTGCTCATAGCCACTTTTTACCATTTTTTCATATATTCATGATATTCATGAAACGTCTGATTATTCCGATAACTAAAGACGGAATATGTAGCAATAGCCACGATCTTTAAGAGACAGGAGGGCACATTCACATGCATTAGGCGTCTCTTTAATAACTGAAGCCACTACGCAGCACTCGTATCTGGGCACAAATGATGATGATGTTTCGTTTGTGGGGCACTCAGCTGCCCGGTCATCAGCGCCTGTAGAAAGTCTTTATCTTTACAAAGTCCAATATCTATACGTTCACGAATGATGATGATGATGCTGAAATGATGAGGACAACACAAGCACCCAGTCACCGGGCAGAGAAATTCACGTCGGCCGGTGTGGCCGACGGTTCTAGGCGCTTCAGTCTGGAACCGCGCGACTGCTACGGTCGCAGTTTCGAATCCTGCCTCGGGCATGGATGTGTGTGATGTCCTGAGGTTAGTTAGGTTTACGTAGTTCTAAGTTGTAGGGGACTGACAACCTCAGTTCAGTCCCATAGTGCTCATAGCCACTTTCTACCATTTTTTCATATATTCATGATATTCATGAAACGTCTGATTATTCCGATAACTAAAGACGGAATATGTAGCAATAGCCACGATCTTTAAGAGACAGGAGGGCACATTCACATGCATTAGGCGTCTCTTTAATAACTGAAGCCACTACACAGCACTCGTATCTGGGCACAAATGATGATGATGTTTGGTTTGTGGGGCACTCAGCTGCCCGGTCATCAGCGCCTGTAGAAAGTCTTTATCTTTACAAAGTCCAATATCTATACGTTCACGAATGATGATGATGATGCTGAAATGATGAGGACAACACAAACACCCAGTCACCGGGCAGAGAAAATCACGTCGGCCGGAGTGGCTGAGCGGTTCTAGGCGCTACAGTCTGGAATCGCGCGACTGCTATGGTCGCAGGTTCGAATTATGCCTCGGGCATGGATGTGTGTGATGTCTTCAGGTTAGTTAGGTTTACGCAGTTCTAAGTTGTAGGGGACTGATAACCTCAGTTCAGTCCCATAGTGCTCATAGCCACTTCAACCATTTTTTTCATATATTCATGAAACGTCTGATTATTCACATAACTGAAGACAGAATGTGTAGCAATAACCACGATGTTTAACAGACAGGAGGGCACATTCACATGCATTAGGCGTCTCTTTAATAACTGAAGCTACTACACAGCACTCGTATCTGGGCACAAATGATGATGATGTTTGGTTTGTGGGGCACTCAGCTGCCCGGTCATCAGCGCCCGTAGAAAGTCTTTATCTTTACAAAGTCCAATATCTATACGTTCACGAATGATGATGATGATGCTGAAATGATGAGGACAACATAAACACCCAGTCACCGGGCAGAGAAAATCACGTCGGCCGGTGTGGCCGAGCCGTTCTAGGCGCTTCAGTCTGGAACCGCGCGACTGCTACGGTCGCAGTTTCGAATCCTGCCTCGGGCATGGATGTGTGTGATGTCCTCAGGTTAGTTAGGTTTACGTAGTTCTAAGTTGTAGGGGACTGATAACCTCAGTTCAGTCTCATAGTGCTCATAGCCACTTTCTACCATTTTTTCATATATTCATGATATTCATGAAACGTCTGATTATTCCGATAACTAAAGACGGAATATGTAGCAATAGCCACGATCTTTAAGAGACAGGAGGGCACATTCACATGCATTAGCCGTCTCTTTAATAACTGAAGCCACTACACAGCACTCGTATCTGGGCACAAATGATGATGATGTTTGGTTTGTGGGGCACTCAGCTGCCCGGTCATCAGCGCCCGTAGAAAGTCTCTATCTTTAAAAAGTCCAATCTCTATACGTTCACGAATGATGATGATGATGGTGAAATGATGAGGACAACACAAACACCCAGTCACCGGGCAGAGAAAATCACGTCGGCCGGAGTGGCCGAGCGGTTCTAGGCGCTGCAGCCCGGAACCGCGCGATCGCTACGGTCGCAGGTTCAAATCCTGCCTCGGGCATGGATGTGTCTGATGTCCTTAAGTTAGTTAGGTTTACGTAGTTCTAAGTTGTAGGGGACTGATGACCTCAGTTCAGTCCCATAGTGCTCATAGCCTCTTCAACCCTTTTTTTCATATATTCATGAAACGTCTGATTATTCACATAACTAAAGACAGAATGTGTAGCAATATCCACGATGTTTAACAGACAGGAGGGCACATTCACATGCATTAGGCGTCTCTTTAATAACTGAAGCCACTACGCAGCACTCGTATCTGGGCACAAATGATGATGATGCTTGGTTTGTGGGGCACTCAGCTGACCGGTCATCAGCGCCTGTAGGAAGTCTTTATCTTTACAAAGCCCAATATCTATACGTTCACGAATGATGATGATGATGCTGAAATGATGAGGACAACACAAACACCCAGTCACCGGGCAGAGAAAATCACGTCGGCCGGTGTGGCCGAGCGGTTCTAGGCGCTTCGGTCTGGAACCGCGCGACTGCTACGGTCGCAGTTTCGAATCCTGCCTCGGGCGTGGTGTGTGTGATGTCCTCAGGTTAGTTAGGTTTACGTAGTTCTAAGTTGTAGGGGACTGATAACCTCAGTTCAGTCCCATAGTGCTCATAGCCACTTTCTACCATTTTTTCATATATTCAGGATATTCATGAAACGTCTGATTACTCCGATAACTAAAGACGGAATATGTAGCAATAGCCACGATCTTTAAGAGACAGGAGGGCACATTCACATGCATTAGGCGTCTCTTTAATAACTGAAGCCACTACGCAGCACTCGTATCTGGGCACAAATGATGATGATGCTTGGTTTGTGGGGCACTCAGCTGCCCGGTCATCAGCGCCTGTAGAAAGTCTTTATCTTTACAAAGTCCAATATCTATACGTTCACGAATGATGATGATGATGCTGAAATGATGAGGACAACACAAACACCCAGTCACCAGGCAGAGAAAATCACGTCGGCCGGTGTGGCCGACGGTTCTAGGCGCTTCAGTCTGGAACCGCGCGACTGCTACGGTCGCAGTTTCGAATCCTGCCTCGGGCATGGATGTGTGTGATGTCCTCAGGTTAGTTAGGTTTACGTAGTTCTAAGTTGTAGGGGACTGATAACCTCAGTTCAGTCCCATAGTGCTCATAGCCACTTTCTACCATTTTTTCATATATTCATGATATTCATCAAACGTCAGATTATTCCGACAACTAAAGACAGAATGTGTAGCAATAACCACGATGTTTAACAGACAGGAGGGCACATTCACATGCATTAGGCGTCTCTTTAATAACTGAAGCCACTACACAGCACTCGTATCTGGGCACAAATGATGATGATGCTTGGTTTGTGGGGCACTCAGCTGCCCGGTCATCAGCGCCTGTAGAAAGTCTCTATCTTTACAAAGTCCAATATCTATACGTTCACGAATGATGATGATGATGCTGAAATGATGAGGACAACACAAACACCCAGTCACCGGGCAGAGAAAATCACGTCGGCCGGAGTGGCCGAGCGGTTCTAGGCGCTACAGTCTGGAATCGCGCGACTGCTATGGTCGCAGGTTCGAATCCTGCCTCGGGCATGGATGTGTGTGATGTCCTCAGGTTAGTTAGGTTTAAGTAGTTGTAGGGGACTGATGACCTCAGTTCAGTCCCATAGTGCTCATAGCCACTTTCTACCATTTTTTTCGTATATTCATCAAACGTCTGATTATTCCGACAACTAAAGACAGAATGTGTAGCAATAACCACGATGTTTAACAGACAGGAGGGCACATTCACATGCATTAGGCGTCTCTTTAATAACTGAAGCCACTACACAGCACTCGTATCTGGGCACAAATGATGATGATGTTTGGTTTGTGGGGCACTCAGCTGCCCGGTCATCAGCGCCTGTAGAAAGTCTTTATCTTTAAAAGTCCAATATCTATACGTTCACGAATGATGATGATGATGCTGAAATGATGAGGACAACACAAACACCCAGTCACCGGGCAGAGAAAATCACGTCGGCCGGTGTGGCCGACGGTTCTAGGCGCTTCACTCTGGAACCGCGCGACTGCTACGGTCGCAGTTTCGAATCCTGCCTCGGGCATGGATGTGTGTGATGTCCTCAGGTTAGTTAGGTTTACGTAGTTCTAAGTTGTAGGGGACTGATAACCTCAGTTCAGTCCCATAGTGCTCATAGCCACTTTCTACCATTTTTTCATATATTCATGATATTCATCAAACGTCTGATTATTCCGACAACTAAAGACAGAATGTGTAGCAATAACCACGATGTTTAACAGACAGGAGGGCACATTCACATGCATTAGGCGTCTCTTTAATAACTGAAGCCACTACACAGCACTCGTATCTGGGCACAAATGATGATGATGCTTGGTTTGTGGGGCACTCAGCTGCCCGGTCATCAGCGCCTGTAGAAAGTCTTTATCTTTACAAAGTCCAATATCTATACGTTCACGAATGATGATGATGATGCTGAAATGATGAGGACAACACAAACACCCAGTCACCGGGCAGAGAAATTCACTTCGGCCGGTGTGGCCGACGGTTTTAGGTGCTTCAGTCAGGAACTGCGCGACTGCTACGGTCGCAGTTTCGAATCCTGCCTTGGGTATGGATGTGTGTGATGTCCTCAGGTTAGTTAGGTTTACGTAGTTCTAAGTTGTAGGGGACTGATAACCTCAGTTCAGTCCCATAGTGCTCATAGCCACTTTCTACCATTTTTTCATATATTCATGATATTCATCAAACGTCTGATTATTCCGACAACTAAAGACAGAATGTGTAGCAATAACCACGATGTTTAACAGACAGGAGGGCACATTCACATGCATTAGGCGTCTCTTTAATAACTGAAGCCACTACACAGCACTCGTATCTGGGCACAAATGATGATGATGTTTGGTTTGTGGGGCACTCAGCTGCCCGGTCATCAGCGCCTGTAGAAAGTCTTTATCTTTACAAAGTCCAATATCTATACGTTCACGAATGATGATGATGATGCTGAAATGATGAGGACAACACAAACACCCAGTCACCGGGCAGAGAAAATCACGACGGCCGGAGTGGCCGAGCGGTTCTAGGCGCTACAGTCTGGAATCGCGCGACTGCTATGGTCGCAGGTTCGAATCCTGCCTCGGGCATGGATGTGTGTGATGTCTTCAGGTTAGTTAGGTTTACGTAGTTCTAAGTTGTAGGGGACTGATGACCTCTGTTCAGTCCCATAGTGCTCATAGCCACTTTCTACCATTTTTTTCGTATATTCATCAAACGTCTGATTATTCCGACAACTAAAGACAGAATGTGTAGCAATAACCACGATGTTTAACAGACAGGAGGGCACATTCACATGCATTCGGCGTCTCTTTAATAACTGAAGCCACTACACAGCACTCGTATCTGGGCACAAATGATGATGATGTTTGGTTTGTGGGGCACTCAGCTGCCCGGTCATCAGCGCCCGTAGAAAGTCTTTATCTTTACAAAGTCCAATATCTATACGTTCACGAATGATGATGATGATGCTGAAATGATGAGGACAACACAAACACCCAGTCACCGGGCAGAGAAAATCACGTCGGCCGGTGTGGCCGACGGTTCTAGGCGCTTCAGTCTGGAACCGCGCGACTGCTACGGTCGCAGTTTCGAATCCTGCCTCGGGCATGGATGTGTGTGATGTCCTCAGGTTAGTTAGGTTTACGTAGTTCTAAGTTGTAGGGGACTGATAACCTCAGTTCAGTCCCATAGTGCTCATAGCCACTTTCTACCATTTTTTCATATATTCATGATATTCATGAAACGTCAGATTATTCCGACAACTAAAGACAGAATGTGTAGCAATAACCACGATGTTTAAGAGACAGGAGGGCACATTCACATGCATTAGGCGTCTCTTTAATAACTGAAGCCACTACACAGCACTCGTATCTGGGCACAAATGATGATGATGTTTGGTTTGTAGGGCAGTCAGCTGCCCGGTCATCAGCGCCTGTAGAAAGTCTTTATCTTTACAAAGTCCAATATCTATACGTTCACGAATGATGATGATGATGCTGAAATGATGAGGACAACACAAACACCCAGTCACCGGGCAGAGAAAATCACGTCGGCCGGAGTGGCCGAGCGGTTCTAGGCGCTACAGTCTGGAATCGCGCGACTGCTATGGTCGCAGGTTCGAATCCTGCCTCGCGCATGGATGTGTGTGATGTCCTCAGGTTAGTTAGGTTTACGTAGTTCTAAGTTGTAGGGGACTGATGACCTCTGTTCAGTCCCATAGTGCTCATAGCCACTTTCTACCATTTTTTTCGTATATTCATCAAACGTCTGATTATTCCGACAACTAAAGACAGAATGTGTAGCAATAACCACGATGTTTAACAGACAGGAGGGCACATTCACATGCATTAGGCGTCTCTTTAATAACTGAAGCCACTACACAGCACTCGTATCTGGGCACAAATGATGATGATGTTTGGTTTGTGGGGCACTCAGCTGCCCGGTCATCAGCGCCCGTAGAAAGTCTTTATCTTTACAAAGTCCAATATCTATACGTTCACGAATGATGATGATGATGCTGAAATGATGAGGACAACACAAACACCCAGTCACCGGGCAGAGAAAATCACGTCGGCCGGTGTGGCCGACGGTTCTAGGCGCTTCAGTCTGGAACCGCGCGACTGCTACGGTCGCAGTTTCGAATCCTGCCTCGGGCATGGATGTGTGTGATGTCCTCAGGTTAGTTAGGTTTACGTAGTTCTAAGTTGTAGGGGACTGATAACCTCAGTTCAGTCCCATAGTGCTCATAGCCACTTTCTACCATTTTTTCATATATTCATGATATTCATGAAACGTCTGATTATTCCGACAACTAAAGACGGAATATGTAGCAATAGCCACGATCTTTAAGAGACAGGAGGGCACATTCACATGCATTAGGCGTCTCTTTAATAACTGAAGCCACTACACAGCACTCGTATCTGGGCACAAATGATGATGATGTTTGGTTTGTGGGGCACTCAGCTGCCCGGTCATCAGCGCCTGTAGAAAGTCTCTATCTTTACAAAGTCCAATATCTATACGTTCACGAATGATGATGATGATGCTGAAATGATGAGGACAACACAAACACCCAGTCACCGGGCAGAGAAAATCACGTCGGCCGGAGTGGCCGAGCGGTTCTAGGCGCTACAGTCTGGAATCGCGCGACTGCTATGGTCGCAGGTTCGAATCCTGCCTCGGGCATGGATGTGTGTGATGTCCTCAGGTTAGTTAGGTTTAAGTAGTTGTAGGGGACTGATGACCTCAGTTCAGTCCCATAGTGCTCATAGCCACTTTCTACCATTTTTTTCGTATATTCATCAAACGTCTGATTATTCCGACAACTAAAGACAGAATGTGTAGCAATAACCACGATGTTTAACAGACAGGAGGGCACATTCACATGCATTAGGCGTCTCTTTAATAACTGAAGCCACTACACAGCACTCGTATCTGGGCACAAATGATGATGATGTTTGGTTTGTGGGGCACTCAGCTGCCCGGTCATCAGCGCCTGTAGAAAGTCTTTATCTTTAAAAGTCCAATATCTATACGTTCACGAATGATGATGATGATGCTGAAATGATGAGGACAACACAAACACCCAGTCACCGGGCAGAGAAAATCACGTCGGCCGGTGTGGCCGACGGTTCTAGGCGCTTCACTCTGGAACCGCGCGACTGCTACGGTCGCAGTTTCGAATCCTGCCTCGGGCATGGATGTGTGTGATGTCCTCAGGTTAGTTAGGTTTACGTAGTTCTAAGTTGTAGGGGACTGATAACCTCAGTTCAGTCCCATAGTGCTCATAGCCACTTTCTACCATTTTTTCATATATTCATGATATTCATCAAACGTCTGATTATTCCGACAACTAAAGACAGAATGTGTAGCAATAACCACGATGTTTAACAGACAGGAGGGCACATTCACATGCATTAGGCGTCTCTTTAATAACTGAAGCCACTACACAGCACTCGTATCTGGGCACAAATGATGATGATGCTTGGTTTGTGGGGCACTCAGCTGCCCGGTCATCAGCGCCTGTAGAAAGTCTTTATCTTTACAAAGTCCAATATCTATACGTTCACGAATGATGATGATGATGCTGAAATGATGAGGACAACACAAACACCCAGTCACCGGGCAGAGAAATTCACTTCGGCCTGTGTGGCCGACGGTTTTAGGTGCTTCAGTCAGGAACTGCGCGACTGCTACGGTCGCAGTTTCGAATCCTGCCTTGGGTATGGATGTGTGTGATGTCCTCAGGTTAGTTAGGTTTACGTAGTTCTAAGTTGTAGGGGACTGATAACCTCAGTTCAGTCCCATAGTGCTCATAGCCACTTTCTACCATTTTTTCATATATTCATGATATTCATCAAACGTCTGATTATTCCGACAACTAAAGACAGAATGTGTAGCAATAACCACGATGTTTAACAGACAGGAGGGCACATTCACATGCATTAGGCGTCTCTTTAATAACTGAAGCCACTACACAGCACTCGTATCTGGGCACAAATGATGATGATGTTTGGTTTGTGGGGCACTCAGCTGCCCGGTCATCAGCGCCTGTAGAAAGTCTTTATCTTTACAAAGTCCAATATCTATACGTTCACGAATGATGATGATGATGCTGAAATGATGAGGACAACACAAACACCCAGTCACCGGGCAGAGAAAATCACGACGGCCGGAGTGGCCGAGCGGTTCTAGGCGCTACAGTCTGGAATCGCGCGACTGCTATGGTCGCAGGTTCGAATCCTGCCTCGGGCATGGATGTGTGTGATGTCTTCAGGTTAGTTAGGTTTACGTAGTTCTAAGTTGTAGGGGACTGATGACCTCTGTTCAGTCCCATAGTGCTCATAGCCACTTTCTACCATTTTTTTCGTATATTCATCAAACGTCTGATTATTCCGACAACTAAAGACAGAATGTGTAGCAATAACCACGATGTTTAACAGACAGGAGGGCACATTCACATGCATTCGGCGTCTCTTTAATAACTGAAGCCACTACACAGCACTCGTATCTGGGCACAAATGATGATGATGTTTGGTTTGTGGGGCACTCAGCTGCCCGGTCATCAGCGCCCGTAGAAAGTCTTTATCTTTACAAAGTCCAATATCTATACGTTCACGAATGATGATGATGATGCTGAAATGATGAGGACAACACAAACACCCAGTCACCGGGCAGAGAAAATCACGTCGGCCGGTGTGGCCGACGGTTCTAGGCGCTTCAGTCTGGAACCGCGCGACTGCTACGGTCGCAGTTTCGAATCCTGCCTCGGGCATGGATGTGTGTGATGTCCTCAGGTTAGTTAGGTTTACGTAGTTCTAAGTTGTAGGGGACTGATAACCTCAGTTCAGTCCCATAGTGCTCATAGCCACTTTCTACCATTTTTTCATATATTCATGATATTCATGAAACGTCAGATTATTCCGACAACTAAAGACAGAATGTGTAGCAATAACCACGATGTTTAAGAGACAGGAGGGCACATTCACATGCATTAGGCGTCTCTTTAATAACTGAAGCCACTACACAGCACTCGTATCTGGGCACAAATGATGATGATGTTTGGTTTGTAGGGCAGTCAGCTGCCCGGTCATCAGCGCCTGTAGAAAGTCTTTATCTTTACAAAGTCCAATATCTATACGTTCACGAATGATGATGATGATGCTGAAATGATGAGGACAACACAAACACCCAGTCACCGGGCAGAGAAAATCACGTCGGCCGGAGTGGCCGAGCGGTTCTAGGCGCTACAGTCTGGAATCGCGCGACTGCTATGGTCGCAGGTTCGAATCCTGCCTCGCGCATGGATGTGTGTGATGTCCTCAGGTTAGTTAGGTTTACGTAGTTCTAAGTTGTAGGGGACTGATGACCTCTGTTCAGTCCCATAGTGCTCATAGCCACTTTCTACCATTTTTTTCGTATATTCATCAAACGTCTGATTATTCCGACAACTAAAGACAGAATGTGTAGCAATAACCACGATGTTTAACAGACAGGAGGGCACATTCACATGCATTCGGCGTCTCTTTAATAACTGAAGCCACTACACAGCACTCGTATCTGGGCACAAATGATGATGATGTTTGGTTTGTGGGGCACTCAGCTGCCCGGTCATCAGCGCCCGTAGAAAGTCTTTATCTTTACAAAGTCCAATATCTATACGTTCACGAATGATGATGATGATGCTGAAATGATGAGGACAACACAAACACCCAGTCACCGGGCAGAGAAAATCACGTCGGCCGGTGTGGCCGACGGTTCTAGGCGCTTCAGTCTGGAACCGCGCGACTGCTACGGTCGCAGTTTCGAATCCTGCCTCGGGCATGGATGTGTGTGATGTCCTCAGGTTAGTTAGGTTTACGTAGTTCTAAGTTGTAGGGGACTGATAACCTCAGTTCAGTCCCATAGTGCTCATAGCCACTTTCTACCATTTTTTCATATATTCATGATATTCATGAAACGTCTGATTATTCCGACAACTAAAGACGGAATATGTAGCAATAGCCACGATCTTTAAGAGACAGGAGGGCACATTCACATGCATTAGGCGTCTCTTTAATAACTGAAGCCACTACACAGCACTCGTATCTGGGCACAAATGATGATGATGTTTGGTTTGTGGGGCACTCAGCTGCCCGGTCATCAGCGCCCGTAGAAAGTCTCTATCTTTAAAAAGTCCAATCTCTATACGTTCACGAATGATGATGATGATGGTGAAATGATGAGGACAACACAAACACCCAGTCACCGGGCAGAGAAAATCACGTCGGCCGGAGTGGCCGAGCGGTTCTAGGCGCTGCAGGCCGGAACCGCGCGACCGCTACGGCCGCAGGTTCGAATCCTGCCTCGGGCATGGATGTGTCTGATGATCTCAGGTTAGTTAGGTTTACGTAGTTCTAAGTTGTAGGGGACTGATGACCTCAGTTCAGTCACATAGTGCTCATAGCCACTCTCTACCATTTTTTTCGTATATTCATGAAACGTCTGATTATTCACATAACTAAAGACAGAATGTGTAGCAATAACCACTATGTTTAACAGACAGGAGGGCACATTCACATGCATTAGGCGTCTCTTTAATAACTGAAGCCACTACACAGCACTCGTATCTGGGCACAAATGATGATGATGCTTGGTTTGTGGGGCACTCAGCTGGCTGGTCATCAGCGCCTGTAGAAAGTCTTTATCTTTACAAAGTCCAATATCTATACGTTCATGAATGATGATGATGATGCTGAAATGATGAGGACAACACAAACACCCAGTCACCGGGCAGAGAAAATCACGTCGGCCGGAGTGGCCGAGCGGTTCTAGGCGCTACAGTCTGGAATCGCGCGACTACTATGGTCGCAGGTTCGAAACCTGCCTCGGGCATGGATGTGTGTGATGTCCTCAGGTTAGTTAGGTTTACGTAGTTCTAAGTTGTAGGGGACTGATGACCTCAGTTCAGTCCCATAGTGCTCATAGCCACTTTCTACCATTTTCTTCGTATATTCATGAAACGTCTGATTATTCCGACAACTAAAGACAGAATGTGTAGCAATAACCACGATGTTTAACAGACAAGAGGGCACATTCACATGCATTAGGCGTCTCTTTAATAACTGAAGCCACTACGCAGCACTCGTATCTGGGCACAAATGATGATGATGCTTGGTTTGTGGGGCACTCAGCTGCCCGGTCATCAGCGCCTGTAGAAAGTCTTTATCTTTACAAAGTCCAATATCTATACGTTCATGAATGATGATGCTGAAATGATGAGGACAACACAAACACCCAGTCACCGGGCAGAGAAAATCACGTCGGCCGGAGTGGCCGAGCGGTTCTAGGCGCTACAGCCTGGAATCGCGCGACTGCTATGGTCGCAGGTTCGAATCCTGCCTCGGGCATGGATGTGTGTGATGTCCTCAGGTTAGTTAGGTTTACGTAGTTCTAAGTTGTAGGGGACTGATGACCTCAGTTCAGTCCCATAGTGCTCATAGCCACTTTCTACCATTTTTTTCGTATATTCATCAAACGTCTGATTATTCCGACAACTAAAGACAGAATGTGTAGCAATAACCACGATGTTTAACAGACAAGAGGGCACATTCACATGCATTAGGCGTCTCTTTAATAACTGAAGCCACTACGCAGCACTCGTATCTGGGCACAAATGATGATGATGCTTGGTTTGTGGGGCACTCAGCTGCCCGGTCATCAGCGCCGGTAGAAAGTCTTTATCTTTACAAAGTCCAATATCTATACGTTCACGAATGATGATGATGATGCTGAAATGATGAGGACAACACAAACACCCAGTCACCGGGCAGAGAAAATCACGTCGGCCGGAGTGGCCGAGCGGTTCTAGGCGCTACAGTCTGGAATCGCGCGACTGCTATGGTCGCAGGTTCGAATCCTGCCTCGGGCATGGATGTATGTGATGTCCTCAGGTTAGTTAGGTTTACGTAGTTCTAAGTTGTAGGGGACTGATGACCTCAGTTCAGTCCCATAGTGCTCATAGCCACTTTCTACCATTTTTTTCGTATATTCATCAAACGTCTGATTATTCCGACAACTAAAGACAGAATGTGTAGCAATAACCACGATGTTTAACAGACAGGAGGGCACATTCACATGCATTCGGCGTCTCTTTAATAACTGAAGCCACTACACAGCACTCGTATCTGGGCACAAATGATGATGATGCTTGGTTAGTGGGGCACTCAGCTGCCCGGTCATCAGCGCCGGTAGAAAGTCTTTATCTTTACAAAGTCCAATATCTATACGTTCACGAATGATGATGATGATGCTGAAATGATGAGGACAACACAAACACCCAGTCACCGGGCAGAGAAAATCACGTAGGCCGGAGTGGCCGAGCGGTTCTAGGCGCTACAGTCTGGAATCGCGCGACTGCTATGGTCGCAGGTTCGAATCCTGCCTCGGACATGGATGTGTGTGATGTCCTCAGGTTAGTTAGGTTTAAGTAGTTGTAGGGGACTGATGACCTCAGTTCAGTCCCATAGTGCTCATAGCCACTTTCTACCATTTTTTTCGTATATTCATGAAACGTCTGATTATTCCGACAACTAAAGACAGAATGTGTAGCAATAACCACGATGTTTAACAGACAGGAGGGCACATTCACATGCATTCGGCGTCTCTTTAATAACTGAAGCCACTACACAGCACTCGTATCTGGGCACAAATGATGATGATGCTTGGTTTGTGGGGCACTCAGCTGCCCGGTCATCAGCGCCTGTAGAAAGTCTTTATCTTTACAAAGTCCAATATCTATACGTTCACGAATGATGATGATGATGCTGAAATGACGAGGACAACACAAACACCCAGTCACCGGGCAGAGAAAATCACGTCGGCCGAAGTGGCCGAGCGGTTCTAGGCGCTACAGTCTGGAATCGCGCGACTGCTATGGTCGCAGGTTCGAATCCTGCCTCGGGCATGGATGTGTGTGATGTCCTCAGGTTAGTTAGGTTTACGTAGTTCTAAGTTGTAGGGGACTGATGACCTCAGTTCAGTCCCATAGTGCTCATAGCCACTTTCTACCATTTTTTCATATATTCATGATATTCATGAAACGTCAGATTATTCCGACAACTAAAGACAGAATGTGTAGCAATAACCACGATGTTTAAGAGACAGGAGGGCACATTCACATGCATTAGGCGTCTCTTTAATAACTGAAGCCACTACACAGCACTCGTATCTGGGCACAAATGATGATGATGTTTGGTTTGTAGGGCAGTCAGCTGCCCGGTCATCAGCGCCTGTAGAAAGTCTTTATCTTTACAAAGTCCAATATCTATACGTTCACGAATGATGATGATGATGCTGAAATGACGAGGACAACACAAACACCCAGTCACCGGGCAGAGAAAATCACGTCGGCCGGAGTGGCCGAGCGGTTCTAGGCGCTACAGTCTGGAATCGCGCGACTGCTATGGTCGCAGGTTCGAATCCTGCCTCGCGCATGGATGTGTGTGATGTCCTCAGGTTAGTTAGGTTTACGTAGTTCTAAGTTGTAGGGGACTGATGACCTCTGTTCAGTCCCATAGTGCTCATAGCCACTTTCTACCATTTTTTTCGTATATTCATCAAACGTCTGATTATTCCGACAACTAAAGACAGAATGTGTAGCAATAACCACGATGTTTAACAGACAGGAGGGCACATTCACATGCATTAGGCGTCTCTTTAATAACTGAAGCCACTACACAGCACTCGTATCTGGGCACAAATGATGATGATGTTTGGTTTGTGGGGCACTCAGCTGCCCGGTCATCAGCGCCCGTAGAAAGTCTCTATCTTTAAAAAGTCCAATCTCTATACGTTCACGAATGATGATGATGATGGTGAAATGATGAGGACAACACAAACACCCAGTCACCGGGCAGAGAAAATCACGTCGGCCGGAGTGGCCGAGCGGTTCTAGGCGCAGCAGGCCGGAACCGCGCGACCGCTACGGTCGCAGGTTCGAATCCTGCCTCGGGCATGGATGTGTCTGATGCCCTTAAATTAGTTAGGTTTACGTAGTTCTAAGTTGTAGGGGACTGATGTCCTCAGTTCAGTCCCATAGTGCTCATAGCCACTTCAACCATTTTTTTCATATATTCATGAAACGTCTGATTATTCACATAACTAAAGACAGAATGTGTAGCAATAACCACGATGTTTAACAGACAGGAGGGCACATTCACATGCATTCGGCGTCTCTTTAATAACTGAAGCCACTACACAGCACTCGTATCTGGGCACAAATGATGATGATGTTTGGTTTGTGGGGCACTCAGCTGCCCGGTCATCAGCGCCTGTAGAAAGTCTTTATCTTTAAAAAGTCCAATCTCTATACGTTCACGAATGATGATGATGATGGTGAAATGATGAGGACAACACAAACACCCGGTCACCGGGCAGAGAAAATCACGTCGGCCGGAGTGGCCGAGCGGTTCTAGGCGCTGCAGTCCGGAACCGCGTGACCGCTACGGTCGCAGGTTCGAATCCTGCCTCGGGCATGGATGTGTCTGATGATATCAGGTTAGTTAGGTTTACGTAGTTCTAAGTTGTAGGGGACTGATGACCTCAGTTCAGTCACATAGTGCTCATAGCCACTCTCTACCATTTTTTTCGTATATTCATGAAACGCCTGACTATTCACATAACTAAAGACAGAATGTGTAGCAATAACCACTATGATTAACAGACAGGAGGGCACATTCACATGCATTAGGCGTCTCTTTAATAACTGAAGCCACTACGCAGCACTCGTATCTGGGCACAAATGATGATGATGCTTGGTTTGTGGGGCACTCAGCTGCCCGGTCATCAGCGCCTGTAGAAAGTCTTTATCTTTACAAAGTCCAATATCTATACGTTCATGAATGATGATGATGATGCTGAAATGATGAGGACAACACAAACACCCAGTCACCGGGCAGAGAAAATCACGTCGGCCGGAGTGGCCGAGCGGTTCTAGGCGCTACAGTCTGGAATCGCGCGACTGCTATGGTCGCAGGTTCGAATCCTGCCTCGGGCATGGATGTGTGTGATGTCCTCAGGTTAGTTAGGTTTACGTAGTTCTAAGTTGTAGGGGACTGATGACCTCAGTTCAGTCCCATAGTGCTCATAGCCACTTTCTACCATTTTTTTCGTATATTCATCAAACGTCTGATTATTCCGACAACTAAAGACAGAATGTGTAGCAATAACCACGATGTTTAACAGACAAGAGGGCACATTCACATGCATTAGGCGTCTCTTTAATAACTGAAGCCACTACGCAGCACTCGTATCTGGGCACAAATGATGATGATGCTTGGTTTGTGGGGCACTCAGGTGCCCGGTCATCAGCGCCTGTAGAAAGTCTTTATCTTTACAAAGTCCAATATCTATACGTTCATGAATGATGATGATGATGCTGAAATGATGAGGACAACACAAACACCCAGTCACCGGGCAGAGAAAATCACGTCGGCCGGAGTGGCCGAGCGGTTCTAGGCGCTACAGTCTGGAATCGCGCGACTGCTATGGTCGCAGGTTCGAATCCTGCCTCGGGCATGGATGTGTGTGATGTCCTCAGGTTAGTTAGGTGTAAGTAGTTGTAGGGGACTGATGACCTCAGTTCAGTCCCATAGTGCTCATAGCCACTTTCTACCATTTTTTTCGTATATTCATCAAACGTCTGATTATTCCGACAACTAAAGACAGAATGTGTAGCAATAACCACGATGTTTAACAGACAGGAGGGCACATTCACATGCATTAGGCGTCTCTTTAATAACTGAAGCCACTACACAGCACTCGTATCTGGGCACAAATGATGATGATGTTTGGTTTGTGGGGCACTCAGCTGCCCGGTCATCAGCGCCCGTAGAAAGTCTCTATCTTTAAAAAGTCCAATCTCTATACGTTCACGAATGATGATGATGATGGTGAAATGATGAGGACAACACAAACACCCAGTCACCGGGCAGAGAAAATCACGTCGGCCGGAGTGGCCGAGCGGTTCTAGGCGCAGCAGGCCGGAACCGCGCGACCGCTACGGTCGCAGGTTCGAATCCTGCCTCGGGCATGGATGTGTCTGATGCCCTTAAATTAGTTAGGTTTACGTAGTTCTAAGTTGTAGGGGACTGATGTCCTCAGTTCAGTCCCATAGTGCTCATAGCCACTTCAACCATTTTTTTCATATATTCATGAAACGTCTGATTATTCACATAACTAAAGACAGAATGTGTAGCAATAACCACGATGTTTAACAGACAGGAGGGCACATTCACATGCATTCGGCGTCTCTTTAATAACTGAAGCCACTACACAGCACTCGTATCTGGGCACAAATGATGATGATGTTTGGTTTGTGGGGCACTCAGCTGCCCGGTCATCAGCGCCTGTAGAAAGTCTTTATCTTTAAAAAGTCCAATCTCTATACGTTCACGAATGATGATGATGATGGTGAAATGATGAGGACAACACAAACACCCGGTCACCGGGCAGAGAAAATCACGTCGGCCGGAGTGGCCGAGCGGTTCTAGGCGCTGCAGTCCGGAACCGCGTGACCGCTACGGTCGCAGGTTCGAATCCTGCCTCGGGCATGGATGTGTCTGATGATATCAGGTTAGTTAGGTTTACGTAGTTCTAAGTTGTAGGGGACTGATGACCTCAGTTCAGTCACATAGTGCTCATAGCCACTCTCTACCATTTTTTTCGTATATTCATGAAACGCCTGACTATTCACATAACTAAAGACAGAATGTGTAGCAATAACCACTATGATTAACAGACAGGAGGGCACATTCACATGCATTAGGCGTCTCTTTAATAACTGAAGCCACTACGCAGCACTCGTATCTGGGCACAAATGATGATGATGCTTGGTTTGTGGGGCACTCAGCTGCCCGGTCATCAGCGCCTGTAGAAAGTCTTTATCTTTACAAAGTCCAATATCTATACGTTCATGAATGATGATGATGATGCTGAAATGATGAGGACAACACAAACACCCAGTCACCGGGCAGAGAAAATCACGTCGGCCGGAGTGGCCGAGCGGTTCTAGGCGCTACAGTCTGGAATCGCGCGACTGCTATGGTCGCAGGTTCGAATCCTGCCTCGGGCATGGATGTGTGTGATGTCCTCAGGTTAGTTAGGTTTACGTAGTTCTAAGTTGTAGGGGACTGATGACCTCAGTTCAGTCCCATAGTGCTCATAGCCACTTTCTACCATTTTTTTCGTATATTCATCAAACGTCTGATTATTCCGACAACTAAAGACAGAATGTGTAGCAATAACCACGATGTTTAAGAGACAGGAGGGCACATTCACATGCATTAGGCGTCTCTTTAATAACTGAAGCCACTACACAGCACTCGTATCTGGGCACAAATGATGATGATGTTTGGTTTGTAGGGCAGTCAGCTGCCCGGTCATCAGCGCCTGTAGAAAGTCTTTATCTTTACAAAGTCCAATATCTATACGTTCACGAATGATGATGATGATGCTGAAATGACGAGGACAACACAAACACCCAGTCACCGGGCAGAGAAAATCACGTCGGCCGGAGTGGCCGAGCGGTTCTAGGCGCTACAGTCTGGAATCGCGCGACTGCTATGGTCGCAGGTTCGAATCCTGCCTCGCGCATGGATGTGTGTGATGTCCTCAGGTTAGTTAGGTTTACGTAGTTCTAAGTTGTAGGGGACTGATGACCTCTGTTCAGTCCCATAGTGCTCATAGCCACTTTCTACCATTTTTTTCGTATATTCATCAAACGTCTGATTATTCCGACAACTAAAGACAGAATGTGTAGCAATAACCACGATGTTTAACAGACAGGAGGGCACATTCACATGCATTAGGCGTCTCTTTAATAACTGAAGCCACTACACAGCACTCGTATCTGGGCACAAATGATGATGATGTTTGGTTTGTGGGGCACTCAGCTGCCCGGTCATCAGCGCCCGTAGAAAGTCTCTATCTTTAAAAAGTCCAATCTCTATACGTTCACGAATGATGATGATGATGGTGAAATGATGAGGACAACACAAACACCCAGTCACCGGGCAGAGAAAATCACGTCGGCCGGAGTGGCCGAGCGGTTCTAGGCGCAGCAGGCCGGAACCGCGCGACCGCTACGGTCGCAGGTTCGAATCCTGCCTCGGGCATGGATGTGTCTGATGCCCTTAAATTAGTTAGGTTTACGTAGTTCTAAGTTGTAGGGGACTGATGTCCTCAGTTCAGTCCCATAGTGCTCATAGCCACTTCAACCATTTTTTTCATATATTCATGAAACGTCTGATTATTCACATAACTAAAGACAGAATGTGTAGCAATAACCACGATGTTTAACAGACAGGAGGGCACATTCACATGCATTCGGCGTCTCTTTAATAACTGAAGCCACTACACAGCACTCGTATCTGGGCACAAATGATGATGATGTTTGGTTTGTGGGGCACTCAGCTGCCCGGTCATCAGCGCCTGTAGAAAGTCTTTATCTTTAAAAAGTCCAATCTCTATACGTTCACGAATGATGATGATGATGGTGAAATGATGAGGACAACACAAACACCCGGTCACCGGGCAGAGAAAATCACGTCGGCCGGAGTGGCCGAGCGGTTCTAGGCGCTGCAGTCCGGAACCGCGTGACCGCTACGGTCGCAGGTTCGAATCCTGCCTCGGGCATGGATGTGTCTGATGATATCAGGTTAGTTAGGTTTACGTAGTTCTAAGTTGTAGGGGACTGATGACCTCAGTTCAGTCACATAGTGCTCATAGCCACTCTCTACCATTTTTTTCGTATATTCATGAAACGCCTGACTATTCACATAACTAAAGACAGAATGTGTAGCAATAACCACTATGATTAACAGACAGGAGGGCACATTCACATGCATTAGGCGTCTCTTTAATAACTGAAGCCACTACGCAGCACTCGTATCTGGGCACAAATGATGATGATGCTTGGTTTGTGGGGCACTCAGCTGCCCGGTCATCAGCGCCTGTAGAAAGTCTTTATCTTTACAAAGTCCAATATCTATACGTTCATGAATGATGATGATGATGCTGAAATGATGAGGACAACACAAACACCCAGTCACCGGGCAGAGAAAATCACGTCGGCCGGAGTGGCCGAGCGGTTCTAGGCGCTACAGTCTGGAATCGCGCGACTGCTATGGTCGCAGGTTCGAATCCTGCCTCGGGCATGGATGTGTGTGATGTCCTCAGGTTAGTTAGGTTTACGTAGTTCTAAGTTGTAGGGGACTGATGACCTCAGTTCAGTCCCATAGTGCTCATAGCCACTTTCTACCATTTTTTTCGTATATTCATCAAACGTCTGATTATTCCGACAACTAAAGACAGAATGTGTAGCAATAACCACGATGTTTAACAGACAAGAGGGCACATTCACATGCATTAGGCGTCTCTTTAATAACTGAAGCCACTACGCAGCACTCGTATCTGGGCACAAATGATGATGATGCTTGGTTTGTGGGGCACTCAGGTGCCCGGTCATCAGCGCCGGTAGAAAGTCTTTATCTTTACAAAGTCCAATATCTATACGTTCACGAATGATGATGATGATGCTGAAATGATGAGGACAACACAAACACCCAGTCACCGGGCAGAGAAAATCACGTCGGCCGGAGTGGCCGAGCGGTTCTAGGCGCTACAGTCTGGAATCGCGCGACTGCTATGGTCGCAGGTTCGAATCCTGCCTCGGGCATGGATGTGTGTGATGTCCTCAGGTTAGTTAGGTTTACGTAGTTCTAAGTTGTAGGGGACTGATGACCTCTGTTCAGTCCCATAGTGCTCATAGCCACTTTCTACCATTTTTTTCGTATATTCATCAAACGTCTGATTATTCCGACAACTAAAGACAGAATGTGTAGCAATAACCACGATGTTTAACAGACAAGAGGGCACATTCACATGCATTAGGCGTCTCTTTAATAACTGAAGCCACTACGCAGCACTCGTATCTGGGCACAAATGATGATGATGCTTGGTTTGTGGGGCACTCAGGTGCCCGGTCATCAGCGCCGGTAGAAAGTCTTTATCTTTACAAAGTCCAATATCTATACGTTCACGAATGATGATGATGATGCTGAAATGATGAGGACAACACAAACACCCAGTCACCGGGCAGAGAAAATAACGTCGGCCGGAGTGGCCGAGCGGTTCTAGGCGCTACAGTCTGGAATCGCGCGACTGCTATGGTCGCAGGTTCGAATCCTGCCTCGGACATGGATGTGTGTGATGTCCTCAGGTTAGTTAGGTTTAAGTAGTTGTAGGGGACTGATGACCTCAGTTCAGTCCCATAGTGCTCATAGCCACTTTCTAACATTTTTTTCGTATATTCATCAAACGTCTGATTATTCCGAGAACTAAAGACAGAATGTGTAGCAATAACCACGATGTTTAACAGACAGGAGGGCACATTCACATGCATTGGGCGTCTCTTTAATAACTGAAGCCACTACACAGCACTCGTATCTGGGCACAAATGATGATGATGCTTGGTTTGTGGGGCACTCAGCTGCCCGGTCATCAGCGCCTGTAGAAAGTCTTTATCTTTACAAAGTCCAATATCTATACGTTCACGAATGATGATGATGATGCTGAAATGATGAGGACAACACAAACACCCAGTCACCGGGCAGAGAAAATCACGTCGGCCGGAGTGGCCGAGCGGTTCTAGGCGCTACAGTCTGGAATCGCGCGACTGCTATGGTCGCAGGTTCGAATCCTGCCTCGGGCATGGATGTGTGTGATGTCCTCAGGTTAGTTAGGTGTAAGTAGTTGTAGGGGACTGATGACCTCAGTTCAGTCCCATAGTGCTCATAGCCACTTTCTACCATTTTTTCATATATTCATGATATTCATGAAACGTCTGATTATTCCGATAACTAAAGACGGAATATGTAGCAATAGCCACGATCTTTAAGAGACAGGAGGGCACATTCACATGCATTAGGCGTCTCTTTAATAACTGAAGCCACTACACAGCACTCGTATCTGGGCACAAATGATGATGATGCTTGGTTTGTGGGGCACTCAGCTGCCCGGTCATCAGCGCCTGAAGAAAGTCTTTATCTTTACAAAGTCCAATATCTATACGTTCACGAATGATGATGATGATGCTGAAATGATGAGGACAACACAAACACCCAGTCACCGGGCAGAGAAAATCACGTCGGCCGGAGTGGCCGAGCGGTTCTAGGCGCTACAGTCCGGAATCGCGCGACTGCTATGGTCGCAGGTTCGAATCCTGCCTCGGGCATGGATGTGTGTGATGTCCTCAGGTTAGTTAGGTTTACGTAGTTCTAAGTTGTAGGGGACTGATGACCTCAGTTCAGTCCCATAGTGCTCATAGCCACTTTCTACAATTTTTTTCGTATATTCATCAAACGTCTGGTTATTCCGACAACTAAAGACAGAATGTGTAGCAATAACCACGATGTTTAACAGACAGGAGGGCACATTCACATGCATTAGGCGTCTCTTTAATAACTGAAGCCACTACACAGCACTCGTATCTGGGCACAAATGATGATGATGCTTGGTTTGTGGGGCACTCAGCTGCCCGGTCATCAGCGCCTGAAGAAAGTCTTTATCTTTACAAAGTCCAATATCTATACGTTCACGAATGATGATGATGATGCTGAAATGATGAGGACAACACAAACACCCAGTCACCGGGCAGAGAAAATCACGTCGGCCGGAGTGGCCGAGCGGTTCTAGGCGCCACAGTCTGGAATCGCGCGACTGCTATGGTCGCAGGTTCGAATCCTGCCTCGAGCATGGATGTGTGTGATGTCCTCAGGTTAGTTAGGTTTACGTTGTTCTAAGTTGTAGGGGACTGATGACCTCAGTTCAGTCCCATAGTGCTCATAGCCACTTTCTACCATTTTTTTCGTATATTCATCAAACGTCTGATTATTCCGACAACTAAAGACAGAATGTGTAGCAATAACCACGATGTTTAACAGACAGGAGGGCACATTCACATGCATTCGGCGTCTCTTTAATAACTGAAGCCACTACACAGCACTCGTATCTGGGCACAAATGATGATGATGCTTGGTTTGTGGGGCACTCAGCTGCCCGGTCATCAGCGCCTGTAGAAAGACTCTATCTTTACAAAGTCCAATATCTATACGTTCACGAATGATGATGATGATGCTGAAATGATGAGGACAACACAAACACCCAGTCACCGGGCAGAGAAAATCACGTCGGCCGGAGTTTCCGAGCGGTTCTAGGCGCTACAGTCTGGAATCGCGCGACTGCTATGGTCGCAGGTTCGAATCCTGCCTCGGGCATGGATGTGTGTGATGTCCTCAGGTTAGTTAGGTTTACGTAGTTCTAAGTTGTAGGGGACTGATGACCTCAGTTCAGTCCCATAGTGCTCATAGCCACTTTCTAACATTTTTTTCGTATATTCATCAAACGTCTGATTATTCCGAGAACTAAAGACAGAATGTGTAGCAATAACCACGATGTTTAACAGACAGGAGGGCACATTCACATGCATTGGGCGTCTCTTTAATAACTGAAGCCACTACACAGCACTCGTATCTGGGCACAAATGATGATGATGCTTGGTTTGTGGGGCACTCAGCTGCCCGGTCATCAGCGCCTGTAGAAAGTCTTTATCTTTACAAAGTCCAATATCTATACGTTCACGAATGATGATGATGATGCTGAAATGATGAGGACAACACAAACACCCAGTCACCGGGCAGAGAAAATCACGTCGGCCGGAGTGGCCGAGCGGTTCTAGGCGCTACAGTCTGGAATCGCGCGACTGCTATGGTCGCAGGTTCGAATCCTGCCTCGGGCATGGATGTGTGTGATGTCCTCAGGTTAGTTAGGTGTAAGTAGTTGTAGGGGACTGATGACCTCAGTTCAGTCCCATAGTGCTCATAGCCACTTTCTACCATTTTTTCATATATTCATGATATTCATGAAACGTCTGATTATTCCGATAACTAAAGACGGAATATGTAGCAATAGCCACGATCTTTAAGAGACAGGAGGGCACATTCACATGCATTAGGCGTCTCTTTAATAACTGAAGCCACTACACAGCACTCGTATCTGGGCACAAATGATGATGATGCTTGGTTTGTGGGGCACTCAGCTGCCCGGTCATCAGCGCCTGAAGAAAGTCTTTATCTTTACAAAGTCCAATATCTATACGTTCACGAATGATGATGATGATGCTGAAATGATGAGGACAACACAAACACCCAGTCACCGGGCAGAGAAAATCACGTCGGCCGGAGTGGCCGAGCGGTTCTAGGCGCTACAGTCCGGAATCGCGCGACTGCTATGGTCGCAGGTTCGAATCCTGCCTCGGGCATGGATGTGTGTGATGTCCTCAGGTTAGTTAGGTTTACGTAGTTCTAAGTTGTAGGGGACTGATGACCTCAGTTCAGTCCCATAGTGCTCATAGCCACTTTCTACCATTTTTTTCGTATATTCATCAAACGTCTGGTTATTCCGACAACTAAAGACAGAATGTGTAGCAATAACCACGATGTTTAACAGACAGGAGGGCACATTCACATGCATTAGGCGTCTCTTTAATAACTGAAGCCACTACACAGCACTCGTATCTGGGCACAAATGATGATGATGCTTGGTTTGTGGGGCACTCAGCTGCCCGGTCATCAGCGCCTGAAGAAAGTCTTTATCTTTACAAAGTCCAATATCTATACGTTCACGAATGATGATGATGATGCTGAAATGATGAGGACAACACAAACACCCAGTCACCGGGCAGAGAAAATCACGTCGGCCGGAGTGGCCGAGCGGTTCTAGGCGCCACAGTCTGGAATCGCGCGACTGCTATGGTCGCAGGTTCGAATCCTGCCTCGAGCATGGATGTGTGTGATGTCCTCAGGTTAGTTAGGTTTACGTTGTTCTAAGTTGTAGGGGACTGATGACCTCAGTTCAGTCCCATAGTGCTCATAGCCACTTTCTACCATTTTTTTCGTATATTCATCAAACGTCTGATTATTCCGACAACTAAAGACAGAATGTGTAGCAATAACCAAGATGTTTAACAGACAGGAGGGCACATTCACATGCATTCGGCGTCTCTTTAATAACTGAAGCCACTACACAGCACTCGTATCTGGGCACAAATGATGATGATGCTTGGTTTGTGGGGCACTCAGCTGCCCGGTCATCAGCGCCTGTAGAAAGACTCTATCTTTACAAAGTCCAATATCTATACGTTCACGAATGATGATGATGATGCTGAAATGATGAGGACAACACAAACACCCAGTCACCGGGCAGAGAAAATCACGTCGGCCGGAGTGGCCGAGCGGTTCTATGCGCTACAAACAGGAATCGCGCGACTGCTATGGTCGCAGGTTCGAATCCTGCCTCGGGCATGGATGTGTGTGATGTCCTCAGGTTAGTTTACGTAGTTCTAAGTTGTAGGGGACTGATAACCTCAGTTCAGTCCCATAGTGCTCATAGCCACTTTCTACCATTTTTTCATATATTCATGATATTCATGAAACGTCTGATTATTCCGATAACTAAAGACGGAATATGTAGCAATAGCCACGATCTTTAAGAGACAGGAGGGCACATTCACATGCATTAGGCGTCTCTTTAATAACTGAAGCCACTACACAGCACTCGTATCTGGGCACAAATGATGATGATGCTTGGTTTGTGGGGCACTCAGCTGCCCGGTCATCAGCGCCTGTAGAAAGTCTTTATCTTTACAAAGTCCAATATCAATACGTTCACGAATGATGATGATGATGCTGAAATGATGAGGACAACACAAACACCCAGTCACCGGGCAGAGAAAATCACTTCGGCCGGAGTGGCCGAGCGGTTCTAGGCGCTACAGTCAGGAATCGCGCGACTGCTATGGTCGCAGGTTCGAATCCTGCCTCGGGCATGGATGTGTGTGATGTCCTCAGGTTAGTTAGGTTTACGTAGTTCTAAGTTGTAGGGGACTGATAACCTCAGTTCAGTCCCATAGTGCTCATACCCACTTTCTACCATTTTTTCATATATTCATGATATTCATGAAACGTCTGATTATTCCGATAACTAAAGACGGAATATGTAGCAATAGCCACGATCTTTAAGAGACAGGAGGGCACATTCACATGCATTAGGCGTCTCTTTAATAACTGAAGCCACTACACAGCACTCGTATCTGGGCTCAAATGATGATGATGCTTGGTTTGTGGGGCACTCAGCTGCCCGGTCATCAGCGCCTGTAGAAAGTCTTTATCTTTACAAAGTCCAATATCTATACGTTCACGAATGATGATGATGATGCTGAAATGATGAGGACAACACAAACACCCAGTCACCGGGCAGAGAAAATCACGTCGGCCGGAGTGGCCGAGCGGTTCTAGGCGCTACAGTCTGGAATCGCGCGACTGCTATGGTCGCAGGTTCGAATCCTGCCTCGGGCATGGATGTGTGTGATGTCCTCAGGTTAGTTAGGTTTACGTAGTTCTAAGTTGTAGGGGACTGATAACCTCAGTTCAGTCCCATAGTGCTCATAGCCACTTTCTACCATTTTTTCATATATTCATGATATTCATGAAATGTCTGATTACTCCGATAACTAAAGACGGAATATGTAGCAATAGCCACGATCTTTAAGAGACAGGAGGGCACATTCACATGCATTAGGCGTCTCTTTAATAACTGAAGCCACTACACAGCACTCGTATCTTGGCACAAATGATGATGATGCTTGGTTTGTGGGGCACTCAGCTGCCCGGTCATCAGCGCCTGTAGAAAGTCTTTATCTTTACAAAGTCCAATATCTATACGTTAACGAAAGATGATGATGATGCTGAAATGATGAGGACAACACAAACACCCAGTCACCGGGCAGAGAAAATCACGTCGGCCGGAGTGGCCGAGCGGTTCTAGGCGCTACAGTCTTGAATCGCGCGACAGCTATGGTCGCAGGTTCGAATCCTGCCTCGGGCATGGATGTGTGTGATGTCTTCAGGTTAGTTAGGTTTACGTAGTTCTAAGTTGTAGGGGACTGATGACCTCAGTTCAGTCCCATAGTGCTCATAGCCACTTTCTACCATTTTTTTCGTATATTCATCAAACGTCTGATTATTCCGACAACTAAAGACAGAATGTGTAGCAATAACCACGATGTTTAACAGACAGGAGGGCACATTCACATGCATTCGGCGTCTCTTTAATAACTGAAGCCACTACACAGCACTCGTATCTGGGCACAAATGATGATGATGCTTGGTTTGTGGGGCACTCAGGTGCCCGGTCATCAGCGCCTGTAGAAAGACTCTATCTTTACAAAGTCCAATATCTATACGTTCACGAATGATGATGATGATGCTGAAATGATGAGGACAACACAAACACCCAGTCACCGGGCAGAGAAAATCACGTCGGCCGGAGTGGCCGAGCGGTTCTAGGCGCTACAGTCTGGAATCGCGCGACTGCTATGGTCGCAGGTTCGAATCCTGCCTCGGGCATGGATGTGTGTGATGTCCTCAGGTTAGTTAGGTTTAAGTAGTTGTAGGGGACTGATGACCTCAGTTCAGTCCCATAGTGCTCATAGCCACTTTCTACCATTTTTTTCGTATATTCATCAAACGTCTGGTTATTCCGACAACTAAAGACAGAATGTGTAGCAATAACCACGATGTTTAACAGACAGGAGGGCACATTCACATGCATTAGGCGTCTCTTTAATAACTGAAGCCACTACACAGCACTCGTATCTGGGCACAAATGATGATGATGTTTGGTTTGTGGGGCACTCAGCTGCCCGGTCATCAGCGCCTGTAGAAAGTCTTTATCTTTACAAAGTCCAATATCTATACGTTCACGAATGATGATGATGATGCTGAAATGATGAGGACAACACAAACACCCAGTCACCGGGCAGAGAAAATCACGTCGGCCGGAGTGGCCGAGCGGTTCTAGGCGCTACAGTCAGGAATCGCGCGACTGCTATGGTCGCAGGTTCGAATCCTGCCTCGGGCATGGATGTGTGTGATGTCCTCAGGTTAGTTAGGTTTACGTAGTTCTAAGCTGTAGGGGACTGATGACCTCAGTTCAGTCCCATAGTGCTCATAGCGACTTTCTACCATTTTTTCATATATTCATGATATTCATGAAACGTCTGATTATTCCGATAACTAAAGACGGAATATGTAGCAATAGCCACGATCTTTAAGAGACAGGAGGGCACATTCACATGCATTAGGCGTCTCTTTAATAACTGAAGCCACTACACAGCACTCGTATCTGGGCTCAAATGATGATGATGCTTGGTTTGTGGGGCACTCAGCTGCCCGGTCATCAGCGCCTGTAGAAAGTCTTTATCTTTACAAAGTCCAATATCTATACGTTCACGAATGATGATGATGATGCTGAAATGATGAGGACAACACAAACACCCAGTCACCGGGCAGAGAAAATCACGTCGGCCGGAGTGGCCGAGCGGTTCTAGGCGCTACAGTCTGGAATCGCGCGACTGCTATGGTCGCAGGTTCGAATCCTGCCTCGGCCATGGATGTGTGTGATGTCCTCAGGTTAGTTAGGTTTACGTAGTTCTAAGTTGTAGGGGACTGATAACCTCAGTTCAGTCCCATAGTGCTCATAGCCACTTTCTACCATTTTTTCATATATTCATGATATTCATGAAATGTCTGATTACTCCGATAACTAAAGACGGAATATGTAGCAATAGCCACGATCTTTAAGAGACAGGAGGGCACATTCACATGCATTAGGCGTCTCTTTAATAACTGAAGCCACTACACAGCACTCGTATCTGGGCACAAATGATGATGATGCTTGGTTTGTGGGGCACTCAGCTGCCCGGTCATCAGCGCCTGTAGAAAGTCTTTATCTTTACAAAGTCCAATATCTATACGTTCACGAATGATGATGATGATGCTGAAATGATGAGGACAACACAAACACCCAGTCACCGGGCAGAGAAAATCACGTCGGCCGGAGTGGCCGAGCGGTTCTAGGCGCTACAGTCTTGAATCGCGCGACAGCTATGGTCGCAGGTTCGAATCCTGCCTCGGGCATGGATGTGTGTGATGTCTTCAGGTTAGTTAGGTTTACGTAGTTCTAAGTTGTAGGGGACTGATGACCTCAGTTCAGTCCCATAGTGCTCATAGCCACTTTCTACCATTTTTTTCGTATATTCATCAAACGTCTGATTATTCCGACAACTAAAGACAGAATGTGTAGCAATAACCACGATGTTTAACAGACAGGAGGGCACATTCACATGCATTCGGCGTCTCTTTAATAACTGAAGCCACTACACAGCACTCGTATCTGGGCACAAATGATGATGATGCTTGGTTTGTGGGGCACTCAGCTGCCCGGTCATCAGCGCCTGTAGAAAGTCTCTATCTTTAAAAAGTCCAATATCTATACGTTCACGAATGATGATGATGATGCTGAAATGATGAGGACAACACAAACACCCAGTCACCGGGCAGAGAAAATCACGTCGGCCGGAGTGGCCGAGCGGTTCTAGGCGCTACAGTCTGGAATCGCGCGACTGCTATGGTCGCAGGTTCGAATCCTGCCTCGGGCATGGATGTGTGTGATGTCCTCAGGTTAGTTAGATTTAAGTAGTTCTAAGTTGTAGGGGACTGATGACCTCAGTTCAGTCCCATAGTGCTCATAGCCACTTTCTACCATTTTTTTCGTATATTCATCAAACGTCTGATTATTCCGACAACTAAAGACAGAATGTGTAGCAATAACCACGATGTTTAACAGACAGGAGGGCACATTCACATGCATTAGGCGTCTCTTTAATAACTGAAGCCACTACACAGCACTCGTATCTGGGCACAAATGATGATGATGCTTGGTTTGTGGGGCACTCAGCTGCCCGGTCATCAGCACCTGTAGAAAGTCTCTATCTTTAAAAAGTCCAATCTCTATACGTTCACGAATGATGATGATGATGCTGAAATGATGAGGACAACACAAACACCCAGTCACCGTTCAGAGAAAATCACGTCGGTCGGAATGGCCGAGCGGTTCTAGGCGCTACAGTCTGGAATCGCGCGACTGCTATGGTCGCAGGTTCGAATCCTGCCTCGGGCATGGATGTGTGTGATGTCCTCAGGTTAGTTAGGTTTACGTAGTTCTAAGTTGTAGGGGACTGATGACCTCAGTTCAGTCCCATAGTGCTCATAGCCACTTTCTACCATTTTTTTCGTATATTCATCAAACGTCTGGTTATTCCGACAACTAAAGACAGAATGTGTAGCAATAACCACGATGTTTAACAGACAGGAGGGCACATTCACATGCTTTAGGCGTCTCTTTAATAACTGAAGCCACTACACAGCACTCGTAACTGGGCACAAATGATGATGATGTTTGGTTTGTGGGGCACTCAGCTGCCCGGTCATCAGCGCCTGTAGAAAGTCTTTATCTTTACAAAGTCCAATATCTATACGTTCACGAATGATGATGATGATGCTGAAATGATGAGGACAACACAAACACCCAGTCACCGGGCAGAGAAAATCACGTCGGCCGGAGTGGCCGAGCGGTTCTAGGCGCTACAGTCTGGAATCGCGCGACTGCTATGGTCGCAGGTTCGAATCCTGCCTCGGGCATGGATGTGTGTGATGTCCTAGGGTTAGTTAGGTTTACGTAGTTCTAAGTTGTAGCGGACTGATGACCTCAGTTCAGTCCCATAGTGCTCATAGCCACTTTCTACTATTTTTTTCGAATATTCATCAAACGTCTGATTATTCCGACAACTAAAGACGGAATATGTAGCAATAGCCACGATCTTTAAGAGACAGGAGGGCACATTCACATGCATTAGGCGTCTCTTTAATAACTGAAGCCACTACACAGCACTCGTATCTGGGCACAAATGATGATGATGCTTGGTTTGTGGGGCACTCAGCTGCCCGGTCATCAGCGCCTGTAGAAAGTCTTTATCTTTACAAAGTCCAATATCTATACGTTCACGAATGATGATGATGATGCTGAAATGATGAGGACAACACAAACACCCAGTCACCGGGCAGAGAAAATCACGTCGGCCGGAGTGGCCGAGCGGTTCTAGGCGCTACAGTCTGGAATCGCGCGACTGCTATGGTCGCAGGTTCGAATCCTGCCTCGGGCATGGATGTGTGTGATGTCCTCAGGTTAGTTAGGTTTAAGTAGTTGTAGGGGACTGATGACCTCAGTTCAGTCCCATAGTGCTCATAGCCACTTTCTACCATTTTTTTCGTATATTCATCAAACGTCTGATTATTCCGACAACTAAAGACAGAATGTGAAGCAATAACCACGATGTTTAACAGACAGGAGGGCACATTCACATGCATTCGGCGTCTCTTTAATAACTGAAGCCACTACACAGCACTCGTATCTGGGCACAAATGATGATGATGCTTGGTTTGTGGGGCACTCAGCTGCCCGGTCATCAGCACCTGTAGAAAGTCTCTATCTTTAAAAAGTCCAATCTCTATACGTTCACGAATGATGATGATGATGCTGAAATGATGAGGACAACACAAACACCCAGTCACCGTTCAGAGAAAATCACGTCGGTCGGAGTGGCCGAGCGGTTCTAGGCGCTACAGTCTGGAATCGCGCGACTGCTATGGTCGCAGGTTCGAATCCTGCCTCGGGCATGGATATGTGTGATGTCCTCAGGTTAGTTAGGTTTACGTAGTTCTAAGTTGTAGGGGACTGATGACCTCAGTTCAGTCCCATAGTGCTCATAGCCACTTTCTACCATTTTTTTCGTATATTCATCAAACGTCTGATTATTCCGACAACTAAAGACAGAATGTGTAGCAATAACCACGATGTTTAACAGACAGGAGGGCACATTCACATGCATTAGGCGTCTCTTTAATAACTGAAGCCACTACACAGCACTCGTATCTGGGCACAAATGATGATGATTTTTGGTTTGTGGGGCACTCAGCTGCCCGGTCATCAGCGCCTGTAGAAAGTCTTTATCTTTACAAAGTCCAATATCTATACGTTCACGAATGATGATGATGATGCTGAAATGATGAGGACAACACAAACACCCAGTCACCGGGCAGAGAAAATCACGTCGGCCGGAGTGGCCGAGCGGTTCTAGGCGCTACAGTCTGGAATCGCGCGACTGCTATGGTCGCAGGTTCGAATCCTGCCTCGGGCATTTATGTGTGTGATGTCCTAGGGTTAGTTAGGTTTACGTAGTTCTAAGTTGTAGGGGACTGATGACCTCAGTTCAGTCCCATAGTGCTCATAGCCACTTTCTAGTATTTTTTTCGTATATTCATCAAACGTCTGATTATTCCGACATCTAAAGACGGAATATGTAGCAATAGCCACGATCTTTAAGATACAGGAGGGCACATTCACATGCATTAGGAGTCTCTTTAATAACTGAAGCCACTACACAGAACTCGTATCTGGGCACAAATGATGATGATGCTTGGTTTGTGGGGCACTCAGCTGCCCGGTCATCAGCGCCTGTAGAAAGTCTTTATCTTTACAAAGTCCAATATCTATACGTTAACGAATGATGATGATGATGCTGAAATGATGAGGACAACACAAACACCCAGTCACCGGGCAGAGAAAATCACGTCGGCCGGAGTGGCCGAGCTGTTCTAGGCGCTACAGTCTGGAATCGCGCGACTGCTATGGTCGCAGGTTCGAATCCTGCCTCGGGCATGGATGTGTGTGATGTCCTCAGGTTAGTTAGGTTTAAGTAGTTGTAGGCGACTGATGACCTCAGTTCAGTCCCATAGTGCTCATAGCCACTTTCTACCATTTTTTTCGTATATTCATCAAACGTCTGATTATTCCGACAACTAAAGACAGAATGTGTAGCAATAACCACGATGTTTAACAGACAGGAGGGCACATTCACATGCATTCGGCGTCTCTTTAATAACTGAAGCCACTACACAGCACTCGTATCTGGGCACAAATGATGATGATGCTTGGTTTGTGGGGCACTCAGCTGCCCGGTCATCAGCACCTGTAGAAAGTCTCTATCTTTAAAAAGTCCAACCTCTATACGTTCACGAATGATGATGATGATGCTGAAATGATGAGGACAACACAAACACCCAGTCACCGGGCAGAGAAAATCACGTCGGTCGGAGTGGCCGAGCGGTTCTAGGCGCTACAGTCTGGAATCGCGCGACTGCTATGGTCGCAGGTTCGAATCCTGCCTCGGGCATGGATGTGTGTGATGTCCTCAGGTTAGTTAGGTTTACGTAGTTCTAAGTTGTAGGGGACTGATGACCTCAGTTCAGTCCCATAGTGCTCATAGCCACTTTCTACCATTTTTTTCGTATATTCATCAAACGTCTGATTATTCCGACAACTAAAGACAGAATGTGTAGCAATAACCACGATGTTTAACAGACAGGAGGGCACATTCACATGCATTCGGCGTCTCTTTAATAACTGAAGCCACTACACAGCACTCGTATCTGGGCACAAATGATGATGATGCTTGGTTTGTGGGGCACTCAGCTGCCCGGTCATCAGCACCTGTAGAAAGTCTCTATCTTTAAAAAGTCCAACCTCTATACGTTCACGAATGATGATGATGATGCTGAAATGATGAGGACAACACAAACACCCAGTCACCGGGCAGAGAAAATCACGTCGGCCGGAGTGGCCGAGCTGTTCTAGGCGCTACAGTCTGGAATCGCGCGACTGCTATGGTCGCAGGTTCGAATCCTGCCTCGGGCATGGATGTGTGTGATGTCCTCAGGTTAGTTAGGTTTAAGTAGTTGTAGGCGACTGATGACCTCAGTTCAGTCCCATAGTGCTCATAGCCACTTTCTACCATTTTTTTCGTATATTCATCAAACGTCTGATTATTCCGACAACTAAAGACAGAATGTGTAGCAATAACCACGATGTTTAACAGACAGGAGGGCACATTCACATGCATTAGGCGTCTCTTTAATAACTGAAGCCACTACACAGCACTCGTATCTGGGCACAAATGATGATGATGTTTGGTTTGTGGGGCACTCAGCTGCCTGGTCATCAGCGCCCGTAGAAAGTCTCTATCTTTAAAAAGTCCAATCTCTATACGTTCACGAATGATGATGATGATGCTGAAATGATGAGGACAACACAAACACCCAGTCACCGGGCAGAGAAAATCACGTCGGCCAGAGTGGCCGAGCGGTTCTAGGCGCTACAGCCTGGAATCGCGCGACTGCTATGGTCGCAGGTTCGAATCCTGCCTCGGGCATGGATGTGTGTGATGTCCTGAGGTTAGTTAGGTTTACGTAGTTCTAAGTTGTAGGGGACTGATAACCTCAGTTCAGTCCCATAGTGCTCATAGCCACTTTCTACCATTTTTTCATATATTCATGATATTCATGAAACGTCTGATTATTCCGATAACTAAAGACGGAATATGTAGCAATAGCCACGATCTTTAAGAGACAGGAGGGCACATTCACATGCATTAGGCGTCTCTTTAATAACTGAAGCCACTACACAGCACTCGTATCTGGGCACAAATGATGATGATGCTTGGTTTGTGGGGCACTCAGCTGCCCGGTCATCAGCGCCTGTAGAAAGTCTTTATCTTTACAAAGTCCAATATCTATACGTTCACGAATGATGATGATGATGCTGAAATGATGAGGACAACACAAACACCCAGTCACCGGGCAGAGAAAATCACGTCGGCCGGAGTGGCCGAGCGGTTCTAGGCGCTACAGTCTGGAATCGCGCGACTGCTATGGTCGCAGGTTCGAATCCTGCCTCGGGCATGGATGTGTGTGATGTCCTCAGGTTAGTTAGGTTTACGTAGTTCTAAGTTGTAGGGGACTGATAACCTCAGTTCAGTCCCATAGTGCTCATAGCCACTTTCTACCATTTTTTCATATATTCATGATATTCATGAAACGTCTGATTACTCCGATAACTAAAGACGGAATATGAAGCAATAGCCACGATCTTTAAGAGACAGGAGGGCACATTCACATGCATTAGGCGTCTCTTTAATAACTGAAGCCACTACGCAGCACTCGTATCTGGGCACAAATGATGATGATGCTTGGTTTGTGGGGCACTCAGCTGCCCGGTCATCAGCGCCTGTAGAAAGTCTTTATCTTTACAAAGTCCAATATCTATACGTTCACGAATGATGATGATGATGCTGAAATGATGAGGACAACACAAACACCCAGTCACCGGGCAGAGAAAATCACGTCGGCCGGAGTGGCCGAGCGGTTCTAGGCGCTACAGTCTGGAATCGCGCGACTGCTATGGTTGCAGGTTCGAATCCTGCCTCGGGCATGGATGTGTGTGATGTCCTCAGGTTAGTTAGGTTTACGTAGATCTAAGTTGTAGGGGACTGATAACCTCAGTTCAGTCCCATAGTGCTCATAGCCACTTTCTACCATTTTTTCATATATTCATGATATTCATGAAACGTCTGATTATTCCGATAACTAAAGACGGAATATGTAGCAATAGCCACGATCTTTAAGAGACAGGAGGGCACATTCACATGCATTAGGCGTCTCTTTAATAACTGAAGCCACTACACAGTACTCGTATCTGGGCACAAATGATTATGATGCTTGGTTTGTGGGGCACTCAGCTGCCCGGTCATCAGCACCTGTAGAAAGTCTTTATCTTTACAAAGTCCAATATCTATACGTTCACGAATGATGATGATGATGCTGAAATGATGAGGACAACACAAACACCCAGTCACCGGGCAGAGAAAATCACGTCGGCCGGAGTGGCCGAGCGGTTCTAGGCGCTACAGTCTGGAATCGCGCGACTGCTATGGTCGCAGGTTCGAATCCTGCCTCGGGCATGGATGTGTGTGATGTCCTCAGGTTAGTTAGGTTTAAGTAGTTGTATTGGACTTATGACCTCAGTTCAGTCCCATAGTGCTCATAGCCACTTTCTACCATTTTTTTCGTATATTCATCAAACGTCTGATTATTCCGACAACTAAAGACAGAATGTGTAGCAATAACCACGATGTTTAACAGACAGGAGGGCACATTCACATGCATTAGGCATCTCTTTAATAACTGAAGCCACTACGCAGCACTCGTATCTGGGCACAAATGATGATGATGCTTGGTTTGTGGGGCACTCAGCTGCCCGGTCATCAGCGCCTGTAGAAAGTCTTTATCTTTACAAAGTACAATATCTATACGTTCACGAAAGATGATGATGATGCAGAAATGATGAGGACAACACAAACACCCAGTCACCGGGCAGAGAAAATCACGTCGGCCGGTGTGGCCGAGCTGTTCTAGGCGCTTCAGTCTGGAACCGCGCGACTGCTACGGTCGCAGTTTCGAATCCTGCCTCGCGCATGGATGTGTGTGATGTCCTCAGGTTAGTTAGGTTTACGTAGTTCTAAGTTGTAGGGGACTGATAACCTCAGTACAGTCCCATAGTGCTCATAGCCACTTTCTACCATTTTTTCATATATTCATGATATTCATGAAACGTCTGATTATTCCGATAACTAAAGACGGAATATGTAGCAATAGCCACGATCTTTAAGAGACAGGAGGGCACATTCACATGCATTAGGCGTCTCTTTAATAACTGAAGCCACTACACAGCACTCGTATCTGGGCACAAATGATGATGATGCTTGGTTTGTGGGGCACTCAGCTGCCCGGTCATCAGCGCCTGTAGAAAGTCTCTATCTTTACAAAGTCCAATCTCTATACGTTCACGAATGATGATGATGATGCTGAAATGATGAGGACAACACAAACACCCAGTCACCAGACAGAGAAAATCACGTCGGCCGGAGTGGCCGAGCGGTTCTAGGCGCTACAGTCTGGAATCGCGCGACTGCTATGGTCGCAGGTTCGAATCCTGCCTCGGGCATGGATGTGTGTGATGTCCTCAGGTTAGTTAGGTTTAAGTAGTTGTAGGGGACTGATGACCTCAGTTCAGTCCCATAGTGCTCATAGCCACTTTCTACCATTTTTTCATATATTCATGATATTCATGAAACGTCTGATTATTCCGACAACTAAAGACAGAATGTGTAGCAATAACCACGATGTTTAACAGACAGGAGGGCATATTCACTTGCATTAGGCGTCTCTTTAATAACTGAAGCCACTACACAGCACTCGTATCTGGGCACAAATGATGATGATGCTTGGTTTGTGGGGCACTCAGCTGCCCGGTCATCAGCGCCTGTAGAAAGTCTTTATCTTTACAAAGTCCAATATCTATACGTTCACGAATGATGATTATGATGGTGAAATGATGAGGACAACACAAACACCCAGTCACCGGGCAGAGAAAATCACGTCGGCCGGAGTGGCCGAGCGGTTCTAGGCGCTTCAGTCTGGAACCGCGCGACTGCTATGGTCGCAGTTTCGAATCCTGCCTCGGGCATGGATGTGTGTGATGTCGTCAGGTTAGTTAGGTTTACGTAGTTCTAAGTTGTAGGGGTCTGATAACCTCAGTTCAGTCCCATAGTGCTCATAGCCACTTTCTACCATTTTTTCATATATTCATGATATTCATGAAACGTCTGATTATTCCGACAACTAAAGACAGAATGTGTAGCAATAACCACGATGTTTAACAGACAGGAGGGCATATTCACTTGCATTAGGCGTCTCTTTAATAACTGAAGCCACTACACAGCACTCGTATCTGGGCACAAATGATGATGATGCTTGGTTTGTGGGGCACTCAGATGCCCGGTCATCAGCGCCTGTAGAAAGTCTTTATCTTTAAAAAGTCCAATATCTATACGTTCACGAATGATGATGATGATGGTGAAATGATGAGGACAACACAAACTCCCAGTCACCGGGCAGAGAAAATCACGTCGGCCGGAGTGGCCGAGCGGTTCTAGGCGCTTCAGTCTGGAATCGCGCGACTGCTATGGTCGCAGTTTCGAATCCTGCCTCGGGCATGGATGTGTGTGATGTCCTCAGGTTAGTTAGGTTTAAGTAGTTGTAGGGGACTGATGACCTCAGTTCAGTCCCATAGTGCTCATAGCCACTTTCTACCATTTTTTCATATATTCATGATATTCATCAAACGTCTGATTATTCCGACAACTAAAGACAGAGTGTGTAGCAATAACCACGATGTTTAACAGACAGGAGGGCACATTCACATGCATTCGGCGTCTCTTTAATAACTGAAGCCACTACACAGCACTCGTATCTGGGCACAAATGATGATGATGCTTGGTTTGTGGGGCACTCAGATGCCCGGTCATCAGCGCCTGTAGATAGTCTTTATCTTTACAAAGTCCAATATCTATACGTTCACGAATGATGATGATGATGCTGAAATGATGAGGACAACACAAACACCCAGTCACCGGGCAGAGAAAATCACGTCGGCCGGAGTGGCCGAGCGGTTCTAGGCGCTTCAGTCTGGAACCGCGCGACTGCTATGGTCGCAGTTTCGAATCCTGCCTCGGGCATGGATGTGTGTGATGTCCTCAGGTTAGTTAGGTTTACGTAGTTCTAAGTTGTAGGGGTCTGATAACCTCAGTTCAGTCCCATAGTGCTCATAGCCACTTTCTACCATTTTTTCATATATTCATGATATTCATGAAACGACTGATTATTCCGACAACTAAAGACAGAATGTGTAGCAATAACCACGATCTTTAAGAGACAGGAGGGCACATTCACATGCATTCGGCGTCTCTTTAATAACTGAAGCCACTACGCAGCACTCGTATCTGGGCACAAATGATGATGATGCTTGGTTTGTGGGGCACTCAGATGCCCGGTCATCAGCGCCTGTAGAAAGTCTTTATCTTTACAAAGTCCAATATCTATACGTTCACGAATGATGATGATGATGCTGAAATGATGAGGACAACACAAACACCCAGTCACCAGGCAGAGAAAATCACGTCGGCCGGAGTGGCCGTGCGGTTCTAGGCGCTTCAGTCTGGAACCGCGCGACTGCTATGGTCGCAGTTTCGAATCCTGCCTTGGGCATGGATGTGTGTGATGTCCTCAGGTTAGTTAGGTTTAAGTAGTTGTAGGGGACTGATGACCTCAGTTCAGTCCCATAGTGCTCATAGCCACTTTCTACCATTTTTTCATATATTCATGATATTCATGAAATGTCTGATTATTCCGACAACTAAAGACAGAATGTGTAGCAATAACCACGATGTTTAACAGACAGGAGGGCATATTCACTTGCATTAGGCGTCTCTTTAATAACTGAAGCCACTACACAGCACTCGTATCTGGGCACAAATGATGATGATGCTTGGTTTGTGGGGCACTCAGCTGCCCGGTCATCAGCGCCTGTAGAAAGTCTTTATCTTTACAAAGTCCAATATCTATACGTTCACGAATGATGATGATGATGCTGAAATGATGAGGACAACACAAACACCCAGTCACCGGGCAGAGAAAATCACGTCGGCCGGAGTGGCCGAGCGGTTCTTGGCGCTTCAGTCTGGAACCGCGCGACTGCTATGGTCGCAGTTTCGAATCCTGCCTCGGGCATGGATGTGTGTGATGTCCTCAGGTTAGTTAGGTTTACGTAGTTCTAAGTTGTAGGGGACTGATAACCTCAGTTCAGTCCCATAGTGCTCATAGCCACTTTCTACCATTTTTTCATATATTCATGATATTCATGAAACGTCTGATTATTCCGATAACTAAAGACGGAATATGTAGCAATAGCCACGATCTTTAAGAGACAGGAGGGCACATTCACATGCATTCGGCGTCTCTTTAATAACTGAAGCCACTACGCAGCACTCGTATCTGGGCACAAATGATGATGATGCTTGGTTTGTGGGGCACTCAGCTGCCCGGTCATCAGCGCCTGTAGAAAGTCTTTATCTTTACAAAGTCCAATATCTATACGTTCACGAATGATGATGATGATGGTGAAATGATGAGGACAACACAAACACCCAGTCACCGGGCAGAGAAAATCACGTCGGCCGGAGTGGCCGAGCGGTTCTAGGCGCTTCAGTCTGGAACCGCGCGACTGCTATGGTCGCAGTTTCGAATCCTGCCTTGGGCATGGATGTGTGTGATGTCCTCAGGTTAGTTAGGTTTAAGTAGTTGTAGGGGACTGATGACCTCAGTTCAGTCCCATAGTGCTCATAGCCACTTTCTACCATTTTTTTCATATATTCATTAAAGGTCTGATTATTCCGATAGCTAAAGACAGAATGTGTAGCAATAGCCACGATCTTTAAGAGACAGGAGGGCACATTCACATGCATTCGGCGTCTCTTTAATAACTGAAGCCACTACGCAGCACTCGTATCTGGGCACAAATGATGATGATGCATGGTTTGTGGGGCACTCAGCTGCCCGGTCATCAGCGCCCGTAGAAAGTCTTTATCTTTACAAAGTCCAATATCTATACGTTCACGAATGATGATGATGCTGAAATGATGAGGACAACACAAACACCCAGTCACCGGGCAGAGAAAATCACGTCGGCCGGAGTGGCCGAGCGGTTCTAGGCGCTACAGTCTGGAATCGCGCGACTGCTATGGTCGCAGTTTCGAATCCTGCCTCGGGCATGGATGTGTGTGATGTCCTCAGGTTAGTTAGGTTTAAGTAGTTCTAAGTTGTAGGGGACTGATGACCTCAGTTCAGTCCCATAGTGCTCATAGCCACTTTCTACCATTTTTTCATATATTCATGATATTCATGAAACGTCTGATTATTCTGATAACTAAAGACGGAATATGTAGCAATAGGCACGATCTTTAAGAGACAGGAGGGCACATTCACATGCATTCGGCGTCTCTTTAATAACTGAAGCCACTACGCAGCACTCGTATCTGGGCACAAATGATGATGATGCTTGGTTTGTGGGGCACTCAGCTGCCCGGTCATCAGCGCCTGTAGAAAGTCTTTATCTTTACAAAGTCCAATATCTATACGTTCACGAATGATGATGATGATGGTGAAATGATGAGGACAACACAAACACCCAGTCACCGGCCAGAGAAAATCACGTCGGCCGGAGTGGCCGAGCGGTTCTAGGCGCTTCAGTCTGGAACCGCGCGACTGCTATGGTCGCAGTTTCGAATCCTGCCTTGGGCATGGATGTGTGTGATGTCCTCAGGTTAGTTAGGTTTAAGTAGTTGTAGGGGACTGATGACCTCAGTTCAGTCCCATAGTGCTCATAGCCACTTTCTACCATTTTTTTCATATATTCATTAAAGGTCTGATTATTCCGATAGCTAAAGACAGAATGTGTAGCAATAGCCACGATCTTTAAGAGACAGGAGGGCACATTCACATGCATTCGGCGTCTCTTTAATAACTGAAGCCACTACGCAGCACTCGTATCTGGGCACAAATGATGATGATGCATGGTTTGTGGGGCACTCAGCTGCCCGGTCATCAGCGCCCGTAGAAAGTCTTTATCTTTACAAAGTCCAATATCTATACGTTCACGAATGATGATGATGCTGAAATGATGAGGACAACACAAACACCCAGTCACCGGGCAGAGAAAATCACGTCGGCCGGAGTGGCCGAGCGGTTCTAGGCGCTACAGTCTGGAATCGCGCGACTGCTATGGTCGCAGTTTCGAATCCTGCCTCGGGCATGGATGTGTGTGATGTCCTCAGGTTAGTTAGGTTTAAGTAGTTCTAAGTTGTAGGGGACTGATGACCTCAGTTCAGTCCCATAGTGCTCATAGCCACTTTCTACCATTTTTTCATATATTCATGATATTCATGAAACGTCTGATTATTCCGATAACTAAAGACGGAATATGTAGCAATAGCCACGATCTTTAAGAGACAGGAGGGCACATTCACATGCATTAGGCGTCTCTTTAATAACTGAAGCCACTACACAGTACTCGTATCTGGGCACAAATGATTATGATGCTTGGTTTGTGGGGCACTCAGCTGCCCGGTCATCAGCACCTGTAGAAAGTCTTTATCTTTACAAAGTCCAATATCTATACGTTCACGAATGATGATGATGATGCTGAAATGATGAGGACAACACAAACACCCAGTCACCGGGCAGAGAAAATCACGTCGGCCGGAGTGGCCGAGCGGTTCTAGGCGCTACAGTCTGGAATCGCGCGACTGCTATGGTCGCAGGTTCGAATCCTGCCTCGGGCATGGATGTGTGTGATGTCCTCAGGTTAGTTAGGTTTAAGTAGTTGTATTGGACTTATGACCTCAGTTCAGTCCCATAGTGCTCATAGCCACTTTCTACCATTTTTTTCGTATATTCATCAAACGTCTGATTATTCCGACAACTAAAGACAGAATGTGTAGCAATAACCACGATGTTTAACAGACAGGAGGGCACATTCACATGCATTAGGCATCTCTTTAATAACTGAAGCCACTACGCAGCACTCGTATCTGGGCACAAATGATGATGATGCTTGGTTTGTGGGGCACTCAGCTGCCCGGTCATCAGCGCCTGTAGAAAGTCTTTATCTTTACAAAGTACAATATCTATACGTTCACGAAAGATGATGATGATGCAGAAATGATGAGGACAACACAAACACCCAGTCACCGGGCAGAGAAAATCACGTCGGCCGGTGTGGCCGAGCTGTTCTAGGCGCTTCAGTCTGGAACCGCGCGACTGCTACGGTCGCAGTTTCGAATCCTGCCTCGCGCATGGATGTGTGTGATGTCCTCAGGTTAGTTAGGTTTACGTAGTTCTAAGTTGTAGGGGACTGATAACCTCAGTACAGTCCCATAGTGCTCATAGCCACTTTCTACCATTTTTTCATATATTCATGATATTCATGAAACGTCTGATTATTCCGATAACTAAAGACGGAATATGTAGCAATAGCCACGATCTTTAAGAGACAGGAGGGCACATTCACATGCATTAGGCGTCTCTTTAATAACTGAAGCCACTACACAGCACTCGTATCTGGGCACAAATGATGATGATGCTTGGTTTGTGGGGCACTCAGCTGCCCGGTCATCAGCGCCTGTAGAAAGTCTCTATCTTTACAAAGTCCAATCTCTATACGTTCACGAATGATGATGATGATGCTGAAATGATGAGGACAACACAAACACCCAGTCACCAGACAGAGAAAATCACGTCGGCCGGAGTGGCCGAGCGGTTCTAGGCGCTACAGTCTGGAATCGCGCGACTGCTATGGTCGCAGGTTCGAATCCTGCCTCGGGCATGGATGTGTGTGATGTCCTCAGGTTAGTTAGGTTTAAGTAGTTGTAGGGGACTGATGACCTCAGTTCAGTCCCATAGTGCTCATAGCCACTTTCTACCATTTTTTCATATATTCATGATATTCATGAAACGTCTGATTATTCCGACAACTAAAGACAGAATGTGTAGCAATAACCACGATGTTTAACAGACAGGAGGGCATATTCACTTGCATTAGGCGTCTCTTTAATAACTGAAGCCACTACACAGCACTCGTATCTGGGCACAAATGATGATGATGCTTGGTTTGTGGGGCACTCAGCTGCCCGGTCATCAGCGCCTGTAGAAAGTCTTTATCTTTACAAAGTCCAATATCTATACGTTCACGAATGATGATTATGATGGTGAAATGATGAGGACAACACAAACACCCAGTCACCGGGCAGAGAAAATCACGTCGGCCGGAGTGGCCGAGCGGTTCTAGGCGCTTCAGTCTGGAACCGCGCGACTGCTATGGTCGCAGTTTCGAATCCTGCCTCGGGCATGGATGTGTGTGATGTCGTCAGGTTAGTTAGGTTTACGTAGTTCTAAGTTGTAGGGGTCTGATAACCTCAGTTCAGTCCCATAGTGCTCATAGCCACTTTCTACCATTTTTTCATATATTCATGATATTCATGAAACGTCTGATTATTCCGACAACTAAAGACAGAATGTGTAGCAATAACCACGATGTTTAACAGACAGGAGGGCATATTCACTTGCATTAGGCGTCTCTTTAATAACTGAAGCCACTACACAGCACTCGTATCTGGGCACAAATGATGATGATGCTTGGTTTGTGGGGCACTCAGATGCCCGGTCATCAGCGCCTGTAGAAAGTCTTTATCTTTAAAAAGTCCAATATCTATACGTTCACGAATGATGATGATGATGGTGAAATGATGAGGACAACACAAACTCCCAGTCACCGGGCAGAGAAAATCACGTCGGCCGGAGTGGCCGAGCGGTTCTAGGCGCTTCAGTCTGGAATCGCGCGACTGCTATGGTCGCAGTTTCGAATCCTGCCTCGGGCATGGATGTGTGTGATGTCCTCAGGTTAGTTAGGTTTAAGTAGTTGTAGGGGACTGATGACCTCAGTTCAGTCCCATAGTGCTCATAGCCACTTTCTACCATTTTTTCATATATTCATGATATTCATCAAACGTCTGATTATTCCGACAACTAAAGACAGAGTGTGTAGCAATAACCACGATGTTTAACAGACAGGAGGGCACATTCACATGCATTCGGCGTCTCTTTAATAACTGAAGCCACTACACAGCACTCGTATCTGGGCACAAATGATGATGATGCTTGGTTTGTGGGGCACTCAGATGCCCGGTCATCAGCGCCTGTAGATAGTCTTTATCTTTACAAAGTCCAATATCTATACGTTCACGAATGATGATGATGATGCTGAAATGATGAGGACAACACAAACACCCAGTCACCGGGCAGAGAAAATCACGTCGGCCGGAGTGGCCGAGCGGTTCTAGGCGCTTCAGTCTGGAACCGCGCGACTGCTATGGTCGCAGTTTCGAATCCTGCCTCGGGCATGGATGTGTGTGATGTCCTCAGGTTAGTTAGGTTTACGTAGTTCTAAGTTGTAGGGGTCTGATAACCTCAGTTCAGTCCCATAGTGCTCATAGCCACTTTCTACCATTTTTTCATATATTCATGATATTCATGAAACGACTGATTATTCCGACAACTAAAGACAGAATGTGTAGCAATAACCACGATCTTTAAGAGACAGGAGGGCACATTCACATGCATTCGGCGTCTCTTTAATAACTGAAGCCACTACGCAGCACTCGTATCTGGGCACAAATGATGATGATGCTTGGTTTGTGGGGCACTCAGATGCCCGGTCATCAGCGCCTGTAGAAAGTCTTTATCTTTACAAAGTCCAATATCTATACGTTCACGAATGATGATGATGATGCTGAAATGATGAGGACAACACAAACACCCAGTCACCAGGCAGAGAAAATCACGTCGGCCGGAGTGGCCGTGCGGTTCTAGGCGCTTCAGTCTGGAACCGCGCGACTGCTATGGTCGCAGTTTCGAATCCTGCCTTGGGCATGGATGTGTGTGATGTCCTCAGGTTAGTTAGGTTTAAGTAGTTGTAGGGGACTGATGACCTCAGTTCAGTCCCATAGTGCTCATAGCCACTTTCTACCATTTTTTCATATATTCATGATATTCATGAAATGTCTGATTATTCCGACAACTAAAGACAGAATGTGTAGCAATAACCACGATGTTTAACAGACAGGAGGGCATATTCACTTGCATTAGGCGTCTCTTTAATAACTGAAGCCACTACACAGCACTCGTATCTGGGCACAAATGATGATGATGCTTGGTTTGTGGGGCACTCAGCTGCCCGGTCATCAGCGCCTGTAGAAAGTCTTTATCTTTACAAAGTCCAATATCTATACGTTCACGAATGATGATGATGATGCTGAAATGATGAGGACAACACAAACACCCAGTCACCGGGCAGAGAAAATCACGTCGGCCGGAGTGGCCGAGCGGTTCTTGGCGCTTCAGTCTGGAACCGCGCGACTGCTATGGTCGCAGTTTCGAATCCTGCCTCGGGCATGGATGTGTGTGATGTCCTCAGGTTAGTTAGGTTTACGTAGTTCTAAGTTGTAGGGGACTGATAACCTCAGTTCAGTCCCATAGTGCTCATAGCCACTTTCTACCATTTTTTCATATATTCATGATATTCATGAAACGTCTGATTATTCCGATAACTAAAGACGGAATATGTAGCAATAGCCACGATCTTTAAGAGACAGGAGGGCACATTCACATGCATTCGGCGTCTCTTTAATAACTGAAGCCACTACGCAGCACTCGTATCTGGGCACAAATGATGATGATGCTTGGTTTGTGGGGCACTCAGCTGCCCGGTCATCAGCGCCTGTAGAAAGTCTTTATCTTTACAAAGTCCAATATCTATACGTTCACGAATGATGATGATGATGGTGAAATGATGAGGACAACACAAACACCCAGTCACCGGGCAGAGAAAATCACGTCGGCCGGAGTGGCCGAGCGGTTCTAGGCGCTTCAGTCTGGAACCGCGCGACTGCTATGGTCGCAGTTTCGAATCCTGCCTTGGGCATGGATGTGTGTGATGTCCTCAGGTTAGTTAGGTTTAAGTAGTTGTAGGGGACTGATGACCTCAGTTCAGTCCCATAGTGCTCATAGCCACTTTCTACCATTTTTTTCATATATTCATTAAAGGTCTGATTATTCCGATAGCTAAAGACAGAATGTGTAGCAATAGCCACGATCTTTAAGAGACAGGAGGGCACATTCACATGCATTCGGCGTCTCTTTAATAACTGAAGCCACTACGCAGCACTCGTATCTGGGCACAAATGATGATGATGCATGGTTTGTGGGGCACTCAGCTGCCCGGTCATCAGCGCCCGTAGAAAGTCTTTATCTTTACAAAGTCCAATATCTATACGTTCACGAATGATGATGATGCTGAAATGATGAGGACAACACAAACACCCAGTCACCGGGCAGAGAAAATCACGTCGGCCGGAGTGGCCGAGCGGTTCTAGGCGCTACAGTCTGGAATCGCGCGACTGCTATGGTCGCAGTTTCGAATCCTGCCTCGGGCATGGATGTGTGTGATGTCCTCAGGTTAGTTAGGTTTAAGTAGTTCTAAGTTGTAGGGGACTGATGACCTCAGTTCAGTCCCATAGTGCTCATAGCCACTTTCTACCATTTTTTCATATATTCATGATATTCATGAAACGTCTGATTATTCTGATAACTAAAGACGGAATATGTAGCAATAGGCACGATCTTTAAGAGACAGGAGGGCACATTCACATGCATTCGGCGTCTCTTTAATAACTGAAGCCACTACGCAGCACTCGTATCTGGGCACAAATGATGATGATGCTTGGTTTGTGGGGCACTCAGCTGCCCGGTCATCAGCGCCTGTAGAAAGTCTTTATCTTTACAAAGTCCAATATCTATACGTTCACGAATGATGATGATGATGGTGAAATGATGAGGACAACACAAACACCCAGTCACCGGCCAGAGAAAATCACGTCGGCCGGAGTGGCCGAGCGGTTCTAGGCGCTTCAGTCTGGAACCGCGCGACTGCTATGGTCGCAGTTTCGAATCCTGCCTTGGGCATGGATGTGTGTGATGTCCTCAGGTTAGTTAGGTTTAAGTAGTTGTAGGGGACTGATGACCTCAGTTCAGTCCCATAGTGCTCATAGCCACTTTCTACCATTTTTTTCATATATTCATTAAAGGTCTGATTATTCCGATAGCTAAAGACAGAATGTGTAGCAATAGCCACGATCTTTAAGAGACAGGAGGGCACATTCACATGCATTCGGCGTCTCTTTAATAACTGAAGCCACTACGCAGCACTCGTATCTGGGCACAAATGATGATGATGCTAGGTTTGTGGGGCACTCAGCTGCCCGGTCATCAGCGCCTGTAGAAAGTCTTTATCTTTACAAAGTCCAATATCTATACGTTCACGAATGATGATGATGATGCTGAAATGATGAGGACAACACAAACACCCAGTCACCGGGCAGAGAAAATCACGTCGGCCGGAGTGGCCGAGCGGTTCTAGGCGCTACAGTCTGGAATCGCGCGACTGCTATGGTCGCAGTTTCGAATCCTGCCTCGGGCATGGATGTGTGTGATGTCCTCAGGTTAGTTAGGTTTAAGTAGTTGTAGGGGACTGATGACCTCAGTTCAGTCCCATAGTGCTCATAGCCACTTTCTACCATTTTTTCATATATTCATGATATTCATCAAACGTCTGATTATTCCGACAACTAAAGACAGAATGTGTAGCAATAACCACGATGTTTAACAGACAGGAGGGCACATTCACATGCATTCGGCGTCTCTTTAATAACTGAAGCCACTACACAGCACTCGTATCTGGGCACAAATGATGATGATGCATGGTTTGTGGGGCACTCAGCTGCCCGGTCATCAGCGCCCGTAGAAAGTCTTTATCTTTACAAAGTCCAATATCTATACGTTCACGAATGATGATGATGATGCTGAAATGATGAGGACAACACAAACACCCAGTCACCGGGCAGAGAAAATCACGTCGGCCGGAGTGGCCGAGCGGTTCTAGGCGCTACAGTCTGGAATCGCGCGACTGCTATGGTCGCAGTTTCGAATCCTGCCTCGGGCATGGATGTGTGTGATGTCCTCAGGTTAGTTAGGTTTAAGTAGTTGTAGGGGACTGATGACCTCAGTTCAGTCCCATAGTGCTCATAGCCACTTTCTACCATTTTTTCATATATTCATGATATTCATGAAACGTCTGATTATTCCGATAACTAAAGACGGAATATGTAGCAATAGCCACGATCTTTAAGAGACAGGAGGGCACATTCACATGCATTCGGCGTCTCTTTAATAACTGAAGCCACTACGCAGCACTCGTATCTGGGCACAAATGATGATGATGCATGGTTTGTGGGGCACTCAGCTGCCCGGTCATCAGCGCCCGTAGAAAGTCTTTATCTTTACAAAGTCCAATATCTATACGTTCACGAATGATGATGATGCTGAAATGATGAGGACAACACAAACACCCAGTCACCGGGCAGAGAAAATCACGTCGGCCGGAGTGGCCGAGCGGTTCTAGGCGCTACAGTCTGGAATCGCGCGACTGCTATGGTCGCAGTTTCGAATCCTGCCTCGGGCATGGATGTGTGTGATGTCCTCAGGTTAGTTAGGTTTAAGTAGTTCTAAGTTGTAGGGGACTGATGACCTCAGTTCAGTCCCATAGTGCTCATAGCCACTTTCTACCATTTTTTCATATATTCATGATATTCATGAAACGTCTGATTATTCCGATAACTAAAGACGGAATATGTAGCAATAGCCACGATCTTTAAGAGACAGGAGGGCACATTCACATGCATTCGGCGTCTCTTTAATAACTGAAGCCACTACGCAGCACTCGTATCTGGGCACAAATGATGATGATGCTTGGTTTGTGGGGCACTCAGCTGCCCGGTCATCAGCGCCTGTAGAAAGTCTTTATCTTTACAAAGTCCAATATCTATACGTTCACGAATGATGATGATGATGCTGAAATGATGAGGACAACACAAACACCCAGTCACCGGGCAGAGAAAATCACGTCGGCCGGAGTGGCCGAGCGGTTCTAGGCGCTACAGTCTGGAATCGCGCGACTGCTATGGTCGCAGTTTCGAATCCTGCCTCGGGCATGGATGTGTGTGATGTCCTCAGGTTAGTTAGGTTTAAGTAGTTCTAAGTTGTAGGGGACTGATGACCTCAGTTCAGTCCCATAGTGCTCATAGCCACTTTCTACCATTTTTTCATATATTCATGATATTCATGAAACGTCTGATTATTCCGATAACTAAAGACGGAATATGTAGCAATAGCCACGATCTTTAAGAGACAGGAGGGCACATTCACATGCATTCGGCGTCTCTTTAATAACTGAAGCCACTACGCAGCACTCGTATCTGGGCACAAATGATGATGATGCTTGGTTTGTGGGGCACTCAGCTGCCCGGTCATCAGCGCCTGTAGAAAGTCTTTATCTTTACAAAGTCCAATATCTATACGTTCACGAATGATGATGATGATGCTGAAATGATGAGGACAACACAAACACCCAGTCACCGGGCAGAGAAAATCACGTCGGCCGGAGTGGCCGAGCGGTTCTAGGCGCTACAGTCTGGAATCGCGCGACTGCTATGGTCGCAGTTTCGAATCCTGCCTCGGGCATGGATGTGTGTGATGTCCTCAGGTTAGTTAGGTTTAAGTAGTTGTAGGGGACTGATGACCTCAGTTCAGTCCCATAGTGCTCATAGCCACTTTCTACCATTTTTTCATATATTCATGATATTCATGAAACGTCTGATTATTCCGATAACTAAAGACGGAATATGTAGCAATAGCCACGATCTTTAAGAGACAGGAGGGCACATTCACATGCATTCGGCGTCTCTTTAATAACTGAAGCCACTACGCAGCACTCGTATCTGGGCACAAATGATGATGATGCATGGTTTGTGGGGCACTCAGCTGCCCGGTCATCAGCGCCCGTAGAAAGTCTTTATCTTTACAAAGTCCAATATCTATACGTTCACGAATGATGATGATGCTGAAATGATGAGGACAACACAAACACCCAGTCACCGGGCAGAGAAAATCACGTCGGCCGGAGTGGCCGAGCGGTTCTAGGCGCTACAGTCTGGAATCGCGCGACTGCTATGGTCGCAGTTTCGAATCCTGCCTCGGGCATGGATGTGTGTGATGTCCTCAGGTTAGTTAGGTTTAAGTAGTTCTAAGTTGTAGGGGACTGATGACCTCAGTTCAGTCCCATAGTGCTCATAGCCACTTTCTACCATTTTTTCATATATTCATGATATTCATGAAACGTCTGATTATTCCGATAACTAAAGACGGAATATGTAGCAATAGCCACGATCTTTAAGAGACAGGAGGGCACATTCACATGCATTCGGCGTCTCTTTAATAACTGAAGCCACTACGCAGCACTCGTATCTGGGCACAAATGATGATGATGCTTGGTTTGTGGGGCACTCAGCTGCCCGGTCATCAGCGCCTGTAGAAAGTCTTTATCTTTACAAAGTCCAATATCTATACGTTCACGAATGATGATGATGATGCTGAAATGATGAGGACAACACAAACACCCAGTCACCGGGCAGAGAAAATCACGTCGGCCGGAGTGGCCGAGCGGTTCTAGGCGCTACAGTCTGGAATCGCGCGACTGCTATGGTCGCAGTTTCGAATCCTGCCTCGGGCATGGATGTGTGTGATGTCCTCAGGTTAGTTAGGTTTAAGTAGCTGTAGTGGACTGATGACCTCAGTTCAGTCCCATAGTGCTCATAGCCACTTTCTACCATTTTTTCATATATTCATGATATTCATCAAACGTCTGATTATTCCGACAACTAAAGACAGAATGTGTAGCAATAACCACGATGTTTAACAGACAGGAGGGCACATTCACATGCATTCGGCGTCTCTTTAATAACTGAAGCCACTACACAGCACTCGTATCTGGGCACAAATGATGATGATGCTTGGTTTGTGGGGCACTCAGCTGCCCGGTCATCAGCGCCTGTAGAAAGTCTTTATCTTTACAAAGTCCAATATCTATACGTTCACGAAAGATGGTGATGATGGTGAAATGATGAGGACAACACAAACACCCAGTCACCGGGCAGAGAAAATCACGTCGGCCAGAGTGGCCGAGCGGTTCTAGGCGCTTCAGTCTGGAACCGCGCGACTGCTATGGTCGCAGTTTCGAATCCTGCCTCGGGCATGGATGTGTGTGATGTCCTCAGGTTAGTTAGGTTTAAGTAGCTGTAGTGGACTGATGACCTCAGTTCAGTCCCATAGTGCTCATAGCCACTTTCTACCATTTTTTCATATATTCATGATATTCATCAAACGTCTGATTATTCCGACAACTAAAGACAGAATGTGTAGCAATAACCACGATGTTTAACAGACAGGAGGGCACATTCACATGCATTCGGCGTCTCTTTAATAACTGAAGCCACTACACAGCACTCGTATCTGGGCACAAATGATGATGATGCTTGGTTTGTGGGGCACTCAGCTGCCCGGTCATCAGCGCCTGTAGAAAGTCTTTATCTTTACAAAGTCCAATATCTATACGTTCACGAATGATGATGATGATGCTGAAATGATGAGGACAACACAAACACCCAGTCACCGGGCAGAGAAAATCACGTCGGCCGGAGTGGCCGAGCGGTTCTAGGCGCTTCAGTCTGGAACCGCGCGACTGCTATGGTCGCAGTTTCGAATCCTGCCTCGGGCATGGATGTGTGTGATGTCCTCAGGTTAGTTAGGTTTAAGTAGTTGTAGGGGACTGATGACCTCAGAGCTTGAGTCCCCTAGTGCTCCGAGCCATTTTAACCATTTACCTTGTTTTCACAGGCTATCAGTTTTTAAATAAAAATTCGTCTATGTAATAGAAGGATTTATCGAGGGGAAATAATTTTTGGTGAAATCTAAGACATGCCTGTTGGACACTTTGCCGTGTTAGGCAAGTGCTCGATGCTTTTTATTGTTGTACACTGATCTCCTTTCTGCGGCACTGATACATACATCGACATCATACTCCGCAAGCCATCTGACGGTGTGTCTCGTAGCGTACTTCTGGTCTCACTCAGTGACCTCCACTTGCTTGTTGCACTCGCTAATGGCACGTGCGAAGAATGCTGGTCGCTAAGCCTCTGTATTACCTCTAATTTCTATAATTTTCCGCTAGCGGCTATTATGTCAGATGTCCGTGGGAGGAAAGTCGTCTCTCTAAATTTCAATAGCAATCCTCTCTGTGATGCGCGGCGCCTCTCTTGTAGCGTACGCCACTGAAGTTAGTTGAGCATCTCTGTAACGCCCTCGCGCTGACTCAACGATCCCGTGACGAAACGCGCAGCTCTTCTCTGTACCTTCCCAGTCTCTTCGTTCAGTCCTACCTGTTAAGGACGCCAGACTGATGAACAGTATTGAGGAATCGGTGGAACAAGCGCATTGTCACTTCCTCCGTACATGACCTACATTTCCTTTCCTTCCCATGAATCTCAGACTGGCATATGCGTTTCCCACTATAAAGGGAGTAAATGTACGGCACAAATCGCACGACACATTCCTCACACTTAGAGCAAAGAATTACGTTACATGCACATGGGTCTGCGGACGCTTTGTGTCTGTGTAAAAACTCAGTTTGACCATTAATCATCTACATCTACATCTACATTTATACTCCTCAAGCCACCCAACGGTGTGTGGCGGAGGGCACTTTACGTGCCACTGTCATTACCTCCCTTTCCTGTTCCAGTCGCGTACGGTTCGCGGGAAGAATGACTGCCTGAAAGCCTCCGTGCGCGCTCTAATCTCTCTAATTTTACATTCGTGATCTCCTCGGGAGGTATAAGTAGGGGGAAGCAATATATTCGATACCTCATCCAGTAACGCACCCTCTCGAAACCTGGACAGCAAGCTACACCGCGATGCAGAGCGCCTCTCTTGCAGAGTCTGCCACTTGAGTTTGTTAAACATCTCCGTGACGCTATCACCGTTACCAAATAACCCTGTGACGAAACGCGCCGCTCTTCTTTGGATCTTCTCTATCTCCTCCGTCAACCCGATCTGGTACGGATCCCACACTGATGAGCAATACTCAAGTATAGGTCAAACGAGTGTTTTGTAAGCCACCTACATTTTCTAAGGACTCTGCCAATGAATCTCATCCTGGTACCCGCCTTACCAACAATTAATTTTATATGATCATTCCAGTTCAAACCGTTCCGCACGCATGCTCCCAGATATTTTACAGAAGTAACTGCTACCAGTGTTTTTTCCGCTATCATGTAATCATACAATACAGGATCCTTCTTTCTATGTATTCGCAATACATTACATTTGTCTATGTTGAGGGTCAGTTGCCACTCCCTGCACCAAGTGCCTATCCGCTGCAGATCTTCCTGCATTTCGCTACAATTTTCTAATGCTCCAACTTCTCTGTATACTACAGCATCATCTGCGAAAAGCCGCATGGAACTTCCGACATTATCTACTAGGTCATTTATATATACTGTGAAAAGCAGTGGTCCCATAACACTCACCAGTGGCATGCGAGAGGTTACTTTTACGTCTGTAGACGTCTCTCCATTGATAACAACATGCTGTGTTCTGTTTGCCAAAAACTCTTCAATCCAGCCACACAGCTGGTCTGATATTCCGTAGGCTCTTACTTTGTTTATCAGGCGACAGTGCGGAACTGTATCGAACGCCTTCCGCAAATCAAGGAAAATAGCATCTACCTGGGAGCCTGTAGCTAATATTTTCTGGGTCTCATGAAAGAATAAAGCGAGTTGGATCTCACACGATCGCTGTTTCCGCAATCCATGTTGATTCCTACAGAGTAGATTCTGGGTTTCCAAAAACGACATGATACTCGAGAAAAAAACATGTTCTAAAATTCTACAAAATGTCGACGTCAGAGATCTAGGTCTATAGTTTTTCGCATCTGCTCGACGACCCTTCTTGAAGACTGGGACTACCTGTGCTCTTTTCCAATCATTTGGAACCTTCCGTTCCTCTAGAGACTTGCGGTACACGGCTGTTAGAAAGGGGGGCAAGTTCTTTCGCGTACTCTGTGTAGAATATAATTGGTATCCCGTCAGGTCCAATGGACTTTCCTCTGTTGAGTGATTCCAGTTGCTTTTCTATTCCTTGGACACTTATTTCGATGTCAGCCATTTTTTCGTTTGTGCGAGGATTTAGAGAAGGAAATGCAGTGCGGTCTTCCTCTGTGAAACACCTTTGGAAAACGGTGTTTTGTATTTCAGCTTTACGCGTGTCATCCTCTGTTTCAAAGCCATCATCATCCCGGAGTGTCTGGATATGCTGTGTCGAGCCACTTACTGATTTAACGTAAGATCAGAACTTCCACGGGAGACACGCACAAACAGATCGCACCAGCATACCACTTGCAACTCTTTTTCACAGCAATGAATGTCGGATGTGCTGATGCACTGCTCGAGTGTTGTGTACCATTTCGCAGCCTTCCATAATATCAGCAAGGAGACTCTGAAAGTCTTGTTCTAGGGGTCCATACTCAAGAACTTTCAGATCCCCCCCTCTCCCCCACACACAACTAAATGGTCAGTGGGTTTATGTCCAGAGAGCGTGTAGGGCAGGGAATTGGACCATCATTACCTATCCACCTGTCCCCGAACCTGTTATTTAGAAGCCGACGGACACTGAAATGAGGAGGTTCAAAAATGGTTCAAATGGCTCTGAGCACTATGGGACTCAACATCTATGGCCATCAGTCCCCTAGAACTTAGAACTACGTAAACCTAACTAACCTAAGGACATCACACAACACCCAGTCATCACGAGGCAGAGAAAATCCCTGACCCAGGCTGGAATCGAACCCAGGAACCCGGGCGTGGGAAGCGAGAACGCTACCGCACGAGCACGAGCTGCGGACAAATGAGGAGGTGTTCTGTCGTGAGTGAAGTACATGTTTCATCGCCCAGCTCCTAACCGATCAGGTAGAGCATTCTCTGTGATAATATGATAAATTTGTCCGCTGCACCTGGGTGGATAAAAGTGAAGCCGAACCAGTCACCAACAATGCCGCCCCAAACATTGACAGAAAATCATTGTCGATGACTTGCTTCAACAGTTGCGTGAGGACTGATGTCTGCCCACACATGCCGATTGTGCTAATGTCCAAACTGATCTGGTTGAAAAGACGCCTCGACTGTGAACAACACTGATGCACTAAAATTAGGCCTGGCACTTTGTTGAATAAACCATTCTCCCTTTGCGGTGCCGCCGCCCTCCTAGACCTCTGCCGGTCGAGAGTATCAGGCTTTAAGGCCGCGTGCTCCCTAATACGACGACAAATGGTTTCAAACGTTTTCCTTGTAGGGCCGCCTTCGTCCCGGGAACCTCTCCTGGTACAAACATTACCGTCAGTCGGCCCATATGCCAAATGGGCATCTGCCAACTCTAAATATGTGTACATTGCCAGGAGCCGAGTCTGACATTAAGTTTATGTACAGTGTGTAAACTTTCAGATGGCAGACCTCTCCCTAGTCCCGAATCGGCAGAAGTCGGTAAACGTCGGGAGGCTTCGGTAGGCACGCAGTTTCGACTGCTGCCAACATTACGCAACTGACTGTGTTGTGCGAGGTAGCCATTGCCGTCTGCTTCGTTATTGTTTTGCGCTGTACTGTTCTGCGTGTTTTAATTGTGCAGTTGTGCTAAACATTATCAAAATGAGTGAAGAGGCAGTTGCTGGACCATCTCTGGAGTCGCCAACAAGCCCTAACGGTAGGCCTACGGTTAGAAGGAAACCAGTATTACGCAGCGATGCTCGCAAAATTATATTGGTTTGTGATTGAATGTTGCGAAGGGGAAAGTGGGCAGAAAATATTGCTTCACACCATTTACAAATCTTCAGTGAGAGCTGCTACATACACAGTACAAAGCATGCGTAGCATCGGAAGATTCAAACAGTTTTCCAAGAACCATCCTGGCGTATCACCACAAACGCCTGGCAAGGAAAGGTGAGTTTCCGTTTAAGATATTTTGTTCGCGATCACTTTGAAGGAGCCCCCTATTTCGTCCGAATTACCTTATAGTTCATGTTTCCTTGCTACCATATTGCAATCCGATGAATGGTTTGTTAGCGCATAGTAGACGATTTCACTTTCGTTTACGAACAACATTGAATGCGAGATTTACTTCGAAGCCTTTCGTCTGCTTTCGTGTAAGTGTGACGCGCAATTTGTAGTGCCTTGTCCCCTCCCCCCCCCCCCCCCCCATCCTCTCCTCTCCCGTCGCCAGTCAATGCTTGCTTCCTCCTCTCCCCGCACTCGCCACACAACTCAGCCGCCTTGTAACACTGTAGTTAACACACTACAGTTAAGTCAGTCCGATTGAGTTATAGTTTCATTGACAATTACCACAACCCAACATTTTAGCGTAAATGTTTTACCTTCATAATGTCGTGTACTTGGGTCTTACTCAAGACTAATTGCGTGTTTTCTTGCATAGAATGTTCACTCCTCCTTAAGGTCCAACTGATTTCAAGTCAAGTCCAATGTTCACTAATTCCAGAATGAGATTTTCACTCTGCAGCGCAGTGTGCGCTGATATGAAACTTGCTGGCAGATTAAAACTGTGTGCCAGGCCGAGGCTCGAAATCGGGACCTTTACCTTTCGCGGGCAAGTGCTCTACCAACTGAGCTACCCAAGCACGACTCACGCCCCGTCCTCACAGCTTTACTTCTGCCAGTACCTCGTCTCCTACCTTCCAAACTGTACAGAAGCTCTCCTGCGAGTCCCGAGTTCGCGTCTCGGCGTGGCACACAGTTTTAATCTGCCAGGAAGTTTCGTTCACTAATTTCGTTATTAGATTTCAATTAACCCGTAGTGCACGGTTAAATGGGTCTATCTGTTCCTGTCTCAGTTGATAAAATCAGTTTCTTAAGCCGTGAATCCCGTCACGCAACAAACACTTCTCAACTCGAAAACAATCTCATCACGATCCGCAATATCAATAATTCAGATCAGAACTGCTCTGTTACGTCTGCACTGGATGAGTTCTAGCAAGCGACTTCTTCTGTGGAAGAGCACTGTAGGCGCATTGAATTTCTTCGTTGCGCTTACGACTCTCTTCCACATAAAAGCTATCTCTGATGACATTAGTTTGGACTTAGCTTTTGAGACATTAATTTCACATTTGTCACACGGATGTTTGTCCATTGCTGAAATACGATGGTTCTTCTTTCTCTTTCACTAGCTTACATGTGTTGACAAAACTCTTTCGTGTCAGCTCATCGGCAAAGATGTCGCAACTGCCAAGATAACTTTCCCTACTTCATGTTCTTTCTTAATTGACTTTAAGGTGGTCATTGGGGCGTTTGATTGTTTGAAAGCCTCTCTGCGTGCTGTAATTAGTGTAATCTTGTCCTCACGGTCTCTATGTGAGCCATATGTAGGGCTGGAAATAAATCCCTAGAGTCATCACTTACAGTTCTTACGGTTCTTGAAATTTTGTTAGCAGCTCTTCTCGTTACAGTTTACATCTAGCTTTGTCTACAAGTTCAGTTTTCCTCAGCATGTCTGCGATACTCTCCCATGCATCAAACAAACTTGCGACCGTTCGCGTTGCCCTTCGTTGAATGCTTTCGATATCCGCTGTTATTACAATGTTGTGTACATCCCACACATGTGAGCAGTGTTCTAGAATGCTACACACAAGTGATCAGTAACCAGTCTCCTTTGTAGGCTGACTGCATTTCCCCGGTATTCTACCAATGAACAGAAGTCTACCCACTGCTGAGCGTATGTGATGATTCCACATCACATATCTGCAAAGTGTTAGATCCACGTTTCTGCATGAATTGACCGATACCATCTGTGACTCATTTATCTCACATTCATGTTGTTGTTGTTGTTGTTGTTGTGGTCTTCAGTCCTGAGACTGGTTTGATGCAGCTCTCCATGCTACTCTATCCTGTGCAAGTTGCTTCATCTCCCAGTACCTACTGCAACCTACATCCTTCTGAATCTGCTTAGTGTACTCATCTCTCGGTCTCCCTCTACGATTTTTACCCTCCACGCTGCCCTCCAATGCTAAATTTGTGATCCCTTGATGCCTCAAAACATGTCCTACCAACCGATCCCTTCTTCTAGTCAAGTTGTGCCACAAACTTCTCTTCTCCCCAATCCTATTCAATACCTCCTCATTAGTTACGTGATCTATCCACCTTATCTTCAGTATTCTTCTGTAGCACCACATTTCGAAAGCTTCTATTCTCTTCTTGTCCAAACTAGTTATCGTCCATGTTTCACTTCCATACATGGCTACACTCCAAACAAATGCTTTCAGAAACGACTTCCTGATACATAAATCTATATTCGATGTTAACAAATTTCTCTTCTTCAGAAACGCTTTCCTTCCCATTGCCAGTCTACATTTTATATCCTCTCTACTTCGACCATCATCAGTTATTTTACTTCCTAAATAGCAAAACTCCTTTACTACTTCAAGTGTCTCATTTCCTAATCTAATTCCCTCAGCATCACCCGATTTAATTTGACTACATTCCATTATCCTCGTTTTGCTTTTGTTAATGTTCATCTTATATCCTCCTTTCAAGACACTGTCCATTCCGTTCAACTGCTCTTCCAAGTCCTTTGCCGACAGAATTACAATGTCATCGGCGAACCTCAAAGTTTTTACTTCGTCTCCATGAATTTTAATACCTACTCCAAATTTTTCTTTTGTTTCCTTTACTGCTTGCTCAATATACAGATTGAATAACATCGGGGAGAGGCTACAACCCTGTCTCACTCCTTTCCCAACCACTGCTTCCCTTTTATGCCCCTCGACCTCTTATTACTGCCATCTGGTTTCTGTACAAATTATAAATAGCCTTTCGCTCCCTGTATTTTACCCCTGTCACCTTTAGAATTTGAAAAAGAGTATTCCAGTCAACATTGTCAAAAGCTTTCTCTAAGTCTACAAATGCTAGAAACGTAGGTTTGCCTTTTCTTAATCTTTCTTCTAAGATAAGTCGTAAGGTCAGTATTGCCTCACGTGTTCCAACATTTCGACGGAATCCAAACTGATCCTCCCCGAGGTCTGCATCTACCAGTTTTTCCATTCGTCTGTAAAGAATTCGCGTTAGTATTTTGCAGCCGTGGCTTATTAAACTGATAGTTCGGTAATTTTCACATCTGTCAGCACCTGCTTTCTTTGGGATTGGAATTATTATATTCTTCTTGAAGTCTGAGGGTATTTCGCCTGTCTCATACATCTTGCTCACCAGCTGGTAGAGTTTTGTCATGACTGGCTCTCCCAAGGCTGTCAGTAGTTCTAATGGAATGTTGTCTACTCCGGGGGCCTTGTTTCGACTCAGGTCTTTCAGTGCTCTGTCAAACTCTTCACGCAGTATCGTATCTCCCATTTCGTCTTCATCTACATCCTCTTCTATTTCCATAATATTGTCCTCAAGTACATCGCCCTTGTATAAACCTTCTATATACTCCTTCCACCTTTCTGCCTTCCCTTCTTTGCTTAGAACTGGGCTGCCATCTGAGCTCTTGATATTCATACACGTGGTTCTCTTCTCTCCAAAGGTCTCTTTAATTTTCCTGTAGGCCGTATCTATCTTACCCCTAGTGAGATAAGCTTCTACATCCTTACATTTGTCCTCTAGCCATCCCTGTTTAGCCATTTTGCACAGACGTCTGTATTCCTTTTTGCCTGCTTCATTTATTGCATTTTTATATTTTCTCCTTTCATCAATTAAATTCAATATTTCTTCTGTTACCCAAGGATTTCTAGCAGCCCTCGTCTTTGTACCTACTTTATCCTCTGCTGCCTTCACTACTACATCCCTCAGAGCTACCCATTCTTCTTCTACTGTATTTCTTTCCCCTATTCCTGTCAATTGTTCCCTTATGCTCTCTCTGAAACTCTGTACAACCTCTGGTTCTTTCAGTTTATCCATGTCCCATCTCCTTAATTTCTCACATTTTTGCAGTTTCTTCAGTTTTAATCTACAGGTCATAACCAATAGATTGTGGTCAGAGTCCACATCTGCCCCTGGAAATGGATACTATTTCTTTAAAGTTTTGTGAAGTGCACAATTTTGCATTTCTGAACATATAACGCAAGTCGCCAGTGTTTGCACCACTTTGGATTCTTGTCAAAATCTTACGGAAAATTCATGCACCTTCTTTCAACAGTACTTCAGTTTATAGAACTGCGTCTTCTGCCAAACCTCTAAGGATACTATTAATACTGTTCACAAGGTCATTAATACACAGCATGTACGACAACCATACCAACAATCTTCCTTGGTGCACACCCGAAATTACTTCTAGATCTGATGACAACTCATCATCAAACATAAAATGCTGAGTCGTCCATACCAACAAAATCCTCGGTCCGGTCCCAAATTTCCTTTGTTGCCCTCGTGATCCTCTTATTGACAATAAGCGTAGGGTCATAAATTCAGATTCGGTTCATATTGCGCATAATAAAAGCTCATGGCCAGAGGTGTAATGTGGCAAAGCACCAAGATGCACTTCTCAGCGGTCGTCGAGAGAATCGACAGTTAAAAGAAACCATTGCGGTAAAATACACTCTACGACTAACTATTTGGTAAAGCGTCGTGGCGCAGCGGTAAGCGCTCGGGTTTGTATTCCGAAGATCGCCAGATCGAATCTCACGCCACGCATTTTTTATTATTATATATTTTTTGTAATATATATATATATATATATATATATATATATATATATATATATATATATATATAGTTAAACAAACGAATAAATGTGGCGGTACAATTGGAGATCGAGTGTACCGCCTCCATTTTTCCATATTTTTTAACAGGGTGTACCAAAGCTCTCCCGTCCGCACTGACTTTCGACGATGTTCGATGTTATAAGTTGCGCTAGGGGCCGCATCTACCTTCTTTCGAAGTTAGCAGGCAACTACGCTGCTATGCTGCGCCTCGTTTCGGCCCATTCAACATCTGTCCTTCGAGTGTAACGAGCGATTAACGGAGTTTATATTTCGTACCTGCCACAGCAAATTTGTGTTCCTGGGGTCTCTATTGTAATTCGAACGCTTGATTTACGCTATACGTATTCGTTTCGGAATATCGCTTCTACGTCTTCCGTTAACTATACGTGGTTAACATTATGAAGACAATTAATAACTTTTGTGAAATACAACTTTGTTTCCGGAAAACATAATGTCCGAAGTCGCCAGTTTTTCCACGACAAACGACTTTCAACAACTTATTGTATGCATAATTGTTGCAACTGATTGCCGGGAATTATATATATATATATATATACACATTTGAATTGTTGTTGTTGTGGTCTTCAGTCCTGAGACTAGTTTGATACAGCTCTCCATGCTACTCTATCCTGTGCAAGCTTCTTCATCCCACAGTACCTACTGCAACCTACATCCTTCTGAACCTGCTTACTGTATTCATCTGCTGGTCTCCCTCTACGATTTTTACCCTCCACGCTGCCCTCCAATACTAAATTGGTGATCCCTTGATGCCTCAGAACATGTCCTACCAATCGATCCCTTCTTCTGGTCAAGTTGCACCACAAACTTCTCTTCTTCCCAATCCTACTCAGTACTTCCTCATTACTTATGTGATCTACCCATCTAATCTTCAGCATTCTTCTGTAGCACCACATTTCGAAAGCTTCTATTCTCTTCTTGTCCAAACTATTTATTGTCCATGTTTCACTTCCATACATGGCTACACTCCATACAAATACTTTCAGAAATGACTTCCTCACACTTAAATCAATAGTCAATGTTAACAAATTTCTCTTCTTCAGAAACGCTTTCCTTGCCATTGCCGGTCTACATTTTATATCCTCTCTACTTCGACCATCATCAGTTAGCTGCCCAAATAGCAAAACTCCTTTACTACTTTAAGTGTCTCAGTTCCTAATCTAATTCCCTCAGCATCACCCCTACATTCCATTATCCTCGTTTTGCTTTTATTGATGTTCATCTTATATCCCCCTTTCAAGACACTGTCCATTCCGTTCAAGTGCTCTTCCAAGTCCTCTGCTGTCTCTGACAGCATTACAAAGTCATCGGCGAACCTCAAAGTTTTTATTTCTTCTCCATGGATTTTAATACCTACTCCAAATTTTTCTTTTGTTTCCTTTACTGCTTACTCAATATACAGATTGAATAACATCGGGGAGAGGCTACAACCCTGTCTCACCCCCTTCTCAACCACGGCTTCCCTTTGATGTCCCTCGACTCTTATAACTGCCATCTGGTTTCTGTACAAATTGTAAATAGCCTTTCGCTCCCTGTATTTTACCCTTGCCACCTTTAGAATTTGAAAGAGAGTGTTCCAGTCAACATTGTCAGAAGCTTTCTCAAAGTCTTTAAATGCTAGAAACGTAGGTTTGCCTTTCCTTAATCTTTCTTCTAAGATAAGGCGTAAGGTCAGCATTGCCTCACGTGTTCCAGTATTTCTACGGAATCCAAACTGATCTTCCCCGAGGTCGGCCTCTACCAGTATTTCCATTCGTCTGTAAAGAAATCGCGTTAGTATTTTGCACTTGTGACTTATTAAACTGATAGTTCGGTAATTTTCACATCTGTCAACACCTGCTTTCTTTGGGATAGTAATAGTAAACTGCAGGAGCGTCTATAGAAAGGTCCCAGAACTGCTCTCATTAATAAACGGTCACAACGCCCATATAGTACTAGGGACAGAAAGTTGGCTGAAACCACATGTAAACAGTAATGAAATCCTAAACTCAGATTGCAATGTATACCGCAGAGATAGGCTGGACAGTGAAGGGGGAGGCGTGTTTATAGCGATAAGAAGTGCAATAGTACCGAAGGAAATTGACGGAGATTCGAATTGTGAAATGATTTGGGTGAAGGTCACGGTTAAAGCAGGCTCAGACATGGTAATTGGATGTCTCTATAGGCCCCCGGGCTCAGCAGCTGTTGTGGCTCAGCACCTGAAGAATAATTTGGAAAATATTTCGAGTAGATTTCCCCACCATGTTATAGTTCTGGGTGGAGATTTTAATTTGCCGGATATAGACTGTGAGACTCAAACGTTCATAACGGGTGGCAGGGACAAAGAATCCAGTGAAATATTTTTATGTGCTTTATCTGAAAACTACCTTGAGCAGTTAAACAGAGAACCGACTCGTGGCGATAACATATTAGACCTTCTGGTGACAAACAGACCCGAACTATTTGAATCAGTTAATGCAGAACAGGGAATCAGCGATCATAAAGCGGTTACTGCATCGATGATTTCAGGCGTAAATAGAAATATTAAAAAAGGTACGAAGATTTTTCTGTTTAGAAAAAGTGACAAAAAGCAGATTTCAGAGTACCTGACGGCTCAACACAAAAGTTTTGTCTCAAGTACAGATAGTGTTGAGGATCAGTGGACAAAGTTCAAAACCATCGTACAATATGCGTTAGTTGAGTATGTGCCAAGCAAGATCGTAAGAGATGGGAAAGAGCCACCGTGGTACAACAACCGAGTTAGAAAACTGCTGCGGAAGCAAAGGGAACTTCACAGCAAACATAAACATAGCCAAAGCCTTGCAGACAAACAAAAATTACGCGAAGCGAAATGTAGTGTGAGGAGGGCTATGCGAGAGGCTTTCAATGAATTCGAAAGTAAAATTCTATGTACTGACTTGGCTGAAAAACCTAAGAAATTTTGGTCCTATGTCAAAGCGGTAGGTGGATCAAAACAAAATGTCCAGACACTCTGTGACCGAAATGGTACTGAAACAGAGGATGACAGACTAAAGGCCGAAATACTAAATGTCTTCTTCCAAAGCTGTTTCACAGAGGAAGACTGCACTGTAGTTCCTTCTCTAGATTGTCGCACAGTTGACAAAATGGTAGATATCGAAACAGACGACAGAGGGATAGAGAAACAATTAAGCCCGCTGGTCCTGATGGGATACCAGTTCGATTTTACACAGAGTACGCGAAGGAACTTGCCCCCCTTCTTGCAGCGGTATACCGTAGGTCTCTAGAAGAGCGAAGCGTTCCAAAGGATTGGAAAAGGGCACAGGTCATCCCCGTTTTCAAGAAGGGACGTCGAACAGATGGGCAGAACTATAGACCTATATCTCTAACGTCGATCAGTTGTAGAATTTTGGAACACGTATTATGTTCGAGTATAATGTCTTTTCTGGAGACTAGAAATCTACTCTGTAGGAATCAGCATGGGTTTCGAAAAAGACGGTCGTGTGAAACCCAGCTCGCGCTATTCGTCCACGAGACTCAGAGGGCCTTAGACACGGGTTCACAGGTAGATGCCGCGTTTCTCGACTTCGGCAAGGCGTTCGATTCAGTTCCCCACAGTCGTTTAATGAACAAAGTAAGAGCATACGGTCTATCAGATCAATTGTGTGATTGGATTGAGGAGTTCCTAGATAACAGAACGCACCACGTCATTCTCAGTGGAGGGAAGTCTTCCGAAGTAAGAGTGATTTCAGGTGTGCCGCAGGGGAGTGTCATAGGACCGTTGCTATTCACAATATACATAAATGACCTGGTGGATGACATCGGAAGTTCACTGAGGCTTTTTGCAGATAATGCTGTGGTGTATCGAGAGGTTGCAACAGTGGAAAATTGTACTGAAATGCAGGAGGATCTGCAGCGAATTGACGCATGGTGCACGGAATGGCAATTGAATCTCAATGTAGACAAGTGTAATGTGCTGCGAATACAAAGAAGGAAAGTGTTGTGATTGGCAGGAGAGCCAACCGTATGGTTAAAGGAGGCCGATATGCACGAGTTATAGCTCATGCAGGCTGGCGTGAGTGATTTAAAATGGAATGATCATATAAAGTTGATCGTCGGTAAAGCAGATGCCAGACTAAGATTCATGGGAAGAATCCTAAGGAAATGCAATCCGAAAACAAAGGAAGTAGGTTACAGTACGCTTGTTCGCCCACTGCTTGAATACTGCTCAGCAGTGTGGGATCCGCACCAGATAGGGTTGATAGAAGAGATACAGAAGATCCAACGGAGAGCAGCGCGCTTCGTTACAGGATCATTTAGTAATTGCGAAAGCGTTACGGAGATGATAGATAAACTCCAGTGGAAGACTCTGCAGGAGAGACGCTCAGTAGCTCGGTACGGGCTTTTGTTAAAGTTTCGAGAACATACCTTCACCGAAGAGTCAAGCAGTATATTGCTCCCTCCTACGTATATCTCGCGAAGAGACCATGAGGATAAAATCAGAGAGATTAGAGCCCACACAGAAGCATACCGACAATCCTTCTTTCCACGTACAATACGAGACTGGAATAGAAGGGAGAACCGATAGAGGTACTCAGGGTACCCTCCGCCACACACCGTCAGGTGGCTTGCGGAGTATGGATGTAGATGTAGATGTAGATGTAGAGTATTATATTCTTCTTGAAGTCTGAGGGTACAAGGATTAAATTTTGTGCAGTTGTCCTGGGTCTATAATTATTTTCCTTAAAATAGTACAGTATTTTTTTTGTAGAATGCAAGTAACGTTAGTTTTTTTATAAATTTCCCATTTATTCTTACATTAGATGTTAATCTATTTGGTTATCCATGGCTTAGTTATTTTTATGATAGATTTGGTTCTTTTTTTTATTGGATATCCTGGATAATTGTTTAGGAAACATACTCTCAAATACAGACACAAATTTAGTATGGAGTACACTGAACTTTACATTAACATCTCTTTCTGTTTATAGCTCATCCCATACCATCTCTTTTAACTTACTCTGAAGATACTGAAACCTTTTCTTCATTTATAAGCTTCCCTACTCTGCATGAACGTGCCTCAGATGTGCAAGCTGCCCTATGGTTTATTTCCATTAACTGTTTAACACAATCGGATAACCCATTAACAATTTGGTATGGGTTACTTGTTTCATACTGTTCAGGGTCTATGAAAATGTTATCTATTAGGATCCTGATATGTTTCCGAAGGTGAACTGGGAAATTCAGTACTGAAGCCAGATCGAAACAGCCAAATAATGATTCCAGTTCATTTTCTTCTCAGAATCGTTCAAAAATTCTACTTTGAAATCTCCACAGACCACTAAATGTTTCTTCTCAAAATTGCATCTAGATTTCTGATGAATAGTTCAGAGTTTTCCAGAGAGCTTTGTGGACTGTTAGAGTTTCAAGAGAAGTATGATGCACACGCTTCTAGATTCTGACCCACACAAAAAGTACTTCTATCAATTACTTTGTGTTCAACTTTTACGTATGTTGCAACTCTTATTTTCTCCTTGTTAATTGTAGTCAAAAATGATGTTAGTCTACAATACCAAATATCGTGCTTCTGTATCCCTGTACTTGCAACGCGTTCAAAGAGGTACAGGAAATTTATTACTTCAGAGCTATCCACACGTTTTAGGCGTACAGGAAGAGCATCTACCTTCTTTCCCTGTCCTTAATGTTCTGATGAAACAATTACTTTTATCTTTCAAGATTGTCGGTATCTAAGCTGACAACAGCCTAAAAGAATTTGTTCCTCTGGCTCCAGTAACTATAGGGATTCAACCTCGTATACATGTAGCCCCATCACACGTCCTGCAATATGCTCAACTAACAGTCATGACCCCTCCAAGTAACGTACTGGCTATCATTTGCTTACCTTGATCTCACTCTTGCAGACTCAGGTACATCACAGATATGAGACTCTGATTCAGCAAAAGCAGGCCACTCAGCTCTTTGTTTACACAGCTGTTTCAAATCAAGACTGGTCATGGCGCTTCAAAACCTCTACATACCCCACATAAGTGTGTGCTCTTGCTCCTCCTATCTCTTCCCTCTCACTTCCAGTAAAATATCCCAAGTTCCTTGCCAGGCTGTTACTGTTCTTCCTACTGCAAGCACCTGTAGTCATTCATCAAAATCTCTGCAAAAAACCGGTATGTCTCTTGCACCTGTCTAAGCTTGGTACTAAGTTTCACGATGCCTGTGACATGGTATTCCACGTATAGTTTTCTCTGTAGCATTAATAGAAACCCTTCCCGTGAACGCGACATAGCAACAGGAATCAATTACATTCTGTCTTTTCTCGACGTAGGCTTAAAATAGTTCCTAGGTGTCTGCTGTGCAGTGCTATGCCCATAAACTTCTTGACGCTCTTCCTATTTCAGATGACAAGTCAGGCTGATTGGTAAACGAAATTTGGGATGTGATTTATGAGGGTTTTCTCCTTTTGCATGTCACTTGTCTCTTTTTCACATTTCCAACCGGCTCTTTACCCGTTCAACCTACGTGACTCAAAATACGCCGTTTGTAGTTGTGCCAGAGGATCGAAAATCTTACTTCCCTGCTCTACGATTCACTTTTCGCGACTGCACAATCTACAACTTCACAGGAGGGCCTCATCTGGTACTGTACTGGCCTCGCCGCTACAATCGCCCCAACGAAACACGAACCCATAGTTCTGAGATGTTTCTCCCATACTCACTAGCCTATGGTACGTACACCTTTATCCTATCCTATCCTTTATGCTACTTCTTGCAGTAAATCGAATAAAAGCTAACACGTAGTTAAACGACAATAACGTAAGAGACGTGCAGCTAACTTCTAGACGACAGCCGTTGGTAAACACGAGAATGTATGCACCACAGAGATATGCGCGGAACGTAATTTTTGGATCGAAACGATTTAAGTCCAGTGACTATTACAGATAGGGGTGGAATCTACTCATCGGGAATAATATTGTTGGACCCATTTACCCAAAACGAAACTACCACGGAATATCATTCCAGTTTCGACTTGGATATACTGCCACCATGCCCCTCCACTCTCGAGGGTTTTTGCCCTCCACTAGGAAACAAACATGGTATCTGCGAAGAAGTCCACTCGAGAGAAGGCAAGGCGCCTCTACGACAAACTGATTGTCCTGTGTGACGCAGTCACCGGCTTGTACCGCATCAGTACAACAATACCCCGGTAGTGGCACTGCCGCCCTGTTCCTCTTACCACTCTCGAGGTGACAGATTCGCACCACAGCTAAAGATAGCCCAATTATGGAGACTCATAAAATGTCTGTCATCATATGATCACTCGGTATTTGACGACCACAACACGACAGTCAATACCAGTAACTATGTAGTTGCGTTGCCTCTTGCCCGCCATCTTGAACTTCCACTGTCCAGAGGGTGGTATGGTACATCAAGTCCAGCTGCCACACATTCAATATCCGCTCCAATGATCTCACTGGAATGATGAAATGAAATGATCGTGTGGCATTGTTGGCCGGGAGGCTCCATCTGCGGAAGTTTGGCCACCGAGTGCAAGACTTATTTCAGTCGATGCCACATTGGTCGACTTCTGTGCCGGTGATAAGGATGAAAAAACAATGATGAGGACAACACAACGCCCAGTCCACGAGTGGAGAAAATCTCAACTCCGGCCGGGAATCGATCCCGGTGCCTGCGGCATGGGAGGCAAGCGCGCTGAAACCTAGCTGAGCAGGCGGACACTGCAATGATGTCATTGTGGGATACAAAAATTTCACCCTTACACCATGACAGTAAGACTGCCATCCACCGGTGACACAAGACCTTATAAGCCCGCTAAAGATTTTACCGATTGTTTCCCTATTTTTATCGTACGATTATAAAAAAAAAATGGTTCAAATGGCTCTGAGCACTATGGGACTTAACATCTGTGGTCAACAGTCCCCTAGAACTTAGCACTACGATTATCATTGAAGAATATGTGTATGCCTACAATAACGTATATTTGAGTGACGTTGCTGGCGCTGGTTTCGTATTTAGCGTTTGACGATGCGACTTTGGCTCCAGTGTATTACGAAACGTTTTTTTATATATATGCAAGAGGTATGCCTCGTCATATTTAAGGTGCACAATTTTCACATGTATGCCAGAAATAATGCCCTATTTTATAGTTTTACGCTGTAGACAATCCACTAGTTATATTTCTGTTTTTCTCATATTTCGCAGCAGATCTGAAGACGGGCACGCCTGACTGAAGCCAGTAGTCAGTGGACTTGCAAGTTTGTGACCACGGACGTGAAATAAGAGAAATTTGTTCTACGTTTTCGGGTCACTGTTCCTTTCACGACGACGTCGCAGCTTATTTAACAGATTATAAGGCATTTTTAAGGTGATGCGCTTATGTACGGAGAGGTGCTATCTGAAAAAGGGGCTCATATACCTAGGCAGTCGTTGACGCGATTTTCAAGCGGTGGAAAGACTGGTAACTTGCTTTAAACGTTCAGAAATGTGATATCAGTAAACATCGTGAACTCAGTAAACTCGTACAAAGACCAGAGTGAAACGATTTGGGGAGGTATGAAACGAAACGACCGCACACCTTCAATCGTAATTGTAATAGGAGGCCCAGCAAAGTTCGTCGCTGGCATACTGAGGAAATGCAGCCAGTCTATATATGATCTTGCTTACAAAAGGTTCGTGCGAGCCAACCTGGAATATCATTTGGTTCTATGAAACGGGACAACCAGGGAATTTTGAAATTATACAAAGAGAGTAGCCAAATGTTCACAGGCTTGTTTCAGTTTCGCGAGAGAGTCAAGTGAATGGAGTAAATTCAAAGGTCATTCATCCCATAAGAGCAGACAAGGCAGCAAGAACCAGCACTCCGTTAAGAATCTGCAAGTGTACTACAGTCCCTTAGGGGCCGTTAAGACAAGGTTGAACTAATTAGCACTGGGTAAGTTGAGAAGTAACTCCTCCAGTGCACACTGAGGGTTTAAAAGCGCAAGCAGCCCTGCTATGTAGCACAGTGGGTAGTGCCCTTTGCCAGGCATTTCAAAGTTGTCTCTAAATTATGGACGTGCAAATAAACTTGTTGCCATTGAAATGACGGCGTTTTACTTATTGTGCATGTACGGTACAGTAGGAAAATAAATGATTACATTCGCATGTGATTCGGGAAAGGGAGGGGCGAGTACACAAGGTACAAAATTTAGTATGCAGTGCTGGTACCCATGACGTGCGGAGTGGCTGCAACGCGGTTCGGCATGGATCCGAACTGAACTGGGATGCGAGATGCGGGCCTGTCATCCTGTGCTGCCTCAACTCTGTGCCAGAGCTCCGAGGCTGGTGAGTGGCAGAATGTTGGTCACTCGGAATCCCCGTGACCGGACTTTTCAGTAGGTGAGAGGTGGGAAGAATTTGTTGATCAGGGCAACAGTTCAACAGTCTCTGTATAAGGTTGGTTGGGACAGTACTGGCAGGATACCTACATATGTATAATGGCACGGAGATCTTGAAAACAGAACACAGCTAACAGTCTTAAAGAGTCAGAAATCTACCGGCTGCTCTTGAGTCTACCGACTATGTGTTGTGTACAAAATGGCACCCCACACAATTAGACTATGTTCTGGCCATTTGTGAGATTGATTAATGCTACCTGGGCACCTCTGCTCTCCTTGGCGCCTCCATGCACGGATATGCCCATTGTGGTGATGTGGTCAGAATGGGGACTCGTCTGAAAAGAGGACGCGGTGCCACTCCTGTGTTGAGTGTTTCTGTTGGCTGCACCACTGCCAGCGGGCGTCTCTCTGCTTCCGCCTGAAGGGAAGCCGCTGCAGAGGTCGCTGTGCTGAGAGCTGAAGTGCTGATCATCTGCCTGTGGGAGTGTGGAGTGCAGTTTTTGACATACTGATATTTGTTGAATGCCACGTTTATGGTGTCCCAAATTCAATGGCAGGTAGCGTTGGTAGTAGATGTCATTATATCTTGAAAACGGAACACATCTGACAGGCTTAGAGAGTTAGAAATCTACTGGCTGCTCTATGTGTTGTGTACAAAATGGCACCCCACACAATTAGACTACGTTCTGGCCATTTGTGAGATTGATTAATGCTGCCTGGCTACCTCTACTCTCGTTGGAGCCTCCATGCACGGATATGCCCATTGTGGTGCTGTGGTCAGAATGGCGACTAGTCTGAAAAGAGGACGCGGTGCCACTCCTGTGTTGAGTGTTTCTGTTGGCTGCACCACGGCCAGCGGGCCTCTCTCTGCTTCCGCCTGAAGGGAAGCCGCTGCAGAGGTCGCTGCGCTGACAGCTGAAGTGCTGATCATCTGCCTGTGGGAGTGTGGAGTGCAGTTTTTGACATACTGATATTTGTTGTTTGCCACGTTTATGGTGTTCCAAATTCAATGGCAGGTAGCGTTGGTAGTAGATGTCATTATATCTTGAAAACGGAACACAGCTAACAGTCTCAAAGAGTTAGAAATCTACCGGCTGCTCTTGAACTTACCGACTATGTGTTGTGTACAAAATGGCACCCCACACAATTAGACTATGTTCTGGTCATTTGTGAGATTGATTAATGCTTCCTGGCCACCTCTGGTCTCCTTGGAGCCTCCATGCACGGATTTGCCCGTTGTGGTGCTGTGGTCAGAATGGGGACTCGTCTGAAAAGAGGACGCGGTGCCACTCCTGTGTTCAGTGTTTCTGTTGGCTGCACCACTGCCAGCGGGCCTCTCTCTGCTTCCGCCTGAAGGGAAGCCGCTGCAGAGTTCGCTGTGCTGACAGCTGAAGTGCTGATCATCTGCCTGTGGGAGTGTGGAGTGCAATTTTAGATATTCTGAGATTTGTTGTTTGCCACGTTAATGGTGTCCCAAATTCAGTGACAGGTATTGTTATTAAATCCTATCTGAGTAGTCAGCTTCCTAACGTCAAGATGACTGAACTATGTTTCACAGACAGTTATCTTCTGTACGAAACGTGTGAGACTTTGGAGCCGCCATCCAGTGTGGTGCCGGCCGTGGCACGCCTGATACCGCGCAGCTGGAGCCGTGGACAGCCGCCACCTGCAGAGGGAGGCCCACCAGCTGGCGACAGGGAGGGGAAGAGCGAAGGGTGCGACGGCGCCCTGGAGGCCGTTCGCCGCCTCAGGAACACCACGGCGGGCGAACTCACCAGGAGCCTCGAGAGCCGCATCGCTGCCGACTGCATCCGCGCCTGCTCTCTTCAGGGGTACGTGCGCCACTGGTGGCCTCAACCACTAATCCTACATCCAGTCTCCTCCTCCTCTTCTCAAACTTTTTCTGTATGCTGTCATCTACTTTTTCTTATCTCCGACACTAATACACTCCTGGAAATTGAAATAAGAACACCGTGAATTCATTGTCCCAGGAAGGGGAAACTTTGTTGACACATTCCTGGGGTCAGATACATCACATGATCACACTGACAGAACCACAGGCACATAGACACAGGCAACAGAGCATGCACAATGTCGGCACTAGTACAGTGTATATCCACCTTTCACAGCAATGCAGGCTGCTATTCTCCCATGGAGACGACCGTAGAGATGCTGGATGTAGTCCTGTGGAACGGCTTGCCATGCCATTTCCACCTGGCGCCTCAGTTGGACCAGCGTTCGTGCTGGACGTGCAGACCGCATGAGACGACACTTCATCCAGTCCCAAACATGCTCAATGGGGGACAGATCCGGAGATCTTGCTGGCCAGGGTAGTTGACTTACACCTTCTAGAGCACGTTGGGTGGCACGGGATACATGCGGACGTGCATTGTCCTGTTGGAACAGCAAGTTCCCTTGCCGGTCTAGGAATGCTAGAACGATGGGTTCGATGACGGTTTGGATGTACCGTGCACTATTCAGTGTCCCCTCGACGATCACCAGAGTTCTACAGCCAGTGTAGGAGATCGCTCCCCACACCATGATGCCGGTTGTTGGCCCTGTGTGCCTCGGTCGTATGCAGTCCTGATTGTGGCGCTCACCTGCACGGCGCCAAACACGCATACGACCATCATTGGCACCAAGCCAGAAGCGACTCTCATCGCTGAAGACGACACGTCTCCATTCGTCCCTCCATTCACGCCTGTCGCGACACCACTGGAGGCGGGCTGCACGATGTTGGGGCGTGAGCGGAAGACGGCCTAACGGTGTGCGGGACCGTAGCCCAGCTTCATGGAGACGGTTGCGAATGGTCCTCGCCGATACCCCAGGAGCAACAGTGTCTCTAATTTGCTGGGAAGTGGCGGTGCGGTCCCCTACGGCACTGCGTAGGATCCTACGTGGACCTTCCGCCGACCACTGGCGACAACATCGATGTACTGTGGAGACCTCACGCCCCACGTGTTGAGCAATTCGGCGGTACGTCCACCCGGCCTCCCGCATGCCCACTATACGCCCTCGCTCAAAGTCCGTCAACTGCACATACGGTTCACGTCCACGCTGTCGCGACATGCTACCAGTGTTAAAGACTGGGATGGAGTTCCGTATGCCACGGCAAACTGGCTGACACTGATGGCGGCGGTGCACAAATGCTGCGCAGCTAGCGCCATTCGACGGCCAACACCGCGGTTCCTGGTGTGTCCGCTGTGCCGTGCGTGTTATCATTGCTTGTACAGCCCTCTCGCAGTGTCCGGAGCAAGTATGGCGGGTCTGACACACCGGTGTCAATGTGTTCTTTTTTCCATTTCCAGGAGTGTATACATAATTAAGAACACCTGACCAAACATTGGTCTCTTTCTAGTGGACGTGACGTTCATACCTTTGTACTGGCAGATGGAGCAGCTTGGCTGTGGAAGTGGAAGGGTAGCCCACATTATAGACTGACAACAGTATTCAGGATTACAAGCACTCAAGCTTTAATGATCTTCCAGCAATGAAGGCTCTTAACAAATCTCAATTAAGCAAGGACATAAACTTGGTTACAATTATAAGTTCACCTTCAACCAGTGAATAACCCCAATAAAGAATTACCAATCATTAAAACGTAGAGAAAGGAGTGCTTTACAAGAGTGCTTAAATTGAGTAAAATCATGAAAGCTAAGTTACAATTTTCTATGTTAAGCTTCAACAGGTGAATAACCCCAATAAAGAATTCTCATTTAAATAAAACACAGATAGGAAAATGCCTTACTAAAATGCTTGAATTGTGTAAAAATCATGAAAAGCTGAGTTACCACTTTTCTCACGAACTACTTCACAGCAAATAAACACGTTTGATCTGCTTAACCAGAAGGTAACTGCCAAGTCGAAGTGACCGAAGCCACTCAGAGCGGACGACCGCCCCACCGCCGGTCATCACCCGACATGCGTCACGGCCCAGTGGCCACCGTGCTAAAACAGGCTGGCGTTTCGGTAAGCGGCCGACAGCAACACAGGAGTAACACTGACTCAACGTCCCCTGAAGCGGGAGCAGGCACGGCTGAGTAGCGGCCATACAACCGCGAGCAGACAAATCCCACGCCGCCCGTACAGACGCGGGAAGCGATAGCGAGCGACAAAGAGGCCACGCGCAAAGCGGCAACCGTGCCTACCCCTCCACCACAGAATGTGCCCTGCCTGCTCGTCTATGGTAATACAACTTATAGCACAAAAGAAACGATTTAATAATGGCATTAGTTCAACGGAACATCACTTAACTGTTGGGTCCAGTAAAGATTTACCCACGGATTTACCTTCAAACCAACTTCCGGACCACAGGCGGAAATTAGTAAACTTGGCCTAAGTTTTCACCGGACCGATAAACAAGAAATCAAATTAAACAGTTGCCAAAAATACGGTCACGATACGCAAGCCCTTCAAGACCTTGCTATCTTACAGTTATTAACGGCGAGACATACACAAATGAATGACGAGAAATTCACCATTTAAAGCAAAAACACACCTCAAAGGTTAAATTAATTAATCTGCGGACAAGCCAGTCACTGAAAGCTCAGTTCCACAAGATTAGGGCTAACCTCAGTCGGCAGCAACACATTTTTGTGCGTGATAACTAGATTGCCCCAACAGGGCTCCAAAACCCAAAACAACAGGTCACACGTCAGCTGTCTTGTTCTCGGGTACTAGGCACCACCGGGCAAAGACAATCGCGACGAAAAAAAAAATCTCTGAAATTACAGCTGCCTGCAGCAAAACAAATGAGTCAGGGTGCACGAACGTAAAGCGCAAGCCACTGTTCCAGCCGGAGCGTAACCTGTTCAGTGCACATACGGACAGAACAACACACGTGGGCATAAAGGGAGCAGCAGATGCGTACCGAGCAAACTGTACGGCGCCAAAATAGGACCACAAACGGAGCCCTGCTCCCGGAGCTGGCGTCTGCTCTCTGGACTGCCGCAGCTCTCTGTCCCCCGGAAAGCGATGCCGACTGCCGCCTCGCTCGACGCTCCCTTCTCGGCCGTGCACGACAACGCTTCTCTCGTCGCCTCAGAGTGCGGCCGCAATGTCCGTTCTCCACTGCTGTGCGCCTCAGACTCTCCTTACTCGCACTAACTCCCCCGTTAGGACCCGCTCCGACACGAGGCGCTCGCGATCGCACTTAGAGCCAACCTCAACCAGAGGAGTCATCGATAGCGTCTTGCGCCCGAGAGCCGCGCCACGGCTCAACCTTGTTTAGACGGCTTCTAGCCTCCTTAATGACCTGTATTAGACAGAGGACTTTATAAGTTTTGCCAGGTATGTCGCATACAGCTGAAGGCACTCATTGATGATTTGATCCTGGAGAGCTACCAATCTGTGGATATGCTATCCTACAGCTGCTTTTCCAAATGGCACCACACACTCACTACAACATTAAGATCAGGTGATGTAGAGAGCCTGCTGGTAGGTGGTGGGGTGTGTGAGTGTTTGTCAAATCCTGAACATGTGGGTGATGTCCTAAGAAAAAGGGTGTTGCCGTCTTGCGAGATGTGAGCAATGACGGCATACTCATCATGAATACGTAGCAGCTAGTGCAGCTCTTGGCCGCTGAAGATGTTGAGATAATCATCCTGGTTCAGGTTGACACTCCAGGTGGAATGCCTCATGTGGCTATCAGTGCAGCCGACACCCCACATCATCCACCCCACATCATCCATGCCTCCACTCAGATGCTGTCCAGTTCCTGCCTGTGGTAGCTCGCCCAACTCGAACAACTCCAGTTGGAAAGATCACATAGATAATATTGTGGGGTCGGCGAGCCAAAGGTTGCGTTTCATTGGCAGGACACTTGGAAGATGCAACAAGTCCACTAAAGAAACAGCTTACACTACACTCGTTCGTCCTCTGTTACAATATTGGTGCACGGTGTGGGATCCTTACCAGGTGGGATTGACGGAGGACATCGAAAGGGGTGCAAAAAGGGCAGCTCGTTTTGTATTATCACGTAATAGGGGAGAGAGTGTGGCAGACATGATACGCGAGTTGGGATGGAAGTCATTAAAGCAAAGACGTTTTTCGTCGCGGCGAGATCTATTTACGAAATTTCAGTCACCAACTTTCTCTTCCGAATGCGAAAATATTTTTTGAGCCCAACCTACATATGTAGGAATGATCATCAAAATAAAATAAGCGAAATCAGAGCTCGAACAGAAAGGTTTTTCCCGCGCGCTGTTCGGGAGTGGAATGGTAGAGAGATAGTGTGATTGTGGTTCGATGAACCCTCTGCCAAGCACTTAAATGTGAATTGCAGAGTAGTCATGTAGATGTAGATGTAGATGTCGTGTCTCATTGTGTACCGCTGTTAGCAACTGCCTTCAGCGGGGCATCCTGCTCGAAATGCCCACACTCCACAATTCCCTTCGTGATGAATGCTCTGTAATATGTTGAGATGAGCTTTCATTCACTGACACCACCAGTTTGTGTCAGCTTTGAAACACATAGTCATTGACTTAAAGCGGCATTCTTTCCGGCCCCTGTCAGCAAGAATCTTTTTACTGCCAGTGTTATTATGATGTGTCACATCACAGCGAGTGTTACATCATGACCTGCGGGCACTTCAGCAGTTCTCTCTTCCGGCACCTGATCCTGGATATGCGAAGACGTCAGCTTCGGCGTTTTGATAGGAATGTTCCCAGCAACTCCTTGGATGTAGACGTGAAGGTCTCAGGTATCAAATGTACTGCTCACCATTCCGTTCACTTGAGTGAACTATGTTCGTATAATACAAGTGGACATAAAGCACAGCTGACACTGACTACAGAATTAAAAAAAAAGTAGCTTCAGTTTGCAAAACTATCCTCAGATCCTTCTTTTGTCTTGCCTACTGCGACCGGCTGCTACATTTGTTATAAAATATGTTCAAATTGACCACCGACAATCTCGTAAGGTATCTGAGCTTCTCTGACGTTGGTGCGTGGACGCCCAGCTCGTTAAACGAAAGCATGCACGATATTTGTGAATTGGTACCACATGCGGCATAGGGAACTCACTTTCTGTTAGAGTATTATATTTTTACAGAAACGAACTGCTTTGAAATGTTGTATAATGCCACGTTAAACCGTGTTCAGTGAAGCTCTGGCGCTGTAGATCATGTTTTAATTGTAAATGTAGTTTGATTCAGTCTTTAGGTGGTCCCTTTCGTGACAGGTAATAATCCACATTCGGTCACAAAAGTACAACCTGTTCTCACATGTAAATCAACTACCACTGTATGTGTTGTACGCCAGCAAGGACGTTATTTGTTCATAAGAAACTCTATGTATCCTGTTTCATTCTACATCTTAGCTCATAAAGCGTAAAGGAAACGCCACTTTCCTCCAGAACATGATTTACTGCGTTATTCATAACTGGAATCTCTAACTATAATCATTAACATGAGAAACGACTACAAAGCTGTCTGCTACATTTGTTAGGATGTCCTTAACTTAAAATATCATCAGAAAAAGAAAAGTCTGTAACATCTCAAGTTCCGTAGATCATATTGACTATAAACATTTTGATGTATAACATCTCATTTGAAGATGTATATAACACATTTGTTTTTAATTAAAAGAAACTATTCGTATGGGTAAACGGTTTTCGTTTGCAGGGATTTTCTGTAAAAATGTTTAATTTTTTCGCTGTTCAAGGTTTTATCTATGGAAAAGAAGGAATTAAGGAGAAATACCTTGAGTATTCATTTAAAAACACTCCGATTGCCTTACATTTTACTTCAAGGGGTTGGTTGTGAAAAAGTTATACAGATGCATATTGTACCTCTCTCTGTGTCAAGGTTTGATTCATTGAAGTGCAAAAAAAAGATCATTTTTCCTTCTTGTGTATTACTGGTGCAGATCTCTGTTACTCTCAAATTCAGGTGGATTGTTTATAACAAATTTCATAAGTGAATAAGTCTACTATGCGGATCTGGTTAACATTCCCAGCTGCTGAACGAGATGAGTGCATGATGTACATGTGTGAAGCCCACACATAAGTACTTTGTTTTATGCAATGAGTATTTTTGTCTAAGTGAGGAGTTAACCAAGAATATCATCTTGTAAGTCACCAGTGAATGCAAAAATACAAAATATGTCAACTTACTAACGTCATGTCCAAAAACTTCGCAGTTATGCTCATGGCAATATCAGCTAACTTTTTAGCTTCTCTACTACATGGTTTATTTAAGTTTAAATTTTCATCAGTATGCATACTCAAGAACTCAACACTTTCTACATTTACTATTACTTCTTGCTGGTATACGAGGTAAACAGGTGGGGGGATATTTTTACAGTTTAAAGCTGAATGAGCTGTGTTTTTTTTTTCTTTTAAATTTTAAAGTCATCCTATTTGTCCAAAACAAGTCAATAACTTTCACAAAAACTTAAATTAACAATTTTTCTGTTGATGCTTCGTTGCTTGACTTCGCAACAGTGGTTGTATCATCTGCAAACAGAGCTAACTCTGTCTCCTGATGCAAATAAAATGGTATATCGTTAACATCAAGCAAGAAGACTGGGGAGTACGTTTATCAATTAATGATACCCATAAAAACTTGATAATTATTGCACAAACAGCCCTGTCTGTGAAAATGGAACAATACTTATCCAAAGAATAAAACTGTACAATAAACTGCCTCAGGAGATTAAAGATTGTTTAAAAAGCGGTGAATAACTGTGTGTTAACCAATATGCTTTATTACTTAAGTATCTCAGGGTAGAATTTTACTAAGCTATGAAAAGCAACTAAATAATAAATCAACTTTATCTTTGACGAACGTTTAAGTGCCAATGACTGTTTATTCAGTACATATTCAGAAAACGGCAACTAGTCAGGTTTTTGAAGTATTTGTCCAGCAGCTTCCACTGTGGTTGCCGATAGTCTACAGATCTCACACTTTTCACTGGACACGACTCCACATACCGACTGTCACGATACATCGCCAGCATCCAGCATTCGCTGTATAACTGGTGCTTGTTACTAAGATTTTCATGCAAAGATGTAACATCACACGCTCATAGGTATTGCTTGTTTTTCTTTATATATAATACAGTCAATGTGTGGGTAAACATGAGATCAGATCTGGCATCAATATGAACATGCAAAAATGAAATAAAGTTATATGTGGAGTTAACATAGAAAAACAAAACTTGAAAGTGAACTGCTGACTTAGCTCTGCTCCTAAATTAACATCGTCTGGAATTACCGTAAAACCAGATCTGGTTTATTGTAGCTAACATAATAATATTAATAAGAGTATGAAATTATTCTAACTATAGAAGGTTTGTATGTTTAGTTACGTAGTTCAATATTTATTCTCGGCTGCGCTATTGACATAGATTGACTCTATTTTGTATCTAAAAGGGGGAGCGGTATGGGTAGGGTGGTTGATTGATTAGATGTTTCGACCTAGTTTGGCTTCGAAATTCTGAAGGACAAATTTATTTGTTGACTTATTCTGCTAATTGAATAGGTGGTCTGTTACTATATGGGAGCTGATAAAGATTTCAGTTTCATGTATAATGTCACTGTTAGCAAACCTGGAGCTGCTGCTATACAGGTTCTAGGCGCGCAGTCCGGAACCGTGCGACTGCTACGGTCGCAGGTTCGAATCCTGCCTCGGGCATGGATGTGTGTGATGTCCTTAGGTTAGTTAGGTTTAAGTAGTTCTAAGTTCTAGGGGACTGATGACCACAGCAGTTGAGTCCCATAGTGCTCAGAGCCATTTGAACCATTTTTTTTTTTTTTTTTTTTTTTTTTTTTGCTGCTATACAAGGTGAGTCACCTAACGTTATCGCTGGATATATTTCGTAAACCACATCAAATACTGACGAACCGATTCCACAGACCGAACGTGAGGAGAGGGGCTAGTGTAACTGGTTAATACAAACCATAAAACAAATGCAAGGAAGTATGTTTTTAACACAAAGCTACGTTTTTTTAAATGGAACCACGTCAGTTTTGTTAGCACATCTGAACATATAAACAAATACGTAATCAGTGCCGTTTGTTGCAGTGTAAAATGTTGATTACATCTGGAGATATTGTAACCTAAAGTTGACGCTTGAAACCTCCGACGTTCAGTTGCGTGTTGTGACAAACACGGGCCACGGTCGGCGATCAGCATCTGCAGGGACATGTTTACAATGAGGACCGTGTTTACGAGTGTGGCTTTAGTGCACTGTTGTGGTTTGGTCTAGCTGTCGCAGTGTCCGCATGTAGCGCTTGCTGCTATTGTTATTCTCCATTCGTCTCCGCACGCAGACCAACTGTAGTACACCGTGTTACCAGACGTCTGTGATAGTGTCGTGTTGTAGGAACTGTGACGACGGTGTAATCGAACTCTGAAAAGGCGGAGATGATACTCATCTACTGCCAGTGTCGACGAAATGCAGCTGAAGCCTGCAGGGTGTATGCAGAACGGTACCCGGACAGAGAGCATCCAACGTGCCGTACATTGCAAAACATCTACCGCCGACTGTATGCAAACAGGTGGGGTCGTAGCACGCAAACGGGTCCGTAACAGGCCCGTCACAGGAGAAGCGGGTGCAGCTGGTGTGTCAGCTGCTGTTGCCATGAACCCACACATGAGTACACGGGACATTGCGAGAGCCGGTGGACTGAGTCAAAGTAGTGTCATGCGCATATAGCATCGTCACCGCTTTCACCCGTTCCATGTGTCGCTACATCAGCAATTACATGGTGACGACTTTAATCATCGAGTGCAATTCTGTCAACGGGCATTAACAGAGAATGCGTTGCAGTTCTACCTGTTTACCGATGAAGCGGTTTTCACAAACCACGGGGCAGTGAATTAACGGAACACGCATTACTGGTCCGTGGACAATCCTCGCTGGCTCAGACAGGTAGAGCGACAGCGACCGTGGACTGTAAATGTATGGTGCGGAATCACTGGCGACCACCCCATTGGTCCTCACTTCATTGCAGGGGCCCAAACAGCTGCAACATACATCGCGTTTCTACAGAATGATCTGCCAGCGTTGCTCGAAAATGTCGCACTGGAAACGCGTCGACGTATGTGGTATCAGCATGATGGTGCACCTGCACATTCCGCAATTAACACTAGGCTGACCCTTGACGGGCGTCTCATAGGACGTGGAGGACGCATAAATTGGCCAGTCCGTTCTTCTGATCTTACACCTCTGGACTTCTTTCTGTGGGGTACGTTAAAGGTGAATGTGTACCGTGATGTGCCTGCAACCCCAGAGGATATGAAACAACGTACTGCGGCAGCCTGCGGCGACATTACACCAGATGTACTGCGGCGTGTACGACATTCATTACGCCAGAGATTGCAATTGTGTGCAGCAAATGATGGCCACCACATTGGACATCTATTGGACTGACATGTCGGGACACACTCTATTCCACTCCGTAATTGAAAACGGAAACCACGTGTGTACGTGTGCCTCACCCCTCATGGTAATGTACATGTGCGTCAGTGAAAAAGACCAATAGAAAGGTGTTAGCATGTGGACGTAATGTGCTGTTCCAGTCTCTTCTGTACGTAAGGTCCATCACCGCTCCCTTTGGATCCCTACGTAATTCGGTGCTCTCCGATACACACGATCCAACAGCTGTGGAGTGGTACTCAAGCGTCGACTTTAGGTTACAATATCTCCGGATGTAATTAACATTTTACAATGCAACAAACGGCACTGATTACGTATTTGTTTATATGTTCAGGTGTGCTAACAAAACTAACGGGGTTCCATTTAAAAAACCGTAGGTTTGTGTTAAAAAACATACTTCCGTGCATTTTTTTATGGTTTGTATTAACCAACTAGCCCCTCTCCTCACGTTCGGTCTGTGGAATCGATTCGTCAGTATTTGATGTGGTTTACGAAATATATCCAGCGGTAACGTTAGGTGACTCACCATGTATACAGCTGGCACAGTGAGTTTGTTGGGCAAGATGTGGCGAAGCTGGATTTGTTCAGGTGTGCAGACGGAGTGCATCCAGATGCTCATTCAATCTTGTTGTAAGGATGCTACCAGTTTGTGCAATGCAGAAACGTGGCCGTGAGTTTCAAATGGTACAGACCTGACTTTTTAATATTGCTGCATAGCGGTTTTGGTGCTGTGGATGATCTCATTTGGATTTGATGAAGAAGCTTGTTTTTGTGTTGTATGTCTTTTTGTTTATAAGTAAATAATAACGCAACTTCATACTGTGTTATGTTTTTACGAGAAACGTTATACCAAAGTTGTGCAAAGGGAAGCACTAACATCTTTCTGAGGTGAGCATCTCGTTCATTATGAAGGGATGCTGTCTCAGGTTTGCAGGGAAGCTGTTGTTCATGATTTCAGTCTATGGCGAGCAGGTGGGGCGTGCAGTTACTGCTGCCAAGAAATCAATCAACGAACAGTGCAGCACAAGTTGTTTACGTAATGGAATAACTTTTACTCCACCAGTGCGATTCTCTTGGTTTTCTGCGGAACATGTAAAATGTAGGACGAGAAAACGAAGGGCTTTGGAATTGTGGCATTTGTACTCAAAACGCTGTAACGAACATAATTCGTTAATAGCACATTCTGTCGTTCACATTGCTGTCTGGCATTTGTAGTTAAGCTGCTATCTCAGTACTGAAGATGGCCGACAGTGACAGACACCATGGTTGTCACAACGTTTGTGGTACAAACGTCACAATTTCAAAAATATACTCATCCTCATATGACAGTTTGCTCTTTGTTGGGCAGAAAAACAGGAGTAATGGTGGCGAAACATCGCCGAATGTGTTATAACTCTGACATAATCTCTGTCCACAGTCGAGTTTGTGCCACTGATGAACAATGAGGAGCTGAACGAATTATTGTGTTCCAACCGGGGAATGGCTATAATGCTCCTCCCTTTTTCCCCTGCATGCAGATGCTAAGATCAGAACCTGCACTGTTAACTAATTAGGAACCATTTAGTTCATAATGAATCTGACTTGAAAGTACAATCTACTGAAGAATTTTCTTTTATGGATGTCTGGTTGTTGACAGAAGCTATTCGGTGCCCAACGCTTCGTCTTATAATCTGGAAATGACGTCGGAGACTGTCAGCTCAGCACGTAAAGAGACGTGAGAAGGAAACTCACCGAGATATAAATTCTGATAATATAAGCACTCCGTCTTCAGGAGACGAGTGGCCAACCGGGACCATCCGACCGCCGTGTCATCCTCCGAGGAGGATGCGGATAGGAGGGGCCGTGGGGTCAGCTGACCGCTCTCCTGGTAGTAAGATGTCTAACATTCGTGGTGGTGTCTGTTTGTCTTATATCGTGTCTCCCTACCACTTTCGCGCAACGACGCTCTGAGCGTGTTTTTTAGGGAATTGACTAGTTTGAACCTGGGACCTGTTGCTGATAAGGAGACGCCAGACCACACATGACATGTAGAGTTCAGAAGAGTTCAGTGAGACTAGCGATGATATAACCAAATACTTAATGATTTCAGCGTCGGCTCCACTGCACTCCCTGTAAAAGAATCTTAATACTAACTAAATTTAGTGGAAGGGGTTCAAGGCTTTCCTATTTTTAGTTAGGTGGTAAAATAACGTCGAAAAAGCAGTTTAGTTTACAATTGGAAATTTTATTCTACTCACAAAACATTGTTTATAAATTGCACTATTGATAAAAGGAAGTGTTTTAATACAGGATGGTAAAAACCAACTGCGTTCAACAAAAATGTGAACGAATATTCCCTGAATGGGTTTCCAACTTCTACAATGGATCGAAGGATGACCTATGCCGTATCACATCTATAATCTAGGTTTAAATTAAGTTTCACAAAAGAGAAAACTATCAAAAATGGTCTACAGTGACCCTCAATTATCTTTATTTACTTATCTAACTTGCCGTAAATTACAGTGGCTGATATGGCTTCTCAATAACTATATAACAGAAAAATCATCGCGTTTCAGATTTTTACTTCAAGTGGCAAATGTGAACACCATGAGTTTTAATTGACGATCGACACTAGTATTACGCAAAAAGGGGGTGTAACAGATGAGACTTCTGCAGTTCTGGGTGAAGCTTTATGCGCTGTTATGCGGCATCGCGTGCGTTCATTACCTTGTCGTTGGTTAGGCAGCTACAGGGGGGCAGAGGCCGGCGCTGCAGCCATCCAGCTCGCCGTCTCCAAACTAACTAACTTCTCCTAACTTCTCCTTACTACCATTTACCGAAATTGGTTTAAAAAAACTATCTGGCAGTGTTTTCATCTGACCAGTCCGGGTCTCAATGTTAACCTTAAGCTCTGCCTACAAAAATTCTGTCTATCCAATGAGAAACGTTATACATGTCGTGGTGGGGCAATGTTTTTAAAGTTTGCAACGTAACAGAGACGCGAACAAGTCTCACGCTAAAACTTGCAGCTGGCGTTGTCCTAGTGGTTAGCTGGTGACGTGGGTGTCCAGTCCGTCCCTTATCGTAGGGCCTTCTAGCTTAACACGGTTCTGCTCTCGGCTTCTGTCCTCGTTTCTCCCCTCGGAACTGCGTCTGTGTCACGGTGGGAAGGTATGACATGCATTTACACATTCTTGCGTTAGTCTGTGGTATTCCATTTGCTTACCCGTTACTCGTATTACTTTGGTTAATTTAATGTCACGATTTATTCGGAGCTATGTGACATACTACAGGATTTGCTTATCATGTCAGGGTTTTCATGGAAGGTGTTGGATTTGCCTGACACCTTACAGATGGTATTCTCGACTGAAGCCGCTACTATTCGGTACAGTAGCTCCTCAATTGGCATCACGAGGCTGAGTGCACCCCGAAAAACAGCGCATGGCGGCTTGGATGGTCACCCATCCAAGTGCCGACCACGCCCGATAGCGCTTAACTTCGGTGATCTCACGGGAACTGGTAAATTCTGATAATATAAAATTAAATGTACAATATGCGTGGCGGTAAAACTCAGAAATGAGGTACCAGTACGATGAAAGGACTTATAAGGTGTCGTAGCCCTCTATCGCCCATCCATGAAGAAGGTTCCTGTTTTTACGTAAAGAGTGTGTTTTTGAAGATAAAAAGGCTGGAAAGTTTCTCCGTTTTGAAATTTCTAGAACATTCCAGAATATTCGAGAGTATTGGAGAACATTCCAGAACATTCGATAGCATTCGAGTGCGTTCCACAACATTCCAGAATGTTCCACAATGGTGCGGGATGTTCTGGAATCTTTGGGAATAGTCTGGAACGTTCGAGAAGATTCCAGAATGGCTCATACGATAATGATGTTCCTCCTGAGCTGGAGCATGTCCTTGCTGTGTCATAGTTTAGGAAGAATGTGTGGACAGGCACTCTTGTATTTCAAACTTACTCAGCAAACTCGCATACAGGAATCGCTCAGTCAAATACGCTGAGTCATCTGTAACGACCTGTACACCTCTATCAGACGAAAATGTGAAAACTGGGGACTGGGCTAGTTATGCTTTCACTATTTCTGTTCTAGAAAATAACATCAAGTTTTAGAATAACATTTGTTACACCAGGTGACTCCATTTTGTTTGGAAAGGTTGGACCACACGGCATGGAACGTGGACACGCTCACGACGGACCACCTTAGGCATACAGTCCTCTCCCAGTTGCTGCACGCTGTTCGGCGCATCACAAAAGTCATGACCATCAGGAACGTCTTAACTCACAGACTTCCATGGAAATTAAGGAACACTAACAAAACTGGTGAGTATATTACTTGAAAATATGTTACTGTTAAATGAACCGTAGTGTGCTCATTAAGGTATGCCATGAAGATCATCTCGCCTACGATAATGGGGACGTACCTGATGAGCCTGCATTCGATGTGATGCCTGCGTGCCAATAATAGTACGCAGATAGCACTAGTAACAATAACGGCACTGGAGGATAAAAGCCTAATCTACTGATCACGGGGTTGCACTTCTGGTATCTGCTACACTGAACAGAAAGAGGAAAGTTGAAAACGAACTTCAGTGCACGTCAGATAAGCTCACTTCACCAAGAGTTGGTCTACCTCCGTGAGGTTCATTCTGACACCACAGTACGTCAACCGCCTCTGGCCTTGATAACAGGTGTCTTCAGGTGCGCCACATGCAGCGGAGGTCACTCACTGGACCCCACAGAGCCGACGGACTGCGGGGATGTTGACTACTACGTTTCTCACGCTGGTCCCGAAGATTTTCTGTGAGGCTCTTCAAATGGTTCAAACGGCTCTAAGCACCACGGGACTTACCATCTGAAGTCATCAGTCCCCGAAACTTAGAACTACTCGAACCTAAGTAACCTAGGGACACCGCACACATCCATGCCCGAGGCAGGATTCGAACCTGCGACCATAGCAGCAGCGCGGTTCCGGACTAAAGCGCCTGGAACCGCTCGGCCACAGCGGCCCGTTGCGATGCTCTCATGGCCAGCTACTTCAGTATTTCAGACAGTTGAACCACCAGAACACCAGTTTTAACGTCAGCCAAATCCAATACATTCTTGTTGTTGTGGTCTCCACTCCTCAGACTGGTTTGATGCAGCTCTCCATGCTACTCTATCCTGTGCAAGCTTCTTCATCTCCCAGTACTTACTGAAACTTACATCCTTCTGAATCTGCTTAGTGTATTCATCCCTTGGTCTCCCTCTACGATTTTTACCCTCCGCGCTGCCCTCCAATGCTAAATTTGTGATCCCTTGATGCCTCAAAACATGTCCTACCAAGAGGTCCCTTTTTTTTTGTCAAGTTGTGCCACAAACTCCTCTTCTCCCCAATTCTATTGAATACCTCCTCATTAGCTATGTGATTTACCCATCTAATCTTCAGCATTCTTCTGTAGCTCCACAATTCTAAAGCTTCTATTCTCTTCTTGTCCAAACTATTTATCGTCCATGTTTCACTTCCATACACGGCTACACTCCATACAAATACTTTCAGAAACGACTTCCTCACACTTAAATCTGTACTCGATGTTAACAAATTTCTCTTCTTCAGAAACGCTTTCCTTGCCATTGCCAGTCTACATTTTATATCCTCTCTACTTCGACAAATTGTAAATAGCCTTTCGCTCCCTGTATTTTACCCCTGCCACCTTTAGAATTTGAAAGAGAGTATTCCAGTCAACATTTTCAAAAGCTTTCTCTAAGCCTACAAATGCTAGAAACGTAGGTTTGCCTTTTCTTAATCTTTCTTCTAAGATAACTCGTAACGTTAGTATTGCCTCACGTGTTCCATTTCTGCGGAATCCAAACTGATCTTCCCCAAGGTCCGCTTCTACTAGGTTTTCCATTCGTCTGTAAAGAATTTGTGTTAGTATTTTGCAGCTGCGACTTATTTAACTGATAGCTGGGTAATTTTCACATCTGTCAACACCTGCTTTCTTTGGGATTGGGATTATTTATTCTTCTTGAAGGCTGAGGGTATTTCGCCTGTCTCATACATCTTGCTCGCCACATGGTAGAGTTTTGTCATGACTGGCTCTCCCAAGGCCGTCACTAGTTCTAATGGAATGTTGTCTACTCCCGGGGAATTGTTTCGACTCAGGTCCAAACAGGTCTTTTACATGCTCACTTGTTTATTTTAGCTTATTTATTCCCCCTGCTACTGCATTGTCACTAACTGTTTTTGCTAGACAATTTGCGGAACTTTACCAGCAGTTTTTGCCTAACAGCCTATTGGGTACAGTTTAAATCATAACTCGACGTCCTGTGGCTGCACGAAAAGCATTATTCAACATGGTGGCGTTGCTGTCGGGGTTCATCCGAGCTATAATCCGTAGGTAGCGGTCATCCACTGCAGTAGTAGCCATCGGGTGGCCAGACCGCGGCATCTCATCCACAGTTCCTGACTCTCTGTATCTCCTCCATGTCCGAACAACATCGCTTTGGTTCACTCCGAGACGCCTGGATACTTCCCTTGTTGACAGCGTCTCCTGGCACAAAGTAACAATGCGGAAGCGATCGATCCGCGTTATTGACCGTCTGGGCATGGATAAACTGCAGACAACACGAGCCGTGTACCTCCTTCCTGGTGGAATGACTGGAACTGACCGGCTGTCGGACCCCCTCCGTCTAATAGGCGCTGCTCATGCATGGTTGTTCACATCCTTGGGCAGATTTAGTGACATCTCTGATCAGTCAGAGGGATTGTGTCTGTGATACAATATCCACAGGCAATGTCTGTCTTCAGTAGCTCTGGGAACAGGGGTGATCCAAAACTTTTTTTGATGTGCGTACATATAGAAGGGAACGGACAGCTGGAAAGAGTATATTCGAGGCCCCTGCAAGAGGGACGACTTGATGGAAAAAGAAATGGGAATCGCAAACGAAGACATGCGCGTGCCAGCATAAGAGTAAGAGTTGAACAGGGCTCTGCAAGACATTCGATGAAGAAGGGACAGATAGGATTCCTTCTGTATTTCGGACATCATTAGAGAAAGTGATAATGAACTACAACTTAAGTTGGTGTGTAGAATTTTATGAGACTATAGATGTACTGTCAGACTTCAGTTAAAACAGTATGCGCACTATCTTGAAGGCAGCAAGTTCAGGTAAGTACTCGAATTATCACGCAATCACCTTAACATCTCACGCATCCACGCTGCTGATTAGAATATTGAGAAGTGGAGTGGGAAAGAAAATTGACAATTTGCTATAAGACGAGCCGTTTGGCTTTTGGAAAGATGGAAGCACCAGAGAGGCAGTTCTGACGTTTGAGTTGATGATGTGGACAAGAATGAATAGAAACAAGATCTGTGTATAGAATTTGTTGACGGAGAAAACGGGATCGACAATGTAAAATGGTGCTAGTTGTCCTAAATTCTGAGAAAAATTGAAGTAAGTTATGAGTAAATACGAGTAATATACAATATGTACAAGAACAAAGAGGGGACAGTAAAAATACAAGACCAAGAACAAATTATTGTCTCTTCTGATTGTCGGTGCTGTCCATATGCTCCTTTGTTTCCCTAATCCTGCGCAGATCCTTATCATTTTTTGTCTTATCAGTCTACCAAATTTTCAACATTCTTCTGTTACAACATTTTTCAAACCCTTAGATTCTGATATTTTCTGGATATCCCGCATTCTATGATTCACCTTCTAAAAATCCTGTGCTCCAAACGTATTTCTACATTCTCAGAGACATCTTACCCAAATAAGGCCAATGTTTGTTACTAGTAGACATCTTTAGTCCGTAAATGCCCTCTTTACCTTTTCTAGGTTGCTTTTTATGCCTTCCTTAATTCGTCCATCATGTGATATTTTGCTTACAAGGTTGCACAATTCGTGTACTTCATCTCTTTTGTGCTCCCCGGTTTAGATGTTAAGTTTATCGCTAATTTCATGTCCGCAGCTTTCGCCTTTGGTTTCCTTCAGATTTATAATGTATTCTCCTTAGACCACTCAATTCAACAGACCCTGCGTTTCATTGTTTATGGTAATGTCATCAGCGAATCTTATTCACGTCATCCTTTCAGTACTATATTATTCGTAAAACAAAACTGATCGTCATATAGCATTTTCTTTGTTTTCTTCTCCTTATTTCGTGTATGTTATTCTTGCTAGCAACTTAGATGCATCAGTTGCTGAGCTGAATGTGCGATAATTCTCACACTTGTCTGCCCATGCTGTCTTCAGAATTGTACGACTGGTTTCCGCGAAAGTCTGATGGTGTACCTCTAGACCCACAGATTCTGCAAACCAGGTTTAATAGTGTTTTGGTTTTCGCTTCCTCCAATGATTTGCCTTTCTCCGAATTTGGTTGCAAGTCGTCCAAAGCTCTGTGTTGACTTTCATACTGGGTCCCTTATGGTTCCCTTTCTCATAGAGCGTTTCACTCTAATCTACACCTATCTTCTCTCTTTTTCGTTTCAATGGTGGAACTCCTCTAGCACTCTTAATATTGCAAATTTGCTTTGTATTTCGTCGTAGTTGTTTTGGCTTTTCTATACATGCTTTCTATCCTTCCGGTGACCATTTCTGTTTCAATTTTTCACATTTTTCGATGTCGCTTTTCACTTTGGAATCCCTGCACTTCGCATTTATTTCGTAATCCTTTCCTGAGCATTTCTATACTTCTATATTTTATCGATGAATTTAAGTGTATCTTCTGTTACTCAAGCTTTATTCACAGGTACCTTCCTTGTACCTACATTTTTCTGTTCCATTTCTGTGATTTCCATTTTTTAGAGATTCTATTCCTCTTCAAATGAACTGCCAATTGTGGAATTAATTATTACAGTATCTGCAACTTTAGAGAACTCCAAATGCAGTTCATAATTCCTCAGTATCTTAGTATCCCGTTTTGTCTACAGAGATTCAACCATATGATGGCTTAAAATGAAAGTATATGGGGGGGGGGGGGGGGGGGGAGGGACTCAGACCACACATAGCCAAATGCCTGTTGCCATGGGTAGGAAAAGTAAGCCTTTCTTAGGACAAATCCATACAACAGGTTCCCCTGCCTAAAGAATATCTCTGGCACTTGAAAAAATACTGAAAAAGTCTCTCAAAAGACAGATTTTAACACTCCAAATATCACACATACCAGATGTCACAAAGAAAAACAAACTATTGGAAAGAGTAACATGCGGCATTTCACAGACTTAACAATCCTCCATCAAAACATGCAATCAATAAAAAATGAAATTCAACTATAAGTAGTTGAGCTCCAATCGTTGAACTGCACAGTAATTTGTGTTACTGGGCACTGATGAGACAGAAATCCAACATGTGGTCTTATCACCATATGAAAGAGCAATCTCTCATTGCAGAGCTACTTCAAGGTCTGGAGGATCATGCATTTATATCAGAAAAGGGACATAGTTCAAATCATGACATGACCTCAGTACAGCAAATGAAGACAAACACTTTCAAATACCAGCTATTGAATTAACAGCGCTTGACATCACCAAGAAATTAATCAATTTAGGTGTGTATAGATCTATCAGTGGTAGGGTGAACACTTTTTTCAATAAATTAACACAAGTTCTAGATAAAGTCTGAAGTACAAAGGTCAACATAATTCTGTGCAGGGACATTAACATTGACACTAATATCATAAATGAATCCAGGAGAACCCTCAAAATATCCTCCAAATTTTTGCCATGTCCCTATTGGTAAATAGTGTAACAAGAGGTACTACAATGACTGCATCAGTAATTGACCATGAGGGCACAAATTAAGACAGGGAAAAATGTGATGTAGTTCTAAAAGATCTCGGACTATCAGACCATCTCTGTCAAATAACAACAATAAAATCAGGCATCTAATCATTCCCTAAACTTAAAGCCTACAAACGACATCTATCAGAAATGAAAATAAACTTTGAAAAGGCATATCCAAAAGTATGCCTGTCTGTATCAACACCTCGCAACAAAAGGTGGATAACAGCAGGTATTAAGAACTCCTACCAAACACTTAAATACCTTGGTTCAATGAAGCAGAGTCACAATGATTCAGAATGCTTAAATTTCTATCATAGATACAAAAAGATCTATAGGAAGGTGCTGATTGCTGCAAAAAATCGTTTAATGACAAAATACTATATAACACAGAGAATAGAAGCAAAGCAGTCTGGGATGTTATAGAAAAGGAAATGGGGAGAGGCAAATAAATGCGTAATAACTTACTGCTAAGGGATGAGGATAATGTAATAAATGATCCATAACACTTAGCAAACCATGTACATGAGCATTTTCCAAGTATTGCAGAGAAGTTACAGAAAAAAATCCCCAAAACAGATATAACACCTATAAATAACGTTGCAATAAATACAATGATGTTACTTCCAACCACAGAGAATGAACTCAATAAAACTGTTCAAAAATTAAAAAATAAAAGTAAGTAGGCTTAGATGAAGTACCAATGTGTGTACTGCAACAATGCATAGAGATTATGCAATGGCCTCTTAACAAATATAATAAATGAATCCTTCACATCAGGGACATTTCCAGAGCAATTAAATCGGACAAGAGTTGTATCTTTGCTTAATAGAAGCAATTATGAAAGACAGATTAATGAAGTACTTGAACAGATACAATCTTCTAAGCGAATCACACTATGGTTTCCAAAGTGGCAAAATTACGGAGTCAGCCAGAGCAGAATTCACAAAAGTTGTACTTCATGTTCTTGACAAAGATGAGTGTGTCACAGGCATATTTTTGGAACTTTCTAAGGCCTTTGATACAGTTGACAATAAGATTCTATCAAAAAAATTAGAAACATTAGGAATAAGAGGGGTAGCTAATGACAGGTTTCGTTCATACCTAGCAGGTAGGGTACAAAGAGTAGAGATAACACATACTTCAAATAGATCTAAACATTTAGTAAAACGCTTATCAAAACCAAAATACATTAATATAGGGGTTCTGCAACGTAGCATATTAGGAGCAATACTATCCCTGATATACGTCAATGACTTTCTCAGCGAAAGTCTCATGGTTAAAAAATTCTCTTCGCTGATGTCAGCAAAATTATAGTCACTGAGAAAACAAGAGAACTTGCAGAGAAAGCAAATGAAGCTTGTGAGGAAGTTTATGATTGGTCAATAAGCAATTAAGTGACATTGAACATAAAGAAAACTAATGCCATGAATTTTGAAGAGGGAGAATGACAATGTTAAATTAAATGTAGATGGCACCTCTGTAGACTGCATAACAAGTGCAAAATTTCTAGGAATGAATATTGATACTCAGTTGAAGTGGTGTGAACACACAAATGTACTTGCAAACAAAATGTCATCAGTGTGTTATACCCTTAGAATCCCATCATCAGTATGTAACATGCAGTGTCCTTTCGTTACATGCTGTTCATATGTACACTCAGTTCTTAGCTATGGTATTCTTCTTTGAGGAACAAATGCACAAAATATAAACACAATTTTCATACTCCAGAAAAGAGCCATAAGAACCATAACCAAAAATGGTAGTCGAGCTCATTGCAAAGATCTGTTCAGAACACTGGGGATTTTAACTGCTCCATGTGTATACATTTACCATTCAGTTGTACACATCAAAGATATCATTGGTAATAACTGCACAACAGTTCCGTCTATGACAATAGAACAAGAGCTGGAGTCATATTACATTTGCCAAGAAAAATAAACATAAAACCCAAAACAGCATTTTCTATCAGAAACAAAACTGTACAATAAATTACCAAAACAGATAAAGGAAATTCCAAAAATACACTTACTTAAAAAGGCACCTAAAAAGTACCTGTTACGCAATACATTTTATACACTGAAAGATTACTTAGATACGACAGAGAAGGGGTTTGGTAAAAAAATCTTATGCAGATAAATAATAACAGTGATTATAAAACATCCAACATTTCACATAACACCTTCACATTATGTTTTTTCCTTCTTTTTTTCCTTTTCTAGAAAACGTATCCCCAAGCTATGAATTGCACAATGCAATCTTTCTGAGCTCAACATCTCACTCATTATAGAGGAGTGATGACTCAGTTTGTCAGGATAGCAAATGGGAAGTTGTGATACAGAAAATGCTTGTACTTGAGTTCTTCCAGTAAAACAACTAAACAAAAAATTGAGATACAAGATTGTGCTGCAATACTTTACATTAATTACAGATCATTATGTGTAGCTTCATCTAACATATGAAAGGTACTGTAAATATGTAAGCCATATGTATAAACCCACTAATACAATTCCATGGTCTGTACAATGTTTATTGAGGAAGGCATATTTGATTTGTACTTGTAACATTAGTTGTATAACACCTATCATGAATTAGTGAAGTATGTTACTGATGTTACGATATAACCATTCTAAATATAGAGAATATAAAAATGTGTGTGTGTGTGTGTGTGTGTGTGTGTGTACATGATGCTCTCTCGTTTTCATATTTAACAAAACAACACATTGAAACCGTTATAAGACCCGCTCACATAAAAAAAAACTGAGCTACTCATTATTCTGAACAAATTGCTGTATCTCATGCATGTCAGTAGCTCTGCTCAAATAGACAAATTATACATCCTCATGGCTGTTACTGTTATTGGCACAAAAACAAACTAAAAATATGACTTTTTATTACAGCTGACAAATTCGTCACCAAGATTACACCATCGGCATTAATATTTAAAACAGTTCTGATGTATAGTTTGTTTCTGGTCCCAGTTGACTACATACAGTTTATTCTTCTTCAGAAAAACAAAGTATTCTCCATAAATGTAGAATTTACTTATGTAGCTTAGTTACCAACTGCTATGTGTCTATCAGAATCACACATCAAAATACTGTGACATGCAACTCTGGTCCATGTTTTTGAACTGGTATTTTATGGAGGGAGGCGAGCTCAGGGGAAAGGGACCAAAGTGGATGAGAAGAGAGGGGGGACTTGATGAGTTGGAAGAAGGAAGAGAAAGATGTTGTGAACATAACAGATTTACCATTGGTGAAGGATTCGGGTAACTTGCATAAAAAGAGAGAGTTTTACACTAAAGTTACAAACATTGAGGTTATGTAAAACATTAATGTGAAAAGAGTTTAGAAGAATAAGCAACTGACGCCATGACCTTATGTTATGTATTAAATCTGTCTGACTGTCGATAAGGTTGTGCGGTGTCTGTGTATTTCAATTTCTTCAACTAACCTCTACTTCCAGGCAATGTATGAAGAGCGTTTAGTGCAGGAACGATACTATTAAAATTATGTTCGTTGTTGGGATGACTCAATACAGGTTCGCTGTAGAAGAATTGACACCTAGGTAGACTGTGAGTAAAAGAATCATTGATGAAAACACAAAAGCCTCTCTTCTCCTTGTTTGGAGCCTAGTTACAAAAACACAAAAATAGCTGTCAGTCAAACCACTGTATTGAATTCCTGAGGCCTGATAAGTCCAGTGTACTGTAATCTACAGAGGGCTGAATCACAACCACTGGCTACTGTCTCACGAGGAGCACTAACTGTATCTGGTTACTAGAATACTAGGACGCATTAGAATACCAAATTCATGGTGGTCTGCTGTGATAGGTGCCAGGTCTCGGTGTGGAATGGTGAAGGCTGCTGCCAGGTCGACGTAGCATTGTAGACGAAGATCCGGGGTCGGCAGACAGAGCGGCGTCTGAGAACAGGCCGCTGGAGGTCCCAGGATGGACTCTGAGTGATGAGCTGCAATAGTGGTCAGCGTAAAGCCCAGACGACTTTTCAGCGATCCGTAGACATGTCGGTGTGGACTGCCAATCTGGGGCTGTGCAGCGCCGTAAATAAGGTCGCAGCGCACGACCTATATGCGGGCACGTGACATGTGGAGGTGAAACAGTGGGCGCAGTAAAAGAGCTGTGGTTGTAGATGTGCACACACTGCCGTTGGCGAACCTGACACCTGTCGTGGTGGCCGCCGAATATCCGGCCGACAACAATTCAGGCTGTTTGGTTGCAGTCTGGGGTATTCGGTAACATGTGACCTTCGCGTTGCTTGGTTGATGGGTTTGCTGGCATCTAAGCTGGCTGCAGTGGGTGATGCCTAGCGCTAGGCCACGACTGGTTGCTGTCTGGTGGGCAGACACATCGGTCCTCACTTAAATGTTCACCAACACGACCTCTTCATGCCTTACCTGCTGTATCCCTGCTGTACGAGTCTGGTAACTTTGGGTCAAGGTATCCCTGGTGCAACTCGTACCATTTGAGAAGTTGAGCGCTGGTCCAGTTTCAAAACAATGAATATCATTTCCATAGAAATTGTAAGCTGGTGAAGGCAGAAAGTGAAAGCTGGTGCTTCTACAGAAACCTGATGCATGTCACTGTTCACTACTATTTCGTCTCTCTCCTTTTCCAGAGTTCCTGACCGAGATGAAGGTTTACCAGGACTATGCCTCCAACTACTGGCGAGAGAAGGCGCAGCTGTTTTCACTTGGTGTGAAGCTCATCTCACAACTGTTCGTTCCTCTCGCATTCGAACACCTGGTAAGTGATGTTTTTTTTATGTCATCTTTAAGCTGTGTCTTATGTACGACCTGCGAGAGAACGACGCACAGAGCCTCGCATAAGTGGCCAGTTCTTTGAGTCCGTTTCCTGATTTGTATGCCTTACACTGGTCTGGTCTTTGTCTGTCCGACTGTAATGTTACCTCGCTGGAAGAGCTCTGACCCACCTTTACGCTTTTGATCCCCACGGGCTCATTAGACAGAGAGCGCAAACTGGGAACTGATCAGGATTGGGAAGAAAGTCGTAGTATCTTTTTTCGAATTTCCCCAGAAGTTCCTCAACAGAGTTAGATACTACTTTGCAGTCCTACGTCTCTTGGTTGCATATCTAGTGGAAATGGGTCTAGATTCTCCAGTCTCATATTTTATCTCATCATCTGCGAATCTGCGTAATTAGAATGTGTTACTCCTAACGAGTAGGTGGAAGGAGGTAGTCAGGTATTAGGCAGCCAGCGTAGCTACAGTACTGAAATAATGGACCAAAAGATACCTCCTTCTGCACTGATGCTGATGGTGCCATATAAGACATAGCAAGGAAATTCGCCAAGCGTCGATGGTAGATAATATGAAAATTATAGCATATGCACTCGATGGGATCATACGGGAGGATAGTGAGCAGATATTGCAAAATAAATAAATACTTGGCAGATGATGATTGAAGAAGCAGGAGTGGGAATAAGATTAGCAAAAAGTCAGGGCGGCGAAAATCCAACGTCCAGCACCACACGGCCGCCGGACTGATAAAGTAGATAGACCTGAATCTTATAGAACACCTGCATCGACACCTCTCCTCAGCGCAGCACTCCGTGAAGAATGAGCTGCGATTCCCAAGAAACCTTCCAGCAGCGCCTGAGTGAACGTATGCCTGCGAGAGTGGAAGCTGCCATCAAGACTAAGGGTGGGCCAACACCGTTTTGAATTCCAGCATTACCGATGGAGGGCGCCAGGAATTTGTAACTCATTTTCGGCCAACATTCGAACTGGCTGCTCTTTATGAAGTGACGAAAGCTATTTCAACTGTTTTCTTCTGGTCTCAGGATACATACCCGAATGATCAGCGACTCCACAGATGGATTGAGAACATGGGACGGCTGGCAGACATGCTGCACACGAGGCTGAGGGGTTGGGCACAGGACGTGCAGTCCATCAGCGAGCAGATAGCGAACTACAGGGTGGAAGAAGACCAGAAGAGCCCTGGGAGTTACATAGTCAGGTATGAGCCGGTGTAGGTGCAAGCATTTCTTTAACTGATCCTCATTGGTTTCAGCCATTGGGACGTACACTAACGGAAAAAAAATCGCAACACCAAGAAGGAGTTGCGCGGCATAGGCGAAAGTTGGTAGACCTGTTCCTACGTCTGAAAGCTGATCTCTAGTCACATTTCGCGTCAGGCGCTATCAGAGCGGCTCTGGATATCCAAATCAGGTTTGCTCTGAACACACACTGTAACGGCCGTGACCGTTAGTGACCTTCGAGATTCGACTGGGTGAACTGACGTTAGTCAGGAATGCCTTTAAGGCGACAAAGATGCCAGTATCAACACCTGAGTGAGTTCGAACTTAAAAATCGTTCTCCTTAAAATTTTCTGGTTTACTTACCTAAGTAAAATTCTCCAGTATTGTAGTTGTTCTTCAACTGTTGACACTATTTCATTTGCAATGTGCCTGGCATACAGAGAATTTACACCACCTAAATATTTAAAATACACTCCTGGAAACTGAAATAAGAACACCGTGATTTCATTGTCCCAGGAAGGGGAAACTTTATTGACACATTCCTGGCGTAAGATACATCACATGATCACACTGACAGAACCACAGGCACATAGACACAGGCAACAGAGCATGCACAATGTCGGCACTAGTACAGTGTATATCCACCTTTCGCAGCAATGCAGGCTGCTATTCTCCCATGGAGACGATCGTAGAGATGCTGGATGTAGTCCTGTGGAACGGCTTGGCATGCCATTTCCACCTGGCGCCTCAGTTGGACCAGCGTTCGTGCTGGACGTGAAGACCGCATGAGACGACGCTTCATCCAGTCCCAAACATGCTCAATGGGGGACAGCTCCGGAGATCTTGCTGGCCAGGGTAGTTGCTTACACCTTCTAGAGCACGTTGGGTGGCACGGGATACATGCGGACGTGCATTGTCCTGTTGGAACAGCAAGTTCCCTTGCCGGTCTAGGAATGGTAGAACGATGGGTTCGATGACGGTTTGGATGTACCGTGCACTATTCAGTATCCCCTCGACGATCACCAGAGGTGTACGGTACGGCCAGTGTAGGAGATCGCTCCCCACACCATGATGCCGGGTGTTGGCCCTGTGTGCCTCGGTCGTATGCAGTCCTGATTGTGGCGCTCACCTGCACGGCGCCAAACACGCATACGACCATTATTGGCACCAAGGCAGAAGCGACTCTCATCGCTGAAGACGACACGTCTCCATTCGTCCCTCCATTCACTCCTGTCGTGACACCACTGGAGGCGGGCTGCACGATGTTGGGGCGTGAGCGGAAGACGGCCTAACGGTGTGCGGGACCGTAGCCCAGCTTCATGGAGACGGTTGCGAATGGTCCTCGCCGATACCCCAGGAGCAACAGTGTCCGTAATTTGCTGGGAAGTGGCGGTGCGGTCCCCTACGGCACTGCGTAGGATCCTACGGTCTTGGCGTGCATCCTTGCGACGCTGTGGTCCAGTCCCAGGTCGACGGGCACGTGCACGTTCCGCCGACCACTGGCGACAACATCGATGTACTGTGGAGACCTCACGCCCCACGTGTTGAGCAATTCGGCGGTACGTCCACCCGGCCTCCCACATGCCCACTATACGCCCTCGCTCAAAGTCCGGTTCACGTCCACGCTGTCGCGACATGCTACCAGTGTTAAAGACTGCGATGGAGCTCCGTATGCCACGGCAAACTGGCTGACACTGACGGCGGCGGTGCACAAATGCTGCGCAGCTAGCGCCATTCGACGGCCAACACCGCGGTTCCTGGTGTGTCCGCTGTGCCGTGCGTGTGATCATTGCTTGTACAGCCCTCTCGCAGTGTCCAGAGCAAGTATGGTGGGTCTGACACACCTGTGTGAATGTGTTATTTTTTCCATTTCCAGGAGTGTACATCCTTCATTACTGTACAACGCAGTCGATGTTTTGCTGTTGTCTGGTTGAGCAGTGGCTAAACACTTGGCAAAAGAATGCGCTGCAGCTAGTTCTCTTATTTTATTTCGAAGTCAGCAGCCTCTTTCAGAGAGACGTCTTCCATGTCGGACGTTGTACGAATCTTCCTTGGGTCCATTCAGTAGGGTAACGCGCCGCCCGTTCAGCTTTCCCGACTGTTCCTTGTGTGCGATTGGCTACATTCGGGAAACGGGAAGCTCCAGTGAACCGCCGCTGTCCAGCAGTACCAACACTCTTGCTGCTGTCACCTGCATGCAAGTACCACTGTTTCTTGGAACGTAGGCTAAGACAATCTCGGGCGCTTTTCGTGAAGCTGAAATGCTACATTTATTTCCGGAATAACTTTGTTTGTTTCAGTTACATGTTAGGAAGTATTTTGGCTTAAATTTCGTAAGATCAGGGCGTGAATTGTGAACTTGTAATTGCACTTTGTTTCTGGTCTTGAGGTGACTATGTGTGTTCAACACGACCGTTATATAGCTAGGTACCTAATGCATTTTATTCTGCAGTGTTAAACGCGCGGGGTAATTGATTTTTTGATCTCAGTGTGATTTCCCCTGATCCATGAGTGATTTACACCTATGCTTTTCTTCAAAACAGGTAAAGTCATTGAAGATCTTGGGTACTCAGTAAATTAGTTACCTTCAGCGACTTTCTTGTAACATTTTCACCTGTTCTATGTTGAATTTACTGCAGTTTTACACTTATTTATTTTGTGTCCTGTACTTGTCCTTTATTCTACTAATTGTAACTGCTTATTTAATACGATGAATAACTTCGAGTAAAACAAACCACTGCATGTATGATGAAATTTTCATAAGTCAGCACTTCTCGAACTTAAGGTAACATTTTGGGGGCGGTTTGAATTCAACTTTCATTCTCTGAAGCCTTCCCCCCCCCCCCTTCCCCTCCCTTCCACTGGCATAATACTGTAGTTCTGTGCTGAAACTCCTGTAGCTGCTCTTGTGTGAATGATTGAACGAAACATGATGCAGAACCATTCACTAGTTGGAGTCTCCTTAAGTCTGATCCCCAGCCTTCTAGTGAAGTGATGATGATAGTAACAGACTAAAAAACTTTTTTTACAACAGACATGTCTGTTTTGGAACCGAATTTAATTCATGATTCTCTTTGTGCACTGTTTGGACGGTTTTGAGACGTGTTCAACGTATGATTGTAATAAGTGGCCACTTTTTTCTGCCGTAATCTTCTTTTGATGCTGAGGGAATTAGATTAAGAAATGAGACACTTAAGGTAGTAAAGGAGTTTTGCTATTTGGGGAGAAAAATAACTGATGATGGTCGAAGTAGAGAGGATATAAAATGTAGACTGGCAATGGCAAAGAAAGCGTTTCTGAAGAAGAGAAATTTGTTAACATCGAGTATAGGTTTAAGTGTCAGGAAGGCGTTTCTGAAAGTATTTGTATGGAGTTTTGCCATGTATGGAAGTGAAACATGGACGACAAATAGTTTGGACAGGAAGAGAATAGAAGCTTTTGAAATGTGGTGCTACAGAAGAATGCTGAAGATTAGATGGGTAGATCATATAACTAATGAGGAAGTGTTGAATAGCATTGGGGAGAAGTTTGTGGCACAACTTGACTAGAAGAAGAGATCGGTTGGTAGGGCATGTTCTGAGGCATCAAGGAATCACCAATTTAGTATTGGAGGGCAGCGTGGAGGGTAAAAATCGTAGAGGGAGACCAAGAGACGAATACACTAAGCAGACTCAGAAGGATGTTGGTTGCAGTAGGTACTGGGAGATGAAGAAGCTTGCAGAGGATAGAGTAGCATGGAGAGCTGCATCAAACCAGTCTCAGGACTGAAGACCACAACAACAACAACAATCTTCTGTGTGATCTCTCTCTATGCACTTGCCACCTTACCTTACTCTCGCCATCAGATTATCTCTGAGACAATAAAAAGGGCTCAGAACTGATTCTCAGGAAGAAATATAAGACTGCATATGTTAAATTACAATTTCTTGTAATGCAAATCATCACTAAATGATCGCAGCGAAGCCTTAGCGTTACCAGTTGCATGATTCCAAAGAATGTATCAATTTTGTTGCGCTTAACAGGAGAATTTAATGAAGGTTTCGTCCAACATCGTGCACGAAGTACATCAGTATAAAAAAATAGAGATCTGAACAATCCTTTCTCTTGAAATATTAACGTGGCCAAAGTAAGTCTCCATCGTATAACAAACATCGCTTAATAAAATATCACGTAGCACTCTACCTGGCACTGTTATAACCCTGTCACGAGAAGAGCAAAGTACGAAACTACTGGTTCTTACCAAATTAACAAGATTCCCATAATATTACTCCTCTGAATGGATTGGGAAATCATAGTGACTGTGCTTAGTGGATAAGGTATAAGACTGAGTTTTTTTGCTTGAGAAGTTTACTACTGAAAAAAGGCAATAACAGAACAAACGGAATTCGAACCAAGGTTCTGTTCCCAGAATGAGATTTTCACTCTGCAGTGGAGTGTGCGCTGATATGAAACTTCCTGGCAGATTAAAGCTGTGTGCCCGACCGAGACTCGAACTCGGGACCCGAGTTCGAGTCTCGGTCGGGTACACAGTTTTAATCTGCCAGGAAGTTTCAAGGTTCTGTTAATTATAAGTAAATTGCAGTTATGTAAAGAGAACAGTCGCCAGATGTTTCGCTACGACTGACTCTCATTAATACATACTGCCTTAATGTTAAAGCAGAAAGCTAATGATGATTACAAGTAAAAGTTTATTAACAGTGGAGCACTACTAACTTTGAAATTAGTATCCCATGTTCGTTTCATTATTGGAAAATACTGTTAATGGAATTGTATTCAGATAATTGGATTCTCTATTCTAATTGCTGTTTGTATCATCAAGGAGCATTCAATTCGTTGTACTATACAGCTCCAATGAAACATGTGATATGTAGATCTGTCACAGCTTGTACCATAGCAGTGAGTCAGTTATTGTAGAACACACAAGTTGTAAGAATGTCAGCTGCACTTCTTTAGTATTTTTATTGCAATGTATACAACAAAACTTCCACAAAAACTGGCGTGGGGACCCAGAAACTATTCTATAAACTGACTCAGACCAAAGCTAAACATTTCAGTTAATCCACAATATGAGAAACACTTTAAACTGTATGGATGAAAAGGTAAACTCTCTTATATACAAACTTGTACAGTAATTAAACCTGGTTCTGGCGTTTTTATTCAATTAGCTAGTAAGCTATTGTGAATGATCCCAGTTTTATTCATGTAACTTTAATACGGTACTAGGATTTCTATAAGAACATCATTTAAGAAAAACACTTTACATCATCACTTTGCAATTTAACTATCCTTAGATGAAAAATATCTGGCGTACTTCAAACATAAGGCCCACAGAATAGTTATGAAATTTACTACTCCACAAAGTTCATTAATTGTAAGGAATTAAAACAATTACTTTTCAATTAATTAAAGTCAGATGTTCGGAAATGTCATAGCACATGGGGTAGAAACCTGTCTAGGTAAACGAATAAGGAAAAAGTACGGTTGCTGAAAACAAATTCTGCACAACCCCGACTTATCATTGAATAATAAAACACATAACTGGTTCATGTGGTTATACAGTAGTCAACTTATAATTTGAGATGAAGGCGGTGGAAGCGTTGGTTTCCTGTGACAAATTAACAAAGTGCTGGCATACATATCCATAGCTCTTGTTGTGCAACTGGTTCTGAAAATTTTCCTGTTAGTGTAGCATTTTCGTATTTCAGAGTCGACCAATAAACAGTGAATATCGATTTTGGTCTTACAACCTCCCCCCCCCCCCCCCCCGCTTTTATCTAGCCAGGATTGTTAGTATAACGTGTCCCATTAACTTTTGGATACCAGCCATAATTCAAAATAAAACAGCACCCATTTATTTAACGATACTTGCCTCAATTCATAATAACATGCCACACTTTTAAGGGCAGTACGTACATTCTGTACCTACAGTCTTAAATTTGATTTGCAATACTGATGACCCATTATCTAAGAACCTTTGACAAACAGAGATCTGAAATATTCGTCACACAACATATTTTTACCAAATCCATGCCTAGAATATGCAATCGTATCATTAACAAAGCGTTGATAATCCGTCATTGCCATTGTGTAGAACCATCTAAATCCTAGCTACAAGCATATAGATGTAAAAATTAATCCAGTGTAATGACTGTCTACCCGAATTTATAGAAACCGCCCAACCTATCTCCATTACAAACAAATCCACCCCCATAAACAACGTGGAAATGTACAATGATTATTCACCTGCATCATCTACAGTCATCCATGGTCCCATATAACTCCATACATGTAAAGTGAGGATATCATCCACTAGATCAATCTTACTTTTTTCTCGTATCAACAACTCCTTTGCTGATTACAGGGCCAGAATCATACTATACAGACAAATAATTGGTTACTTGTGTTCATTTCTTTAAGTCCAAGTTTGTTTGTGTGAGTAAAAATCCATCATAGTTAGAAATGTTTTGGTGGTTCAGCAGCAGAAGAATACTAACAGGTGACATAGTTTACAATTAGACGTACTTATCTGTAACAGTTCCTGAGATAATGAGTTAAATATTTAGAAAAAAAGTCATTTTCAGGAAATCAGTTAGTAAAGTTTCCTTTGATGTTAAGTCACACTTGGAGGACTGCTAGCTCCTGGAAGCTCCAGGCCCATAAGCGTCACCTGGAACCTGTTCTTCATCATGCTGCAAATCTAAAAGATTCTTTCCTTTCGTGCCTCTTGCTTCTTCAGTCATTTGCTCTGCTGCACACTGGGCTTTCATAAACCGAAGGTGATCCATTAGCTGCAACGCTTACTTTGTGTGTGCTCGTGGAGTCATCCCAGTGTTTCTGTAGTCTCTGTCCCAGTCCAGTATATTGTTTCCACATGGCAGGAAGTTTCATTTATGCACACAATAACAGACCCATTCGCTGTCCATGTTAGTGTCTAAGTCATATTCCGGATAATTTTACATCAATGCATATTCATTTACTGATTTGGTATGCTGATTTTATTAGCTTTCTGTTTTTGGTGGTTCAGCAGAAGCAGTATACTAAGAGGTAACATAGTTTACAATTAGACGTATTTATCTGTAACAGTTACTTAGATAATGGGTTAAATATTTAGAAAAAAAGTCATTTTCTGTAAATCAGGTAGTAACGCTTCCTTTGATGTTAAGTCACACTTGGAGGGGTGCTAGCTTCTAGAAACGCCAGGACCATAAGCGCCATCTGGATCCAGTTCTTCATCATGCTGCAAATCTAAAAGCTTCTTTCCTTTCGTGCATCTTGTTTCTTTAGTCATTTGCTCTGCTGCACACTGGGCTTTCCTAATCCGAAGATGATCCATTAGCTGGAACGGTTCCTTTGTGTGTACTCGTTGAGTGATACTATGTTTCTCTAGTTCTGTCCCAGTCCAGTATATTGTTTCCACATGGCAGGAAGTTACATTTATACACACAATAACAGCCCCATTCGCTTTCCATGTTAGTGTCTAAGTCACATTCTGGATAATTTTACATCAGTGCATATACATTTCATGATTTGGTATGCTGATTTTATTAGTTTTCTTTTTTTATTGGTTCAGCAGCAACAGTATACTACGAGGTAACATAGTTTACAATTAGACGTACTTATCTGTAACAGTTCCTGAGATAATGAGTTAAATATTTAGAAAAAGTAGTCATTTTCAGGAAATCAGGTAGTAACGTTTCCTTTGATATTATGTCACACTTGGAGGACTGTAGATCCTGGAAACGTCTGGCCCATAAGCGTCATCTGTATCCTGTTCTTCATCATGCTGCAAATATAAAAGCTTCTTTCCTTTCGTGCCTCTTGCTTCTTTAGTCATTTACTCTGCTGCACACTGGGCTTTCCTAATCCAAAGGTGATCCATTAGCTGGAACGATTCCTTTGTGTGTGCTCGTGGAGTGATACCATGTTTCTCTAATCTCTGTTCCAGTCCAGTATATTCTTTTCACATGGCAGGAAATTTCATTTATGCACACAATAACAGACCCATTCGCTTTCAATGTTAGTGTCTAAGTCACATTCTGGATAATTTTACATCAATGCATATATATTTAATGACTTGGTATGCTGATTTTATAAGCATTTTTTTTAAATTGGTTCAGCAACAGCAGTACACTAAGAGGTAACATAGATTACAATTTGTCGTACTTACCTGGAACAGTTCCTAAGATAATGAGTTAAATATTTAGAAAAAAAGTCATTTTCAGTAAATCTGGTTGTAACGTTTCCTTTGATGTTAAGTCACACTTGGAGGACTGCTAGCTCCTAGAAACGCGAGGCCCATAAGCGTCATCTGGATCCTATTCTTCATCATACTGCAAATCTAAAAGCTTCTTTCCTTTCGTGCATCTTGCTTCTTTAGTCATTTCGTCTGCTGCACACTGGGCTTTCCTAATACGAATCTGATCCATTAGTTGGAACGCTTACTTTGTGTGTGCTCGTGGAGTTCTACCATGTTTCTCTAGTCTCTCTCCCAGTCCAGTATATTGTTTCCACATGGCAGGAAGTTTCATTTACGCACACAATAACAGACCCATTCGCTTTCCATGTTAATGTCTTAGTCACATTCTGGATAATTTTACATCAATGCATATACGTTTGATTTGGTATGATGATTTTATTAGCTTTCTTTATTTGGTTTTAAGCTTGCAGCTTCTTTGTTACAGGAAACCACTGCTAAATCATGAGCTGCTGTTCCGCCATGAAGATTACGTCTCATTTCTCGACGACTTTAGTGCGCCGTGTGAGGAGCAACAGCCAAAAGCGTCACAGATGTTTGGTCTAGCTGCCGCAGTTTACTCCTTCTATCGTGAGCACTGGTTCAATGAAGGAGTGTACTACAGCCGGCGTATTCCAGCTCATATCAGCATTGTAGGTGAGTTAATTACTGGGACGCACCCACTCCATGTTTGTACACTCATGGCTCAACGTTGAGAACTTACTAATTTGAGAAGTGATCTTCAAAATGCTATCGACATGTTCAGCTTTAGATCTCTCGTGAGATCCTTCGTCACACAACATATTTTTACCAAAAGCATGCCTTGAATACGCAATCGTATCATTAACAAAGCCTTGATAATCCGTCATTGCCATTGTGTAGAACCACCTAAATCCAAGCTACAAGAATATAGATGTAAAAATTCATCCATTGTATTGACTGTCAAACCTGAAATTGTAGAAACCGTCCAACCTATCTCCATTACAAACAAATCCACCCCCATAAATAATGTGGAAATGTACAATGATTATTCACCAGCATCATCTACAGTCATCCATGATCCCATATAACTCCATACATGCAAAGTGAGGATATCACCCACTAAATCAATCTTACCTTCTTCTCATCTCAACAACTCCTTGTCTCCAATCCCCACTATCAAAGACACATGTTTTAAAAACACTGTTTTCTACAACACTCAGTCACTTAAACCTACATAATGTATCTACCAGCTAATGATAACAGATCTTTTCCTTTTCCATATTAATGTGTAAGTCACTTGCTCCCAAAACCACTCCTCCTTTGTTTCTCCCTACTCCAAGACACAAACCTGTACCTAAACGTGCATCGCCAGCTAACCCATCATGGTATGCCAGCAGCATAACATCCTGGCCATAATGTCTGTTCTCTTAGCTCCAATAAAATCCTCTTCTTTCAACATGACATCCATGCATTAATGAAACATTCTTACAATCATAGTGCACAATCCAACTGTCATCCATCACTCTACAAATGACACATAATCCCCACCACAATCCCTGAGGAGGGGTTGCTATTGGATGCATGTCATGTATCCCCATTGTAGCACCTCATCCTTAACAGTAATCTGAAGAATCTAACATTAATCTGTATCTGACCCTATGACTTCTTCATTCACAATAGATGCTCTCCTGCCAAAGTTGTGTGATGGAGTAAGATTAGCAGACTACCTTATGTCACCATACACAGTCTGGAAGTAACACAATCGTGCATATCATACTTGCCTAACCCAACCTCTTTGGGTGCATTTCTGCACCTATCTTCAATCCAAATGAAAGTAATGACCAAACATTTCCACAACACTCCTCCCACAACACTTGGATGACCTACTGTGTCTCTGTCCATAATCATTTTGAAATGCATCCAATCATCCGACCTTTCGCCAAGCTTACTCACACTCCTCTTACCGAAATACCCTCAGCTCTACCAATCCTTCCTCCACACCAGAGGCAGAGACACTCTCACACTATAGCGAGACGTCTGTAACCCTGTAGAGGCGAAGAAACTCTGGGATTGGTGTACTTGTATGAAACTAACACCACATTTCCTATAAACTAAACAAAGTATTGGAAAGTATTCCTAATCCACTCTGTTCTCTCCTCCATAGCAACTAACTATTACCAAATAACCTCAGCAAAACTAAAATTAGCGCCTATTGCATGAGTTTTTAATTCTGCTGGTTATTCATGGTTCACTTGTTTTTTATTGGATCTTCTCGATAAGTTTTTAGGAGGGTAACTTAAATATATTGACTCAAACTTCCTATAGAATACATCGAATCTCACAACTGCATTTTTTTTCTACATATATCTCATACCATACCCCCTTTTAACTTCCTCTTAAAGAACTGCATCCTGTTGCAATCAAAAAGCCTCAAAGCTTTATATGAATCTGCCTCAGTGTTGTAAGGCGCCATATTATTTCCATTAACAATTGTGCATCATGATCAGGCAGTACATTAGCAAGTGGTTACATATTAATTGTTCCTGCCTGAAAACTGTCTATAAATATAATGTGAATCAGTGTCCCATTATATTGGTGCACATCAGTTTAAAAATTGATACTGGATTAAATCATGTAAATAATAACTCTATCTCCTTCTTATGTGCAAATCTTTTAAGAAATCTACATTTAAATCTTTACAAACCACTGTTTCTTCTTGTTTGATAGGTAGCACAATAATGCTTCTAGATATATCATAAGTAGCTGAAAGTTTCCTAGATGAGTTCTGCAGAGAAGTATTCTGCACTAATAACTTAAAAGCACATGCTTCTAGGTTCTGATCAATACAAAAACTATTTGTTTCAATATTTTTTACTTTTGTGTTCCACTTTTACGCATGTAGTATTTCCCTCCTGGTACTAAGTTAGTGTGGGTCCTCGGGGACCGATCTCTGAACTTTTACACTGTGCCATATTTCAGGGGCGCTTGTGTCAGTGCAGTCTAGGTGGCGTGTAGCTAGTATTAATACGTCTGCTTCTTCAAATATTTGTCATGTATGCTTTTTTTAGTAAGTCGTGGAATGTATCCATTTCAAGTTCTTGATGGAAATCTGTCGTTGGCACCGACCTGAGAGGTTTTAAAATTAATCTGAGACATCTACTTTGATGAATCTGAAGGGCTCTGGCGTTGGTCTTAGCTGCGGATCCCCACATTGTGCACACGTATAGCATAACTAGAAGTACCACTGTTTAGTACACTCCTAACTTTGTAGGAACATGTATCAGTCTCTCAAGTTTTGAGATTTTTGTCTGACTGTATCACTTCAGTAATAGTTTTTTGTCTAATGTTGCTTAGAGGTATCTTATTTGATTTGTCCAATTAACGTGTGTTACTGACGATCATTAGGTCTCTTGGGTCTTATCGGTTCCTAGTAATCAAAATTGCTTTTGTTTTGCCTTGAACTCACAGCTCAAAGAGTGTAACACTGTACTACTCATTCAACGAACGTCTGATATCTGTCATCCTGAATTCCCATTTTATGTTGACATTAGGCCTGGATATTTGTTGGTTGTGACCTATTCTAAGCACAGCCCATCGAGTGTTTAGTTAAACAAGAAGGCAATCTTATCGTCAGGAGGAGAGTTTGAGTTCAGGTATGGTAAGTCCATGAGCACCACCTCTCTGCTGCGACTGTTTTGCAGATGAAGAGTGGCAGCTGGAGGACAAAAGCAACGTCACACTCTCCGTGGACACCGGCTGCATGCAGCTGTTGGCGGACGCCCTCGACCACCCCACGTGTCCACTGGACGATCCGCCACCGGAAACCATCCAGCAGCGCCGGCAGTGCCGCGAGCAGCTGTGGGACGACATGGTGCAGAGGTCGCCCCACATACCTGTCACCAGCTACCTGGCCTACACGCAGAGGGCGAACGTCAACCTCTGCCTCTTGGCCTGGATGGCTGTCAACTCGCTGGGCATTTGCCAGGACGTCCCATTCAGTGTGGTACAGTCCGTCCATGATGCTCGCTGCTATTTCGACAGCCCTGACGACCAGCCCTGCGTGCAGTCGAACGCCACAGACGCCATCTGCTCTGTCTCCAGAGCTATTCTGCTGCTAAAGTGTCGCGATTTTTCTTCCTCTACGCCGCCAGACATGTGCGTCGTCAGATTTTACACAAATGGATCGTACGCGACGACGGCCAATGCAACGTTGTCTGTCACGAACTATAAATGGTACGGAAAGCCAACAGAGAGAACGCTGCGTTATAAAGACAGTTTAAACAGTGCCACTTTGAAATACAAAGATTTTAAAATCGACGACTTAAAACCTCTAGAAATGTCATTTATAGGACTGAACATCATTTTCCGCATTTTCACTGCTGGAGCGTATGTGTACCTTCCCCAGTTACGTAATTTGCCCGGTATGATATTCTTGTCCTTTCAGATCACGGGTATAGTCCAGATCCTGTGTTCTGAGATCGTGTATCGTGTGGCAGGTGTCCCTAACTTATCTACGATGGTACTAATCGATAGCGCCCTCACACTTCTCAGCTGCATCTGGCTAAATTCGTTCTGCTACCAAATGTACGCATGCGTTCGCCATCTCAGGCTTCCTAATGACCTGCTACCTGCTGAAGCGAGGAAGATACTCTGTCGTCAGGTGCTGTGTGTGCTAACAACCTGGACTATGGTGTGCATGGGAAGCATAGTTATGGAAAGTACCAGCAAATACTTTCTTTTACACAGCCGGATAATATACCTCACGGGGATTTCACTGTCGATAATTTTCAATTTGGTTTGTCTCGGACTGATTGGATACATGTACCTGCGTACCAACAAATCCATGTGTAAACTCAGTATTTCCAGTAACACGAAACTCGGCTCGAAGAAACAACTCATCTACCTGTCAGTTAAAACCGTTTTCTTAAGTGGGATTGGTATAATCATTAGAATCGCTTTCCATCAGGTACAAGACATAGCACAGATTGTGTATTACGTACATATTGCCACAATGATGCAAGGACCCCTACTGTTTGTGTTTTTCATTTGTAACGAAACAGCCCTCCCTGTTCTCAAGTACAAAGTACTAGCATGTTGGAATCCAGAAATCGTCAGTTTAGGGCAGGAGTTGTGTTCTTCAGCTGAGAGAAATCTGGCGAAAAGGAGCAATGAACGGCCTCTGGCTGCAGAATCATCGTTGTAATCGCCGTGAGAGCTATCATCCTCAAGGGACTGACTTCTTTGTAGAGTGTATAAAGGTAGAATCTAGCCGATATGGCAGAATTAACTGTGACCAATATGGTACAACCAGTGCCTCAGATTTGTAATTTGTTCTTTGTATAATTAATTTAATCCTTATTTGTACATGCCAGATTTTCTCTGCATATTTTAATGCACTGGGATTAAGTACTTACTGACTGTAATTGATTCTGAATTAAATTAAGAGGAAACTTCTCGCTCTACTTCTTCTAACCAGTTATATGGCGAAACTCTAGAATTTAAATAAAGACATTTTATGACATCTAACGTTTGTCAAAGACGAAAATTATACAAGAACTTCCTGTTTACTGTAAATTATTGTATACAAGAACTTCCTGTTTACTGTAAATTATTGTAACCACCGTTATATAAAGTGAAGGCAACCTAATGTACACTTACAGTGGATGTACCGGTATCTTTGTCCTTTCCCCTGATTCATATTAAGCTGTTAACAGACCTGAGCATTTGCCAAATTTTTTCGAACTACGTAATCATTTAGTACATTATTAATTGCAGAGTCATCGCTTGTCTCTTGCCCCACTGCAAATGGAACAGCCTGAGATTCGATCTTCTATTGCTCCTCGGAATTACCTTTTGCTCGCAGTTTTTCATAACTTTCACCTCATACGATATTGTACAGCATTACACTCCAGTTTGAGACGGAATTTTTCATTCACAGTATATTTATGTGCATATCCGATTAATTATTAACATCACTTATCTTATGAGAAACATGCAAATGTTATACAAGTGTGTAAAAGTTGTGTGTCTATATGATTTGTATTTCAATAAGTATGCCAAGGAAAATTAATGTCAATGTGAAATCAGAGAAAAAGAGACATTGAGACTCTTGAATGGAAGTAGTGTGTCGATAAGCGTTTAAAAGCATTAGTGATTGGAAGTTCTAATCGAGAAACTGGCAGAAGACGTTATAGTAAAGGACACTGATAATTAATTGTATGTGTGAAATGCGTTTTGATATGAACGCAAAACATTAAAAGAAGCTGTGTTGCATGGGAATGGAGTCTGGTGTTTGAGAGACGGATTGGTGACTTGTTGAGCGAGAGATAGATGAAGGAAGACGTCAGAAATTAATGTGTACCCTGTGTGGTAGTCTTAAACAAGAAAGAATGTTCTTTAAAATGTCATTTGTGCAAATGGAATTGTGGATGGAAAAATATGTGCCAGAAGTTAAACTAAAAGTGCATAAGTTTTCCACCAATTTTATTTAATTTGTCATCAATAAAAAATCGCCCATTAACCGTATGTCGGTACATTGAGTGCAGTTGCAGATGATTTAATGATGTTTGTCCTTTTATTATAAACAGATAGGCTGCACACACAAGTCACTTACTAACATTTTTTTAAATGGAAGCAAGACATAAAAAATAAAAATTTTCAACTAAAATTCTGCAGCTACACAAAAAACTCCAGATCATGAAATTCGTTATCATTACTTTTAGTTCTTTTCATTCCTTTATATTTTAGTTTAATTTCTCCATATTTAATAAATTGGAAGTCCCAGGTATCTATTATTTTATTTAACATTTCAGGTACATTAATTTTAAATTTATTATCGAGCTCAAGAGCAATTTTATCAACATATACAGCTTTTAAACGTTCAGAATCAGTAATGTAATAACACTCATTTACATCAAGCTTACTAATCTTTTTAAACAGATTAGAATTGCTTGCATGATTGAGCTTCTTCAGTAGAGTGTCCATTTATATAGAACAAACGTTTAATAATCTTTTAAATTTTTAATCTTTATAAATATGACTGACGTATGGGATGAATTTCAATTTGACATCTTTGTCAAAAGATGTAATAATCCAAGAGAGAAATAAGTTGAGTGTAATACTTGCAAAGCATATTTTAAACCATCATTAATTATAGAACACTTGAGAAGTCAGGATCAGAGCAAACATGTTAGAGTATTAAAGAGAATTTACGGAGAAGAATAGGAGAAGTACTTTGATAGTTATGAGGAAACAGATATAGAAATATGGGAGAAAATAGAAAATTACGATTCTGTCTTTTCTATTATGGTGAAGCAAATAGTGAATTCTAATTTCCCAATTAATAATTTACCTACAAAATTACATTAAAGCCTATTTGTTATTTTTAAAAGTTTGTCATTCTATAGCCAAAAAGTTTGATAATGTAGAATACAACAAAATGGAACTAACTAATTGATTCTATTTTTATAAGGAATGTGGTATGAATTTTTTTCTTTACGTTACAAGATATATTTAATTTTTAATATCCATAAGGCACTGTATAATAAGTTTCTAGAACAACTATTTTATCATGCTGAACTATAAATTTTTTCTTAACCTGTTTGTTAACCAGATTTTTAGTAACAATATCTCTGGTTATTTGATTGCATTCTAACTGTATATTTTTGTTTACTTTACTTTCTATTAGAATTATCATAGATTCACCATTCAACTTTTGAATATTCTTGTAATTTAATGTGAATCCTTTTACCTTCATTTCTGTCTTCTTTTCATTGTTCTCGTAATAGTAACTTTTGGGACCTATGGAAGCCCAACCTGTAATCCAATTATTTCCTAATTCATTAGTCCATTCACCTAACATACAGCCTGTTTCCACAGTATTCTGTTTGACTCATATTTTGCCTTTGTCCAAATTTGCCCCATAATGAATTAAGACATATCTTAGCAACAGCTCATTTTCCAGGATTTTCCTTTATTCTATCACAATCTATGTCCAGTTTCTCATTAACTATTTTGATGTATTCTTGATAACTTTAAAAGTAATGTGACATAATTTCTAATTTTATTTTCATAAAGTCTTTAACATAATTTTTAAACAACATAGTGCTCTTATTTGTAAAATCCCATACGCCATACACATCTAAAACTTTATATCCTTTTTCTACAGCTTTCTTCACTTCATCAGTCGTCCTAGTTCCAATAAAACTTCTTTCTTCATCACTGTGATTCCATTTACTTATTTGTTCCTCTGCACATTGATACACAAAGCAAAAAAAAATTTTTCATTTTTATCGATTTGCATGCGTACAGGTAAAATGGAACGATACAGTCCCCTATGTGCCAATACTTCACATTTTATTGAGCCATCCAATTTTTATAATAATATGTTGTTATTTATATTTTTCTTGGATGCTGTTGAGGATAATAATCATAATATTGCACAGTAGGATACATACATCAATATATTTTATATTTGAGCTAATACCATCTGCTTTAGCTCTTAATTTTATTGCATTTGTTTGTCTACCATTAAATGCATCTCTTGGATTCAATGGTTCAACAATTTCAGGTTGCTACTTTAATTTTTTAAGCGTTTTATGCTCTGTTGAGTTCAGCCAATCACATTCTCAAATTTCCACTAAATTGTATCCAGCATTAGCACGACATTGCGGAGTAAGTTTGCACGAATGTATATTATGCTACATGTCACATCTGAGAAGCAAGTAGTCGCAGAGGCTTACTGAGCCAGAAGGGGTGTTCGGCTTAAGCCACGTCTCCGGCAGAATTACGACATGAAAACTGAGGTCCTGTAGTAGGCGCAAAGTCCTGCGGTGACGACTGCACGTCTGCACGCCCGAGTCATAATGTACAGTCGTCGCGAATCGTTTCCGCTCTAATCCTGCTGGAATTAACCATCATGCTTTTAATAATTTCCACAACGAAATTCTGTCTCCAAACCTAGCAGAAAACCCAAAGAGAGTCTATGTTGTTGTGGTCTTCAGTCCTGAGACTGGTTTGATGCAGCTCTCCATGCTACTGTATCCTGTGCAAGCTTCTTACCGCAACCTACATCCTTCTGAATCTGCTTAGTGTATTCATCTCTTGCTCTGCCTCTATGCTTTTTACCCTCCACACTGCCCTCCAATGCTAAATTTGTGATCCCTTGACGCCTCAGAACATGTCCTACCAACCGGTCCCTTCTTCTTGTCAAGTTGTGCCACAAACTCCTCTTCTCCCCAATTCTATTCAATACCTCCTCATTAGTTATGTGATCTACCCATCTAATCTTCAACATTCTTTTGTAGCACCACATTTCGAAAGCTTCTATTCTCTTCTTGTCCAAACTATTTATCGTCCACGTTTCACTTCCATACATGGCTACACTCCATACAAATACTTTCAGAAACGACTTCCTGACACTTAAATCTATACTCGATGTTAACAAATTTCTCTTCTTCAGAAACGCTTTCCTTGCCATTGCCAGTCTACATTTTATATCTTCTCTGCTTCGACCATCATCAGTTATTTTTCTCCCCAAACAGAAAAACTCCTTTACTACTTTAAGTGTCTCATTTCCTAATCTAATTCCCTCAGCATCAGCCGACTTAATTCGACTACATTCCATTATCCTCGTTTTGCTTTTGTCGATGTTCATCTTATATCCTCCTTTCAAGACACTGTCCATTCCATTCAACTGCTCTTCCATGTCCTTTGCTGTCTCTGACAGAATTACAATGTCAACGGCGAACCTCAAAGTTTTTATTTCTTCTCCCTGGATTTTAATGCTAATCCGAATTTTTCTTTTGTTTCCTTTACTGCTTGCTCAATATACAGATTGAATAACATCGGGGACAGGCTACAACCCTGTCGTACTCCCTTCCCAATCACTGCTTCCCTTTCATGTCCCTCGACTTTTATAACTGCCATCTGATTTCTGTAAAAATTGTAAATAGCCTTTCGCTCCCTGTATTTTACCCCTGCCACCTTCAGAATTTGAAAGAGAGTATTCCAGTCAACACTGTCAAAAGGTTTCTGTAAGTCTACAAATGCTAGAAACGTAGTTTTGCCTTCCCTTAATCTTTCTTCTAAGATAAATCGTAAGGTCAGTATTGCCTCACGTGTTCCAGTATTTCTACAGAATCCAAACTGATCTTCCCCGAGGTTGGCTTCTACTAGTTTTTCCATTCGTCTGTAAAGAATTCGTGTTAGTATTTTGCAGCTGTGGCTTATTAAACTGATAGTTCGGTAATTTTCACATCTGTCAACACCTGCTTTCTTTGGGATTGGAATTATTATATTCTTCTTGAAGTCTGAGAGTATTTCGCCTGTCTCATACATCTTGCTCACCAGATGGTAGAGTTTTGCCAGGACTGGCTCTCCCAAGGCCGTCAGTAGTTCAAATGGAATGTTGTCTACTCTGGGGGCCTTGTTTAGATTCAGGTCTTTCAGTGCTCTGTCAAACTCTTCACGCAGTATCGTATACCCATTTCATAGTCATCTACATCCTCTTCCATTTCCATAATATTGTCCTCAAGTGCATCGCCCTTATATAGACCCTCTATATACTCCTTCCAACTTTCTGCTTTCCCTTCTTTGCTTAGAACTGGGTTTCCATCTGAGCTCTTGATGTTCATGCAAGTGGTTCTCTTATCTCCAAACGTCTCTTTAATTTTCCTGTAGGCAGTATCTATCTTACCCCTAGTGAGATAAGCCTCAACATTCTTACATTTGTCCTCTAGCCATCCCTGCTTAGTCATTTTGCACTTTCTGTCGATCTCATTTTTGAGACGTTTGTATTCCTTTTTGCCTGCTTCATTTATTGCATGTATAGTCATACATGAAACACACCAGTGGCAAGACGCAATCAATACCTTCACTGAGCGATAACAACGGTGAAGTCACTGATGACAGTACTACTAAAGCAGAATTATTAAACACGGTTTTCCGAAACTCCTTCACCAAATAAGACGAAGTAAACATTCCTGAATTTCAATCAAGAACAACTGCCAAGATGAGAAACGTAGAAGTAGATATCCTCAGAGTAACGAAGCAGCTTAAATCACTTAATAAAGGAAAGGCCTTCGGTCCAGATTGTATACCAGTCAGGTTTCTCTCGGAGTATGCTGATAAAATGGCTCCATATTTAGCAATTGTATACAACCACTCGCTCACAGAAAGATCCGTACCTAAAGACTGGAAAATTGCTCAAGTCACACCCATATCCAAAAAGGGAAGTAGGAGTAATCCGCTGACTTACAGGCCTATATCACTAACGTATATTTCCAGTAGGATTTTGGAACATATACTGTATTCGAACATTATGAAGTACCTCGAAAAAAGCGATTCATTGACACATAGTCAGCACAGTTTCAGAAGGTATCGTTCCTGTGAAACACAACTAGCTCAGTACTCTCATGAAGTGTTTAGTGCTATCGATTGGGGATCTCAAATTGAATCCACATATATAGATTTCCAGAAGGCTTTCAACACCATTCCTCACAAGCGTCTTCTAACCAAACTGCGTATGTACGGAGCCCCGCCTCAGTTGTGCGACTGGATTCGTGATTTCCTATCAGAAAGGTCACAGTTCGTAGTAAGTGACGGAAAGTCATCGAGTAAAACAGAAGTAATATCCGGCGTTCCCCAATTATAGGCCCTCTGTTGTTCCTGATCTATATTAACGACATAGGAGACAATCTGAGAAGCCGTCTTAGAATGTTTGCGGATGATGCTGTCCTTTACCGTCTTAGAAAGTCATCAGATGACCAAAACGACTTGCAAAATAATTTTCGTATTTGTATGGTGCGAAAAGTGGCAATTGACCCTGGATAAAGAATACCGAGTAATTTATTCACATGAGTACTGAAATAAATCAGCTAAGTGTCGACTACGCGAAAAGTCACACAAATCTGAAGGCTGTTAATTCAACTAAATACTTAGGGATTACAATTACAAATAACCTAAGCTGGAATGATCACATAGATAATGTTGTGGGTAGAGCAAACCAAAGTCTCCGATTCATTGGCAGAACACTTAGAAGGTGCAACAGGTCTACTAAAGAGACTGCTTACACCACGCTTGTCCGCCCTATTCTGGAGTATTGCTGTGCGGTCTGGGATCCACATCAGGTGGGACTGACGGATGACACCGAAAAAGTTCAAAGAAGGGCGGCTCGTTTAGTATTATCGCGAAATAGGGGAGATAGGGCCAGGGACATGATACATTAATTGGAGCGGCAATCATTAAAACAAAGGCGTTTCTCGTTGCGACCGGATCTTCTCGTGAAATTTCAAACTCCAGTTTTTTTTTCCTTCAACTGCGGATACATTCTGTTGGCATCCACCTACGTAGGGCGAAATGATCACCACGATAAATAAGAGAAAACAGGGGCCGCGCAGAAAAATTTAAGTGCTCGTTTTTCTCGCGTGCCCCTCGAGAGTAGAACGGTAAAGAGACAGCATGAAGGTGGTTCATTGACCCCTCTGCCTGGCACTTTATTGAAAATAGCAAAGTAATCACGTAGAGGTAGAGATGAAAGTGTATGTATGCGTTTCATCCATTGAGAATTACATGCAGCTAGGCTGGCAATTTCACAGACAGCACATCGATGCGTGGCGAAGAGCACCATTAAATTGTGACACCGAAAATGCGGATAAAATACCTTCTGCACCATGCAAAAAATTTTGCCATTTAATATCCGTTGATAACTTGTACTCTGCTTGCGATTCTTAATCTGTAAGCTCTATCACGAAAACTAAATTTAATAAGTCATCGATGTAACAGTGTATTTATTTCTGACTGTGTGCAGTTGATTGTAATTATAATGAAAATGTTGCAAATTGTTGGGTTATAGCGAAGGGGGGAACTTCATTTAAATATATCGATAGCAACGACGGCAGTAACTGTGCAGTTGTTGATCTTTGCGTATGGAGGGTCTGTGTCGCTTTGGGAGCACAGAGGAGGCAGAGCAGCTTGAGTGACGAAAGAGTGTGCAAGTGTTTCGTGGGGCGCTGCTGCAGGCTGTGTTCTCGCGCCTGTGTGGGCGCGCCCTATTCGTTTACCCGCGAGTGTTGAGAGCACGGCAGGAGTCGACAGGCGGAGCAAGCCGGAATTCTAACAATTGCCTGCCCTATAATTATCACTGGCTCTGGAGACGACTTCGGGTTCTTCCCACGGAACAGCTACAATATCGTTAAGACTGTTAACTAATGTTGTACAGGCATTATTAGCCAGTGGCATTTCTTTCACAAAGTGACATTTCTTGAACAATAACTTGCAGTAGTTAAAACGTGTGGGGCACCTGTGTTGACATTGTCCTCAGACATTATTACCAAAATGGTTCCCTTCCTTTCAATGAAATGGTCGAGTGTCGTAAGAGTATGAAAATTGATTAATTATTTACAGCCAGTTTTGTGGTGTTTTTGTTAATGGCCAGTTTCAGTCTAAATATTCTGCCTCAGCAACTGTTCATTCTTGTACTGCATAACAGAGGCTACTGAAAGTATCGTGAAATACCACTGGCAAAACTAATAACTAAAGCACAAATTAAGAGTGAGCAATTTCATTTACTCTGTATTCAGCTTAGTGAGAGACTTCTGCTGGATTGGTATGTATTTTATTGGTGTTCTTTTAAAAGTAAGATCAGTTTGCTCATTCGCTTAAAGTAGATTCACTTCAGTCTTTCAATGATTAAAAGTAAACCACTTGTTTTTTTCCTGAATTTTGCATTACTTTACACTGATGTTACTGAAAGTCATTTTTTTACATAACAAAGTTTAAGTTAAGCCAGTCATTTACTTAACCAGTAACTCCATTTAATTTTACTTTCAAAATTTAGTACTTCAGATTAAGTAACTGCGAAGTGAGTGCCTTCCGATTCATTTATTTTCTAGTGAACGGTCGCGCTGTGGAGAAATGCGACAGCTTCCTGTTGCCACGTCAGGTATTATTGCTTAAATTTCTTTCGCATTACTTTTCTTAAGATTCTGGAGATTCTTTACCATAGCGGGCTAGCGACCGTTTAATTATACCCTTTTTCAAAATGGTTCAAATGGCTCTGAGCACTATGGGACTTAACTTCTGACGTCATCAGTCCCCCAGAACTTAGAACTACTTGAACCTAACTAGCCTAAGGACATCACACGCATCCATGCCCGAGGCAGGATTCCAACCGGCGACCATAGCGGTCGCAGGGTTTCAGACTGTAGCGCGTACAACTGCTCGGCCACACAGGACAGCTATACCTTTCTTTTACCTAATTAGTGTTTTATTTGTATCATGAGTAATTTTTGTTCTAAATACTTCGTGGTGCATTTTTTCGCACCTGTGCGGTTCGTGAGCGATTGCACTATATTCCACCCACTTCAAAATTATCTTCAGTAGTTAGCTTAACTTTAGAATAGATTCTTCCTTCAGAAGAGTCTATTGTACACTCTTCTCCAACTAACCGCTGTTATTTTGCTTCGGTTGCGATGGTCTTATTCACAGTGAAATTTCATTAGGCACATGCGATCACAGGCAGTTACATCGCAATCTAGTAGCCCGATTACGAAGGAAAGTAACAGAAATTGTAACAGGTGACGCCGACGCCAGGTAGGGAAGCGTTCATCGACGGTTGTTCTGTGTACTGGATGGGACGAGCAGACGGTCGCAAGCTGACACAATGCGGACAGCGGATAACGCTGCAGTTGTCCGGATGGCTGCAGAGGACTCGGAATTCCGCACGAGATGACCGCTGCTCCCACATTCCTGAAGGGTTTTCTAGTGGTGAAGGCATCGTAAAGCACATTAAAGGTCCCAGTAACGATGAGCCTTGGGCACAGATTGCGGAAAAGACGGCTCCACTGTGCACATACGAGTGGAACGTACCAGAGGACACCATGCAGGCTCTGCGAAAGCTGCAGTTATTCATGGATGTATGCTCTCGGTAGTACACGGCAGGCAAGGTGTGAGGATTCCATAAGCATCCAAAAAATACCTGTAGCTGGTCCCTCATATACACTGAAGAGCCAAAGAAAATGGTACACATAATATCGTGTAGGGCCCCCCACGACCATGCAGAACTGCATGGAATGAACTCGAATAATGTCTGAAGTAATGCTGGAGTGAACTGACTGCAACGAATCCTGCAGGATGTCCATAAATCCATAAATCGGTAAGAGTACGAGGGGGGTGGGGGGTGGAGATCTCTTCTCAACAGCACGTTGCAATACATCCCATATATGCTCAACAATGTTTATATCTGGGGCGTCTGGTGTCCAGTAAAGGTGTTTAAACTCAGGAGGGTGTTTCTGGAGCCACTCTGAAGCAACTCTGGACTTTTGGGGTGTCGCATTGTGCTGCTTGAATTGCCCAAGTGCGTCAGAATGTACAATGGACATGAATGGATGCAGGTGATCACACAGGATGCTACATACATGTCACCTGTCAGAGTCGTATCCAGACGTATCAGGGGTCCAATACCACTCCAACTGCACACGCCCCACGCCATTTATGAGCCTCCATCAGCTTGAACAGTCCCATGCTCACATTCAGGGTCCATGCAATCATGATGTTGTCTCCATACCTGTACACGTCCATCCGCTCGATACAATTTGAAACGAGACTCGTCCAATCGGGCAAATTCAACAGTCAAATGTTGGTGTTGATGGGCCCAGGTGGGGCGTAAAGCTTTGTGTCGTGGAGTCATCAGGGGCACACGAGTGGACCTCCGGCACCGAAAGCCCACATCGATGACGTTTCGTTGAGTGGTTCTGATGCTGACCCTTGTTGACGGCCCAGCATTCCATTCTGCAGTAATTTGCGGAAAGGTCGCACTTTTGTCACGTCGAACGATTCTCTTCATTCGTTGTGGGTCCCGTTCTTCCAGAATCTTTTTCTGGCCGCAGCGATGTCGGAGATTTGACGTTTTATCAGATTCCTGACATTCACGGTACACTCGCGAAATGGTCATATGGGAAAATCCCCATTTCATCGCTATTCCGGAGATGCTGTGTCCCATCGCTCGTGCACCGTCTATAACACCACGATGAAAGTCACTTAAATCTTGGTAATCCAACTGCAATAACAGATTTAACAACTGCGCCAAACCCTTGTTGTCTTATATAGGCGTTGCCGACCGCAGCGCCGTATTCTGCCTGTTTACATAAATCTGTATTTGTTATACACATGCTTAAACCAGTTTCTTTGGTGCTTCACTGCACATAAAGCGGATAGGAAACAACATGCTGCAACACAATAATGCACTCCTTTGAAACACAGACAGGACTTTTTTTTGTCATCAGTCTACTGACTGGTTTGATGCGGCCCGCCACGAATTCCTTTCCTGTGCTAACCTCTTCATCTCAGAGTAGCACTTGCAACCTACGTCCTCAATTATTTGCTTGACGTATTCCAATCTCTGTCGTCCTCTACAGTTTTTGCACTCTACAGCTCCCTCTAGTACCATGGATGTCATTCCCTCATGTCTTAGCAGATGTCCTATCAGCCTGTCCCTTCTCCTTATCAGTGTTTTCCACATATTCCTTTCCTCTCCGATTCTGCGTAGAACCACCTCATTCCTTACCTCATCAGTCCACCTAATTTTCAACATTCGTCTATAGCACCACATCTCAAATGACAGGACAAAGGCAACACAAATTTCTTTGTTTAGTTATAAGCTTCTGGGCGCTAAAATGTGGGAATATCATAGGTCAGGCTGGTCTGACACGCTAGTTTTGGAAAATTTTGAGAAATGGCCGACTCTTCAGGAGAATTGACATTTTAACTGGATGACTTCTTGTGAGAGGCTAGGACTGGTTTTCAAAGAATAGTTACAGTGTCAATGATTAGGAGAAAGGCACCCTTATGATGTGCGTAGTTCTGAGCACTCAAATTTTGGCAGTCACTGTCGTCAGATCGTGCGGAAGGATCAGTGTGCAAATAATGCAGCAAACTACCTATCGGCTCCTGCATGGATCTCCGCCGACCTTAGTTGCTTGTAACTGATTCATGTTCTTGTGATGTTATTAAACATGTTCATGTTATGCTTCAGTGCAACTGCTTCACTCGTTTTGTGTGAGGATTCGGAACTTATGGTAACACATCTAGTCCCCAAATTTAAATTACAGTGTCATAATTCCACCACCCTTTTGAAGTTTATAGGGAAATATAGTATGTGATGACAAGTATCCGGATACCCCCCAAAAATATACGTTTTTAATATTAGTTCCGTTGTGCTGGCACCTATTGCCAGGAACTCCACATCAGCGATTTCAGTAGACATTGTGAGAGAGCAGAATAGGGCGCTCCGCGGAACTCACGGACTTCGAACATGGTCAGGTGATTGGGTGTCACTTCTGTCACACGTCTGTACACAAGATTTTCACACTCCTAAACATCCCTAGGTCTGCTGTTTCCGATGTCAAATGGAAGTGGAAACGTGAAGGGAAACGTGAAGCAGAAAAGCATACAGGCCGGCCTCGTCTATTGACTGACAGTTGAAGAGGGTCGTAATGTGTAATAGGCAGACATCTATACAGACCGTCACACAGGAATTCCAAACTGCACCAGGATCCTCTGCAAGTACGGTGACAGTTAGGCGGGAGGTGAGGAAACTTGGATTTCATGGTCGAGCGGCTGCTCATAAGCCACACATCACGCCGGTAGATGCCAAGCGACGCCTCCCTTGGTGTAAAGAGCGTAAACAATGGACGATTGGTGGAAAAACGTTGTGTGCAATGACAAATGACGGTTCGCAATGTGGCGATCCGATCGCAGGGCGTGCGTGTGGCGAATGCCCGGTGAACGTCATCTGCCAGCGTGGGCAGTGCCAACAGAAAAATTCGGAGGCGGTGGTGTCATGGTGTGGTCGCATTTTTCTTTGAATAGGCTTGCACCCCTTGTTGTTTTGCATGGCACTATCACAGCACAGACCTACAGTGATGTTTTGAGCACCTTCTTGCTTTACAGACAAGAACAGAATAGAAGCTTTCGAAATGTTGTGCTACAGAAGAATGCTGAAGATTAGATGGGTAGATCACAAAACTAATGAGGAAGTACTGAATAGGATTGGGGAGAAGAGAAGTTTGTGGCACAACCTGACCAGAAGAAGGGATCGGTTTGGTAGGACATGCTCTGAGGCATCAAGGGATCACCAATTTAGTACTGGAGGGCAGCGTGGAGGGTAAAAATCGTAGAGGGAGACCAAGAGATGACTACACTAAGCAGATTCAGAAGGATGTGGGTTGCAGTGGGTACTGGGAGATGAAGAAGCTTGCACAGGATAGAGAGGCATGGAGAGCTGCATCAAACCAGTCTCAGGACTGAAGACCACAACAACAACAACAACAACAACTTGCTTTACACTGTTGAAGAACAGTTCGGGGATGCCGACTGCATCGAGCACCTGTTCATAAGGCACAGCCTGTGGCGGGGTGTTAACACGAACACAACATTCCTGTGATGGACTGGCCTGCACGGAGTCCCCACCTCAGTCCTATAGAACACTTTTGGGATGTTTTGGAAGGCCGGTACGTCTCCTCAGAGCAGCACTCCATGAAGAATTGGCTGTCATTCTGTCATTCCCCAAGAAACCTTCCAGCACCTGATTGAACGTGTGCTTGCGAGAGTGGAAGCTGTCATAAAGGCCAAGGGTGGGCCAACACCATACTGAATTCCAGCATTACCGATGGAGGGTGCCACGAACTTGTAAGTCATTTTCAGCCAGATGTCTGGATACTTTTGATCATGTAGCGTAATTTGGCGCTAGTAAATAATCGTTGAGCAACGAATGATAGTTTACACTCTTCATTGGGCATCTGTATACTGACACAGGTTAACTGCATGAAGGTTTAGGCGGTGCGGTGGTACACAAGGACGTTCGTCCAGAACGAAGCGACCTTTTACGCTCGCGGTCTGGCAATGAGCGGCTCTGCTCCGATCTGACATGTGAGCCAATGGCGTGAAAGATTGTATTCTCTTATGTTATTTCACATATCCGACCTGTTTGTAATACACACGTGCGTGGCAGTTTATTTACAGACGGTAAACATGTGAGACACTCCCAGGTTGTGTAATTTGTTCATGAAGCTCAAAGAAATTGCTTAATATAGATTTTTTTTCTTTGGAGCTTTTCTTTGGAGCTTAAAGTCTCTCTTTTTCGTTAGTTCAATGACAGTTTCGAGATAATGAGGACATTCTACGGTGATCGGTAATTTTCGGGACTAAATACTCTGGAAGCATTTTTTTCCTGATTTTACGCAGGGTGGTCATGTCCCTGCTGATCTTTTGTGATCGGTGGCAGTGAACTTCGTTGGACATCGCACAATAATGGGATGCAAATTTTATACTGCAGTCAAACGTAAAAACTATACCGATTTTGCTCACAAAACTAAAAGAAAATGAACTATGCCAATATTCGTCCAAAGAGGACATTCATTATTGTCACGATTATGTTTTCCTTTTTTAATAGTTGCTTTATTACAGGAGTCATGTTGATGTCGAAAACAATAATGTTACAGGCCAGAGCTCAGACAAACAACCTTCAGTCAGGATAGCCATCATTTATCACGGTTTTGTTCCAAGGGATACCGCAGTCATGCTCTATTGTACGTTTACTTTTTGTTGGCGTCGATAATACCGACAGCTCAGCAGCACTCTCGCCAGAACTCACCGTACTGAAGCCACTGCGGTGTGAGGCTGCGGTCGCTTTAGGTGGAAGACTTCCTGTTTCCCAAGAGGCAATCTTTGAAAAAGGGGCGGTGTGTGCTGCTAAAGTTCGCTTTTGTGTTGTCTAAGACTGTCCACTCCAGGCACTTCGTGTATTGGCGAAGGGCCTGGTGAGGCCAGCGGCCGCAGAAAAACAGCAAAGGGCGGAACGGCTAGTGCAGATAGCAGCCAGAAACGTGCTGGCAGGCATTTGGCGGAGCAACTGGCCGTTTCAAACAGCCTGTATCCTCCCCGTAGGAGGGTGGAGGGAGGGAGTGGGCAGGGGTAGTCGTCAGGGGAAGTGAGAGGGCCTCGATTTTCGGCAATTTGTGACTGTACATCGAGGGGCATGAAAGGGAGGCAGCGGTTGGGAAGGGAGTGAGACAGGGTTGTAGCCTGTCCCCGATGTTATTCAATCTGTATACCGAGCAAGCAGTAAAGGAAACAAAAGAAAAATTCAGAGTAGGAATTAAAATTCATGGAGAACTTTGAGGTTCGCCGATGACATTGTAATTCTGTCAGAGACAGCAAAGGACCTGGAAGAGCAGCTGAACGGAATGGACAGTGTCTTTAAAGGAGGATATAAGATGAACATCAACAAAAGCAAAACATGGATAATGGAATGTAGTCGAATTAAATTGGATGATGCTGCAGGAATTAGACTAGAAAATGAGATGCTTAAAGTAGTAAATGAGTTTTAGTATTTGGGGAGCAAAATAAATGATGATGGTCGAAGTAGAGAGGATATAAAATGTAGACTGGCAATGGCAAGGAAAGCGTTTCTGAAGAAGAGAACTTTGTTAACATCGAGTATAGATTTAAGTCTCAGGAAGTCGTTGCTGAAAGTATTTGTATGGAGTGTAGCCATGTATGGAAGTGAAATGTGGGCGATAAATAGTTTGGACAAGAAGAGAATACAAGCTTTCGAAATGTGGTGCTACAGAAGACTGTTGAAGATTAGATGGGTAGATCACATAACTAATGAGGAGGTATTGAATAGAATTGGGGAGAAGAGGAGTTTGTGGCACAACTTGACAAGAAGAAGGGACCGGTTGGTAGGACATGTTCTGAGGCATCAAGGGTTCACAAATTTAGCATTGGAGGGCAGCGTGGAGGGTAAAAATCGTAGAGGGAGACCATGAGATGAATACATTAACAGATTCAGAAGGATGTAGGTTACAGTAAGTACTGGGAGATGAAGAAGCTTGCATAGGGTAGAGTAGCATGGAGAGCTGCATCAAACCAGTCTCAGGACTGAAGACAACAACAACAACAACATCGAAGACAACACACGTTGAATACCGCCCCCTCTGCAGTCTTTCAGGACGACAATTTCCCGCCATACATGTGTTGCATTATGACCCATTGATTATGAGTGCTGGTTTTTACACAGTTTCGAAGTTGGAACTGTGATGCATTTCTTACATCAGTTACCTGGACTGCAAGGTGGTTTTTGAGCAGGCATCTGTGCAAGCTCGTCAAACGGAGATAGACACTGTATGCCTACAGGTAATACACTTTTTAAACTCACCTCTGTCCAACACCAGCATCTTGTCAGTTGAACATATTTTCAGCCAAAAAGAATAAAGATGGTACCTTACACCCCTGCCTTTTCCTGCCAGCTTATACGTGAAGTATAGAGTTTGAGTGTGGCCTAGTTTCGATTGATATTGCGAAATTTTTTCGCAGCAGGATAACACCAGTCGGATCTAACCCTCAATTTTTGAGCTGAATTGTGATTTCAGGCCGTCCTTGGGTAGCGCTATGAATAGAGTTGTGCAATTAGGCCCAGTCTTTATGATTAATTACGTAATTAGGACCTACCCTTACTTCAATTGATGGTCCAAAATAAATAAAGTACACTAACCTAATCTTCCTCTTCTACATCTGGGCAGTTACCATGTGTTGCGGAATACACTTGGGCTTTCCGTCCAGTAGAATCAGGGTTTGAGTCCCTGTAATGGCACTGCCAATTTTAATTTCCAGCCAGTTCCCGGGTTGGGGGTGGTGGAGTGTGGTGTCACCACAGCCCTGCGACCAAGAAATTCTGGCCAGAATTTAAAATTCCCGCCAAATTTCTAATTTCCCACCAATAGTCCTGTCAGGAAGGTCGCAGTTCGTAGTAATAGACGGCAAATCATCGAGTAAAACTGAAGTGATATCAGGTGTTCCCCAGGGAAGCGTCCTGGGACCTCTACTGTTCCTGATCTATATAAATGACCTGGGTGACAATCTGAGCAGTTCTCTTAGGTTGTTCGCAGATGATGCTGTAATTTACCGTCTAGTAAGGTCATCCGAAGACCAGTATCAGCTGCAAAGTGATTTAGAAAAGATTGCTGTATGGTGTGACAGGTGGCAGTTGACGCTAAATAACGAAAAGTGTGAGATGATCCACATGAGTTCCAAAAGAAATCCGTTGGAATTCGATTACTCGATAAATAGTACAATTCTCAAGGCTGTCAATTCAACTAAGTACCTGGGTGTTAAAATTACAAACAACTTCAGTTGGAAGGACCACATAGATAATATTGTCGGGAAGGCGAGCCAAAGGTTGCGTTTCATTGGCAGGACACTTAGAAGATGCAACAAGTCCACTAAAGAGACAGCTTACACTACACTCGTTCGTCCTCTGTTAGAATATTGCTGCGCGGTGTGGGATCCTTACCAGGTGGGATTGACGGAGGACATCGAGAGGGTGCAAAGAAGGGCAGCTCGTTTTGTATTATCGCGTTATGGGGGAGAGAGTGTGGCAGATATGATACACGAGTTGGGATGGAAGTCATTACAGCATAGACGTTTTTCGTCGCGGCGAGAGCTTTTTACGAAATTTCAGTCACCAACTTTCTCTTCCGAATGCGAAAATATTTTGTTGAGCCCAACCTACATAGGTAGGAATGATCATCAAAATAAAATAAGAGAAATCAGAGCTCGAACAGAAAGGTTTAGGTGTTCGTTTTTCCCGCTCGCTGTTCGGGAGTGGAATAGTAGAGAGATAGTATGATTGTGGTTCGATGAACCCTCTGCCAAGCACTTAAATGTGAATTGCAGAGTAGTCATGTAGATGTAGATGTAGATGTAGAATAGTGTAGGTCGGGGGTCGGGAGGGGGTTGGTGGAGGGAGGAGGCTGGAGCCCGTCTACTGGGTGAGAAAGACGCATTACGTCATGCGGGGAAGGGGGGGGGGTGGTCGTGGTTCCTGGTGGGAGGGCACTTGGTCGGGGGTAGAATTATCAATTTAATTAATTTGCATATCAACTTGGTATCAAAACTGCACTGATGCCACCACTACCATACTACCTGTACACAGTATCCTGCCAGTGAACAGAAATTGGCAATCAAGTTTATGTACCACTGAGTCTGTGGGGCCCTTCTATTCCATATCCCCACAAACTATTACAACCAGCTTTCTGCACAAGGTGACTGATTTCAGATGTGACTCACTGAGATAGGAATCTTAGGATACTAAGTTTTAGCCTTTTGTCAAGTGCACAGTATTACAGGCCCCAGCATTTAAAAAGCAAGTGCCTGTGTTCGCAGCACTTTTGAAGTTTAACATTAATAAGTTTTTTCTTTTTTTTTTTTGCAGGTAGGACTTTATTATAGATAACAGTGTCATCTACAAAGACTCTTACGGTGTTGTGGATACTGTCTGCCAGGTGACTGGTATACAGTATGAGAAGCAAGGGTACCAATGCACTTCCATGAGAAGTTACTTCTGGCTTCGTCCAAGATAATAAGCTGCTTGCTCCCTACCAATAAAAGTACAACACTGTCACAAATTTCATTTGATACGCCATACGATCGTAGTTTCGTTAACAAACTTTGCTGCGCCAACGAATCACGTCCTTTTCGGAGAAACACTGCACGAGCCTGACAGCTTTGACTACACTCCTGGAAATGGAAAAAAGAACACATTGACACCGGTGTGTCAGACCCACCATACTTGCTCCGCACACTGCGAGAATGCTGTACAAGCAATGATCACACGCACGGCACAGCGGACACACCAGGAACCGCGGTGTTGGCCGTCGAATGGCGCTAGCTGCGCAGCATTTGTGCACCGCCGCCGTCAGTGTCAGCCAGTTTGCCGTGACATGCGGAGCTCCATCGCAGTCTTTAACACTGGTAGCATGCCGCGACAGCATGGACGTGAACCGTATGTGCAGTTGACGGACTTTGAGCGAGGGCGTATAGTGGGCATGCAGGACGCCGGGTGGACGTACCGCCGAATTGCTCAACACGTGGGGCGTGAGGTCTCCACAGTACATCGATGTTGTCGCCAGTGGTCGGCGGAAGGTGCACGTGCCCGTCGACCTGGGACCGGACCGCAGCGACGCACGGATGCACGCCAAGACCGTAGGATCCTATGCAGTGCCGTAGGGGACCGCACCGCCACTTCCCAGCAAATTAGGGACACTGTTGCTCCTGGGGTATCGGCGAGGACCATTAGCAACCGTCTCCATGAAGCTGGGCTACGGTCTCGCACACCGTTAGGCCGTCTTCCGCTCACGCCCCAACATCGTGCAGCCCGCCCCCAGTGGTGTCGCGACAGGCGTGAATGGAGGGACGAATGGAGACGTGTCGTCTTCAGCGATGAGAGTCGCTTCTGCCTTGGTGCCAATGATGGTCGTATGCGTGTTTGGCGCCGTGCAGGTGAGCGCCACAATCAGGGCTGCATACGACCGAGGCACACAGGGCCAACACCCGGCATCATGGTGTGGGGAGCGATCTCCTACACTGGCCGTACACCTCTGGTGATCGTCGAGGGTACACTGAATAGTGCACGGTACATCCAAACCGTCATCGAACCCATCGTTCTACCATTCCTAGACCGGCAAGGGAACTTGCTGTTCCAACAGGACAATGCACGTCCGCATGTATCCCGTGCCACCCAACGTGCTCTAGAATGTGTAAGTCAACTACCCTGGCCAGCAAGATCTCCGGATCTGTCCCGCATTGAGCATGTTTGGGACTGGATGAAGCGTCGTCTCACGCGGTCTGCACGTCCAGCACGAACGTTGGTCCAGCTGAGGCGCCAGGTGGAAATGGCATGGCAAGCCGTTCCACAGGACTACATCCAGCATCTCTACGATCGTCTCCATGGGAGAATAGCAGCCTGCATTGCTGCGAAAGGTGGATATACACTGTACTAGTGCCGACATTGTGCATGCTCTGTTGCCTGTGTCTATGTGCCTGTGGTTCTGTCAGTGTGATCATGTGATGTATCTAACCCCAGGAATGTGTCAATAAAGTTTCCCCTTCCTGGGACAATGAATTCACGGTGTTCTTATTTCAATTTCCAGGAGTGGATTTTCGGCTGTCGCGTGAGATAAGCACAAGCTGTATTTCACATGATCAGTGTTCTCTAAATGCATTCTGGTTGGTAAGGATGTTATTCCGTTCGAGATACTCACTCAATAATTATATCGGAGCATGTCAAATATTATATCCACTGTAACTTTTCTTTTTTGTTGTTGAGGAATTAGGATGCAAAATAGGTGACGTCATAAGCACTGAATGCTGTCTTAGTGACAGAGCAACCATATATTGCGCACACGAAATGTTAACATCATCTTTCAAATGAAAACTTCCCATCATATTTTAAAACTGAGGTCGACGACTCAGTTGTTGAAGGAAATGATCTGCGCAGCTTTCTTCGAGGCACTGAAGTACGAAAAGCTCATTATCTCCACCTGTGGTTACATGCATTGATACATGACTGCTAATTTTTAACAAAAATTCGGAAAAGACATTCTACTTTAACATATAACGAAAACTGGAGGAACTATATAACTTCTATCAATAATTGTGCCTGAATTTTAATTAACTAACCTAACGATAAGTCAACTGTTAGACTTACACTGACAATTACAATTATTTACTTGATTTATGACCCAAAATAAAGCATTTTCTTTCCTGTACTAATACTACTTTTATTACAGCCTCACCTCTACGTTTCTGCCTGATGTGCATCACAATTCCTATTCAGCAATGTGTTGTTCAGTTGACCGACCGCAGTTAACTATCTGTATCCTACCTCAAGTACAGTTTCAGTTCCTTGCACAGTTGTAGTTTGATGATATCGACAATACTGCAACGATAGAGATTTTGTTAAATAACTTTCGTTTAATTTACGTCTATGGTCGCAAACTTTTTGTTAACAGATTACCGGTTTCGGTCTGTTTTGAACAGTAGTTCTACTGACAACATGACTCATGCATATGATGTTATTTATATATATTTGACGATGCTGGTGTTGGTTCTGCGTTTAACATTTGACGATGCCACTATGGCTGCAGTAAATTAGGACTTTGTTTTTACAAAACAGATCTGATGATGGTCATTATAGACCGAAACCGGTAATCTGTTAACAAAAAGTCACTGTTTTATTGTGAGAGATTTTGTTGCTATATCACAACTTGTGAGGAAGGCTGTATACTACCATGAGTGCGCGACAATCCTCTCTTTGACCTTGGAGATTGCCGTCTGTATTATTTTGTTACCGATTTTATCAAATTGCGAAATTCTTTCTTACAACATTACAAACATCATTGGTTTATATTCTATTGGAGCAGAGCAGTATTGACATGTCACGCTACGCAGTTATCCAGTATTGTGATCCGATACGGTCCATCTTACCTGACAAATGTCGATATGTTTTGTAACAGCAGCTTTACCGCTGTGTGGAAAAGGAAGGGTTTGAGGTGGTTTCTCAATTCTCTCCAATCAAATGTAAACTGATAACATGAATCCAGATGGTAAGTCCATGATGTTGTGTGAATACTGGGTCCTGTGTCGATATGCATTTAAACACATAAACTGTTTCACTGTCTATAGTGTAAGCATGGAAGTAAATTCAGTGTCAGATCAGAACTTAATTTGCATTCTAAACATACAGCTTCTATAACAGTAATCTAGATACGGTGTAGTTTACACTAGATTAACATAGTACCATACAAGCTGCCACCATATACTTTTCTGTAATCAAATAACTGATCTGGAGGATTGGTTGAAACGACTTATGGCAATGCAGTTAGCTAATTTGTTTGACATGTGCTGTGATTTCGAAATTTGTGCCTTAAACAGGGTTGGATGTCCTGCTGTCAAAATGTCAATAGAAGTCAGAGATGACTGATGTCTGGATACCTGCGGGTTACTTGATAATTATATGTGCAGGGAGGAAGTGATGTCTGAGAGAGACAATTAGTGACTATTAGCAAAAAAATGGCTCTGAGCACTATGGGACTTAACTGCTAAGGTCATCAGTCCTAGAACTTAGAACTAATTAAACCTAGCTAACCTAAGGACATGACACACATCCAAGCCCGAGGCAGGATTCGAACCTGCGACCGTAGTAGTAGCGCGATTCCAGAGTGCACCGCCTAGAACTATTAGCAATGAAGGGAGTACTTGCCAGTTGTTGTTTAGTTTTCCTCTGACTGTTTCATCAGAATAAAAATTACTTATATTAGTATATGCATATCTCCCATTGTAATATTTGTTGTGGTACTAATGGAGTAGTTACATGTAGGGGATCACAGTGTAAAGTGGCCACTCTGAGGGAAATTGAATTTTCACCAAACCATGGCTGTATCCAGAAGGTTGCCACATGCTATTTCAATCTACATGTCGTAAGGTATCACACCAAATATTTTTAAGTGAAAAGGTAATAATATAGAGGAAGTGTATGCATTTTTCAAAAGTCCGCGTAGTGACCACTTCTCACTATCTAAGAGGTAATGTGGCCATTCTCAGTGCAAGAGGGTACTACATTTGTCATTCCAGCTGCAGCAGAACGCTTTCAATCGGATTTTTGTGATAGGCCAAATGTAACAGGATGGAGGTTGTTGTAAGTTAGACAAAGCAATTATTTCAAAATGGTCACAAAGGGATAGAATGACATATGACACCTTTGTTCATAAAATGGTTTACATATCACTCTTAGCTGTGGTATCATCCATTACACATGGAAATAACTAAACATTACTGTGGTAAACACTTTGCCCACTGTCCCAGATCAGACATCTGTTGGCAGCAGTGGTTGGCAAATAAAACTATCAAGTCGAAGCACACAATAAGAAACTACAATGGCAGGCAAAAAGTCATTGTTTAATAAATGATGTTGTTGTTGTTGTGGTCTTCAGTCCTGAGACTGGTTTGATGCAGCTCTCCATGCTACTCTATCCTGTGCAAGCTTCTTCATCTCCCAGTACCTACTGCAACCTACATCCTTCTGAATCTGCTTAGTGTATTCATCTCTTGGTCTCCCTCTACGATTTTTACCCTCCACACTGCCCTCCAATACTAAATTGGTGATCCCTTGATGCCTCAGAACATGTCCTACCAACCGATCCCTTCTTCTGGTCAAGTTGTGCCACAAACTTCTCTCCTCCCCAATCCTATTCAATACTTCCTCATTAGTTATGTGATCTACCCATCTAATATTCAGCATTCTTCTGTAGCACCACATTTCGAAAACTTCTATTCTCTTCTTGTCCAAATTATTTATCGTCCATGTTTCACTTCCATACATGGCTACACTCCATACAAATACTTTCAGAAATGCCTTACTGACACTTAAATCTATACTCGATGTTAACAAATTTCCCTTCTTCAGAAACGCTTTCCTTGCCATTGCCAGTCTACATTTTATATCCTCTGTACTTCAACCATCATCTGTTACTTTGCTCCCCAAATAGAAAAACTCCTTTACTACTTTAAGTGTCTCATTTACTAATTTAATTCCCTCAGAATCACCCGACTTAATTCGAATACATTCCATTATCCTCGATTTGCTTTTGTTGATGTTCATCTTATATCCTCCTTTAAGGACACTGTCCATTCCATTCAAGTGCTCTTGCAAAGTCCTTTGCTGTCTCTGACAGAATTACAATGTCATCGGCGAACCTCAAAGTGTTTATTTCTTCTCCATGGATTTTAATACCTACTCTGAATTTTTCTTTTGTTTCCTTTACTGCTTGCTCAATATACAGATTGAATAACATCGGGGAGAGGCTACAACCCTGTCTTACTCCCTTCCCAACCACTGCTTCTCTTTCAAGTCCCTCGACTCTTATAACTGCTATCTGGTTTCTGTACAAATTGTAAATAGCCTTTCGCTCCCTGTATTTTACCCCGGCCACCTTTAGAATTTGAAAGAGAGTATTCCAGTCAACATTGTCAAAAGCTTTTTCTAAGTCTATAAATGCTAGAAACGTAGGTTTGCCTTTCCTTAATTTTTCTTCTAAGATAAGTCGTAGGGTCAGTATTGCCTCACGTGTTCCAGTTTTTCTACGGAATCGAAACTGATTTTCCCCGAGGTCGGTTTCTACTAGTTTTTCCATTCGTCTGTAAAGAATTCGAGTTAGTATTTTGCAGCTGTGGCTCAGTAAAGCTGTATGCCCTCGGGAAAAAATTATGGCCGCAGTTTCCCCTTGCTTTCAGCCATTCGCAGTACCAACACAGCAAGGCCATTTTGGTTATTGTTACAAGGCCAGATCAGTCAATCATCCAGACTCTTGCCCTTGCAACTACTGAAAATGCTGCTGCCCCTCTTCAGGAACCACACGTGTGTCTGGCCTCTCAACAGATACCCCTCCGTTGTGGTTGTATCTACAGTACGGCTATCTGTATCGCTGAGGCACGCAAGCCTCCCCACCAACGGCAAGGTCCATGGGTCATGGGGGGGGGGGCTAATAAATGATGTTGTAAAGAATTATTGCTGTATGTGAGGTAACAAAGATAATACAATTGACTTATCTTGCATTGAATGATTGATAATCAGAGAAGTTTTAGTAAGAGATAACGCGACAAGACCCCTCTGCGATACTGACTTACAGCAGCGATGATAGAAGTAGTTTGACCAATTCTCAGCACGTAACAGCACTGTTCAGGCAAAAAATTTGCAATAGCCAGTTGTCACTCTCTGGTCATTTTGCTCAATCTTCCTCAACAATATGGTGATGGCAGAGGAAGTGAATGACGGTAACATTAGCTTTCTGTATTGTTTATTTTAAAAACATAAAAAAAAATTTGAGATTGAAGCGTTGTTTTTCTCTACAGATGTAGACAAGACTGCTGGCTTTATGTTAACATGTCTATCAGCTGCTGGTTGTTTGCTTGCGTGGCGATGTCCAAAGGGGTGCTGCCCGCCTCATTCCTCGCTCCCGTGTCAGCTCCAGCCTGGAGAAGTGCAGCCGCCACCTCGGCATGCCCCGCACGTACTGCAAGGTGCAGCGGTGTATCCCCATAGCCATCCGTGGCGTTGCAGTCCGCAGATGCCCCCAGCAGCTGCACCACAACTGCAGTGTGGCCGTTCCGTGCAGCATAGTGCAGAGGCGTTTGGTAGTCAACATCCTGGAAGTGCACCAGCGCTCTGGCGTCCAGCAGACTTCTCGCCGCCTCCACGTGTCCCCCACTTGCTACCAAGTGCAGTGCAGTCTGTCCAAACACGACACCACGAATCTCCTCCTCCACTGCTCCAGCTGCTGCCAGAGCCCTCAGATCCTCCACTCTCCCATACATAGCCGCCCAGGTCAGCATATCGAGTCTGTCTTGTATAGGAAGTCTCCTACACAAAAAATCAAGAGTCTTACACGCTAAACACACACCATAAATGAAGAAAACTAAAATAGCAGCGACACTGGGAGCAGCTCAGAATACACATATGTCTAGCGCCTTAGCATTCTCACTTCGTTAGCACAGAACTGTTAATGTATAATCTACAGATGTATATCAGTATCCCCTAATCAAGTCTTCATACATATTCTATTAAAATTCCTACAATGCATCTCATAAATGACTCAGCTCTTACATTTTGTCAAATCAATCCACACAGGTATTTCCTTTCACCTCAGAGTTCAATTGTTAACCAATCCTCGAGCTCCACTGAAACATACACTTCGTACAGCTAACACTAGCCCCATGTCTGCAGCAATCCCTTATTACACTTTAGGAGGAAGCAACATGAAGCTAAGCACATCTTTTGTTCTCTAAAGAGCATTTACTCACATGGCGGCCAAAAATTTTAGTCAAATTATTCGCAATTTTTTCGACACACCATCACCAAATACATAAACTTACTGTTGTGAACAAAAACAGTTTTTCGAAATATTTTAGCTATTTCAATGACACCAATTTGTCTCTCACCACACCCATCTTCCGTCCATTGCAAACACATATATACTCCTTATGTGTTTGTGTGTGTGTGTGAGTGTGTGTGTGTGTGTGTGTGTGTGTGTGTGTGTATGTATGTGTGTGCGTGTTAAATCTTATGTGCACACATAAATGTCCATCCAGCAAAACATCCATCCTGTAAAACAAACACACACCCAGACACACACACAAACACACTTTTAACTGGATTCTAGTAACAAGGGCTAGTCTGTGTGTGTGTGTGTGTGTGTGTGTGTTTGTGTGTGTGTGTGTGTGTTAAATCTTACGTGCACACATAAATGTCCATCCAGCAAAACATCCATCCTGTAAAACATACACACACCCAGACACACACACAAACACACTTTTAACTGGATTCTAGTAACAAGGGATAGTCTGTGTGTGTGTTAAATCTTATGTGCACACAGAAATGTCCATCCAGCAAAACATCCATCCTGTAAAACATACACACACCCAGACACACACACAAACACACTTTTAACTGGATTCTAGTAATGAGGGCAAGTGTGTGTGTGTGTGTGTGTGTGTGTGTGTGTGTGTGTGTGCGTGCGTGTTAAATCTTATGTGCACTCATAAATCTCCAACAAGCAAAACATCCATCCTGTAAAACATACACACACCCAGACACACACACAAACACACTTTTAACTGGATTCTAGTAACAAGGGCTAGTCTGTGTGTGTGTGTGTGTGTGTGTTAAATCTTATGTCCACACATAAATGTCCATCCAGCAAAACCTCCATCCTGTAAAACATACACACACCCAGACACACACACAAACACACTTTTAACTGGATTCTAGAAACAAGGGCTAGTCTCTCTCTCTCTCTCTCTCTCTCTCTCTCTCTCTCTCTCTGTGTGTGTGTGTGTGTGTGTGTGTGTGTGTGTGTGTTAAATCTTATGTGCACACATAAATGTCCATCCAGCAAAACATCCATCCTGTAAAACATACACACACCCAGACACACACACAAACACACTTTTAACTGGATTCTAGTAACAAGGGCTAGTCTACGAGCACCTTTTGACTCTAGCAACTTATTACTGGAAGTACATCCCCTTCCTTTTTCCTTCTACACTTTAATGAAAGTTTGTTTCCGCTACTAAACTTTAACCCAAGTTACTTTCCCGTACTAACTCTGATACACACTGTTATATAAATCTTGCAACTGGGAAGTTCTTAGTTTGATGCTCCAAGTGCACCTTGCATCAACTGAGCATTAACCTACCATGCCTGTGGCTGATGTGTGTCTGAATGCATCAGCAGGCTCTGAAACTAAATTAGTTTTTTGTTTACCTGTCTACATTACTGTTGCATATATTCCTGCATGTTACACTGTGCATACTTATATGTCACGCTAGTCATACATTGTAACAGATTTGTGACAACCACATTACAATGAGTCTCACAAACAATACCTACATTCTGATACCACAAATTGTGTTACATGTGGTGACAAATGAAATGCAGCTAATGTTTTATAAAGCAAATACAGCTATGAACAAACGCCTTTTCTTTTTCCATCAATGCAGATACCACAGCTGAGAAAAACAATATAAATCAGCCTAACACTCAGTTTCTTTTTCTGTAAATATTATGTTTACATGGAGCTGTTAACCACACAGCTTAAGCAGAAAATAAGTCTCTATAAATACATGAAATGACTATGAATTCAAACAGCTCACATACTGAAAATGGTTCTAAGTGTTCGTGTCAAATGGTGACACAGACAATGTGAATGTTGAACGACAATACAGTAACCAACAGCCTGGAAGTCATCTTGAAGGCCACAGTGCGTTCCTAGGCCTGGTGAGGCTTTGTCTGCCTCTGGGGTGTGCACTGGTCACGTGGACCCATTATCTGATATGAAATGCTGACAATGGTACAAGTTCATTTTAAAACACATAAAGAGCAGTGACAAATGTCAATGTCATATGTACTGATCCCAAAAGTGCGAGTCCAACTCCGATTTGTGGAATCGGCCACTTTGGTATGGAGTAACTAAGGTGGTTCACGTACCGACATCTGTATCCATACCTGCCACCAGTGTTTTTGTAATGGTAATCAGCTATGAACTAATTTTGATGAGCAACATTGTATAACATTTAGCCTATCGTGTACTTAAATGCTGTAAGGAAGTATTCAAATATAACTAAAATTCCCTTTCTCTTATTATTTCCTCTACAATGTTGGTGAAAAACTGAGCACTTATGACCTTCATTGACAACAATCATTTAGACTAAAATACTTTAGTGCTGCTGACAATCAGCTCCTACATGTTACTAGTTGCTACACTATATTTGTAGTACTGTAGAAACGAATTTTGAAAAGGCACGAACAGGAGGTAGATGAAACTCATGATTTAGTAATAAGAATATCAACGACACTATCTAAACAATCTGAATTATTATTCCTAAGGTTACTTAACTTTAAGACTCCGTAAACAATTTTTACATTTACAATTTTCTGTTTTAATATTTTTATCCCTTTCTTCTGGTGCAACATATTTTGGAAAAAGGTTCATTTGATGGTAGCTGGTTGCAAAAAGTGGTTCATGTCAAAATAACATTCATTTTTAATGAGGTCAACATCAGATAATGTAGACAAAGTTGTCTACATTACATAGGCAAAATTATATATGAAATGAATTAAATGCACTGAGGAAAAACCAGTTAGTCAATTACAATGAAGACTATAAAGTTCCAAAGAAATGAAATGATATCATTGCAAATGAGTCAGCCATGCTGAACATGCAATGTAATGTCGCAATTCCTGTTTAGTGTGACTACTTGCCTTAACTACTTCCCTTCATGTTATAAACAAACTTTTACTTTGATAAGTAAAAGAAACCCTTTATCCCAGAAGCATGAGTGCCTTCAACCTGCTTTCCCTTAAAATCCCATGTTAGGTTAGAGTCAGTTTGGCTAAAGAATGTGCCTGAATTCGACATTCATGGCAGTTGCTTCGGTGTTCAAAGCTATTTTCCCCCCTCATATATTTCCATACACCATTCTGCCTATTAAATGTCATTTCAGGTACTGCAGACATGGATTTCATAAAACTTTGTATGATTTCTCTCTGATTCCTATCATTTCGTTAATTACCACCTTCCAACTGACTTTGATTTGTATTGTCAGCAAGGAATTGCTTGTATTATTTCATCTTAATAACTGGTGACCAAGTAATACTGTGTGCGTAGTATGGTTGGTATTTATCTAGTCAATGTTGATGGGGTTGTCTTTGCTAGGGGATTCCAATGCGACAAAGAGACGTTTGGAGATAGAACTGTGGTTGTTCTGCAATAGTTTTTTATTTTCCATTATGTTCATTGTTCCAACGTCTGTGACACCCAGCGATATTTCAGTGCATTGCAGTGTTGTGGTGCTGAAGGCATTCTTGAAAATGTCACCAAGTGATACCAACCAACATAACGCTGTCTGTTTACTGCTAGCATTTTACTGATGGCATGTGTATTCATGAAGATCACTGTTTTGAACTTGTCAAAAATTTTCATATCATGATCCTTTAGCTTTGCAACCATTATGTTACGTTTAGCACTCCATTAAACTGAAACAGTATTTCTCAGTTAAAATAAGTCATTTCATGTTTAAGCTATTACCAGGCACCTCTAATTCCATGAACTGATATCTTATCTGTACTTACTTTTCGCTCCTGCACCTTGGATGTATGATATTAAAATCGTTTTGGTTTTATAATAATTTTTGTTCTGTTTCATCAGAAAAGTGATGTCACACGCATATTCCCAACATACAGTCCTCATGTTGTAAACCTGTAGCACTTCTAATGTTTTGAGTTGGATTCCAGGTCAGTTGTGTGTAGCAGTGCAGACAGCTGACACCGAATTGGCGTTTCTGTTTATTATGGCGCCATTAACTGTGCATTAACCTTATTCTGACTGCTTTATCCAGTGCATTGTTGTACATCATGTTTATCAGCTTCCTGCAGTTTAGTCAATCATACATGTTGTCGAAGGCTATCAACATAAGGACTAGTTCTGATCTATAGGTGAGCGGAAGGATGATGGTTGATATCCCTGTCCAACCACCAAGAGTTAGGTTTTCTATGATTTCTCCAAATTGCTCCAGGCAAATGATAGTATGGTTGCTTCGAAAGTACATGGCCGATTTCCTTCGCCCTCCATGAAACACTCCAAGTTTGTGCAACACCCCCAATGGCCTTGATGTTGACAGGACGTTAAACCCTAATCTCCCTTCCCTGTCCCGAAGTCCTAAACCTTCTTGCCCTGAAAATGGTGGCAACCTGTGTCAAGGACAGGAAGGGGGGCGCCAGAAGGGATGGCTGTTAGAAATGGAAGAGGGGAAATTTGTTGAATCTGTGACCCCTACTCTCAACAATGGGGCCCATGAGGGCTTGCCCTGGGAAGCAGAAGCTACAGGGTGGCTGCCAGTCTAGGGTTTGGAGCTGACTATGGGAATGGGGAGCTGGAGAGGAGGCAGTTCACCTGTGTGGCTGGCGGCGCGTCCTGACATAAGGAGACACCTCTTCTGTCTCACAGCTGGAAACCAATAACTAGTTTTGCACCCACATACATGATCTGTTTCACATGCTTCCTACTGGCTAAAACTGTGTCATTGGTAGGCCAGCAGTTTCAGCTGTGGATTGAAGGTGCATCTCGTCAGCAATTTTAACTGGGGAGAACTGCCTCGGTTCTGAAAGGCAGGAAGCTTAGGTCATGCATGCTTGATAAGGGCATACAGAGTGAATCTGAAAAAGTGTTTGAAAAATGCAGTGGATACCTCTGAAATAAAATTTTTTAAACTAAATCCCGAAAAATTTCTTGACTGTATGGCACATTATACACATCTACACTCCTGGAAATGGAAAAAAGAACACATTGACACCGGTGTGTCAGACCCAGCATACTTGCTCCGGACACTGCGAGAGGGCTGTACAAGCAATGATCACACGCACGGCACAGCGGACACAGCAGGAACCGCGGTGTTGGCTGTCGAATGGCGCTAGCTGCGCAGCATTTGTGCACCGCCGCCGTCAGTGTCTGCCAGTTTGCCGTGGCATACGGAGCTCCATCGCAGTCTTTAACACTGGTAGCATGCCGCGACAGCGTGGACGTGAACTGTATGTGCAGTTGACGGACTTTGAGCGAGGGCGTATAGTGGGCATACGGGAGGCCGGGTGGACGTACCGCCGAATTGCTCAACCCATGGGGCGTGAGGTCTCCACAGTACATCGATGTTGTCGCCAGAGGTCGGCGGAAGGTGCACGTGCCCTTCGACTTGGGACCGGACCGCAGCGACGCACGGATGCACGCCAAGACCGTAGGATCCTATGCAGTGCCGTAGGGGACCGCACCGCCACTTCCCAGCAAATTAGGGACACTGTTGCTCCTGGGGTATCGGCGGGGACCATTCGCAACCGTCTCCATGAAGCTGGGCTACGGTCCCACACACCGTTAGGCCGTCTTCCCCTCACGCCCCAACATCGTGCAGCCCGCCTCCAGTGGTGTCGCGACAGGCGTGAATGGAGTCGTCTTCAGCGATGAGAGTCGCTTCTGCCTTGGTGACAATGATGGTCGTATGCGTGTTTGGCGCCGTGCAGGTGAGCGCCACAATCAGGACTGCATACGTCCGAGGCACACAGGGCCAACACCCGGCATCATGGTGTGGGGAGTGATCTCCTACACTGGCCGTACACCTCTGGTGATCGTCGAGGGGACACTGAATAGTGCACGGTACATCCAAACCGTCATCGAACCCATCGTTCTACCATTCCTAGACCGGCAAGGGAACTTGCTGTTCCAACAGGACAATGCACGTCCGCATATATCCCGTGCTACGCAACATGCTCTAAAAGGTGTAAGTCAACTACCCTGGCCAGCAAGATCTCCGGATCTGTCCCCCATTGAGCATGTTTGGGACTGGATGAAGCGTCGTCTCACGCGGTCTGGACGTCCAGCACGAACGCTGGTTCAACTGAGGCGCCAGGTGGAAATGGCATGGCAAGCCGTTCCACAGGACTACATCCAGCATCTCTACGATCGTCTCCATGGGAGAATAGCAGCCTGCATTGCTGCGAAAGGTGGATATACACTGTACTAGTGCCGACATTGTGCATGCTCTGTTGCCTGTGTCTATGTGCCTGTGGTTCTGTCAGTGTGATCATGTGATGTATCTGACCCCAGGAATGTGTCAATAAGGTTTCCCCTTCCTGGGACAATGAATTCATGGTGTTCTTATTTCAATTTCCAGGAGTGTATGTTGGAGATACAGATTTACATTTATATTCTGTCAATAGAGCTAATTGGTAACTCTAGCTGTTATGCACTTTTATGGATGTAGATTACTTTTTGCTAGTGGGTTTACTCTGCTCTTCCATAGGAATGCTAAAATTGGTAATCAGTTTTTGTAATATTGTCAATTTACACCCCTGAAGTGACATTCTCAGCTCTTTGAGGTTACCAGTGCCTGATCCTCAGTAAACTCTCTAGATAACACTGACTAGACAGAGAGGTCATTACATGTTGAAGTGAAGTCTGTAAAATTATTGCCAGTAGTCATACGAAACATTACGCTTTATGTTTTATTTATGAGGATGATTTGATCATCTCAAGTATTTCTTGTCTAGCAAAAGGGAGTAGAATGCTGACATTGCCTTCTGCAGTAATTTTGATGCCCTACTTCTATTTGAATTCACATACATGATTGTGGGAGATACAGGAGATTGGAAATTGAGTTGAAGGTCTGCTGGAAGTCGCTAGGTGCTCTCATTATCAAACAGTGAATGGATACGGTGTGGAAAATTGTGTTTTATATTGGCTTCCAGTGTCTGGCATTGTGTTGCATTCCATTCTCGCATGTTGTCTGCTTTCCCCCAATCATTTAACTAGGTAATGTGTGAAGGCAATATTTGATCCTTCCTGTCATCATTTCCCAAACATACTGCCTCCTTCATAAAAACTATTAATGTTATATTGATAAGCACACCACTGCCTGGATATTTTTTATTTTAATCTTCAATTAGCCCATCTCCTTCTCCCGTATCTCTCTGTCCATCTCCCCTCTCCCTATCATTCACCCTCTCTTCCTTTCCATTTTCACTTCCAACTCTATGTGTTCATCTAGTCATCTACCTTTCCTCTGTTAATCTCTTCCCTGTGAGAGACAAATTGCACTTCAAACCCTTAAAAGTATTCCAAGTCCACGAAATACACAAAACGAATACCAACAAGTGGTTTTCAAATGCCTTACGCCAACCCTGCTGGTAATGGGGTATCTTACTCCCAGAGTATTTTTATGCAAATAATTATGGACCTAGGAAATGTGGTCGCAATTGCTGCAGCTTTCCCGAGTAATGCTTCAAAGTCATGCTTTTTTTTTTCATTTGCACCCCTTCGAGATGTAGGTTATTCATAAGCCCAGAGTACTTCTTCTCAGATAGTAAGCAACCAGGAAAGATCAATACTTTAAAGAACCTGACTGCCTTATGTGGAAGAACTTCAAACTTGTGATTGCTTTAAGTATTACACAGTGCCTAAGATGGCATACTGTCGTATTTAAAATGCACTATTAGACACATTGTCTAAAGGTCAATATTTCTGTTTTATCACTGAGTATACCATCTTGACTCAGAGGAATCAAGTTTAGGCAGTGCAGCAGAAGAGGAGTGAATATTATTAAAAACTATAATGTTTCAAAAATTGGGCATCAAAAGAAGTGCATACTAAAAAATTGATCCAAATTAAGAAAATGTCAGTGTGTGCAAGGAGCGTAACAGTGTTTATGTGTGTCCCACTGTGGCAGAACAAGTTCCACACATCAGATTGTCATATTTAAACAAGCAGATCTGAAGGGCTCTGCGCATTTGGTTCATGTTGACAGAATAAGCTATTCATTGCCTCTATATGATGCAAAGTCATCAGCCAGCTTCACTATACTGTGGAGAAACTGGCTAAGATCCATTCCACTTAACTGAGACAATATTGTCAAAGTACACCAAGTTAAACAATTAGAAGTTTTCCACCCACAAATAGATTCAGCAGAACGACTTGTGAAGGCATATCCAGAGGTTCTCACAAAAGAGCCTGTTGCCTTAAAGGGTCAATAGGTACCCTAGTGCTAGAAGAAGGGGCTTGACCCATTGTACTTTATGCCAGGTGAATCCTCTAGCTCATCAACTTCTTGTAGAAAATAAAATGCAAAATATGGTTGAGGAAAAAACTCTTGCCTAGTTGCCAGATGAGGAGTTACCCAAAGTCAAATGGGCTACCCTATTGTGTCTATCATTCAGCAGGTTAAAGGCCAAACACATCATGAAACTGTAGTGATTATAAGGTAATGGTGAGCTCAAACCTTGCCATTCCTCAATGTCCCATAGAAAAGACAGATGAGATTATTGCTAAGTTAGGAGAAGGTGAGAAATTGACCCAACTGGACTTAAATGGTGCCTATTTACAATTAGAAATGGATGGGCCATCTCAAGATCTGCAAACCATTGTTACTCCGGGGGGGGGGGGGGGGAGGATTGTATACGTTTACTAGACTTACTTTTAGAATAGTTCCTGCCCCAGCTATAAGGCAATAAAATATGCATAACATTCATGTTGGTCTTAGGAAAAGATGCTATTGTCTTGGTGATAACATCATCACAAGCTTCTCCCCAGTAGAGCATTGGTTCCATTTAGTTGTGTTGACAGAAAAGTATAAAAACTGTAAATATTGAGCAAAGTAAGTTTTTTCAAAATGAGGTAGAATATTTTGATCACATTATTGATAAAAATGAATTGAAATTGGTAATAAAAAAGTAGAAGCTGTGCAGAAGACCCCAAAGCCAACAACACAAACTCAGGTCTTGTCATTTTGTGGTATGATGAAGTATTATGGAAATTTTTTTAGCAAACTTGTCTAGAATTCGAAGTCCTCTGTATTCATGTGCCAACAAACCGAAGTTTGAATGGAATTCAAAATGTGACAAAGCATTCAAAGAAGCTAAAATTATGCTGCTGTCATTATGATCCATAATTGCTGCTAGTTTTAGCTTGTGACGCTGCTGAGACAGGCATGGGTGTATGTAATGTTTGCTAGATCCACCTGAAGCAAGGAAGAAGAAACTTATTCTATCTTGGATAACGAAGTCAGCGCCATCGTATGGAGTGTAAAAATGTATCATCTGTACCTAACAGGCCATCACTTTACTGTGACAACAGATTACAAACAACCTGTCTATAATTGTAGTCCCAAAGTTTTACTGTCTTCCATTGGTGATAGAAGATGGCAACAATGGACTGAATTTATATCTCAGTATGATTATGACATTAAATATTGTAAAACCAATGAAAATTATAATGCTGGCTGTTCATCAGAGTTGATGTTACCTGGACAGACTGAACCTGATGAATGTGCCATACATGTAAATTTTTTCATGCTTGATGGTGTCCTTGTGCCTGCAAAAGATAAAATACTATCTCTTGCGTTTAACTGTGTCAAAAGTGACAAGTGGCCAAATAAGGTTTCAGACATTCTTAAAGAGTATTCAAGGCACTGCAGTGAGTACTCTATTGATCCTAATTGTATTGTAAGGGTGGGGAAGGGGAGAGAGTTGTAATACCAAGTAGTCAAAGACTTCAGATCTTAAAAGAGATACACTTGAGCTATTTGGGAATCACAAAAATGAAGTCTGTACCTGGAAGTTTTGTATAGTGATCTGAATGGAATAAAGACATAGAACAAATCACAGCTCTTTGTAGTGGATGTTCCAGAGTCTCCAGCCAAGGCTGCTTACCACCCATGGGAATGGCATAGAGAACCATGGGCGAGGCTACATATTGATTTTGCAGAGTTCTGTAACATATCTAGTTGTAGTGAATCAACACAGAGTGGCCACATGGGTAAGCTGCTACAACTGCTAGTTAAGTTAGTAATGGCACCTTAGTGTGAGCTGCCTTTTATGTTCTTTCATATGATATTATCATCTGTGTCATAATATTTGGTGTGTGTGCAAGCATGTAGTTCATAAAATAAATTCAGTAGTTCTTATGTCCATGTGATACTGAACAATGCAGTACAAAAACCGAATAAAGATATTCTATTTCTGTGAAAAATTGTTGTGAGCAACTCTGTTGTTGTTGTTGTGGTCTTCAGTCCTGAGACTGGTTTGATGCAGCTCTCCATGCTGCTCTATCCTGCGCAAGTTTCTTCATCTCCCAATACCTACGGCAACCTACATCCTTCTGAATCTGCTTGGTGTATTCATCTCTTGGTCTCCCTCTACGATTTTTACCCTCCACGCTGCACAACAATAATAAATTGGTGATCCCTCGATGCCTCACAATATGTCCTACCAACCGATCCCTTCTTCTAGTCAAGTTGTGCCACAAACTCCTCTTCTCCCCAATTCTATTCAATACTTCCTCATTAGTTATGCGATCTACCCATCTAATCTTCAGCATTCTTCTGTAGCACCACATTTCGAAAGCTTCTATTCTCTTCTTGTCCAAACTATTTCTCGTCCATGTTTCACTTCCATACATGGCTACACTCCATACAAATACTTTTAGAAATGACTTCCTGACACTTAAATCAATACTCTATGTTAACAAATTTCTCTTCTTCGGGAACGCTTTCCTTGCCATTGCCAGTCTACATTTTACATCCTCTCTACTTCGACCATCATCAGTTATTTTGCTCCCCAAATAGCAAAACTCCTTTACTGCTTTAAGTGTCTGATTTCGTAATCTAATTCCCTCAGCATCACCCGACTTAATTTGACTGCAATACATTATCCTCCTTTTGATTTTGTTGATGTTCATCGTTTGAAGACACTGTCCATTCCATTCAACTGCTCTTCCAAGTCCATTGCCGTCTCTGACAGAATTACAATATCATCGGCGAACCTCAAAGTTTTTAGTTCTTCTCCCTGGATTTTAATACCTACTCCAAATTTTTCTTTTGTTTCCTTTACTGCTTGCTCAATATACAGATTGAATAACATCGGGGAGAGGCTACAACCCTGTCTCACTCCCTTCCCAACCATTGCTTCCCTTCCATGCCCCTCGACTCTTATAACTGCCATCTGGTTTCTGTACAAATTGTTAATAGCCTTTCGCTCCCTGTATTTTATCCCTGCCACCTTTAAAATTTGAAAGAGAGTATTCCAGTCAACATTGTCCAAAGCTTTCTCTAAGTCTACAAATGCTAGAAACGTAGATTTGCCTTTCCTTAATCTTTCTTCTCAGACAAGTCGTAGGGACAGTATTGCCTCACGTGTTCCAACATTTCTATGGAATCCAAACTGATCTTCCCCGAGGTAGGCTTCTACAAGTTTTTCCATTCGTCTGTACAGAATTCGAGTTAGTATTTTGCAGCTGTGACTTATTAAACTGATAGTTCGCTAATTTTCACATCCGTCAACACATGCTTTCTTTGAGATTGGAATTATTATGTTCTTCTTGAAGTCTGAGGGTATTTCGCCTGTCTCATACATTTTGCTCACCTGATGGTAGAGTTTTGTCAGGACTGGCTCTCCCAAGGGCGTCAATAGTTCTAATGGAATGTTGTCTACTCCCAGGGCCTTTTTTCGACTCAGACCTTTCAGTGCTCTGTCAAACTCTTCACGCAGTATCGTATCTCCCATTTCATCTTCATCTACATCCTCTTCCATTTCCATAATATTGTCCTCAAGTACATCGCCCTTGTACAGACCCTCTATATACTCCTTCCACCTTTCTGATTTCCCTTCTTTGCTTAGAACTGGGTTTCCACCTGAGCTCTTGGTATTCATACAAGTGGTTCTCTTTTCTCCAATGGTCGCTCTAATTTTCCTGTAGGCGGTATCTCTCTTATCCCTAGTGAGATAAGCCTCTACATCCTTACATTTGTCCTCTAGCCATGCCTGCTTAGCCATTTTGCACTTCCTGTCGATGTCATTTTTGAGACGTTTGTATTCCTATGAGAGTAGAACAAATGTTAGCAGTAGTCTGCAAGGATTACAAGTGAATAAAACAAAATGAACCAAGAGCTATTCACTTTCATTGTCTGGCTCATTCCTTAAATTTAGTTGTTCAAGGCTTATTTAATACCATTCCAGTATTAATAGACATTCTCTCAGTTCTCAGAGATTTTATTTTGTTTCTTTGTGTTTCACCCAAAGGCTAGGAAAATTCATTTGATTTTATTCATTCGTGCTTTACCCAAAAGGCTGGGGAAGTTCAGAAAACTTAAACTTAAATTTCTTTCAGGTTTTCATGACATTGAAGCAGGTCAAGGTTAAAGACAGTTGTGTCGAACGAGATGGTGCATGCGTATTGTGTCTCTGTTCTGCACAGATGGCAATCATGAAGGTCTTTTCCAATTTCTTAACGATACACAAGATGAGGGAAATGATGCCAGTCCGCAATCTAAATGATTTCTAGAATGTTTGCAAGACTTTGAAACTCTGTTTCATATCAAGATGCTAATTTTTGTATTCCAAAGAACACAGAAACTTAATGAAGTACTTCAGAAAGTTTCATTTAATTTCCACCTTGCTTGTAATTCTGTAGATGCTGTTTTGTCTTCAGTAGGAGGATCCAGAAATGCAGATATACATTCATCACTTTGGGAACATGCTGAAGAAACATGTGATGTATTGGAATTAAGTCTCCCCACTATTTCATGCCCTGTAAAGTTGCCATTAAAATTAGGTCGTGATAACCATAATGCATCTGATATTCAAGAAAAGTTACGAATTTTTTTTTCTTCTGAGGTAGTAGACCAGACAGTAGGTGACTTTTTACCTGAAACAGTATGACATTTTGTCAAAAGAGAACAGCTTTTATTAGGCCAAGAATATAGTAGTTACGTTACTTGTTTTTATGGTGATGATTTCGACTGTGTAAGATTGACTCTTCGTAGAGGTGATTTGTTGGATGTTGTAAAAAACGCAATGTTACAGTAGATAGCTTTGAAAGTGTAGTGCAATACTTGAGAACGACAGAGGATGACAACTGTATAGCTCTGAAGAACATGGTACCAGAACATGTAAAATTATTGCGATTTCTTTTAACACTACCTGTGTACTACAGAACGTTCATTTTCTGCACTCCAAAGACTGAAAGCATACACCAGAGCCACCATAAAGCCAAACGAGTGGATTCTGGTGGGTTCGAGAATAAACTCCAGAGTATTTTACTCTTTTTATAATAAAAAGTAATTGCAGTACTCTACTTTTATTAATCAAAGTGGATTCCTCAAAAGTACTTTGAAAAGGCGACCATGCACCCACATTGATTAGAGTAATTGGTTAATTAGCTCAAGTCCAAAATCGTAATTAGTTGACTCATGTATCGAGAGAATTAAATTTAGTGTCAAAATGAGTAAGAGGATGCGAGTAAGAGCTGTTACAGACTAGGTGACAAGACTTACTATAATTCACATAAGTCTTGTTACACTTGTTGCTGTTTCGATTGACAAAAAAAACAACTCTAAAGCTGGGTCGTTGGATTTAGAATTTCGGTTAACAGGAGAGAAGGATAGGAATTCACAGTTAGTCATTGGTATTTACTGTCATTAAACTAAATATCTACGGCTGCTTGCATCTGAGTTTCTCTCCAAAAAGAAAAGTGCACTTTAGGATATAATTATGCAGCAACAGCTGCATAATGAACAAGAATTCTGTACTCACAATGACTGCTGAGCTCCATGAGCTGCAGGCCATTGCTTGCAACTGGTGAGCAGCACAATGTTGCAAATGTCTCCACTCAACCATAACTGCAACGCAACAGACCGGACTATTCTGACATACCCTGCGGAAGAAACTCTGATACCCATGTTTGGAAATCAAAGTTGGAAACACCAGTGACCAAAAAAAAAGTTTTAAGTTGGGCTTGGAGGCAAGGTGCAACAGCTTAATGGTTAAGGTGACTGCTTGCGATCAACAGGAAATCCGTGTTCAAGTCCCAATTTTCATTGGTCACTATACATGTAAGCGTCCAGAACAGTCATTTAAAGAAAATTCAAGCTACATTTAGACAAACACTCAAACTAAGCCATATCCTCACTGCCTTGATGAACATTAATTTCTTGTCCCTCTGCTTGTCAATGCTTCATCATTTCTTCTTGAGAAGCTCCATATGCTTACATCCACAATTATACATTTGCATAACTTCTAGGTTTGTTGAAAGTCAATGCATGACAACCTCATTTCCACACACATTCCTGCATGCCTAATTTGCAAGGTACATTAGCATTATTGTTAGCAGAAATTGTATTAAACACACCAATATATACAGAACTTTTGAGAAAGGATATGCTCTGTGTGGTGCACCGTAAAAAAAAAAACAATAAAAAAAATTTCCTGGCTGTTGTAATCTCTGCTTTACCCACAAATTCAAGAACAAAACAAATAAAATAAGGTAAAAAAGGAAATTCGATTGTTCTAGTATGGCACTTGGTTGGCTCCACAATAAGTGGTACCACACGTGTGAAAATGGTTCATGTGTATTGACGGAACTCACCGCAAGAGAGAGACGATGATGTGGAAAAACGGGGGTGTGTTGTGGGCAGCTATGGCCGGTGCAGCTGAGTCAGCAGCCCGGCCGTGGACACTGTGGGGCTGGTGGTGAGTTCCAGGTGGGGAGCCGCCCCCTGTAGTGGCTGGCGCACTGTAAAAAGAGAGACACCGTGTGGGTGAAAGCACTCACACGGGGACCTTGAGGGACTGTCTAGAACAGAAGATTGAATACACTCTGCAAAACAAGAACGGGTTGTCAGTTAACACGAACGACTTACCAGTGAACCAATCAGTTCCTATGCTTCTTCTCCTGCATTCCCCATAGGCATAGCTTAGCATACAACAGACTGTTCAAAATGGAGAAGCACACACTAAACGTACATATAAGAGCAAACAACGCCTGTCCGCTCGCCTGTGTATAGCTCGCTTGACCTTGATAAGGATTGCGCCACTGGTATTATAAGTCGTTATTCTGATAAGACGGCGTCAGTGGTCGTGCAGCTGCTCGAGCAACAGCATTGAACGGCTCGCAGAGATCTACATCTACATCTACATCTACATGACTACTCTGCAATTCACATCTAAGTGCTTGGCAGAGGGTTCATCGAACCACAATCATACTATCTCTCTACTATTCCACTCCCCAACAGCGCGCGGGAAAAACGAACACCTAAACCTTTCTGTTCGAGCTCTGATTTCTCTTATTTTATTTTGATGATCATTCCTACCTATGTAGGTTGGGCTCAACAAAATATTTTCGCATTCGGAAGAGAAAGTTGGTGACTGAAATTTCGTAAAAAGGTCTCGCCGCGACGAAAAACGTCTTTGCTGTAATGACTTCCATCCCAACTCGTGTATCATATCTGCCACACTCTCTCCCCTATTACGTGATAATACAAAACGAGCTGCCCTTTTTTGCACCCTTTCGATGTCCTCCGTCAATCCCATCTGGTAAGGATCCCACACCGCGCAGCAATATTCTAACAGAGGACGAACGAGTGCAGTGTGAGCTGTCTCTTTAGTGGGCTTGTTGCATCTTTTAAGTGTCCTGCCAATGAAACGCAACCTTTGACTCGCCTTCCCCACAATATTATCTATGTGGTCCTTCCAACTGAAGTTGTTCGTAATTTTAACACCCAGGTACTTAGTTGAATTGACAGCCTTGAGAATTGTACTATTTATCGAGTAATAGAATTCCAACGGATTTCTTTTGGAACTCATGTGGATCATCTCACACTTTTCGTTATTTAGCTTCAACTGCCACCTGACACACCATACAGCAATCTTTTCTAAATCGCTTTGCAACTGATACTGGTCTTCGGATGACCTTACTAGACGGTAAATTACAGCATCATCTGCGAACAATCTAAGAGAACTGCTCAGATTGTCAGCCATGTCATTTATATAGATCAGGAACAGCAGAGGTCCCAGGACGCTTCCCTGGAGAGCACCTGATATCACTTCAGTTTTACTTGATGATTTGCTGTCTATTACTACGAACTGCGATCTTCCTGACAGGAAATCACAAATCCAGTCCCACAACTGAGACGATACCACATAGGTCCGCAGCTTGATTAGAAGTCGCTTGTGAGGAATGGTGTCAAAAGCTTTCCGGAAATCTAGAAATACGGAATCAACTTGAGATCCCCTGTCGATAGCGGCCATTACTTCGTGCGAATAAAGAGCTAGCTGCGTTGCACAAGAGCGATGTTTTCTGAAGCCATGCTGATTACGTGTCAATAGATCGTTCCCTTCGAGGTGATTCATAATGTTTGAATAGAGTATATGCTCCAAAACCCTACTGCAAACTGACGTCAATGATATAGGTCTGTAGTTAAATGGATTACTCCTACTACCCTTCTTAAACACTGGTGCGACCTGCGCAATTTTCCAATCTGTAGGCACAGATCTATCGGCGAGCGAGCGGTTGTATATGAGTGCTAAGTAGGGAGCTATAGTATCAGCGTAATCTGAAAGGAACCTAATCGGTATACAATCTGGACCTGAAGACCTGCCCGTATCAAGCGATTTGAGTTGCTTCGCAACCCCTAAGGTATCTACTTCTAAGAAACTCATGCTAGCAGATGTTCGTGTTTCAAATTCTGGAACATTCCATTCGTCTTCCCTGGTGAAGGAATTTCGGAAAACTGCGTTCAATAACTCCGCTTTAGCGGCACAGTCGTCGGTAACAGTACCATCGGCACTGCGCAGCGAAGGTATTGACTGTGTCTTGCCGCTTGTGTACTTTACATACGACCAGAATTTCTTCGGATTTTCTACTAAATTTCGAGACATTGTTTCGTTGTGGAACCTATTGAAGGCATCTCGCATCGAAGTCCATGCCAAATTTCGCGCGTCTGTAAATTTTAGCCCATCTTCGGGATTTCGCGTTCTTCTGAACTTCGCATGCTTTTTCCGTTGCTTCTGCAACAGCGTTCGGACCTTTTTTGTGTACCACGGGGGATCCGTTCCATCTCTTACCAATTTATGAGGTATGAATCTCTCAATTGCTGTTGCTACTATATCTTTGAATTTTAGCCACATCTCGTCTACATTTGCATAGTCAGTTCGGAAGGAATGGATATTGGCTTTTAGGAAGGCTTCTAGTGACACTTTATCCGCTTTTTTAAATAAAATTATTTTGCGTTTGTTTCTGATGGATTTGGAAGAAACTGTATTGAACCTAGCTACAACGACCTTGTGATCACTAATCCCTGTATCAGTCATGATGCTCTCTATCAGCTCTGGATTGTTTGTGGCTAAGAGGTCAAGTGTGTTTTCGCAACCATTTACAATTCGCGTGGGTTCGTGGACTAACTGCTCGAAATAATTTTCGGACAAAGCATTTAGGACAATCTCGGAAGATATTTTCTGCCTACCACCGGTTTTGACCAAGTATTTTTGCCAACATATCGAGGGTACGTTGAAGTCCCCACCAACTATAACCGTATGAGTGGAGTATTTATTTGTTAAGAGACTCAAACTTTCTCTGAACTGCTCCGCAGCTGTATCATCGGAGTCTGGGGGTCGGTAGAAGGAGCCAATTATTAACTTAATTCGGCTGTTAAGTATAACCGCCACCCATACCAATTCGCACGGAGTATCTACTTCGACTTCACTACAAGATAAACCACTACTGACAGACACAAACACTCCACCACCAATTCTGCCTAATATATCTTTAATGTACACCGTCTGAGACTTCGTAAAAATTTCTGGAGAACTTATTTCAGGCTTTAGCCAGCTTTCTGTACCTATAACGATATCAACTTCTGTGCTTTCTATTAGCGCTTGAAGCTCAGGGACTTTTCCAGCGCAACTACAACAATTTACAACTATAATTCCTACTGTTCCTTGATCCAAGCACGTCCTGTATTTGCTATGCACCCTTTGACATTGCAGCCCACCCCGTACTTTCCCGATGCCTTCTAACCTAAAAAAACCGCCCATCCCACGCCACACAGCCTCCGCTACCCGTGTAGCCGCCAGTTGAGTGTAGTGAACTCCTGACCTATTCAGCAGAACCCGAAACCCCACCACCCTAGAGTGAGGCGGTCATGCCCGATTGTGTATAACGCTATTGATAACATTCAAATTGCTATTAATCCTCTTGGAGCTCAGACTTTTCTACAGGGCCCATCTGTCTTTTGTGGTTGTGTTCTTAATTTCACATTGACGAAAGATGACACTTTTCAACATGGGAATGGATGGATGACTCTTGCCATTGTACAGTATCCTAGTACTACAGTGGCAGCAGTGTCGGGTCTGAAGAGTTTCAACAATGGGGATGTTACTGCTTATCGCACATTTCAGATTGGAGAAGAGTTCAACAGGGACATTGGAACTTGTTATTATTATTCAACAATGCCGCTCAGCCAGCGCCGTGTCTATTTACATTAGGCGCTGGCCGCGCTGTGCCGTGTAGTTATAACACAGGCTCTGCATTGCCTAGTACCGGCTGTGCAACACCTGTCCGCCCGCCTGTGTATAGCGCGCTTGACCTAGATAAGGACTGCGTCTGAGCAGTTCTCTTAGGTTGTTCGAAGATGATGCTGTAATTTACCGTCTAGTAAGGTCATCCGAAGACCAGTATCAGTTGCAAAGCGATTTAGAAAAAAGGTTGCTGTATGGCGTGGCAGGTGGCAGTTGACGCTAAATAACGAAAAGTGTGAGGTGATCCACACGAGTTCCAAAAGAAATCCGTTGGAATTCGATTACTCGATAAATAGTACAATTCTCGAGGCTATCAACTGGGTGTAAAAATTACGAACAACTTCAGTTGGAAAGACCACATAGATAATATTGTGGTGAAGGCGAGCCAAAGGTCGCGTTTCATTGGCAGGACACTTAGAAGATGCAACAAGTCTACTGAAGAGACAGCTTACACTACACTCCTCTGTTAGAATATTGCTGCGCGGTGTGGGATCCTTACCAGCTGGGATTGACGGAGGACATCGAAAGGGTGCAAAAAAGGGCAGCTCGTTTTGTATTATCACGTAATAGGGGAGAGAGTGTGGCAGATATGATACGCGAGTTGGGATGGAAGTCATTAAAGCAAAGAAGTTTTTCGTCGTGGCGAGATCTTTTTACGAAATTTCAGTCACCAACTTTCTCTCTTCCGAATGCGAAAATATTTTGTTGAGACCAGCCTACATAGGTAGGAATGATCATCAAAATACATAAGAAAAATCAGAGCTCGAACAGAAAGGTTTAGCTGTTAGGGAGTGGAATGGTGGAGAGATAGTGTGATTGTGGTTCGATGAACCCTCTGCCAAGCACTTAAATGTGAATTGCAGAGTAGTCATGTAGATGTAGATGTAGATGTAGATGTAGACTAAAATAATTGTCATATAGAAATTAAAAACAATAACCAAGCAGTTTTGCATCTGTAAATTAAGGGAATTTAAGGCTGCAACCATCAGACATTGTTTGACACATTTGTAACACATGCCATAAGAGTCAGGATAAATAAATAGGGCAGGACGTTTTAAACTTAGCAAGGAAGATAAGTCAGAGAACGTAGTAGTGCACAAAGATTTGAAACACATGACCTTATAAGCACTCTCAGTCAATGGGCAGCTGTTAAGCATAATCCATTTGAAATGCTGAATGAGTATGTGAGAATGATCAGTAATGAGAAACAATTTACATATGTTACTGACACAATTAAAAGTTTCAAAATTAAAAACTTTATTTTACTCGTGGTAGTGTATTCGGTGTAACCATATTTATTTGATATGCATTTACTAGGCAATCTTGTATTTTAATAACCGTTTACATTTTGTGTTGAATTGTTTGTGCTCTCTGTAGATAAGTTCAGACGTTCTTTGCACAACAGTTTTTAGCGTGGATAGGGACTGCAACTGCTGTGTTCGGATGCATGCTGAGTTGGCATCCCTTGGCTCCCAGCTTCAGGCAGTGTAGGCTTCGGTCACACAGCTCCAACGTCAGGCGCGTAATGGGGCCCCTTAGGGATACGGCGGCTAAGGAGGGGAAGAAATCCAGTGTGCACTCCGTGTGCATACCGGGGGGAGACATTCCAGATGTGAAAAGGGTCCTTCCGGATGCCACGAAGGGTACAGGGTGCACCCATCTGCAGGTGGTCGCTCATGTCGGCACCAATGATGTGTGTCGCTATGGATCGGAGGAAATCCTCTCTGGCTTCCGGCGGCTATCTGATTTGGTGAAGACTGCCAGTCTCGCTAGCGGGATGAAAGCAGAGCTCACCATCTGCAGCATCGTCGACGGGACTGACTGCGGACCTTTGGTACAGAGCCGAGTGGAGCGTCTGAATCAGAGGCTGAGACGGTTCTGCGACCGTGTGGGCTGCAGATTCCTCGACTTGCGCCATAGGGTGGTGGGGTTTCGGGTTCCGCTGGATGGGTCAGGAGTCCACTACACGTAGCAAGCGGCTACACGGGTAGCAGGGGTTGTGTGGCGTGGACTGGGCGGTTTTTTTAGGTTAGATGGCCTCGGGCAAGTACAGAAAGGGCAACAGCCTCAAAGGGTGCGGGGCAAAGTCAGGACATGCCGGGACCAAGCAGCAATCGGTATTGTAATTGTAAACTGTCGAAGCTGCATTGGTAAAGTACCGGAACTTCAAGCGCTGATAGAAAGCACCAAAGCTGAAATCGTTATAGGTACAGAAAGCTGGCTGAAGCCAGAGATAAATTCCGCCGAAACTTTTACAAAGGCACAGACGGTGTTTAGAAAGGATAGATTGCATGCAACCGGTGGTGGCGTGTTTGTCGCTGTTAGTAGTAACTTATCCTGTAGTAAAGTAGAAGTGGATGGTTCCTGTGAATTATTATGGGTGGAGGTTACACTCAACAACCGAGCTAGGTTAATAGTTGGCTCCTTTTACCGACCTCCCGACTCAGCAGCATTAATGGCAGAACAACTGAGAGAAAATTTGGAATACATTTCACATAAATTTTCTCAGCATGTTATAGTCTTAGGTGGAGATTTCAATTTATCAGATATAGACTGTGACACTCAGATGTTTAGGACAGGTGGTAGGGACAGAGCATCGAAGGACATTATACTGAGTGCACTATCCGAAAATTACATCGAGCAGTTAAACAGAGAACCGACTCGTGGCGATAACATCTTGGACCTACTGATAACAAACAGACCCGAACTTTTCGACTCTGGAAGTGCAGAACAGGGAATCAGTGTTCATGAGGCCGTTGCAGCATCCCTGAATATGAAAGTTAATATGAATATAAAAAAGGGAGGAAGGTTTATCTGTTTAACAAGAGTAATAGAAGGCAGATTTCAGACTACCTAACAGATCAAAACGAAAATTTCTGTTCCAACACTGACAATGTTGAGTGTGTGTGTGGAAAAAGTTCAAGGCAATTTAAAATGCATTTTAGACAGGTACGTGCCGAGTAAAACTGTGAGGGACGGGAAAAACCCACCGTGGTTCAACAACAAAGTTAGGAAACTACTGCGAAAGCAAAGAGAGCTTCACTCCAAGTTTAAACGCAGCCAAAACCTCTCAGACAAACAGAAGCTAAACGATGTCAAAGTTAGGGTAAGGAGGGTTATGCATGAAGCGTTCAGTGAATTCGAAAGTAAAATTCTATGTACCAACTTGACAGAAAATCCTAGGAAGTTCTGGTCTTACGTTAAATCAGTAAGTGGCTCGAAACAGCATATCCAGACACTCCAGGATGATGATGGCATTGAAACAGAGGATGACACGCGCAAAGCAGAAATACTAAACACCTTTTTCCAAAGCTATTTCACAGAGGAAGACCGTACTGCAGTTCCTTCTCTAAATTCTCGCACAAACGAAGAAATGGCTGACATCGAAATAAGTGTCCAAGGAAGCAACTGGAATCACTCAACAGAGGAAAGTCCACTGGACCTGACGGGATACCAATTCGATTCTACACAGAGTACGCGAAAGAACTTACCCCCTTCTAACAGCCGTGTACCGCAAGTCTCCAGAGGAACGGAAGGTTCCAAATGATTGGAAAAGAGCACAGGTAGTCCCAGATTTCAAGAAGGGCCGTCGAACAGATGCGCAAAACTATAGGCCTATATCTCTGACGTCGATCTGTTGTAGAGTTTTAGAACATGTATTTTGCTCTAGTATCATGTCGTTTTTGGAAACCCAGAATCTTCTCCGTAGGAATCAACATGGATTCAGGAAACAGCGATCGTGTGAGACCCAACTCGCTTTATTTGTTCATGAGACCCAGAAAATATTAGATACAGGCTCCCAGGTACATGCTATTTTCCTTGACTTCCGGAAGGCGTTCGATACAGTTCCGCAATGTCGCCTGATAAACAAAGTAAGAGCCTACGGAATATCAGACCAGCTGTGTGGCTGGATTGAAGAGTTTTTAGCAAACAGTTATTATCAATGGAGAGACGTCTACGGACGTTAAAGTACACTCTGGCGTGCCACAGGGGAGTGTTATGGGACCGTTGCTTTTCACAATATATATAAATGACCTTGTAGATGGTGTCGGAAGTTCCATATGGCTTTTCGCGGATGATGCTGTAGTATACAGAGAAGTTGCAACATTAGAAAATTGTGGCGAAATGCAGGAAGATCTGCAGCGGATAGACACTTGGTGCAGGGAGTGGCAACTGACCCTTAACATAGACAAATGTAATGTATCGCGAATACATAGAAAGAGGGATCCTTTATTGTATGATTATATGAACAAAAACTGGTAGCAGTTACTTCTGTAAAATATCTGGGAGTATGGGTGGGGAACGATTTAAAGTGGAATGATCACATAAAATTAATTACTGGTAAGGAGGGTACCAGGTTGAGATTCATTGGGAGAGTCCTTAGAAAATGTAGTCCATCAACAAAGGAGGTGGCTTACAAAACACTCGTTCGACCTATACTTGAGTATTGCTCATCAGTGTGGGATCCGTACCAGATCGGGTTGACGGAGGAGATAGAGTAGATCCAAAGAAGAGCGGCGCGTTTCGTCACAGGGTTATTTGGTAACCGTGACAGCGTTACGGAGATGTTTAGCAAACTCAAGTGGCAGACTCTTCAAGAGAGGCGCTCTGCATCGCGGTGTAGCTTGCTCGCCAGGTTTCGAGAGGGTGCGTTTCTGGATGAGGTATCGAATATATTGCTTCCTCCTACTTATACCTCCCGAGGAGATCACGAATGTAAAATTAGAGAGATTCGAGCGCGCACGGAGGCTTTCAGACAGTCGTTCTTCCCGCGAACCGTACGCGACTGGAACAGAAACGGGAGGTAACGACAGTGGCACATAAAGTGCCCTCCGCCACACACCGTTGGGTGGCTTGCGGAGTATAAATGTAGATGTAGATGTAGAAATAGCTCCTACAGAATGGAGCAGTCAGTTTCAGTGAAAGTAATGTCAAAAAGGCTCCAAAAGGCAATAGGTAAAGTGCACCTCTGTAAATGTTCATGATGTAGGTAGTTACAATCAGCTGGCTACGACTTTTGCCTGTTAAGAGATTGGTACCTAAATTTTGGAAGCTGAATGATAACCATGCAAAGCTTGTGATTGACATGCAGGAGACGTGGCTGAGTAGGTTGTGACACAAGAAAATATGCTTCACAATGCAATATCCATTCCCACTTACAGTCACCATATTTTTGCAACCTTAGTTCTTGGTCACCAGAACAGATTTCAAACCGAACAGCTTTTCTTCAGGGTAGCGGGCACAGAGTGGGCTAAGGATTCTGTTGTACCGACAGAGAGCTGCTGGCACATTGGCACATCTCATTGTGTGTCAAACACGCCCCCATTGCAGGTGGCAGACACACAATGAGCCTCGAAGCTCCACGCTGTTACCTTCTGTGTACTGGCGAGTGGGGGGGGGGGGTACACATTCTGTGTATGAACACGGTCCTGCACAAATGTTAACGTTTAGACTAGTCAACGCCATCTCTCTGATTCTACTGCGCTATATGCACTCGTTCTGGTTCTTTCAAGAACCAACATGACGGGCATTCGCAGTTATCAGTCTTGAAGTCCTAATCGCATTTTGCCGATGTGTTCGCATCATGCAATCATTTTTCTGGATGGCGTAGGCCACGACCATTTTCTGTAAGTTTGTATAGAAACATTTTCTGTATAGTATGATCTTGCACAAGGTGGGATCCGGACGTTTCCTTGTAGATAACCTGGAGAAGCCTAGCAGAGGGGAAACACTTCACTGAAATTTGAAAATTAAAACCTCAGCGACCAAGACTGTATTTTTATCTCAAGAACCGGAATTGTATGAAGCACATACACATTTGATATACTGTGTTACGATACATAGTGTGACGTAAAATTCTCATCAACGTTAAGTTTGTCAGACATGTCTCAGTGGCTGCAATTGACATGATGGAGAAGATTATCTACTATGCACTCGTAGAACCAAACTTGAGGGACAGCCTTTAGTAATGGCACAGCGAACTTCAAGCAAGGCAGGCGAAGCACACACTGCGAATAGAAAGGAGTGTACCAAAGAACAGTATATATTTTGGGGCAGGGATGAACAGAGAGGAAAAGGAAATGAGAAGGAAAGCCCCAATACGGCGGTGGAGTACCCAGAGATGCCACCAAGTTGTGTGGAGTGATTTGTTGTCTTGAGGGTTGGACACAAGGTGTACAAGGGGTAAGCAGCTACAACCTACTGCTCCTGAGCTTACAGCACCTCACATGATGTCTTGCATGTAAAAGCTGAATGGGAACCGCACCATTCACTATAGAGCCAGGTGTGCTTCATTTGACGAATCTTAAGACTTATTTCCAAACCCCCCTTAGTGCTTGGCAGTAATAGTATAATTTTACTCTGCATATTGCTGGAAAATTTCATATACTGACTGATAGGTACGTCACACTCCTTTTATGATGAAATAGTTCATGGGTGAAGAGCCGAATGTGTGTCCAAATGACAGAATACTTTGGCAAGTGAGTACTTTTCCGTCATGAGGTGCATTATTGAAGTGACTGCTTAAAGCCTGGCTTTTAGGCGCCTGTCCCTTTGAATTTCTGCGGTCTCCACCTGTCATCACATTGTAAAATCCTCTCTTTGTGCCCAGGATGCATTCTGGTGGCATCTTTACTGTTGCTCTGCCTCCTCCTTCCCCTGAAGTGTCAGCTCATTGTAGAATATCTCCTTAATTTTCTTAACCCTAGGCCTCCGAGGCCTTTGTATGTCTTCATTTAAAAAAAAAAAATTCTGTAATTTTTGTTTGAATTCAAACTGCTTTCCAGTACTCTTTCACTAACACTGTGACATTCCTCCTATCAAGTCTGAATGAGACACCTTTTTAAGTTTTTTTTTTGTATAATTCAATATGTTTACCCATACACCGTGAATGCATAAGCAGGGCTTCAGAAGCCCTCATCCATTTATAAATGTTCTTTAGCCTATATTGCCTTCAACATTTGTTTGGGAGCCGTCATTAATTCAACAGTAACTGTAGTGGTGTTTCCAGCAATAGGAGTGCCAACAGCAGCAGTAGCTGTAGTAGTAACAGTATAACTAAAAAATACACACATATTGGCGATGTCGGTGTATTATTGAACTTTTTGCTATCAAATGTTTTATTATTGCATAGTATTGTTATCCTATGCTGCTCTTGTCAGCCTCATTGTTACTGTAGTTTGTTTGTTGCTGCAAGGCCCATATTGTTACGAGTATGACTCGTTTAGTGCTGCACAAGCTGCTGTTCGAGAGACACGCCTTTTGCTGTGGCTTCGACACGCAAAGCAAGTCAGTACGTGCAAATGCAGCTAATTTTGAAAGTGTTGTGGCTCAGTGGTTTGAAGAAGATGATTCTTGCGAGGAAGGAAATGTTTTTGAAGATGCAAGTAGTGAAGAATCAGCCAATGAACCTGCACATGTGAATATTGAGGCAGTTGACAGTCCTTCCGCTAATATTACTTCACCAGAGTCTGAAAATGAAGAACCACCACAAAAAGGTATAGAAGATCACACATACATTAGTCGGAATGGAACAATTTGGATATTAGATGCTCCTGCAACTTTTCGTACACCTGTCCATAATATCCTAAAGAAGGCACCTGGTCCAGCCCATGGTTTGAAAACCTGTAAACCTAAGGATGCATGGGAATATTTCATCTCCAAGGAAACACTAGAGGAAATCATCAACTGCACAAATATTGAAGGCAGAAGAGTGGCTGCTTTATGTGGTAAAACTTGGAAAAACGTTTTTCTTGCTCAAATGGAGGGTTTTCACGGTCTTTTACTACTTTCTGGTGTTGAGAAGAGTTGGGATGTCCCTTTTAGAGAGTTATTCTTGGATGAAAAGGCAAATCCTACATATAAGGCCACCATGTCAGTAAATAGATTCGAGGATATAAGGAGAATGATTAGATTTGATGACAGGCGTACCTGTGAAGCTCGATCTGCAGATGACAAACTTGCAGCTGTTCGCGATGTATGGGAACAATTTCTTGACAAGTGTAGAAATAGAATGATTCCCAATGATTCGCTCACAGTAGACGAACAGCTAGTCCCATACCGTGGAAGATGCAGCTTCACCCAGGATACGCCCTCTAAACCACCAAAGTATGGCATAAAAATATTTTGGTTATCTGATGCTACATCTGCATATGCTTTGGACGGAATTGTTTACACGGAAGAAAGCCCCATGAACCTATTCAGAAAAATCATGCATTGAATGTGGTGAAAGATCTTGCTAAAAGCATTGAAGGATCATCAAAAAATACAGTGGTGGAAACCAGGAAACAAAACAAACCAGAAATTGCTAATGAGATGAAACCATCTGCCTCAAGAGCGATTCATTCCTCTTTGTTTTCATTCAGAGGGGACATTAAAATAGTGAGTTATGTTCCCAAAAAGAAAAAGTCTGTAGTTCTCATTAGCACAATGCATCATGACAGAAACAGTGATGAAACTCATGCAAAAAAGAAACCAGATATAATGAAGTTCTATAACTCTACAAAGGGTGGAGTAGATCAAATGGACCAGAAAATTCGTTATTACACTTGCAAGAGACCAACAAGTAGATGGCCATTTGCATTATGGATTAATATGATGGACGTTCCGCCCAACATCTGAGATACCATAGTGGAAGAAGTGATAAAAGGCGTTTGTTCCTAAGAGATTTAGCAGAGGAAATGGTAAGACCACTAATGGAACTTCGTATTCAGGTCCCTACTCTTTCAAAGAAAATCGTTGATGGCATGCAAAGATGTGGTGTTCAAAAAGATGTCATACTGCCTGTTTCACGAAAAAGAAGAAGAGGCAATTATTGTCCATATAATAAACACTGGAAAAGTGCTATGACATTCATTAATAAGACTGCTAAAGATGTAGCCACCATCATTATACAACAGACACTTTCCCAGAAGTTAGACGTCTGTGCCAGACTCTTAGTATGCTCGTAATGCATTCCATGCTATTACGTTAGGCAATTTTCCATGTTTCCCAAATTGATAGGCTGCTGTAAGCTGGTGGACCACTAGAGTTCGCAGCAACGATCTCCAACAGTGTGTACCATGTCTTCCCACCTCCGTGGGGTATCTAATAGACTCTGGATTTCTATAGTCTCTGTGGTCTTTGAAACTAGTAAGTAGTGTCATGATTTAGGAGGTAAGTAGAAAATTGTCTTCATTCGCATTCCAGTGCATTCGTTCTATATTTCTGAAAAATGCACCACAAAATGGAATAAACGCTATGGTTGCATCCTTCTGAGTTCCCTATTCTGTTTCTGCTGGTGATACAGTGTCTATGAGAGACAGGGCTCTCCGAATTTGCCATTCTTCCAGAACACCACCCTCAGGTGTTCATTCCTTCATGATGCTTGGTGCCATCCGTCCATGACAAAGTAGATATAGATCTGTGCACTTCTTCTTCTGGTACATACATTGGCCAAACTTGCCATCTACTCTTCGTTTTAACAGGACAACTTGAGAGGGGGAGCACTGCAGTGATAAAATTGATGTTCTGGTGCACGGAAGTCCTTCAGCTAGCCTCTTTCATCTGGCCATATGACGAATATGTCATCTGCATACCACGAAAAATCAGATCATGTCCACTGGACCGATTCGAGCACTTCTTCTTCAAAATTGATCATATGCATATTGGTTACAATTGGTAAAAGTGGACTCTCCACAGATGGTCCTACCGTCTGCTCAAAGGAGTCACCGTCAAAAATAAAGTCTGTCGACGTCAAGACATCACTAAAACGTTTGGTCATCTCCATGTAAAATTTCTGCTCAGCACGTACTAAAGACTGCTATATAGAAACTCTGGTGACTAGAGAGATATTATTAAAGTTCACATGGATGTCAGTATGCTTAAGGCATCCACGATAACCTACAGAGCTGCAAATACAGATGTGAACACTTACCAACGTAAGGGCTAAGCAAGCACTTCAGATACATCATGAGTGTGTATGTCGGGACAGCAGTGCTTCTAATGATGGGGTATAAAGGTATCCAATTTTCGTGAACCTTTAGAGCTGGTAAAGTCTCAATGGAACTTGAAATCTCAGTAATAGCTGCTTAAGAACTCCGTCAGTCAAGTTGGATTCTCTGAGAAGGGTCATAATCTTCACGTCCACCCTCTCGTTAGGACCAATGTCAATCATCTGGTGTGCACTGTCTTCTAGCAGGACTCACACCTCTTCAGAGTAATCCTGCTGCTGTAGCACCATAGTTCTATTGCCTCTGTTGGCTGACAAGACCATTATGTCTGAATCTTCTCTTAGCCCTTGTACAGCTGCCCTCTGCCTGCCATAAGGGCTGGTTTCAAAGTTTTTGTTCCCAGGAAAGAACGACAGGTTTTAAGGTGTACATCTTCAGCTGCTTCAGCTAGACGTCGTGCAGCTGCCCATTCCACTGCACTAATTTTGTCGATGACAGGTGCAGATTTAGGTGCAAAACTGAGTTCTTTCTTAACAGTGAAACCATGTCTTCAGACAGCTGCTTGGTCGAGAAACTGATGACAGTTTCGCAGACAACTTTAAATGATTATCGCTCTGATGTACATTCAAATTTTGATGTTTGACAACCAATAGCCTAAATTTGTGTGAAATGGACTGTGACCTATGTGAGACCGTTACTCCATTCACATATCGAGGAACTGAACTGAGAGGTCAGCTCTACACGTAATTTGAATAGCTCCTTGTTGTTCGAGTCCCAACAGCAGTGCGTATGTCATGATTGTGAGAAATTGAGTTTTAACATTCTCCAATGCGGTGACCAATACTAACAGAGGGTTTTCCACACATGTCGTAATCTCATGAAAGGCTCATGAAGGCTGAAGCTGTCATGCTATGCTGCTTATGCGTGCAGTGGCACTGTAAATGCCCATGTCTGATACCAGTGTAAAGGGGGCACGTTAAGAGGCACATGACTCCTCTGCCTGTCACCAGGTTCGAACATGGGTTCTCTGCTGGGTATGGGGAAGAGATGGTGGGGTGTGTCTCCGAATGGCTCCTGATCATAGATGTCAAAAAAGATAATATCATCCCTCTGTTTCCCTGAAAGTGGGTAACCAATGTATCAGCAGCTGTGAATCCCAAAAATTTAATCACGATAAAAGTATACCCAAAGAATGATCCAGGCAATAGACACGAAAAGGGGCTCAAAACCAAAATAACTGAAATCGGCACTTTGTTCCTTTGGTGCATGGCACACCATAGCCATAGGAGCTCCATACTGGTAACTCTTAACTTGGCATGATCCGTCCTCCACAATGCCTCAGCACTCTTACCGACACCAGTGCAATCACCTGTGTCTGATACCAGTGTAAATGGGACATGTTAACGGGGAGGAGACTCCACTGCCCAATGCCAGGTTGAAACATGGGTTCTGCTGGGTATGAGGAAGGGATGGTGGGATGTGGCCCTGAATGGCTCCAGATGATAGATGTCAAAAAAGATAATATCATCCCTCTGTTTCCCTGAAAGTGGGTAACCAATGTATCAGCAGCTGTGAAACCCAAAAATTTAATCACGAAAAAAGTATATTCAAAGAATGATCCAGGCAGTAGACACGAAAAGGGGCTCAAAACCAAAATAACAGAAATCGGCACTTTGTTCCTTTGGTGCATGGCACACCATAGCCATAGGAGCTCCATACTGGTAACTCTTAACTTGGCATGATCCGTCCTCCACAATGCCTCAGCACTCTTACTGACACCGATGCAATCACCTGTGTCTGATACCAGTGTAAATGGGTCATGTTAATGTGCAGGGGACTCCACTGCCCAATGTCAGGTTGAAACATGGGTTCTCTGCTGGGTATGAGGAAGGGATGGTGGGGTGTGTCTCCGAATGGCTCCTGATGATAGATGTCAAAAAAGATAATATCATCCCTCTGTTTCCCTGAAAGTGGGTAACCAATGTATCAGCAGCTGTGAAACCCAAAAATTTAATCACGAAAAAAGTATACCCAAAGAATGATCCAGGCAGTAGACACGAAAAGGGGCTCAAAACCAAAATAACAGAAATCGGCACTTTGTTCCTTTGGTGCATGGCACACCATAGCCATAGGAGCTCCATACTGGTAACTCTTAACTTGGCATGATCCGTCCTCCACAATGCCTCAGCACTCTTACCGACACCAGTGCAATCGCCTGTGTCTGATACCAGTGTAAATGGGACATGTTAACGGGGAGGAGACTCCACTGCCCAATGCCAGGTTGAAACATGGGTTCTCTGCTGGGCATGAGGAAGAGGATAGAATAATTCTGATGACAGAATAACAACATTTATTGATCAACTGCAATACACTGGTTGTAGACCTTCTGGGTGAGGTTTGCTTCTGTTCATAGTATTCTCGGCGAAATCAGAAGTGGCCAGTGCACGGTCACCAGAGCGCCTCTGCTGCTTCTGCAACCATGCTGGCATAACTCGAACCCGCTGCCATGGCAGTGGCACTCCAGCTGTGGTGGGTCATACTGCAGCAGCTGGGACCACGCACCACGGGCCTCTGTTGCGATGGCGGCAGTGGGGCGAGACGGTGCCCCATCTCAGTGACCATCCCGGGTGGTGATTGTCTGGCGTCAGTGGGCCACGGTCTCCAGCTCCAACCCTGGTCACGGCGTTTGTGACAACAGTGTCCCAGGACGATGGTAACAGTACATTACCATAACGCACCACAAGCGACGACTCGCACATATTTTGCTGCCTGGTGACAGTGTCCGATGATAGTTACGGTGGTGGCTTCACTCTGGCACCTCTTAGGCGACGACCTGCATTACAGTGGTGGCTCTACGTCACTCCAACTCCTCATGATGGACGATGCTGACCACCTGGTTGCCGGTCCCTAAATATGGCTTTCTGCTGCTGATGTCTGCTGTTATTCTTCCCCAGTAGGTCAGTGTTCTAGCGTTGTCTCGGCTGGCATAACTGACCCAGTTACTGCACTCAATGTTGACAGCCCAGCATGTGGTGAGCTGCTCCTTGTCACGTCTTCCGCTGGGCAATGACGCAGTGTTCCCCTTCCTGTTGCTTAACACGGCGCTCTTCTGACCCAACTACGCCACAGTGTCATAGCACTTAACTGCGCAACAGAATTCAACAATCATACAGCTTCAAACTCCCTATGTTCCTTCACATTTTAAGTAACTTCGTTACTGCAAGACTCCTACCCTTCACTAACTTAAGCACTCTCATCATTTGACCCTCTACGCTATGCCCATCAGCTCTAAGGTGGTGGCGCTGCTTAATGCTTGCTGTAAGATGTGATTCTGGGGATGATGTAGCAATGCTGAGATGCTTTAGTACATCTTACAGCCTCAAGAGCTCATGATTAACTCGATGGCAACATGAGACTCTCAATACTGTTGATACCATACTGGCCTCTGTGAATTGTGTTGCAGCGTACTACGATGTTTGTGGAGCTGGTAAAGAGTGACATATTATTTCCTCATCTCACACTTCTCTGTATGCAGCATGACAGCATTTATACGTATCGTACTATCAGCAGCAGCAGTGCAACCAAACAACTAGAGCCTGCTGTTTGTAAAGAGATGTACAGTGATCCACATATCTTGGAGAACATCATGCCTAACTATAAACTCCAGATGTCCACTTGTGTGTGTGAGTGCTGCGAATCACATATTTGGATCTGCAGTGAGAATACGACTTGCTAACTAAACTGTCAACATACCATCCAAACTTTACAGAAGCTCTCCTGCGAACCTTGCAGAACTAGCACTCCTGAAAGAAAGGATATAGTGGAGACATGGCTTAGCCACAGCCTGGAGGATGTTTCCATAATGACATTTTCACTCTGCAGCGGAGTGTGCGCTGATATGAAACTTCCTGGCAGATTGTGTGCCCGACCGAGACTCGTACTCGGGACCTTTGCCTTTCGCGGGCATGTGTTCTACCATCTGAGCCACCGAAGCACGACTCACGCCCGGTCCTCACAGTATTTCTTCTGCCAGTATCTCGTCCCCTTCGGTTTTAATCTGCCAGGAAGTTTCATATCAGCGCACACTCCGCTGCAGAGTGAAAATCTCATTCTGGAAACATCCCCCGGGCTGTGGCTAAGCCATGTCTCCACTATATCCTTTCTTTCAGGAGTGCTAGTTCTGCAAGGTTCGCAGGAGAGCTTCTGTAAAGTTTGGAAGGTAGGAGACGAGGTGCTGGCAGAAGTAAAGCTGTGAGTACCGGGCGTGAGTCGTGCTTCGCTAGCTCAGATGGTAGGGCACTTGCCCGCGAAAGGCAAAAAGGTCCAGAGTTCGAGTCTCGGTCGGGCCCACAGTTTTAATGTGCCAGGAAGTTTCATATCAGCGCACACTCCGCTGCAGAGTGAATATCTCATTCTGTCAACATACTGTTTGTTGAAAGGCTTGATACCTCAATCTAAATAACAAACTGTTGTAAATAAGAAATGTAACATAACCAATGAATCCAAATGAGGATGGATTGCTTAAATGCCTAAACAATTTATGAATCTTCGAAGAACTTCACTTTTCCATGAATTTTTAGCTAACTTAAATGCTAAGGCACATAGTTGTATTTACATATTTGCAGACCCTGATATGAGAATGCAATGTAAGCATTGTAAGCTGTCAGCTAATGGTCATCGATGATGGAGTGTTTCACAGCGTCCGCAGCTGGTGGTCGTGCGGTAGCGTTCTCGCTTCCCACGCCCGGGTTCCCGGGTTGATTCCCGGCGGGGTCAGTGATTTTCTCTGCCTCGTGATGTTGTGTGCTGTCCTTAGGTTAGTTAGGTTTAAGTAGTTCTAAGTTCTAGGGGACTGATAACCATAGATGTTAAGTCCCATAGTGTTCAGAGCCATTTGATTTTTTGTTTCACAGCACAGACACGTCTAAGAGAACTCAGTGGCAAACACTATAGGTCTGATAATAAAAATACAGAATCATGTAGGGCTGGGAAACAAAGACAAATGGCTTGTCTGGCGCTTACCTCGCTTCTGCTGGTGGATCAGCAAGCAGCCTAGTCACTTCTATCACCTCTGTGACATGGTTCCGCATCGCATCCGCCCAGCCCTGGGTGGCCATCACCTGAAAGTTGTGGGCCTTTATGAAGGCGATGGCGGCCGCAGTGAGGTCCGGGCACGAGTGCCTCACTGCCAGCACAGCTGCAGCTGCCGCGTTGTCAATGGTCAGCTGAGCGGACACCTGCTGCTCACACACAGCCTTCAGGGCTGACAAGCCGTACTTGTCAGCTGCCGCCAGCATCTGCGGAGCCGTGGCGGACAGCTGGGGAGTCTGGAGGGTGTACATGTAGTCCAGCAGCTCCCTCATCACCTCGCCCTCCACGTCTGTGATGCTGACCTCTCCGCTGCTGGCCTCCAGCGTGTCATGCTGGAACATTGCCTGGAACACGGGGCTCCTGGAGGCCAGAACGGCCCTGTGCGCCACGAGCCGAGTCTCCCCCGCCACCAGCGTTACCGTGGCGCCATCACCAGCGTCCAGAAGGGCGCCCAGGCGCACAGCGGTGGTCTCTTCAACCTCTCTAACTGCTGCCATTTCGGATGAGTCTGAAACACAGTGCCTCTGAGCAGCCCTTTGTCCTCATACAACACCCTCAATACTTGTGCAATGGGTATGCAGACCTGTATGCAACACAATGATATCTTACCTGTGTAAAATGGTCGCTACAGGTGAATATATACAAATCTTCAACAAGATATCCCTTAAAACTTCCCATTGCCATTATTGTGCACGACATACGCTCAGAAGAGTTGGACACGATATTTACTTAATTTATCCCTACAAAGCACTATCGCCTGATCATGAAGTCTTTCAGCATGACGAAACTAACTAGGCCAGAAGGAACTTCAGTACTACTATACTACACCATTGATCCCTCTAATCACTCCCATTATTATACAGGGTGTTATAAAAAAGTACGGCCAAACATTCAGGAAATATTCCTCACACACAAAGAAAGAAAATATGTTATGTGGACATATGTCCGAAATAGCTTACTTTCCATGTTATAGCTCATTTTATTACTTCTCTGCAAATCACATTAATCATGGAATGGAAACACATAGCAACAGGACGTACCAGCGTGACTTCAAACACTTTGTTACAGGAATGTTAGCGGGATACACGCATCCACCCTCCGTCACATTGAATCCCTGATGCGCTGATACAGCGCTGGAGAATGGCGTATTGTATCACAGCCGTCCACAATACGAGCACGAAGAGTCTCTACATTTAGTACCGGGGTTGCGTAAACAAGAGCTTTCAAATGCCCCCATAAATGAAAGTCAAGAGGGTTGAGGTCAGGAGAGCGTGGAGGCCAGGGAATTGGTCCGCCTCTACCAATCCATCGGTAACCGAATCTGTTGTTGAGAAGCGTACGAACACTTCGACTGAAATGTGCAGGAACTCCATAGTGCATGAACCATATGTTGTGTCGTACTTGTAAAGGCACATGCTCTACCAGCACAGGTAGAGTATCCCGTATGAAATAGTGATAACGTGCTCGATTGAGCGTAGGTGGAAGAACATGGGGCCCAATCGAGACATCACCAACAATGCCTGCCCAAACGTTCACAGGAAAACTGTTTTGATGACGTGATTGCACAATTCGTCAGCCCACACATCTTGATTGTGAAAATTTACAATTTGATCACGTCGGAATGAAGCCTCAACCGTAAAGAGAACATCTACACTGAAATGAGGATTGACACATTGTCGGATGAACCATTCGCAGAGGTGTACCCGTGGAGGCTAATCAGCTGCTGATAGTGCCTGCACACGCTGTACACGGAAACAACTGGTTCTCCCGTAGCACTCTCCATACAGTGACGTGGTCAACGTTACCTTGTACAGTAGCAACTTCTCTGACGCTGACATTATGGTTATCGTCAACTACACGAAGAATTGCCTCGTCCATTGCAGGTGTCCCCGTCGTTCAAGGTCTTCCCCAGTCGCGAGTCATAAGCTGGAATGTTCCGTGCTCCCTAAGACGCCGATCAATTGCTTCGAACGTCTTCCTGTCGGGACACCTTCGTTCTGGAAGTCTGTCTCGATACAAACGTACCGCGCCACGGCTATTGTCCCGTGCTAATGGGGTGGTCTGTAAACATTGAACTGACTGCAAAACCACGTTCGTGATGAACACTAACCTGTTGATGCTGCATACTGATGTGCTTGATGGTAGTACTGTAGAGCAATGAGTCGCATGTCAACACAAGCACCGAAGTCAACATTACCTCCCTTCAATTGGGCCAGCTGGCAGTGAATCGAGGAAGTACAGTACAAACTGACGAAACTAAAATGAGCTCTAATATGGAAATTGAGCGTTTCCGGACACATGTCCACATAACATCTTTTCTTTACTTGTGTGTGAGGAATGTTTCCTGAAAGTTTGGCCGTACCTTTTTGTGACACCCTGCATATTTAGGAAAATGAAAGCCCGCATCTCGTGGTCGTGAGGTAGCGTTCTCGCTTCCCACGCCCAAGTTCCCGGGTTCGATTCCCGGCGGGGTCAGGGATTTCCTCTGCCTCGTGATGGCTGGGTGTTGTGTGATGTCCTTATGTTAGTTAGGTTTAAGTAGTTCTAAGTTCTAGGGGACTGATGACCATAGATGTTAAGTCCCATAGTGCTCAGAGCCATTCTTTTTGAAAATGAAATTTTGTGCAAGAATCTGCTTTGCCCTGCCCTTGACAGCTATTTCACCATTTTGCCATTACGAGGTGGTTCATACAGTGGACTTGCTCCCAACTACTACACTCAGTGGCGCCTTTCCAGGAAACACTGCATCACCATATCAGGTGCAGTCACACTGCAACGCTTTCTCGAATATCTGACAGATTCCAACACGACGACAGAAAAACATGCTCAGTTCAGATCTTGAGCCAGTCACTGAGAATATGTCTTTCATTAAACTGCCAAATGTGTTATCTTTCTCAGCGTTCACCCCCAAGCCCAACAGCCCATAATACAAGTAATGTCAGCAATCCAGAAAACTCGTTATGAGGGTTGCCTAACAGTTCCTGCAAAACTCCTATTAAATTGAAAATGATTCTAAACACTTGTAACCACCAGCCTTCTCCTGCGATGCAGTGAACTAAAAAACGTCAACAAAATACATACACTGTGTGATCAGAAGTAACTGGCCACTACCAGAAACATACATTCTTCATATTAGGTGCATTGTGCTGCGACCTATTACCAGATACTCCATATCAGCGACCTCAGTAGTCATTAGACATAGCCAGAGAGCAGAATGGAGAGCTCCGCGGAACTCACAGACTTCGAACGTGGTCAGGTAATTGGATGTCACTTGTGTCATACGTCTGTACGCGAGATTTCCACACTTCTATACATCCTTAGGTCCGCTGTTACCAGTGTGATAGTGAAGCAGAAAAGCGTACAGTCCGACCTCGTCTGTTGACTGACAGAGACCACCGACAGTTGGAGGCGGTCGTAAAGCGTCCAAAGTAAGAGTGACTTCAGGTGTGCCGCAGGGGAGTGTCATAGGACCGTTGCTATTCACAATATACATAAATGACCTTGTGGATAACATCGGAAGCTCACTGAGGCTTTTTGCGGATGATGCTGTAGTATATCGAGAGGTTGTAACAATGGAAAACTATACTAAAGTGCAGGAGAATCTCCAACGAATTGACTCATGGTGCAGGGAACGGCAATTGCATCTCAATGTAGACAAGTGTAATGTGCTGCGAATACAAAGAAGGAAAGTGTTGTGATTGGCAGGAGAGCCAACCGTATGGTTAAAGGAGGCCGATATGCACGCGTTATAGCTCATGCAGGCTGGCGTGAGGTCTGGAACATGACAAGGGAATTAGAAGTGAGAAAAACGGACGTAGCTGGATGGGATACTTAACTTTAATCCATCAATGGAGAACGTCGCTCTTTATGGTACATGATTCACTGGCGCCTTGCTAGGTCGTAGCAAATAACGTAGCTGAAGGCTATGCTAACTATCGTCTCGGCAAATGAGAGCGTAGAAGTCAGTGAACCATCGCTAGCAAAGTCGGCTGTACAACTGGGGCGAGTGCTAGGAAGTCTCTCTAGACCTGCCGTGTGGCGGCGCTCGGTCTGCAATCACTGATAGTGGCGACACGCGGGTCCGACGTATACTAACGGACCGCGGCCGATTTAAAGGCTACCACCTAGCAAGTGTGGTGTCTGGCGGTGACACCACAGAAAGATCCTTTATCATCTAGCTACAATATAGCAAAAAATGTTTCAAATGGCGGTGAGTACGATGGGACTTAAAACCTGAGGTCATCAGTCCCCTAGAACTTAGAGCTACTTAAACCTAACTAACCTAAGGACATCACACACATCCATGCCCGAGGCAGGATTAGAACCTGCGACCGCAGCAGTCGCGCGGTTCTGGACTGAAGCGCCTAGAACCGCTCGGTCACAGCGGCCGACCACACTATAGCAGGTCAGCAACTGGAAGCAGAGAGTAGGCATTAGGAGTGATTTAAAATGGAATGGCCATACAAAACTAATCGTCGGTAAAGCAGATGCTTGAGTGAGATTCATTGGAAGAATTCTAAGGAAATGCAGTCTGAAAGTTCGTCCACTGCTTGAATACTGCTCACCCATGTGGGATCCGTGTCAGATAGGAGGGGGACGAGATTAGTGTTTAACGTCCCGTCGACAACGAGGTCATTAGAGACGGAGAGCAAGCTCGGGTGAGGAAAGTATGGGGAAGGAAATCGGCCGTGCCCTTTCAAAGGAACCATCCCAGCATTTGCCTGAAGCGATTTAGGGAAATCACGGAAAACCTAAATCAGGATGGCCGGAGACGGGATTGAACCGTCGTCCTCCCGAATGCGAGTCCAGTGTGCTAACCACTGCGCCACCTCGCTCGGTGTATCAGATAGGGTTGATGGAAGAGGTAGAGGAGATCCAACGGAGAGCCGTGTGCTTCGTTACAGAATCATTTAGTAATTGTGAAAGCGTTACGGAGATGATAGATGGACTCCAGTGGAAGACTCTGCAGGAGAGACGCTCAGTAGCTCGATACAGGCTTTTGATATAGTTTCGAGAACATACCTTCACCGAAGACTCAAGCAGTATATCGCTCCCTCCTACGCATATCTCGCAAAGAGACCATGAACATACAATCAGAGAGATTAGAGCCCACACAGAGACATACCGACAATCTTTCTTTCGATGAACAACACTAGATTGGAATAGAAGGGAGAACCGATAGAGGTACTCAAGGTACCCTCCGAGACACACCGTCAGGTTGCTTGCGGAGTATGGATCTAGATGTAGATGTAATGGGTAATAAGCAGACATCTGTGCAGACCATCACAGAGGAATTCCAAACTGCATCTGGATCCACTGCCAAATATTATGACAGTTAGGCAGGAGGTGAAAACTCTTGGATTTTATGGTCAAGCGGCAGCTCATAGGCCACACATCACGCCGGTAAATGCCAAAGGACGCCTCGCTTCGCGTACGGAGCGTAAAAATGGCTCTAAGCAGTATTCGACTTAAAAGGTCATCAGTCCCATAGATAGAACTACTTAAACCTAACTAACCTAAGGACTTCACACGAATCTATTCCCGAGGCAGGATTAATCGATTTCGTAATTTTTATTAATTTTGTGGTTGTTGGAGCACTAATTGCATTAATTAAATTATTCAGAAATAAAATACTTCTTATTGCGCATATAGTGTACTAAACATTACCTTCACATCCCCCCCCCCCCCCTTCAGTGCTTTATAAATCGCTTCACACTTTCTGGTATTATTTTGGTTAATGTGAAATGTGATATTCGAGTGTTGTGTTGTAAACTAGAGTGTATCTCTCTCCTGTATACAGAAATCGCAGTGTCACAGTTTGCCCGTCTTCTGCACAAATAGCATTTCCCAAGAGAGTATTCTGTTTTGTAATATAAGAAGGCACTATACTGAGCAAATACTATTCGTAAGTAATTTATATATTAAGACTTGACGTCCTCCACTTGCAAATCACGAAACAAATTGTGCTAAATGTTTTTACTATCTCGACGTAATACATACACAGTGTATTTCATTTTCTCCGCCGTTTTTCTTGCAAAGACACACACAATTCAACTGTGGTACTAGCCACTGCAACGCATAAGAACGAGTTGTTGTCCGCCATCTAGAAATTTGAGGAAAAATTGTGACAACAGTGTAATACCTAGAGCTCCTAAAAACACAGTCTGGCATATCCGCCATTGTTTCCCAACGAATGCTAAACACAGCATGTAGCTTATGCGAACTGGTTTCATTCCCGCCTCATATTTACATCGATTGTGGATTAGACACAAAATCCCCCGTTTTATTTGCTTGTTGCTGCTTTTCTTTGCTGTCCAAATGAAGAATAATGGCGCAAGAAAGATTTATATTTCTCTGATAGAATTGCGTACTATGTTTATGTTTTATTTTCTTCGCGGAATATTCGATAATGACGTTTATTAAATCATGTACCAGGCTTCTATGAGTACGAACTGGCGCGGCTGCATCTGCAGTGCATATCTGCGCAATAACCAAGTATAAATACGAAACTCACCAAACACGGCAATTCTGATCGAATGAAGGGTCGCTTCGTTAAATTTCCAGGTCACACAAGAACACACTTGACAGTCTCACGCTACAGAATTCCTTCTCCAAGGTGATGTACAAGTTACGTGTAAATACAGAAAATGGCTAAAATTGACAACATTCTGCATTCTTTTTTAAATCTGAAGTAAACCGTTGTGCACCGTCCCACGCTGGCGTGCTTGCTCAACTTTTTTAAAATAGCAGACAGCTCTGAAGTGTTGTGATTGCTATTGTGCTACAGATCCGATGACGGCAGTTTAGTAGAATTCTGCCTAAAACTGTCATCTAAATAAAAGTTCTAAGCGATCGTGGCTTGTATTTGATTAATGATGTCAAGATACTATAACACACACATATCGTACTCTGAATACTGTATGTTGTGGAACATTTTGCTGTGTTATGATATTGGCAGAACATCTGTTAAGAGGCAGTACTTTCAAAACAGCTAAATAAAAAGCTACGCTCGAATACCACTTACGATTTTTAATATTAAATATTGCTTCAGGTCATAATAACTGTTATTTGCTTACAATACATAACTGCGCGGGTTAACAGTTTTCGCGACGACATTTCACAGTCCATTTTTTACTTCTTTCCGTAACTTCCGGGAAACGAACCATTCTACGTCCACTTCTAGAATGGTTACAACAGTTTATGTCAGCACAACCACCCACAATTTCGTGCTAAAGTGCCGAGACGCAAATCACACAGCACCGCAGCTCTGGGAAACAAAGAAGCGTTAGTAATATCCCTTTTAAGCGCCAAGTCAAAAGATCTTTGTCAAAGATATTTGCCGAATAAAGTCAGCTGATACAAGGCCGCCCCAAATATACGCAGAACGATTGAATATATTGAGGTACGGTTTTCGCCAAGTTATAGCAGACAATACGACGAACTTCGTGACGTTTCACAGCTACTAGTATCGTTTACAATCACCGAATTGTGACACCGATTTGTCTCTCCTCCAGCATTTGAAACAAGCTTCTAAGAGAACCTGAACAACATAACATATATGTTGCTTCATGAAATAATATCAAAGTAACAGGAGAGAAAAACCACGGCCCCCGCCTTCGGGAAAAGAGATTCCACTAACGTCCGTCCGAGTGTAGCAAATTTCAGCACACACTTAACGCAGTGTTATCTCGATACCGTTTGATCCAGTCCCATACACTCCACGTTATGTCATTCAAAGTTCAGTAGAAACTTCTTTCAAGTGCCACAAATGTAGCGCCCGCATCTCGTGGTCGTGCGGTTGCGTTCTCGCTTGCCACGCCCGGGTTCCCGGGTTCGATTCCCGGCGGGGTCAGGGATTTCCTATGCCTCGTGATGGCTGGGTGTTGTGTGATGTCCTTAGGTTAGTTAGGTTTAAGTAGTTCTAAGTTCTAGGGGACTGATGACCATAGACGTTAAGTCCCATAGTGCTCAGAGCCATTTGAACCATTTCAACCACAAATGTAGAACGAAAAACAAATTCGATGTCGCAATTCGGCGACTGCAAACGTTAAAAATTCTTAAAAATTCCTCGCAAACGTCGGGAAATTCGTCGTATCGAACGCGATTTTTTTTTTTTTTGTCATCAGTCTACTGACTGGTTTGATGCGGCCCGCCACGAATTCCTTTCCTGTGCTAACCTCTTTGTCTCAGAGTAGCACTTGCAATCTACGTCCTCAATTATTTGCTTGACGTATTCCAATCTCTGTCTTCCTCTACAGTTTTTGCCCTCTACAGCTCCCTCTAGTACCATGGAAGTCATTCCCTCATGTCTTAACAGATGTCCTATCTTCCTGTCCCTTCTCCTTATCAGTGTTTTCCACATATTCCTTTCCTCTCCGATTCTGCGTAGAACCTTCTCATTCCTTACCTTATCAGTCCACCTAATTTTCAACATTCGTCTATAGCACCACATCTCAAATGCTTCGATTCTCTTCTGTTCCGGTTTTTCCACAGTCCATGTTTCATTACCATACAATGCTGTACTCCAGACGTACATCCTCAGAAATTTCTTCCTCAAATTAAGGACGGTATTTGATATTAGTAGACTTCTCTTGGCCAGAAATGCCTTTTTTGCCGTAGCGAGTCTGCATTTGATGTCCTCCTTGCTCCGTCCGTCATTGGTTATTTTATTGCCTAGGTAGCAGAATTCATTAACTTCATTGACTTCGTGACCATCAAGCCTGATGTTATGTTTCTCGCTGTTCTCATTTCTACTACTTCTCATTACCTTTGTCTTTCTCCAATTTACTCTCAAACCATACTGTGTACTCATTAGACTGTGCATTCCGTTCAGCAGATCATTTAATTCTTCTTCACTTTCACTCAGGATAGCAATGTCATCAGCGAATCGTATCATTGATATCCTTTCACCTTGTATTTTAATTCCACTCCTGACCCTTTCTTTTATTTCCATCATTGCTTCCTCGATGTACAGATTGAAGAGTAGGGGCGAAAGGCTACAGCCTTGTCTTACTCCCTTCTTAATACGAACACTTCGTTCTTGATCGTCCACTCTTATTATTCCCTCTTGGTTGTTGTACATATTGTATATGACCCGTCTCTCCCTATAGCTTATACTCCTACTGTTTTCAGAATCTTGAACAGCTTGCACCATTTTATATTGTCGAACGCTTTTTCCAGGTCGACAAATCCTATGAACGTGTCTTGATTTTTCTTTAGCCTTGCTTCCATTATTAGCCGTAACGTCAGAATTGCCTCTCTCGTGCCTTTACTTTTCCTAAAGCCGCTATAGCTTGGCGAAAACCGCAGGTCTATTTATTTAATCATTCTGGTTACATTTGGAGTGGTCTGTCTTAACTGCCTCACGTTGCGTTGTTAGAGCCACGACGCAAAACTTTTGATAATCAGAGAGGATTATCTTGCGTGCCGAGTGCACTGTTTTCGACGAAGAAACAAAGTGACGTAGCGAATGAAAAATTTAGGTGTCTCAGTTGTTACGTAAACATGAAGTGCTTGGAGCGGGTGCTGCAGCTAAATCTGAATCGCAGCTCTTGCTTTCCTTAGCATCAGTCCAAAACTTTGCGCATATATAGACTGACGCTTTTCATTAGCTTCCTTTCACAGCTGTGGTGGAAATATAAAAACACAACAATAATTACCGACGAACAACATAATCTGAAGAAAGGCGACCAGAGATTTGTTCGTTACTGACGGTTTCCCCTTTCTGTAGCTGCTATGTCCCAGGTATTCTGTTGTCAGCAGTGACGTGTGCAAAGCACTTGCTCGTTTTTATTAAAGTAAATCTAGGGAAAACAATCTCAGCAGAATACGATTAGTGAAACGTGAAATATAGATACGACCCGTAACATCTGCTATATAGTTTGTTGGAGGCCAGAGAGCATGATCGCATAAAAACCACTCTTATTAGTCATCAAAATTCTCAAATGGATCAAATGGCTCTGAGCACTATGGGGCTTAACATCTGAGGTCATCAGTCCCCTACAGCTTAGAACTACTTAAACGCCGCGCGGGATTAGCCGAGCGGTCTGGGGGCGTTACAGTCATGGACTGTGCGGCTGGTCCCGGCGGAGGTTCGAGTCCTCCCTCGGGCATGTGTGTGTGTGTGTGTGTGTGTGTGTGTGTGTGTGTGTGTGTGTTTGTCCTTAGGAAAATTTGGGTTAAGTAGTGTGTAAGCTTAGGGACTGATGGCGTTAGCAGTTCAGTCCCATAATATTTCACACACATTTGAACATTTTTTTTTTTTTTTTTTTTTTTTTTTTTGTAGCGGTGGCGCTGTTCCAGACAGAAGCGCCTAGAACCGCTCGGCCACACCGGCCGGCTAAAAATTCTCGGACAGAACAGTCATTCATCAGGCATGTTATAACAACTGCCCTGATTGTTAGGAGCGAGACTGATCAAGGTATTTTGTACATTTTTAATATTAATCAACCTAACATGTACGCATTTGCACTTGTTTAGATGGAAAGAAATTATTCTGCTTTTCGTTTTGAATAAAAAGAATTGCAAAGTTTGTTCGTATTTGCTCCGTTCCTACCTGATACGAGTATCTACTGAATTTGTTGTCTTACTCACATCTCCGGTAGGACCTACGAGTAATTCGGCGGTTTCCCACCGATCACAGTCTTTTTCTTCGGCTTTTGTGCCTGGTACCTGGTGGATAATGGAATGTAGTCGAATTCAGTCGGGTGATGCTGAGGGAATTGGATTAGGAAATGAGACACTTAAAGTAGTAAAGGAGTTTTGCTATTTGGGAAACAATATAACTGATGAAGCTCGAAGTAGAGAGGATATAAAATGTAGACTGGCAATGGCAAGGAAAGCGTTTCTGAAGAAGAGAAATTAGTTAACACCGAGTATAGATTTAAGTGCCAGGAAGTCGTTTCTGAAAGTATTTGTATGGAATGTAGCCATGTATGGAAGTGAAACATGGACGATAAATAGTTTGGACAAGAAGAGAATAGAAGCTTTTGAAATGTGGTGCTACAGAAGAATGCTGAAGATTAGATGGGTAGAACACATAACTAAACAATGGGGATTCCTACTTAGAAAAACGCCGTTTGAGCTATGGCAGCGCCATATAGCAGGCCAGCCATAGTGCCATCTGGTTTCCCACTTCAAGCTAGACGAGTTGCAGTTTTTTCGTTTGACGCTTATTTCGTGAGACATTTGGTGCGGTCACTATCAATGGACCACGCTGTATAATGGTGACGCAAGTGTCAGCAGGAGCAGTCGCTTCAGTGGCATCCTTGCAGTGCCCTCCCACTCCTCCCCTCCCCACCCTGCCCTCCCCCTCTTCCGCCCTCCCCCCCCCCCCTCCAGCCACAAGGTCATCGAGCACTCCGATGCAGCCGCGGCGGCGCTCTGCAAAACGCGAACTGCCCCACCTCTCTCACAAGGGAACCTTCCCATCGCCCCCCCCCCCCCCCTCAGATTTAGTTATAAGTTGGTACAGAAGATAGGCCTTTAAAAACTGAACACAGATCAATCGAGAAAACAGGAAGAAGTTGTGTGCAACTATGAAAAAAGTAAGCAAAAATATAAAAACTGAGTAGTCCATGTGAAAGATAAGCCACATCAAGGATACACTGAGCTCGTGAGCGTCGTGATGTCGTGGTTAGCGTGAGAAGCTGCGGAATGAGAGGTCCTTGGTTCAAGTCGTGCCTCGAGTGAAGAGTTTACTTTCTTTATTTTCTCAAAGTTATGATCTGTCCGTTCGTTCATTGACGTCTCTGTTCACTGTAATAAGTTTAGTGTGTGTTTTGCGACCGCACCGCAAAACTGTGCGATTAGTAGACGAAAGGAAGTGCATCTCCAATGGGAACCGAAAACATTTGATCGCAAGATCATAGGTCAACCGATTCCCCCACAGGAAAACACGTCTGATGTGTTCTACAAGACACTGGCGACCGCAAGTGCGTCACATGACAGTAATATGTAGTCGACCCACCTAAGTTGTACACTTGGCGAATGGGGAAAAAGATTCTTCTACCTTGCCCGATTTAGGTTTTCTCATGGATGTGATAATCACTCCCAAAATAGTAATGAAAACATAAGAGTTTGTCACATAAACTGTAATAAATTAATGCAACAGTTTCACAGTCGCACAGTTTTTCCTGTGCTCTGTCAAAATGTATGTTTTTAACGTTTTCAAATTTTTTTGTTTGTAGACCGTCAAATCCTGCATAAGTCCAAGCAAATCTGAACATTTCCTGGAATTTTGGAGAGCGAAGTTGATTATGTGTGAGTGCCTGAACTTTGATAATTGTCTGAAAAAAGAAATAAACTCTTCACTCGAGGGAAGATTTGAACCCAGGACCTCTCGCTGCCCAGTTGCTAACGCTAACCAGGGGACCACGGTGCTCCTCAACTCATACTACCCTTGATGTTGTATATCTTGTGCATGGACTACTCAGCTTCTATATTTTGCTTATTTTTTCACATTTCCACACAACTTCTTCCTGTTTGATCGGTGTTCAGTTTTTCAAGGCCTATCCACTGTGCCAAATTATAACTAAATCTGAGGGGGGTGCGATGGGGAGGTTCCCTTGTAAGTAGCGAACAGTCAACTGCCAGCCAGGGAGCCTGGTTAGCACGAATTCTCTCTCTTCCGTGCGCTGTAGTCGTCTGACGTAGTGTGTTTCGATGTTTGTTTAGGTGTAGCGTCCCCGTAGTACGGCGCAGTTACCTCGCATAGGGCGGACGGACAGATAATAATTGTCTGAAAATAAAAAAATTGAACTATTCACTTGAGGGAAGTCTTGAACCAAGGACCTCTCGATCCGCAGCTGCTCATGTTAACCACGGGAGCACGGCGCTTCTGCGGTCATAGTATCCATTATGTTGCACATCTTGCCCATGGACTACTCAATTTGTATATTTTGCTTATTTTTTTCATAGGTCCACACAACTTCTTCCTGCTTTCTCGATTCACCTGTGTTCAGTTTTTTAAGGCCTATCCACTGTGCCAAATTATAACTAAATCCGAGGGGGGTGCGATGGGCAGGTTCCCTTGTCAGAAGCGCCGATCTCCCTGCCCGCTGAGACTTCCGTGACACCAACACAGCGCAGTACGAGGTGCATTCAAGTTCTAAGGCGTCCGATTTTTTTTCTCCGGACTGGAAAGAGGTAGAAACATGCGCATTGTTTTAAAATGAGGCCGCGTTCATTGTCAATACGTCCCAGAGAGGGCAGCACCGTACGGCAGATGGAATTTTACCGCCAGCGCCGAGAGCGAGAACTCTTTTAAATACTTAAAATGGCGACGTTTTCCTTACTTGAACAGCGTGCAATCATTCGTTTTCTGAATTTGCGTGGTGTAAAACCAACTGAAATTCATCGACAGTTGAAGGGGACATGTGGTGATGCAGTTACGGATGTGTCGAAAGTGCGTTCGTGGGTGCGACAGTTTAATGAAGGCAGAACATCGTGTGACGACAAACCGATACAACCTCGGGCTCGCACAAGCCGGTCTGACGACACGATCGAGAAAGTGGAGAGAATTGTTTTGGGGGATCGCCGAATGACTGTCGAACAGATCGCCTCCAGAGTTGGCACTTCTGTGGGTTCTGTGCACACAATCCTGCACGACGACCTGAAAATGCGAAAAGTGTCATCCAGGTGGGTGCCACGAATGCTGACGGACGACCACATGGCTGCCCGTGTGGCATGTTGCCGAGCAATGTTGACGCGCAACGACAACACGAATGGGACTTTCTTTTGGTCGGTTGTGACAATCGATGAGACGTGGATGCCATTCTTCAATCCAGAAACAAAGCGCCAGTCAGCTCAATGGAAGCACACAGAATTTCGGGTAACCGCCAGTGCTGAAAAAATGATGGTGTCCATGGTGTGGTACAGCGAGGGCGTAATCCTTACCCATTGCGATCCAAAGGGCACTACGGTAACAGGTGCATCCTACGAAAATGTTTTGAAGAACAAATTCCTTCCTGCACTGCAACAAAAACGCCCGGGAAGGGCTGCGCGTGTGCTGTTTCACCGAGACAACGCACCCGCACATCGAGCTAACGTTACGCAACAACTTTGAAGTGATTCCTCGTGCTCCCTACTCACTAGACCTGGCTCCTAGTGACTTTTGGCTTTTTCCAATAACGAGAGACACTCTCCGTGGCCGCACATTCACCAGCCGTGCTGCTATTGCCTCAGCGGTTTTCCAGTGGTCAAAACAGACTCGTAAAGAAGCCTTCGCCGCTGCCATGGAATCGTGGCGTCAGCGCTGTGAAACATGTGTACGTCTGCAGGGCGGATACCTCGAGAAGAAACGCCAGTTTCGGGTGAGTAGTTAATTAGAAAAAAAAATCGGAGGCCTTAGAATTTGAATACACCTCGTATAGTATCAAACGCGGGTCTGCGAAGTGGGAGGATCAGCGGGCAGACTACGGCCCTGAGTGTCGCCGTCTGTTCTGCCACACAAGCCACTCGCCAACACCGACTCAAAGGAAGGCCTCGGCACTTGTTGGTGACGTCACGTCAGCCAGGCACGGCGAACGCCAGGTCTGCTGCAGGCTTACTCATAATGGTGGTGTCTCCCTCCCTGGGTTCTAGGCGCGCAGTCCGGAACCGTGCGACTGCTACGGTCGCAGGTTCGAATCCTGCCTCGGGCATGGATGTGTGTGATGTCCTTAGGTTAGTTAGGTTTAACTAGTTCTAAGTTCTAGGGGACTAATAACCACAGCAGTTGAGTCCCATAGTGCTCAGAGCCATTTTTTTTTCTCCCTCCCTGACACAGGAAAATGTGAAACTATTGGCGGTAGTTGACCAACACACATTGTTCTGAGAGATTTCTGCAATCAATCAATTGTGCAATTGATTACACTTCTTAACAAATAGTGTACTCTTGGACTTAAATTTCCACCTGTTTTAAGGATTGACATGCAAACACATCTTCACGGTCCAGCAGCAACAGAATTCGTGCTTCTTTACCTTATTCGTAAATCTGAGGAAGTTACGTTTGTACTTGGTTGCTTTTACAAGAAACTGTGAACATATTGGTGCACTTCTTTAGGTGTCTTGGTTGACTATGGGGTGGGGAGCACTGAACGTTAATGAAATATCTTGCAAATGTACACTATGGGGGAGGGAGTGATGGACAGTAGAAGAGGCAAATGAGAGATACTTGTTTTATCAAATAATTTTTTTTATCTTATAAAGTTTCTCCTTCCAGTTGCAAGAGGGGAATATTTATGTTTTCTAATGTCCATAATCCATGGAGAAGAAATAAAAACTTTGAGGTGCGCCGATGGCATAGTAATTCTGTCAGAGACAGCAAAGCACTTGGAAGAGCAGTTGAATGGAATGGACAGTGTCTTGAAAGGACGGTATAAGACGAACATCAGCAAAAGCAAAAGGAGGATAATGGAATGTAGTCGAATTAAGTCGGGTGATGCTGAGGGAATTAGATTAGGAAATGAGACACTTAAAGTAGTACAGGAGTTTTGCGATTTGGGGAATAAAATAACTGATGACGGTCGAAGTGGACAGGATATAAAATGTAGACTGGCAATGGCAAGGAAAGCGTTTCTGAAGAAGAGAAATTTATTAACATCGAGTATAGATTTAAGTGTCAGGAAGTCATTTCTTGTATGGAGTGTAGCTATGTATGGGAAGTGAAACATGGACGATAAATAGTTTGGACAAGAAGAGAATAGAAGCTTTCGAAATGTGGCGCTACAGAAGAATGCTGAAGATTAGATGGGTAGATCACATAACTAATGAGGAGGTATTGAATAGAATTGGGGAGAAGAGGAGTTTGTGGCACAACTTGACAAGAAGAAGGGACCGGTTGGTAGGACATGTTCTGAAGGATCAAGGGATCACAAATTTAGCATTGAGGGCAGTGTGGAGGGTAAAACTCATAGAGGCAGACCAAGAGATGAATAGACTAAACAGATTTAGAAGGATGTAGGCTGCAGTAGGTACTGGCAGATGAAGAAGCTTGCACAGGACAGAGTAGCATGGAGAGCTGCATCAAACCAGTCTCAGGACTGAAGACCACAACAACACCAACAATGTGCGTGTTTAAAAAAGTTTAACCTCAGCAGTATTTTCGATGCCTGAAGCTATTTTGTTTCCTGTTTAGAATTCCTTTCGTTGAAACAACTGTAATCTAATGACTGGCAACAGTTGGACATTTACACATGTAAATTAGTTGACATTTCCAGTGACGATGTCAAACGAAAATATATAAATAAATGAAAGAAACGAGTTCATTGTAAGGGGGTTGGGGTACGATTCGATAACAAAATGGATCAACTGAATATGGTTACTTGAATTTAAAATTTCGCAAGCTCGCAATGGGGCAAAGCGTCTTTTCATATTGATTTACGTTTGTTTCGACAGGATTCAGTAATACAGAACTATGATCTTCATTTGTAGCTTTACGATAGTAAGAAAATCTTTCGTCTAAGTAAAACAACAGAATCCAAAACAATACCAAACATTTTGTGCAAAGATAAGAGATTTATAGTGATAAGCGCGCTCAGGCGTTTCTGCCTGCGACAGACCTGGCGTTCGCCGTGCCTAGCTCGAGGCCAACGAGAAATACAGGCCCCGGCGCGTGAACGTGACGTCACACTCGACGTCTTGATTCGCTAGTGGAAGCAACCTGTGTGAAAGAGCATTGCAATTTGCTACGTTGTTTTTCGTACTACAAAAGTCGAGTTTAACTAAGTGTATCAAAAGAATACGTGTGTATATGTGTATGTGTGGTGGTGATGCATCCACAATTTGTTATAATTACGGTGTTGTGTGCGAAACATTGTTAATTGTAAGCAAGGTATGTTAACCTCAAATGCATCTTCGTTTACTACTTTATAAGATTCTAACCGCCTGTGTGCGTTTATCCTGACGTGATTTCGAGATCTTACACCTCACTGTAACTTCGAGGTAATGTATTGAAATACGGTTTCATTTTATTTCTAGATCTGGAACTCTTGAAATGCCACGTCGATGTGGTGTGTTCGGCTGTCGGTCGAATTATGATTCCGAAACAGAGAGAACGACTACATTTTCTTTGCCATCTGAAGAGAGTCGACGTGCACTGTGGCTTCGAAATATCCCAACAGACTTAACCAAATTAAGACGGCCAAATATTTGTGTAAAACACTTCGATGAATCATATGTAATTCGAGTGGACATAATTATGGACAGAGGACAACTCAAAGAATTTCCCAGAATAATCCCAAAACTCACCGAAAATGCTGTTCCAACTATTTTTCCCAACACTCCCTCACACTGTTCTAAATCAACTACAAAAGTGAGACGTCTTGCTGGTGTGGAAGACGATAATCTTAAAGAAGCTATTCAAGACAGTATTGGGTCAAACAACTTACACCTGCAACAAAATTCACTTTCGTGTCTCAATGATATTTCCGTATTTATAGAAGGCCAGAAAATTTGCAGCAACAAGTGGTCTGTGATTAGAAATGATGAAAAATTGCATATCTGTCTTTTGGGATTAGACATGGGAATACCTTGTGTTATTGCATTCATAACTGTTAATAGTGATTTGAGCTTTAGAGTAAATATTAGTGAAGGAATTCATTTTGCAATTAATGCAGCCATCAATGATGTGAAGAAATTAACTTCCATAAACGTTTTAGAAAATGTAATGTCAATGGTTGAGAAAGGGGAAATTTTGCCTAGTGTTACAGATAAATTAAACTGTGCTGTCAATTGCTTGCAGACTATCTCAAATTATGATGAAAATGCACAACTGAAATTTATTGTAGAGCAACTCCATGTATCACAAATCTCAAAAAACAACAGACACTATGGCAACAACACCATGATAGTGGCATGCTGCTTGTATGTACATTCTGTCAGTGCATACAATGCGTTGAGGAAGTGCGATTTAACGTTGTTACCCCACCCACGAACCTTGCAAGAACTAATTTGTAATTACCAGCTAGTCACTTCATCAGTTCAAACTAGTCCTTATTTAGAAAACAGGGTGCAATATTTAGAAAAAACATGAATTGTTAGTGTCTCTGTTGTTAGATGAGATTTATGTGCAACCACAACTTTCATTTAAATCTGGATCAATACATGGGAGTAGCTTTTTTCGTCCTGAGACGTGTGCCAAAACAGCACAGCTCTTTATGGTCTCTTCTCTTTTGTCTGAATATGTTGATGTTGCAGCAATTATACCAGTAGCTAATATGACGAGTCAAGAGCTGAAATCTTTGATCAGTAATGTTCTGTTTCTCGTTGGCCTCGGCCTAGCTGACGTGACGTCGCCAACAAGCGACGAGGCCTTCGTTGGAGTCGGTGTGCCCGCACACGCTCGCTCAGCCTGGAGCCTGCCGCTGCCGTCGACACACGCGCAAACCGGTACTCGCACGGCGGACCTGCGCAAACTCACGCGGACGCACAAAAATGTCCGGTCGTCTGATTAGCTTTCAAAATTGAAGGATACCAAGCCACACTCGTCTCTGCAGTTACTTTCTCTACATCTACATCTACATTTATACTCCGCAACGGTGTGTGGCGGAGGGCACTACGTGCCATTGTCATTACCTCCCTTTCCTGTTCCAGTCGCGTGTGGTTCGCGGGAAGAACGACTGCCGGGAAGCCTCCGTGCGCGCTCGAATCTCCCTGATTTTACATTCGCGATCTCCTCGGGAGGTATAAGTAGGGGGAAGCCATATATTCGATACCTCACCCAGAAACGCATCCTCTCGAAACCTGACGAGCAAGCTACACCCCGATGCAAAGCGCCTCTCTTGCAGAGTCTGCCACTCGAGTTTGCTAAACATCTCCGTAACGCTATAACGCTTACCAAATAACCCTGTGACGAAACGCGCCGCTCTTCTTTGGATCTTCTCTATCTCCTCTGTCAAGCCGGCCGTGGTGGCCGAGCGGTTCTAGGCGCTACAGTCTGGAACAGCGCGACCGATACGTCGCAGGTTCGAATCCTGCATCGGGCATGGATGTGTTTGATGTCCTTAGTTACGTTTAAGTAGTTCTAAGTTCTAGGGGACTGATGACCTCAGAACTTAAGTCCCAGAGTGCTCAGTGCCATTTGAACCATTTTTTTTTCCTCTGTCAACCCGACCTGGTACGGATCCCACACTGATCAGCAATAAAGTATGGGTCGAACGAGTGTTTTGTAAGCCACATACTTTGTGTCCGGTCGTCTCATGAGCTTTAAAAATGAAGGATACCAACCACACGCGCCTCTGTAGCTACTTTATCTACATCTACATATATACTCCGCAAGCCACCCAACGGTGTGTGGCGGAGGGCACTTTACGTGCCACTGTCATTACCTCCCTTCGCTGTTCCAGTCGCGTGTGGTTCGCGGGAAGAACGACTGCCGGAAAGCCTCCGTGTGCGCTCGAATCTCTCTGATTTTACATTCCTGATCTCCTCGGGAGGTATAAGTAGGGGGAAGCCATATATTCGATATCTCATCCAGTAAACGCACCTTCTCGAAACCTGGAAAACAAGCTACACCCCGATGCAAAGCGCCTCTCTTGCAGAGTCTGCCACTTGAGTTTGCTAAACATCTCCGTAACGCTGTCACGCTTACCAAATAACCCTGTGACGAAACGCGCCGCTCTTCTCTGGATCTTCTCTGTCAAGCTGGGCGGGGTGGCCGAGCGGTTCTAGGCGCTACAGTCTGGAACCGCGCGAGCTCTACGGTCCCAGGTTCGTATCCTGCCTCGGGCATGGATGTGTGTGATGTCGCTAGGTTAGTTAGGTTTAAGTAGTTCTAAGTTCTAGGCGACTGATGACCTCAGATGTTAAGTCCCATAGTGCTCCGAGCCGTTTGAACCATTTTTTTTTTCCTCTCTCAACCCGACCTGGTACGGATCCCACACTGATCAGCAATAAAGTATGGGTCAAACGAGTGTTTTGTAAGCCACCTACTTTGTGTCCGGTCGTCTCATGAGCTTTAAAAATGAAGGATACCAACCACACGCGCCTCTGTAGTTACTTTATCTACATCTACATTTATACTCCGCAAGCCACCCAACGGTGTGTGGCGGAGGGCACTTTACGTGCCACTGTCATTACCTCCCTTCCCTGTTCCAGTCGCGTGTGGTTCGCGGGAAGAACGACTGACGGAAAGCCTCCGTGCGCGCTCCAATCTCTCTAATTTTACATTCGTGATATCCTCCGGAGGTATAAGTAGGGGGAAGCGATACATTCGATACCTCATCCACAAACGCACCTTCTCGAAACCTGGAAAGCAAGCTACACCCCGATGGAAAGCGCCTCTCTTGCAGAGTCTGCCACTCGAGTTTGCTAAACATCTCTGTAACGCTGTCACGCTAACCAAATAACCCTGTGACGAAACGCGCCGCTCTTCTCTGGATCTTCTCTGTCAAGCTGGGCGGGGTGGCCGAGCGGTTCTAGGCGCTACAGTCTGGAACCGCGCGAGCGCTACGGTCCCAGGTTCGTATCCTGCCTCAGGCATGGATGTGTATGATGTCCCTAGGTCAGTTAGGTTTAAGTAGTTCTAAGTTCTAGGCGACTGATGACCTCAGATGTTAAGTCCCATAGTGCTCAGAGCCGTTTGAACCATTTTTTTTTCCTCTGTCAACCCGACCTGGTACGGATCCCACACTGATCAGAAATACTCAAGTATGAGTCGAACGAGTGTTTTGTAAGCCACCTCCTTTGTTGATGGACTGCATTTTCTAAGGACTCTCCCAATGAATCCCAATTGGCACCCGCCTTACCAACTATTAATTTTATATGATAATTCAACTTCAAATCGTTCCGTACGCATACTCCCAGATATTTTACAGAAGTAACTGCTACCAGTGTTTGTTCCGCTATCATATAATCATACAATAAAGGATCCTTCTTTCTATGTATTCGCAATACATTACATTTGTCTATGTTAAGGGTCAGTTGCCACTCACTGCACCAAATGCCTATCCGCTGCAGATCTTCCTATATTTCACTACAATTCTCTAATGCTGCAACTTCTCTGTATACTACAGCGTCATCCGCGAAAAGCCACATGGAGCTTCCGACACTATCTACTAGGTCATTCATATATATATTGTGAAAAGCAATGGTCCCATAACACTCCCTGTCGCACGCCAGAGGCTACTTTAACGTCTGTAGACGTCTCTCCATTCAGAATAACATGATGTGTTCTGTTTGCTAAAAACTCTTCAATCCAGCCACACAGCTGGTCTGATATTCCGTAGGCTCTTACTTTGTTTATCAGGCGACAGTGCGGAACTGTATCGAACGCCTTCCGGAAGTCAATGAGAATAGCATCTACCTGGGAGCCTGTATCTAATATTTTCTGGGTCTCATGAACAAACAAAGCGAGTTGGGTCTCACACGATCGCTGTTTCCGGAGTCCATGTTGATGCCTACAGAGCAGATTCTGGGTTTCCAGGAATGACATGATGCGCGCGCATAAAACATGTTCTAAAATTCTACAACAGATCGATGTCAGAGATATAGGCCTATAGTTTTGCGCATCTGCAGTAAACCGGTTTATTTTTTGCGTAAATGAAAAAAACAACCGTTCTCCGATTCGCGTGTGATCGCCGCTATAAAATCTCCTTTGGTAACTCCTCGGCATTACTTTTTTTTCCTATTTTTTTTTTAATTCTTTCGCATCTTACCGTCAAAAGTTGCAGCTTGATAATGAACTGGCTCTCTTCTCGTTATTTCTCTTAGTTACTGCGGGAACGTATTTTACGACACTGCTGCAATGTGGCTACAACATACGACAATATTGGGCTATGGCCGAACAACATTGTTAATGAAGGAGACAGACAGTTCGCTGGGTGTGGCCGAGGCGGTGACGGTCTTGTCCAACAGGGAGCGGTGAATATGTCCTTAGGCCGGGCCTTACCTACCCGTGTCCTCGTCTATAAATACTGTCACAACTCTCCATTATTGATTAGATATTACATCGAGTATCGAAAACAATATAGCCAACTAAAGGCTATTCTTTGCATTGTGTAAGATTACAAATAAACAAACACTCAGATATCGGTAGCACAACCGGCCATTAAAATTGCTACACCAAGAAGAAATGCAGATGGTAAACGGGTATTCATTGTAAAAATACACTGCTGGAAATGGAAAACAGAACACATTGACACCGGTGTGTCACACCCACCATACTTGCTCCGGACACTGCGAGAGGGCTGTACAAGCAATGATTACACGCACGGCACAGCGGACACACCAGGAACCGCGGTGTTGGCCGTCGAATGGCGCTAGCTTCGCAGCATTTGTGCACCGCCGCCGTCAGTGTCAGCCAGTTTGCCGTGGCATAAGGAGCTCCATCGCAGTCTTTAACACTGGTAGCATGCCGCGACAGCGTGGACGTGAACCGTATGTGCAGTTGACGGATTTTGAGCGAGGGCGTATAGTGGGCATGCGGGAGGCCGGGTGGACGTACCGCCGAATTGCTCAACACGTGGGGCGTGAGGTCTCCACAGTGCATCGATGCAACCGTCTCCGCCAGTGGTCGGCGGAAGGTGCACGTGCCCGTCGACCTGGGACCGGACCGCAAGACCGTAGGATCCTACGCACTGCCGTAGGGGACCGCACCGCCGCTTCCCAGCAAATTAGGGACACTGTTGCTTTTGGGGTATCGGCGAGGACCATTCGCAACCGTCTCCATGAAGCTGGGCTACGGTCCCGCACACCGTTAGGCCGTCTTACGCTCACGCCCCAACATCGTGCAGCCCGCCTCCAGTGGTGTCGCGACAGGCGTGAATGGAGGGACGAATGGAGACGTGTCGTCTTCAGCGATGAGAGTCGCTTCTGCCTTGGTGCCAATGATGGTCGTATGCGTGTTTGGCGCCGTGCAGGTGAGCGCCACAGTCAGGACTGCATACGACAGAGGCACACAGGGCCAACACCCGGCATCATGGTGTGGGGAGCGATCTCCTACACTGGCCTTACACCTCTGGTGATCGTCGAGGGGACACTGAATAGTGCACGGTACATCCAAACCGTCATCGAACCCATCGTTCTACCATTCCTAGACCGGCAAGGGAACTTGCTGTTCCAACAGGACAATGCACGTCCGCATGTATCCCGTGCCACCCAACGTGCTCTAGAAGGTGTAAGTCAACTACCCTGGCCAGCAAGATCTCCGGATCTGTCCCCCATTGAGCATGTTTGGGACTGGATGAAGTGTCGTCTCACGCGGTCAGCACGTCCAGCACGGATCCTGGTCCAACTGAGGCCCCAGGTGGAAATGGCATGGCAAGCCGTTCCACAGGACTACATCCAGCATCTCTACGATCGTCTCCATGGGAGAATAGCAGCCCGCATTGCTGCGAAAGGTGGATATACACTGTACTAGTGCCGACATTGTGCATGCTCTGTTGCCTGTGTCTATGTGCCTGTGGTTCTGTCAGTGTGATCATGTGATGTATCTGACCCCAGGAATGTGTCAATAAAGTTTCCCCTTCCTGGGACAATGAATTCACAGTGTTCTTATTTCAATTTCCAGGAGTGTATATTATACTAGAATTGACATGTGATTACATTTTCACTCAAATTGAGTCAAACAGAGCTAGGATGGCGTGTACAGGTACAGCTGCCCTTTCAGCTTCAACACGATACCACAGTTCATCAAGAGTAGTGACTGGCGTATTGTGACGAGCCAGTTGCTCGGCCACCATTGACCAGACGTTTTCAGTTGGTGAGGGATCTGAAGAATGTGCTGGCCAGGGCAGCAGTCGAACATTTTCTGGATCGAGAAAGGCCCGTACAGGAGCTGCAACATGCGGTCGTGCATTATTCTGTTGAAATGTAGGGTTTCGCAAGGGGTCGAATGAACGGTAGAGCCACGGGTCGTAACACATCTGAAGTGTAACGTCCACTGTTCAAAGTGCCGTCAATGCAAACAAGAGGCGTGTAACCAATGGCACCCCATACTATCACGCCAGGTGATACGCCAGTATTGCGATAACGAATAAACGCTTCCAATGTGCGTTCACCGCGATGTCGCCAAACACGAATGCGACCATCGTGATGCTGTAAACAGAACCTGGATTCATCCGAAAAAATGACGTTTTGCCATTCGTGCACCCAGGTTCGTCGTCGAGTACACCATCGCAGGCGCTCCTGTCTGTGATGCAGTGTCAAGGGTAACCGCAGCCGTGGTCTCCGAGCTGATAGTCCGTGCTGCTGCGAACGTCGTCGAACTGTTCGTGCAGATGGCTGTTGTCTTGCAAACGTCCCCATCTGTTGACTCAGGGATCGAGACGTGGCTGCACTGTCAGATACAGCCGTGCGGATGAGATGCCTGTCATCTCGACTGTTAGTTATACGAGGCCGTTGGGATCCAGCACGGCGTTCCGTATTACCCTCCTGAACCCAACGATTCCATATTCTGCTAACAGTCACTGGATCTCGACCAATGCAAGCTGTAATGTCGCGATACAATGAGCCACAGTCGCGATAGGCTACAATCCGACCTTTATCAAAGTCGGAAACGTGATGGTACGCATTTCTCCTCCTTACACGAGGCATCACAACAACGTTTCACCAGGCACCACCGGTCAACTGCTGTTTGTGTATGAGAAAAGGGTTGGAAACTTTCCTCATGTCAGCACGTTGTAGGTGTCGCCACCGACGCCAGCCTTGTGTGAATGCTCTGAAAAGCTAACCATTTGCATATCACAGCATCTTCTTCCTGTCGGTTAAATTTCGCGTCTGCAGCACGTCATCTTCTTGGCGTAGCAGTTTTAATGGCCAGTAGCGTACATAAAAAACTGAAAGGACCGAACTGGTAATTTATAGCCCAGTGCATGAATTCTGCTCACAGGCAAATATACCCAATTCACGAATTCGCTATGTGGCAAAACACCGAAGTTGGCGCAAATTAAACAACGCAGCATGTTCCTTTTAATAACCAGGAAACGCGCTCCGCAACACATATCTTGTGGTGTCACCGCCAGACACCACACTTGCTAGGTGGTAGCCTTCAAATCGGCCGCGGTCCGGTAGTATACGTCGGACCCGCGTGTCGTCACTATCAGCGATTGCAGACCGAGCGCCGCCACATGGCAGGTCTAGAGAGACTTTCTAGCACTCGCCCCAGTTGTACAGCCGACTTTGCTAGCGATGGTTCACTGACTTCTACGCTCTCATTTACCGAGACGATAGTTTAGCATAGCCTTCAGCTACGTCATTTGCTCCGACCTAGCAAGGCGCCATTATCAGTTACTATTGATATTATGAATCATGTACCGTCAAGACCGACGTTCATCCTTAATGGATTAAAGTTAAGTATTCCACCAGCTACGTCCGTTGTTTCTAAATTCTAATTTCCTTGCCGTGTTCCAGACCTCGCGCCAGCCAGCGTGAGCTAAATCGCGTGCCTTTCGGCCTCCTCTAGTAACACGGTGTTGGCTCTCCTGCCAACCACAACATATCTCGGCAAAATTATGGCGCTGCGATCGCAAGTGTTAATCGTACATCGGTTATTCACAGTGTTTCCTATTGAAGCTTTCGTGTTGTAAAAGTGGTGGACAATAAGCACACTTCTCCACTGCCTAAAACTGTTCATTGATAGAAGCCGTTTTTGGCCAGTAGGAGGAGATAACTGAAGACATAAAAAACTGATAAGGTAAGTGCAACACAAAAAAGAAAAGGTTCGAAAAAAATTCCCGCTCAATAATTCACGTACCATCGAAACGAATCACGATTGGAAAATCTTAAAAGTAGGTTACGACGACGCAAAAAAGCTCCAATTTTAATTCTTTCTTACTAATTTCGTCCAAATGGAACCTCATTCTAACTTGTTTATCATTTAATTGCGAGAATGCTCCATGTCCTCAGAGCAGTTCAGATTGTAGCATTAAGCAGCTGACGTAATCAGTAACTTTAGGTACCAGTGGCAGTTGACAGTTACCGATACCCCTTTAGTGGGGAAGACCGCCCAAACTCTTGTCTGCCACTGTGATTGGTTGCTCTGTTTCGAGACGGCGTACCAAAAAGCTAACTTTTTATTATTCATATTATGAAAATTGCGCATTAAATTTCCTTGACACTCAAATAAAAGCATCTCTAAATAGCAGGGTATCACTCGCTTCTTTCAAAATTCATAACAATGAGCAAAACTAAGAACAAGAGTTAAACAGTAACACAGGGTCACTGAAACGGGCGAACAAGCGAACTGGAGTGCGATGCTCAATCACTCTGAAATGAGCAATCATAAGGCACGGATACATTGTCTGGTGTGATCAAAAATGGCTGGATTGTATAAGGAAATGTTAACTCCAGAACAGTGAAAAGCCGGCCGGAGTGGCCGAGAGGTTCTAGGCGCTAGAGTCTGGAGCCGCGCGACTGCTACAGTGCTCAATCACTCTGAAATGAGCAATCATAAGGCACGGATACATTGTCTGGTGTGATCAACAATGGCTGGATTGTATAAGGAAATGTTAACTCCAGAACAGTGAAAAGCCGGCCGGAGTGACCGAGAGGTTCTAGGCCTAGTCTGGAACCGCGCGACCTCTACGGTGCTCAATCACTCTGAAATGAGCAGTCATAAGGCATGGATACATTGTCTGGTGTGATCAACAATGGCTGGATTGTATTAGGAAATGTTAACTCCAGAACAGTGAAAAGCCGGCCGGAGTGGCCGAGAGCTTCTAGGCGCTGGAGTCTGGAGCCGCGCGACCGCTACAGTGCTCAATCACTCTGAAATGAGCAGTCATAAGGCACGGATACATTGTCTGGTGTGATCAACAATGGGTGGATTGAATAAGGAAATGTTAACTCCAGAACAGTGAAAAACCGGCCGGAGTGGCCGAGAGGTTCTAGGCGCTAGAGTCTGGAGCCGCGCGACTGCTACAGTGCTCAATCACTCTGAAATGAGCAATCATAAGGCACGGATACATTGTCTGGTGTGATCAAAAATGGCTGGATTGTATAAGGAAATGTTAACTCCAGAACAGTGAAAAGCCGGCCGGAGTGGCCGAGAGGTTCTAGGCGCTAGAGTCTGGAGCCGCGCGACTGCTACAGTGCTCAATCACTCTGAAATGAGCAATCATAAGGCACGGATACATTGTCTGGTGTGATCAACAATGGCTGGATTGTATAAGGAAATGTTAACTCCAGAACAGTGAAAAGCCGGCCGGAGTGACCGAGAGGTTCTAGGCCTAGTCTGGAACCGCGCGACCTCTACGGTGCTCAATCACTCTGAAATGAGCAGTCATAAGGCATGGATACATTGTCTGGTGTGATCAACAATGGCTGGATTGTATTAGGAAATGTTAACTCCAGAACAGTGAAAAGCCGGCCGGAGTGGCCGAGAGCTTCTAGGCGCTGGAGTCTGGAGCCGCGCGACCGCTACAGTGCTCAATCACTCTGAAATGAGCAGTCATAAGGCACGGATACATTGTCTGGTGTGATCAACAATGGGTGGATTGAATAAGGAAATGTTAACTCCAGAACAGTGAAAAACCGGCCGGAGTGACCGAGAGGTTCTAGGCGCTAGAGTCTGGAACCGCGCGACCGCTACGGTGCTCAATCACTGAAATGAGCACTCATAAGGCACGGATACATTGTCTGGTGTGGTCAACAATGGCTGGATTGTATAAGGAAATGTTAACTCCAGACCAGTGAAAAGCCGGCCGTAGTGGCCGAGAGGTTCTAGGCGCTAGAGTCTGGAGCCGCGCGACCGCTACGGTGCTCAATCACTGTGAAATGAGCAGTCATAAGGCACGGATACATGGTCTGGTGTGATCAACAATGGGTGGATTGTATAAGGAAATGTTAACTCCAGAACAGTGAAAAGCCGGCCGGAATGGCCGAGAGGTTCTAGGCGCTAGAGTCTGGAGCCGCGCGATCGCTACGGTGCTCAATCACTGTGAAATGAGCAGTCATAAAGCACGGATACATTCTCTGGTGTGATCAACAATGGCTGGATTGTATAAGGAAATGTTAACACCAGAACAGTGAAAAGCCGGCCTGAGTGACCGAGAGGTTCTAGGCGCTAGATCTGGAGCCGCGCGACCGCTACAGTGCTCAATCAATCTGAAATGAGCAGTCATAAGGCACGGATACATTGTCTGGTGTGATCAACAATGGCTGGATTGAATAAGGAAATGTTAACTCCAGAACAGTGAAAAGCCGGCCGGAGTGACCGAGAGGTTCTAGGCGCTAGAGTCTGGAGCCGCGCGACCGCTACGTTGCTCAATCACTGAAATGAGCAGTCATAAGGACGGATACATTGTCTGGTGTGGTCAACAATGGCTGGATTGTATAAGGAAATGTTAACTCCAGAACAGTGAAAAGCCGGCCGGAGTGACCGAGAGGTTCTAGGCGCTAGAGTCTTGAGCCGCGCGACCGCTACAGTGCTCAATCACTCTGAAATGAGCAGTCATAAGGCACGGATACATTGTCTGGTGTGATCAACAATGGGTGGATTGTATAAGGAAATGTTAACTCCAGAACAGTGAAAAGCCGGCCGGAGTGGCCGAGAGGTTCTAGGCGCTAGAGTCTGGAGCCGCGCGACCGCTACGGTGCTCAATCACTGAAATGAGCAGTCATAAGGCACGGATACATTGTCTGGTGTGATCAACAATGGCTGGATTGTATATGGAAATGTTAACTCCAGAACAGTGAAAAGCCGGCCGGAGTGACCGAGAGGTTCTAGGCGCTAGTGTCTGGAGCCGCGCGACCGCTACGGTGCTCAATCTCTGAAATGAGCAGTCATAAAGCACGGATACATTGTCTGGTGTGGTCAACAATGGCTGGATTGTATAAGGAAATGTTAACACCAGAACAGTGAAAAGCCGGCCGGAGTCGCCGAGAGGTTCTAGGCGCTAAAGTCTGGAGCCCAGCGACCGCTACGGTGCTCAATCACTCTGAAATGAGCAGTCATAAGGCACGGATACATTGTCTGGTGTGATCAACAATGGCTGGATTGTATAAGGAAATGTTAACTCCAGAACAGTGAAAAAAGGCCGGAGCGACCGAGAGGTTCTAGGCGCTAGTCTGGAACCGCGCAACCGCTACGGTGCTCAATGACTGTGAAATGAGCAGTCATAAGGCACAGATACATTGTCTGGTGTGATCAACAATGTCTGGATTGTATAAGGAAATGTTAACTCCAGAACAGTGAAAAGCTGGCCTGAGTGACCGAGAGGTTCTAGGCGCTAGAGTCTGGAGCCGCGCGACCGCTACAGTGCTCAATCACTCTGAAATGAGCAGTCATAAGGCACGGATACATCGTCTGGTGTGATCAACAATGGCTGGATTGTATAAGGAAATGTTAACTCCAGAACAGTGAAAAGCCGGCCTAGTGACCGAGAGGTTCTAGGCGCTAGAGTCTGGAGCCGCGTGACCACTAAGGTGCTCAATCACTGAAGTGAGTAGTCATAAGGCACGGTTACATTCTCTGGTGTGGTCAACAATGGCTGGATTGTATAAGGAAATGTTAACTCCAGAACAGTGAGAAGCCGGCCGGAGTGGCCGAGAGGTTCTAGGCGCTAGAGTCTGGAGCTGCGTGACCGCTACGGTGCTCAATCACTGAAGTGAGCAGTCATAAGGCACAGATACATTGTCTGGTGTGGTCAACAATGGCTGGATTGTATAAGGAAATGTTAACTCCAGAACAGTGAGAAGCCGGCCGGAGTGGCCGAGAGGTTCTAGGCGCTAGAGTCTGGAGCCGCGCGATCGCTACGGTGCTCAATCACTGTGAAATGAGCAGTCATAAGGCACGGATACATTGTCTGGTGTGATCAACAATGGCTGGATTGTATAAGGAAATGTTAACTCCAGAACAGTGAAAAGCCGGCCTGAGTGGCCGAGAGGTTCTAGGCGCTAGAGTCTGGAGCCGCGCGATCGCTACGGTGCTCAATCACTGTGAAATGAGCAGTCATAAGGACGGATACATTGTCTGGTGTGATCACAGTGGGTGAATTGTATAAGGAAATGTTAACTCCAGAACAGTGAAAAGCCGGCCGGAGTGTTCGAGAGGTTCTAGGCGCTAGAGTCTGGAACAGCGCGACCGCTACGGTGCTCAATCACTCTGAAATGAGCAGTCATAAGGCACGGATACATTGTCTGGTGTGATCAACAGTGGGTGGATTGTATAAGGAAATGTTAACTCCAGAACTGTGAAAAGCCGGCCGGAGTGGCAGAGAGGTTCTAGGGGCTAGAGTCTGGAGCCGCGCGATCGCTACGGTGCTCAATCACTGTGAAATGAGCAGTCATAAGGCACGGATACATTGTCTGGTGTGATCAACAATGGGTGTATTGTATAAGGAAATGTTAACTCCAGAACAGTGAAAAGCCGGCCGGAGTGGCCGAGAGGTTCTAGGCGCTAGAGTCTGGAGCCGCGCGATCGCTACGGTGCTCAATCACTGTGAAATGAGCAGTCATAAGGACGGATACATTGTCTGGTGTGATCAACAGTGGGTGAATTGTATAAGGAAATGTTAACTCCAGAACAGTGAAAAGCCGGCCTGAGTGGCCGAGAGGTTCTAGGCGCTAGAGTCTGTAGCCGCGCGATCGCTACGGTGCTCAATCACTGTGAAATGAGCAGTCATAAGGACGGATACATTGTCTGGTGTGATCAACAGTGGGTGGATTGTATAAGGAAATGTTAACTCCAGAACAGTGAAAAGCCGGCCGGAGTGGCCGAGAGGTTCTAGGCGCTAGAGTCTGGAGCCGCGCGATCGCTACGGTGCTCAATCACTGTGAAATGAGCAGTCATAAGGCACGGATACATTGTCTGGTGTGATCAACAATGGGTGGATTGTATAAGGAAATGTTAACTCCAGAACAGTGTTTATCCGGCTGGAGTGGCCGAGAGGTTCTAGGCGCTAGAATCTGGAGCCGCGCGACTGCTACGGTGCTCAATCACTGAAATGAGCAGTCATAAGGCACGGATACATTGTCTGGTGTGATCAACAATGGCTGGATTGTATAAGGAAATGTTAACTCCAGAACAGTGAAAAGCCGGCCTGAGTGGCCGAGAGGTTCTAGGCGCTAGAGTCTGGAGCCGCGCGATCGCTACGGTGCTCAATCACTGTGAAATGAGCAGTCATAAGGACGGATACATTGTCTGGTGTGATCACAGTGGGTGAATTGTATAAGGAAATGTTAACTCCAGAACAGTGAAAAGCCGGCCTGAGTGGCCGAGAGGTTCTAGGCGCTAGAGTCTGGAGCCGCGCGATCGCTACGGTGCTCAATCACTGTGAAATGAGCAGTCATAAGGACGGATACATTGTCTGGTGTGATCAACAGTGGGTGGATTGTGTAAGGAAATGTTAACTCCAGAACAGTGAAAAGCCGGCCGGAGTGGCCGAGAGGTTCTAGGCGCTAGAGTCTGGAGCCGCGCGACCGCTACGGTGCTCAATCACTGTGAAATGAGCAGTCATAAAGCACGGATACATTGTCTGGTGTGATCAACAATGGGTGTATTGTATAAGGAAATGTTAACTCCAGAACAGTGAAAAGCCGGCCGGAGTGGCTGAGAGGTTCTAGGCGCTAGAGTCTGGAGCCGCGCGACCGCTACGGTCTCAAGTTCGAATCCTGCCTCGGTCATGGATGTGTGTGATGTCCTTAGGTCAGTTAGGTTTAAGTAGTTCTAAGTTCTAGGGGACTGATGACCACAGCAGTTAAGTTCCATAGTTCTCTGAGCCATTTGAACAGTGAAAAGAATAACTAAATCTCTAATCAATGACCGATGTTAACAGAGAGAGCTTCTGAAACCATCAGTGACGTGCGAAATTTTAAATAGCCTGTGAAAAAGATTGTAATTCACAGTTTCCCGTGTTCTGCTAGAATAAACACAACTGGAATCCCAAAAAAGTAACAGACTCAGCCATGTGCGTAGGAACAGTCCCTCGTTAGCAGTTTATTACAGTGTCAAAACGACAGATCTGCGACCTCGGTGCTGTTTTCTGCGCAGGAGATATCTATAGAAGATTGCAGCCTGGTGAACTTTTATCAGAAACCGCTTGGCTTTCACTCTGAGCGTTGAAAGCAACTAGGCACGTTGCGTGTGCTGCATTCTCACAACATATGGGAACAGTGACATGTAATCTGCGGTAACACAGGGATGTAGGTATTTGGAAAGATATGGATTATGCTTCTCAAAGTAAAGTTCTTTCACGCCATAACAGACACACCACAATATAAAGGAAAGAAAAAGATTGCAGGTTAGGGGGCAGCGCTTGTGTCTCCCGCAGATAGAATTCTTGCAATTACATCACTGCTGATTAATGTCCTGATTCAAAGTTGTAAACAAAGTCGAAAACTAATCGATCTCTGGTGCCATGATAGACGCACGCTCGCAACGGATCATGGATATTACCAAACTTTTATTCTAAACAAAATTAATTAAAACTATCAACATTTAATTCTAAAGTGCTTTGCTGTACGTTTGAGTGACGTCACACGCCACGATTTGGTCATACAGTACCAGGAGCTAAAAGCTGGGCATACATCCTGTTGGACTAAATCTTTATGAAACTGGTAGTTATCATAAACTTGAGTGCTGCTAAAACATGCCGAAGTGCTGCAATGGCGCTTTGAGAGCCTCTCAAAAAAGTGTCTCATTCTGTACAATCTCGTGTGGTAGGTATAACAGTCTGTGGTAAGTTTTACACAAACGAATTATTTCGTTCAGCATTTATTCACGTTTTGTGTTGACATCCCGTCTACTGAAAATAGAAGGAAAACAATCTGCGACATTGCCACGAATTGAACGGTGACCCGATTATACACCTTTACTTCACGTCTATGGTCACAAACTTTTTTCTCATGAGACTACCGGTTTCGGTCTGTAATGACCTCTCCAGATCTGTTTTATAAAAACATGTCACCAGTACATGGGGATCTGTTTTTATAAAACAGATCTGAAGAGTATAACTATAGATCGACACTCGTAATCTGACAACAAAAAAATTTGCGACCATAGATGTGAAGTAAAGGAAGTTTATAGAAGTAAAACGTTTTGTTCCACATAAAAAATAAATATTATGTCGCGCTATGCTGTATCGGCATTCCCGAGTAATATGAACGGCAGGTTCCTTTCGTACCACATGTTTACGTGTGCAGTACTATAATTATGTCGTTCCCTACATTTTAAGAAAGTGAAATCGTCCTAGAGGCATCCTATTCGCAACCGTCCAGTAATTTTCAAAGATGTGGCTACAATCTGTGAAGCGTCAGAATTTACGGGAACAACGGTGGGCCTGCTAATACCCGCAACATTCTTAATACAAAATTCGCGAGCATTTTGAAGGCATAAAAACGGAAAAAGCTTTAGTTTATGTATACTGGACTCGACGGTGAAGTGACTGAGAACGTAAAACAACCATCGCTACACAGTAAGATAAACTGAAAAAAAAGCGCACGAATTAAAAGAAGTAACCCTTACCTTACTAACGATGTGGGAGTGTCAAAGAAGTTTGTCCGCCCAGCAGTAGCAGCAGAAATTCTCCGTACACGTGCTCACTCAGCAACTCGCTCACAAGTAATGCGACGCTGCACGGGAGCGTCTGGAGGTCATCACGCTGCCAGTGCTGCCAACGGCTGAGTGAACGGCGGTACCAACTGCACTCTGCCACGTGTTCAGGAGAACAAACGGCGCGATATAGTCTCGTAATCAGGGACCTGCCGCGTCAGCTATTAAGGAAAATAAGTTTCTTCCAGCAAGCGTGCACATTGTGGTAGGAAAGTCTGGGATGGTCAGATTAACAAATATGAGCAGCATCAGAAACTAATTCACGGTCAGTGTAATTGAAGTGTAGTTGTTGTTGTTGTCTTCAGTCCTGAGACTGGTTTGATGCAGCTCTCCATGCTACCCTACCCTGTGCAAAATTCTTCATCTCCCAGTACCTACTGCAACCTGCATCCTTCTGAATCTGTTTAGCGTATTTGGTCTCCCTCTACAATTTTTACCCTCCACACTGCCCTCCAATGCTAAATTTGTGATCCCTTGATGCCTCAGAACATCTCCTACCAACCGGTCCCTTTTCACGTCAAGTTGCGCCACAAACTCCTCCCCAATTCTATTCAATGCCTCCTCATTAGTTATGTGATCGACCCATCTAATCTTAAGCATTCTTCTGTAGCACCACATTTCGAAAGCTTCTATTCTCCTCCTGTCAAAACTATTTCTCATCCACATTTCACTTCCATACATGGCTACACTCCATACAAATACTTTCAGAAACGACTTCCTCACACTTAAATCTATACTCGATGTTAACAAATTTCTCTTCTTCAGAAACGCTTTCCTTGCCATTGCCAGTCTACATTTTATATCCTCTCTACTTCGACCATCATCAGTTATTTTACTTCCTAAATAGCAAAACTCCTTTACTACTTTAAGTGTCTCATTTCCTAATCTAATTCCCTCAGCATCACCCGATTTAATTTGACTACATTCCATTATCCTCGTTTTGCTTTTGTTGATGTTCATCTTATATCCTCCTTTCAAGACACTGACCATTTCGTTCAACTGGTCTTCCAAGTCCTTTCCCGTCTCTGACAGAATTACAATGTCATCGGCGAACCTCAAAGTTTTTATTTCTTCTCCATGGATTTCAATAACTACTCCAAATTTTTCTTTTGTTTCCTTTACTGCTTGCTCAATATTCACATTGAATAACATCGGGGAGATGCTACAACCCTGTCTCATTCCCTTCTCAACCACTGCCTCCCTTTCATGCCCCTCGACTCTTATGACTGCGGTCTGGTTTCTGTACAAGTTGTAAATAGCCTTTCGCTCCCTGTATTTTACCCCGCCACCTTTAGAATTTGAAAGAGAGTATTCCAGTCAACATTGTCAAAAGCTTTCTCTAAGTCTACAAATGCTAGAAACGTAGGTTTGCCTCTTCTTAATCTTTCTTCTAAGATAAGTCGTAAGGTCAGTATTGCCTCACGTGTTCCAACATTTCTACGGAATCCAAAATGATCTTCCCTGAGGTCCGCATCTACCAGTTTTTCCATTCGTCTGTAAAGAACTCTTGTTAGTATTTTGCAGCTGTGACTTATTAAACTGATAGTTCGGTAATTTTCACATCTGTCAGCACCTGCTTTCTTTGGGATTGGAATTATTATATTCTTCTTGAAATCTGAGGGTATTTCGCCTGTCTCATACATCTTGCTTACCAGCTGGTAGAGTTTTGTCATGACTGGCTCTCTAAAGGCCGTCAATAGTTCTAATGGAATGTTGTCTACTCCGGGGGCCTTGTTTCGACTCAGGTCTTTCAGTGCTCTGTCAAACTCTTCACGAAGTATCGTATCTCCCATTTCATCTTCATCTACATCCTCTTCCATTTCCATAATATTGTCCTCAAGTACATCGCCCTTGTATATACCTTCCATATACTTCTTCTACTTTTCTGCCTTCCCTTCTTTGCTTAGAGCTGGGTTGCCATCTGAGCTCTTGATATTCATACACGTGCTTCTCTTATCTCCAAAGGTCTCTTTAATTTTCCTGTAGGCAGTACTATCTTAACCCTAGTAAGATAAGCCTCTACATCCTTACATTTGTGCTCTAGCCATCCCTGCTTAGCCATTTTGCACTTCCTTTCGATCTCATTTTTGAGGCGTTTGTATTCCTTTTTGCCTGTTTCATTTACTGCATTTTTATATTTTCTCCTTTCATCAATTAAATTCAATATTTCTTCTGTTACCCAAGGATTTCTACTAGCCCTCGTCTTTTTACCTATTTGATCCTCTGCTGCCTTCACTACTTCATCCCTCAGAGCTACCCATTCTTCTTCTACTGTGTTTCTGTCCGCCATTCCTGTCAATTGTTCCCTTATGCTCTCCTTGAAACTCTCTACAACCTCTGGTTCTTTCAGCTTATCCAGATCCCATGTCGTTAAATTCCCAGCTTTTTGCAGTTTCTTCAGTTTTAACCTACAGGTCATAACCAATAGATCGTGGTCAGAGTCCACATCTGCCCCTGGAAATGTCCTACAATTTAAAACCTGATTCCCAAATCTCTGTCTTACCATTATATAATCTATCTGATACCTTTTAGTATCTCCAGGATTCTTCCATGTACACAACCTTCTTTTATGATACAATTAGATGATACAATTTCTAGTGGCCAGTGCATTAAACATATGAGTCGTGCTCTGCACGTTTTCATAAAATAAAATAGAGGATTGTTATATATCGGTTTATAAATATGAAGTGGAATCCGTATCGGTGCAGAAAAGGTTGTTTACTAATGTTGTTACTGCTGCTTCTCTCTACACTTTGTATTAGACATCCCTTACTACTAGGCTGGTGTTAAATTCGTCGTCTATATAAAACAAACTTGAACTATTTTCTAATCGCAGCCACCTTTTTTATGACAATCACAACATTAGTAGGTCTACATACTACCGTTAGTTTCCTGGTGCGTTACTAGAGAAGGTATGGTGAGTGCAGATGAATGTTTGACTATGAAGTACTTAAGAGCCTTTATTATGTCGCCATAATTGCAGTTATAAATGGCAGGAATATGTAAGTCCGTCTCATAAGTATCCAGATATTCCGCTGTCTTATAAGGCCATTCTGTCTACTCAGAAAATGGAAATATCTGTGAAGCGAGCATCATGTTTTCTGAACGGAATTTCTTTCGGCAACATAGCGTCGCCTTTGGTGGCGTAAGGATTGCGTGTAAGCGTTCTGCAGGCGTAGAATGTTATTACGGTATCAGACAGGCATGGCCTCTTCAGAAGTACCGCTAATTTGGCGGGCGCATTTCGGAGCCATCATAATTACTGACATTCGGCTCGTTGGAATGAACTAGGTGTAAAACCTGGTGTACCGCGGTAGTACTCAATTCGTTAGAAAATCTAAATTACAATCTCACCACAGTTGTTTAAAGGAAATAGGAATCCCGGGATCACTGGTGATGGACAAGTCTATAATTGTTTTACAATTTTAATTTGACTCAAAACAGACTTTATTATAAACTTCAATTCGGACATTTGCCCTCTTACTGACGCAATATAAAAAAAAATCTTCACTTTGATTGAACTACATAAACACGAATAAGAATCATATTATTTTGCGTACGAAACCAAAATTATTGATGGTAGGCGCCGTAAATAATCAGTCACAAACAATCGTTCTTGTTTAACCATGTCTCAAGAGACTAACAACACTACACACTTGCAACCAAAGTTACACAGCCACATCATACCACATCTTCATAAAGAGCAAACAGATCTTAAAGCTTAATAAAACTGAACTGCCCACATAAAGGTCCACAGCGAAACATGCTTATACTAAAAATGCATAGTGGCCAACCAAGGTCGCAAGACTTGCACACAGGAATAATAACCAGTCCCAGGTTAATTAAAGATACTGCGTGGGGGCTTAATTCTTATGCAGTAATTTTAGTAGCTGTGTAACCGGTTGCGAAGTCTCGTAACCGGTTGGCCCTGACTAGTAGACTGCATAAAACAACAATAAAGAATGAAGGGAAATTTCCGTTAACACAACTGGTTAATTAAGTGCCCTGCAACTATAAAAGCTACGAAACAACAAAGCACAAGTGTAACTGTTCTGTGTGTGGTAGCGTGGTTCAGCGTACATGTATATCCCATCGTTCTTCCGCAATACGACAAGATATTTTAAACACCATTTACAATGAACCAATTGAAAAACCAGAAATACTATAATTGCACATAGAAACCAGAATTACAAGTCTAATACATGAACACGAGCCATATGCTTTGTTGACTGAACCTGTGACCAAGAGGCATTATCACTGAGGAAATGTGAAATAATTTTTTTTATCTTTACCTCCGTGTATATTGACAAAAAATACACTGTGATTACTGCAACATCTTCCATCTAAGCATTACACCAACCGAACAGCATCTACTGTCTCGCCCAACAGAACAGCAACTGTCCACGGTAACCTCTGAACTTCTACTGCCCCAGTGGAGGCGGCAGAATTACAATCTTTGGCGCAATCTCTGGCTTTGTGACTCAGTGTAGCCACCTTTCAACACACAAATGATTAACATAAGTGTTGAATAAGTAGAGCTAGTAATAACTCAACCAATAAGATGAGTTACAGAAACGCCAATATTAACAAGGTGGCCCCACTTAACTAACGGACATAACGACTCGGAATGATTCCCAAATTGCACTTAACTTTGGAGAACAGCGTTCAGACCCACAGCAGTGTTTGGAAGCAATAATGCTACGGCCGGCAGGCAGTACTAGTGTTCACTCCAGACGGCTTATGTACAGGCTCACATACCAGGCGGTATATATTTATATATAGTCTGACCGACCCCATAATGAGCGGTCCTCACAAGAATCCATAACCGTACGGACGCCACGAAACGAGCAGACTCAACAATTGACCTGCAGCACAAATGGATTGCAATGAAGAAAAGGTCAAATCACAGCCACACTGAAATATAGAGGGTGTTACAAAAAGGTACGGCCAAACTTTCAGGAAACATCCCTCACACACAAATAAAGAAAAGATGTTATGTGGACATGTGTCCGGAAACGCTTAATTTCCATGTTAGAGCTCATTTTAGTTTCGTCAGTGTGTACTGCACTTCCTCGATTCACCGCCAGTTGGCCCAATTGAAGGAAGGTAATGTTGACTTCGGTGCTTGTGTTGACATCCGACTCATTGCTGGTGATGTCGTGATTGGGCCCCACGTTCTTCCACCTACGCTCAATGGAGCACGTTATGATTTAATACGGGATACTCTACCTGTGCTGCTACAACATGTGCCTTTACAAGTATGACACAACATGTGGTTCGTGCACGATGGAGCTCCTGCACATTTCAGTCGAAGTGTTCGTACGCTTCTCAACAACAGTTCCGGTGACCGACAGATTGGTAGAGGCGGATCAATTCCATGGCCTCCACGCTCTCCTGACCTCAACCCTCTTATTTATAGGGGCATTTGAAAGCTCTTGTCTACGCAACCCCGGTACCAAATGTAGAGACTCTTCGTGCTCGTATTGTGGACGGCTGAGATACAATACGCCATTCTCCAGGGCTGCATCAGCGCATCAGAGATTCCATGCGACGGAGGGTGGATGCATGTATCCTCGCTAACGGAGGGCATTTTGAACATTTCCTGTAACAAAGTCTTTGAAGTCACGGTGGTACGCTCTGTTGCTGTGTGTTTCCATTCCATGATTAATATTGAGATTTGAAGAGAAGCAATAACATGAGCTCTAACATGGAAAGTAAGCGTTTCCGGACACATGTCCACATAACATATTTTCTTTCTTTGTGTGTGAGGAATGTTTCCTGAAAGTTTGGCCGTACCTTTTTGTAACACCCTGTATAATAAGCACGCCCCCGTATTATTATGGAGCAAAACTGTAACATTACCCGTCTCCCAGTAACTTAGCAGGGAACTTTCGAGATCACTTCCAATTGCCTCAAGGCACTTTCAAAATTAAATAAACATACCAAATGCGGCCCTGACATACGATCAAACCATTAACTCTACGGTTGCCGCGCACGTACACAGCCGCAGCCAATCCCAAAGCGGGCAGTATGTCCTAAAACAAGTTAAAATTTTGCATGAAAACCACTTAAAACCCACACTCCACAGACGACGAGAAACGAAATGTGGCACATCAGCCTGTTTAAAGTAGCCACTGAGGAACCATGTTCAGAACCATCTCCAGCAGCTACCCATGCCACAATAAGTTTCAACAACCTTCATAGTTGAACACAAAATAGCTTGGAGCTTGCAAATTACTAGCTGGGAAGCTGTTCTCTGCATCTACATCTACATCCATACTCCGCAAGCCACCTGACGGTGTGTGGCGGAGGGTACCCTGAGTACCTCTATCGGTTCTCCCTTCTATTCCAGTCTCGTATTGTACGTGGAAAGAAGGATTGTCGGTATGCTTCTGTGTGGGCTCTAATCTCTCTGATTTTATCCTCATGGTCTCTTCGCGAGATATACGTAGGAGGGAGCAATATACTGCTTGACTCTTCGTTGAAGTTATGTTCTCGAAACTTTAACAAAAGCCCGTACCGAGCTACTGAGCTTCTCTCCTGCAGAGTCTTCCACTGGAGTTTATCTATCATCTCCGTAACGCTTTCGCAATTACTATATGATCCTGTAACGAAGCGCGCTGCTCTCCGTTGGATCTTCTCTATCTCTTCAATCAACCCTATCTGGTGCAGATCCCACACTCCTGAGCAGTATTCAAGCATTGGGCGAACAAACGTACTGTAACCTACTTCCTTTGTTGTCGGATTGCATTTCCTTAGGATTCTTCCAATGAATCTCAGTCTGGCATCTGCTTTACCGACGATCAACTTTATATGATCATTCCATTTTAAATCACTCCTAATGCGTACTCCCAGAAAATTTATGGAATTAACTGCTTCCAGTTGCTGACCTGCTATTTTGTAGCTAAATGATGGGACCTATCTTTCTATGTATTCGCATCACATTACACTTCTCTACATTGAGATTCAATTGCCATTCCGTGCACCATGCGTCAATTCGCTGCAGATCCTCCTGCATTTCAGTACAATTTTCCATTGTTGCAACCTCTCGATACACCACAGCGTCATCTGCAAAAAGCCTCAGTGAACTTCCGATGTCATCCACCAGGTCATTTATGTATATTGTGAATAGCAACGGTCCTATGACACTCCCCTGCGGCACACATGAAATCACTCTTACTTCGGAAGACTTCTCTCCATTGAGAATGACATGCTGCGTTCTGTTATCTAGGAACTCCTCAATCCAATCACACAATTGATCTGATAGACCGTATGCTCTTACTTTGTTCATTAAACGACTGTGGGGAACTGAATCGAACGCCTTGCCGAAGTCGAGAAACGCGGCATCTACCTGTGAACCCGTGTCTAAGGCCCTCTGAGTCTCGTGGACGAATAGCGCGAGCTGGGTTTCACACGACCGTCTTTTTCGAAACCCATGCTGATTCCTACAGAGTAGATTTCTAGTCTCCAGAAAAGACATTATACTCGAACATAATACGTGTTCCAAAATTCTACAACTGATCGACGTTAGAGATATAGGTCTATAGTTCTGCCCATCTGTTCGACGTCCCTTCTTGAAAACGGGCATGACCTGTGCCCTTTTCCAATCCTTTGGAACGCTTCGCTCTTCTAGAGACCTACGGTATACCGCTGCAAGAAGGGGGGCAAGTTCCTTCGCGTACTCTGTGTAAAATCGAACTGGTATCCCATCAGGACCAGCGGGCTTAATTGTTTCTCTATCCCTCTGTCGTCTGTTTCGATATCTACCATTTTGTCAACTGTGCGACAATCTAGAGAAGGAACTACAGTGCAGTCTTCCTCTGTGAAACAGCTTTGGAAGAAGACATTTAGTATTTCGGCCTGTAGTCTATCATTCTCTGTTTCAGTACCATTTTGGTCACAGAGTGTCTGGACATTTTGTTTTGATCCACCTACCGCTTTGACATAGGACCAAAATTTCTTAGGATTTTCTGGCAAGTCAGTACATAGAACTTTACTTTCGAATTCATTGAAAGCCTCTCGCATAGCCCTCCTCACACTACATTTCGCGTCTCGTAATTTTTGTTTGTCTGCAAGGCTTTGGCTATGTTTATGTTTGCTGTGAAGTGGCCTTTGCTTCCGCAGCAGTTTTCTAACTCGGTTGTTGTACCACGGTGGCTCTTTCCCATCTCTTACGATCTTGCTTGGCACATACTCATCTAACGCATATTGTACCATGGTTTTGAACTTTGTCCACTGATCCTCAACACTATCTGCACTTGAGACAAAACTTTTGTGTTGAGCCGTCAGGTACTCTGTAATCTGCTTTTTGTCACTTTTGCTAAACAGAAAAATCTTCCTACCTTTTTAATATTTCTATTTACGGCTGAAATCATCGATGCAGTAACCGCTTTATGATCGCTGATTCCCTGTTCTGCATTAACTGATTCAAATAGTTCGGGTCTGTTTGTCACCAGAAGGGCTAATATGTTATCGCCACGACTCGGTTTTCTGTTTAACTGCTCAAGGTAGTTTTCAGATAAAGCACTTAAAAATATTTCACTGGATTCTTTGTCCCTGCCACCCGTTATGAACGTTTGAGTCTCCCAGTCTACATCCGGAAAATTAAAATCTCCACCCAGAACTATAACATGGTGGGGAAATCTACTCGAAATATTTTCCAAATTATTCTTCAGGTGCTGAGCCACAACAGCTGCTGAGCCCGGGGGCCTATAGAGACATCCAATTACCATGTCTGAGCCTGCTTTAACCGTGACCTTCACCCAAATCATTTCACAATTCGTATCTCCGTCAATTTACTTCGATACTATTGCACTTCTTATCGCTATAAACACGCCTCCCCCTTCACTGTCCAGCCTATCTCTGCGGCATACATTCCAATCAGAGTTTAGGATTTCATTACTGTTTACGTCTGGTTTCAGCCAACTTTCTGTTCCTAGTACTATATGGGCGTTGTGACCGTTTATTAATGAGAGCAGTTCTGGGACCTTTCTATAGCCGCTCCTGCAGTTTACTAATTAGCACATTAATATTGTTATTCCTTGTTGCATTTTGCCTACTCCTGCCTTGCCGCGTCTCAGGAGGCGCCTTGTCGGGCCTAGGGAGGGAATTCTCTAACCTAAAAAAAAACCCATGTGCACTCCACACGTACTCCGCTACCCTCGTAGCCGCTTCCGGCGTGTAGTGCACGCCTGACCTACTCAGGGGGACCCTACATTTCTCCACCCGATAGCGGAGGTCGAGAAATTTGCACCCCAGCTCTCCGCAGAATCGTCTGAGCCTCTGGTTTAAGCCTTCCACTCGACTCCAAACCAGAGGACCGCGATCGGTTCTGGGAACGATACTACAAATAGTTAGCCTGAGACGACGATTCCGCCCAATGATCGGCACAGTACATGCGGCGCGATCCAAAAGACGAGGCCGGCGTGCACGGCGAGGTCCGTGCACCACGGTCAGGGACGCCGGACTATTTCCGACAAAAGTTGGCTCGTCGAACACCGACTGGAGACTCTCCCGCCACACGTTCATGCGGAAAACAGCCGGGGGGGGGGGGGGGGGGGGGGGAGCAGTCAAAGATAGCAGGACAGCCGAATATCGATATCAGCCGCGCAAGTCGAACATCCTAGCGCCAGCTTCCACGGCCGACCTGGAACTGATAGATGCGGCGGGATTTCACTTGTTTGCAACAAGCGTCTCCGCTCGCATGTCCCTAATTTTATTTCTGTTCCAGGAAAACAAGGGGCAGCCAGCGCAATCTCTTTTTTTTTTTCTTTTTTTTGCGTATTTCGCACTGCACCTGATCGTGATGGCGAGTCTCTGTTCTAATAGATTATGCTGTGCCGGGATTCGAAATGGCTTCCTAGTACCTCAGAGTCAAAATATCCAGAAAAAAGACCAGTTTCTGATTTATCAAACTGCGAAATGTTTTTATTCGATTATTACTCTCTCGTACCACGTGTTTAATCTTCCTTGATGCTTAGAGAAATTGAACTACACTACTGGCCATTAATTGCTGCACAAAGAAGAAATGCAGATGATAAACGGGTATTCATTGGACAAATATATTATACTACAACTGACATGTGATTATATTTTAACGCAATGCGGGTGCATAGATCCTGAGAATCAGTACCCAGAAAAACCACCTGTGACCGTAATAACGGCCTTGATACGCCTGGGCATTGAGTCAAACAGAGCTCGGATGGCGTGTACAGGTACAGCTGCCCATGCAGCTTCAATACGATACCACAGTACATCGAGAGTAGTGACTGGCGTATTGTGACGAGCCAGTTGCTCGGCCACCATTGACCACATATTTTCGATTGGTGAGAGATCTGGAGAATGTGCTGGCCAGGGCAGCAGTCGAACATTTTCTGTATCCAGAAAGGCCCGTACAGGACCTGCAACATGCGGTCGTGCATTACCCTGCTGAAATATAGGGTTTCGCTTCCATCGAACGAAGGATAGAGCCACGGGTCATAACACATCTGAAATGTAACGTCCACTGTTCAAAGTGCCGTCAATGCGAACAAGAGTGACCGAGATGTGTAGCCAGTGGCACCCCATACCATCACGCCAGTTGATACGCCAGTATGGCGATGACTAATACACTCCTGGAAATGGAATTAAGAACACATTGACACCGGTCTGTCAGACCCACCATACTTGCTCCGGACACTGCGAGAGGGCTGTACAAGCAATGATCACACGCACGGCACAGCGGGCACACCAGGAACCGCGGTGTTGGCCGTCGAATGGCGCTAGCTACGCAGCATTTGTGCACCGCCGCCGTCAGTGTCAGCCAGTTTGCCGTGGCATACGGAGCTCCATCGCAGTCTGTAACACTGGTAGCATGCCGCGACAGCGTGGACGTGAACCGTATGTGCAGTTGACGGACTTTGAGCGAGGGCGTATAGTGGGCATGCGGGAGGCCGGGTGGACGTACCGCCGAATTGCTCAACACGTGGGGCGTGAGGTCTCCACAGTACATCGATGTTGTCGCCAGTGGTCGGCGGAAGGTGCACGTGCCCGTCGACCTGGGACCGGACCGCAGCGACGCACGGATGCACGCCAAGACCGTAGGATCCTACGCAGTGCCGTAGGGGACCGCACCGCCACTTCCCAGCAAATTAGGGACACTGTTGCTCCTGAGATATCGGCGAGGACCATTTGCATCCGTCTCCATGAAGCTGGGCTACGGTCCCGCACACCGTTAGGCCGTCTTCCACTCACACCCCAACATCGTGCAGCCCGCCTCCAGTGGTGTCGCGACAGGCGTGAATGGAGGGACGAATGGAGTGTCGTCTTCAGCGACGAGAGTCGCTTCTGCCTTGGTGCCAATGATGGTCGTATGCGTGTTTGGCGCTGTGCAGGTGAGCGCCACAATCAGGACTGCATACGACCGAGGCACACAGGGCCAACACCCGGCATCATGGTGTGGGGAGCGATCTCCTACACTGGCCGTACACCTCTGGTGATCGTCGAGGGGACACTGAATAGAGCACGGTACATCCAAACCGTCATCGAACCCATCGTTCTACCATTCCTAGACGGGCAAGGGAACTTGCTGTTCCAACAGGACAATGCACGTCCGCATGTATCCCGTGCCACCCAACGTGCTCTAGAAGGTGTAAGTCAACTACCCTGGCCAGCAAGATCTCCGGATCTGTCCCCCATTGAGCATGTTTGGGACAGGATGAAGCGTCGTCTCACGCGGTCTGCACGTCCAGCACGAACGCTGGTCCAACTGAGGCGCCAGGTGGAAATGGCATGGCAAGCCGTTCCACAGGACTACATCCAGCATCTCTACGATCGTCTCCATGGGAGAATAGCAGCCTGCATTGCTGCGAAAGGTGGATATACACTGTACTAGTGCCGACATTGTGCATGCTCTGTTGCCTGTGTCTATGTGCCTGTGGTTCTGTCAGTGTGATCATGTGATGTATCTGACCCCAGGAATGTGTCAATAAAGTTTCCCCTTCCTGGGACAATGAATTCACGGTGTTCTTATTTCAATTTCCAGGAGTGTACATGCTTCCGGTGCGTTCGCCTCGATGTCGCCAAACACGGATTCGACCATCACGATGCTGTAAAGAGAACGTATATTCATCGGAAAAATTGACGTTTTGCCACTCTTGCACCCAGGTTCATCGTCGAGTACACCATCGCAGGCGTTCCTGTCTGTGATGCAGCTTCAAGGGTAACCACAGCCACGGTCTCCGAGCTGATAGTCTGTGCGACGGCAAACGTCGTCGAACTGTCGCAAACGTCCCCATCTGTTGACTCAAGGATTGAGGGTGGCTGCACGATCCTTTACAGCCATGCTAATAAGATGCCTGTCATCTCGACTGCTAGTGATACGAGGCCGTTGGGATCCAGCACGGCGTTCCGTATTACCCTCCTGAACCCAACGATTCCATTTCTGCTAACAGTCGTTGGATCTCGTCCAACGCGAGCAGCAATGCCGCGATACGAATTAACCACGTTCGCGATAGGCTACAATCCGACCTTTATCAAAGTGGGCAACGTGACGGTACGCATTCCTCCTCCTTACACGAGGCATCACAACAATGTTTTACCAGGCAAAGCCGGTCAACTGCTGTTTGTGTACGAGAAATCGGTTGGAAACTTTCCTCATGCCAGCACGTTGTAGGTGTCGCCACAGGCGCCGGCCTTGTGTGAGTGCTCTGAAAAGCTAATCATTTGGCGGTTCCGCACCGCCCCGAACGACGGGCAGAGCCAGCCGCAGCTACTGCCGAGTCGTGGCTCCACACACGCCGACACGCATTCTGCTCCCCGAGCGAGACTGCGGGGCTGCGATCCAATTGCCTTCCTGTCTTCCTGGGGCAACGCGGCACCCGACCTGCCGCACACTGTGGCTGCTGTAGGCGTTAAACACGGCGAGCTCCGTGTGAAGCGCGCTCCGTAACTGTGCAGCTGACAGTGATACAGGCCCACGATTTACTGCACCTGTACAACGGTCCGTCTCGAAAACGTGGATCACGTGCACCTTTTTGTTCGCATCTGCCTGGTACTCCAGGGCCAACCGCTGCCGTCATATCACAGAAGTTAAGCGCTGTCGGGCTGGGCTAGCACTTGGATGGGTGACCATGCGGTCTGTCGAGTGCTGTTGGCAAGCGGGGTGCACTCAGCCCTCGTGACGCAAAACTGAGGAGCTACTTGGTTGAGAAGTAGCGTCTCCAGTCTCTTAAACTGACATACGGCCGGGAGAGCGGTGTGCTGACCACATGTCTCTCCGATCCGCAACCAGTGACGCCTGTGGTTTGAGGATGACACGGCGGCCGGTCGGTAACGTTGAGCCTTCGTGGCGGGTATAATAATAATGTTGTTGTTCTGGTCTTCAGCCCTGAGACTGGTTTGATGCAGCTCTCCATGCTACTCTATCCTGTGCAAGCTTCTTCATCTCCCAGTAGCTATTGCAACCTACATCCTTCTGAATCTGGTTAGTGTATTGCTCTCTCGGTCTCCCTCTACGATTTTTATCCTCCACGCTGCCCTCCAATACTAAATTGGTAATCCCTTGATGCCTCAGAACATGTCCTACCAACCGATCCCTTCTTCTAGCCAAGTTGTGCCACAAACTTCTCCCCGTTCGTATTCAGTACCTCCACATTAGTTGTACGATCTATCCATTTAATCTTCAGCATTCTTCTGTAGCACCACATTTCGAAAGCTTCTATTCTCTTCTTGTCCAAACTATTTATCGTCCATGTTTCACTTCCATACATGGCTACACTCCATACAAATACTTTCAGAAACGACTTCGTGACACTTAAATCTATACTATAGTAAAGAAAAATCTGTAACATTTTATGAATTGGGGATTGATAACCGTTACTATGAAATGAGAGCGGAAATGCCAAATTAGACAATTATTATTTCACGAAGTAAGGTTTTTATACAGACATCTGACATCTCGAACACTAATCGCACAGTTTTGAACAAAGTAAACAATTGTGCCATATTTGGACGAACAAGTAGAAATTACAGTAATCTCAGCTGGATTCTGGAGCGAAAGAAAAATATTCATCCAGAATGAGATTTTCACTCTGCAGCGTAGTGTGCGCTGATATGAAACTTCCTGGCAGACTAAAACTGTGTGCCCGACCGAGACTCGAACTCGGTCCTGCACACAGTTTTAATCTGCTAGGAAGTTTCAAAAATATTGATAGTAAAGTCATTTCGGTAATTGCAATTGCCGATAATAATGACACAACTAAACAAATTCCTGACAGGAATACTATTTCAGTTCATTTGAAACAAAATGGAAGAATATAGGAATCTGATAGCGTTAAATGCTGTCGGAAAGGTGCGCGACTAAAGAGAGAAGGAAAAGACGTGCGCGCATTCTTATACAGAACAGAATACAGATGATAATGCTACGCCGATCTCATTATCCTGGTCGTACATATTCGCTGACTTGCAGCGGGGGTAATTGGAACAAAGATTAAATAATATCTTTAACTTCTGATATTTCGATAGGAAAGGAAAATAGTACATTAGTACGTCGCGGGCAGGACACAATGTTACACCAGTTCGGGCGCAGTTTAATTTATCGTATACTTTTCTACTTTTTTTTTCCGGTGACCTACGGTAAACTGCCGCTGTCAAGAGAGCAAATCCTTGCGGTTAATCTCTGCAGTATCTCACAGTTATCTCGTTCAGATGCCTTTCCTGTGCTTAGCGCTCATCGTTCTCCTTATATTCCGCGATCGCTGCTTTATATGGGACGTGAAATTCTTTCCATTTAGCTTTCGTTGTTGTATCTAAAGGCTGAATTCACTCCTATAACGTTTCAAACTAAAAAGGAATAACTTTTCTCTAACTAATTTTTTTGCGAGGGGGGGGGGGGGGGGGGAAGAATTAATATGCCCATGTTCTGTCGGTGCATTTAGCTGCGCTGTGTGCCTGCTGGTAGTTTCTGTACAACAACGAATTTTTCAGATCTGCGGAAGTAACTGCCATATCATTATATGCGTTCCAATAAAGGGGGAATAGAATGTTATATTACTACTACTTTGTTGATGTGCCGTATGACTGTCTTCTTTTTAGCGTTTATCCCATACTACCAGAGTTTGCTTGGTGACACATCTGACTGCACTTGGGTCTAATCGTTCAAATGGCTCTGAGCACTATGGGACTTAACATCTGAGGACATCAGTCCCCTCGAACTTAGAACTACTTAAAACTAACTAATCTTAGGACATCACACACATCCATGCCCGAGGCAGGATTCGAACCTGCGACCAAAGCAGTCACATTGTTCTAGACAGCAGCGCCTAGAACCGCTCGTCCACCGCGGCCGGCTGCGATGTGTTAATGTCGTCGTCATAAACAGACATACAACTTAACGGCATTTCTTATATGGCTACTGTAGGACGAGTGATGGTTAAGATATTGTTATAGCGGACTGGTAATTGTGAGGGAACCTGCACAGGTAACGTGACTAGATTTGACGCAACTCAAGAAGCAACAAACCTATCATGAAGTAGAAATGAATACTGGTTAAACGATAGATGAAACTGTTAGTAAAAATTAGTTTGTCTGTGACAGAAAACGTCTTTTAATCACAAGTAAGAACGTCAAGAAATGCGAGATTTTTATTGCACAGAGGGGTCGGAAGGGGGGGGGGGGGAGAATAAACACCACTTTTACAAGTGCCTGTATGTGGGTAGAAATTGATAAATAGGCAGAGGTTGTTACTAAATAACAGCCATATTTAAAGACATTTTTACCGAGTTCTTAACTCGTTACATTTACTATTTACAAACTATTACGCAAGTTGCGATCCTAGATTCATACAGCAAAGTATTATTATGTTTCAGTGTTCCCGTTATATGAAAAGGGCATTCTAGATACCCCCATACACATTAATTGCTGTTTAGAACGCTTCTACGAGCAATACCAAATATTTTATAAGAAATATCGTATAAAGTTGTGTGAATAGGTTCATCACCCACAAGATAAACACTGCCGATTGCTCAGAGTTGGGGAAAAACATGTCGGGCTATTCAGCCTATTATATAGGAGCTCCATGTCCCGCACTGAGGACGTGCTTGACGAAAACACTTGCGCGACCGTGCTTGATCAAGCTCACCCAAAATCCCCCCGCCTGTACATGGTTCAAGGATACTTGTACAAGCAACAGTTCATTTGTCAGGAAATGTCAAGCTCAGACAGCTTTGGTAGCCTTTCGGCTCGTGTTAATGAAAAACAAAACAAAAGAGAAAATGTTATATGTGTATCAAAGAAAGGTTAAAGAAAGGAAGACATTATTCCCGTACTATTTGCGGTAGACACACTGAGGGAGTTGTCTCATTGTACTCTTGTTTTTCTTCTGTCTTCTCCCTGAAGTATTGCATTCTTTGAGTTTATCTACATTATACTGTAGTACAACCGAAGCAGTCGCATTGTTCTGGATTGAAGCTCCTAGAACCGCTCGTCCACCGCGGCCGGCCATTTGGGCCTGTCACGGGCATTTTCATAGATGGTTCAAATGGCTCTGAGCGCTATCAGACTTAACATCTATGGTCATCAGTCCCCTAGAACTTAGAACTACTTAAACCTAACTAACCTAAGGACATCACACAACACCCAGTCATCACGAGGCAGAGAAAATCCCTGACCCCGCCGGGAATCGAACCCGGGAACCCGGGTGTGGGAAGCGAGAACGCTACCGCACGACCACGAGATGCGGACAAATTTTCATACAGGGTGTTTCAAAAACGACCGGTATATTTGAAACGGCAAAAAAACTAAACGAGCAGCGATAGAAATACACCGTTTGTTGCAATATGCTTGGGACAACAGTACATTTTCAGGCGGACAAACTTTCGAAATTACAGTAGTTACAATTTTCAACAACAGATGGCGCTGCAAGTGATGTGAAAGATATAGAAGACAACGCAGTCTGTGGGTGCGCCATTCTGTACGTCGTCTTTCTGCTGTAAGCGTGTGCTGTTCACAACGTGAACAGAGGATTTTTCTGGTGTTGGAATTCCACCGCCTAGAACACAGTGTTGTTGCAACAAGACGAAGTTTTCAACGGAGGTTTAATGTAAGCAAAGGACCGAAAAGTGATACAATAAAGGATCTGTTTGAAAAATTTCAACGGACTGGAAACGTGATGGATGAACGTGCTGGAAAGGTAGGGCGACCGCGTACAGCAACCACAGAGGGCAAAGCGCAGCTAGTGCAGCAAGTGATCCAACAGCGGCCTCGGGTTTCCGTTCGCCGTGTTGCAGCTGCGGTCCAAATGACGCCAACGTCCACGTATCGTCTCATGCGCCAGAGTTTACACCTCTATCCATACAAAATTCAAACGCGGCAACCCCTCAGCGCCGCTACCATTGCTGCACGAGAGACATTCGCTGACGATATAGTGCACAGGATTGATGACGGCGATATGCATGTCGGCAGCATTTGGTTTACTGACGAAGCATATTTTTACCTGGACGGCTTCGTCAGTAAACAGAACTGGCGCATATGGAGAACCGAAAAGCCCCATGTTGCAGTCCCATCGTCCCTGCATCCTCAAAAAGTACTGGTCTGGGCCGCCATTTCTTCCAAAGGAATCATTGGCCCATTTTTCAGATCCGAAACGATTACTGCATCACGCTATGTGGACATTCTTCGTGAATTTGTGGCGGTACAAACTGCCTCAGACAACACTGCGAACACCTCGTGGTTTATGCAAGATGGTGCCCGGCCACATCGCACGGCCGACGTCTTTAATTTCCTGAATGAATATTTGGATGATCGTGTGATTGCTTTGGGCTATCCGAAACATACAGGAGGCGGCGTGGATTGGCCTCCCTATTCGCCAGACATGACCCCCTGTGACTTCTTTCTGTGGGGACACTTGAAGGACCAGGTGTACCGCCAGAATCCAGAAATAGTTGAACAGCTGAAGCAGTACATCTCATCTGCATGTGAAGCCATTCCGCCAGACACGTAGTCAAAGGTTTCGGGTAATTTCATTCAGAGACTACGCCATATTATTGCTACGCATGGAGGATATGTGGAAAATATCGTACTATAGAGTTTCCCAGACCGCAGCGCCATCTGTTGTTGACAATTGTAACTACTGTAATTTCGAAAGTTTGTCTGCCTGAAAATGTGCTGTTGTCCCAAGCATATTGCAACAAACGGTGTATTTCTATCGCTGCTCGTTTAGTTTTTATTGCCGTTTCAAATATACCGGTCATTTTTGAAACACCCTGTAGGTGGCACTGATTAATTTCATATCGTTCTTGATACTGTCCGTGCATCGTGTGCGTATTGTATTACTGTATGACGTCAGTCGCAGCAAGTCGTTCGTGGAGATAGTCTGGAAGACGCGAAGGTCACGACTCGCGCCGTTGGCCTTCCGCCAGCATTCGGAGGGAGGGAGGGTTCCGCGTGACGTCAGAGCTGCTGCGGCGCTGGCTGTTGGGCAGTCTTTCGCGAAACGTGTCAGACAGAGCGTGCATCGCCGACTTCCGTCTACGCAACAGGGCAGGCGTGTGTCCCGAGCGTACAGCAGGTAGGAGCGCTGAGCCAGTTCTGTAAGACGCGATATTATGAAGTCAGACATCCAGGCAGTTCACTACTGGAGCAGTGTGCGTAGCTGGAAGTGGCGAGTCGCTAAATGTGTGGCCTCAAAAGCTACGTCCACTGGTGTCAGTGGAATTTCGCGAAATCGCATTCTGTGGGCTTTCGTGTTTACGTGGTTCATTTGCAGTAAAACATGAATACCGCGCAGCTACAATGCGACAGCTTCTACGTCAATTATGTTGCCAGCAGTGTAAATCAAAACGTATCGTACTAACGGAGTGTGTAAGTAGCGTTGCATGTCGGCGTCGGTATTTCACTTACTTTTCTGTAAGACAAACTGCGTGGTCATTTGCTGCCGGGACGTCAAAATTTGAAGCAACTTCCTAATTTATAATTTCTTCAATTTCAATACGAATTCCGATTCCCGCTTATTGTGCGGAAACTGTATTTGTTTCATTGTACGCCTAAATGGAGAATGCTAGCGGCTCAGAGTGAAAGCGCACGGCTAGATAGACACAACTTTTGCGTAGAGAAAGTAATAGCAATATGGACATTCACAATGATAATAGCGATCATAATTTTAATACGTGAGCATCGAAAATTGAAGTAAACATTTTTCAAATTAATTAATTAATTAAACTTATACAGTTCGGAAGGAACTTCTACATCTACATATATCCCCCCACCCCCCGTATGTTCCACTCGCTGATCGCGCGAGAGAAAAACGACTGAACGCCTCAGTACGAGCTTTAATTTCCCTTATCCTTTTAATGGTAGTCATAACGTGATTTGAAAGTTGGTGGTAATAATATATGCCCTACATCTTCGGCGAAGATCGGATTTCGGAATTTAGTGAGCAGCCCCTGCTGTTTAGCAGGTGTGTCCCATTTCAAACTTTCTATGAGATTTGTAACGCTCTCGCGATGGCTAAATGCGCCAGTCACGAATCTAGCCGCTCTTCTTTGGACCTCCCCAATCTCTAGAATCAGACCCAACTGGTCATGGTCCCATACAGACGAACAGTACTCTAAAGCTGGTCGAACTAACGTACTGTAAGCAATTTCCTTTGTTGAAGGACTGCATCGCTTCAGGATTCTGCCAATAAACCGCAATCTAGAGTTCACCTTGTCCGTTACTTGTGTAATCTGATCATTCCATTTGAGATCATTTCGAATAGTCACACCCAGATACTTGACGGACGTTACCGCGTCCAAAGACTGGTTATTTATTTTGTACTCGTACATTAATGGGGATTTTCGTCTTGTTATACGCAGTAGGTTACACTTACTAATATTGAGAGATAACTGCCAGTCATTACACCACACACTTATTTTCTGCAAATCATCATTGATTTGTTCACAACTTTCGTGTGATACTACTTTCCTCTAGACAAAAGAAAACAAAATCATGTGTATATATAGCCATTAGTTGAGGAAATATAGTCACACACACATACACACGTGTGCGCGCGCGCCACACGCACACACAAACACAAGAAAAGTTTTCCTTCGTCTTTGCTACCAACAGGCTTAATGATCAGGTGCTATGATAGAAACTATACACGAAAGTAACAACGTTTCGTGAAGTTGCATTCCAGGGACAGTGATGTCTAAACGTTGCAGATAGTTCATTTGCAGTAACACTCGTATACTGGACAGCTGGAGCGCCGCAACTGTTGATGTTTTCAACAGTGGAAAACGAAACGTAATAACGAAGCCGTCGGGGACAACAAACGTTGTTTATTAGCGTCTTTTCAGAATGGCTCTGAGCACTATAGGACTTAACTTCTGAGGTCATCAGTCCCCTGGAACTTAGAACTACTTAAACCTAACTAACCTATGGACATCACACACATCCATGCCCGAGGCAGGATTCGAACCTGCGACCGTAGCAGTCGCGCGGTTCCAGACTGTAGCGCCTAGAGCCGCTCGGCCACCACGGCCAGCTACCGTCTTTTGTTCAGTTAATTTGGTATAAGAGTAAACGGAACTAACTCTGTGTTCGTTTGCCGCCATTGCCACAAGATTTAGTGTGTACCCAACTTTCAGTGTCTTCATTTTGAGTAGCCACAGCGTTTCTTATTACAGGGAAACAATATTTGTTTTAGGCTGCCACGATAAAGAACATTAAAGGGACGGACTGACCGTAGAAGAGCTAGAGATACACAGCTTTTGCACAGAAAAAGTTGTGCAGATGTTGATAACAATAATTCTACTGTCATTCTGAATGATTCATTTCAATGTGCACTGGACAGAATTTCAAATACTTTTGAGAACTGTTATTGCAATTTGATGAATTTACGTTGCAGATTTCGTAAAGCAAATTGTTTCGTTTCTGAAGTGACTTTACGGCATTCACATTGTGTTGTAATAAGGGATAAGTTAATTTGCCGCCATAAACACATAATTTATTTTTTAACGCATTTCTTCAAAGACACCTTTCAAACGCATTGTAGATGAAATTCAAAAAAATAATCATGTCACCAAAAGGTAAGAACTCTGCAGGGTTTGGTAATATTTCTAGTAATTTATTGAAATGTATTGAAATATTCTTGTGGCTGTATAAGGGACATACTCTGTCGTATTTTCAATGCTTCCCTTCAGAAATATGTTGTTCCGAGCAGAATTCAGAATGCCATTGTGAAGCCCCTGTACGAAAAGGACGATCTAACTGAACTAACTGTCAACCTTTATCTCTGCTGGCAGCTTTCTCTAAAATTCTAGAAAAGCTAATATATGTAAGAATTACTGATCATATCATGAAGAATGGATTTCTCAGCAAGCCAATTTGATTTTTAAAGGGCCATTCACAGAAGACGCAATCAATGCACTTACAAATGAAGTCCTAGAAACCCTTAATGGAAAAAATCCTAGCACTTCGTGTTCTCTGTGATTTGTCTAAAGAGTTTCACTATGTTGATCACCAGATTAGCTTGCAAAAAGCAAAATTAGGAGGAATAAGTAGCGTTGCAAGCAATTGGCAACATTGTACCTCCAAGACAGAAAACAAAAAGTTGTCTTGAATAGCTCAGGTGAAGTATGTGATGTTTCCTCACATTCTGAATGGAGTCCCATTACCGGCGGAGTGCGTCAGGGGTCAATTCTTGGACCACTATTATTCCTGAATTTTATAATTGATAGACCATCATGTACAAGCCTGCCATGTAAATTTACATTATTTGCTGCTGATACCACAATTTTTATGAGCAGTAGAACAGATAGTAATCTTGAAGAGTCCATTAATCACATACTCTCAGATGTGGTTAATTGGTTCATGGTGACTGGTCTCTCTCAGTAACACCAGCTTTATTCCGTTCTGTACAAAAACAATCCTAACCTTACGACTTATCTTAGAAGAAAGATTAAGTAAAGGCAAACCTACGTTTCTACCATTTGTAGACTTAGAGAAAGCTTTTGACAATGTTGACTGGAATACTCTCTTTCAAATTCTAAAGGTGACAGGGGTAAAATACAGGGAACAAAAGGCTATTTACAATTTGTACAGAAACCAAATGGCAGTTATGAGTCGAGGGGCACAAAAGGGAAGCAGTGGTTGGGAAGGGAGTGAGACAGGGTTGTAGCCTTTCAATCTGTATATTGAGCAAGCAATAAAGGAAACAAAAGAAAAATTCGGAGTAGGTATTAAAATCCATGCAGAAGAAATAAAAACTTTGAGGTTCGCCGATGACATTGTAATTCTGTCAGAAACAGCAAAGGACTTGGAAGTGCATTTGAACGGAATGGACAGTGTCTTGAAAGGAGGGTATAAGATGAACATCAACAAAAGCAAAACGAGGATAATGGAATGTAGTCAAATTAAGTAGGGTGATGCTGAGGGAATTAGATAAGGAAATGAGACACTTAAAGTAGTGAAGGAGTTTTGCTATTTGGGGAGCAAAATAACTGATGATGGTCGAAGTAGAGAGGATATAAAATCTAGACAGCAATGGCAAGGAAAGCGTTTCTGAAAAAGAGAAATTTGATAACATCGAGTATAGATATAAGTGTGAGGAAGTCGTTTCTGAAAGTATTTGTGTGGAGTGTAGCCAAGTATGAAAGTGAAACATGGAAGATAAATATTTAGCACAAGAAGAGAATAGAAGCTTTCAAAATGTGGTGCTACAGAAGAATGCTGAAGATTAGATGGGTAGATCACATAACCAATGAGGAGTTATTGAATAGAATTGGGGAGAAGAGGGGTTTGTGGCACAACTTGACCAGAAGAAGGGATCGGTTGGTAGGACATGTTCTGAGGTATCAAGGGATCATAAATTTAGCATTGGAGGGCAGTGTGGAGGGTAAAAATCGCAGAGTGAGACCAAGAGATGAATACACTAAGCAGATTCAGACAGATGTAGGTTGCAGTAGATACTGTGAGATGAAAAAGCTTGCACAGGATAGAGTAGCATGGAGAGCTGCATCAAACCAGTCTCACGACTGAAGACCACAACAACAAACAACAAAAACAGGAAAAGAATAAGTGTGACAATTGGTAATCAGCCAATAGTAATAATAGACACAACAGAATTTCTTGGAGGGCACATTGACAAGAAAAGAAACTGGTCTTTGCATTTTATACATCTTTGTAGGAAGCTTCCTGCTAAGTATTCTATACGGGTTGTCACTACATGTGTTGAACCTAACACTGCAAAAGTGGCATACTATGGCTATTTTCACTCACTCGTTGAATATTGCATTTTTTTGGGGGGGGGGGGGGAGGGGCAACCAGCCATTAGCGAGGCAAGTGTTCATTGCTCAGAAGCGAGCTTTAAGGGTTATATGTGGGTTGCGCCCAAGAGACTCGTGTAGAAATAACTTTCGAAAACTTAAAGTATACACAACTACATGCCAATATATTTTTTCTCTCATCTGTTTTGTCGGCAAAAATATAGACATGTTTCAACCAAACAGTAATTATTTTGAGCATAACACAGACGAAGAATGATATACACAGTGCGCATAAAAATGTGGGCTTGGCGCAAAAGTGTGTTCACTACACTGGAAAAAAACTCTTCAATGCTCTTCAAATGGTTCTGAGCACTATGGAACTTAACAGCTGTGGTCATCAGTCCCCTAGAACTTAGAACTAATTAAACCTAACTAACTTAAGGACATCACATTCATCCATGCCCGAGGCAGGATTCGAACCTGCGACCGTAGCAGTCGCACGGCTCTGGACTGCACGCCCAGAACCGCGAGACCACCGCGGCCGGCCTATGCTCTTCCTCCTGAAATAAAGGCAGAGATTCATAACAAGAGTAAGTTTAAGAAAGCACTAAAAATATTTCCGCTAGAAAAAGGTTTTTACAGTCTAGATGAATTTTTAAATAAATAAATTGTAAAATTTTAATATTGTAAAATAAAAGTTAACATGACGCCACTAAGAATATTATTTGAGCTCTTTATCTGTGTGTGCTCTGCATCTGTTTGTGCCTAGTGCTTGAATGATTCTGAGAAAATATGTATGGACTTTTTTCTGTATTGCTGCTCAAAGTGCAGGCAAAACAGCTGGGGCCGGGAGGTGACGTCACGCGGCCCGACAGGTTGGAACCTGTGTCCGTAGTGCTGAAAGGGGGTGGGGGGAGGGGGAGAGGAGGGGAGAGGGAGAGAGGAAGGGAGAGGGGCAACAACCGCTCTACCACGACGGCGGGGAGTAGTGGCGTGGCGTCAGACTTGAGTACAGTTCGCTGCACACTGCACAGTGCCTCGACCAGGTGGTTACTCATATTTGCAGCAGACTCCAGTTCACAGTTAATTCTGTACATGTTTTGCTTTGAGTTTTATTCAAAATGCGTGAGGAACAAGACCTACCGCAACAAATTACTATTTAGTTGACGGAAGACTATTCACAACAGTTCACTTCAGTACGTCCACAGCTCGTGGTTTCGCGCTGTCGTTCTCGCTTTTTCGAGCCCGGGGTCACGCGTTCGATTCCCGGCGGGGTCAGGGATTTTCAGCAGCCACGAGATGACTTGGGGGTTGCTGTGTCGTCTTCATCATCATCACTCATCCCCATTATGGTCGGAGGAAGGCAAAGGCAAACCACCTCCACTAGGACCTGGCCTAGTACAGCGGTGTGGGTATCCGGCATCCCTCCTGTATGCTCTGTCAAGGAGAATGGGACTTCATCATCATCATTTCAGTACATTTCGTATTGTTTTTAATGTGTTCCACATCGAAATGGAAAATTTTTCTGCACAAATACTAACTGTCTACGCCGAATAAAATTTTCATTTAGAAGTAATCTTCCTTTCACTTCGACACACACACACACACACACACACACACACATATATATATATATATATATATATATATATATATATATATATATATATAGGATGTTAAAAAGGTACGGCTAAACTTTCGGGAAACATTCCTCAAACACAAAGAAAGAAAAGATGGTGGTGGTGGCCAAACAGTTCTACGCGCTCAGTCCGGAACCACGAGACTGCTACGGTCGCAGGTTCAAATCCTGCCTCGGGCATGGATGTGTATGATGTCCTTAGGTTAGTTAGGTTTAAGTAGTTCTAAGTTCTAGGGGACTGATGACCACAGCTTTTAAGTCCCATAGTGCTCAGAGCCATTATTTGAAAGAAAAGGTGTTATGTGGACATGTGCCCGCAAACGCTTAATTTCCATGTTAGAGCACATTTTAGTTTCGTCAGTATGTACTGTACTTCCTCGATTCACCGCCAGTTGGCCCAATTGAAGGAAGGTAATGTTGACTTCGGTGCTTGTGTTGACATACGACTCATTGCTCTACAGTACATTGCTCTCAAGCACATCAGTACGTAGCATCAACAGGTTAGTGTTCATCACGAACGTGGTTTTGCAGTCAGTGCAATGTTTACAAATGCGGAGTTGGCAGATGCCCATTTGATGTATGAATTAACACGGGGCAATAGCCGTTGCGCGGTACGTTTGTATCGAGACAGAATTCCAGAACGAAGGTGTCCCGACAGGAAGACGTTCGAAGCAATTGGTCGGCGTCTTAGGGAGCACGGAACATTCCAGCCTACGACTCGCGACTGGGGAAGACCTAGAACGGCGAGGACACCTGCAATGGACGAGGCAATTCTTCGTGCAGTTGACGATAACCCTAATGTCAGCGTCAAGAGAAGTTGCTGCTGTACAAGGTAACGTTGACCACGTCACTGTATGGAGAGTGCTACGGGAGAACCAGTTGTTTCCGTGCCGTGTACAGCGTGTGCAGGCACTATCAGCAGCTGATTGGCCTCCACGGGTACACTTCTGCGAATGGTTCATCCGACAATGTGTCAATCCTCATTTCAGTGCAAATGTTCTCTTTACAGATGAGGTTTCATTCCAACGTGATCAAATTGTAACTTTTCGCAATCAACATGTGTGGGCTGACGAGAATCCGCCCGCAATTGTGCAATTACGTCATCAACACAGGTTTTCTGTGAACGTTTGGGCAGGCATTGTTGGTGATGTCTTGATTTGGCCCCATGTTCTTCCACCTACGCTCGATGGAGCACGTTATCATGATTTCATACGAGATACTTTACCTGTGCTGCTAGAACATGTGCCTTTACAAGTACGACACAACATGTGGTTCGTGCACGATGGAGCTCCTGCACATTTCAGTCGAAGTGTTCGTACGCTTCTCAACAACAGATTCGGTGACCGATGGATTGGTAGAGGCGGACCAATTCCCTGGCCTCCACGCTCTCCTGACCTCAACCCTCTTGACTTTCATTTATGGGGGAATTTGAAAGCTCTTGTCTTCGCAATCTCGGTACCAAATGTAGAGACCCTTCGTGCTCATATTGTGGACGGCTGTGTTACAATACGCCATTCTCCAGGGCTGCATCAGCGCATCAGGTATTCCATGCGACAGAGGGTGGATGCATGTATCCTCGCTAACGGAGGACATTTTGAACATTTCCTGTAACAAACTGTTTGAAGTCACGCTGGTACGTTCTGTTGCTATGTGTATCCATTCCATGATTAATGTGATTTGTAGAGAAGTAATAAAATGAGCTCTAACATGGAAAGTAAGCATTTCCGGACACATGCCCACATAACATATTTTCTTTCTTTGTGTGTGAGGAATGTTTCCTGAAAATTTGGCCGTACGTTTTTGTAAAACAAAAGTGGTTTCTCTAGTAGTGAGTTGCCTATTTTTTCCTGTTCTACGCTTCCTTATTTCGCCTCTCTCTTTACTAAGTTCATGGCACGCCTGTGAAAGTCCACCAGCTGTCTGGTCACCCTCTGGGCATGGCGCAAGCAATACTGGGGTCCAGTGTGAACACATGGGAATGAGACCCTACTCTGCCTCCTAGCATAGCTGTAAGATTAGATGACTTTTTAACATAGCAAGTTATTGCGTGTTATCATAGATTCCGTAAAGTATGGAGCTGTGCTTGTATTGGTTGCTTTGGCAGTCACTGTTGCAGTACCTGCTACAGATATATACACTCCTGGAAATGTAAAAAAGAACACATTGACACCGGTTGGTCAGACGCACCATACTTGCTCTGGACACTGCGAGAGGTCTGTACAAGCAATGATCACTCGCACGGCACAGCGGACACACCAGGAACCGCGGTGTTGGCCGTCGAATGGCGCTAGCTGCGCAGCATTTGTGCACCGCCGCCGTCAGTGTCAGCCAGTTTGCCGTGGCATACGGAGCTCCATCGCAGTCTTTAACACTGTTAGCATGCCGCGACAGCGTGGACGTGAACCGTATGTGCAGTTGACGGACTTTGAGCGAGGGCGTATAGTGGGCATGCGGGAGGCCGGGTGGACGTACCGCCGAATTGCTCAACACGTGGGGCGTGAGGTCTCCACAGTACATCGATGTTGTCGCCAGTGGTCGGCGGAAGGTGCACGTGCCCGTCGACCTGGGACCGGACCGCAGCGACGCACGGATGCACGCCAAGACCGTAGGATCCTACGCAGTGCCGTAGGGGACCGCACCGCCACTTCCCAGCAAATTAGGGACACTCTAGCTCCTGGGGTATCGGCGAGGACCATTCGCAACCGTCTCCATGAAGCTGGGCTACGGTCCCGCACACCGTTAGGCCGTCTTCCGCTCACGCCCCAACATCGTGCAGCCCGCCTCCAGTGGTGTCGCGACAGGCGTGAATGGAGGGACGAATGGAGACGTGTCGTCTTCAGCGATGAGAGTCGCTTCTGCCTTGGTGCCAATGATGGTCGTATGCGTGTTTGGCGCCGTGCAGGTGAGCGCCACAATCAGGACTGCATACGACCGAGGCACACAGGGTCAACACCCGGCATCATGGTGTGGGGAGCGATCTCCTACACTGGCCGTACACCTCTGGTGATCGTCAAGGGGTCACTGAATAGTGCACGGTACGTCCAAACCGTCATCGAACCCATCGTTCTACCATTCCTAGACCGGCAAGGGAACTTGCTGTTCCAACAGGACAATGCACGTCCGCATGTATCTCGTGCCACCCAACGTGCTCTAGAAGGTGTAAGTCAACTACCCTGGCCAGCAAGATCTCCGAATCTGTCCCCCATTGAGCATGTTTGGGACTGGATGAAGCGTCGTCTCACGCGGTCTGCAGGTCCAGCACGAACGCTGGTCCAACTGAGGCGCCAGGTGGAAATGGCATGGCAAGCCGTTCCACAGGACTACATCCAGCATCTCTACGATCGTCTCCATGGGAGAATAGCAGCCTGCATTGCTGCGAAAGTTGGATATACATTGTACTAGTGCCGACATTGTGCATGCTCTGTTGCCTGTGTCTATGTGCCTGTGGTTCTGTCAGTGTGATGATGTGATGTATCTGACCCCAGGAATGTGTCAATAAAGTTTACCCTTCCTGGGACAGTGAAATCACGGTGTTCTTATTTCAATTTCCAGGAGTGTACATTACTGCGTGGAAAATTATTTGTCGGAATAGGTATGCCTATTTTTACCGCCTGCTTCGTCTAAGACAATTAAAATTATTGGAAAAGGTCGTTCATACATAGCCCCAGGGAACAACAATTTTTGCCTGTTATCTACATTGATACTGGTAGGATACCAATCCCAGAAAGTCCAAGACTTTCGAGAGTGTTTCAAGTTCGAAGTCGGATAACAAGTGACAAAATTTGTTCTTGTGATATAACTATAAATTAACAATTCACAATTTTTCCCTGTACTTTTACTGTGAAACCGTGCTTATGACAAATTGCATGATTCTGTGTCAACGGGAACTACTGAACAGGTTTTGATGACTGATTTTGTGTCTACCAAAATATGCGACATAACTTGGCGTATCATTTGACTGCATTAGAAGCTTCGATATTTTGCACCGCCGAGAGACCGTGAACCTTAGTATTTGACAAGGATTTCAACTTGATACGTCTACCGGTTCCTGAGTTGAAGGCTTTTTAACAGTTTGATGGACTGACAGATGGACAAAGGTCTATTAGTATAAGGGTTCAGGTTTTATCAATTGAGATACAGAACCCTAAAAAGGGTTCCAATTTTGATTGATGGAGTCATTCATTCTTTTTTTTAGTCATATATTCACTGATACCTAATGTTCACCGAGCGAGGTGGCGCAGTGGTTAGCACACTGGACTCGCTTTCGGGAGGACGACGGTTCAATCCCGTCTCCGGCCATCCTGATTTAGGTTTTCCGTGATTTCCCTAAATCGTTTCTGGCAAATGCCGGGATGGTTCCTTTGAAAGGGCACGGCCGATTTCCTTCCCAATCCTTCCCTAACCCGAGCTTGCGCTCCGTCTCTAATGACCTCGTTGTCGACGGGACGTTAAACACTAACCACCACCACCACCTAGTGTTCTGTAAGTTGGAGAGGGTTACCTTAAGGGACGTGGAGTGACTCAGACTACACAGAACCAGGCAGAAACAGTGGCTGCAGGCCACCTCTGCGAGGTATAGTGGCAACACGTGATGTGACTGGTGCAGATCTACCCAGTCATGATTACGGCATTATGTCTACATTACTTTATGTACATTGCTGGCCATTAAAGCAGCTACACCACGAAGATAACGTGCTACAGACGCGAAATTCAACCGACTGGAAGAAGATACTGTGATATGCAATCGATTAGCTTTTCAGAGCATTCACACAAGGTTGGCGCCGGTGGCGACACCTACAAAGTGCTGACATGAGGAAAGTTTGCAACTGATTTCTCATACACAAACAGCAGTTGACCGGCGTTGCCTGGTGAAACGTTGTTGTGATGCCTCGTGTAAGGAGGAGAAATGCGTACCATCACGTTTCCGACTTTGATAAAGGTCGGACTGTAGCGTGTGGCGATTGCGGTTTATCGTATCGCGACATTGCTGCTCGAGTTGGTCGAGATCCAATGACTGCTAGCAGAATATGGAATCGGTGGGTTCAGGAGGGTAATGCGGAACGCCGTGCTGGATCGCAACGGCGTCGTATCCCTAGTAGTTGAGATGACAGGAATCTTATCCGCACAGCTGTAACGGATCGTGCAGCCACGTCTCGATCCCTGAGTCAACAGATGGGGACGTTTGCAAGACGTCAACCATCTGCACGAAAAGTTCGACGACGTTTACAGCTGCACAGACTATCAGCTCGTTGACCGTGGCTGCGGTTACCCTTGACGCTGCATCACAGACAGGAGCGCCTGTGATGGTGTAGTCGACGACGAACCTGGGTGCACGAATGGCAAAACGCCATTTTTTCGGATGAATCCAGGTTCTGTTCACAGCATCATGATGGCCGCATCCGTGTTTGGCGAGATCGCGGTGAACGCACATTGGAAGCGTGTATTCGTCATACTGGCGTATCGCTCGCCATGATGGTACGGGGTGCCTTGTTCGCATTGACGGCACTTTGAACAGTGGACGTCACATTTCAGATGTGTTACGACCCGTGGCTCTACTATTCATTCGATCCCTGCGAAACCCTACATTTCAGCAGAATAATGCACGATCACATGTTGCAAGTCCTGTAAAGGCCTTTCTGGATACAGAAAATGTGCCATGGCCAACACATTCCCCACATCTCGCTTAGCAATTGAAAACGTCTGGTCAATGGTGGCCAAGTAACTAGCTCGTCTCAACACGCCAGTCACTACCGTTGATGAACAGTGGTATCGTGTTGAAGCTGCATGGGCAGCTGTACCTGTACACGCCATCCGAGCTTCGTTTGACTCAATGCCCAGGCGTATCAAGGCTGTTATTACGGCCAGAGCTGGTTGTTCTGGGTACTGATTTCTCAGGATCTATGCACCCAAATTGTGTGAAAATGTAATCGCATGTCAGTTCTAGCATAATATATTTGTCCAATGAATACCCGTTTATTATCTGCATTTCTTCTTGGTGTAGCAATTTTAATGGCCAGTAGTGTATTATGTAGATCAGGACAAAAACAGTTACTTTGGAATAGGCCACATCTCGTTCTTTTATACTACTCAACTGCTATTTTTTATCGAAGACTTCAAACGAAGCATTTATGTACGCACAGCGCAGAATCGTATCAGCTTCCTGTACAATGGAGAAGGCAAAATGTGTTTGCTACAAACAGCAGAGCAATGACCTGCTCAGCTAATTTTGTTTTTTGCGAGGTGCTGGCCACCAAGTTGCTGCCTGACAGGGGACATCAGTGCCATACCTGGTGGTGGGACAGCCTGTGTCACCTCCTCCAACATACAGCCAGACCCAGACCACCCCCCAGACACCTGCTGCAAGATGTGATCGCTGCCCAGGACCCGGCTGTCCTCTCTCGCTGCTATTGGCCGAGGGACACAAAGGGTCCCCACCAGGTAGCCACCTGACACGGGACAGACCAGTAGAGTGTGACAGAGCGTGGCAGCCCTGGTGATGGAACAGCTCTGCGGGTCTCTGTTATCCACGTGGCCCACACCACAAGTACTGGCACAGTTTCCCACTGCTATGCCAAGAAGAAATGCAAATGATAAATGGGTATTCATTGGACAAATATATTATACTAGAACTGATCTGTGATTGCAATCTGGGTGCATAGATCCGGAAAAATCAGTGCACAGAACACCTGTGGCCATAATCATGGCCTCGATGCGCCTAGGCATTGAGTCAAAAAGAGCTCGGATGGCGTGTACAGGTACAGCTACCCATGCAGCTTCAACACGACACCACAGTTCGTCAAGAGAGGTGACTGCCATATTGCTCGGTCACTATTGACCAGACGTTTTCAGTTGGTGAGAGATCTGCAGAATGTGCTATCCAGGGCAGCAGTCGAACATTTTCTGTATCCAAAAAGGCCCGTACGGGACCTGCAACACGCGGTCGTGCATTATCCTGCTGAAATGTAGGGTTTCACAGGGATCGAATGGGTAGAGTCATGGGTCGTAACACATGTGAAATGTAACGTCCACTGTTCAAAGTGCCGTCAATGCGAACAAGAGGTGACCGAGACGGTAACCGATGGCACCCCATACCATCACGCCGGGTGATACGCCAGTATAGCGATGACGAATACACGCTTCCAATGTGCGTTCACCGCGATGTCGCCAAACACGGATGCGACCATCGTGATGTTGTAAACGGAACCTGGATTCATCCGAAAAAATTATGTTTTGCTATTCGTGCACCCGGGTCCGTCATCGAGTACACGATCGCAGGCGCTCCTGTCTGTGATGCAGCGTCCAGGGTAACGGCAGCCACGGTCTCCGAGCTGATAGTCCGTGCTGCTGCAAACGTCGTCGAACTTTTCGTGCAGATGGTTGTTGTCTTGCAAACATCCCCATCCGTTGACTTAGGGATCGAGACGTGGCTGCACGATCCATTACAGCCATGCAGATACGATGCCTGTCATCTCGACTGCTAGAGATACTGGGCCGTAGGGATCCAGCACGGCTTTGCGTATTACCCTCCTGAACCCACCGATTCCATATTCCGCTGACAGTCATTGGATCTCGACCAACGCGAGCAGTAAGGTCCCGATACGATACACCGCAATCGCGATAGGCTACAATCCGACCTTTATCATAGTCGGAAACGTGATGGTACGCATTTCTCCTCCTTACACGAGGCATCACAAGAACGTTTCACCAGGCACCGCCGGTCAACTGCTATTTGTGTACGAGAAATCGGTTGGAAACTTTCCTCATGTCAGCACGTTTTAGGTGTCGCCACCGGCGCCAACCTTGTGTGAATGCTCTGAAAAGCTAATATTTGCGTATGATAGCATCTTCTTCCTGTCGGTTAAATTTCTCGTCTGTAGCACGTCATCTTCGTGGTGTAGCAATTTTAATGGCCAGTAGTGTATAAACTGCCAGAAGTGTAGAACTGACGTAAGGAAACAAAGTTATTCTTTTAATTGGAATTTTATTCGTGTTGTGTTGCTTTCAGTGATACACATACATTCAACTGACAAGAGATTATTTGGTAGCCTTGTCACTTGGAAGGTATAAGCACTGGGCACTTTGCCAGAAATACTCCCACAGTTTCGTAGCAGCCACAAACCGGAATTTCTGTTGTGCACTCCCTCTTAGAGGCACTGTTGCAGCTACACTGGATTTCAGCTCGGGTCACTCTGTGGCGCTGTGGGAACTAGAGACGAGGCAGTGAGAGAGGTCAGTCAGTCAATTCAGAACTAAGATGATGGACAATTTGTCTGATAGCGACACGAGATGTCTTTGTGTACCTACAATCCTGGATGGAAACACAAATCGTGAAACGATGCAAAAAAATTGATAAGAGGAACATGTTCTAACTTAATAGCACTGCACCTTCGGCACATTTGAGGAAACAGTATCTATCTGGTATCAAAGTTGGAAACCAGTATATCAGCTGCTGCATCCAAATGAGCCACACACTTGTTTGTGTTAGCCATCTAAGTGATAGAAACCTCATGAAATCTGTGTTGCACTGGGATAGACATTGCAGTTCTACTCTAATAGAAGAGGTAATGTCACCTCAAGTAAAATCATCTATGCATGGAGAGACTCAAGAAACTGTTTCTTCCATTATGGGATTGTTGGTCCGTATTATACCTCACAAATCAGTTGGACCTGTGATTTAACAAAGCACCCAAAGTCGTGTCACTTACGTGTCCATCCAATCTGTGTTTCACTGCAAGTGCTCTGACACAGAAACCGATATAAGTTTCTTCCTTTAGCATTTCTTCTTCCTAAAGTGTATATTACCCATCTGAAAACAGAGAGTGTGAAAAACATAAAATGAATGAACAAATACTTATTTAAAACTAACATTTATTTTCCTGTGGTTGTTTTCAACACTCTTCATCACAGCAGTAGCTTGAGGCTGATTCATAAGTTGGGTGAAGCGGATGAGTCACATTTTTTGAATAGCTATCATTTTACGTTTCTAAAGAGACCGCGCAATGAATCATTTTGCGTTTGGGAAATTTTTTGGTTGGTCAGTGGGAGTGATTTGTGGTGAGTGCAAAAATTTTGTAGCAGCCTTGTAAATTAATGATTGTTTAATAATTTATATATGCAAAAAGAAAAATATATTTAAAAGTAAAGGGATATTACAGTAATAATTCTACCGTTAATGGGAGAGATCCGTATGTTTACAAAGAAAGCAAAAATGTAAATATTTTCTCAGTGTTAACTGTATAGAATATGTTAATAAATACAGATACTAACATTAAACTAAACATTTTTTAAAACCTTCTGCAGGAACCGTTGTGATGTAGGGAGTAATACCAAGGGGTCATTCTAAGAGTACAGAAAACTTTTGGCATGGTTCTGTGGTATATTTTAGTTTGGGACTTTCTTCTAAATCACTGTTGAGTTGGAAATGAACAAACATGTGCCAGTTGACAACAATGGTTGCTGACTGCCCAGAACAGTTAGTAGTGAGTCATACCAGTACAATGTAGGAATATCATTTCCTTGGCGACGTACCCAGAGGGAATGCCGATGTTGTGAGTCTTTGTAACCACAGTGTGAGGAGAGCAGCTAACTTGTTTTTGAAACTAAATAATTACAAAAACGTAAGACAGATTTCCACTCACGCTGTATAATTTGTAATCAAGAATTTCTTGAACAAGAATTAGATCTTTTAATGGGGTAGTATCATCAACAAAAATATCCTCTTGTCAGCATCATCTCGACTACTTTGGTAATGTGAGATCAGATCCAAAACGACAGCCCATACACTATGCGATCAAAAGTATCCGGACACCCGGCTGAAAATGACTTACAAGTTCGTGGCGCCCTCTATCGCTAATGCTGGAATGCAATGTGCTGTTGGTCCCCACCATTAGTCTTGATGACAGCTTCCACTCTCGTAGGCATACGTTCAATCAGATCCTGGAGGCTTTCTTGGGAAATGGCAACCCATTCTTCACGGAGTGCTGCACTGAGGAGAGGTATCGATGTCAATCAGTGAGGCCTGGCACGAAGTCGGCGTTCCAAAACATCCCCAAGGGGTTGTGTATGATTCAGGTCAGGGTTCTGTGCAGGCCAGTCCATTGCAGAGATGTTATTCTCGTTGTAACCACTCCGCCACAGTCTGGACAGTATGAACAGGTGCTCGATCGTATTGAAAGATACAGTCGCCATCGTCGAATTGCTCTTCAGCAATGGGAAGAAGAAGGTGCTTAAAACATCAATGTAGGCCCGTGCTGCGATAGTGCCATGCAAAACAACAACGGGTGCTAGCGCCCTCCATGAAAACCACGACCATACCATAACACCATCGCCTCCAAATTTTACTCTTGGCACTACACATGCTGACAGATGATCTTCAGTGGAGATTCGTCATACCCATCGGATAACCACATTGTGTACCGCCATTCGTCATTAGACACAACGTTTTACCACTGTTCAACCGTCCAATGTTTATGCTCCTTGCACCAAGCAAGGCGTCTTTCGGCATTCAGTGGCGTGATGTGTGGCTTATAAGCAGTCGCTCGACCGTGAAATCCAAGTTTTCTCATCTCCCGCCCATCTGTCATAGTACTTGCAGTGGATCCTGATGCATTTCAGAATTCCTGTGCGACAGTCTGGATAGGTGTCTGCCTATTACACATTATGACCATCTTCAACTGTTGGCGGTCTCTGTCAGTCAAGAGACGAGGGCGGCCTGTACACTTTTGCGCTATACGTGACCACTATCACATCAGAAACAGTGGACCTATGGATGTTTATGAATGTGTAAACCTCGCGTACAGACGTATGACACAGGTGACACCCAGTCATCTGAACACGTTCTAAGTCCGTGAGCTCCGAAGGGCACCCCATTCTGCTCTCTCACGCTGTCTAATGACTATTGAGGCAGCTGATATGGAGTACCTGGCAGTAGGTGGCAGCACAATGCACCTAATATGAAATACGTATGTTTTGGGTAGATGCTGGATACTTTTGATCACATAGTGTAGGTTAGTTGAATGGATGGAATTTTGTCTATTCCTGCATCAACATTTTGTCCTGTGCATCGTTGGGTGTTGTACTGTTGGAAAGCGTTGAGTGTCAAGAAGGAGTTGCCACAAGACTGTGGCAGTTTCCCTCTGGAGCAGCTGATATGTTAGCTCTACTGCATGGCAGTGTAAAGCCGGTAAGAGCAGAGTAACCAAGTTGCAGTTGGAAAACATCACTGTTTTTCTAAGTACATGGAAAGATTATAAGTGTAAGTAGTTCAGCAAAGCATCTGTGTAGTTGTTTCAGGTCTCATTTATACTGCACGAGAAATCCATTTTGAAACACTTCATCAGTGGTGGTGCATTGTAGACATAAATTAAAGACAAAGGATCTCCTTCTTTCGTGATGTTGTCCAAAGAACTCTCTCTCCTCAGTCTCCAAGCTCTCTACCCTGTCCACCCTCTGGTCCACTGGATTCAGGACTGCCTCCACTTGCTCCACTAGGGGGCTTCTCTGTGGCTTTCCTCTGGATCCCAGTACACGTTGGTATCTGTGGAAATGAGGCGGCCGATATAGCGGCCAAGGCTGCAGTCTCTCTTCTTCGGCCAGCTATTCGCATGGTTCCCTTCGCCGATCTACGGGGTGTTTTATGTCGTCGTGTTGCTCTTTTATGGCATGCACATTGGTCGACACTTCCCACTAATAAATTGCGGGACGTGAAAGCTCTCCCCTGTGCTTGGACCTCTTCCTCCCGAACTCGTCGTCGGGAGGAGGTAACTAGACTCCGGACAGGGCACTGTCCTTTTAGCCATCGACATCTTTTAAGTGGCGATCCTCCCCCACTCTGTCCCCACTGCTCTCAACTGCGGACGGTAAGACACCTTTTACTCGAGTGCCTCTATGTTACTCCGTTATGCTCCCGTCTACAGCTGTCGCCTGATATATCTTCCATTTTAGCAGATAACACGTGATCAGCTGATCGCGTTCTCGAGTTCATTAGTGCCAGTGAGATGACGTCAGTAATTTGAAGCTCTATTTCGGGACAGACTACCCCCCTTCTATAGTGATTTTTTAAGCTTCTGTTTTGGTTTCCCCACTTTTTTGAGTTTCCCTCACATTGCTGCTGGTTTCCAGTTTTGTTCTTTTAGCTTTTCCTAAGTCACAGATCGGGCGCTAATGACCGTAGCTGTTTTGCGCCCTAAAACCATAACGAAAAAAGAGCGTTAAAGCAAGAAGGAGAATGTTGATACTTTGTTGTTGAAGATTTGCAGCTGTGTGGTATAGCAAGGATATAACTGGGTTTAATTGACTATTGATGGACAACATTTACCAGGTCTGCCTCTGCCTTGTGAAGTGTTGAGGATGCTGTGTTAGAGAAATGAGCTGTTCAGTGATGCCATGTTTCAGGACCAACGACCATGGCAACTGGTGTCAAAGTCGAGGACTCGGTGACTGTGAAACTGGCTGCTCTTTTCGACGCAGGAGGTGGCTCTACGGTGACACTGCTGGCGGGTGATACGCGACTGGCAGCACACAGGGAGGTCCTGGCTTCCAGGAGCCCAGTGTTTGCCGCCATGCTCCAGCCCGACACCCTGGAGTCCAGCAGCGGCGAGATCCCCGTCACTGACGTGGAGGGTCCAGTGCTGAGCCTGCTGCTGGCCTACATGTACACCCTGCAGGCCCCACAGGTGCCCAGAGTGGCCCCCCAGCTGTTGGCAGCCGCAGACAGGTACGGCTTGTTGGCCCTGAAGGGTGAGTGTGAGAAGCAGTTGGTCGCTCAGCTGGCTGTGGAGACCGCAGCGGCAACAGCGGTGCTCGCCGTGAGGCATTCGTGCCGAATCCTCGCGTCAGCGGCAGTCGCCTTCATAAAGGCCAACTTAGGGGTGATGGCAACGCAGGGCTGGGCAGACGCAATGCGTAACGAGCCTGGAGAGTTGATTGAAGTGAGTCGACTGCTGGCTGAGCCATCAGAAGAAACCAAGTAAGCATGAGGCAGGCTACATGTCTGTTTTTCACAGTGCTGTGTGTGTGTGTGTGTGTGTGTGTGTGTGTGTGTGTGTGTGTGTGTTTTCAAGCCTACAGTGTTTTGTAAATTTGTGCTATGATCTTACGGGACCAAACTGCTTAGGTCATCTGTCGCATACCTTACACGCTACTTAATCTCACTTAAACTAACCTACACTATGGACATCACACACACCCATGCCCGAAGTAGGACTCGAACCTCCGACAGGTAGAGCCAAGCGGACTGTGACAAGGTGTCTCATCAGACCGTGCGGCTACCCCACACTACAGTGTTTCCTGCCGAGTTTAACAGAAGTTTCAATGTGGTAGGATAGCTAGAAAATCAGAAATGGGAAATGCAATGGCTCAATCTAGATATAATGGGGGTCACTGAAATGAAATGTAAAGAAAAAGACGAATGTATGGTAATGTCAACAGCAGCAGAAAGTGTTATAATAAGAGTAGAGTTCATTGTGAGCATGGAAATAGGGCGGAGAATGTGGTACTGTGAATGGTTCAGTGATAGCGTAGTTCTCATCAAATTCAAAAAGCAAATGAATGCTTACAACCATAGTTCAGGTATACATGCTGATGTTGCAAGAAGGAAATGGAGCGATAGAGAAAGTATATGAGAATATTGAATGGAATATTCAGTACGTAAATGGAGATGAAAATCTAATTTTCATGAGGTATTGGAGTGCAGTTGTAGGGGAAGGAATGGAATAAAGGGTTGTGGGAGAATATGGGCTTGTCCGTAAGAGTGAGAGAGGAGGAAGACTAATTGAGTTATACAATGAATTTCAGACAGTAATAGCCTGTACTCTGTTCAAGAATCACAAGAGGACGAGGAATACTGGGAAAAGAACTAGACACACATGAACATGTCAAGCGGAGTACATCACAGTCAGACAGAGAAATTCTGACATATGGTATTTATTGACCATCCATTTTATCGTATTCAGTGAAATGGGGCTTGGCGTATGTTGATAAAAAAGAACTTACATAATAGTGACTGTATACATGTCATACAGACAATTAAATACATAAACAGAAAGAAATCATACAGATACAGATACAAATCATAGAGACAGCCATAAATCAAACAAATTCTAAGTTTACATTAAATCCAGTGGCACATGGCTATATTTAACTTAATTTATGGATTTTATCTAATACATAAAATTCATGTACTGATCACCACTGTAAAAGCTTCCACGTATAAGTATAATCTGCAGCTTTGATATCTTTTTAATTCTTAAGGGAAAGGCACTAAAATTTTTTGGTATGATGTATTGCACTTTTACGATACGGGACTCTCTTATGTACTTCTTTATGAAAGTTAGTTTTGTTTCTAGTTTCATAGTTCCGGTAATCATTGTTCAAAGCAAAGATCTGGGATTTTAAAATGCTTATGCTTTCATAGGTATATACAGATGGAAGAGTCACACTTTTCTGTTATCTGAATATATCCCTAGATTCCCAAGTGTGCAACAACTTTATAATTCATCTTGTTCATTTTTGAACAGTATAGACTATTTTTCTAGATTTGAAGTATCCAGAAATAAGACACCATATTGCAGTAGACTATCCATGAATGCATACTCAAAACTCATTACTGTTTCTCCACTGCAGAAATTTTGAGCATTATAAATGTGTAACAGTATTTACTTAATTTTTTTATTGAGCCATTCTTTATGTTTTACCATTCAAGATGCTCGTCTAACCAAATTTCCACCAATTTAGTATTTGAAGTTTGTAGTATTTTCTGTTTGGCTAACTTCAGTATTATATTAGGGATTACTTTATTTGACTTATGCCTGAAATTCATCCGTAACGTTTTCTTCTCATTAACAAATAGACTATTATCTTTAAACCATTTAATTCATTCTTCAGTTGTTATTCCTATTTTTGTGTAAGTCAGTCACATTCTGAGTGTTAGAAAAGAGATTAGTAATGTCAGTACACAGTACAGCATCAACTTCTTTTAAACAACTTGGTAAGCAATTTATTAATATCAAGAACAGTAGGTATACCAACACCAATCCTTGTGTTACTTCATGAGTAGCTTCCTTGTATGCAGAAAAGTAGGATTTGCCTTCATGAACTATTTCTACCTTCTGGTATCTATAAGATAAGTATTATTTTAACCACATATAATCAGTGCCACAGACTCCATAGCAGTATATTTCGTCAAGCAAAGTTTTGTGCTCAGTACTGTCAAATACCTTAGATAACTCGAAAAACAATCCACAGTTCACTTCAGCACAATCGATCGAATTTCGAAAAACTTTTAGAAAATTATATATAGTAGTTTCAGTTAATGTAATTTTTTCTGAAACGATTTTGCTTTTTGGCACATGTCCCACTTTTGTTCAAGAAAGTAGAGTGTCTTCCATACATTATTCTTTCAAAAATTTTTGAGAAACAAATCTGATAAAGATCTGCTAGACACTGTTTTTATAGAGTGATTTTATTATTGATAGCTTAAGTTCTCTAGGGAGTGCACCAGTGCTGAAAGAAGCATTAATTATGCCAACAAAGAGGGCAGCAATATACAGAGGGGTAAAAAAAATGTATCTACTGTTTAAAAGTCCATAACTTGCAAACTAAATGACGGAGTTGTCTCATTTTTGGTGAAAGTGTATCTTAAAGTCCAACTTTAAAATATCACTGTAGGTGTTCGAAATGGTCAGTATTAACATCCACACACAAACGATGCCGCCTAACTGCAGCACGAACTACTGAGTGCAGCGTGTTCAGTTGGATATTTGCACACGAATGTACGATGGATTCTCGACGTTCATCCACTGTGCGTGGCTTTTGTCGCTAAACAACGTTCTTTAGTGTTCTCCACAGGTAAAAGTCCAAAGGAGTTAGGTCTGGAGAACGTGGTGGACACCCCACAGCACCCGAACGGCCTGTCCATCTTCGTGGTAGATTTTCGTCGAGACTCGCCCTAACACGATTTTGGTAGTGGGCTGGGGCACCATCTGGTTGGCAGTAAACTCTTCCGTCTCCATACAAGTCTCGGATGGCAGGTAAAAATGAATGCCTGAAGCTTCTGAAAGTACATCTCACCGTTAACTGTGCCATCTAAGAAGAATGACTCAATCGAGCCCTTGGTAAGAAAACTCACATTTGCTCCTGGAAAATTCACGGCTTTGTCTGCATGAACGTTCGGATTTTCGGCGGCCCAGTAGATGCAATTGTGGCGATTTACCGTACCATTGAGTTGGAGCTGTGCCTCATCAGACCACACAATCATCTCTGGAGACTCTTCACCGTTGCGCACCATGTTGGTAAACCACTCGCAGCACCCCATTCTACGATCTGGCTCGTCCTCGTTCACTGTGTGTAGCAATCGTGGGATATAGCACTTCCATGTTGCTGTCTTCAAAATTGGCCGAACACGTGAGCGACTCACTCCAGTTTCACGGGCACACTGTCTCACAGACTTCGGTGGTGAGCGAGTGAATTATTGTAACACACGACGGGAGTTAGCTGGACTGACGAAACACTGACTATCTGGCGATTTGTCATCTCACAAAACAAAACAACGCAATACAACGCTTTCGTGGCGATTGCCGGAACTACAAACTATTAGACTACCAAAGTAGAGACAACTCCGACACTTAGTTTGCCAGTTATGGACTTTTAAACAGTGGATACATTTTTTTTTGACCCGTCTGTATTTTCTGTGTTTAATTATCTGGAATGTCATCTGCACAATAGGACAATTTATTTTTTTACTAAGAGTATCAGCCAATTACACTGCTCTTTAAATTGTTTGCGTTTTATAAATCAGTCATAGTGAGCCTGTTTTGACATACTGTCATCTTTATGTGCCCTGTAAATACATAACTAAGTGATGATCTTAATATAATGGCCTGTAACTATGATCAGGGAAGTTGTAATACATCGTTAGGTATTTTCAGCTTATATGTAATATCGTTGCTGCCATGTCCTGTCTTTTTTTTAGAATTATTAGCTTCTGCTTAGGTGTACACTGGAGACAAATATCTGACCTCAGTCCCTTTTTATGTGTGCTATTTGTTTTCTTGACAGCTTGGATGACAGTGGATCAGCAATATTACATATCTGCATAGTTATCATTTTAAATAAATGATGTGTAAAACTTCAGATGTTTTTTTTATTATTTTTAAACGTTTGGTGGTAATTATGTTTTTGTCTGGAATTAATTAAAATTTCATTCGAGATCATTGTTATATTTTTATTTTTTCATAATAATTTGTTATTGTCTCTAAATTATGATGTTTCCATGGTGGTATTATTTGTTTTATACTCCTCTTGTTTTTATTGCTGTTACCATATATACGTGTTGTTTAGTGTTTCTGACTTAGTACTTTACCTTTTTTCTTAATTTATAATGAGAATAAAGTTTCTATGTACTTTTCATGCCTTAGGTCGCTCTCTTCAATAAGTAAACTTGTAGGGTGGATGTATGCATGTGAATACATCTTTATTTCATCAAGAAAGTAGTCACATTGATGTTTTTTTTTAAAACTAAAAGTAGATAATATGATGTTATTTTTGTTAGTAGGGTGTTGTTTTTCTTTAAGGCTTTCGATTTTGTTTTTGTGTATAGATCTGATTTGGATGCTGATGTTATGCACAAAGATATTTGTAAAATGTGACATGGTGCTAAAAATGTATGGTGAACGACACACATACCTTGATTTAGGTATTCCTTATAAGATAGTTTACTGTTAATTTTCTCGTTGTGTCCCTAATTTTGCTCCATATTGTCTGATATGAGGTACCAGTGTTGGTTCTGCTGAAACTAGACAAACGTTATTGAATTTCATACTTTCGGTGAGTTTGACTATTCTTATTGTTATTATGCATTTCAGAAAGCTTCCCATATCAGTCTATCAGTGTATGACATTCAACTCCATAACTTTTATTCAACTTAATTGAACATGAAAATTAATATTTGAAAAAGTGACATATAACCACTGTCTTCTTTCCAAGAAATCTGTTGCTGAGATATTATATATAGCCCTGAATAATTACAGCTGCAACTGTTTTACTCAGAAGTAAATTTAATAGGGCACTTCTTGTGATTCCTGACTGTCACCTTCTTCATTTACTTCACACACTATTCCATGGCAAGTGTCCATCTGCTTGTCATAATGTCAATTTATCATAAACGTTCTCATTCACGTTTCTTGCATGGCTATAGAAAGCTAGATGTTGTTTGTATAGTAAGTTGGTATGTCCACTTACTACATTATGTTTCCATTTTCTTCTTCTTCTCCTCTCCCTCTTCCTTCTCTCTCTCTCTCTCTCTCTCTCTCTCTCTCTCTAGTGAATATCATTCTGCTGCAAGACACTAGGTTCCAAATCTCCTCACAGCGAGCTGACTTTAACTACTTCCTGGTTCTTAAATCTTTAGTATTCCATTCCAGATCTGGTAAATATGATTAAGCTGACTGCACCAATAAAAACAAATTTTTAAGTTTGTTGCACCGTCAGCCTCTGATCAGATGAAAGATTTTACAGCATTTATATAATTTCTTTTTACTGATCTTTCCCACTCATTCATTCAGATTGCAGTTGCAATCCTGGCAAATGAGAGCGCCCGTTTTCTCTTGCATATCAGTTCTGGTTATTGACTAACGTTTATCTATGATAATATATCCAGTGACAGCTAAACTACCTATTGGCTTAGTTGCAGTCTCTCATGAGTTACCAAGTTTCTGCACTGCTACTTTCTCTCAATTGCCTTCCTTCTAAGTTCAAAGCCTTCTGTTCTCCTGCTCATTGGCTGCAACTCTTATAGTCAAGCCCCTGACACACGAGTAATAAATGCTTTGTCTGATGATCACAATGGCACATTTAAGTAGCTTTAGAGGGCTCAGACAGCCTGATTAAAGGCCTTATTAATTGTGTCATAATTATTGCTGTAATGTACTCTGACTGCTGCATCAGTATTCCCATGTCAGTCGAGAAATACTGTTTTGCTTTATATTTACCTTTAATTTGTGCCTCCTTTCGGAGAGTTCGTTGTTTTGCATGCTGAAGTAAAACCACAGGGAATGTAGGAGTAGCAGTGTAGAAACTGATTAATTTAGTGGTAAGTCATACCTATTCACTGACATTCATTCTTGTTAGCAGGGGGTGTTGTATCATCTTTGTAGATATACTCTCAGTCGTGCTAAGTGTGGTAAGTATCCCATATGTGAATCTGATTGCCCACACAGTGTCTCTCTGTGCAGTGCACCAGCCACTACAAAGGGAGGACGCACCCCCAGAACTCACTGTCAGTCCCATAGCAGTGACGGCCAGACTCCTGTCACAGCTGCACTGCAGTTGCCTCCCTGTCACACTTCTCAGATTGATAATGCTCCCATCTCTCACATACTGTGAGTTATGTATCTACATATGTAGAACATCCACACTCACAGCAACATTTATTGGTGCAGTAAGCAAGTGTTACAGTAATAAAACAGTATTTTCCTTATTCTGTAATTTTTATACTTTTTCTTAAAGCAGACGTGAGAGTTTCCACGAAAATTATTTATTTTTTATAGTTTTTAGTATGTATGGTAGTGTACAGTTATGTGTTAAGTGTGACATTGTGTGCAGGTGCACATGAATGTTTTGACGACTGCATCTTTTAGTGGATGTTTGTGTGTGCATGTGGGGTGATTATCATCCACCTACACATGCGCAGTGCGTGTGAGGGGACTCGCAAAGAATGGACTTAGTGTCATTTCTACAGTTGTGATATTCCGAGTAACTGATTCTGATTTCATATGAAGCGACATATTATCTCTGTGAGGACAGTGTGTTATAAAATTTACAAATATTTGGACTGACATTTTCTCCTGCCACCAGAGGACATTATCTGTAAATGCCCAAGGATATAATTAGTTTCATGGGTTGCTACACATAGGACGACAGTGGCAACTGTTTTAAGTATATGTTCAGTGGAGGTCATCTGCTTGACGCTAGCACCCTGGCCCAGAGGAACTCACTTCCTGGAAGGAATAATGACCGAAAGTGGCAACTGCACTAGTTATGAAATGGAATGCAGGAAATTTAATGCTATCTGGTTGAAGACTTTGTCAAGGAGATACTGCTGATCTGTACTATATTGTTCAGTATCGTAGAACAGAGATTTTTAGATTTGTAATTTCTCAGTGGAGAGGTGCATGTTCAGAATTGCTCAGAGTTTCACATGTGTATGATGGTTTCTGTCATTTAGTTTGTGTGATTATAGTTAAGTCTAAGAATCTCAATGTTTTGTGCAGGGGCCTTTCTGAAGAAGAGAAGGGCAGGAGGCTGATCCAGGCAGCTGAGCAGGGTTCAGTGGAGAAGCTCCGACTGCTGCTCAAAGCGGGTGCAGATGTGGGGGCGGTGGAGGTGTGCAATAGGACAGCCCTCCACTGTGCACCACAAAGAGGGCACGTGGAAGTGGTGAGGTGCTTGGTCGACAATGGGGCAGAGGTGGATGCCAGGATCACGGTGGCGATGTACACGCCGCTGCACTTCGCTGCCACATTTGACCGCGCTGATATGGTGAGGCTGCTGGCGGCTTCCGGTGCTGACCTCAATGCCAGAGACCACCAGGGGATGACGCCTCTGCACTGGGCGGTAGACTATGGCCACGCGGAGGTGGTGGCTGCTCTTTTAGAGGCAGGAGCTTCACTGAGGCCAGGGATGAGAATGGGGACACCGCACTAGACTGTGCTACACGGGACAATCAACTGGAGCTCATACAGATACTACACTCCTGGATATTGAAATAAGAACACCGTGAATTCACTGTCCCAGGGAGGGGAAACTTTATTGACACATTCCTGGGGTCAGATACATCACATCATCACACTGACAGAACCACAGGCACATAGACACAGGCAACAGAGCATGCACAATGTCGGCATTAGTACAGTGTATATCCACCTTTCGCAGCAATGCAGGCTGCTATTCTCCCATGGAGACGATCGTAGAGATGCTGGATGTAGTCCTGTGGAACGGCTTGCCATGCCATTTCCACCTGGCGCCTCAGTTGGACCAGCGTTCGTGCTGGACGTGCAGACCGCGTGAGACGACGCTTCATCCAGTCCCAAACATGCTCAATGGGGGACAGATCCGGAGGTCTTGCTGGCCAGGGTAGTTGACTTACACCTTCGAGAGCACGTTGGGTGGCACGGGATACATGCGGACGTGCATTGTCCTGTTGGAACAGCAAGTTCCCTTGCCGGTCTAGGAATGGTAGAACGATGGGTTCGATGACGGTTTGGTGTACCGTGCACTATTCAGTGTCCCCTCGACGATCACCAGAGGTGTACGGCCAGTGTAGGAGATCGCTCCCCACACCATGATGCCGGGTGTTAGCCCTGTGTGTCTCGGTCGTATGCAGTCCTGATTGTGGCGCTCACCTGCACGGCGCCAAACACGCATACGACCATCATTGGCACCTAGGCAGAAGCGACTCTCATCGCTGAAGACGACACGTCTCCATTCGTCCCTCCATTCACGCCTGTCGCGACACCACTGGAGGCGGGTTGCACGATGTTGGGGCGTGAGCGGAAGACGGCCTAACGGTGTGCGGGACCGTAGCCCAGCTTCATGGAGACGGTTGCGAATGGTCCTCGCCGATTCCCCAGGAGCAACAGTGTCCCTAATTTGCTGGGAAGTGGCGGTGCGGTCCCCTACGGCACTGTGTAGGATCCTACAGTCTTGGCGTGCATCCGTGCGTCGCTGCGGTCCAGTCCCAGGTCGACGGGCACGTGCACCTTCCGCCGACCACTGGCGACAACATCGATGTACTGTGGAGACCTCACGCCCCACGTGTTGAGCAATTCGGCGGTACGTCCACCCGGCCTCCCGCATGCCCACTATACGCCCTCGTTCAAAGTCCGTCAACTGCACATACGGTTCACGTCCACGCTGTCGCGGCATGCTACCAGTGTTAAAGACTGCGATGGAGCTCCGTATGCCACGGCAAACTGGCTGACACTGACGGCGGCGGTGCACAAATGCTGCGCAGCTAGCGCCATTCGACGGCCAACACCGCGGTTCCTGGTGTGTCCACTGTGCCGTGCGTGTGATCATTGCTTGTACAGCCCTCTCGCAGTGTCCTGAGCAAGTATGGTGGGTCTGACACACCGGTGTCAATGTGTTCCTTTTTCCATTTCCAGGAGTGTATTACAAAGGTAGCAGTGCAACGAACATATGTGGCACAAAACAAACCTTGCTATACATCCTTCCGTTTTTTGATGACGAATTAAAAATATTAACGTGTCATCAGTGATTTGTACCTGTCATTATGTAGTAAATGTATATGCTCCATTCGGATCCCCCAATTGGAGTTTTGAGTCCTACCTTGGGCATGGATGTGTGCTTCATCTTTAGTGTAAGTTAGTTTATGTAAGATTAACTACTGTGTAAGTTTAAGGACCGATGACCTCAGCAGTGTGGTCCCATAAGACCGTAACACAAATTTCTAAATTTTTGCTAAATGCTCCAGTAGTACATCAACAAGTCTCACAATAAGAAGTATCTATTCACAAATTTGAGAAATCTTTGCCGGCCGGGGTGGCCAAGCGGTTGAAGGGGCTACAGTCTGGAACTGTGCGACCGCTAAGGTCGTAGGTTCGAATCCTGCCTCGGGCATGGATGTGTGTGATGTCCTTAGGTTAGTTAGGTTTAAGTAGTTCTAAGTTCTAGGGGTACTGACGGCCTCAGATGTTAAGTCCCATTCTGCTCAAAGCCATTTGAACCATTATTTGAGAGATCGTTCTGTGAGGAAACAGCCTGAAAAAATATTTCTCCAGCAACCTTCACAAATCTAAACTACAACTGATAAATACTTCCATCATTACGAATCAACAACGGTTCTCTGCATGAAAAATGCGTATGTTCTAGCTTATAAATTCTTCACACAAGTAATGTAAATGCAGCTGGGTGATGTGTTCAACGACTCTCAGCGTGTCGATAGCTTAATATGCAATCATTTTAAAGGCACAATCGGGGAAAATAGCATCGGTTGTTGATGTTGCCAAGGGACTGCGTTCATGTCACTTTTCTGAAGCAATCTTCTACATCATTTCTGAAAAGATCATGGTAGTAGCACACGTGGCGCTATCTTAAATTAGTGTATTTTGCATCATACACAGTTAATTTCCATATAACTCTGTGATGGGATTGCAGCTTCACTTCTGACCGTCGACTGATTTTATTTTCGTGACTGCAGTACTGATGATGCAACAGTTTGTGTGTTTAATTACAACGTGACACTGGTACCAATATTTACCCCAAACTGTGGCCCCATCACCTGTAACCATATTATCAGTTACTGTTTAATCAAAGATAATTGGGGAAGACCTCAAATCATTTTATTGACATACAGGTGTAACACTGCTTTTAGAAAAAATACTAACGTTAGTCAGGTGAAGTGAACGTTCACTCTCACAATAGAGGATGCTCAATAAAATTTTTCGACTTTTCAGGTTGCCACAACCCTCAGTGAATCAATTTTTGTCTCAGCCTGGTGACATGTCGGCACACGGTTCGCAGCTGTTGCCACAAGCCTGCTGCATGGTTGCTCTAGCCAGACCCGTGCAGCTGCTGACAGCGATGCCACAGGTGGCACTCTGGGAAACTGCGACTCAGACAAATCTGATCATTTAATAGGGGACTGTGATAACACTACAAAAGTAACCAACACTAAAAAAAAATTCTACGAATACAACGAGTAAGAAATGTATGTTTGGATGATCCAGTTCACACGTAATTAGGCTTGTCTTACACCCTTTTTTTCCAAGAACACTACAATACCTGAACTTATATTTTTCTTACTCACACTGAACTAAGAATTGATTTGGGTGCCATATCTTTAAAAATCTTGTAGCTTCAAGAAATGATAACATAATAATTCTCCCGGGAATTTTTGTCTTTTAAGAATTGGTTGAAATTTTTTTTAAAAAAATGTAAATATACTGAATCTTAAAGTCCCAAAACATTTTAGAACACGTTCTGAAGGCTCATATTTTAGATATGCAGTGTATTGTTGGTATATCACTAGGACAGCGCTGGATGCCTCTGACCTCAGATGTGTTGCGTGTCAAAGCCCCACAAACGAATTAGGTCATCAAATGTTTGATATAATTATTGAATGTCTATCTCTTACAGTATTACCTCCTCTGTGCCAACAAGACCAGAGTAAGAAAACTTCAGTCATGCGAAATCCAACTCACACGTTAAGGTTATCTTTAGCACAAGAAGGGGTGCACATTCCTGCAACTAAGACTTTTGATCACTTACCAGGGATATAAAATGTCTGTTAGACAGCAAAGTAAAATCGGTAAACGAACTGAAAAAGTTTCTTCTTGACAACTCCTTCTATTCCGCGTTAGTGTTTCTATCAGTGTAATGTGAAAAATGTTACTTGTGGGAATTATTAACTCCAATCGGTAAGTTGATAAAAACTTAAAAACGTGCAGTGTGTAGGCATGTTTACAAATTAATTTGTGATGTGAATGTAAAATGACTCGCTTCAGAGCATTAATTCATTCTTCTGACATGACTGCCGAAAGCAATGGATCAAGGCAGTTAAGTGAATACAGTATTCCTCCATTTCCAAAAATGATTTTAATCGTTGTTATAGCAACGTTTATTAATGAACGTATGATCGTATGAGATATACAATGAAATCTGTGGCTAGAGTAAGGTTTTCTTTGGGGTGAGGGGGGGGGGGGGGGGAGAGGAAACAGCTGCTTGTTTTGGATGGAGAGCCATCGGCAGGAAGTAACTTCTGGCGTGCCGCATGGAAGTGTGTCGGTATCCCTGCTGTCCACTTTGTTTGTTAATGACAGGGCAGATTATGTCAGTAACAACGACAGCGCTTTTTTAAATGACGCAGTTATCTGTGATGAAGTGCTGCCTGATCAAAACCTGCAGAGATATTCAGATCTCCATAAGGTTTAAAAACAGTGCAGAAATTGGCACTTTCTGAAAGTGTTAGTAAATATAATACTGTGCACTTTACAGAACGGTAAAATATAGAGTCCTGCGATTTATGTATCAGCGACTCTCAACCGTAATCAGTCGGCTCTAGAAATACCCAGGCTTTGTCGGGATACGGTATGGGAACTACCACTGAAGCTCGGTCGCAGCTGTTCAATGGCTGGATAACGGCAGTATACAGAGTGGACCTAATTCTTCGTACGTTTATCAACATTTACTTTACAAGAACCATGGAACTTACGGATCTGACGTTTGTGGGAAACGAAAGAATAAAACACCAAGTTTTTGTTACGATGTCAGTCAGTTTTAAGATTTGCATTATTTCTTGATCGAAGAGTGTCTAATAGAAATTCGATTTCACCCCATTCGTTTGGCGGCGTTCCTTGTGTCCGAATATTTCTTGTGTGTTACAAGCAACAGCATATGCTACCCTTCTTCTTAATCATTCCAAACGAGTTAGCTGGGTAGCGTAGACATTATTCCTTGCGTAGCCCCACAAGTGAAGTCTGCCCGTCTTGCAGACCAGACCGTGGGACCATCTCACCTGTCAAGAAATGTTCCATTAAGAAAATCTGGAAAAACACCTCTGGCTGCAGTCCCCCACTTGGGTTCTTCAAACTGTTTTCGCATGTACAGACAGATGTTTGCTGTTACTGATTTTTTCGACAAGAAAGATGCGACCAATGACTGACGTGATGTAAGGTAACGTGTGGACATTACGAAACCGAGATTCTCGCATTGTGCGTCTTAATTCAAAGTGTTATGTGGAAAGCTGCCTCATCTTGAAACGTCCCCTTAGAAAAATTATAAATGACTGCGCTTAAACTGACACACAATGTTTTTAGCCCAACGCAGTCTGACTTTCAAAAATCCCTACAAAAGAATGGCCTTGACTGACAATAACCTACACCTTTCATGAATCGCTTACCTCACAAAAATCTTCATTACTCGAACTACTGCAAAACAGCGAGCGCCAATACTGCCAGCTAGGTAAAAGATTCAAACTATTGAAGGAACTAACTACTGATAGGCATAGAAAATGAAAGATTTTGATAGAGAACAAACAATGTATTTACCTTAATAGTGTTCAAAACTCATAATATATGTATATATCAGTTCATGAAATCCAGTCTTACTAATTTACTGTCTCTGTCCAGATCATCCGCTCTCAAAACTCTGCCATCTCTTTCCCCACATCCACCACTGCTGGCGGCTCACCTCCAACTGCGCAACGCTACGCGCTTGTAACAGCCAACTGCCCAACGCTACAATAGCGAATCTTCCAACAATGCAAACCAGCCACAGAGTGCACACAGCACAGCGAGTGATTTTCATATAGAGCGCTACGTGGCGTTACCAACATAAAAACCTAAACAGCCTACTTACAACCTGAAAGACAAATTCGTTGAAGCTACTCAATGCTGGTTTCAATTCGTACTAAGATCTCAGTCGCAAAAACTGCTAGATAAGTTCCATCATATGCTTGTAATGCGTGTCTTACCTGGATCTTATACCACTGCAGGTGCGATCTGGTGCGTAAAATTCTTCATACTGTGGTCCGAGAAATCCCTAATTCACGAGATGCGTGTCAAGCTGATTCGGAACGGCACCTCCTGCATAGCTCCCACACTTTGTTCACTGACCGAAAGCCGCTCTGTTTGTGGAAGATGCAACCCACTCCCGGCATGTCTGAACTTCACGTACCGCGGAACAATATCTCTTCTGCCAGGTGCTTGCCTTCCGTGCTGCTTTCGTCACGTGATACCACACAACAAACAGCGCCTTGTCTTCGCTAGTCGCAATTTTACAACGACAGAAATGGTGGTGCTCTCTACTCAGCTTCTTCACGCAATGAAGATGTGCAAACAAAACTAGTGATTCATTCATTCAGCCGGCCGGTGCAGCAGTGCGGTTCTAGGCGCGTCAGTCTGGAATCACGTGACCTCTACGGTCGCAGGTTCGAATCCTGCCTCGGGTATGGACGTGTGTGATGTCCTTAGGTTAGTCAGCTTTAAGTAGTTCTAAGTTCTAGGGGACTGATGTCCCATAGTGCTTACAGCCATTAGAACTGACAGAAGGTAAGAATTTGTAGGACGAATGGCAGCGCTAGTGGCCACAGGTCTGTGTCATCCACGAAAGAGCGCCGCAGAAGTAGCGAAACACCTGATCTGGAAGATGCCCGAAGGTAGAACACTTCAAAGTTTACTTGAGGACTGCATCAGTGTACTGCACACCGTCGGCGTAAGGGACCATGGAGTGAGAATTACTGCAGGCACACAGAAGCAACTTCGCACTCATTCTTCCTTAGCTGCGTACGAGAGGTGAGTGGGAACAGAATGCGGAATCATGGAAAGCATCCTCTACCATGTACTACAATCGGTTACGAAGTGTAGCTGTTCTAGGAGAGATCTTCAGAAACGTTGATGAGTACTGTACAGTAAATGGTTGTGTCTAGGCCTTCACCTTATCAGTACTGATTCACTCGTTTGCGACCTGCGCCAGGAAAAAATATTGCCTGTGTTGCCTCTCATTATTCTCAAAGTCCCTGTGCAGGTAAACGAAACAGCTAGGGAAGCTATAGCAAATTTTATTTTCAGCGCCTGTTTTCTGAATTTACCCAACATGCTTTTGCACGAAGGTTGCCTTTCCTCGTAACCGTCTCATTTAACTCCTTGTTGATCTGAGTGACGCTTTTGTCTGCACAATACCGCCCCGTTAAAATCTTTGCAACATGCCCTAAAACTCGTTTAACTGCCTGATATTGCGAGAGGTAATAAAGACTGCAAACTCTGGGAGACAGGTTTCAGAAGTCTGTTCTGTGTGAATTACTGAACACATGAACCACAGTCTACACATTCATGGTGGTGTCTGTTTGTTCTATATCGTGTCTCCCTACCACTTTCGCGCAACGACGCTACATCTACATGACTACTCTGCAATTCACATTTAAGTGCTTGGCAGAGGGTTCATCGAATCACAATCATACTATCTCTCTACCATTCCACTCCCTAACAGCGCGCGGGAAAAACGAACACCTAAACCTTTCTGTTCGAGCTCTGATTTCTCGTATTTTATTTTGATGTAGGTTGGGCTCAACAAAATATTTTCGCATTCGGAAGAGAAAGTTGGTGACTGAAATTTCGTAAAAAGGTCTCGCCGCGACGAAAAACGTCTATGCTGTAATGACTTCCATCCCAACTCGTGTATCATATCTGCCACACTCTCTCCCCTATAACGCGATAATACAAAACGAGCTGCCCTTTTTTGCACCCTTTCGATGTCCTCCGTCAATCCCAGCTGGTAAGGATCCCACACCGCGCAGCAATATTCTAACAGAGGACGAACGAGTGAAGTGTAAGCTGTCTCTTTAGTGGACTTGTTGCATCTTCTAAGTGTCCTGCCAATGAAACGCAACCTTTGGCTCGCCTTCCCGACAATATTATCTATGTGGTCCTTCCAACTGAAGTTGTTCGTAATTTTAACACCCAGGTACTTAGTTGAATTGACAGCCTTGAGAATTGTACTATTTATCGAGTAATCGAATTCCAACGGATTTCTTTTGGAACTCATGTGGATCATCTCACACTTTTCGTTATTTAGCGTCAACTGCCACCTGACACACCATACAGCAATCCTTTCTAAATCGCTTTGCAGCTGATACTGGTCTTCGGATGACCTTACTAGACGGTAAATTACAGCATCATCTGCGAACAGTCTAAGAGAACTGCTCAGATTGTCACCCAGGTCATTTATATAGATCAGGAACAGCAGAGGTCCCAGGACGCTTCCCTGGGGAACACCTGATACCACTTCAGTTTTACTCGACGATTTGCCGTCTATTACTATGAACTGCGACCTTCCCGACAGGAAATCACGAATCCAGTCGCACAACTGAGACGATACCCCATAGGCCCGCGGCTTGATTAGAAGTCGCATGTGAGGAACGGTGTCAAAAGGAAATATGGAATCAACTTGAGATCCCCTGTCGATAGCGGCCATTACTTCATGCAAATAAAGAGCTAGCTGCGTTGCATAAGAGCTATGTTTTCTGAAGCCAAGCTGATTACGTGTCAATAGATCGTTCCCTTCGAGGTGATTCATAATGTTTGAATACAGTATATGCTCCAAAACCCTACTGCAAACCGACGTCAATGATATAGGTCTGTAGTTAAATGGATTACTCCTACTACCCTTCTTGAACACTGGTGCGACCTGCGCAATTTTCCAATCTGTAGGTACAGATCTATCGGTGAGCGAGCGGTTGTATATGAGTGCTAAGTAGGGAGCTATAGTATCAGCTATAGTATGACCGTGTTTTGTAGGGAATTGACTATTTTGAACCTGGGACCTGTTGCTGGTAAGGAGACGCCAGACCACACATCACATGTAGAATTCAGAAGAGTTCAGTGAGACTAGCGATGATATAACCAAATACTAGCTGGCCGCGGTGGTCTCGCGGTTCTAGGCGCGCAGTCCAGAACCGTGCGACTGCTACGGTTGCAGGTTCGAATCCTGCCTCGGGCATGGATGTGTGTGATGTCCTTAGGTTAGTTAGGTTTAAGTAGTTCTAAGTTCTAGGGGACTAATGACCACAGCAGTTGAGTCCCATAGTGCTCAGAGCCATTTGGACCATTTGGACCAAATACTAAATGATCTCAGCGTCAGCTCCACTGCACTCCCTGTAAAAGAATCTTAATACTAACTAAATATAGTGGAAAGGGTTCAAGGCTTTCCTATTTTTAGTTAGCTGGTAAAATAACGTCGAAAAAGCAGTTAAGTTTACCATTGGAAGTTTCATTCTACTCACAAAATATCGTTTATAAATTGCACTATTGATAAAAGGAAAAGTTTTAATACAGGATGGTAAAAACGAACTGCGTTCAACAAAAATGTGAACGAATATTCCCTGAATGGGTTTCCAAGTTCTACAATGGATCGAAGGATGACCTATGCCATATCACATCTATAATCTAGGTTTAAATTTAAGTTTCACAAAAGAGAAAACTATCAAAATGGTCTACAGTGACCCACAATTATCTTTAATTATCTAACTTGTCGTAAATTACAGTGAAGCCTTATGAGCTCAAAAATGCGGCATCGCGTGCGTTCATTACCTTGTCGGTGTTTCGGCAGCGTCAGGGCGGCGGTGGGCAGCACAGCTCCGCTCACATCGCCATCTCGGAAGCAACTCTCCTAACTTCTCCTTACTACAATTTACCGAAGTAGATTTAAAAAAGCTATCTGGCTGTGTTTTCATGTGACCAATCAGGGTCTCAATGTTAACCTTAAGCTCCGCCTAAATAGATTCTGTCTATCCAATGAGAAACGTTATACTTTTTGTGGTGGGGCAATGTTTTTAAAGTTTGCAACGTAACAGAGACGCCAAAAAGTCTCACGCTAAAACCTGCAGCTGGTGTGGTCCTTCTAGCGTTATCGTAAGATCTATACTGTTCTTCTGGAGGGCTCTGTCTTTTAACATGGGCTGGGGGGTGGTCCTTGACGTACCTGAGACACGAAAAAGTCTCACGCTAAAACGTGCGGGTGGTAGTCGTACATGTAGGTTGGCGGCGTGGGTGTCCAGTCCGTCCCTTATCGTAGGGCTTCTAGCTTAACACGGTTCTGCTCTCGGCTTCTGTTCTCGTTTCTCCCCTCGGAACTGCGTCGGTCTCTCGGTGGGAAGGTACGACATGCATTTAGGTACTCTTGTGTTAGTCTGTGGTATTCCATTTGCTCACTCGTTACTCGTTTTACTTTGATTAATTTAATGTCACCATTTATTCGGAGCTATGTGACATACTACTGGATTTGCTTATCATGTCAGGATTTTCATGGAAGGTGTTGGATTTGCCTGACACCTTACAACAGCTTCATAGAATGCTGGCAACAATTGTACGAACCCCATGCTGTAGTGATGTTGAAGAACTAGGTAACGCATTGAAATTTTCACTCTGCTGCGGAGTGAGCGCTGATATGAAACTTCCTTGCTGATTAAAACTGTCTGCCCGACCGAGACTCGAACTCGGGACCTTTGACTTTCGTGGGTTAGTGCTCTACCAACTGAGCTACCCACGCATGACTCACGCCTCGTCCTCACAGCTTTAATTCCGCCAGTACCTCGTCTCCTACCTTCGGAACTTCACAGAAGCTCCCCTGCGAACCTTGCAGAACTAGCACTCCTGGAAGAAAGGATATTGTGGAGACATGGCTTAGCCACAGCCTGGGGGATGTTTCCAGAATAAGATTTTAACTCTGCAGCGGAATGTGTGCTGATATGAATCTTGCTGGAAGATTAGAATTGCGTGCAGGACCGAGACTCGAACTCGGGACCTTTGACTTTCGCGAGCAAGTGCTCTACCATCTGAGCTACCCACGCATGACTCACGCCCCGTCCTCACAGCTCTACTTCTGCGAGTACCTCGTCTCCTACATTCCAAATTTCACAGAAGCTCTCCTGCAAACCTTGCAGAGCTAGCTAGCACTGTGGAAGAAGGGTCCCGAGTTCGAGTCTCGGTCTGGCACACAGTTTTAATCTGCCAGGAAGTTTTAGATAACGGATAGTCACACAATGTAGGCTTTCACGGCCGCTACTATAGTTACGTCCGGGCTAGTAGGGTGTGGCCGATGTATAAAACTCTCCCCCGGCGTTTCGTCTCCAACTGCGGGAGACGTCCTCCGACGCGGCGAAGTGCAAGGAGAACTCGAGGAAGCGCTCATTATATAGGCCGTGCAGACGGCGCCGCTGTCCATCACCAGGCGCTTGCTATCTGAGTGTCTCTGGTAACGCCAACATTCTCGATTGAAAGTTCAAAAATGGTTCAAATGGCTCTGAGCACTATGGGACTTAGCATCTGTGGTCATCAGTCCCCTAGAACTTAGAACTACATAAACCTAACTAACCTAAGGACATCACATACATCCATGCCCGAGGCAGGTTCGAACCTGCGACCGTAGCGGTCACGCGGTTCCAGACTGAAGCGCCTAGAACCGCACGGCCACATCGGCCGGCCTCGAGTCAAAGTAATCGATCGACATGCTTCCGGTGCAAAGCTGACATCAAAATTTTATCCGGTATAACACCTTCCTCTTTCCTGTCGAAATTATTACGTTGTTTATCAATCTCGATAGCCTCTCTTTGTATGCGCACATAGGAATGCGAAGCCACGTAGAGTGGCCGCAGGGTTCGAGGCGCCATGACACGGATTGCGCGGCCACTCCCGCCGGAGGTTCCAAACCTACCTTGGGCACTGATGTGTGAGTGTGTGTGTGTGTGTGTGTGCGGGCGCGTCTGTGTGTGTCTGTGTTGTTCTTATGGCCTCAGCAGTTTGATCCCTTAGGAATTTAGGAAAGAAATGCGAGGTTTTAGGTATGACGCGTTTCTGGTAAACATGTTCTGCTACTGCCATCCGGCAATACCTCTTATGTTCAATAAGATGGGTGTCGACACTTGTCTTTGTGGTACCAATATAAACCTGTCCACAACTACAAGGAATTTTACACTACTGACCATTAAAATTGCTGCACCAAGAAGAAATGCAGATGATAAACGGGTATTCATTGGACAAATATATTATACTAGAACTGACATGTGATTATTTTCACGCAATTTGGGTGAATAAATCCTGAGAAATCAGTACCCAGAGCAACCACATCTGGCCGTAATAACGGCCTTGATACGCCTGGGCATTGAGTCAAACAGAGCTTGGATGGCGTGTACAGGTACAGCTGCCCATGCAGCTTCAACAAAACCGTGTCCTCCAGGAAGTCACGGATAAAGCTATGGAGTACCTACCACACATAACGAATGCCATACTGAAACACCAACACTTCCCCGCCTTTTGGAAGATGAAACTGAATATGTCGGCAGTTGGTGTGCTGTAACTCTAACTAGCTGATTGAAGAAAGCACTCTGGAAAATTGCTGTGTGAAATTTTCACACAAAATACAGGGTGACTCAAAAAGAATACCACAACTTTAGGAATTTAAAAGTCTGCAACGACAAAAGGCAGAGCTAAGCTCTATCTGTCGGCGAATTAAGGGAGCTATAAAGTTTCATTTAGTTGTACATTTGTTCGCTTGAGGCGCTGTTGACTAGGCGCCAGCGTCAGTTGATGCTAAGATGGCGACCGCTCAACAGAAAGCTTTTTGTGTTATTGAGTACGGCAGAAGTGAATCGACGACAGTTGTTCAGCGTGCATTTCGAACGAAGTATGGTGTTAAACCTGCTGATAGGTGGTGTATTAAACGTTGGTATAAACAGTTTACAGAGAATGGGTGTTTAGTGATGAAGCAACTTTCCACACAAACGGGAAAGTCAACCGTCACAATGTCTGTATATGGGGCACTGAGAATCCGCGGGAAACAACACAGTATGAACGTGACTCGCCTAAGGTGAACGTTTTCTGTGCCATTTCAGCCAATAAAGTTTTTGGTCCCTTTTTCTTCGAAGGTGCTACTGTAACTGGACTACAGTATCTGGAGATGTTAGAGAATTGGCTGTTCCCTCAGCTCGAACAAGAAGCACAACAATTCATATTTCAGCAGGATGGAGCGCCACCACATTGGCACTTATCTGTCTGTAACTACCTGAACGTCAACTACCCGAGGCGATGGATCGGCTGCCAGGCAGCCCGTGACAGAGCACTTCATCACTGGCCTCCAAGAAGCCCTGATCTTACCCCCTGCGATTTTTTCTTATGGGGGTATGCTAAGGATATGGCCACCTCTCCCAGCCACCATTGATGATTTGAAACGAGAAATAACAGCAGCTATCCAAACTGTTACGCCTGATATGCTAGAGAGAGTGTGGAACGAGTTGGAGTATCGGGTTGATATTGCTCCAGTGTCTGGAGAGGGCTATATTGAACATCTCTGAACTTGTTTTTGAGTGAAAAAAAAACCTTTTTAAATACTCTTTGTAATGATGTATAACAGAAGGTTATATTATGTTTCTTTCATTAAATACACATTTTTAAAGTTGTGGCATTCTTTTTGAATCACCCTGTATAACAATCACTGCCACCAACTCCGTACTAAACAACAAGTACACGTCCATAACACACAGTTTTAGATACGAATGGTAACGTTTATTTACCTTAGTCAGACTGTATCTTCACTGCCAGCCAGTGTCGATATCGAACCAATGATCTATTGGTTGTAAACCACAGCTGCAGTCAGTCTTTTCAGTGTAGTTGACAACTCTCTGATGACACATCGTTGTCTACACACTCACACATACTTCCGATTAATTACTCATGTACAGTCTCCACTGATTCTGACTGCGTAGCTGATGTCTACCATTAACGAAAATAACTTCAAATGGCGATGAGTCTTCTAAAATATTTACATTAGCGTAAGGTCTACATTCACAGCTACACGCTGTTCTTACAAGAATCCTACAAAGAGTATGACTAGATCAGTTCTCTGAGACCTATACAATGTCGTACCAGTGCACTGATAAGCTATTACTTATTAAGTTCGTGCACCATTTGTCGCGAGCAAACCGGGACGTTTCTCTAAAATTAGCTAAAGACAGCCATAATTTGTGAATAAAAAAACCGACACTTTTTCTTAACGTTAAAAAAGTGAAGTATTTGTTTAAATTACTGCTGTATCCAATTCATTTAGTACAATAAAAAAATAAATGAACACCTTATACTGTAATTAATTTAATAAAACCCAAGGGGGGAGGATTCAAATGGCAATAACATTTTACATTAATAGCACTTGTAACACAATATTTTTTTTTAAATTTCCAAACATTAATACGAGGTACAAAATTGTTTACTGCAACACTGTATGTTGAAGAGCAAAGGTCACATAATTTGTTGTCCTACGCCTCATATTTATCTGAATTCTGAGCTTCGGGGAGAAGATCTTTCCGCTGTATGATGTATTAATGAAATTAGAGCAACTCATTTGATAATGAAAAACATATTTAAATATTGCTTCGACCATTGGTGCTTGTAATCCATTTTCGTTGCTCAGTCCACTACACACACATGTAAGAAAATACTGGTTGCAGGTTACCATTATGCCCTGGAATACTGAAGACGCATTCACACAGATTCAGCACCTGAGACTAATGTTCTTCGCATCCAATCTGTCGGAAGAAGTAGGTCTATTTCTTCTGGCACGATTTACTACCCCAGTTACCGCTATTTTTATTGATTTCTGATTCAGTGCACTGCTTGAGTGAAGAAAATTGGTCGAACAATAAACTTTCATTTACTGACTATCCTCTTCCCTGTACAAATGTTACTGTGCTTGTCACATTGCTCCACTCAGGTTCTGTGTCCACCAACATGTATTTATTGATCATTTTTCTAAATAAGTTATACACGTTTCATAAAGCTCTTCTACATCAAAATGAGATTTTTGAATTTCACTAGTTAATGCGTCCTTGAAGTTCTTCAAGAGAGATGTCACTTTGAGTGGAATAACACTTTCTTCTGTAATTTTGAAACTTCCTGGCAGATTAAAACAGTGTGCCCGACCGAGACTCGAACTCGGGACCTTTGCCTTTCGCGGGCAAGTGCTCTACCATCTGAGCTACTGAAGCACGACTCACGCCCGGTACTTCTGTAATTTTGCTAGTATTTTCCAAATTCGCAGCCACTTCTATAACACTGCTGTCTGCTTTCTCAAGTTTATAAGTATTTGTCTTGAAAGACGAGCAACTTACTATGCAGGAATCACGGACATGGTTCCGTTAACGGATTCTGGGAGACGGTTGTCAGAAATTTAGGTGCCTTTTCTTCTAAGAGGAAGAACATTTTAAGAGCATCATAGAATTTCATTGCTCTCTCTACAGCAACAAAAAAAGATAACCACCTTGTTTTTGTATGTGACAAAAACGCAATCTATGCAACTCACAAAACTCCTTTAGACACTCCGTTCGCACTCTGTATGTGGAGAAGTAATTGAAATCACGTCAGCCACTGTCTTGGCTGCAGTGTGCAGTATGCGAACAGGGCACCCAATTCCTGAAAGATTTTCGTCTACTTCACTTATCAGTCTAGCAAATGCATTGTTTGTACCTGCTCCTCGCACTCCTCCACGCATTGTCACCGCGAAATGCAATACACTCTCTCTTATCAATTTTATTTTCTTTTAATTCAGTTAGGCAGTACATAGTTATTGTAGAGGCTGTTTCATTTGGCAGCGTAACAAATTCAAGCAATTTTCCTTGAATGCCATTCTGAGATGGAAAATATTGAACTATTAATGGAAATATTTTTACGGTCTTGTGATTACTCGCATCTGTAGCTATTGAACTACAGCGGACCACTGAAATATCGTCGCATATTTGTTTGACAGTGTCAGGAGCCATAACTGCTCTCAAAAGTTATGTTGTTTTGGTTCTGCCCGACATCACACTCCTCGGTGTGACAGGGTCGTTAAAAATATTGCAACTTAGCCTAGAAGTACAGTCTACACATTTGAAACACATATGATGTGTAACGGTATGATAACACATTGTTAATTGCGCTGCTGCTACTCACTGGCTCTGTTTTGACGATTTTCAAATAAAAACAGTTGTCTCTTTCTAAATACTAGCGGAGGACATGTTTGATTTATGCTTTTGGCTCCCTAAATGGTCTGTAATATCCACCCTTCCTCCATGTGGAATGGAAAAATACGACTTAAATATTCCACATTCCACTTCATAGTCATGTCTTTCTCGTTTGACGAAAAGATCATCCCTCTGTACATTTGTGTTGATAGGAAAACTTTCGGAGCTCACTTCACACACACAAAAATATGAACTTAGCCTCGGACAGAGAACCACGTACCTGTAACGCCTCAACTGAACAGAATCGCAAGACAAGCGTTAATAACAGAAGGAAGCGTTACGCGCAATAAACGCCCTTGATAGACCCTGGCAGGTGCAACAATGAAACAAAAATCATTATTTTGCCTAACAGTGATAATAAATGAAAAGCATCAGTTTGCTTTTGTTCTAAAATATTACTTTTATTGCTAACCGGTTTTCGGCTTACAAGGCCATCTTCAGCAGTCATTTACTGAGTATTGTCACCTAAGAAGTTAAATGTTAGCAGACAACATTGGAAGAGAAGTAACACATCTAAACTGAAGTAGAAACATACAGTAAGTGACATCTTTGCAATGAAATAGTAAGAACTGAACAGTACATATGTAACCGTAGGCTTCCGCGGCCGGTGTCAATGTCAATAAAATTCTTCTGGGTTAGAGACCGCATTGTCATTTATAAAATTCCAACGTTTCGGCGTCTGTTGCAAGACGCCTTCTTCAGGGAGTGTTGCTAACTGCTGAATGAGCGCAAGTGTGGGTACATATATACTATGGAAGAGTGTTGTGATTGGATGTGAGGATGAGGAGGAAGGGTACTAGGAGTTCATTTTATTGGCGTTTGCATTGCGTCTTGTTATTGGCGGAAATAGGCGTTTTCCATTGGAGTTTCCTTTTACTGCCTGCCATTGGTGGAAATCGGCGAATAGGAGACTTAGCGGCGACTGTAGCATAGCGTTGTTTACTAACTGCCTAGTATCGACTAGGCCGCGTCAGCGCTCTGTGTACCATCCACCGCTGTGGCCTACCGCACGCCTGTTGCTTTGCGCGAGCTGTCCTTCCGCAAAGCTGTCACAGCAGGCAGCCAAGACGCTGGAAGTCTGTACCCGTCTTCTCTGTTCATATTATCGGGTCGCTTGGCTATTTCTATAGCCTCTCTAATCTTCCTCCTCAAACTAAACGGCTGTTTCGCCAGTACTCGGACCTCTCGAAATTCGATGTTCATCCTGCACTGCTCATGATGTTCTGACACCGCTGATTTGCTATATTGTTTGAGGCGGATATATCTCTCATGTTCAGTTAGCCTCGTGCTTCTTGGACGCCCAGTCTCACCTACATACACCAGTCCACATTCACACTCGATTTCATAAACTCCGGCGGCATGAAGCTTGTCAATTGTATCTTTTGTCGAGCCCAGAATGTCTTTTATTTTGTTGTTGCTACGAAAAATCGGCTTAATACCTGCCCGATGGAGAATTTTGCCCAGACGTTCAGTAACTCCTTGTACATACGGTAGCATGGCGCTGTTCTGTGCTTCGTTCTGTATTTCCCTGTTGCCCTCCTCCTTCGGCGCCATGGTTTTGCGTATCAGCCTCATGTCGTAGCCATTAGCTCCAAAAATGGTCCTGAGGTTCTGCAGTTCAGCTTGCAGGTTGTATTCATCGCTGATCCTGTAGGCTCTCTTAGTTAAAGTTCGCAGGGCCGAATTCTTTTGCATAGGATGGTGGTGGGAGGATGCATGCAGGTACCTGTCCGTGTTGGTGGGCTTCCTGTAAACTCTGTGTCCAAGCTTCCCGTCTGGCTTACGATAAACTTCTACGTCGAGAAAAGGCAATACCCCGTTCTTTTCAATCTCCATGGTAAAATGAATTTTGCTGTGCTGGTGGTTAAGATGTTCGTGGAAGTTCTGAAGCTCTTCTTCTCCGTGTGGCCAGATAACAAAGGTGTCATCCACGTATCGTAGCCAGCATTCCGGGCGTAATGGCGCGGACAGGAGTGCTGTTTCTTCGAATGCTTGCATAAAAATGTCTGCTGCAGCTGGCGAAAGAGGGGAACCCACAGCAACACCGTCCGTCTGCTCGTAAAAATCCCCTTTCCACCTAAAATAGGTGGTCGTCAAACAGTGGCGCACTTGCTCGCTGATGTCAGGTGCCATGCATTCCTCTAAGATGTTCATGGTGTCCGTCACGGGTACATTCGTGAACAAAGATTTCACGTCAAAACTGACCATCAAATCCGTATCAGAGACCCGCTCCTCTTTCAAAAGTGCTATAAAATGGGTGGAGTCCTTGACGTATGCATCTGTATGTCTCACTAAACGTCTAAGCTTCGGAGCCAATTCTTTCGCTAATTTGTAGGTCGGCGAGTTGATACTACTCACTATCGGCCGTAAAGGGAAGGCTTCTTTGTGGATCTTTGGTACCCCATATATTCTTGGTGCCTGTGGCACCTGTGGAATGAGTCTACGGGTCGTGTCAAAATTCATCCTGGTTTGCTTCAGCAGCGCTTGCGTCGATTTCACTATCTTGACCTTCGGATCCCCCTTAAGTTTATGGTAAATGGGTTCCTTCAAAAGATCCTCCATCCGCTTATCGTAATCTACTATGTCCAACACTACGGTGGCATTTCCCTTGTCCGCCTGTATTATCACAATCTGAGAGTTGTTCTTCAGTTCCTTGATGGCCTGACGTTCCTCTTTACTGATGTTTTGCTTCGGAGGCTTTGCGTGAGCCAAGACTCGTACTATTTCTTGTCGGATCTTGTCTGCTTCTGGTTGTGGTAGATGGCGTACCGAGGCCTCCACTGATTCGATAATGTCTTCTTTCGGTACTAGTTTTGGTGCGATTGCATAGTTCATCCCTTTCGCCAAAACTTTTGTGGCTCCATCGCTCAAGGTGTGGCTGGAGAGGTTCACCACTGTTCGTCGCGTATCCAAAACTGGTCCTTCATCTCTTGTTTTCCGTTGCAATTTGTCGAACTTCGTCACCTGGTGACTGGTGGTACATTCACTTGATCTGGCAGCTTGCTGGAAGGTTAACCTGTCGACCTTGTGCCAGTCATCCTCATCCAGTTTCACACTCAGAAAGAGGTGCAGTTCACACAGTTTTATGTTGTTCACGTCGAGACTACCACGAATGTGACGGATCCTTTCCCGCAATAAAGCTTTGCTGGCCTGTGCACAGATATTCCTGGCCTTGTACGATTTTATGTGGGACGTCAGCCGTAAAAATGTTGGATTTTTACGAGCAGACGGACGGTGTTGCTATGGGTTCCCCTCTTTCGCCAGCTGCAGCAGACATTTTTATGCAAGCATTCGAAGAAACAGCACTCCTGTCCGCGCCATTACGCACGGAATGCTGGCTACGATACGTGGATGACACCTTTGTTATCTGGCCACACGGAGAAGAAGAGCTTCAGAACTTCCACAAACATCTTAACCAGCAGCGCAGCAAAATTCATTTTACCATGGAGATTGAAAAGAACGGGGTATTGCCCTTTCTCGACGTAGAAGTTTATCGTAAGCCAGACGGGAAGCTTGGACACAGAGTTTACAGGAAGCCCACCAACACGGACAGGTACCTGCATGCATCCTCCCACCACCATCCTATGCAAAAGAATTCGGCCCTGCGAACTTTAACTAAGAGAGCCTACAGGATCAGCGATGAATACAACCTGCAAGCTGAACTGCAGAACCTCAGGACCATTTTTGGAGCTAATGGCTACGACATGAGGCTGATACGCAAAACCATGGCGCCGAAGGAGGAGGGCAACAGGGAAATACAGAACGAAGCACAGAACACCGCCGTGCTACCGTATGTACAAGGGGTTACTGAACGTCTGGGCAAAATTCTCCGTCGGGCAGGTATTAAGCCGATTTTTCGTAGCAACAACAAAATAAGAGACATTCTGGGCTCGACAAAAGATACAATTGACAAGCTTCATGCCGCCGGAGTTTATGAAATCGAGTGTGAATGTGGACTGGTGTATGTAGGTGAGACTGGGCGTCCAAGAAGGACGAGGCTAACTGAACATGAGAGATATATCCGCCTCAAACAATATAGCAAATCAGCGGTGTCAGAACATCATGAGCAGTGCAGGATGAACATCGAATTTCGAGAGGTCCGAGTACTGGCGAAACAGCCGTTTAGTTTGAGGAGGAAGATTAGAGAGGCTATAGAAATAGCCAATCGACCCGATAATATGAACAGAGAAGACGGGTACAGACTTCCAGCGTCTTGGCTGCCTGCTGTGACAGCTTTGCGGAAGGACAGCTCGCGCAAAGCAACAGGCGTGCGGTAGGCCACAGCGGAGGATGGTACACAGAGCGCTGACGCGGCCTATTCGATACCAGGCAGTTAGTAAACAACGCTACGCTGCAGTCGCCGCTAAGTCTCCTATTCGCCGATTTCCACCAATGGCAGGCAGTAAAGGAAACTCCAATGGAAAACGCCTATTTCCGCCAATAACAAGACGCAATGCAAACGCCAATAAAATGAACTCCTAGTACCCTTTCTCCTCATCCTCACATCCAATCACAACACTCTTCCATAGTATATATGTACCCACACTTGCGCTCATTCAGCAGTTAGCAACACTCCCTGAAGAAGGCGTCTTGCAACAGACGCCGAAACGTTGGAATTTTATAAATGACAAGGCGGTCTCTAACCCAAAAGAATTTTATTGAGATGAGCAGTACATAAATAACAATGGAGTTGACGGGAAAACCTTTAGCACAAAATAGGAATAGCATGCCTACATAACAGTTTCTATTAATAAACAAAACTAATAAAATAAGATAAAATTATTACTAGACAAAGCTGCATCAATAGGTATGAAACATGGAGAGTGATACACAACCAACTAAAAAAGACGAGACAGTTGTCAATGTAAATACAGAATACATAAGGAACTTAAGCAAAATCAATAAGATAAACAGAAATTAATAAATGCGGGAAAATCGAGGTGTTTGAGGGAACCTACAGTGAGTGTTGTGGTACTGCATTTTAACATTAACATTATAATCAAAGCAGTGACTATGTACCAGTTTTCATTAAATAAATGAGCAAGGTAAAATATGAACAGTATTTGATGAGACAACTACAAGGGGAGTTAAACATGGACAGTAATACTAGTACAAGTTAAAAGGAAACCCTTAACTATTGAAATTACAGCCTATGTGGAATACAAAGACAACTGCAACAAATAAAACAACTTAATGAATACAGGAAAATGGGAATATGTAGGAAGAGAGAGTGTGGGAAGTAAGGAACAACAAAGATGATTATATGAAGTTTAGGAGAGGGGAAGTGTTGAGTTGTGTCTGGTCAGCAGTCGCAGTTAAAATACTAGCCGACGCTTGCCATTTGGGAAGAAATAGATGGTATGACAGCATTTCTTTAGCATCACAAAACCGGGGCTAAACTGGCGTCCCAAAAGCAATATACAGGACGCTCATTTTTTAAATCCGAAACCGGGACTGTCCCGAAAAACCGGGACGTCTGGCAAACGTCTTCCTTATCAAAGATTGAAGACTGACAGTATTAATGTTAATTAAACTTAAATTTGTGTAAGCAACGATTATAGCTTTCGGAATGAACTTCCACTCTGCAGTGGAATTTGAGCTGAGCTAACACGCTCAACGTTGATCACTCTGAAGCGAAAACGTAGGCGCCAATTTTCTGCATTATCGATCTGTCTTGCATGTTAAGCCCTTAATCAAATCATCATTGTAATCATATTTCTCATCAGTTTATTGGTGTGTAATTTCTGTGCATTAGGCAACAGAACAATCGAAATCACGCGCAGTTCATCAAGAGCTGCGGAAACAGCTGTGTGCCGTTACAAGTGAGAGCGCGACGAGATTGTTGCGCCAGCCGCTCTCGAACATTCTTAACATTTTAAAGATCTGAATAAAAATTCAGGACGAGGACGAGAATGTACACCTTCTTTTTCGGGACCAACTGACTAACGTCGTTCTGCCAGACAAGGTGGCGACGTCTGCGATGCTGCTTCTAAGCTTATTTCACATGTTCTCATTTGTTGCCGTGAAAATTAAATCACAAAGGGAGGGAGACTGTTCATCTTTCCCTGAGTGAACGTGATGTATAGCTCCTGTGTTAACTGGCACAGCATGAGACGCTCTGGCCGTGGTGGGGGCAAAAAATAACGTAACTGATAGAAATAACCGGTTACTGAGAAGTAACGGTTACTGCGATAACCGTTCCTGTGATTCTGGCAGTTATTTCAATAACTGTCTAGTGTCAACAGTGCCTCGCGCCATCTGTTGACCGAAGATCGTACTGCGCATTTGGGAGGCATTCTATAGGCCATTGGAATAACTGTGAGACTGCGCGCCATCTGTTGATAAGAACTGTGTACTATTTCGTGGGTCTTCCTTACTTCTAGCACAAACAATTGAGGCTGATAGGAGCTGCAGTACAGGCATTAACAAGTACAGTCGATCCCTTGAGCCACCGCCTTATGTGTTAATTTAGCTTGGACGGGTAGTACAAGGCGAGTTACCATAAGGAATTCGAGCGACTATGGAAATAACTGTCGGAGATCGGTATTCTCCTCTGGCACTTATCGTTATTGGCTCACCGTTCTCGTTGTCTAGCAGTTATCGGACTACCACTACAGGTAACCTGGAAGTTGGTAATGGAATAACTGTGTTGTCTGTGTTCCTGACACAGTGACTCCAGTCTTAGACCCCAGTGATGTTTCCAGAAAGGATAGTAACTGGAGCGAACAAATATTTTCATACTTCTTCGGAAATAGCCGCTGGCCAACGCGAGTGATGTCAGACAGTATAACATAATATAGTTGAATATAATAATTATTATACTCATCATTTTTCAGGAGACTGTCAAAATATCTGATAATATTACAGTAACTGCTAATATTTACGGAATTGATACACTTCGAGAACAAGACACAGTATGCACTTTTAATAAATTTATCATTACACGGAATACCTGATCATGACTGTTGCGACCAAGTGCTGTCAAAACTGAAATATAGCAGAATTTTTACCTAAGCTGGTCTATTAGTCTCTGTTAAGATGTTCATCTAAAGAGAAGAAGGGGGGGGGGGGTCAATGGAAGCGTCTGATTCCACCCGTCTGCTTTTACGTAAAGATGTGGTGTGTGAGTGTCATTGAGGCACGGTGTTTATGAGTTGTTTTTTGTGTGTGTGAGTGTGGGGGGTGGGGGGGGGGGGTCTGGCTGATCTAGTTTGCAGTGCCGGAATTTGTTGGTGGTAATTAATTTTTTTTTTCTAGTTGTGATGTTTTGTGTATTAATGGAGTTATGGAGTATTGAATGTGTTTAAATTTATGTGGGGATGTTTGATTTGTGGGTTTTTGGGGTTGTGGTTTTGGTTTCATTTTTCGCAGTTGTAGGTGTTGGCTTTTTCCCATCAGTAGTTGTGGTGGCAATGGAAGAGGATGTAGATGAAGATGAAATGGGAGATACGATACTGCGTGAAGAATTTGACATAACATTGAAAGACATGAGTCGAAACAAGGCCCCCGGAGTTGACAACATTCCATTGCGACTACTGACGGCCTTGGGAGAGCCAGTCCTGACAGAATTCTACCATCTGGTGAGCAAGATGTATGAAACAGGTGAAATACCCTCAGACTTCAAGAAAAATATAATAATTCCAATCCCAAAGAAAGAAGGTGTTGACAGATGTGAAAATTACTGAACACTCAGTTTAATAAGACACAGCTGCAAAATACTAACACAAATTCTTTACAGACGAATGGAAAAACTAGTAGAAGCCGACCTCGGGGAAGACCAGTTTGGGTTCCGTAAAAATATTGGAACACGTGAGGCAATACTGACCCTACGACTTATCTTAGAAGAAAGGTTAAGGAAAGGCAAACCTACATTTCTAGCATTTGTAGACTTAGAGAAAGCTTTTGACAATGTTGACTGGAATACTCTCTTTCAAATTCTAAAGGTAACAGGGGCAAAATACAGGGAGCGAAAGGCTATTTACAGTTTGTACAGAAACGAGATGGCAGTTATAAGAGTCGAGGGGCGTGAAAGGCAGTGGTTGGCAAGGGAGTGAGACAGGGTTGTTGCCTATCCCCGATGTTATTCAATCTGTATACTGGACAAGCAGTAAAGGAAACAAAAGAAAATTTGGAGTAGGTATTAAAGTCCATGGAGAAGAAATAAAAACTTTGCTGACATTGATGACATTGTAATTCTGTCAGAGACAGCAAAGGACTTGGAAGAGCAGTTGAATGGAATGGACAGTGCCTTGAAAGGAGGATATAAGATGAACATCAACTAAAGCAAAACGAGGATAGTGGAATGTAGTCAAATTAAGTCGGGTGATGCTGAGGGAATTACATTAGGAAATTAGACAATTAAAGTACTAAAGGAGTTTTGCTATTTGGGGAGCAAAATAACTGATGATGGTCGAAGTAGAGAGGATATAAAATGTAGACTGGCAATGGCAAGGAAAGCGTTTCTGAAGAAGAGAAATTTGTTAACATTGAGTATTGATTTAAGTGTGAGGAAGTCATTTCTGAAAGTATTTGTATGGAGTGTAGCCATGTATGGAAGTGAAACATGGACGATAAATAGTTTGGACGAGAAGAGAATAGAAGCTTTCGAAATGCAGTGCTACAGAAGAATGCTGAAGATCAGATGGGTAGATCACATAACTAATGATGAAGTATTGAATAGGATTGAATAGGATTGGGGAGAAGAGAAGTTTATGGCACTACTTGACCAGAAGAAGGGATTAGTTGGTAGGACATGTTCTGAGGCATCAAGGGATCACAAATTTAGCATTGGAGGGCAGCGTGGAGAGTAAAAATCGTAGAGTGAGACCAAGAGATGAATACACTAAGCAGATTCAGAAGGATGTAGGCTGTAGTAGGTACTGGGAGATGAAGAAGTTTGCACAGGATAGAGTAGCATGGAGAGCTGCATCACACCAGTCTCAGGACTGAAGACCAAAACAACAACAGTTGTGGTGGACCTATATAGGTCACCAGAAATCGATTCCCATTTTCATAGTTGTAGGTGTTGCTGTTTTGGTATCGTCATCTGAGGTTGACCTATGTAGGTCAAAGGAAATGTCTGATTCCAATTTTCGTACTTTTAGTTGTGGGTACTGGTGTTTTGGTATATGGTTGACCTATATTGTTCAAGGCAAGTGTCCGATTCCCGCAGATTTTGTTGGTGTAGTGGAAAGCTTTCCTATATTTATGTCTCCTACATCTGACATCATTCACACTGTAAATACAGACTTGTTTAGGCGCTTCATCAGTTCTGTGGTACGCCCTTCCCGACTGAATTTATTATCGAGTTGTAGTCCCAGAAATGTAACACTGTCAACCTTTTCGATCTGCATGTCTTCATATGTTATAAACATGCTGTAGCAGGAGAAATCGAGCAAATTTCCAAATATCACATAAAACTTGGATTAGCGTACCCATACTTTCCCCAAAATGACTATCTTGTACAGGACAGGAGTAAACGAATCTGTCACATTACGTATATTTTCTGTTGTATTACTAGGCTGTACACTGATTCTATTAAGTGAGCAGCACAGGAAATTAAGCTTCGAATTTAACCTACAGTATTCAGTTTACATATTACTTCATACTTAAAAACGCACATTGTTAACATTTTACTTAAACAGTGCTGTTGCGAATTTCCGCGTACTTTCTGTTGCAAGCTGCGAAGATAATATTTCTAATAGCGGCCGACAACCTACATACATATGGTATGAAATGCTAATAATCGTTCTAACATCAACTAAAATGTAGCCGGTGTTAATTAGGTAAGGTTATGACATGATTCATACGACATTCCGACCATTTCAGACTACTCACAGTTATACTGATAACTTAACTGATGGATTCCAACTATGCCATTATTTAACTGTAGCCCCGTCGGTGTATTCAGTATTTGCTAGCGAAAAATAACTTGACAGTTAATGATAACCATTAAAAGTAATGGTTATCAAAGAATAACTGGTAGTGTGATAACGGTTACTCCAGAATAACCGTTTGGCCCACCTCTACAGTATTCGCTAGCGAAAAATAGCTTGACAGTTATTAATAACGGTTATCAAAGAGTAACTGGAACTGTGATAGCGGTTACTCCAGAATAACCGTTTGGCCCACCTCTACAGTATGCGCTAGTGAAAAATAACTAGACAGTTATTAATAACCATTAAAAATAACGGTTACCAAAGAATAACTGGGACTATGATAACGGTTACTCCAGAATAGCCGTTTGGCCCACCTCTACAATATTCGCTAGCGAAAAATAACTTGACATTTATTAATAATCGTTAAAAATAACGGTTACCAAAGAATAACTGGAACTGTGATAACGGTTACTCCAGAATTACCGTTTGGCCCACCTCTACAGTATTCGCTAGCGAAAAATAACTTGACAGTTATTAATAACCGTAAAAATAACGGGTATCAGAGAATGGAACTGTGATAATGGTTACTCCAGAATAACCGTTTGGCCCACCTCTACAGTATTCGCTAGCGAAAAATAACTTGACAGTCATTAATAACAGTTAAAAATAACGGTTACCAAAGAATAACTGGAACTGTGATAACGGTTACTCCAGGATAACCGTTTGGCCCACCTCTACAGTATTCGCTAGCGAAAAATAACTTGACAGTTATTAATAACCGTAAAAATAACGGGTATCAGAGAATGGAACTGTGATAATAGTTACTCCAGAATAACCGTTTGGCCCACCTCTACAGTATTCGCTAGCGAAAAATAACTTGACAGTCATTAATAACCGGTAAAAATAACGGTTACCAAAGAATAACAGCAACTGTGATAACGGTTACTCCAGAATAACCGTCTGGCCCACCTCTACAGTATTCACTAGCGAAAAATAACTTGACAGTCATTAATAACCGGTAAAAATAACGGTTACCAAAGAATAACTGGAACTGTGATAACGGTTACTACAGGATAACCGTTTGGCACACCTCTACAGTATTCGCTAGCGAAAAATAACTTGACAGTTAATAATAACCGTAAAAATAACGGGTATCAGAGAATGGAACTGTGATAATGGTTACTCCAGAATAACCGTTTGGCCCACCTCTACAGTATTCGCTAGCGAAAAATAACTTGACAGTCATTAATAACCAGTAAAAATAACGGTTACCAAAGAATAACTGGAACTGTGATAACGGTTACTCCAGGATAACCGTTTGGCCCACCTCTACAGTATTCGCTAGCGAAAAATAACTTGACAGTTATTAATAACCGTAAAAATAACGGGTATCAGAGAATGGAACTGTGATAATGGTTACTCCAGAATAACCGTTTGGCCCACCTCTACAGTATTCGCTAGCGAAAAATAACTTGACAGTCATTAATAACCGGTAAAAGTAACGGTTACCAAAGAATAACTGGAACTGTGATAACGGTTACTCCAGGATAACCGTTTGGCCCACCTCTACAGTATTCGCTAGCGAAAAATAACTTGACAGTTATTAATAACCGTAAAAATAACGGGTATCAAAGAATGACTGGAACTGTGATAATGGTTACTCCAGAATAACCGTTTGGCCCACCTCTATTGCATGCGAACGCTACGTGCAGAATCGGCTCTTTCTCGCGCACGCTGTGAGCCGAGCTGGCAACGCCGCCTCATGACGTCAGGGCTACGGTTGGGGGGGGGGGGGGGTGAGGGGAGGGGGCAAGAGGCAGCGTGGCTGCGGGCCTCAGCTGTTTGTGCCGCGCGGAGGAGCTGCGCGGTCGACAGCGCTAAACCTAGACGTCTACTAGCTTTTCTCCCGTGGGATACTACACGAAGGTAAGGCGACCGGTTGGCCCGCACTACAATTTATCCTGCAGATCGCTGCTGCGTAGATGTGCCGGTGTCGCTTTCTGAAGGAATTCTCGTACGACCTTCGACCATAGATGCTAGTAGACTGGCGGAAGCTATAGGGCTGGCTCCAACATAAACCACGTGACTGTTAGCAAAACGTGGTGGGATTTCAAATCAACGGTCTGCTGTCCGATATTTGTATCGTATTTTCCCCACATTTCTCAATTGACTGCCAAACGCTTTGTGATGTAAAGGCCCGTCCACAAGCAACGATCTATCTGCGCAAATGTCTGCGCACTTCACATCTGCGCAGACAGATCGTTGCGTGTGGACAGAAGATTTGCTCCAACCTGAGGTGTGTGCAAACCTGGAAGTTGGAGCTGTAGGTTAGAGCGAATCCTCTCAAGTCTGTGGGTTCAAGCCACATCTGCGCAGACAATTTGGAGCGTGTGGACAGGAGATCGCCGCAAATCTGGCGCGAAACAGCTGTTTGCTCAGTATTTGTACGCATAGGGCATTAAAGTGGCTGATACTCGTCAGTGAAATATATAGAAACCACCCACGCTTGTGTAAGATTAAAAGTAAAGAATATAGTGACCGAGACAAAGAGATAGCAGCATACAATGCTCTAATTGAAAAATTGCGGGCAGTTGACGCCTCGGCGAACAGAGAAACAGTAGGGAAAAAAAAATTCGTTGCGAATCCTGTCTAGAATTCAGAGCGAAGTTTTGTATCCTGTAACAAAAGTTTGTAACAGCTTGCTTCTACACAGTAGCGAACTGAAAATGCCTACTCAGAAACAAAGTAAACCATAGCTCATTGGCCACGTAGGTAATAATCTCTAATAATATAGGCCTACTGTGTTTCAAACACGTCTACAACACCAAAAATATTATCTGTAACTTGGCAGATTTAATTTACTTGACTTGCCTTTTGAACTCATCCTTCAGGACAGCGTAAATAGCTTCAATGTGTTGGGTATTATTTCACTCAACGCTTGTTTCGATATTGCAGTTGAAAATTCCAAATCCTTGCAGCTCCTTCCTGTTGCTAGGAATCTTAATGTTACCGCCAGCCGTTCATGAGGAGAAATTGAACTTCTCATACAAGCACTTTTTCTCATAATATGAGGGGTTACAAGCTTTAAGAGATAATTGTAAGTTTCGACATCCATCCGCAAATAATTTCGCCAGTCGTTAGGTTCGCCCTGCAACTCTCGGAGTAAATTTACGTGAGAAAACCGCTTTCGCTTTAGCAGCCACTGTCTACACCATTTTTACCGCTTTCTCTGTTTCCTGCGGTCGGTCTGAATGTTTTTTGCAACACAAGTTGCGAACACAGACCACAACAGAACTTCCTCCACTTCTATGTTGCAAAATAACTGAATTAAATTTTTGACGTTTACGGGGAGCGCAGTCGGTTGCCACTGATGTTTCTGTTGTACACCGACAGATGGCGGGCGAGTAGTAAATTGGGGTTTGTGTCGTGTGAACACACCACATTTGCAGCGATCTTTTGCACGTACAGACATCTGCGCCGATGTCTGCGCAGACAGATCGTTGCGTGTGGACCAGGCTTAACAAAATAAAAGTGATGTTATTCAATTGAAAAGTTGGAGTTTGAGATTCCGCTTACTTTTTTATCAATCACAATTGGCGTAAGAATCATGGACTGACCATTGTCATAAAATATTGCATTATGAAATGTGAATAGTTTTTAATTGCAGTTTCGCGTGGCTTGAAGCAGTCACAGCTAGCATGCTATTGATTAAGAAATTGCATTATCGTCTTTCTAATTACTTCATGATCGTAGATACGATCATACTCGGAGGTGAAATTATTGTTATGACAAAACAGTTTCCTAAGGGACCAGAAAGTTATTAAGGGCGCAAAAACAACTGTAACAATCCACAAAAGGGAAATTCAATATTAAAGCTGATGCAAGAAGACGATAAAACAATTTTCTTTTTATCAATGTAACACGCACATTCGACTGCTGACCTTGGTGTCTGTAATCTTAGCAAAATGCATAATTAAAATGGAAACAATACTGAGGAGATGATAGGAATGAACACTGCTAAATGATTCATTATTCCCAGAACAAATATTTGTTATAACTAAAACATATATCGTAGCTTAAGCTTAGTACTACATTGACGGTAGATTTTGATGTCCGTTTCATCTCCATTGAGCGCTCTTTTACTTAGATAGCCATTGTCCTCTTTGAGTTGCTCGTGTGTCGTCACGATAAGTTATAACAGTTCTTAATTTTTTTTTTTTTTTTTTTTGCACTTCACTCAAACTTTGACGTAACACGTTTTTATACGAAGGATCGCATATCTATCCTTATTTTTCTGATTATATTGCCGCCCAAAGAGGACGAATTACATTATTTAGGAAATTCCACCGTCAGTATACGACGACTTATTATACATTAATCATTCTTTATAAACAAGTATTTACCTTCTGGCTGGAAGTATTAACTATTTGCTGTTTTAATGAAGCCAAAAATAGCGAGTATCACAGCTTCCAACAAAAATTACTTTTTTATTTGCGAAAAAGTATGCCAGAACTACATTTGTCGTGGATTTGTTCACAGTACCATTTATAAAATCTAACAAATACATTGGACGCCCCTCTGGTGGGCAGCGGGACGAAATTACTATAAACTATTAATTAAAGTAAAACGTCGTTAAAATTCTTTTAAACAGGGCTCGTGTCAAAACTCGAAACTTTGGATTCGCCACGTTTTGAGCTCTAGTCACTTATAAAAGAAAATGGGACATGGGAATTACGTCAACTATAGGTGCAAAATTGTCGACTTCCGGAGTAGGTCCAATTTAGAGTATCAGTTTTAGGTGCGCTTCAAAGGTTCACTTCCCACTATTTTTACAGAAGTTTAAACTATCAGTTTTTTTTAAAAAAATGATATTTTTGATGAAAGGTGAGACTTTGAAGTTTCAGAAAATAATTTTGGAGCCTACATTTATTTAATAGTATTAGAAGGTAGAAAAAAATGGCACTTAACGTAGCGTGCTACAGTTCTGTTCTAATACAATATTTTACTGACTCGCAATTATCACACACATTCTAACAACATTCAGACTTACAGACATTGGAAGCACAGATTTCAGAAGACGATGCATCGTCTAACGAACGCCTTCTAGTGTGTGATTTACGGAGATTAGGCCTCTTCGATCTCATATGCTCCGGAAAATAAAAAAGTGTTGGGATAGCATCACTACTTAAGCCAATTCCCTCCAGTCTTAGCCCTATAAAAACATCAGGTTTAAAAATGACAGACAGTGTAAATATAAATTATAAATATACATTGTAAATAATAACTAACCTATCAATACACTTCTCCTTGAAGTGCTTCGAGCAAAGGCGCGTATGTGCAGATGAAAGTTTTTCCATTTCAGAACTTTATTACGGCCAGACGAGGTTGTTCTTGGTACTGATTTCTCGGGATCTATGCATCCAAATTGCGTGAAAATGTAATGACGTGTCAGTTCTAGTATAATATATTTGTCCAATGAATACCCGTTTATTATCTGCATTTCTTCCTGGTGTAGCAATGTTGTTGTTGTGGTCTTCAGTCCTGAGACTGGTTTGATTCAGCTCTCCATGCTACTCTGTCCTGTGCAAGTTTCTTCGTCTCCCAGTACCTACTGCAACCTACATCCTTCTGAATCTGCTTAGTGTATTCATCCCTTGGTCTCCCTCTACGATTTTTGTCCTCCACGCTGCACTCCAATGCTAAATTTGTGATCCTTTGATGCCTCTGAACATGTCCTACTAACCGGTCTCTTCAAGTTGTGCCACAAACTCCTCTTCTCCCCAATTCTATTCAATACCTCCTCATTAGTTATGTGATCTACCTATATAATCTTCAGCATTCTTCTGTAGCACCACATTTCGAAAGCTTCTATTCTCTTCCTGTCCAAACTATTTATCGTCCATGTTTCCCTTCCATACATGGCTACACTCCATACAAATACTTTCAGAAAAGACTTCCTGACACTTAAATCTATATTCAATGTTAACAAATTTCTCTTCTTCAGAAACGCTTTCCTTGCCATTGCCAGTCTACACTTTATATCCTGTCTACTTCGACCATCATCAGTTATTTTGCTCCCCAAATAGCAAAACTCCTTTACTACTTTAAGCGTCTCATTTCCTAATCCAATTCCCTCAGCATCACCCGACATAATTCGACTACATTCCATTATCCTCGTTTTTCTTTTGTTGATGTTCATCTTATATCCTCCTTTCAAGACACTGTCCATTCAGTTCAACTGCTCTTCCAAGTGCTTTACTGCCTCTGACAGAATTACAATGACATCGGCGAACCTCAAAGTTTTTATTTCTTCTCCCTTAATTTTAATACCTACTCCGAATTTTTCTTTTGTTTCCTTTACTGCTTGCTCAATATACAGATTGAACAACCTTGGGGAGAGGCTACAACCCTGTCTCACTCCCTTCCCAACCACTGCTTCCCTCTCATACCTCTCGATTCTTATAACTGCCATCTGTTTTCTGTTCAAATTGTAAATAGCCTTTCGCTCCCTGTATTTTACCGGTGCCACCTTCAGATTTTGAAAGAGAATATTCCAGTCAACATCGTCAAAAGCTTTCTCTAAGTCTACAAATGCTAGAAATGTAGGTTTGCCATTCCTTAATCTTTCTTCTAAGATAAATCGTAAGGTCAGTATTGCCTCACGTGTTTCAGTATTTCTACGGAATCCAAACTGATCTTCCCCGAGGTCGACTTCTACCAGTTTTTCCATTCGTCTGTAAAGAATTCGCATTAGTATTTTGCAGCTGTGACTTATTAGCAATATTAATGGCCAATAGTGTAGATAAATGTTCAAGCTACAAACTGGTGTAAACCATTGTAGAAATAAACAGGTCTATGAACTTATAAAAAAAATAGGAGACCTTATTTTGGGATTAGCCACGCAACAGTGCCTTCATTCATTATCTCATGCACTCGCCTTAAAAATTAGTTTTTGCGACTAACTTTTCTATCAATAAAAAACCCCCGTCCGTCATTAGGTTTCCGATATCTAAATCCAAGTTTTCTTGAAATTTTATACAAAGAAATAATACCTCCTGCATAGTCTATTGTAGGTTTTTAAACAGCTTTTAAGTTTTTTAAATATTGAGTATTCACCATAACTAAAAAAATTTTGAACTCAGTGACTGATTACGTCTTTCTGGGAATCGTCAACGCTTGATAGGTTTTTGGCGTGTAATGTTTCTTTTTTTCTTTTTTGGAAGAGTAATAGCTTGGCCCTAGGGCATCTTTATTTTCGATTACACTTTTATTAACTTCCTCAGAGATGCGTCGTAGTGTTCTTACCGAGAATTGATTCTGCCGATGATTTGTGCGTCTATCTCATAAAAATCACACACCTTTTCCTGACAGTTTTCTTGCGCTTTTAAAAAATTATACACTTTACACACAGTGTCCTTAGAGTGTAACCTAACGCCACTCATAATAGACATCACGCACAATTTAAACGTAAACGCACAGACTCACTCCCGCACTTATGTCGTTGAATTGCCGGGCCAGCGTGAAAAAGAGTATGATACACTGGGTGACTGAAAGTCAGTATTGGGATTTTAAGGATTGTGGTATTTATTACATTCACCTAACATTTGTAAATAATGTGTAAAGAGCAACCCAGTTTTGCTTAACCCTGAACTTGAAACATGGCTCAAATGTGCATAATAAGTATAAATATGTTGCCATCAGACCTCGTAAAACCTTTAATCATGTAACTTCACATTAGCTGTCGAAAATTAAGTAAATAGTCATCTAGTTCGTATAACAGGTAAATTATTCTCTGCAACGAACGCGATACACCATGTATATGTACAGTCTTCAAACGTCTGATAATATCGTTACAACATTCTCGAATATAAACGAAAAATTACAGAAAATGAAAACGGAAACACTAATCAAATGACCTGGAAATATTAAATCACGATACTTTCTCGTAATCTAAGCATATCTTTGTATAATACTGCAGGTAAATTGGTTGATACATTTTGGTGCAATTGTACGCCGTTTTCCTTTTCTTGGACCCAGGACACTTAATACACCTCTTCATCTTCTCCATTCCATCACGTGGTATGTGCTCTTAATATTTCTTCATGAAATAAGTGCCAGAAATATTTGCCAGCCACGGTGGTCTCGCGGTTCTAGGCGCTCAGTCCGGAACCGCGCGACTGCTACGGTCGCAGGATCGAATCCTGCCTCGGGCATAGATGTGTGTGATGTCCTTAGGTTAGTTAGGTTTAATTAGTTCTAAGTTCTAGGCGACTGATGACCACAGATGTTAAGTCGCATAGTGCTGAGAGGCATTTGAACCAGAAATATTTGAGATTTAGTACGGTTTTGTCCCAAAATTCGAATCGCGGCTTTTAGTCCTGGCTTTATCCCTATCAGAATGTTTATGCTGTGGTGGATTTCTTACTGTAACAGGCTCAGAACAACCCCACTTGAAATCATTTTTTTCCACAAAAGTAGTGAGTTTGCTCTGAGGAATTGTGTGTAGTGCAGATCACACAAGGCTCTTCTCTCAACAACTTATTTTCTTCAGCAGTATTACCATCCATTTCATGGCGATCATCAGCTACCACAAAACCAGGATCAGCATCAGAACGATATAAGGTATCGCAATCGCTCCCGTTTATCTCTTCGCCTATACCACATAGCAGCCCTTAGACACGCTGTTGTTGTTGTGGTCTTCAGTCCTGAGACTGGTTTGATGCAGCTCTCCAAGCTACTCTATCCTGTGCAAGCTTCTTCATCTCCCAGTACTTACTGCAACCTACATCCTTCTGAATCTGCTTAGTGTAGTCCTCTCTTGGTCTGCCTCTACGATTTTTACCCTCTCCGCTGCCCCCCAATTGGTGATCCCTTGATGCCTCAGAACATGTCCTACCAACCGATCCCTTCTCCTGGTCAAGTTGTGCCACAAACTTCTCTTCTCCCCAATCCTATTCAATACGTCCTCATTAGGTATGTGATCTACCCATCTAATCTTCAGCATTCTTCTGTAGCACCACATTTCAAAAGCTTCTATTCTCTTCTTGTCCAAACTATTTATCGTCCATGTTTCACTTCCATACATGGCTACACTCCATACAAATACTTTCAGAAATGACTTCCTGACACGTAAAACTATACTTAGACCCATGCATCAAAATTTAGACCAGCTGCAGACAGCTTACTCCTCTTACACTTAGAAAAAAAAGCCATTCCATGCGATAGCCGAAAAATAAGAAATTTACTCTTACAGTAAAATGCTATAAAATAAAAAATGCGAGAAAGCAGCTGGGAACAAAACGTGCAGTAATTAGAAACGTGTGGCCTATTTATCCCCTGCGCAGAGAACAGCACATAGGTCCTGAATCCCATATCTTGAGACTGTAATAAACTCTTAGCGAGGAACTCATATGTTAGAAATAATTGAATTTCCAATTAGTGTGTTTATACGGGATGCTACTCGGTTTTTACTAGCAGTATATGAAACACTGCACAATTAGATTCCACTTCAGAGCCACAAATAATTTCCATTCTTCAACAAATAGTAATGAACTCCGTATTTCCGTAATTACTCTCGGATTGTTGTCAAGTACATGTCCAAATAACCACACATTGCTAATAACGGCTTAAGTGACACCGACAACGGCAGACAACACGACTCTTCTCCGACACTGCGGAACCAGATCTGATCCTACAGCCAAACCACTTCACCCGCCATCCAAAGATCACCAAAGTGCATCGTCTGCCTTTTAGTTTAGCAGTTTTTGTGCTGGTTATTAATACCTTTGAAATAATGGAATGGTAGCACGCTATTGAGACGTGCTTTAACATGAAATGTAAGCAAATATGCTGTTTAGTTTTGTTAATATTAACCCTAGGACACCCAAGCCTTTTTTTCTAACTTGGATGCATAAGGGGGGGTGGGGGCGTGTTCGGTGAGCCCACAGGTATTAAATAAGTTTACTGACGAAAAATTATTACAACTTTCAAAATGGTTTATGTATTTTAACTACGGCATCAGTTTAATCGTGTTGTTAATTGTTAGAAATATTGGATTGAGTGAATAAAAAATTGACATATTACAATACGAAATAAAGATGTGTTCATATACAATAGACTACTCTGAGTCCTCAACTTCAAGGCAAGAGACACACTTCACAATTTTTTCTGAAGAGGTGTGTTACACACATGTTTATGACACTGTTCACAATACTGTTTTGGTTTACTTAGATTGTTGTACTTCCGCTTCTCTGTTTTAGCTTTTCTTACACAAATATGGCACTGACCTTTCCCTGCAGGAGGCGGACGTGCTCTTGTTGTCACTGCTTTGATTTTCTTTTGTAGAACAGTCTCCACTGATTGAACAATTTGGTTAGACAACCCTCTTGCATTGGCACTTCTTTCTTCTACCTGCAATTTCACTAGTTCCATCCCAGCTTGTAGAAGATAAAGTTGTGTTTCTTTTCATTCCATTTTGGATGTTGCTGGATGAATATGGTGGTGGCATTGATAGCACAAATGTCGATGAGAGAGTAAAATACAGATAGAGGCCACCTCTTTGTTCCCCTCTTGCAAGTGTACATACGCGCCATTTGATCAATGGTATCAATTCCACCATGTATCTCGGTTTTATTCTTCACTCCTCCAACAGTTCCTTTATCTTGGTGCATTGTTGACAACATGAGTAAGTTTTTACTTGGTTTTGTTTTTTCTGTGTAGGACACCAAACTTACTGGAGGCCTACGTGTTGGAAACTGCACTAAATCACTGCAAGTTTACAAGATAAATAGCAGCTGACTGACATCAACAATTACTACCTCTGAAAGTGAACCGATTGTTGTAAATATCAAGAATACCAGCCAACAAGAAACTAAGTTGCGTTATTGTAGAGGTGAGAAATACGAAATCTCACTTAGGGAAATTTTCTATAGCATGGAAGCCTAAGGGGGCGGGGGGTTGTTGCACCCATAATAAGTTTATTTATTTTTTATTTCAAAGGAATTTTCTATAAAATATATTGACACTAATGTTTCATAAAATAGCCAACAAAAAATAACTGAAAGGGAATATGTAGAATGAAAGTTACTTGGGCAAAAGCAGGGGACATAAAAAATTGTGGGTTCAACAAACGCTTGAGTACCACTCCTCCACTGTTCGATCGTGTGTATCGCAGAGCACCGAATTACGTAGGGATCCAAAGGGAACGGTGATGGACCTTACGTACAGAAGAGACTGGAACAGCACATTACGTCCACATGCTGAAACCTTTTTATTGGTCTTTTTCACTGACGCACATGTACATTACCATGAGGGGTGAAGTACACATACACACGTAGTTTCCGTTTTCAGTTACGGAGGGGAATAGAGTGTGTCCCGACATGTCAGGCCAATAGATGTTCAATGTGGTGGCCATCATTTGCTGTACACAATTGCAATCTCTGGCGTAATGAATGTCGTACACGCCGCAGTACATCTGGTGTAATATCGCCGCAGGCTACCACAATACGTTGTTTCATATCCTCTGGGGTTGTAGGCACATCACGGTACACATTCCCCCTTAATGTACCCCACAGAAAGAAGTCCAGAGGTGTAAGATCAGGAGAACGGGCTGGCCAATTTATGCGTCCTCCACGTCCTGTTAAACGCCCGTCGAACATCCTGTCAAGGGTCAGCCTAGTGTAGCGGAATGTGCAGGTGCACCATCATGCTGACACCACATACGTCGACGCGTTTCCAGTGGGACATTTTCGAGCAACATTGGCAGATTATTCTGTAGAAACGAGATGTATGTTGCAGCTGTTTGGGCCCCTGCAATGAAGTGAGGACCAATGAGGTGGTCGCCAGTGATTCCGCACCGTACATTATAGTCCACGGTCGCTGTCGCTCTACCTGTCTGAGCCAGCGAGGATTGTCCACAGACCAGTAATGCATGTTCCGTAAATTCACTGCCCCGTGGATCGTGAAACCCACTTCATCGGTAAACAGGTAGAACTGCACGCAACTGAACGTCGAAGGTTTCAACTTTAGGTTACAATATCTCCGGATGTAATTAACATTTTACAATGCAACAAACGGCACTGATTACGTATTTGTTTATATGTTCAGTATGTTCAGATGTGCTAACAAAACTAACGTGGTTCCATTTAAAAAAACGTAGGTATGTGTTAAAAAACATACTTCCGTGCATTTTTTTATGGTTTGTATTAACCAGTTACACTAGCCGCTCTCCTCACGTTCGGTCTGTGGAATCGGTTCGTCAGTATTTGATGTGGTTTATGAAATATATCCAGCGGTAACGTTAGGTGACTTACTATATATATATATATATATATATATATATATATATATATATATATATATATATATATATATATAGCCGTGAACATGAGCCTTGACAAGATAGGACTGAACATCTACAACATGATTAAACTTTCTATGACGTCATTGTTGTAGAGACATTACAAATGCTTATTTTTTTCAGTTTTTAGAAGCACGACGCAACAACTCGGGTTCAGGATCTTGTGTTGCTCTTTGGCTGTCGACCCGCGACATATAGTGGCCAGCAATTTTCTCTCTGGTCCCGGCAGTGAAGATGCTGTCTCCGTTCGTTGCGCCGCCCTCTCCGTACATGAAACATAAAAATAAATACAACACTTTAGATAATTCACAAACATTACAAATATTACAAAATACATAAACAAAACACTAAATTGAATTTATATTCACCTGCAAACTGGGCTGACACTGGTGGATGGGTGACGCTTCAATTTCGCGTCCCACTACAAGGGCTCTCCGTAAATCTGTAAGAGTACGAAGGGGTGCAGATCTCTTCTGAACAGCACGTTGCAAGGCAGCCCAGATATGTTCAATAATGTTCATATCTGGGGAGTTTGGTGGCCAGCTGAGCAGTTTCAACTCAGAAGAGTGTTCCTGGAGCCACTCTATAGCTATTCTGGGCGTGTGGGGTGTCGCATTGTCCTGCTGGAACTGCCCAAGTCCGTCCAAATGCACAGTGGACATAACTGGATGCAGGTGATCAGGCAGGATGCTTACGTACGTGTCACCTGCCAGAGTCTCATCTAGATGTACCAGGGTTCACATATGACTACAACTGCAAACACCCCACACCATTACAGAACACTCCCCTGATGACATGCAGGGTCCATGGTTTCATGAGGTTGTCTCCATACCCGTAGGCGCTTGAAACGAGACTCGTCCGACGATGCGACATGTTTCCAGACATCAAGGGTTGTGTCGTGCAGTCATCAAGGGTACACAGGTGGGCCTTGGGCTCCGACAGCCCATATCGGTGATGTTTCGTTGAATGGTTCGCACCCTAACACTTGTTGATGGCCGAGCATCGAAATCTACATCTACATCTACATCTGCATGACTACTCTGCAATTCACATTTAAGTGCTTGGCAGAGGGTTTGTCGAACCACAATCATACTATCTCTCTACTATTCCACTCCTAAACCTTTCTGTTCGAGCTCTGATTTCTCTTATTTTATTTTGATGATCATTCCTACCTATGTAGGTTGGGCTCTACAAAATATTTTGGCATTCGGAAGAGAAAGTTGGTGACTGAAATTTCGTAATAAGATCTCGCCGCGACGAAAAACGTCTTTGCTTTAGTGACTTCCATCCCAATTCGCGTATCATATCTGCCACTTTCTCTCCCCTATTACGTGATAATACAAAACGAGCTGCCATCTTTTGCACCCTTTCGATGTCCTCCGTCAATCCCACCTGGTAAGGATCCCACACCGCGCAGCAATATTCTAACAGAGGACGAACGAGTGTAGTGTAAGCTGTCTCTTTAGTGAACTTGTATCTTCTAAATGTCCAGCCAATGAAACGCAACCTTTGGTTCGCCTTCCCCACAATATTATCTATGTGGTCTTTCCAACTGAAGTTGTTCGTAATTTTAACACCCAGGTACTTAGTTCAATTGACAGCCTTGAGAGTTGTACTATTTATAGAGTAATCGAATTCCAACGGACTTCTTTTGGAACTCATGTGGATCACTTCACACTTTTCGTTATTTAGCTTCAACTGCCACCTGCCACACCATACAGCAATCTTTTCTAAATCGCTTTGCAACTGATACTGGTCTTCGCATGACCTTACTAGATGGTAAATTACAGCATCATCTGCGAACAACCTAAGAGAACTGCTCAGATTGTCACCCAGGTCATTTATATAGATCAGGAACAGCAGAGGTCCCAGGGCGCTTCCCTGGGGAACACCTGATATCACTCCAGTTTTACTGGATGATTTGCCGTCTATTACTACGAACTGCGACCTTCCTGACACGAAATCATGAATCCAGTCGCACAACTGAGACGATACCCCATAGGCCCGCAGCTTTATTAGAAGTCGCATGTGAGGAACGGTGTCAAAAGCTTTCCGGAAATCGAGAAATACGGAATCAACTTGAGTTCCCCTGTCGATAGCGGCCATTACTTCGTGCGAATAAAGAGCTAGCTGCGTTGCACAAGAGCGATGTTTTCTGAAACCATGCTGATTACGTATCAATAGATCGTTTCCTTCGAGGTGATTCATAATGTTTGAATACAGTATATGCCCCAAAACCCTAATGCAAACCGACGTCAATGATATAGGTCTGTAGTTCGATGGATTACTCCTACTACCCTTCCTAAACACTGGTGCTACCTGCGCAATTTTCCAATCTGTAGGTACAGATCTATCGGTGAGCGAGCGGTTGTATATGAGTGCTAAGTAGGGAGCTATAGTATCAGCGTAATCTGAAAGGAACCTAATCGGTATACAATCTGGACCTGAAGACTTGCCCGTATTAAGCGATTTGAGTTGCTTCGCAACCGCTAAGGTATCTACTTCTAAGAAACTCATGCTAGCAGCTGTTCGTGTGTCAAATTCTGGAATATTCCATTCGTCTTCCCTGGTGAAGGAATTTCGGAAAACTGCGTTCAATAACTCCGCTTTAGCGACACAGTCGTCGGTAATAGTACCATCGGCACTTCGCAGCGAAGGTATTGACTGCGTCTTGCCGCTTGTGTACTTTACATACGAACAGAATTTCTTCGGATTTCTGAAGCAGTTTGCGGAAGAGTTGCACTTCTGTCACGCTGAACGTTTCTCTTCAGTCGTCGTTCTTGCAGGATATTTTTCGGGCCACAGCGATGTCGGTGATTTTGATGTTTTCCCAGATTCGCACCATTCACAGTACACTCGTCAAATGGTCGTATGGGAAAATCCCAACTATCTCGGAGATGCTGTGTCCAGTCGCTCGTGGGCCAACTATAACAGCACTTTCAAACTCACTTAAATGTTGATAACTTCCCACTGCAGCAGCAGTAACCCATTTAACAACTGCACCAGACAGTTGTCTTACACAGGGTGTTACAAAAAGGTACGGCCAAACTTTCGGGAAACATTCCTCACACACAAATAAAGAAAAGATGTTATGTGGACATGTGTCCGGAAACGCTTCATTTTCCATGTTAGAGCTCATTTTAATTTCGTCACTATGTACTGTACTTCCTCGATTCACCGCCAGTTGGCCCAATTGAAGGAAGGTAATGTTGACTTCGGTGCTTGTGTTGACATGCGACTCATTGCTGTACAGTACTAGCATCAAGCACATCAGTACGTAGCATCAACAGGTTAGTGTTCATCACGAACGTGGTTTTGCAGTCAGTGCAATGTTTACAAATGCGGAGTTGACAGATGCCCATTTGATGTATGAATTAGCACGGGGTAATAGCCGTGGCGCGGTACGTTTGTATCGATACAGATTTCCAGAACGAAGGTGTCCTGACAGGAAGACGTTAAGACGTTTGAAACAATTCATCGGCGTCTTAGGGAGCACGGAACATTCCAGCCTATGACTCGCGACTGGGGAAGACCTAGAACGACGAGGACACCTGCAATGGACGAGGCAGTTCTTCGTGAGTTGACGATAACTCTAATGTCAGCGTTAGAGAAGTTGCTGCTATACAAGGTAACGTAGACCACGTCACTGTATGGAGAGTGCTACGGGAGAACCAGTTGTTTCTGTACCGTGTACAGCGTGTGCAGGCACTATCAGCAGCTGATTGGCCTCCACGGGTACACTTCTGCGAATGGTTCATCGGACAACGTGTCAATCTTCATCTCAGTGAGAATGTTCTCTTTACGGATGAGGCTTCATTCCAACGTGATCAATTTGTAAATTTTCACAATCAACATATGTGAGCTGACGAGAATCCGCACGCAATTGTGCAATCACGTCATCAACACACATTTTATGTGAACGTTTGGGCAGGCATTGCTGGTGATGTCTTGATTGGGCCCCATGTTCTTCCACCTACGCTCAATGGAGCACGTTATCATGATTTCATACGGGATAATCTACCTGCGCTGCTAGAACATGTGCCTTTACAAGTACGACACAACATGTGGTTCATGCGCGATGGAGCTCCTGCACATTTCAGTAAAAGTGTTCGTACGCTTCTCAACAACAGATCCGGTGCCGGATGGATTGGTAGAGGCGGACCAATTCCGTGGCCTCCACGCTCTCCTGACCTCAACCCTCTTGACTTTCATTTATGGGGGCATTTGGAAGCTCTTGTCTACGCAACCCCGGTACCAAACGTAGAGACCCTTCGTGCTCGTATTGTGGACGGCTGTGATACAATACGCCAGTCTCCAGGGCTGCATCAGCGCATCAGGGATTCCGTGCGGCGGAGGATGGATGCATGTATCCTCTCTAACGGAGGACATTTTGAACATTTCATGTAGCAAAGTGTTTGAAATCACACTGGTACGTTCTGTTGCTGTATGTTTCCATTCCATGGTTAATGTGATTTGAAGAGAAGTAATAAAGTGAGCTCTAACATGGAAAGTAAGCGTTACCGAACACATGTCCAAATAACATATTTTCTTTCTTTGTGTGTGAGGAATGTTTCCTGAAAGTTTGGCCGTACCTTTTTGTAACACCCTGTATAGGCGTTGCAGACCGCAGCGCCATACTCTGGCTGTTTACATCTCTCTGTATTTGAATACGCTTGCATATACCAGTTCCTTTGGAGCTTTAGTGTATAATTGTAAGTTGAATGTTATAAGCACTGCAAAGGCTTAAAACTTCGACATTCGTTTGGGAACACCCAGTAGCACAATTTTCTCCAATCAGCCTTTAATTAATGAGGATGGTACTCTTCTCTGTCTGAAAAGAGAACTCATCTTATCTAGCCTGTGGAAGGATTTCTCTACGATTAAATACATTCCCCTGCGAGTGGGAATGGAACAGCAGTGCGGAATGTTCTGTCTCTATGGGATGCTCGGGACGGAGTGAGTCCACACAACGCGAATATCACAACTTGCGCCGTTGCCTGTCGGTGTCTGACTGGTAACGACTCTACGCACTGTGGCAGTAGGATTGCTCGCACCAACAACACGCTTTGTAGATGGGCCACACTTTGCCAGAATCCTTCTAACAAAACTCAAGTTTTCCTTGCGCCCTCCCTAATACTGGTCTTACGTGACCAAAACATTTCACATCATCTCTTAGTATTACCTGTCGATACTTACAGGGTGTTTCAAAAATGACCGGTATATTTGAAACGGCAATAAAAACTAAACGAGCAGCGATAGAAATACACCGTTTGTTGCAATATGCTTGGGACAACAGTACATTTTCAGGCCGACAAACTTTCGAAATTACAGTAGATACAATTTTTAACAACAGATGGCGCTGCAAGTGATGTGAAAGATATAGAAGACAACGCAGTCTGTGCGTGCGCCATTCTGTACGTCGTCTTTCTGCTGTAAGCGTGTGCTGTTCACAACGTGCAAGTGTGCTGTGGAAAACATGGTTTTTTCCTTAGAACAGAGGATTTTTCTGGTGTTGGAATTCCACCGCCTAGAACACAGTGTTGTTGCAACAAGACGAAGTTTTCAACGGACGTTTAATGTAACCAAAGGACCGAAAAGCGATACAATAAAGGATCTGTTTGAAAAATTTCAACAGACTGGGAACGTGACAGATGAACGTGCTGGAAAGGTAGGGCGACCACGTACGGCAACCACAGAGGGCAACGCGCAGCTAGTGCAGCAGGTGATCCAAAAGCGGCCTCGGGTTTCTGTTCACCGTGTTGCAGCTGCGGTCCAAATGATGCCAACGTCCATGTATCGTCTCTTGCGCCAGAGTTTACACCTCTATCCATACAAAATTCAAATGCGGCAACCCCTCAGCGCCGCTACCATTGCTGCATGAGAGACATTCGCTAACGATATAGTGCACAGGATTGATGACGGCGATATGCACGTGGGCAGCATTTGGTTTACTGACAAAGCTTATTTTTACCTGGAGGGCTTCGTCAATAAACAGAACTGGCGCATATGGGCAACCGAAAAGCCCCATGTAGCAGTCCCATCGTCCCTGCATCCTCAAAAAGTACTGGTCTGGGCCGCCAATTCTTCCAAAGGAATCATTGGCCCATTTTTCAGATCCGAAACGATTACTGCATCACGCTATCTGGACATTCTTCGTGAATTTGTGGCGGTACAAACTGCCTTAGACGACACTGCGAAGACCTCGTGGTTTATGCAAGATGGTGCCCGGCCACAACACACGGCCGACGTCTTTAATTTCCTGAATGAATATTTCGATGATCGTGTGATTGCTTTGGGGAGGCGGCGTGGATTGGCCTCCCTATTCGCCAGACATGAACCCCTGTGACTTCTTTCTGTGGGGACACTTGAAAGACCAGGTGTACCGCCGGAATCCAGAAACAATTGAACAGCTGAAGCAGTACATCTCATCTGCATGTGAAGCCATTCCGCCAGACACGTTGTCAAAGGTTTTCGGTAATTTCATTCAGAGACTACGCCATATTATTGCTACGCATGGTGGATATGTGGAAAATATCGTACTATAGAGTTTCCCAGACCGCAGCGCCGTCTGTTGTTGACAATTGTAACTAGTGTAATTTCGAAAGTTTGTCCGCCTGAAAATGTACTATTGTCCCAAGCATATTGCAACAAACGGTGTATTTCTATCGCTGCTCGTTTAGTTTGTATTGCCGTTTCAAATATACCGCTCATTTTTGAAACACCCTGTACGAATTGTTATCTTCTAAAAGTGAAGTTGTGATGGATTACAGTTGTTCTTTTCTTCTTTTATAGGCTTTTTCTTACATTTACTAACATTTAAAAAGAGCTAGCAGTATTATGAGAAGTAAAAATTTTCTCCACATCTTAGCCGGCCGGAGTGGCCGAGCGGTTCTAGGCGCTACAGTCTGGAACCGCGCGACCGCTGCGGTCGCAGGTTCGAATCCTGCCTCGGGCATGCGTGTGTGTGATGTCCTTAGGTTAGTTAGGTTTAAGTAGTTCTAAGTTCTCGGGGACTGATGACCTCAGAAGTTAAGTCTCATAGTGCTCAGAGCCATTTTTTTCCCCCACATCTTACTGATTTTCCTTTTGATCGTCCAATGACGTACTTCTGTAGACGATATGCAATTTTAGTGTTGCTGACATTAACTGATAAATCGTCACTCAGTGTAATGTACTGTATAATTTTCAATGCGATAGGGTCTGCAGCTGCGATAAATTTTTGGTAAGATATCATGATGTCTTCATCTTTATTTCATGTACGATTGTACAATTTAGGCCTTAAGCCGCTTTCAGGTATCTCAAACAGAAGCGTTATTCACTGGATACATTAGTGACACTTGTGATTTTGATGTAGGGGCGAGTCATATCTGTAGATATACATTATAACTTACTTTATGGATAATTTTTAGTAGTAAATTATGCCATGTTTTACACTATTTTAGAAGCACGTTACTTTCGAGCATTAGTTGCAAAGCTCTTAGATGTAACACCCGTGTTTTAACGTATTTAACACTACGAAGGTTACAATTATTTTACGGAAATTAATTAACCAACCCGCATATGCTTTTGTTCTCAGTTATACTCAATTATCATTTGTCATTGGTGTAAATATCACTGTAATTTCTTTGAAATAACTCGTAAATATGTGTTCTTTTACTGTCGGAGCACGTCACTTTAACCAGAGACAAAAACGAAACACACAAAAATAAAGTCCTTGTATGGCCATTATTTCCGATAAAATTTCTCGATGTTTCACCAATACAAACTTATACCCTAGTTGCAGAACCACTAACAACCTATAGCGATTATTCAGACACATACCACATAAACCAGAACCGTTTTCACAATAAGGAATCTAGAAAGTTGACTATGTAGAATGCCCAAAATTTTATGTACGACACACAGGAATAAAAGTCAGTACACGATTTAAAGAAACACGGCAGTAAGCGACAATAAACCATACACAATTGGTGCACACTTAAAAGAAACCAACCACAAAATAGCTAATATAGGTGGATCACTTCAAATATTGCATAAGTTAAATAAAGGAAAAATCATGGGTGTAATGAAAGAAATTGAGATATACATGCATCTAAAAGATCAGTCATGCCGTGTATTATTTTTACCAGTCTTCCGACGATGCGTTACAGAACCATAGAATGTAAAATTATCGCTACACTCATTATTAAATATTACTGTAATGCAAAACGTCACCCAACCATAAAGCACTTGACTCTGACAGTTTCCGATACTGTTTCATTAGAGTACAGTTATATAGTTTCATATATAAGATCTTTGTACCAACTATTCAAAAATGACGTGCTCCCACAATAAAAGAACAAATATTTACAGCTTATTTTAAAGAAATTACATATAATCATATTTACATCGACGATGAAGGATAATTAAATATAATTGAGAACAAAAGCATATGGAGGTTAATTAATTAATTTCTGTAAAGTAATTGTAATATTCCTAATGCTAATACCATTAAAACATGGGTCTTATATACACACATCAAAAAAGTTTTGCATCACCTCGGTTTCGAGAGCTCCGGAACCTGTACAGGAATTTGGAATAGAGATCAATATAAACATCATTTCCATCCTTTTTATTGCTCATGAAAACCACACATTGCATGTTGTACCACCATACAGCGAGACCTTCAGAGGTGGTGGTCCAGACAGTTGTACACACCTGTACCTCTAATACCCAGCAGCAAGTCCTCTTGCATTGTTGCATGCCTGTATTCGTCGTGGCATACTACCCACAAGTTCATCAAGGCACTGTTGGCCCAGATTGTCCCATTCCTCAACGGCGATTCGGCGTAGATCCCTCAGAGTGGTTTGTGGGTCACGTCGTCCATAAACAGCCCTTTTCAATCTACCCCAGGCATATTCGATAAGGTTCATGTCTGGAGGACATGCTGGCCGCTCTAGTCGAGCAATGTCCTTATCCTGAAAGAAGTGATTCACAAGATGTGCACGATGGGGGCGCGGATTGTCGTCCACGAAGACGAATGCCTCGCCAATATGCTGCCGATATGGTTGCACTATCGGTCGGAGGATGGCATTCACGTATCGTACAGCCGTTACGGCGCCTTCCGTGGCCACCAGCGGCGTACGTCGGCCCCACATAATGCCACTCCAAAACAGCAGGGAAGATCCACCTTGCTGCACTCGCTGGACAGTGTGTGTAAGGCGTTCAGCCTGACCGGGTTTCCTCCAAACACGTCTCTCAGGTTGAAGGCATATGCGACACCCATCGGTGAAGGGAACGTGACTCCAATCCTGAGCGGTCCATTCGGCATGTTGTTGAGCATATGTGTACCGCGCTGCACGGTGTCGTGGCTGCAAAGATGGACCTTGCCATGGACGTCGGGAGTGAAGTTGCGCATCGTACAGCCTATTGCGCACAGTTGGAGTCGTAACACGACGTCCTGTGGCTCACAAAAAGCATCATTCAACATGGTGGCGTTGTCGGCAGGATTCCTCCGAGCCATAATCCGTAGGTAGCGGTCATCCACTGCAGTAGTAGCCCTTGGGCGACCTGAGCGAGGCATGTCATCGACAGTTCCTGTCTCTCTGCATCTCCTAACAACATCGCTTTGGTTCACTTCGAAACGCCTGGACACTTCCCTTGTTGAGAGCCATTCTACATCTACATCTACATCTACATCCATACTCCGCAAGCCACCTGACGGTGTATGGCGGAGGGTACCCTGAATACCTCTATCGGTTCTCCCTTCTATTCCAGTCTCGTATTCTTCGTGGAAAGAAGGATTGTCGGTATGCCTCTATGTGGGCTCTAATCTCTCTGCTTTTATCCTCGTGGTGTCTTCGCGAGATATACGTAGGAGGGAGCAATATACTGCTTGACTCTTCGGTGAAAGTATGTTCTCGAAACTTTAATAAAAGCCCGTACCGAGCTACTGAGCGTCTCTCCTGCAGAGTCTCCCACTGGAGTTTATCTATCATCTCCGAAACGCTTTCGCGATTACTGAATGATCCTGTAACGAAGCTCGCTGCTCTCCATTGGATCTTCTCTATCTCTTCTATCAACCCTATCTGGTACGGATCCCACACTGCTGAGCAGTATTCAAGCAGTGGGCGAACAAGCGTACTGTAACCTACTTCCTTTGTTTTCGGATTGCACTTCCTTAGGATTCTTCCAATGAATCTCAGTCTGGCATCTGCTTTACCGACGATCAACTTTATATGAACATTCCATTTAAAAATCACTCCTAATGCGTACTCCCAGATAATTTATGGAATTAACTGCTTCCAGTTGCTGACCTGCTATTTTGTAGCTAAATGATAAGGGATCTATCTTTCTATGTATTCGCAGCACATTACACTTGTCTACATTGAGATTCAGTTGCCATTCCTTGCACCATGCGTCAATTCGCTGCAGATCCTCCTGAATTTCAGTACAATTTTCCATTGTTACAACCTCTCGATTCACCACAGCATCATCTGTAAAAAGCCTCAGTGAACTTCCGATGTCACCCACCAGGTCATTTATGTATATTGTGAATAGCAACGGTCCTATGACACTCCCCGGCGGCACACCTGAAATCACTCTTACTTCGGAAGACTTCTCTCCATTGAGCATGACACGCTGCGTTCTGTTATCTAGGAACTCCTCAATCTAATCACACAATTGGTCTGATAGTCCATATGCTCTTACTTTGTTCATTAAACGACTGTGGGGAACTGTATCGAAGTCAAGAAACACGGCCTCTACCTGTGAACCCGTGTCTATGGCCCTCGCGGACGAACAGCGCGAGCTGGGCTTTACACGACCGTCCTTTTCGAAACCCATGCTGATTCCTACAGAGTAGATTTCTAGTCTCCAGAAAAGTCATTATACTCGGACATAATACGTGTTCCAAAATTCTACAACTGATCGACGTTAGAGTTATAGGTCTATAGGTCTGCACATCTGTTCGACGTCCCTTCTTGAAAACGGGGATGACCTGTGCCCTTTTCACATCCTATGGAACGCTACGCTCTTCTAGAGACCTACGGTACACCGCTGCAAGAAGGTGGGCAAGTTCCTTCGCGTACTCTGTGTAAAATCGAACTGGTATCCCATCAGGTCCAGCGGCCTTTCCTCTTTTGAGCGATTTTAACTGTTTCTCTATCCCTCTGTCGTCTATTTCGATATCTACCATTTTGTCATCTGTGCGACAATCTAGAGAAGGAACTACAGTGCAGTCTTCCTCTGTGAAAGAGCTTTGGAAGAAGACATTTAGTATTTCGGCCTTTAGTCTGTCATCCTCTGTTTCAGTACCATTTTGGTCACAGAGTGACTGGACGTTTTGTTTTGATCCACCTACCGCTTTGACATAAGACCAAAATTTCTTAGGATTTTCTGCCAAGTCAGTACATAGAACTTTACTTTCGAATTCATTGAACGCCTCTCGCATAGCCCTCCTCACACTACATTTCGCTTCGCGCAGAAACAATGCGGATGCGATCGAATCGCGGTACTGACCGTCTAGGCACGGTTGAACTACAGACAACACGAGCCGTGTACCTCCTTCCTGGTGGAATGACTGTAACTGATCGGCTGTCGGACCCCCGACGTCTTCAACAGGCGCTGCTCATGCACGCTTGTTTACACCTTTGGGCGGGTTTAGTGACATCTCTGAACAGTCAAAGGGACTGTGTCTGTGATACAATATCCACAGTCAACGTCTATCTTCAGGGGTTCTGGGAACTGGGGTGATGCAAAACTTTTTTTGTTGCGTGTATTTCGAGTGTAATTCATAAAAGTGAGCAGTGTTCCGGGAGTAGACTCCAAAAGATCTTATCCCAGTGGAGACATACGATTGCCACCTTAGTCGACAGTCTACAGCATACTTTATGCTATGGCTTGTGTACATTAGATTCTTATATGTCTGTTCCTGGAGACGTACACACTCACTGACGTAAAATATTTTAACTGTACCAGCGAAGTCTCGTACTGTGAATGTGCGATCCCCCAGAATTACAGACGGCGAATGAACATTGCCGTGGAACAGTATAGGAACATGTATTGACGTAATGGATAGTTAATACCATTCATCAGTGGATAACATCAGTTTGACGTTGCAAAATTAAGGGTTTTCAAGGACGACCACCAGATAGAACTCTCGATGAGAAATCATACCAATGCTGACATGTTTACAGCCTTTGTGGTTTAAACTGTAGTTAACTTTAGACAACATTGTTACCACATCGTGTGACACCTTCATTTCGTCTGCTGTTGCTGCTATGTGCCGTGACACCTTACCCATTTGTCCGTTGTCTCGCGATTGGGTGAGCTGTTCATTTGAGAGTTGGCAATACTCTCTTAGGATTTAAACGTTAGCTACAGCGCGCGTACACAAGCTCTGGAATCTTAGATATTGTTGTCGCGCTTCGCAGCGCACGGATTAATTAGTGCAGGGCTTAACAACATACAAGCAAGCTGTGAGAAGCAAGGCGCTACCCCTACCACCGGACCAGAGCGGAGAGTGGGGAGAGCCACGTGGGGCACACAACAGCTGCCGCCAGTCAATGTGAATCTGCGGCCACCTGCAGGGATGTCGCTCACCAATTATTACTGCGACAAATGAAACAAATAAAGGAGAGTGTACACGTGCCACATAATTTTATTAGCTTAGTGCATGCCTCTACATTCGTATTACTTTGTGAACTGTTACACAATAAAAGGTGTCACTGAAGTGCGGGATTCTCGGTTATCTTGTACTTTTCGCCCTTTACAATTGCCTCTATATTCGGAGTAATTGTTCTTGTGCACTGTGGGCGCAGCGTGCACTTTAAATTTCGATGAGACAATGCGTTTCTCAGGCGCTTCTCGTTACATTTCATTGCAGAGAACAGCTGTTCACCAACATACGTGGAACCGAACACTGATATTATTGTAGCCGCCAGTTTGTGCAAACGAGGAAATCTATCCTATCTGTAGAGTTCCAAAATATTTTTCTTGTTCTGAAATTTGTCTCTGTATTCTCTGTCATACTGCAGGTTAATAATTTCTAGTTGCAGCTCAGGACGAGTCTGTTCAATATTCGCTGAATATGGAGAGGAGAACAGATCAAAATCACTGTCTAGTGCTGTCAGATCTTGAAAGCGTTGATCAAATTCTTCCTTAACGGCAACTAAACTATGCGAATAACGTTCACCGTCTTTGTGAACATATTGCATGGATGATAATTTAGGAAAGTGAACTAGATTTACTGTTTGCAGCTGACTCGCCCAAAGTGTCAATTTCATTTTAAAAGCTCGTATTCGATCTATGAAATGAGTAATTAGCAGATCTTTGCCTTATAGTGAAATGTTCAAAGCATTCAGATGGCTAGTTAAATCTGCTAAGAACGCGAGATCACATTTCCATGAAGGCTGTTTCAGTTCAGGAACACACATGTTATTTATTTCCACGAACATATTTATCTCATCTAATAGGCAAAAAAATCGTTTTAATAATTCGCCACGACTAAGCCAGCGGACCTTGCTGTAATAAGGTAGGCTGCCATACTAGCTTTCTACATCCTCAAGAAAGCTTTTAAATTGCCTGTTTTGTAGCCCATACTTCCTTATATAACTGGTTGTACGAACAACAACACTCATCACATTTTTTGGAGTGATACTCTTTGCACATAGGTTTACCTGGAGGATCACACAGTGAACACCCCTTATTTCATTCGGCACTGTCAGTTTTTGCGTTTTCTCCTTCAACAGCGCAACGAAACCTGATTTTTTTCCCTGTCGTCGCTGGTGCACCGTCTGTAGACACTGAAACTAAAGAATTCCACGATAATCCTATATTTTCAACACTTTCTTCAACACTACTTAAAATATCACCTCCGGTTGTAGTGTTCCTCATGGCTACTACATTGAGGAGCTCCTCCCTCACCTGAAGATCTCTCTTAACACCTCTAATAAATATGGCAATCTGCGCTGTTCCAGTGCTATCAACACTTTGGTCCAGAGCTAGAGAATACGCCACAAAATCTTTACAGATATTTACAAGCTGGCTCTGGACGTCGTCTGCCATGTCCTGTATGCGACGCATAATGGTCATGTTAGATAATGGCACAATCCGAAACTGTTCAACTTGAGATGGACACGCTGGCTGGAGTGGCCGTGCGGTTCTAGGCGCTACAGTCTGGAACCGAGCGACCGCTACGGTTGCAGGTCCGAATCCTGCCTCGGAAATGGATGTATGTGATGTCCTTAGGTTAGTTAGGTTTAATTAGTTCTAAGTTCTAGGCGACTGATGACCTTACAAGTTAAGTCGCATAGTGCTCAGAGCTATTTGAACCATTTTGAGATGGACACAAATGCTCCGCTGCAGATGCCACAGTCATTCTTTTGTTAAATCGACATCAGCGAAGGGGCGCGGGGATTTTGCTAAAAGCAAAGCAATTTTGTAACTCACTCCGAGAGCTGCTGCCTCAGTTGATTTTTCTTCGTCGTCCAGATCCTCTTCGGATAGCTTCCTTTTACGTTTAATAACTTCCTGTGCACGATCTGGTCCATCACATTTTCCACTTCCTTGGTCTTTCGCGTGGTACGACATATAATGTCGCTGCAAATTAAATTCCCTAAAAGAATTCAGGGTTTTGTGACATACCAAACATTTCGCAACACCATCTTTTTCTGTAAACAGATACAAATTCCTCCCAATGGGGGGTTGAACTGCGAAAGCACGGCTGGGGTTATACAACGGCGACTTGACACGATTCTTAACCAGCGAAATGACTGTTAGAGCTGACCGCAGTACTTTAATCGTTACACAGTCGGCGCGAAATCGATACAGCTGCGGCCCTATTCAAACGTACGCGCGCATTTCCCCTCCCTACCCCTCCCTCCCTTCTCAGCGACCTTGCACCGGCTGGCGAGCACGTGCTTGAGCAGACGCTCAAAACCGGCCAGTTGTTAAGCCCTGGATTAGCGGCAGTTTGGAGGCCAGAGGTAGTGATGGGCTAAACTGCGATTTTCCAATATAAGTGATTTCTGTGAATGCTACTATTCAGTATCTGCTATTCTTAACTGTGATTTGTCGCAGTTAAGAGTCGCAGTTAAGGAACGTAGGTCGCGTATCCCTCCGCCACTGCTATTTCTGCGATTTCTGCTACTTCTGCGATTTCTGTGACTTCTGCTACTTCTGCGATTTCTGCTACTTCTGCGATTTCTGCGACTTACCACCGTATGAAAAAATTACATGCGCCCACACAGAAAATTGCATCTCAACAAATCTGTCATTGGCAAGTAAGTTTTACGTTTGTTCTTCCGTTGGCTTTAATTATGTATTAAAGAAACAACTGAGAAAATATTAATAGTGTAATTAATATGTAAGTAGCCATACAGTAGCGTAATAGTTCGTGTTTAGAAAATGAATTCTAACATATTGTTATGTTCACAGGTACCCGAACTACATTTCAGTCACTCAGTAAATTGGTAACTCAAAATATCACTGTCAACAGATCTGGAGAAATTGCCACTGCGTCTTTAGACCGTTTTCGTCAGACGAGAGGTTAGTTTCTAAGTGTTTCGATGGACTTAATTACTTCAGTGAGATCGTTCTTGCAAATGTGAAATATACCCCATTGAGTGGCTTTCAATACAGCAAATATTAGGGAAGCGTTTCTGAAGAAGAGAAATTTGTTAACATCGAGTATAGACTTAAGTGTCAGGAAGTCGTTTCTGAAAGTATTTGTATAGAGTGTAGCCATGCATGGAAGTGAATCATGGACGATAAATAGTTTACACCAGAAGAGAATAGAAGCTTTCGAAATGTGGTGCTACAGAAGAATGCTGAAGATTAGATGGGTAGATCGCAGTACTAATGAGGAAGTATTGAATAGGATTGGGGAGAAGAGAAGTTTGTGGCACAACTTGACCAGAAGAAGGGATCGGTTGGTAGGACATGTTCTGAGGCATCAAGGGATCACCAATTTAGTATTGGAGGGCAGTGTGGAGGGTAAAAATCGTAGAGGGAGTCCAAGAGATGAATACACTAAGCAGATTCAGAAGGATGTAGGTTGCAGTAGGTACTGGGAGATGAAGAAGCTTGCACAGGACAGAGTAGCATGGAGAGCTGCATCAAACCAGTCTCGGGACTGAAGATAACAACAACAACGAAATAAGATATAAGAACATAGGCTTCCGCTGCCGGTGTCATAGTGATTAAAATTCTTCTGGGTATTATGTCGAGTTGTTGCTAAAAACTAACAACAATAATAAACTAAAACCGACGTTTCGACCGAATTGCAATGACCTTCCTCAGGGCACGCACACATTGCAATTCGGCCGAATCGTCCGTTTTAGTTTATTATTGTTAGTTTCTAGCAATGACGCGGCATAATCCCCAGAAGAATTTTAATCATTGTGAGATGAGATGGTTGTCTTCAGTGTTACTGAAACATCGGTAGTTGAAACATCCGATATTGTCGATAGTAATTTAAAAAGCTTTCAGTGTAATGATTAACTATCGATTATTTTGGGCAGGTATTTCAAATGAAAAATAACTTTTTAACAATTTTTATTGCTTAAAATACAACTCTACAAGATATGCACATATTGTTTTGTAAAAACTACGGTGTTCAAATTCTCGTCTTTTAGTCTGTTGTTTAAAATACAGTATTAAAGGATGCATGTAAGGTGTTTAAATTCTTCTCCTTTAGTCTGTTGCGTTTTTCAGAAATTATTTGTCTCGCCTTGGAGAAAACCCTCTCTGCTGGAACTGAAGACGCTGGTACAACAAAAATTTGCTGGCCATGCCACGCAACATACTATTAGATTTTTTTTTTTTACAGTATTCTCATACAGAAGCATGCTTGTCTGTTACAAGTTTTTCAAAATACTGCTGTAGGTCAATTATGGAATCACCGACTGGTGTAACGACATCGACGTTACGCTATTGTTACTTGGGCAAAAAATGTGGATCATCCGATTTCAAACTGTTAGACCTAGCAGTAGACGTAATAACACTGCTCATGGATGTTGTTTCAGGTATTACTCGTATAGTTGATGCGATGACAGCAGTATACTCTTCCTAACATACTTGTGCAGCGTTCTCTGCCTCTTAAAATGTCCTGAAACACGTTTTTTAAAACCTAGGGTCTAATAATGTCACAAACATATTAACAGTCAACGTGTTAAATCGTTTCACTCTTTCATTGCTTGATTTAATCAAGGAATCCAGAACACTTGGTTTTTATTAGTTGTTAAGGTCCTTTACGAGCCTGGAAACTTCGCAGCAATACATTGTGTAAGAGGTATAACTATGGAAGCAGTGATGTATGACTCCCCTGAGAGTGTTGTCGTTGACACTTCAAAAGGTTCATGAAGATCTAAAATCCCTTGCACAGCTAAGGCCGATATTACACTATCAAATTTCTTTGTCAAATATCTTTGTCAAAGATATTTGATGGCGTAATAGGGAACTTTGTCAAATGTCGTCCAATATTTGATCAAATCTAGGGCCTTGCTGTAGATTTGATCAAAGAAGTAGCCTGTCTTCTGTTCACTGCAATGTGACATGTTACCACATGGAGCGCTAGCATCGCTGCATTCTGTCGTCTGTAGTGTTTTATAAACATTGCGGGTAAATGCAATTGGTGTGTGCCAACAACTAAAAAATTAAGAGAGATGTATGAAGCCGATGAGGAGCTTTACAACGTGCGGCACGCTGTATACAAAAATAGATTACGAAGATTGGAGACCTGACTTTACCTAACCTAACCTAACCTAACCCTCTCCTGTAGCAAGGAATCGGAGTGTTACAGTGAGCCTGTCTTCTGCAGATGTAGCAGTTCTGAAGTGAGTATTGTGGTTTGTGATGTGAGGAAACAGTTCCTGAGCACATACTGAAATGCATGCTCATCCATTCGTAAGTAATTGATGTACGACTTGACATCCTCCACTATAAGGCCACGTAACAAGTTTTGTTGAATGATTTTATCGTGTCGTTGTAAAACCCACGGCTCCGCCCAGCTATGTTTGCTTTTTTTCTCCCGCTTCTCTTCCGCACATGCACACAGTGCAATTGAGATACATGGAACTGCTGCGGTTAATAACAAGTTGTTGTTGTCAGCCATCTTGAACTCTGACGAAAAATATGATGACAGTGTAATACCCCTTCTAGCACTACGTCAAAGATCTCTGTCAAATATATTTGACGGAATATTTGAACACATCTTTGATCCAATCTTTGACAAAGCCATTTGATAGTGTGTAATGTTGTTGCTTTATTTTGTTATGTGAAAGCAGTGCTGATAGACAGTAAAAGCGGGTTAAAAGCTGTGAGCTATCTGAGGAAGTTAACGTTGCATTACTGTGCAACTGTTTCACCAGGTATGCAGTATAGCTTACCAAATTTCCAACCAGACTAACATTAATTATAATCTTTTAAGTCATACGAAAAACGGTGATACACATATAAAAAAGAGAATTTAAATAAAAAGAAATAAATCAGTTTATATTTGGAAATTTATTTTAACATTGATCATTGAAATTTCAGCATATTAAACTTGAGTCATAACTAAGCTGGTGCCTTATTTAGGATTGTGAAAATGTGAGTTTGTAATCTTACGGAACACATTAAATGTGGGGCCAAGATTGGGAGACTACATACAACACTGCATTCATAAAATAACACATGAAGAACATTGAAACATATGCAAGAGGAAGTTAACCACAACCAACCGATTCAATTTTCACCTAAAGAAGTTACATTCGTAGCTCTATCCTGTCCGTCATGTAATTACCACACACTAGTATACCAAATTCATAGTAACTCTCTGTGAAATCTTTCCGAAAAGAATAGCTGAGGGTTACTTTGATGATTACACCACATGCTTCACGTGGTCAACTTGGTTTACACAAAGAGTGTACTCCACAATAATCTTGATAATTAAACTAAATTAGATCGAAAAGCAATTTACAAAACAAAAACCTCGAACTGGTTACTATCGTCTTACTATTAACCTGATGGTTGAAACAATTGTATAAGCACGTGGTATTGGTCTCACAAAGTTCACCCCACGTGGGTTGAACATAAAGAAAAGTTGCTATATTGAAAAATATTGTTAAGGCGAGACGTTATAATCTCACGCACATTCGCATTTCAGATTGATGATCTTAGAGTTACTGATCAACACGTGGTTCCACTTTACTCACAAAGTAGTGACAAGGCAACTACTGTAAAATATTCTGAAGTTCATACTCGAAATACACTGCGTTACAATTTAAGATAACATTAGATATTTTAGAGCTAAACCTGAAATAAAGTTGATTAAATTTTCAGTTAGGCTGAACTTAAGAAATCCATTGTCGTGCGGACTTAGCAGACACGCGCTTAGCCGGAGATCTTACCACTTCAGACGCTCGCCGCGGACAGACTGACCTGCGCTCCTACCGAGCGTGCTTCACAGATACAAACGGAAGTGACCAGAGAGGCAGCTTCCTGTACCAACATGACAAGGGACGGACAGAACCATACTAAGGATAGAAACCTCTTTGCTTTTAGAAAGCGTAGCTACCTGTTCCGACGTTGGTCCTACTGTTCTCTAGCAGACAGGTTTGTTGCTACCCTCAAGCATGCAACTAGAAAGTTTCATATCAGCGCACACTCCGCTGCAGAGTGAAAATCTCATTCTGGAAACGTCGCCCAGGCTGTGGCTAAGCCATGTCTCCGCAGTATCCTTTCTTTCAGGAGTGCTAGTTCTGCAAGGTTCGCAGAAGAGCTTCTGTAAAGTTTGGAAGGTAGGAGACGGATACTGGCAGAAGTAAAGCTGTGAGTACCGCACGTGAGTCGTGCTTCGGTAGCTCAGTTGGTAGATCACTTGCCCGCGAAACGCAAAGGTCCCGAGTTCGAGTCTCGGTCGGGCACACAGTTTTAATCTGCCAGGAAGTTTCATATCAGCGCACACTCCGCTGCAGAGTGAAAATCTCATTCTGGAAACGTCCTCCAGGCTGTGGCTAAGCCATGTCTCCGCAGTATCCTTTGTTTCAGGAGTGCTAGTTCTGCAAGGTTTTGCAGAAGAGCTTCTGTAAAGTTTGGAAGGTAGGAGACGGGTACTGGCAGAAGTAAAGCTGTGAGTACCGCACGTGAGTCGTGCTTCGGTAGCTCAGTTGGTAGAGCACTTGCCCGCGAAAGGCAAAGGTCCCGAGTTCGAGTCTCGGTCGGGCACACAGTTTTAATCTGCCAGGAAGTTTCATATCAGCGCACACTCCGCTGCAGAGTGAAAATCTCATTCTAGAAATATATTTGCTCATTCATCCTCTCACACAGAAGGGAAGGGGGATGACAGGATCATCATATACAATATATAAAAGAAACCGGATGTAGGTTCGGTATGAGACTGTGTGACATGAATTACATATATGAATTAGATATAAACTGTGCTTTAAAGTGTACTAGTGTGACAGATCGTTCTTGTTTATGTGTAAAAGTAACACGTTGCACTACTCAGTCTCCTCGCAGATAGTCAGAAGCGCCACAATAAATTTAGAAGAGGAATTTATGCCGTAAATGACAACAGATTTAAGAAATTAACATGAAAGGAATCCAACAGTGACCTTTCAAGTGTAATACCGGCCTAAGTAATTTTCTGCAGTGAGGGTAGGCCTTGGATTTGAACTTTAATTGATGGCAATCTCAGACTCACTTCCTAATTCCAAAATTGTTTTGAGCACATGGCATGAGCTGTTCCATCGAGTCGGCATCTCTTGTATCAGTCTCGGTTAATTTTTTTTTTTTGCTGTTTTTTTAACATTGCTCAGTTTTTCACTGGGTAGTGTAGAGTTATGAAAGAAAGTCACAGTAGCGTTTGTGTTGAATAACATTTTGGAAAATGTTCTGCTTAGAAACAGTGTTGATGCGATAGTCAAAACAGGGTGAATCTCGAATCCTTAAGCTTTTTCGTGACTGCAGCGTTGTCTGTAACCGCTACCACTGTCTTATCAGGGATGTTATATTCTAGCAAGATTTGATGGATAAGCTGAATGAAGCTCTGAAGATCTGAATGAAGCTTGTGTGGAAGAGCCAGTTGCTCGGCCACCATTGACCAAACGTTTTCAGTTGGTGAGAGATCTGGAGAAGGTGCTGGCGAGGGCAGCAGTCGAACATTTTCTGTATCCAGAAAGGCCCGTACAGGACCTGCAACATCCGGTCGTACATTATCCTGCTGAAATGTAGGGTTTCGTAGGGATCGAATGAAGGATAGAGCCACGAGTCGTAACACATCTGAAATGTAACGTCCACTGTTCAAAGTGCCGTCAAGGCGAACAGGAGGCGACTGAGACGTGTAACCAGTGGCACCCCATACCACCAAGCCGGGTGATACGCCAGTATGGCGATGACGAATACACATTTCCAACGCGAGTTCACCGCGATGTCACCAAACACGGATGCGACCATCATGATGCTGTAAACAGAACCTGGATTCATCCGAAAAAATGACGTTTTGCCATTCGTGCACCCCTGTTCGTCGTCGAGTACACCATCGCTGGCGCTCCTGTCTGTGATGCAGCGCCAACGGTAACCGCAGCCACGGTCTCCGAGCTGATAGTCCGTGCTGCTGCAAACGTCGCCGAACTGTTCGTGCAGATGGTTGTTGTCTTGAAAACGTCCCCATCTGTTGACTCAGTGATCGAGACGTGGCTGCACGGTCAGATACAGCCATGCTGATAAGATGCCTGTCATCTCGACTGCTAGTGATACGAGGCCGTTGGGATCCAGCACGGCGTTCCGTATTACCCTCCTGAACCCACCGATTCCATATTCCGCTAACAGTCATTGGATCTCGACCAACACGAGCAGCAATGTCGCGATACGATAAACCGCAATCGCGATAGGCTACAATCCGACCTTTAATCGAAGTCGGAACGTGATGGTACGCATTTCTCCTCCTTACACGAGGCATCACAACATCGTTTCACCAGGCAACGCCGTTCAACTGCTGTTTGTGTGTGAGAAATCGGTTGGAAACTTTCCTGATGTCAGCAGGTTGTAGGTGTCGCCACTGGTACCAGCCTTGTATGAATGCTCTGAAAAGCTAATTATTTCCATATCACAGCATCTTCTTCCCGTCGGTTAAATTTCGCGTCTGTAGCACATCATCTTTGTGGTGTAGAAATTTTAATGGCCAGTAGTGTATTATGTAATGTCTAATGATGCCATTTGGAATCAGTATTTTATTTATTAACCATTAGCTTCAAAAGAACTTTGACAATGGATATGTGATATGTGCAACATATACGGTAAATATTCATCACAATAAAAAAGAATTCCCCAAATTTTTTGTCGAAATGTGACGCACAAAGGGTTGAGAAATATCTACAGGATTTGAAGTTGTGCAAAGACATTCCTGGACATTCACAGTCAAGTCTTGGCAAGAAGAGATTACTTCTGTGTCACGTTCTCTGAGACCTTCACATTTCGTCCGAATTTGTTATGGTTCAAATGGCTCTGAGCACTATGCGACTTAACTATTGAGGTCATCAGTCCACTAGAACGTAGAACTAATTAAACCTAAGTAACCTAAGGACATCACACACATCCATGCCCGAGGCAGGATTCGAACCTGCGACCGTAGCAGTCACGCGGTTCCGGACGGAGCGCCTTAACCGCGAGACCACCGCGCCCGGCGAATTTGTTATGAATATGCATTATAATGCTGTGAAAGCAGATAGCAAATAAATACAGCTGTATATCTAATGTCCAGCCACCTTGGAAATAAAAAAAATTGACACTCGACGGATTGTGCTTTTATTATATTCAGTTTTGCGGCAGCTGGTGAGCCCTAGAAGGAACAAGCACCGCTAAACGACCACAAGATGGGCAGCCAACATGCGAATGAAATTTGTGCTTCTGAAAAGGCAGAAGGGACGCAGCAGCATTAGAAGTACGTCAGAGTTTTGTGTTTTCGAATCACTTTACACATTGACGTGTACAACTGAAAACACTTGTGAGCGCAATGAGGACTCAGGAACAGAAACAGAAGAGGACATTAGCAGCTGTGTTTAATTAACAATGACAATAATTGTATTTATTTCAAAATGCGTTGTGCAGTACGATCAGAAACGCTCAACAAATCTTTAAAATGTCATTTTTTTCCTCTGCTAGGTGCTGCAATGGTACTTGAATTACGTAACCTTTACGGCAGCTCAAGTCAACCTCTCGATACCAGCAATATTCTACTGTGTTTCTGTAAAATAGTTAACATGTTTCTCAGACAACATTCAGATTTGATTTCATTAATGTAGATGTACTTTGATGCGTCGATATGTTTGCGTTGCAATGATATTATTCTTATATGTATTGTTTCTTTTGTCACTGTGATCTTTGACGTACTTGTAGCTCTGGTTTTTGGGCGCATAAGCGATTATTAGTGAGTTAGGGAGTCGGTCCTTGAGAAAGTCAAGTCTTGGACGTCATGTTGGAAAGACGCATATTGTAGTCACCTTATAAAGTGTGAACTTTAACAGTGAGGAATATGTTTTCGAGTATGTTTCGTATTGTGAAGTGATGTTTTGTGTGTTATGTGATATTGCAACAATCGCAATAAAAAAGAAGTTTAACTTGAATTCGGAGTGCTGATTACTTTTTTACATCACCATTGTGCTAACATTGAAAGGTTCGATGTTCAAGAATGCTTTGCGAAACGCATCTACAAAACTTTTGGAATATAGCAGAATAAAACCTAGGGCTCTTTGCATGCCAGCTTGGAATCGTAAACACCTAGATTTTCGACGATTGAGCCATGATTTTACAACGAGACCAGCGCGGGAAACACGAAAAGATGAGTGCTGCCTAGTTTATTCATTATTACGTGAAATGACTTTATTAACTGTGCTCTAATGCCACCTGCCACATAATAACTTTGTTGTTGCCCGAAAATGCAGTATTTAGCAGCGTAAGCAACACCACAATCATTATTAAATTTCGACCTTTGCTGTGGTAGGGTTGTTAATGTGCGCTGTATTACAACTGCCGTATTTACATTTGTATTCTTTGCTACAAGTGAGCAAGCTCACACATTTGGAGATGAAAATCGGTATGATGCACATTCACGAATTCGTGTTATTTACGTGTGTGTACTTTTCACCATAGGCATCTGATCGGTACGAGATGCGCACGAACGTGAGTTGTCGTCACTGGAACACAAACAAGAAAGTTCCCTCTTCCACGACCCCTCCCCCACAGCGACCATCTATTAACAACTTAGTATTTAAACAACTTAGACTGTATAAGGTGCCACAATATTTATTTTTGATTAAATACCTGCGCTCCAAACGCCCCGGAGTTAATAGAAACCGACAATTTTTCAGGCGCCAGTTAAAAAAAAAAAAAAAAAAAAAAAAGAATTACATTATAAACAGTAGGGATATCGATAGTTGAAACATACTACCGATAGTGACGCAGTGCAGATGCAATCGATTAATCGATAGTTTATCGATGTCTAAGTAACTAGTGAGTCTTACCTTGAACATACAGCTGTCCTGCTCACAGCAGGTGGGAGTGCAGAGCCAGGTAATATTTCGCTTGGTTGTCATCGAAGTTTTGTAAGGTGTAAAATTAAGTGGACTGCTGGAGGAATGTACTTAGCTGGAAGCGAAGTGCCACAAAATGGCAGATTCGCCTCTGCTGCCTCCAGATGCGAGTGGCTATATAGGGGCTCATTTCCTCTTTGGTGAGCCTCGTCCTCCAGTGCCGGCTCCGTATGTGGCGGCTCTTCACTCTCAATACAAAACCCCCCTCCTAGATATCACGGGCGTGTCTGATGTTGACGTACTTTCAAAGTGTCAGCCGCAGCGGAGTTTGGTAAAGGCGTGTGCCATCGCGTCCTGTTCGGATTGAAATCTCGATTATGCGCTACTGCAGAGGCGAGGACAGGTTTTTTTTACTACTAAAGCACTGCCAGTTTTCGTGTCTGAATCTTTGCCTTCTCGGGGAATCAGCTGAGTAATTTGTCCGTGCTGCCAGAAGATGGGGGGGATCGCTGCATTCTGCACTGACCACATCATAACCTATTTGCATCTGGGCCTGCAGTCAGAGAACAAGGTATAAAGTCCAGCAAGGTTCTGTGCCATACTGAACCATTGGGCAGATGCTAGCAGCAGCCATACTAGGGAACTACCCTGTGTGTAAACTCCCATGAAAACCACAACGCATATGACTGTGTTTGGAGTGGTGCCGTGACCAGGAACTATGGACTGCTGATGAATGACTTCACACTGTGACCACGAATGCATTGCGGTTCTGCACTGTGCAAGGTGATAATTGTTGGCAAGCGTGGGGGCGACATGGAGGTAGGTTCCATTCTTCTAATGTATTTTATAGGCATGGTGTTTCTCCAGGCGTCATGGGATGGGCAGCTATCCCATACCACTTCAGGTCCTGGTAGTAGTTGAAGGAACGATGAAGGCGCAATGGCATGCAATGGACACCCTACATCCTCAAGTTTCCTGTGATAAAGCATCATACTGTCATGTTCAACAGGACAAAGCTTTTCTGCATACAGCATGTATCCCTAATGAACAGTTTATATTATGTTGAGCTAATACCTTGCCCAACAAGATCCTCAGGTCTGTCCGGGATAGCACATATGCAGGATCAGCAAACACGCCAACTCTGTTCCAGTGCCATTATCCAGGATATTAGAGACCAGTTACGATCTTGTGGACAAACTTCCCTCGGGAGAGGACACCCTTCCTAAGAGAATCAGTGCATTTATCCCCGCCAGGGCGGTTGTATCATCATTGAGGTAGGTTGGCTCATACTAACGAGTTGTTTGTAAATCTGATTCGAGTTTTACTCACCAAAATAACTTCACATATCGTCCCAACCTATGAAATTCATTTCAATTCCTCCTCTCCTTCTGTGTGCTTACTTCATTTGTCAGACAGTGTATTTACCTGGTATCTAATGCTGTAGCTCCTGGGGTATGGAGGCTCAATATTAATAAAAGAAACAACAAAAAGGCGTATAGAAGTCAACGGGTAAAACGCATTTCTGTACAGTATCTTCAATTAGGATTCTATAAAACATACCGATAACGTCAGTTGGCTATAAGGAGATGTGGAACCTAATGCCTGGAAGCTGAATGATGTCCACTGATGTGTGTGTGTGTGTGTGTGTGTGTGTGTGTGTGTGTGTGTGTGTGTGTGTGTGTGTAAGTCAGAGACTGTCCACATAACCAAAAAACATGAAACTTTCATTGCACATGCAGGACATGGGATATTGACAACTAGATGGACAAGTACCATGTGACAGTGTGTGAAGCCTCAGCGAATGAAGGAGATGATGGTCATGAATCAGAACAAGTATCCTATAATACGAGAGCACTTTCAAAATTTACTTTTGTGTAAGACGGCTAAAGCTATGTTTACACGTTATGTCTCAGTAATAGTATTTCTTGAAAAGCCTTTCGTGGTGATATGTTTCCTTTCAAACATGTGGTGTGTGCAGCAGCTACGACAAGGGCGACCTAGCGAGCTATAAATTTGACAAATATCGGCATTTTTAAAAAAATACTTGCAGTTCGTCTTAGCAGCTACAATTTTGACACTGAGTTTCTTTCAGCATTTCTTCCCATCTAAAACTTATGGGGCAGGTTTCTACATGTAGGGCTAGGCAATTCCCTCGCGAGTGCATACCCAGTTCAGCAGCATCGCACTCGTCCACTAAACACCAAATATTGGGACCTATAGAACTGGTCTGTACTTGGCCTCTAACTGCACATCTACCAGTAAAAGTCACTAGATATTTGCAAACGACACTTACATACTCCACAGGAAACGACAGAATAAATCTCAAACAAATACATTTTCCCTTGAATAAACGACAGTCGGATGCTGCATCATCGAACACATGTAATCTAAACTGGATATAGAAAATGACCTTGACTTCAGCCTCTAAAGTAATTGCGACATGTCAGCGACACTTATGGACCGATGACCTCGCTGTTTGGTCCCCTCTCCCCTCCTCTCCCCCCCCCCCCCCCCCCAGATCAACCAACCAACGAATCAGCGACACTTTGCATTGTACGACGTATGCTCTTCCCGGCATAAGTCAGTAAGGAACTGATTCTTGGATCCATACTCTTGTAAGTTCAGATTCCCATTAACCTTATAATTACGACCAATAAAGAAAAGGTAACTATTTCTTATCAACTAGTGGCACCGTTAAGACAGGAATTATTTCAACAGAATGTATTACTAAAAGTGGTTTGACAAATTACACTGGCCAACGATAGAAAAACTTTTTTGCTGAATGTATCATATTCTTGTTTTTTTTTTTTTCTTTTTAGCGTGGGAAATTCTTCGCATTTTACAGTTAAATTTATTAAATTAAACGATTTTTTAAAGAATTTAACAGCTTTTATGTAGTTAAAATAAAAAGGAGGTGTAATGTAGATGACGTTGGTAGCACTGCTGAAAAACATTTGCTGGCAGGTATGGTTGATTTTATTTTTGTGTTAACAGATGGTGTTTTGTTTACTGTCAGCCTAACCTCACTTCTGCATTTCCTGTACGTGTGCTCAGTACAATGTCTGATCGTGGTTGTAAAAACTCTGCTGACAGTTTTTGTTTCATCTGTGGCGAATTGCCGACCGGAGGGGCCGAGCGGTTCTAGGCGCTGCAGTCCGGAACCGCACGACTGCTACGGTCGCAGGTTCAAATCCTGCCTCGACCAGGTGATGTCCTTAGATTAGTTAGGTTTAAGTAGTTCTAAGTTCTAGGGGACTGATGACCTCAGAAGTTAAGTCCCATAGTGCTCAGAGCCATTTGAACCATTTTGTGACGAATTTGTGATTAAAAAACACCAAAGAAACATTACAGACTTTGAGAAAAAGTTTTATCTATCATAGTTTTGATCTAAACTTGGTGATCAGGATAAATCTTGGGCGCTGCGTAAGGTATGTTATGTGTGTGTTGAAGGTCTGTGAAAATGGCCCAATAAGGAGAAAAAATCCTTTAGATTTGCTGTTCCTATGATATGGATGGAGCCAAGAAATCATTCCGATGATTGCTACTTTTGCAGTGTTGATATTACTGGTCATAATTCGAAAACTGCCCTAATCTTACGTGCGCCATCCGACCAGTTCCTGAACCACCAGATGATTTAAATTCTATTCCAACAATAGTATTTTCTGATGTACAACCTGATTTACATGAATCAGATGATGATGTAATCCGTTGTAATACAGAAAGTCTAGTACCCATATTGTTTACTCAGACCGAGCTTAACGATTTGATTAGGGATCTGGGCTTAACGAAAGAAAAAGCTGAATTGCTTGGCTCTAGATGAAAAGAAAAGAACTTACTGGCAGTTGGAACCAGCATATACATGTATAGAGTAGAGAGCAGCAATTTTGCAAGGTTTTTTTTAACAAGAAGTTTATTTAGTGTACTGCTCAGACATTTTGATGAATGAGTTTGGCATTGAATACAAAAAGGAAGGCTGGAGGTTGTTTATCGATTCATCAAAAACTTGTGATGGAAAAATTGCTACCAAGGCCGCTGGAACACCAACATCGTGGGGGAGTACTGTTGGTCACTTCACTGAGAAGTTCAGGAAGCGAGTCATGGTAGAAAAAGCTACACAAGGTGCTTCAAAGAAAAAAGAGAAGGAAGATACAAACCAATTCCAGCTGACAAGTGAAACCTCTACTATCAATGTTTTAAGTAGCTTACCGTAAATAAAAACCATGGTTATGTTGTAACAAAGCGTTTCATTTATTTCCCCATTTACCGTATGGCATAAGATTTTTATACATCTACATCTACATGATTACTCCGCAATTCACATTTAAGTGCTTGGAATAGGGTTCATCGAACCACAATCATACTATCTCTCTACCATTCCACTCCCGAACAGGGCGCGGGAAAAACAAACACCTAAACCTTTCTGTTCGAGCCCTGATTTCTCTTATTTTATTTTGATGATCATTCCTACCTATGTAGGTTGGGGGTCAACGAAATATTTTCGCATTCCGAAGAGAAAGTTGGTGACTGAACTTGGGTGTAACTTTGGATGAGCATCCCAACTGAGCGGAGAATACAGTCGCAGTGTGCCGAGAGACGTCTGCTTGTCTCTATGCTCTCAAAAAGTTTCGGAACATACACTCCTGGAAATTCAAATAAGAACACCATGAATTCATTGTCACAGGAAGGGGAAACTTTATTGACACATTCCTGGGGTCAGATACATCACATGATCACACTGACAGAACCACAGGCACACAGACACAGGCAACAGAGCATGCACAATGTCGGCACTAGTACAGTGTATATCCACCTTTCGCAGCAATGCAGGCTGCTATTCTCCCATGGAGACGATCGTAGAGATGCTGGATGTAGTCCTGTGGAACGGCTTGTCATGCCATTTCCACCTGGCGCCTAAGTTGGGCCAGCGTTCGTGCTGGACGTGCAGATCGCGTGAGACGACGCTTCATCCAGTCCCAAACATGCTCAATGGGCGATAGATCCGGAGATCTTGCTGGCCAGGGTAGTTGACTTACACCTTCTAGAGCACGTTGGGTGGCACGAGATACATGCGGACGTGCATTGTTCTGTTGGAACAGCAAGTTCCCTTGCCGGTCTAGGAATGGTAGAACGATGGGTTCGATGACGGTTTGGATGTACCGTGCACTATCCAGTGTTCCCTCGACGACCACCAGAGGTGTACGGCCAGTGTAGGAGATCGCTCCCCACACCATGATGCCAGGTGTTGGCCCTGTGTGCCTCGGTCGTATGCAGTCCTGATTGTGGCGCTCACCTGCACGGCACCAAACACGCATACGACCATCATTGGCACCAAGGCAGAAACGACTCTCATCGCGACACCACTGGAGGCGGGTTGCACGATGTTGGGGCGTGAGCGGAAGACGGCCTAACGGGTTGCGGGACTGTAGCCCAGCTTCATGGAGACGGTTGCGGGCACGTGCACCTTCCGCCGATCACTGGCGACAACATCGATGTACTGTGGAGACCTCACGCCCTACGTGTTGAACAATTCGGCGGTACGTCCACCCGGCCTCCCACATGCCCACTATACGCCCTCGCTAAAGTCCGTCAGCTGCTCATACGGTTCACGTCCACGCTGTCGCGGCATGCTACCAGTGTTAAAGACTGCGATGGAGCTCCGTATGCCACGGCAAACTGGCTGACACTGACGGCGGCGGTGCACAAATGCTGCGCAGCTAGCGCCATTCGACGGCCAACACCGCGGTTCCTGGTGTGTCCGCTGTGCCGTACGTGCGATCATTGCTTGTACAGCCCTCTCGCAGTGTCCGGAGCAAGTATGGTGGGTCTGACACACCGGTGTCAGTGTGTTCTTTTTTCCATTTCCAGGAGTGTATCTTCTAGGCACTTCCCGTTTGTCAAGTACATTAGCGTATGGTTACACTGAATTTTATTGGCGTACAAACTCTGATAGAATGCCAGGTTTTGACAAATTTACAGCACTTCTCTTTACTGCTCTCCCTCAGACACTTTGTCAACATTGCAATTGGACGAAGCATTGCAGCTGGTCTATTGCGCGAGAGTTCTTGTTTGCCCGTGAATATCAACTTTTATATATAGGGAAGTACTGAAATTTCTGTGACAATATTTTTAAGGGCAGTTAAATTTCCCAGTGGCTTAGCTCCTTAGTGTCATGAATTGTCATCTTTCAGCACTGCTGCCGTTTCTGAATTACGTTCTCTGCTAAATTCGAAACCTTCCATCGTCCTATTGGTCTAGCCCTTTTATAGCCCAGTCCATGAAACTCAGATACAAATGGTGTGAACACTGTCGGTTGATCATATGTTGCAATGAGGTCATTTAAAGATCTGAGACAGCCTGATTAGTGCCCTTCTAATTTCCGTGTTATCATTACTGTAGTGATGTATTTGAAGTGTCCTGTCAAACAATCCTGTCAGTCCAACAACATTGTGGGCCCTTGTGTATATCTTTAGTTCGTGCCTCATTTTGAACAGTTTGTCACCAGACATGCAAAGCTACATCTGTGGGGAATGTAGTAGAAGAAGTTGCGTAGAAACTTGTTTAATTTACAGGAAAGTCATTCATGTTAATTGACAAACTATCCGTGTTGCGACTGTGTGTGTCCTATTACCTTTACACTACTTGCAGCAAGCATGCAGCTGGTCCACGTGCGGACAGACTCACCCGCACAGTGTCTCTCTGCGCAGACTTGCAGCCACCATGGCGGAGAGGCCCCACGGCTACGACGGCGGGCCCCTTGTTGTAGCAGCACCACCCGATGCAGCTGCCGTCTCTCGCATGCGGTGAGTTGTCATTACACATGCACAATTTATGCACTCGTGGTGCCACCTGGGGGCACCAACGAAGTAGAAAACCGAATTCCCATTTTTTTTAGCTTTCGGATAAAGCAGAAGAAAAAAAAGGCTCATTTTCGTATCTTTTTGGCTGATACGGTCAAACCTGACCTTCAAACATAGCTGCTTTGGGTACTAAAGTGCGCGTCATTTACGACGGAGGCCGAGTTTAGGTCCGTTCTGCGCACCTGACGTCACAAAACACAGTCGGCCAATGAACAGAGAGCGACGTTGCCGGATCTCGACTGCAGAGCAGAGCACGGACGAGTGTCTTCAGTTTTAGAAACGTTCACTCATAAAGAAAGTCTTGAGAGCAGACTTTCTTTTATAGAAAGTTTGGAAAAATCATTCTTTATACCAATTGCTTCATATTCTATTAATTAATTAAACCCAACAAGCAGTAAGCCTCCTAATTCAGGCGATAGCAAGGAAAGGCGTTTGTATCATTCTCACGAACCGCTTCTTCGCAATAAAGAACACCGGTAATTGTTTATTTCCTATTGTACTTCGACGAAGCGTGAGTAATTCATAATCATACCAATAGTGTTTGTCTGTATTTTGCTTGATATTTTGCAGTCCTACAAGAACTCTGTTGAGCTGCGCTGCGCTAGTGTGATAGTTAGGGTGTTTGGTTGCCAAGTGAGAGGTTCTCAGATCAAACCTTGTTCAGTGCTTAATATTTTCTTTATTTAAAGACAATATCATTACTTCATGTAATTTTTTGAAATTTCTAGTGCTTTGTCTCTTCATAATAATCAAAAAAAAATTCGGTTTTTCTAATTTTGTCCTCCAATACTTCTTTTCACACCAATTAAAAACAATGAAAAGGCACACATACAATATTCATGTTATCTGTTTTGTTTCTATATCTTCACTTCCGCTGTCGCTGTTTCACTAATCATATTGAGATTTACTCTTTTGCGCAAGTATTAAAAGTATTATTTAGAGCAGAATTTCGGCTCGTACGTTGCCGAGCTACTTGATTGTCTGACGCAATTCTTTGCTTCGCTGCTGCGATGTGTAAAAATGAAATTCTTGGGCCAAATAGGTTTTGTGAAATCAAATGATAAAGTGTGTCAAAGCAGTCGGGACACCGTGTGCCTGCACAGGCGAGCAGTGCAGTGATGAAAAAATCGCCCACAGCGCGGAATGCGGGGAGCCACGTCTCTGTAGCAGCGAAAGGGTTAATGCGGCCCTGGAGGCTTTACTTCATAGACTGCGCGCTCCCTCCCTAAACGCAAGTATGCGAACTATGGCGCTGCTTCTCTCGGCGGGTGCGTCGTTTGCAACTGGCAACGCAGCAATCTCCCGCGTCTGGGCGGGCATGCGCGAACCGCCGAGATAAAAGAATTCAACTATTGTAGTAACTGGATAATTCACCTGGCCACCTTTCAACGCCTGTTCAAGGATAGTTGGGCAGTGGGATTTTCCAAGGGCTAGGGAGCTTCCCTGGGCCTAATATTCCCAATATCCTTCAACTGGAGATGGAGGAGAAGGAAATAGTAAGGACAGAGTTAGGGTAGGAGAAAGGCACCAATAAGCTATTGTGGGTCACACTTTGTCTGGCTCTCCCCTTTCGCAAGTCCAGCTCCAGTGATCCTTCTAGTAGCTGAGTTAGTGCTGGCACAGCCTTCTGGATCCAGAGCATGCAAACTTCCTCACTCATATATAGTGCTACGTTAAGGCAGTATTCATTGAGGAGAACAAATGAAAGTTACACGCAGCCAGCTCGATGATTTGAGTCTGTCATAGTGTACTTTATCATTAACATAAAATTGAAATGCGAGATAAGGTGGTTCAAATGGCTCTGAGCACTATGGGACTTAACTTCTGAGGTCATCAGTCCCCTAGAACTTAGAACTACCTAAACCTAACTAACCTAAGGACATCACACACATCCATGCCCAAGGCAGGATTCGAATCTGCGACCGTAGCAGCCGCACGGTTCCGGACTGCGTGCCTAGAACCGCGAGACCACCGCGGCCGGCGCGAGGTAGGAGGCATAAGAATATACAGACTTTTTTTGTGATACCTGAAACAGTTATGTACTCCAAATGAGGCTTGAACAAAAAATTGACATACGAAGAGATGAAGTAAGTAATCTAGGAAGTACCGGATGATCAAAATGTCAGTATAAATTTGAAAACTTAATAAACCACGGAATAATGTACGTAGAGAGGTAAAAATTGACACACGTGCTTGGAATAACATGGGGTTTTATTAGAACAAAAAAAAAACAAAGTTCACAAAATGACGCGTGAAAGATCTCTTGCGCTCGTCGTTTGGTGATGATCGTGTGCTCAGACGCCACTTTCGTCATGCTTGGCCTCCCAGGTTCCCAGACCTCAGTCCGTGCGATTATTGGCTTTGGGGTTACCTGAAGTCGCAAGTCTATCGTTATCGACCGACATCTCTAGGGATGCTGAAAGACAACATCTGACGCCAATGCCTCACCATAACCCCGGACATGCTTTACAGTGCCGTTCACAACATTATTCCTGGACTGCACCTATTGTTGAGCAATGATGGTGGACATATTGAGCATTTCCTGTAAAGAACATCATCTTTACATTGTCTTACTTTGTTATGCTAATTATTGCTACTCTGGTCAGATGAAGTGCCATTTGTCGGACATTTTTTGAACTTTTGTATTTTTTTTTTGTTCTAATAAAACCCCATGTCATTCCAAGCACGTGTGTCAATTTGTACCTCTCTGTCTACATTATTCCGTGATTTATTCAGTTTCCAAATTTATACTGACTTTTTGATCACGCGGTATATATACTAAATGAACATGGCACCGAGGTCAGTACTAGATGAGCGTTAATCGAAAACTAGAGCTGAAAGAACGAGTGGAAAAAAAATAGAAAAGGAACGGAAAAATATTAAAACTGCAGTTAAGAAAGCATCTAATGACGCCGTAGAGAAAAGAGAGAGAAGGAAGGGTAAAATCTGGACACCAGAATTAGATGAAGTTGTAAAGAAAAACGAAAGAGCTTATCGCAAGTATCTCACTGAAGCAATACAGGGACATCATATTTTTTAAGTCTCTGAACAAAAGAGGAATCGAGCAGTGAAATGTATCTTGGGATAGGTTACAAGCATAGTAGAAGAATGTATTCATAGAAGGTAAATTATAGCTTATAAGCAATGAAGATGTTCAGTCGAACAAAAAACGAAGTTTCCCATTTAAACAACATCCAACAATCACAGTGGGTAGGACATTAGAAAGACTGGTGGAATGAACAAACACGTTGCACAGATTGTTGGAGCAAACGGCTACCATATGATGATGATACATAAAACTATGCCGCCAAAGGAGAAGGGCAATAGGGAAATGCAGAACGAAGCACGGAAAACCGTCGTGCTACCATATGTACAAGGGGTCACTGAACGTCCGGGCGAAATTCTCTGTCGGGCAGGTATTAAGCTGATTTTTCGTAGCAACAACAAAATAAAAGACATTCTGGGCTCGACAAAAGATACAATTGACAAGCTTCATGCCGCCGGAGTTCATGAAATCGGGTGCAAATGTGGACTGGTGTATGTAGGCGACGCCGGGCGTCCAGTAAACATAAGGTTGTCAGAGCACGAGAGAGAAGCCCTCAACTGTAAAAAGAAAAGCTAATGGTGTGGATGGCATAGATCCTCAACTGCTAAAACATGGAGACACTCGTCTACATAAGAGACTAATACAGTTATTTAATATGCGATAGAGAAATGTAGTTATTTCAGGAGCATGGTCACAAGCAACATTTGCGAGAACTAAAGAGCAATCGGATTACTGGACACCACGTACTAAGTTTCTGCAAGTGTAGTAAACAAAAGGCTGAAGGTTATAGCTGAGAGTTTTTTAGCCACAGAACCACTTTGGAGGGGCAGTTTGACAACAGATGCAGTGTTTATAACTAAACAAATAATCGAAAAATGGAAATGGTTCAAATGGCTCTGAGCACTATGGGACTCAACTGCAGTGGTCATTAGTCCCCTAGAACTTAGAACTACTTAAACCTAACTAACCTAAGGACATCACACACATCCATGCCCGAGGCAGGATTCGAACCTGCGACCGTAGCAGTCGCACGGTTCCAGACTGCGCGCCTAGAACCGCGAGACCACCGCGGCCGGCCGAAAAATGGAGGAAATAGTATAGGCAAATTAATTTATCTTTTCTTGTGTACATTTCGAAGAGTCTATTCAAACACAACCGCAATTTTAGATATAAATGGTTTTCTTATACAGCCTATAAGTGCAAGAAAAGGAGTTTGGCTAGAAAGCAGCATTTTTCACCCACACTTTTTAACATTCATTTTGATGATGCAGACTGGGAATGGAAGAAGATATTAATGGGAGAATTAATACTAACTCAAATCCCCAGTTGAACTGACAATGCCACGTTACTGCTGGAGAATGAAGATTAGTTGCAAAGGGAAATACATTCATTAATTAAGATTTGCGAAGAGCACTGTCTGACGTTTTCAGGAAAGTGACGCAATTAATGGCTTTTAAGGGAAAATACCTTGTAGAGACAAAAATTGTGGCTGACAGTGTAAGAGTTCCAGCATTTTAACTATTTAGGCTACGATGTCACATCTGAGTATGACAAAGTCATAGGGAAGAAATCAGCTCAACAATAAAGAGATGTCCAAAGAATAAAACGAAATAAGAAAAACTATTGAAGTTGTATAAGAAAATCCTAAGAAAAGTCAGGTCTCTAAGGTCAGAAAGGGATGCACAAGAGAGCTGACTGATTTCGATTCTCAATAAAGTACAAGAAAGTCGGCAATATTCAAAAGAATAGGTGGAAAAAGATTACCTTTCCATATAAGAAGATTTAACCCACTTGGGAGAAGAACTTTAGGAAGATAGAGGAAGTAATAAGAGGCAAAAAAACCCAGACCTAATGCTTGAAGTGAAGATGAGGTGAGATATGGTGAAATTCTGAGTGAGTGAGCATAAGAGATGTACACCTTTCTCAGGAGTGACAGTGGAATGATCTTTAGTTCAGAATCACTCAAATGTAATTATCTGGGAAAGTGCCATATGAAGCATATCCTTTCCTAAAGATTCATTATGTATCGGTGTGTTTACGACAATTTGTGCTCTCAGTTATGATTTTCGTACATGATATACCAGTCCTGAAGGAAATGGATGTTCAAGCATGGTGTTGATCCACTATCATACAACAAAACGTAGATGTTATGTGAATGAGTATTTGGTAACTGTGGATATAGTATGTGGAGGTTCTCAGACAGATATGTTGAAGGAGGACTAAGCAGAAATAGCAGTAGGAGAGATAAAAAAAACAGATATTAAGCACACAAGTGAGGAGATGGCTTGTTTCTAGTGTGTTTAAATGAAATTTGGAGCCGGCCGCGGTGGCCGTGCGGTTCTAGGCGCTCCAGTCCGCTGCTACGGTCGCAGGTTCGAATCCTGCCTCGAGCATGGGTGTGTGTGATGTCCTTAGGTTAGTTAGGTTTGAGTAGTTCTAAGTTCTAAGGGACTGATGACCACAGCAGTTGAGACCCATAGTGCTCAGAGCCATTTGAACCATTTTTTTGAAATTTGGATTTTCTTTAAATGATTTTCTGGGCACTTAAATAAACTCATGCTCATAAATTAAGGATAATTGCAGAATGTGGTGCCACACAACGAGGCACTACACAAAACTGGCACCAAGAGGATAGGCATATAGAGAACACATACGACACAGATCCGTAAGTCCACAGTATTGGTGTTAAGTTGAGAAAACCGTCCCGAAACACATGTGTTACGAAACGCCACTGTTTCCTGCGCATGTACCCCGACACCATATGGGATATGATCACCATGCACACGTACACAGGCCCCACAACGGGTTGGCATACTCTGGATCAAGTGGTCGAGCAGCTGCTGGGGTATAGCCTCCCATTCTTGCACCATTGCCTGTCGGAGCTTCTGAAGTGTTGTAGGAGTTTGAAGACGTGCAGTGATACGTCGACCAAGAACATCCCAGACGTGCTCGATGGGGTTTATGTCTAGAGAACAGACAGACCACTCCATTCGCCTTCTGTTTCAAGATACTCCTCCACGACGGCAGCTCGGTGGGGCTGTGTGTTATCATCCATCATGAGGAAGGTGGGACCCACTGCACCCCTGAAAAGGCGGACATACTGGTGCAATATGACGTCCCGATACACCTGGCCTGTTACAGTTCCTCTGTCAAAATCATACAGGGGTTCATGTGCACCTATCATAATCCCACCCCACACCATCAAACCACGACCTCCATACAGGGCCCTTTCAAGGACATTAAGGGGTTGGTATCTGGTTCCTGGTTCATGTCAGATGAAAACCTGGCGAGAATCACTGTTCAGGCTATACCTGGACTTGTCCGTAACACAACCTGGGACCACTGTTCCAATGACCGTGTACTCTGTTCTTCACACCAGGCTTTACGGGCTCTCCTGTGACCAGGGGTCAGTGGCATGCGCCTTGCAGGTCTCCGGGCGAATGAACCGTGTCTGTTCAGTCGTCTGTAGGCTGTGTTTCTGGACACAACTGTTCCAGTAGCTGCGGTAAGGTTCAGAGCGAGGCTACCTGCAGTACTCCGTGGCCGTCTGTCGGCACTGATGGTGAGATATCGGTCTTCTTGTGGTGTTGTTGTCTGTGGACGTCCCGTACTGTAGCACCTGGACGCGTTTCCTGTCTGCTGGAATCGTTGCCATAATCTTCACTCTTCGTGGAACACGGAGGGCCTGTGTTTCGACCTGCTGTGTTTGACCAGCCTACATCTACATCCACATGAATACTCTGCAATTCACATTAAAGTGATTGGCAGAGGGTTCGTCGAACCACAATCATACTATCTCTCTACTATTCCATTCCCTAACAGCGCGCGGAAAAAACGAACACCTAAACCTTTCTGTTCGAGCTCTGATTTCTCTTATTTTATTTTGATGATCATTCCTACCTATGTAGGTTGGGCTCAACAAAATATTTTCGCATTCGGAAGAGAAAGCTGGTGACTGAAATTTCGTAAAAAGATGTCGCCGCGACGAAAAACTTCTTTGCTGTAATGACTTCCATCCCAATTCGCGTATCATATCTGCCACACTCTCTCCCCTATTACGTGATAATACAAAACGAGCTGCCCTTTTTTTTGCACCCTTTCGATGTCCTCCGTCAATCCCACTTGGTAAGGATCACACACCGCGCAGCAATATTCCAACTGAAGTTGTTCGTAATTTTAACACCCAGGTACTTAGTTGAATTGACAGCCTTGAGAATTGTACTATTTAATGAGGTAATCGAATTCCACGGATTTCCTTTGGAACTCGTGTGGATCACCTCACACTTTTCGTTGTTTAGCGTCAACTGCCACCTGCCACACCGTACAGCAATCTTTTCTAAATCGCTTTGCAACTGATACTGGTCTTCGGATGACCTTACTGGACGGTAAATTACAGCTTCATCTGCGAACAACCTAAGAGAACTGCTCAGATTGTCACCCAGGTCATTTATATAGATCAGGAACAGCAGAGGTCCCAGGACGCTTCCCTGTGGAACACCTGATATCACTTCAGTCGCCCTAGTATTCTACCCCTCATAACGTCATCAATAGGTGTTCTTTGAGCCATTTTCAACACACAGTCACGATTAGCACGTCTGAAAACGTCTGCACACTTACTCGCTGCACCGTCCTCTGGCATGCACCAAAACACCTCTGCATATGTGGACTGCTGCCAGCGCCACTGTGCGTCGACCGTAGGTCAAATGTACCACCTGGTCATACCCTAAAGTGATTTTAACCCGCAAACCCCCCACCAGAGCGTTGTTTTACCATGTATCGACATTATCATTAATTTATGAGCATGAGTGTCTATAGAGACCACTGAAAATTTGTGCCACACTATGACTTGAACCTGAGCTTCCTGCTTACTGCAAGCAGTTGTCTGGATCATTAGGCCATCCGAGCACACCTCCAGTGCTGCCTCAAACTTTCATTGTCACTGATATACTGATCTTTTATTTTGAAACACTAGTATCACATTTTCTCCCACGAGGTATGTGGGGATAGCAGCTATGGGAGGAGGGCGGAGGGGGTGGGTGGATGGATTCGATGGAGGACCGTGGCTTCTGTTACTACAAAATCTTGCATCGAAGAACCTTTAGTGGTAGTGTTTGGAAATCATGAGCGAGAACATCATCCACCATTGTAACCTGTTCGCTTATCCCTTTTATATTTTAGTGAACTAGACTTGTTACCATTCTTCGTGTCAAAACAAACAAAACACATTGCTGTGCTATGAGAGAAAATGATTTGGGTCCAAAACTTAAACAACAACAGAAGAAATGTAAACTATATCTGTCAGGAAGCGGTATTCTGAAAGGGGTGCGTGGATCTCGTAAATAGAAGATCTACCTGTGTGATGGAGTCTTCAGAATCAAATTGCACTTTGCCCACGTGTCAAACTTAATTGATCTTACCAACAGGGCAGCTACCTGTATGTTGGGCACCAGCGTATGGATTCTGAGAACGAATGTGGTCTGAAAATAACACTCTCACGAAGTTTTTTTTTTTTTTTTTAATGTATTGGCTTTTGGAAATTGACCTTACAGCCAGCTAATGACAGGAGATGCAGTATTGCAATTGGTTTTGACAATTCACTGTAGACGTTATTTAAATCGTACCCTGGTGTGATGCAACACAGAATTAACAAAGGACTTAATTCGACATAAAACAAGATTTACGATCAGCGTATGTAAAAATGAGTGAACAAAACTAAAATGGAACACTGGTAGTATACTACAAAAAAAACCTAAATACCAAGAGATAGAGCCTTTGAGGTGACAAGCACCTCTGCCAGTAAAATATGCAGGCAGTCATAGATGTTGCGATCGCGCATTGCGTCTCAGCAAATCTCAATGAGTCAACTGGCGCTGTCCACAAGCTTGTGACTGACCTGAAGCAAACATTCCACCATTTATTTGTATAAGTAAATTATTTTAACAATATCGATGAAGATCTCATTTCTCCATTACTGCCGGCCGGAGTGACCGAGCGGTTGTAGGAGCTACAGTCTGGAACCGCGCGACCGCTACGGTCGCAGGTTCGAATCTTGCCTCGGGCATGGATGTGTATGATGTCGTTAGGTTAGTTAGATTTAAGTAGTTCTAAGTTCTACGGGACTGATGACCTCAGAAGTTAAGTCACATAGTGCTCAGAGCAATTTTTCTTCATTACTGATAACGGTTTTACTGATTCTGCCTCAGCTTCTCGAAAGACGCACTTGTGAATAGAGATGTATTAGCCTCGTAGCAAGTCTGTAAGGAACTTAGTCACCACATCACTGACGTGTTCCCAGCAAAATACTCATATCTGTCCGAGAAGCGCAACATGTCTGTGGCGCACTTATTTAAAGTGTCTAGCTTGGGTGAGTACCATCACAGTCCCATACTGTCTAAAACCGTGCCAAATTCTGTGAAACTGGAGCATTAGATCGTCAACAGCCCGAGGCGGTTGGTGGGCTCTGCCCATGATACCTCAAACGTTCTCAGTTTGGGAGAGATCTGGCGATCATGCTAGCCAACGTTACGTTTGGCATGCACGAAGAATCTCTCGCCATGTGGAGGTGGGCATTACCTTGTTGAAGTTTTAGCCCAGGATGGCTCGCCATGAAGGGCAGCAAAACAGGGTGTAAAAAATCGAGTACATACCACTGTCCTGTAAAGGTGGTGGGAGTGAAAACCGAAGGGGTCCAGATATGAAAAGAAATGGTACCCCAGACCATCACTCCTGGTTGTCCAGCTGTATGGGGGATTACATTCAGGCTGCTACACCAGTGCTGTCTGGGGCGTCTCAAGACTTTTCTGGTCATCGAGGCTCAGTTCGAAGCAGGACGTATCACTGAAGACAATTCTACTACAGTGCATGAGATTCGACATTTTTTCCGGATTTTTATTTACCATATTTTTTTGTTTTTCCGGAATGTTATATATTTCAAACATTTTTTTTACGTCTTTTTCCATATTTTTCATAGTGTTTGCGTAAATGTACAAGTATATACAGGGTGTTTCAAAAATGACTGGTATATTTGAAACGGCAATAAAAACTAAACGAGCAGCGATAGAAATACACCGTTTGTTGCAATATGCTTGGGACAACAGTACATTTTCAGGCCGACAAACTTTCTAAATTACAGTAGTTACAATTTTCAACAACAGATGGCGCTGCAAGTGATGTGAAAGATATAGAAGACAATGCAGTCTGTGCGTGCGCCATTCTGTACGTCGTCTTTCTGCTGCAAGCGTGTGCTGTTCACAACGTACAAGTGTGCTGTGGACAACATGGTTTTATTCCTTAGAACAGAGGATTTTTCTGGTGTTGGAATTCCACCGCCTAGAACACAGTGTTGTTGCAACAAGACGAAGTTTTGAACGGAGGTTTAATGTAACCAAAGGACCGAAAAGCGATACAATAAAGGATCTGTTTGAAAAATTTCAATGGACTGGGAACGTGACGGACGAACGTGCTGGAAAGGTAGGGCGACCGCATACAGCAACCACAGAGTGCAATGCGCAGCTAGTGCAGCAGGTGATCCAACAGCGGCCTCGGGTTTCCGTTCGCCGTGTTGCAGCTGCGGTCCAAATGACGCCAACGTCCACGTATCGTCTCATGCGCCAGAGTTTACACCTCTATCCATACAAAATTCAAACGCAGCAACCCCTCAGCGCCGCTACCATTGCTGCACGAGAGACATTTGCTAACGATATAGTGCACAGGATTGATGACGGCGATATGCATGTGGGCAGCATTTAGTTTACTGACGAAGTTCATTTTTACCTGGAGGGCTTCGTCAATAAACAGAACTGGCGCATATGGGGAACCGAAAAGCCCCATGTTGCAATCCCATCGTCCCTTCATCCTCAAAAAGTACTGGTCTGGGCCGCCATTTCTTCCAAAGGAATCATTGGCCCATTTTTCAGATCCGAAACGATTACTGCATCACGCTATCTGGACATTCTTCGTGAATTTGTGGCGGTACAAACTGCCTTAGACGACACTGCGAACACCTCGTGGTTTATGCAAGATGGTGTCCGGCCACATCGCACGGCCGACGTCTTTAATTTCCTGAATGTATATTTCGATGATCGTCTGATTGCTTTGGGCTATTCGAAACATACAGGAGGCGGCGTGGATTGGCCTCCCTATTCGCCAGACATGAACCCCTGTGACTTCTTTCTGCGGGGACACTTGAAAGACCAGGTGTACCGCCAGAATCCAGAAACAATTGAACAGCTGAAGCAGTACATCTCATCTGCATGTGAAGCCATTCCGCCAGACACGTTGTCAAAGTTTTCGGGTAATTGCATTCAGAGACTACGCCATATTATTGCTACGCATGGTGGATATGTGAAAAATATCGTACTATAGAGTTTCCCAGACCGCAGCGCCATCTGTTGTTGACAATTGTAACTACTGTAATTTCGAAAGTTTGTCTGCCTGAAAATGTACTGTTGTACGAAGCATATTGCAACAAACGGTGTATTTCTATCGCTGTTCGTTTAGTTTGTATTGCCGTTTCAAATATACCGGTCATTTTTTAAACACCCTGTACATTACCTGGTGTTGGTGACTTTTTCTTTCAACTGTGATACTGGTTCCCCGCCTGGCCAGAGCATTCACAAACTGTTACTTAAAAAAAAATAATAAAAATAACAACATAATCTAACACATGAATTAGCTGTGCAGCCCCACGCTTATATATGCTACAACAAACATGGGTTTCTAACTTTAACCATAGCTTAAATACAGCTGGCTGCCTGTCGATTCTTATATCAATCCATGACCACGCAACAATGGCACACATTTATATACTTTCTTGTAAACTAATACCGAAGAATACGGTCGGACTAGTTCTGTCAAAGTTTCACAAGTACTCCAAAGGTTTTAGTTTGGAATAATTATCGAAAAACTGGCCAGGCAATAATGCCAGATAGTGAATTATAAATCTATGCTCTCTGTGTGTATAATTCTACTTATTTAATTTGGATATCGATTATACAAACAGTTGTATTGGCAGTTATATTGGTGGAATTCTGTGTTCCCTGATGGATGATTCTCTGTTCATCATTGGCAAAATATATTTCAAAATCAGTATGGAAGTCGTTAAACATTACACTTCTTAATGCTTGGAGGCAGTGGATGACAGACTGTTCATCTACGTGGAAACAGATTCATCAGTCCAGTTTCTGGAGTCGAAAACTTATAGAACCAATACTGGGTACAACGCTTAGTATTTGGGGTTTACGTACTGCCGAAACAGCACCGCCTTCCCGAAGGTTTGATGGTATGTGGAATATGCAGAAAAAGTCTAGTGAGACTAATTGCCCTTAGGGCAGTTGGAATGAATCTTTCCTCCTGAGAAGTTTTTTTACTTCAGTTGTAATGTTCGATTCAACAAATTACGGCATGACTTGAGTGAATTTTTATACTTCGTATCTCACATCTAAAGATAGTTCTAAATATACAGGATATCCATAAAGTCCCTTTACAACTTCAAAATTTTATTACAACGGCAGTTGTTGAAATATTTTAACAATATTTCTTTTATTGTAAGTTGTGTTTATAAAAGTGTTTTTGACAGTGTTGAACAGGCCTCCATATGGGCGCCTTTAGTTGCAGAAGCGCATCAAGACGGTACTCGATTTCTTGCCATGTTCGCTGTAGCATCAATGGTGGCAATGTCATTACGAATCCTTTGCTTCAAGTCAGCAATGCCCCCTATCTGCTTTTCATACCCCCATAAAAAAGGTCCAGTGAAGTGATATCTGGCGAACGCGGTGCCCAAGGAATTGACCCATCCCTCCCAATCCATCTGTCCGGAGATATTTCATTGAGGAACCAACGAACATGCAGTCCCTAATGTGGTGGAAAATGATAGTTGGTTGTAAGTCAAACAGTTGCGGTGCTACATAGTCCGACAGAAGGTCGAGCTAAACATCTGCAGCAATTGTTCACTCGTTGAAGAAAAAGGGACCGATTATTTTGTCGCACATGATTCCACACCACACATTCACTTTTGGACTATCCCGGTGAAGCTCCCCTAGTCACATGGGGGTGTTCAGGTCCCCAGATTCTCACACTCCGCCTGTTTAATGTCCAAGAAACATGGAAAGTTGCCTCGTTACTGAAACAAACTCACTTGAGGAATGTTTCATGCTCCGAAATGCGTTCCAGCATGTTGAGTGCAAACTCTGTCTGTTTTGGCTCGTCGTTTTGCTCAAGTGTCTGTAATAGTTGCACTTTGTAAGCGTACAACCGTAAGATCTTGTGGAGGACCTTATGCACAGCTTGATGTGGTAGTTGCAACTTTCTGGCAGCAGTAGGTGAACGGGTGAAGACGTTTAAAACGCGGTCGATGTTTCCCTCGCAGGTTCTTGGTCCCCCGCTCCTCCCTTTATCCAATACTGTCCCTGTCTCCATAAATTTTTTGGGCCATGCACAGATTGAAGGGCGCGATGGTGGATTTCTTCCATACTTCAGAACGAAGTTTCGTTGAGTCTGAACATCCGAGTTTGTCTCAATTAACCAGGACACACATTGTGCCTTGTGTTGAGGAGTTGCCATTTTATAGAGGTTCAGTTCCTTCCAACAACACATTATCTGAAACACAGAACTTAAGTGTATATAAAAACTTTAGTAAACACTGACTACGATAACAGAAATTTTGTTAAAATATTTTAACAACTGCCGTTGTACGAAAATTTTGAGGTTGTAAAGTGTCTCTATGGAGACCCTGTATTTGATCACAAAACACTTTTTTTCTGACAACGTTATTATATTTTTCATATCAATCCATTTAGCAACGTTGATCTTGAACCATGGATTGCGCGTCTTCTTCACTCCAGCAATTCTGTTTTGAGTTCACGTAACACATGCATGTTGATCGAACCTATCACTAACATAGCATTACGTGACTGATTCTGAGCAAGCCTTCTACAAAATTAGTCGCCAGAACATCTACATCTACATCCATACTCAGCAAGCCACCTGACGGTGTGTGGCGGAGGGTACCCTGAGTACCTCTATCGGTTCCCCCTTCTATTCCAGTCTCGTATTGTTCGTGGAAAGAAGGATTGTCGGTATGCTTCTGTGTGGGCTCTAATCTCTCTGATTTTATGTTCATGGTCTCTTTGTAAGATATACGAAGGAGCGAGCAATATACTGCTTTCCTCGGTGAAGGTATGTTCTCGACACTTCGACAAAAGCCCGTACCGAGCTACCGAGCGTCTCTCTTGCAGAGTCTTCCACTGGAGTTTGTCTATCATCTCGGTAACGCTTTCGCGATTACTAAATGATCCTGTAACCAAGCGCGCTGCTCTCCGTTGGATCTTCTCTATCTCTTCTATAAACCCTATCCGCTACGGATCCCACACTGCTGCGCAGTATTCAAGCAGTGGGCGAACAAGCGTACTGTAACCTACTTCCTTTGTTTTCGGATTGCATTTCCTTAGAATTCTTCCAATAAATCTCAGTCTGGCAAATGCTTTAGCGACGATCAACTTTATATGATCATTCCATTTTAAATCACTCCTAATGCGTACTCCCAGATAATTTATGGAATTAAGTGCTTCCAGTTGCTGACCTGCTATTTTGTAGCTAAATGATAAGAGATCTTTCTTTCTATGTATTCGCAGCACACTACACTTGTCTACATTGAGATTCAATTGCCATTCCCTGCACCATGCGTCAATTCGCTGCAGATCCTCTTGCATTTCAGTACAATTTTCCATCCTCTCGATATACCACAGTATCTTCTGCAAAAAGCCTCAGTGAACTTCCGATGTCATCCACAAGTCATTTATGTATATTGTGAATAGCAACGGTCCTATGACACTCCCCTGCGGCACACCTGAAATCACTCTTACTGAGGAAGACTTCTCTCCGTTGAGAATGGCATGCTGCGTTCTGATATCTAAGAACAATTGGTCAGATAGTCCATATGCTCTTACTTGTTCATTAAACGACTGTGGGGAACTGTATCGAACGCCTTGCGGAAGCCAAGAAACACGGCATTTACCTGTGAACTCGTGTCTATGGCCCTCTGAGTCTCGTGGACGAATAGCGCGAGCTGCGTTTCACACGACCGTCTTTTTCGAAACCCATGCTGATTCCTACAGAGTAGATTTCTAGTGTCCAGAAAAGTCATTATACTCGAACATAAGCATTTTTGCATGTTTACGCAAGTAACCAATGTTTTAATACTACCAAATAGTCTCCAAACTGCAGCCAGTACTTTAAAACCCGCAAAGTAACATAGAGATTAATTCAGCATAGAATTAATGCGTGGACTGTCAATACGTTTTAGCCTCCTGGAGGAGAACATTTATTTGGTTCTCTGAGAGTAAATAAAAAATAAAAATTATTTGATTCACTTTTTTAGACGCACTCGCCGTTTCTAACAGCTCACGCATCATTCTAATCTCATTTCTCTTTCACGGGAAATTCTGGTGGATGCTATCTTTGAACAATTGTGCAACTGATGTCTGGGCAGGTGTGTTCTATTGAGGCCTCTGCTTCCTGCCAGCAAGAGCAGGTCTAAATGGAATCTCTGACCGTTCGCAGATAGTTAGTGGAAGGGGCCTCCGAAGGCGGAAATTGTTCAGCCTTTACCGCTAATGACACAGAAGATGGGCTTGTGTAGGCCATTTTACGGCAGTTCCTGGCGGCGCCAACGGTCTACTGGTAGCTTCTTTAGGGCTCGAAACTCGCCTCTGCTTTAATTATTATTAATAATCAACGTTGGCGGCCGAAGACTTCCGTCATAAGAAGTCACCCTCACGCTGCCAGAGGCCTTCTCAAAAAGGGCAGTGGAGTGAACAGAGGTTCACGGCACTCTCTTGTCCTTGGGATGGGAAACTGCCCCTAAAGGAGGAAGACTCAGCAATGATCAAGGGCCTGAGGATGCAGAAGGCAATGGAAACCACTGGATTAAAGACAGACAATGTGTATCCACAGGATAGGTGGCCTGTAATTGAAAAAAGTGTCGTTACGAGCTCTTGGGAAAAGATTCCGGAATAGTCCCCCATTCGGATCTCTGGGAGGGGACTATCAAAGACGAGGTGACCATGAGTAAAAGATTGAATAAGCAATGAAAGGATGACGTTCTGCAAGTTGGGGTCTGGAATGTCAGAAGCTTGAACGTGATGGGGAAGCTAGAAAATCGGAGAAGCAAACGCTCAGTCTAGATACAGTAGGGGTCAGTGCACTGAAATGGAAAGAAGAAAAGGATTTCTGGTGAGATGGATATAGGATAACAGCGGCAGAAAATGGTGTAACCGCCGTAGGGTCCGTTATGAACAGGAAGGTAGGGCTGAGAGTGTGTTACGCTGAAGAGTTCAGTGATAGGGTTGTTCTTATCAGAATGGACAGGAAACCAACAGCAATTCCATCAGAATTTCTAAAATTATTGGGGGAAGTGGCAAGCATAGATCAGGTATACACACTGAAATCGCTACCTGAAGATGAATAGTAGAGGAAGTATATGAAGATGCTGAAAGGGTAATACAGTACGTAAAGGAAGATGCAAATCTGATAGTCATGGGGACTGGATGTAGTTGTAGAGGAAGAAGTAGAAGAAAAGTTCGCAGAAGAGTATGGGCTTGGGACAAGGAGAAAGACTAATTGAGTTCTGTGATAAATTTCAGCTAGTAACAAGAATCACAAGAGGAGGAAGTGTACGTGGAAAAGGCCGTGTGATAAGGGAATTTTAGATTACATTATGATCAGAAAGAGATTCCGAAATGAGATACTGGATTGTAAGGTGTACCCAGGAGCAGATATAGATTCAAACAACAATCTAGTAGTGATGAAGAGTGTGCTGAAGTTAAAGGGATTAGTCACGAAGAACCAGTATACAATGAAGTGGGATAGGGCAGTACTAAGGAATGGCAAGATACGCTTCAAATTCTGTAAGGCTATAGATACGGCAATAAGGAGTAGCTCAAATGGCTGTACAGTTGAAGAGGAGTGGATATCTCTAAAAACGGCAACCATAGAAATTGGAAAGAAAAACATAGGTACAAAGAAGATAACTGTGAAGAAACCATGGGTAACAGAAGAAATACTTAAGCTGATTGATGAAAGGAGGAAACACAAAAATATTCAGGGAAACTCAGCAATACAGAAATAGAAGCCGCTGAGGAATGACGCTCCCAGGTAGATGCTATTTTTCTTGACTTCCGGAAGGCGTTCGATACAGTTCCGCACTGTCGCCTTATAAACAAAGTAGGAGCCTACGGAATATCAGACCAGCTGTGTGGCTGGATTGAAGAGTTTTTAGCAAACAGAACACAGCATGTTGTTATCAATGGAGAGACGTCTACAGACGTTAAAGTAACCTCTGGCGTGCCATAGGGGAGTTTTATGGGACCATTGCTTTTCACAACATATATAAATGACCTCCCCCCATGAACCATGGAACTTGCCGTCGGTGGGGAGGCTTGCGTGCCTCAGCGATACAGATGGCCGTACCGTAGGTGCAACCACAACGGAGGGGTATCTGTTGAGAGGCCAGACAAACGTGTGGTTCCTGAAGAGGGGCAGCAGCCTTTTCAGTAGTTGCAGGGGCAACAGTCTGGATGATTGACTGATCTGGCCTTGCAACATTAACCAAAACGGCCATACTGTGCTGGTACTGCGAACGGCTGAAAGCAAGGGGAAACTACGACCGTAATTTTTCCCGAGGACATGCAGCTTTACTGTATGATTAAATGATGATGGCGTCCTCTTGGGTAAAATATTCCGGAGGTAAAATAGTCCCCCATTCAGATCTCCGGGCAGGGACTACTCAAGAGGATGTCGTTATCAGGAGAAAGAAAACTGGCGTTCTACAAATCGGAGCGTGGAATGTCAGATCCCTTAATCGGGCAGGTAGGTTAGAAATTTTAAAAAGGGAAATGCATAGGTTAAAGTTAGATATAGTGGGAATTAGTGAAGTTCAGTGGCAGGAGGAACAAGACTTTTCGTCAGGTGACTACAGGGTTATAAACACAAAATCAAATAGGGGTAATACAGGAGTAGGTTTAATAATGAATAAATAAAATAAGAGTGCGGGTAAGCTACTACAAACAGCATAGTGAACGCATTATTGTGGCCAAGATATATACGAAGCCCACACCTACTACAGTAGTACAAGTTTATATGCCAACTACCTGTGCAGATGACGAAGAAATAGAAGAAAAGTATGATCAAATAAAAGAAATTATTCAGACAGTGAAGGGTGACGAAAATTTAATAGTCATGGGGTGACTGGAATTCGGTAGTAGGAAAAGGGAGAGAAGGAAACGTAGTAAGTGAATATCGACTGGGGCAAAGAAATGAAAGAGGAAGCCGCATGGTAGAATTTTGCACAGAGCACAACTTAATGATAGGTAACACTTGGTTCAAGAATCATAAAAGAAGACTGTATACATGACAGAAGCCTGGAGATACTGACAGATTTCAGATAGATTATATAATGGTAAGACAGAGATTTAGGAACCAGGTTTTAAATTGTAAAACATTTCCAGGGGAAGATGTGGACTCTGACCACAATCTATTGGTTATGACCTGTAGATTAAAACTAAAGAAACTGCAAAATAGTGGGAATTTAAGGAGATGGTACCTGGATAAACTAAAAGAACCAGAGGTTGTACAGAGTTTCAGGGAGAGCATAAGGGAGCAATTGACAAGAATGGGGGAAAGAAATGCGGTAGAAGAAGAATGGGTAGCTTTGAGGGATGAAGTAGTGAAGGCAGCAGAGGATCAAGTAGCTAAAAAGACGAGGGCTAGCAGAAATCCTTGGGTAACAGAAGAAATATTGAATTTAATTGATGAAAGGAGAAAATATAAAAATGCAGTAAATGAAGCAGGCAAAAAGGAATACAGACGTCTCAAAAATGAGATCGACAGGAAGTGCAAAATGGCTAAGCAGGGATGGCTAGAGGACAAATGTAAGGATGTAGAGGCTTATCTCACTAGGGGTAAGGTAGATACTGCAACAGGAAAATTAAAGAGACCTTTGGAGATGAGAGAACCACTTGTATGAACATCAAGAACTCAGATGGAAACCCAGTTCTAAGCAAAGAACGGAAAGCAGGAACGTGGAAGGAGTATATAGAGGGTCTATACAAGGGTGATGTACTTGAGGACAATATTATGGAAATGGAAGAGGATGTAGATGAAGATGAAATGGGAGATACGATACTGCGTGAAGAGGTTGACAGAGCACTGAAAGACCTGAGTCGAAACAACGCCCCCAGACTAGACAACATTCCATTGGAACTACTGACGGCCTTGGGAGAGCCAGTCCTGACAAAACTCTACCATCTGGTGAGCAAGATGTATGAGACAGGCGAAATATCCTCAGACTTCAAGAAGAATATAATAATTCCAATCCTAAAGAAAGCAGTTGTTGACAGATGTGAAAATTACCGAACTATCAGTTTAGTAAGTCACAGCTGCAAAATACTAACACGAATTCTCTACAGACGAATGGAAAAGCTAGTAGAAGCCGACCTCGGGGAAGATCAGTTTGTATTCCGTAGAAATGTTGGAACACGTGAGGCAATACTGTCCCTACGATTTACCTTAGAAGCTAGATTAAGGAAGGGCAAACCGACGTTTTTGGCATTTGTAGATTTAGAGAAAGCTTTTGACAATGTTGATTGGAATACTCTCTTTCAAATTCTGAAGGTAGCAGGGGTAAAATACAGGGAGCGAAAGGCTATTTACAATTTGTACAGAAACCAGATGGCAGTTATAAGGGTCGAGGGACATGAAAGGGAAGCAGTGGTTGGGAAGAGAGTGAGACAGGGTTGCAGTCTCTCCCCGATGTTATTCAATCTGTATATTGAGCAAGCAGTAAAGGAAACAAAAGAAAAATTCGGAATAGGTATTAAAATCCGTGGACAAGAAATAAAAACTTTAAGGTTCGCCGATGACATTGTAATTCTGTCAGAGACAGCAAAGGACTTGGAAGGGCAGTTTAACGGAATGGATAGGGTCTTGAAAGGAGGATATAAGATGAACACCAACAAAAGCAAAATTAGGCAAAATGGACTGTAGTCGAATTAAGTCGGGTGATGCTGAGGGAATTAGATTAGGAAATGAGACACTTAAAGTAGTAAAGGAGTTTTGCTATTTGGGGAGCAAAATAACTGATGATGGTCGAAGTAGAGACGATATAAAATGTAGACTGGCGATGGCAAGGAAAGCGTTTCTGAAGAAGAGAAATTTGTTAACATCGAGTATAGATTAAAGTGTCAGGAAGTCATTTCTGAAAGTATTTGTATGGAGTGTAGCCATGTATGGAAGTGAAATGTGGACGATAAAAAGTTTGGACAAGAAGAGAAAAGAAGCTTTCGAAATGTGGTGCTACAGAAGGATGCTGAACATTAGATGGGTAGCTCACATAACTAATGAGGAAGTATTGAATAGAATTGGGGAGAAGAGAAGTTTGTGGCATAACTTGACCAGAAGAAGGGATCGGTCGGTAGGACATGTTCTGAGGCATCAAGGGATTACAAATTTACGATTGCAGGTTAGCGTGGAGGGTAAAAAGGACCAAGAGATGACTACACTAAGCAGATTCAGAAGGATGTAGGTTGCAGTAGGTACTGGGAGATGAAGAAGCTTGCATTAAATAGAGTAGCGTGGAGAGCTGCATCCAACCAGTCTCAGGACTGAAGACCACAACAACAACAACAATATATAAATGACCTAGTAGATAGTGTCGGAAGTTCCATGCGGCTTTTCGCGGATGATGCTGTAGTATACAGAGAAGTTGCAGCACACACCGCTACACACCGTTGGGTAGCTTGCGGAGTATAAATGTAAATGTAGATGTAGATGTAGATGAAATAATTAGGAAGTGCACAAAAGCTAAGACAAAATAAGTGCACAAAAAATGTGAAGACATCGAAAAACAAATGATTGTCGGAAGGACTGACTCAGCATATAGGGAAGTGAAAACAACCTTCGGTGAAATGAAAAGCAAGGATGTTAACATTAAGAGTGGAAAGGGAATTCCACTGCTAAAGGCATAGTAGAGAGCAGTTAAGTGGAAAGAGTAGACTGAAGGCCTCTATGTTGGGGAAGATTGGACTGATGTGATAGAAGAAGAAACAGGAGTCGATTTAGAAGGGATAGGGGATCCAGTATTAGAATCAGAATTTAAGAGAGATTTGAAAGACTTAGGGTCAGATAAGGCAGGAGCTATAGATAACATTCCATCATAATTTCTAAACTCTCTGGGGGAAGTGGCATCAAAAAAATGGGTGAGATGGCTCTGAGCACTATGGGACTTAACATCTGAGGTCATTAGTCCCTTAGAACTTAGAACTACTTAAACCTAAGGACATCACACACATCCATGCCCGAGGCAGGATTCGAACCTGCGACCGTAGCGGTCATGCGGTTCCAGACTGAAGCGCCTAGAACCGCACGGGCACACCGGCCGGCGAAGTGGCATCAAAACGACTATTCACGTTGGTGTGTAGAATGTTGCGACGTAACATCTGACTTTCGGAAAAACATCCACACAATTCTGAAGACTGCAAGAGCTGACAAGTGCGAGAATTATCGCACAATCAGCTTAATTACTCATCCATTCAAGCTGCTGACAATAATACACAGAAAAATTCAAGCTGCTGACAATAATACACAGAAGAATGTAAAAGAAAATTGAGGATGTGTTAGATGAAGATAAGTTTGGCTTCAGGAAAGGTAAAGGCACCAGAGAGGCAATTGTGATGTTGCGGTTGATAATGGAAGTAAGACTAAAGAAAAATATAGACAGGTTCATAGGATTTGTCGACCTGGAAAAAGCGTTCAGAAATGTACATGATGTTCCAATTTTTTGTAAAAATAGGGGTACGCTATAGGGAGAGACGGGTAATATACATTATGTACAACAGCCAAGTGGAAATAATAAGTGCTCAGATTAAGTACGCCGTAGGGTGTAAGACTGGGATGTAGTCTTTCGCCCCTACTGTTCAATCTCTACACTGAAGAAGCAATGATGGAAGTAATTAAAGGTTCAGGAGTGGAATTAAAAGTCAAGGTGAAAGGATATCAGTGATACGATTTGCTGATGACATTGCTATCCTGATCGAAAGTGAAGAAGAATTACATGATCTGCAGAATGGAATGAACAGTCTAATTAGCACAGGTAATGGACTGAGACTATATCGAAGAAAGTAATGAGAAGTAGCAGAAATTAGAACAACGAGAAATGTAACATCAGGATTAATTGTCGCAATGTACATGGAGTTAATGAATTCTGCTACGTAGGCACCAAAATAACCAATGACGGACGGAGCAAGGAGGACATCGAAAGGAGGCTAGCACTGGCAAAAAGGGCGTTCCTGGACAAGAGAAGTCTACTAGTATCAAATACCGGCCTTAATTTGAGGAAGAAATTTCTGAGGATGTACGTCTGGAGTACAGCATTGTATAGTAGTGAAACATGGACTGTGGGAAAACTGGAAAAAAGAACCGAAGCATTTGAGATGTGGTGCTACAGACGAAAGCAAAAAATTAAGTAGACTGATGAGGTGAGGAATGAGGAGGTTCTGGGCAGAGTCGGAGAGGAATTGGAGGCGGGCTGCGTCATACCAGACTGATGGCTCAAAAAAAAAAAAAAAAAAAAAAAAAAAACTGGTAGCGAATGAGCTAGTGTTGCCCGAAAGATGGGACTGTGATGACGCTCCCCTGGCTCACACTTAACTAAATGCGCCTCAGACACGTTGCGTGTCTCGAACAGATAGGAGCACTTGCTGGAGTCTTTTACTGAGAACGTTGACGCCAACGGTGTTGTGGATAGTTCCATGTTGCCTCGAAACAGGGCTAACTCGCCTGTATTTACGTGTGCGTCTTTTGAGATGCTGATGGAGAATCAGTAAATCTCTTATCAGTAATGAGCGACGAGAACTTAGTCAATGTTGTTAAAATAATGAGCAGTGGTATTTGCTCATAGCAATGTACTATGGAATTTCTGCATTGTTGTTGTTGCTGTGGTCCTCAGTCCTGAGACTGGTTTAATGCAGCTCTCCATGCTACTCTATCCTGTGCAAGCTTTTGGTCTCCCTCTACGATTTTTGCCCTCCACGCTGCACTCCAATGCTGAATTGGTGATCCCTTGATGCCTCAGAACATGTCCTACTAACCGGTCCCTTCTTCTGGTCAAGTTGTGCCACAAGCTCCTCTTCTCCCCAATTCTATTCAATACCTCCTCATTAGTTATGTGATCTACCCATCTGATCTTCAGCATTCTTCTGTAGCACCACATTTCGAAAGCTTCTATTCTCTTCTTGTCCAAACTATTTATCGTCCATGTTTCACTTCCATACATGGCTACACTCCATACAAATACTTTCAGAAATGACTTCCTCACACTTAAATCTATACTCGATGTTAACAAATATCTCTTCTTCCGAAACGCTTTCCTTGCCATTGCCAGTCTACATTTTATATCTTCTCTACTTCGACCATCATCAGTTATTTTGCTCCCCAAATAGCAAAACTCCTTTAGTACTTTAAGTGCCTCATTTCCTAATCTAATTCCCTCAGCATCACCCGACTTAATTCGACTACAGTCCATTTTGCCTAGTTTTGCTTTTGTTGGTGTTCATCTTATATCCTCCTTTCAAGACCCTATCCATTCCGTTCAACTGCCCTTCCAAGTCCTTTGCTGTCTCTGACAGAATTACAATGTCATCGGCGAACCTCAAAGTTTTTATTTCTTGTCCATGGATTTTAATACCTATTCCGAATTTTTCTTTTGTTTCCTTTACTGCTTGCTCAATATACAGATTGAATAACATCGGGGAGAGGCTACAACCCTGTCTCAGTCCCTTCCCAACCATTGCTTCCCTTTCATGCCCCTCCACTCTTATAACTGCCATCTGGTTTCTGTACAAATTGTAAATAGCCTTCGCTCCCAGTATTTTACCCCTACCACCTTCAGAATTTGAAAGACAGTATTCCAGTCAACATTGTCAAAAGCTTTCTCTAAATCTACAAATGCTAGAAACGTAGGTTTGCCTTTCCTTAATCTTTCTTCTAAGATAAAATCGTAAGGTCAGTATTGCCTCACGTGTTCCAACATTTCTACGGAATCTAAACTGATCTTCCCCGAGGTCGGCTTCTACTAGTTTTTCCATTCCTCTGTAGAGAATTCGCGTTAGTATTTTGCAGCTGTGACTTATTAAACTGATAGTTCGGTAATTCTCACATCTGTCAACACCTGCTTTGGAATTATTATATTCTTCTTCAATTCTGAGGGTATTTCGCCTGTCTCATACATCTTGCTCACCAGATGGTAGAATTTTGTCAGGACTGGCTCTCCCAAGGCCGTCAGTAGTTCCAATGGAATGGTGTCTACTACCGGGTCCTTGTTTTAACTCAGGTCTTACAGTGCTCTGTCAAACTCTTCACCCAGTATCGTTTCTCCCATTTCATCTTCATCTACATCCTCTTCCATTTCCACAATATTGTCCTCAAGTACATCGCCCTAGTATAGACCCTCTATATACTCCTTCCACCTTTCTGATTTCCGTTCTTTGCTTAGAACTGGGTTTTCATCTGATCTCTTGATATTCATACAAGCGGTTCTCTTTTCTCCAAAGGTCTCTTTAATTTTCCTGTAGGCAGCATCTATCTTACCCCTAGTGAGATATGCCTCTACTATTTTGCATTTGTCCTCTAGCCATCCCTGCTTAGCCATTTTGCACTTCCTGTCGATCTCATTTTGTAGACGTCTGCATTAGGTGACTCATAACGTTGTAGACAGTTGGGCTGAGTCGTCAAGGTTTATTGACAGATGGGAACATGTAGGAACATCTTGATCGTATACTGGCAGATGTTCTCGTTATCTGGAGGACTTTGTCGCTTGGTATGTAGAACCTGTTTATTGTTACTGCACTATGCTCACACTCATTTGGGTGGATATACTTCGGCTTTCTTATGACTTCAATAGCGAAGTCGCACAATTTTTTTTTCCATGTGAACTGGGGGCATAGTCCAATGCATTCCTCATATTACGTCACTCCTACACACACTGGAAGGAAATCGCTCACCTTGCTGAGGTGATGGACTAACGTCATTTTGCAGAATATGCTGTAATATCATTAAATTACGTAAAACAACTATATACTGCGTTGTCCTACATTAATATTTATTACCAGTTTGCAGCATACTCGCTGAGAGTACTGAAAAAATAAGAGGAGTAGTGCGATGTGTACATGGCTTATACCAGCTGCATCTTGAGACTTATGAACCACAATGTTTAACACGTCATTTCCTGTTACGAGTGCTGAAATTAGTATAGATGATGTTTCTATTATTAGTAGAAGAGCGATAGATATTGGAGGACTAAAACGCATGGTATTTTTTGCAGAATATGCCGTGACACCACTTTTTGTATAGTAGGACAGTGCCTTCATTTTGAATCTTACACACACTAGTAATGTACTCTTTGTATGTAACAAGATTTTATTTGTTTTGCAGTTAACGTCTCTAGAAGGGAGTATTTGTTGTTAAATAATGTACTATGGGGATTGCTTATGATATATATGGAAATCAGTAAATTAGCAATACAAGATCACAGACACTTTGTGCATCTGGAACAACACAAATATATTAAGAACCTAACAATTATTCTGCAAAGAACAGCCTTCAAATGGAGTGCACTAGTGCATGATTGATAGAGCAGTCAGATATTTTTGGGGACAGGTTCCATTGTGGTTGGCTGAGAGAATTATGCCATGATGTTGAGAACAGTGGCACAAAACTTGTGTAAATGGAGTAACCATAAATTCTTTTATAAGCAATAACCACATCTTAAATCTCTCACTACAGCCGACAGACCTAAAATGACGAAACTAGAGTAACTGTTATAACATTAAAATTATTTATAACAAATACTCGCACACTAATCCTGTGTGTTCAAAAGTCATCAGTTCATGACATCCAGTCTTACAAATTTTCTCTTTCTGGCGGACACACGTCCAGATGATCCGCTCTCAAAACTCCGCCATCTCTCTCCCCACATCCACCACTGGTGGCGGCTCACCTCCAATTGCGCAACACTACGCGGTGTTCGCATCCAACTGCCCAACACTACAATAGCAAATATTCCAACAATGGATAGGACCTCAATTTACGAAACGTAGGTAACTGGAATATTAATATGAATATTTATAACAAATACTCACACCCTGATCGTTGTTCCATTTCAGCCTCCAGTCCTTGAATGAAAGGACACACCCAGAATGGATTCTTAATACTGAAAGGAAGGAGAGGATGGGAAACACGATTCCTATTGGTCTACAAGTTTCCTGCTTTTCTAAGCCCTCCTGTTTGTCTAGAGAGAAATGGGGTTAGTGAAGGGAGAGGTGGAAGGGAAGTGGGCAGGGGTTCCCTGGGGGGAAGGGCATGAGGGCGATCTTGCTCATTTACCTCAGATGTAACCAGACACCTTATAAGTCGTTACCAGATGCTGGAATGACCCCCCACCCCCCACCCCTTCTTATTATATCAGTTCCTGGAATTCGACGTCATTTATCTAAAACCTGTGCTGCATATCTAACGACAATGTACTTCTACTTTTCACCAAACAAGGAATAAGCAAGATGATCAAATCACCTTCAGAAATGAAGAATCAGGAATGATGAAATGTCTTTCAAATTTTTTTGAGCATATATTGGCTATGATTGGGAGAGACTCGACAAATGTATACAATGAACTTTAAGGAGGCTCATTATTTCCTATCGAGGGTCTAGCAGCATTCAAAGAACTAAGAATGTCACTGCAAGGCTATAGATTGATGTTACTTAATGCTGCCTACAAATTTTAGCATGCCTGGTCAAAAGCAGACAAAAGCCACTACTAAACAAGGATCTAGGCTAATACCAATAAAGTTTAAATGAAATTATGAGGATGCTAGAGCCGTTGACAGAATATACAGGTACATATTGTACCTGACCCGCAGATGAAAATGAGCCATATTGTTTGTGTGCTTTGACAACATGTATGACTAACTTAAGTGCAAAAAGATGACTAACATTATGTTCAACATTAGAAAAGATAAGGCCTCCACAGTCAACATTACAGAATAACTTAAGACACTATTGTTGTTAAAAAGGCCATTCGATAAGGATGGCTGTGGCCTGCAACGTTACATGCAGCTGACATGGAACCTGTCTTGAATTAGTAGAATATTTTTCAACATGAAGACGACATGTCAGTAGGATGAACATAAAATGCTGATCGACAGTTTACTGATCAAGAGGAAGGAAGATATGCAGGAAAACAAACAAATTTTGGCAATATGTGTCCAACTAACAGGACTGAAAAGCGATTATACAAAGCCCCAAGTCATGGAATTAGACATGCCTATTAACAACCTAACTAGTTGCTGATTTCATGTGTTTGGGAGACGTGATTTTAGTTAACTGTGAGCATAAATGTATGGCAGTTCTTGCAACGATAATGGGCCGTTAAACGAGAAATTGTACTAAATTGAAAATGACAATCTTCATGAATGCATATACTATCGATAAAATAAATCATTAGCAGGATACTTCAACTGCCTGACACATTTGCTAGCAGAACACAGGCAGTATTATACCAGTTAGTATCACATGGCAATATCTTCAAGAGTGTCTTTATTGAAATCACGCCTTAGTGATGGCATGACAGAAATTTTAGATTGTTATATCATAGGTTTATTACACTGCATGTTGGGCATAACTGAGAGGTCTGCACTGAAATTTCATTTCATGTCATCTTCATTGATTCAGATAGGACTGAATCATTCGTTTCTTTACAGTGCATTTCACTTACATTATTGTTTGTGTATGCCACATATCCACAAATTCTTCTGAAGATAATGCAATAATATTTCGAGATTACCTTCTTTTTTGCAGCCAGCTATCATCAGATGAGACATTTTTCTTCACAAAATGAGAGAGGAAAAAAAAAATTTGAAACGAAAATATTATTTCCAGAATCATAAAGTTATAAAACCTGAAGAGTAATAGTTTTTTTTGTTTAGATAGTGTATGTAACATTGTTGTAACTAAATCATTAGCTTCATCCATCTTCTGTCAGCTCTTCTTCAGAATTTGTACATACAGTACTCCAAATATGGCAAAGCAACCAGTAACATGTAGAAACTGATTGCTGGCAACCCTGCGGCAGTTTCGACTAATTTATTGTTGTTACTGAAGTTAATGAGAGTGTAGTTTTTGAGCAAAACTGTAGAGAAAGTGGTGATATAAATGGAGTGGTAAACGTTCTGGAACAGCACCTTGTAGACCTTGAGACTGCCTCCACATTCATACATGCAGTTATTTGTTGCCCAGTTCATAAGTCATTCTTATACTCACTGACATTAGTGAGAGGAATGCCCCTCCTCACCAAACTGTTTCATGGGCTATTTACTTGCCACAGGTCATCAGAGTGTGGTGGGAAGCTGTCCTCATTTCACACCTCAGGCACATCCCGATAGGCTGGGGTTAACTGCCAGCCCAAGTAGCCACACATGTAAAGCAGAACCACCTGCCACTGTAGATGACGTAGGTGGCTCCTGCGACAATGGATGTAAAGTACATAATTCCCCTTCTCTTAACTGCCAATTACTCAGTTGCACTGAAATCCCCACATGAATCTTCCAGCATACAGAATGTAGACTTCCACTAACACAGCCTTCCAGAATATGTGATGAACTGGAGCAAGTGGGCATTGGAAGTGACAGTGAGATGAGTAGTTGCCAATTGAAGTGCTGGTTCAATGACATGTGCTGTAATGATGTCTACATCTACATTCATACTCCGCAAGCCACTCAACGGTGTGTGGCGGAGGGCACTTTACGTGCCACTGTCATTACCTCCCTTTTCTGTTCCAGTCGCGTATGGTTCGCGGGAAGAACGACTGTCTGAAAGCCTCCGTGCGCGCTCGAATCTCTCCAATTTCACATTCGTGATCTCCTCGGGAGGTATAAGTAGGGGGAAGCAGTATATTCGATACCTCATCCAGAAACGTACCCTCTCGAAACCTGGCGAGCAAACTACACCGCGATGCAGAGCGCCTCTCTTGCAGAGTCTGCCACTCGAGTTTGCTAAGCATCTCCGTAACGCTATCACGCTTACCAAATAACCCTGTGACGAAACGCGCCGCTCTTCTTTGGATCTTCTCTATCTCCTGTGTCAACCCGATCTGGTACAGATCCCACACTGATGAGCAATACTCGAGTATAGGTCGAACGAGTGTTTTGTAAGCCACCTCCTTTGTTGATGGACTACATTTTCTAACGGCTCTCCCAATGAATCTCAACCTGGTACCCGCCTTACCAACAATTAATTTTATATGATCATTCCACTTCAAATCGTTCCGCACGCATACTCCCAGATATTTTACAGAAGTAACTGCTACCAGTGTTTGTTCTGCTATCATATAATCATACAATAAAGGATCCTTCTTTCTATGTATTCGCAATACATTACATTTGTCTTTGTTAAGGGTCAGTTGCCACTCCCTGCACCAAGTGCCTATCCGCTGCAGATCTTCCTGCATTTCGCTACAATTCTCTAATGCTGCAACTTCTCTGTATACTACAGCATCACCCACGAAAAGCCGCATGGAATTTCCGACACCATCTACTATGATGGGAGCACATGGAAGGCTAATGTCTTACAGTGCCGCTGATCCACCAGGTTGGGATTGTCATTACAGCAGGGCAGGTGGTAGGCACAGATACAGATGTTTGCACATGAACACTTTTGGTTGCTCCATGCTGTAGTTGCTGATTCGACATTTCATGGTTTGATTCAGATTGGCTCTGAGCACTATGCGACCTAACATCTGAGGTCATCAGTCCATGGTTTGATCCACAGTTGTAGGATCAGTACATGGCCTTGACCTCTGTCATAGCTCTGTGTACCTCAAAAGGCAGTATTACCAGTGTTACTGTGTGTGCGGTCTGGGAAATCCTACATATGTATGCAGGCTCCGCCTGGTCATGCCTAAGAAATCACTGTGGTGGTCGAAACTGCTTCCAGATCGTTGCCACTGTATACTCCTACAAAATTCATGTAGTGTATCTCGCCATTAGATGGGAAATATATGAATCATTTCACATAATTGTAAGAACACTAAGATCTGCTTGTCTGTACAAACTCATTTCCAATCTGCCAGGAAGTTTCATATCAGCGCACACTCCGCTGCAGAGTGAAAATCTCATTCTGGAAACATCCCCCTGTCTGCGGCTAAGCCATGTCTCCGCAATAACCTTTCTTTCAGGGGTGCTAGTTCTGCAAGGTTCACAGGAGAGCTTCTGTAAAGTTTGGAAGGTAGGAGACGAGGTACTGGCAGAAGTAAAGCTGTGAGGACGGGGCGTGAGTCGTGCTTCGGTAGCTCAGATGGTAGAGCACTTGCCCGCGAAAGGCAAAGGTCCCAAGTTCGAGTCTCGGTCGGGCACGCAGTTTTAATCTGCCAGAAAGTTTCGTATCAGCGCACACTCCGCTGCAGAGTGAAAATCTCATTCTGGAAACATCCCCCAGACTGTGGCTAAGCCATGTCTCCGCAATACCCTTTCTTTCAGGGGTGCTAGTTCTGCAAGGTTCGCAGGAGAGCTTCTGTAAAGTTGGGAAGGTAGGAGACGAGGTACTGGCAGAAGTAAAGCTGTGAGTACCGGGCGTGAGTCGTGCTTGGGTAGCTCAGATGCTAGAGCACTTGCCCGCGAAGGCAAAGGTCCCAAGTTCGATTCTCGGTCGGGCACGCAGTTTTAATCTGCCAGGAAGTTTCATATTAGCGCACACTCCGCTGCAGAGTGAAAATCTCATTCTGGAAACATCCCCCAGGCTGTGGCTAAGCCATGTCTCCGCAATATCCTTTCTTTCAGGGGTGCTAGTTCTGCAAGGTTCGCAGGAGAGCTTCTGTAAAGTTTGGAAGGTAGGAGACGAGGTACTGGCAGAAGTAAAGCTGTGAGGACGGGGCGTGAATCGTGCTTGGGTAGCTCAGATGGTAGAGCACTTGCCCGCGAAAGGCAAAGATCCCAAGTTCGAGTCTCGGTCGGGCACGCAGTTTTAATGTGCCAGAAAGTTTCATATCAGCGCACACTCCGCTGCAGAGTGAAAATCTCATTCTGGAAACATCCCCCAGGCTGTGGCTAAGCCATGTCTCCGCAATATCCTTCCTTTCAGGGGTGCTAGTTCTGCAAGGTTCGCAGGAGAGCTTCTGTAAAGTTGGGAAGGTAGGAGACGAGGTACTGGCAGAAGTAAAGCTGTGAGGACGGGGCGTGAGTCGTGCTTCGGTAGCTCAGATGGTAGAGCACTTGCCCGCGAAAGGCAAAGGTCCCAAGTTCGAGTCTCGGTCGGGCACGCAGTTTTAATCTGCCAGGAAGTTTCATATTAGCGCACACTCCGCTGCAGAGTGAAAATCTCATTCTGGAAACATCCCCCAGACTGTGGCTAAGCCATGTCTCCGCAATATCCTTCCTTTCAGGGGTGCTAGTTCTGCAAGGTTCGCAGGAGAGCTTCTGTCAAGTTTGGAAGGTAGGAGACGAGGTACTGGCAGAAGTAAAGCTTTGAGGACGGGGCGTGAGTCGTGCTTGGGTAGCTCAGATGGTAGAGCACTTGCCCGCGAAAGGCAAAGGTCCCAAGTTCGATTCTCGGTCGGGCACGCAGTTTTAATCTGCCAGGAAGTTTCATATTAGCGCACACTCCGCTGCAGAGTGAAAATCTCATTCTGGAAACATCCCCCAGACTGTGGCTAAGCCATGTCTCCGCAATATCCTTCCTTTCAGGGGTGCTAGTTCTGCAAGGTTCGCAGGAGAGCTTCTGTAAAGTTGGGAAGGTAGGAGACGAGGTACTGGCAGAAGTAAAGCTGTGAGGACGGGGCGTGAGTCGTGCTTGGGTAGCTCAGATGGTAGAGCACTTGCCCGCGAAAGGCAAAGGTCCCAAGTTCGAGTCTCGGTCGGGCACGCAGTTTTAATCTGCCAGGAAGTTTCATATTAGCGCACACTCCGCTGCAGAGTGAAAATCTCATTCTGGAAACATCCCCCAGACTGTGGCTAAGCCATGTCTCCGCAATATCCTTCTTTCAGGGGAGCTAGTTCTGCAAGTTTCGCAGGAGAGCTTCTGTGAAGTTGGGAAGGTAGGAGACGAGGTACTGGCAGAAGTAAAGCTTTGAGGACGGGGCGTGAGTCGTGCTTGGGTAGCTCAGATGGTAGAGCACTTGCCCGCGAAGGCAAAGGTCCCAAGTTCGAGTCTCGGTCGGGCACGCACTTTTAATCTGCCAGGAAGTTTCATATTAGCGCACACTCCGCTGCAGAGTGAAAATCTCATTCTGGAAACATCCCCCTGTCTGCGGCTAAGCCATGTCTACGCAATATCCTTTCTTTCAGGGGTGCTAGTTCTGCAAGGTTCGCAGGAGAGCTTCTGTAAAGTTGGGAAGGTAGGAGACGAGGTACTGGCAGACGTAAAGCTTTGAGGACGGGGCGTGAGTCGTGCTTGGGTAGCTCAGATGGTAGAGCACTTGCCCGCGAAAGGCAAAGGTCCCAAGTTCGATTCTCGGTCGGGCACGCAGTTTTAATCTGCCAGGAAGTTTCATATTAGCGGACACTCCGCTGCAGAGTGAAAATCTCATTCTGGAAACATCGCCCAGACTGTGGCTGAGCCATGTCTCCGCAATATCCTTCCTTTCAGGGGTGCTAGTTCTGCAAGGTTCGCAGGAGAGCTTCTGTAAAGTTGGGAAGGTAGTAGACGAGGTACTGGCAGAAGTAAAGCTGTGAGGACGGGGCGTGAGTCGTGCTTGGGTAGCTCAGATGGTAGAGCACTTGCCCGCGAAAGGCAAAGGTCCCAAGTTCGAGTCTCGGTCGGGCACACAGTTTCAATATGCCAGGAAGTTTCATATTAGCGCACACTCCGCTGCAGAGTGAAAATCTCATTCTGGAAACATCCCCCAGACTGTGGCTAAGCCATGTCTCCGCAATATCCTTCCTTTCAGGGGTGCTAGTTCTGCAATGTTCGCAGGAGAGCTTCTGTAAAGTTTGGAAGGTAGGAGACGAGGTACTGGCAGAAGTAAAGCTGTGAGGACGGGGCGTGAGTCGTGCTTCGGTGGCTCAGATGGTAGAGCACTTGCCCGCGAAAGGCAAAGGTCCCAAGTTCGAGTCTCGGTCGGGCACGCAGTTTTAATCTGCCAGGAAGTTTCATATTAGCGCACACTCCGCTGCAGAGTGAAAATCTCATTCTGGAAACTCATTTCCTGTTGAAAACAGCTAGATCAACATCTGCATGTGCATATGGTATTTAAAGAAAAAGATACTGGGTGCGTGGTTGATTTACACTTGATTTCTTAGCTGTAACATTTCCTTCCACAGAATGAGAAATTAATTTATTCTTAATTACGTTTGATTTATAAATAATTCGTTGTATTTTACTCGTCTCCACATGTAACACATATTTTTTGTTAACAGGTTGTAGGTATGGTTTTTTATGTTTATTTTAGTGAGGCTGTCATATACCAATGACACAGTGTTGTTTCTCAGTACTTACATCAATCACGTGAGGAATACAGTGTGGTCAAGAAGGCAAGGGTGGTTTACAGGAAGATGTATGATGGTAATGTACACAAGTGCATGAAATATTAACTTTCTCTCCAAGCTTACAGATTTTGCTGCTGCATTCAGACACATGGAAGGCACAAGAATCTGGTTAGAAAGTGTGCAAATGACTGAACATGGTTGAGTATGTGAGCCTGCATGTGAGTGTGCGTGTTTGCTTTTAGTTGATGGCTGATTATGTGTGGACATGTATTAATTTGCAGGCACCATCACACACTGTGTGTGCAGGGGGGTGGGTGCGTGGGTGGGTGAGAGAGAGAGAGAGGGGGGGGGGAGAGAGAGAGAGAGAGAGAGAGAGAGAGAGAGAGAGAGAGAGAGAGAGAGAGAGAGAGAGAGAGAGAGAGAGAGTGAGAGAGAGAGAGGGCGGGGGGGGGGAGGAGGGGGGGTGAATGGATTTAGTATAATTTTTATATCTGAAATATTTCGAGTGATAAATATCATGGAAAACCAGAATTTTTTTCTATTTGGCGACAGTGTGTCAGAAAATTTACCAATAACTGGACTGAAATTCCAAGTAGCCATCTCGAGATGTTTCTTTGGTACCTAGCAATGTGATTAGTTTCATGTTTTCCAAATTGTCAGAAGGTAAGTTGTGGCCAGGGGGCTAATGGTAGCTGTATTACGCGTATGTTTCAGAAGTCAAGGATTGGATAACAATTGCATCTGCCAGTAAAAAGCAACTCGCTGTCAGGAATTATTTGTGACGAAACATCGCAAGTCAATTAGTTGTGAAATGGACTGTAGGAATTTTTAGTGCAAAGTGAGTGATGACCTTAATTGGGGATACTGTTTTAAAACCTTTCTTTACACACTGCCTTTTGGACTACTGTGTACCACAGGAGAGAGGTTTCTGATTGGTCAGTGGGCAGATGCATGATCAGAATGCTCATAGTTTCCCATCTATGATACCTTCTTTAATCTGGTATGTGTGTATGTGTGTTTAAAGTACAGAAATCTCAATATTTTGTGCAGGAGCCTTTCTAGTGCGGAGAGAATCAGGAGACTGTCGCAGGCAGTAAGAGATGGAGCTGTGGAAGATGTGCGGGTGTTGCTGGCGGCAGATCCACAAATGGAGAGCGACAAACACATCAAGATGGCCCTGCGCAGGGCAGCAGGCAAGGGACATGTGGAGGTGGTGAGATGCCTGCTTGAGAGTGGGGTGGATGTGGACGCCAGGTCCAAAAAGCTCACCACACCTATGCACAGGGCTGCATGGAATGACCAGGCAGCCGTGGTGCGGCTACTGGCATCATACGCTGCAGACCCCAATGCCATGAGTGAGACTGGGAGGACGCCACTGCACTGCACTGCACAGAATGGCTCCACTGAGGCAGCTGTTGCACTGCTTGAGGTGGGAGCTGACAGGACTGCCAGAGATCACGAGGGGTACACCCCCTTTGACATAGCCAGGGAGTGCAACAACGAGCAGATCATACACATTCTATCAAAAAGGTAACACTATTATGAGGGTATGTGGAGTAAAACAAAGCTTAACTACATGACTTTGTTATCTTTTAAATAAAAAGCAATTACTTGTATTTTTATTCGTTCATATCTGTCATTGTGTAATACGTACAACTTCTCCAGTTACACTTTTATTGGTGCAACAATAACAGATATAAAGTAACATATGTAACGTCTATTTTGAGGGAACAGCCTCAAAAACATTTTTGAATAACCTTTAAAAACTCAGCGATTGAAAATACTCCTACAATTATCAAAAAACGTCAGGTCACTACCTGAAACTTTAATTTCTTCTGCGGTATAGAATGCTCAAGCAAGTTAAGTTAATGCAGGGATGTGACCCCTTCGACAACTGCTGATACTTTGACCTGGGGAAATATTGGTGGTTGTAATGCATTATCCAGTTGCAAGCCTGTAAGATATTTTAACCAGTCCTCTACATTATTTGATTACTCAAAAGTATTTGGCAGGAGCTTGTATGGTGCTGCATTATACTAGTGTAAAACTGCAGCATTCCGAAATTTCTGACATGCCAGCTGTATGGTTAGAATGCTTATTTAGAACTGATTGATCTCAGAATGAATTTACTTCTGTGTCTGCTGTACAGATGGTGCAGTGTGACATTGTTAGCGCTGTAGCCAATATTCATACTTTCCACATTTCTCACAATCTCATTTCTGTCATCTCGACAGAGCGCCTGTAAGGGCCACCACACAACCCACTGCACAACAACTCTGTTCAGCATGTGCCACTGCCAACTGCGCTCTCATTGTCTCAGAGGCCAGCCTACTTAACTATGGCTCAAACAAACTGTACAGCTCATGGAGTAACGTTAAGAATGTATGCATACAGTTGGATCACAAAACTAAATACGTCACACAGGATGTAAATGCTACACCATTCGAAAAGAATAGAAACCAGTGGTCCACATAATATTTTACGAAATTACTATGGAGTCAGACACAACGCCATAGTTTTGCTTAATTATTTAAGAAAGCACAACGACCAACAGTCTAAATTTCCAAAGAGGATTTTGCAACTGACTGCCAAGTAGTAACAACAGCCAACCTTACGAATAGTGACATAACAGTAATGTAGCAGAACCCTGTATAGAACTCAGAAACTTTAGCTGCAGAATTCAGAGATAGTCAGGGGGACTTCTGTGGGATGGGTTTAGTGTAAAACAGTTGAAGAAATGACCAGTAGCAGCAATACAGTGATAAGTTAAATCTCCATTCTTGTAATATTGTCGTGTATGCTCTTCTTCATCAGACTGCTGCTGGCCAGACATTTGTTGTTGCACTTGAGGCAACGGAGAGACCTTCAACTATGAATGCAACAAGAGAACAACACAATTCACACAAAATGGGACACAGATGAGGTGGTAATGAAAATCGCAAAAGTACATGAAAAAAAGTGCTTTACTTTGGCCCATAAAGAAAGTGAGTAATTGACAGTGTAAGTCTAACACAAGTATTTCCGTTGCCTTATTTAATGGAAATTAATATATGTTTATCGATGGGAATTGTTTAGTTTCTCTGGCTTTCACTAAATGATACATAATTTTTATGTACGTTAAGATTTTCTGTAATGATGAAAGCATTGTCAACTGCTGAAAATCAGCCTCTCATATTACAGTATCTCTATAAATCTATACCACTAATGTTCTTCAAGTTGTAAGTTATGAGCTGCAATTTCAAAAAGTAATGAGAAGTTTTCATTGTGTGGATGACTCAGATTCTTACGAGCAATGTACCACAGATGTGTTACTAGAACAACATTGGCCGCTTCATGTCCTCAGCTGTTTCACATCCTAAGGCCCTAACAAACAAAACAAAACAAAACCAAATAAACTAAGCAGATATATATTGGGCAATATATATACAGGGTTATTACAAATGATTGAAGCGATTTCACAGCTCTACAATAACTTTATGATTTGAGATATTTTCACAATGCTTTGCACACACATACAAAAACTCAAAAAGTTTTTTCAGGCATTCACAAATGTTCGATATGTGCCCCTTTAGTGATTCGGCAGACATCAAGCCGATAATCAAGTTCCTCTGACACTCGGCGCAGCATGTCCCCATCAATGAGTTCGAAAGCATCGTTGATGTGAGGTCGCAGTTCTGGCACGTTTCTTGGTAGAGGTTTAAACACTGAATCTTTCACATAACCCCACAGAAAGAAATCGCATGGGGTTAAGTCGGGAGAGCGTGGAGGCCACGACGTGAATTGCTGATCATGATCTCCACCCCCGACCGATCCATCGGTTTTTCAATCTGCTGTTTAAGAAATGCCAAACATCATGATGGAAGTGCAGTGGAGCACCATCCTGTTGAAAGATGAAGTCGGCGCTGTCGGTCTCCAGTTGTGGCATGAGCCAATTATCGAGCATGTCCAGATACACGTGTCCTGTAACGTTTTTTTTGCAGAAGAAAAATGGGTCGTAATCTTTAAACAGTGACATTGCACAAAACACGTTAACTTTTGGTGAATTGCGAATTTGCTGCACGAATGCGTGAGGATTCTCTACCGCCCAGATTCGCACTGTCTATTCACTTCACCATAAAAAAAATATTGCTTCATCACTGAAAACAACTTTCGCACTGTACACATCCTCTTTCATGCGCTGTTGCAACCGCGCCGAAAATTCAAAGCGTTTGACTTTTTGCTCGGGTGTCAGGGCTTGTAGCAATTGTAAACGGTAAGGCTTCTGCTTTAGCCTTTTCCGTAAGATTTTCCAAAGCGTCGGCTGTGGTACGTTTAGCTCCCTGCTTGCTTTATTCGTCGACTTCCGCGGGCTACGTGTGAAACTTGCCTGCACGCGTTCAACCGTTTCTTCGCTCACTGCAGGCCGACACGTTGATTTCTCCTTACATAAGCATCCAGAAACTTTAAACTGCGCATACCATCGCCGAATGGAGTTAGCAGTCGGTGGATCTTTGTTGAACTTCGTCCTGAAGTGTTGTTGCACTGTTATGACTGACTGATGTGAGTGCATTTCAAGCACGACATACGCTTTCTCGGCTCCTGTCGCCATTTTGTCTCACTGCGCTCTCTAGCGCTCTGGCGGCAGAAACCTGAAGTGCGGCTTCAGCCGAACAAAAATTTGAGTTTTTCTACGTATCTGTAGTGTGTCGTGACTATATGTCAATGAATGGAGCTACAGTGAATTTATGAAATCGCTTCAACCATTTGTAATAGCCCTGTATTTGATATAATCATTGAATCAGTGTGTCAAACAGAAAGACATCATTCATGCCAGATAGCACAGATTCAGTACATTGATTATGTGAAATCCAAGTCACAATTTTATCACACGTTACATGAAATATATCATTTAGTGCAGTCAGATGGATACAGTATTTTTCATTTTCATAGCAATGTTTATTGATGAAGGTATGATTTCATGGGATGTTAAATGTAATTTGTTACTGAATTGAGCTTTTCTTGGTAGGGAGAGTCATTGACAAAGTAAAAAAAACTTCAGGTATAGCCCATTGCGTTGTTTTGACGTGCTGTTCATATTTTATGTTAATAAACTAGCAGAGAATAACGGTAATTTCAGAGTTTTTATAGATGACACAGTTGCCCATAATGACGTGTTATCTGATGAAAGCTGTATAATCACTATGATCTTAATAAGATTCAATTTTGGTGCAAAGATTGGCACTTGCTTTAAATATTCAGAAATATTGTGCTGTGCTCTTTATAGAACATTAAAACTTAGTGTCCTATGATTCCTACGTTAATGAGTTACACATGGAATAAATCAACTTTTACAGACACCTGGGTGTAACGGTTTTTAGGGATGTGAAAGGGTTTGTTGACATAGGCTCTGACAGGATGCTAAGAAACTATTTACAACACACCTATTTTGTGTATTATTTTAATATTGCTCTTTGTTACACCCATGGCAAATAGAACTATGAGAAAATTTCAGATGTATAGAAAGGGTGGCTCAAATGAGTACAGGTTTGTTTGATTCACAAGAGAGCATCACAAACATCCTGAGAAATCTGGACTGGCTGGCGCCTGAAGACAGAAACCAACTGTCCTGTAAAAGCACACTTATGAGCGTTGGGTACTGTTACTAGAGAAATCGAGGAATATACTGCAAACCTCTATGTATCGAACCGTAAAAATAATAGTAGCATGTACAGAGGCAATACCTCTTATGTGATACTGTGGAAAGAACCCTCAGCCATTTAGTTGAGTGGTTTACAGAATATGGATACTGATTTAAAAAAAATAGGAAATGCAAAGTGTACACCATATGAACATTGATTAATTCCTTTCAAACTGGGTCAACGAAAAATACTGTTCGCATTGCATCGATATGTGGCATAATAGCCTTCTCTTTTATTCTCAAGATCCCTATGCAGGTAAACAAAGAAGACAACAAAAGCATTGGAAATGTTACCTGCAACACCTGTTTTCTATAACTATGCAACAGAGTTTTGTGGACAGCTTGACCATTTGAGCTCGCTGATGATCTCAGGATCACTCTCCTCTACAGGATGATGATGATGTCCCATACTTCGTTACAGAGACCCGTGCTGCCTTCCTAGCCAAGGTCCTGGTGGAAGTGGTTTGCCATTGCCTTCCTCCAATAGGGATGAATGATGATGATGATGAAGACTACACAACAACACCCAGTCATCTCGAGGCAGGAAAACCCCTGACCCCGCTGGGATTCGAACCCGAGACCCCGTGCTCGGGAAGCGAGAATGCTACCGTGAGACCACGAGCTGTGGACCCTCTACAGGATACGGACCTACTAAAATCGTTGTAACTTACCCTAAAGCTCATTGGCTGTTTGAAATCGCAGTGATGTAAGTATTGAAAAGATTGGGTCAGTGCACTAGAATATGTTGCAGTAGCCTGTTGTATGTGAACTGTTAAATAGATGCACTGCACTTTCAAATAATCCTATGAACTAGTGTATGTCCCAGGTCATGAGGACGCTGAAGAACTAGGTAAGCGAAAACCTGACACCGACTTGTTTCCAAGAAGGGGTTTTGAATTGGACAGGGTGTGGTGAAATCTACAAGGAGCCTATCACAGAAGACTGGATCAAGTGTAATATTTGCTAGCAGTGGTGGCATTAAGGATGCACATGTTATGAAGGACATAGTGAAATTTCTTGTGATTTATCTTAGTGAGTACTCTTTAACAACATGTCATGTAATCTTAGATGACACAGCTGAAAGTATGCATGAACAGAATGTTTACTTTATTGACATTTAAGCTTTGTGCTAAAAGTTTCACACGTGTAACTGAAATATGTTGTTCCTAAATAACCCACCAGTAATTTGGTACAGGAAGACATTTATTTTAACCTTTTCGTCTACTAAATATGAGCGGTTAAATACTAAGTGTGTACATTTCCCGTATTTGCTTTTGATTCACAATGTAAGTTATTTGGGTACTTCTGAGCACAGCCCATATAGCGGTACAATGTAATTGGGGTCTTTCAATTCTGTGAGTGGTCAGCGCGATGGAACAGTATGTTGAGGTGCCTGGGTTCGATTCCCAGATAGGTCGGAGATTTCCTACGCCCAGGGACTGGTTGTTGTGTTGTCTTCATCTTAATTATCTGATCCCCGTCGACATGCAAGTCTACGAAGTGGTGTCAACTAGAAAGACTTGCACCAGGCGACCCTTCTACCCTAGAGGAAGCCCTAGCCACTCCACATTTTATTCCGGAGAAGAGGAGTGGGTGGTCGAATACGCCCTTTCGCGTATATAATGGAATTTGGGGCAATTTTCTAGTATTAAATTCTGATATATTGGAAAGAGGAGGTATAAGGCAAAACTGGTCTACATCCATCATCTTAAATGTAATGATTGACTGTGGTAAGGAGGGAGATGGGAAAGGAAAGTCGTGACAAGTGTATGTCAGGAATAACGCTATTTTGACACCGTTTTTACATATGATTTTAATACCATGCACTGACTGCTTGAGGTTTTAAATTTACTACTAAAACAATAGGCTATTCCTGTTCCCCTTCTCCTCTCCCCCACCAGGGGTTCATGGCACTCTTGTGAGTTCATGGATGACGCAGTTGTTGCCCTTCCTTTATTCCTGGACTGCATGCCCCTCCCTATGCCCCTCCCTGTCCTCATTCCTTCCCCTCTTCCCCCTCCTTCTCCTTTCTTGGTGTCCTTGTTTATGTCGGCCCAGCTATCCTCCTCGTTCTGCTGTCCCTTTCGATTTTGTTCCTCTTCTTCTTGTTTCATCCTTCTTTTTCGGCGTTTTGGTCCCCTTAGGGTTTGACCTGCTCCACAAAATTTTGACTCCATAGCGTAAACCAACTGGAGAACAACACCATATACAGCGTTTTGGGTGTGTGGCCTGACTGTCTCTTCCATCTTTTACTCAATTCTGTTGTCCAACGCATGCTATATAACCAGCACAGTAGCCAGTTTATGTGGTGGGGTTGTTATGTACTCCTTTGGTAGACCCCCTGACAGCACAGTGATCATGCTTCTAATACCTGAGCTGCTACCTTCCTATGTATGCCCAGGAATAGTTGCTTGTCATTCTGGAACATCAGGCCGGATGCTGTGCTCCAAAAAGCTGGCTATCTCTTTACTGTTGATTCTTATGACCCTGTCGCCATCACTCCCTGGCCACTCTCTGGGAGAAGGGTTGTGCTCACTGGTTTGGGGTGAGACCAGGACTAGTGGCGACACCTTTACCACCGACAAACCATTAGTTATCGTAGAAACTATCAAAGAAAAGTTTGGCAAAGTGGATTCTGCCTAAGACATAGTTGTAGTAGTAGTAGTAGTTGTTGTTGTTCTTGTTGTCTTCAGTCCTAAGACTGGTTTGATGCAGCTCTCCATGCTACTCTGTCCTATGCAAGCTTCTTCATCTCCCAGTGCCTACTTCAACCTACATCCTTCTGAATCTGCTTAGTATATTCACCTCTTGGTCTCCCTCTACGATTTTTACCCTCCACGCTGCCCTCCAATGCTAAATTTGTGATCCCTCGATGCCTCAGAACATGTCCTATCAACCGATCCCTTCTTCTAGTCAAGTTGTGCCACAAACTCCTCCCCAATTCTATTCAATGCCTCCTCATTAGTTACGTGATCTATCCACCTTATCTTCAACATTCTTCTGTGCACCACATTTCGAAACCTTCTATTCTCTTCTTGGCCAAACTATTTATCGTCCATGTTTCACTTCCATACAAATGCTTTCAGAAACGACTTCCTGATACATAAATCTATATTCGATGTTAACAAATTTCTCTTCTTCAGAAACGCTTTCCTTGCCATTGCCAGTCTACATTTTATATCCTCTCTACTTTGACCATCATCAGTTATTTTACTTCCGAAATAGCAAAACTCCTTCACTAATTTAAGTGTCTTATTTCCTAATCAAATTCCCTCAGCATCACCCGATTTAATTTGACTACATTCCATTATCCTCATTTTGGTTTTGTTGATGTTCATCTTATATCCTACTTTCAATACACTGTTAATTCCGTTCAATTGCTCTTCCAAGTCCTTTGCTGTCTCTGACAGAATTACAATGTGATCGGCGAATGTCAAAGCTTTTATTTCTTCTCCATGGATTTTAATACCTACTCCGAATTTTCTTTTGTTTCCTTTACTGGTTGCTCAATATACAGATTGAATAGCATCGGGGAGAGATTACAACCATGTCTCACTCCTTTACCAACCACTGCTTCCCTTTCATGCCCCTCGACTCTTATGACTGCCATCTGGTTTCTGTACAAATTGTAAATAGCCTTTCGCTCCCTGTATTTTACCCCTGCCACCTTCAGATTTTGAAAGAGAGTATTCCAGTCAACATTGTCAAAAGCTTTCTCCAAGTCTACAAATGCTGGAAACGTAGGTTTGCCTTTCCTTAATCTTTCTTCTAAGATAAGTCGTAAGGTCAGTATTGCCTCACGTGTTCCACCATTTCTACGGAAGGACATAGTTTGGTTCAACATTGATCAAAACTTTTTCTGCCTACCACTCTGTGGCCCTTCTGCCTGAGACAATCTTGCCAACATCCCGGTGTAAATTACTGCTCACCAGTCTTTGAATATGGTTCAGGGTGTCATTTCTCTTTTGCACCTCATCCTTGAACTGATGAGGAACTCCGGCCCACTCAGGAACAGCCAAGCGTTTAGTTTGTTTGGTGTGTTCAAAAAGACTGTAGGCACAATCACATCAGTACCGGTGCATGTAATCTGGCATTTGAAGTGTACATCCTACTAGAGAATGTATAGGTTATGGTTTACAGTGTGGAATGAAGCCATACATCGTGCCACTCATGAGGTGTTTTCACTATGCGCATTTTGGGCTCATGGCATCCCACTGTGTAAAGGACCATGTCTGCGATGTGGATGCGCACTCCATAAGGTGTGTTCCTGTGCTCCGCCACCCTTGAGCATTAACTGTCATGGCTATCACCCTCCATGTTCGCAGGATGAGAAGGAAAATAAGATGCGTGAGTACAAGTCCCTTGATGGTTTATCCTAACTGATGGCCATCAGAAATATGACCATCTTCAACCTGTGTCTATGGCATCTAATTAGGTCTCTGTTGATTCAACTCCCCTTCCTCCCTCCTTTTCGCCACAGTCCCACCCTTTCTCCTTTTCTCTTCCCCTGTGGTTGCCTCTCCATACCCTTTGGGTGCTGTCCCCATACCTTCTTAATTATTAATTCATGGCCCATTTTAGTGTCGCTTATGGCCCTTTCTCAGCCATTGATCTTTTGCTCACTTCCATTCTCCTGTCAGTAATTCACTCCACATGATAACCTATGTACTAGCGACCACTTTCTGTTAATTCTTTCGTTTTCTTCTCACCCGCTGATGTTCAGATTAATCCCAGAGTAATTTCCATCTTCCTGACTGGCTTCTATATACCTCCCAGGACGCGTTTACCCTCTCTTCATCAAGTAGTATCGTATTATCGACGAAGTTGTCTGTGACGTATCCGGTAAGATTATTAGCGCATCCATCTTCGCCAGTCTCGCACTAGACACGCCCATTTCGCCGCCTACCAGTCCCATGGTGGAGCACGAACATAGCCATCTTCATCTGTGATCGCCATCGAGCCTTTCAGCACCATAAGTAGCACCCGTCCCTTGCCATTCTTATTACTATTAAATGCCTTCATGTCGAAACTTGTTACTTAATCAAACAGAGCAGTCAGGTGTTTTGGGCATGCTTTGTCTTCTTCCTAGGTTCTCTCTCTTTGGCACACGTGTAGTCCATGCTCCACACCGTCTAAGGTTGCAAATGGCTATCTTACATGATGGGTCTTGCATCCTAGGGGGCCTTTGTATGGATCCAACAGTTCTCATGGAACAACTTGTATCTCATTTTGCGATGGTTTTAGGCTCATCCTCCTATCCAGCCATCTTTGTCCTCCAGAAACAGTGGATCGATGCCTCCCACTTGTGTTTTATCCCTTGTCAAGCAGAATCCTACACTGAACCTTATACTGAATTGGGGTTCTTTTTGCTGTCTCCTCTTTCTACTATACAGCCGCTGGCCCCAATTTCATCCACAACCAACTGCTTCAAAACGGCAGTCCTCCACAACAACAATATCTCCTCTGGATGTTTAACGAAAGATCGATAGGGACCTGTCACACCTCAGTCGTTATTGGCCAATCAATCTGATCCACGTCCCCTGTAAGTTAAACAGATTGTGGCTCATCAGCTCTGTTGGTTCCTCACATCTCTGGACGTTTCGACTCCTTATCAGTGTGGCGTTTGGAAGGGACAGTCCCCAGTTGCCTATCTGCTTTGGTTGGAGACCACAGGGCGTGATGACCTCAACCCACAGGACAAATAATTATCATAATCTGAACTGTGAAGTCATCCAAAATTCTAGTTGGAAAACCACACTGTCTGTTATACTTCTCAATTGGTCACGATCCCATTTTGTTTATGAACTGAAAACTCTAGTACTCACGAGAAACTCCTCTGAAATTAACCTGAACCGACAAAATTGTGTATATATTCTCTGAAACTTCAAAGACATCTAAGACAGTATCTGAAAGGAATTAGAAAAAGTGACAAAATTTCGTGAATCACATTCAGTACTGTTAACAATCGCATGTACACTGGGGGGTTTCACCATACATCTGCCCACTTTTCAGTATAACCAGTGTCTCTTAATCCTACGACTCGTAGCAATACAATATCAAAAACTTTTATTGCTTGGTAAACAGTCACTACGCGATTTGACAGCTGACATTTATAATACCGCTCACGTCAGGAAAAGCACCAATACGGGAATAGCAGCTTTTCCGTTATTGGTCAGAACGCAAGCAATTATGGCGGTAGCCGTAATTTTCCCGCGAAGCCATATTTCGCGACAAAATACTCTTGTTAGTCACTGTCATATATCTAGTCTCATAACGATACATAAAACTATATAAAATATCTACAATAATTTTGACATGCAAGGAGAATTAGTCCTAATCAGAGGAGGAAGTTTATATTTAGTGGTGTTTCAACCATGACTGTCAGGCAACTTTTAAATCACTGATTGTAATTTTATTTTCGTTAGTAGAAAGCAAACAAACTAAACAAAGAATTTGATTCAATAGAGTCTGTAATTCTTATACTATTAATAGAGAAATAAAGTTTCTAAGTCAGGGGATAGCGTTCGGCGAAATCCCTTACCTTTTTGTTGCATATGAAGCGTTGCGTTGGGCAGCACGATGTAGGCGGGTTACGATGATCAGAGCAGCATACAGGCAGTTCCGCTGGTTAATCTTCTCCGGCGAAACGCAAATAAAGTTCCAGCACAGCTGTATCATTAACCCCGTGGTGATTAACAAACCACAAGACGCCAGTATACGAACGTTGTTGACACGTCCTCTCTTTCAAAGTACATGACGTAGACACCGCTCGCTTTACACTATATGCGCTGTCCGTGACGCTATCGCCAATAATTACACGGTTCGTCACATTCATATAGTCTTGGCCACAAATACACAGTTCATAGAATTGTTCATGTATGTGAAGCACACCGTAAACAATGTCCACTCTGTTCTCGCATTTCAAACTTCGACAACGTCACTGAAAACCATTTACATTACACAGTTAATTAGTCTTCACTTTCACGGCTTGACAGAATGTGATATATAACAGTTCCACCACCCAAAACCAATACCAGCAAAGTTCATTCGGTCGTGTCGGCCACAACAAAGTAGTGTTAGCGACACTTTCACAGTCCGGTTTATTAGCTCTTAAAATTCGCTGGCGATGGCATCACATACCGCAGTGGTAAAGAGAATTAACAACCTGATAGTTCGGTATCACTGTCCATACAATTACGTATGCTTTTCATGAAACACAGTACTATTTTTTCCCGCGCACGCTTCACAGACGCGCCATCCACCATCCCCTCTACTACGCAACAACCTTTCAACTCTCTATATCACTATCGCTGTCCCCTGTCTATAGATGTTATATCGTTATCGTAAATTACATATACCTTTATAAATGTTGTTCTGCATTTTTCACAATGAATAATATTCCAAAAGAGAACTTTAGAAACTTTTCCACAGGTACAAACCAAGCAACATACTTATACATTGGCAAACGAAATAATCACAATTACATCTTTACATTTAAAAACCACAGTAGAATGTTACATAATCACAATTGGGAATGCCCATATGAACAAAAGAAGAAGAATGGAAATCTGAAGAAAATCACGAAAAAAAAATTATATGCGTCATTAGCAATGCCTTCACAAGGGGAGACCTTTTGTAGGCTGCCACCATCTTGTCGCAGTTTTCTCCAATCTTCCCAAGGCCTGCGACACAGCTTGGCACCATCACAACTTCGTTACACTCCATGAGTGAGGACTTAAGGCTCCCTTCCAATTTTTGTTCACCAGGTCGTGTTTCACCTGTCATTCCAAGTTCGGGTTGGCACAGTTCTCAGCTCTCTGCAGAACTGGGAGTACAGTTTCTGGACTTTGTCAGACCATTGACCCTGCTCTGTATGTGGACGATTTCTGTATCTGGGCTAGTTCCTACTCGGTGCCATCTGGTGAGTGACAGCTTCAAGGTGTTGTCCAATACACTTCCACATGGTTTTCAATACTCCCTCCTCCCGCTTAAATCGTGGGCAGTGCATTTCAGTCACTATACTATGGCCCATCCCAATCCAGAGCTCTTTGTTCATGCCCAGTGCCTATCTGTTGTTCCCAGTTCCAATTCATAGATCTTCCGTTTGACAACAAGATTACTTTGACTGCCACATATTCATCTTCTGAAGATTGGTTGTTTCCTTAATCTCTATGTCCTTAGATTCCTTGCCTCCTACTCTTGGGTGCAGATTGCTCTACTCTTCTCTACCTTTATTAGGCCGTAGCTCTGTCCTATGTGGACTATGGTTGTCAAATTTATGACTCAGCTGCCGTTTCCTCTCTGACGTGGCCTACTGTCATTATATCCATTTGGCCACAAATGCCTTTTACACTAGACCTGTCGATAGTCTTCTGGTTGATGCTGGCAGCTGTGCCTCCTGGTTTCCTATGATAGCACTTTCTATTCCTTCCCTGCTCAACCCCCCTACTCTTTCTTTTCACAGCTTCGAGTTTTCGCCTGCCTGCTGCTCGCCCTGTGATGGGTTTACCATTTGCGCTGTGCTTTGCTTCTCTTCACTGCAATTGCTACTTCTCTCTTTGACCTGTTCCTCACGTTCTTTTCCAAGCACCCTACCCACTTGATTAGTTCCTCAGTCAAGGATTCGAGTGGATCTCTCCTAGAATCCAAAGGAATCCGTCACTCTCATGGTGCACTGTCGTTTGCTCTGTCTGCTTTCATGGAAGATTTGGGATACTATTGTTTTTTTTATGCCAATGGCTGTAATCTTCTGATACGTGGGATATGCCTTCACATCTTCTGTTGAAGTGGAACATTGTCTCTTGACTGGCCTGTATGGGGTGTTTAAAGTGGAACTAACGGCCATTTACCAGGCCCTTTGCCTCTAGTCAAGCGATGTCGTTATCCTGAAGGAAGTCATTCACGATGGGAGCGCGAATTGCCGTCCATGAAGACGAATGCCTCACCAATATGCTGCCGATACGGTTGCACTATCGATCAGGGGACGGCATTCATGTATCGTACAGCCGTTACGGTGCCTTCCGTGACCACCAGTGGCGTACATCGGTCCCACATAATGCCACCCCAAAACAGCAGGGAACCTCCACCTTGCTGCACTCACTGGACAGTGTGTCTCAGGCGTTCAGCCTGATTGGGTCGCCTCCAAACACGTCTCCAACGATTGTTTTGTTTGAAGGCATATGAGACACTCATCGGTCAAGAGAACGTAATGCAAATCCTGAGTGGTCCATTCGGCTTGTTGTTGGGCCCATCTCTACCGCGCTGCATGCAAAGATAGACCTCGCGATGGGCGTCAGGAGTGAAGTTGCGCATCATGAGGCCTGTTGCGCACAGTTTGAGTCGTCCTGTGGTTATATGAAAAGGATTATTCAACATGGTGACGTTGCTGTCAAGGTTCTTCCAAGCCATAATCCGTAGGAAGCGGTCACCCACAGCAGTAGTAGCCCCTTGGGCGGCCTGAGCGAGGCATGTGATCGACAGTTCCTGTCTCTCTGTATCTCCTCCATATCTGAATAACATCGATTTTGTTCACTTCGAGATGCCTAGACACTTCCCTTGTTGAGAGCCCTTTCTGGCACAGACGCGATCGAACCACGTTATTGACCATCTAGGCACGGATGAAACACAGGCAATGAGAGCTGCATACCTCCTTCGTGTTGGAATGACTGGAACTGATCGGCTGTCAGACCCCCTCCATCTAATAGTTGTTGCTCGTGCACGGATGTTTACATCTTTGGGCAGGTTTAGTGACTTCTCTGACTTTGTCTGTGATACAATATCCACGGTGAACGTTTGTCTTCAGGAGTTGTGGGAACTGGGGTGATGCAAAACTTTTTTTTCTGTGTATAATCTTTCCTGCAAATTCTGCAAGGATTGAGCATTTCCAAACTTTTCATGCAGCATGTTTAATTAAGCATTGCCTTCCAATTTCAGTCTAGACATCCTCAACAGTTAGTCGTATTTCCAATTTCTTAGTTTTTCAGCCATGTGGACTGTTCCCTTCTTACTTCCATACGTAAATCTTCATAGTCAGTCTGCATTTGAGGCAACTGATTCAGCAAGTGCTGAATTGTTTCCTGAGCTGATCCTTCTCCACTTAATTCCGTTTTGCCCATCTAATACTAAATGAAGTGTGAAACACACCCAGAAAAGAAAAGAAGGAAAGACAGAAGATTAATGAACAGGCCCATACACAATAAAAGTGAAAGTTGGCACTCACTTGCACATTTTCATAGTACGCCATACCTGTACAACTACTATAATCGTCACTATTCTACACATCCAATATATGTTCTGATGCACTTATAAAGGTGTAGATTTGATGTGATTGAGTGGTTCGCTGGTGGGGGTTGTAGCTTCATATGGAAGATGTAAGCAGTCAGTCCTGAGAAAGAATTTATTGGCTTGTAGGATGGACAGGCATACACAGTGTCTGCAGGAGGCAGAGGTTGATACTGACGCCAGGATGGCAGGCAAGAAGTCACCAGTGTCAGCACTGTTGTCAGTGACCACACTAACTGTGCATCTTTTTGCCCTTACAGAATCAGAAGGAACAGTTATGCTCTAGTAAATGTGGTTGATATGGGCTGGCTTGGGGCTCCAGGATTGGGTCTGGGACTGGTGACGGAGAGACGGAAGCAGACACTGATGGACCCCAGTGGCTAGGAGCTACGAGGACGTTACCTCGAATGTCGGCCCATCCAGGCTGTTGCTGACCCCAGCAGCAGCTCCCAATGACATGGCCTCATGGGGCTCCAGGATTGGGTCTGAGGCTGGTGACGGAGAGACGGAAGCAGACACTGATGGACCCCAGCGGCTAGGAGCTACGAGGACGTTACCTCGAATGTCGGCCCATCCAGGCTGTTGCTGACCCCAGCAGGAGCTCCCAATGACGTGGCCTCATGGCTGGCATGGGGCTCCAGGATTGGGTCTGGGACTGGTGATAGAGAGACGGAAGCAGACACTGATGGACCCCAGTGGCTAGGAGCTACGAGGACATTACCTCGAATGTCGGCCCATCCAGGCTGTGGCTAACCCCAGCAGGAGCTCCCAATGACGTGGCCTCATGGCTGGCGTGGGGCTCCAGGGTTGGGTCTGGGACTGGTGACGGAGAGACGGAAGCAGACAATGATGGACCCCAGTGGCTAGGAGCTACGAGGACATTAGCTCAAATGTCGGCCCATCCAGGCTGTGGCTGACCCCAGCAGGAGCTCCCAATGACGTGGCTTCATGGGGCTCCAGGATTGGATTTGGGGCTGGTGATGGAGAGATGGAAGCAAACAATGATGGACCCCAGTGGCTAGGAGCTACGAGGACATTACCTCGAATGTCGGCCCATCCAGGCTGTGGCTAACCCCAGCAGGAGCTCCCAATGACGTGGCCTCATGGCTGGCATGGGGCTCCAGGATTGGGTCTGGGACTGGTGATAGAGAGACGGAAGCAGACACTGATGGACCCCAGTGGCTAGGAGCTACGAGGACATTACCTCGAATGTCGGCCCATCCAGGCTGTGGCTAACCCCAGCAGGAGCTCCCAATGACGTGGCCTCATGGCTGGCGTGGGGCTCCAGGGTTGGGTCTGGGACTGGTGACGGAGAGACGGAAGCAGACAATGATGGACCCCAGTGGCTAGGAGCTACGAGGACATTAGCTCAAATGTTGGCCCATCCAGGCTGTGGCTGACCCCAGCAGGAGCTCCCAATGACGTGGCTTCATGGGGCTCCAGGATTGGATTTGGGGCTGGTGATGGAGAGATGGAAGCAAACAATGATGGACCCCAGTGGCTAGGAGCTACGAGGACATTACCTCGAATGTCGGCCCATCCAGGCTGTGGCTAACCCCAGCAGGAGCTCCCAATGACGTGGCCTCATGGCTGGCGTGGGGCTCCAGGGTTGGGTCTGGGACTGGTGACGGAGAGACGGAAGCAGACAATGATGGACCCCAGTGGCTAGGAGCTACGAGGACATTAGCTCAAATGTCGGCCCATCCAGGCTGTGGCTGACCCCAGCAGGAGCTCCCAATGACGTGGCCTCATGGGGCTCCAGGATTGGATCTGGGGCTGGTGATGGGGAGATGGAAGCAGACAATGATGGACCCCAGTGGCTAGGAGCTACGAGGACATTACCTTGAATGTCGGCCCATCCAGGCTGTGGCTAACCCCAGCAGGAGCTCCCAATGACGTGGCCTCATGGCTGGCATGGGGCTCCAGGGTTGGGTCTGGGACTGGTGACGAAGAGACGGAAGCAGACACTGATGGACCCCAGTGGCTAGGAGCTATGAGGACGTTAGCTCGAATGTCGACCCATCCAGACTGTGGCTGACCCCAGCAGGAGTTCCCAATGACGTGGCCTCGTGGCGGAATCCAGCATACAACACACACCAATTAGAAGACAAGCTGGGTCCAGATGCCAGCTTTTACGGAACAAGGTCTTATCTGCGGATTAGGTCAAGTGCACAACGAACCAAATGCCATCGAAAGGTCTCAAAGCGCCAGCTGTCGACACAATAAAGTGTGGACCCACTGACATGGTGTAAGTGGTGAGCTTGAGGGTGTTGTCACACATTTGGAATGCGGCATTGGGCCTAGTCTTGTGGTGCTGCATTTGGAAGGCTTTCTGAACACCTTCGGGCAATTTTTCATTTGTCTTGGAATGTGGAGCCACATGGTACTTAATTGTTCCTCATAGTGAGTTATCGGCAACGTAAGGTCCAGAATTCCTGGTGCACGTTTAAATGGGGGCTGGAGATGTAGTAGAACCATACCCAACTCTGGGCGAAGGTGTTCATTAGAAAAATGTACCATAATAGCAAAGATTCCTGAAGCTCTGTCATACTGTAAGCATGCATGTTCTATGATCTCCTTGTCTTTTAGCTGAACTATGAACAAGATTCTCAATTAGGTCAATTAAAAAATTCCATTCACTTGTTGTTGTTGTTGTGGTCTTCAGTCGTGAGACTGTTTTGATGCAGCTCTCCATACTACTCTATCCTGTGCAAGCTTCTTCAGCTCCCAGTACCCACTGCAACCTACATCCTTCTGAATCTGCGTAGTGTAGTCATCTCTTGGTCTCCCTCTACGATTTTTACCCTCCACGCTGCCCTCCAATACTAAATTGGTGATACCTTGATGCCTCAGAACATGTCCTACCAACCGATCCCTTCTTCTGGTCAAGTTGTGCCACAAACTTCTCTTCTCCCCAATCCTATTCAATACCTTCTCATTAGTTATGTGATCTACCTATCTAATGTTTAGCATTCTTCTGAGGCACCACATTTCGAAAGCTTCTATTCTCTTCTTGTCTAAACTATTTATCGACAATGTTTCACTTCCATACATGGCTACACTCTATTCAAATAGTTTCAGAAACGACTTCCTGATACTTAAATTCACTTACCAATTCCATAAATGTGGCCTGAACAGGCGTCATGATGACATGTAAGATGTAGGAATTTGCTTTCCAACTCTTGCACATATTGGTGATTTTCTTTAGATTAGAAAACGGTGTACCTTCAGTGCAAACTGCGATAATTGTACATTTATTAGAAAACTAGCGACCTACTCCAGCTTCGCACAGCTTAGTACTGAGTGTCTATGGCTGGAGAACTGGCAATTTGTGCACACAGACTTTCAACATGAAAAAATGTTTCTGTTACTAAAAACTATACTGAAATGCAAATGGTAGCTTCTAGATTACCCTTTGCATGTGGTCGGGGCTTTTATTTAAAATTTGTATGGGTGACACTCTTGAGCAAGAGATGGAGAAATTCTGTCAACAGAGCACAGCACTCGTAACTCCATGTACTCTGTCAGGTAAAAGAGTCACAAATAGCCTAGATCCTTTAATTTTCAAACCTTTTCTAGTGCGATCGCGTGTTGCTCACTACAGTGCCAGGTTCAGCTGCTCATTCACGAACATCTTTGATTGGAGACTGCACAGCTGATTGAAGGACGACGGCACACATTCCCTCTTGTGCATTGTTAAATCCAGTACGTGGCCTGTCGCAGACCCTGGCTGCGAGCACGGGACATTCCTCTGTCACGCAGGGACGCTTTCAATCTCTCTGTCATATTTTGTCCTGTCTACCGGCGTTTATGCAACCACACACATTCCTAATCGCACGTTTACATTGTAAGTGTGTCGCCATGGAGTCACTACTCAAACGGTGCAATAATAAAATTAAGCAATACAGTACTGAAAACAATGCTTTTTGTCAGATTCAGTGCAGATATATCAATAAAACCTATCTCTTACTAAGTTGTGCGAAATAAAGATGGATATGGGGTATTCTCGGATACACTTCAGATGAAATAGACCTGGGCACTATTAATCCAACAAACCGCTGACACGTCTTTCTGAAAATTAAAATTTGTTTTTACATTCCACCTTACATCATTCTGTCTAATTACTACTGGCTATACATTGGTTGTCCCTTATTCTAACCGTTAATCACCGATGATTTAATTGAATGACACCCTGTCTCGTTGGTCCGCAGCTCGTGGTCGTGCGGTAGCGTTCTCGTTTCCCGCGCCATGGGTTTGATTCCCACTGGGGTCAGGGATTTTCTCTGCCTCGTGATGACTGGGCGTCGTAGGATGTCCTTAGGTTAGTTAGGTTTAAGTAGTTCTAAGTTCTAGGGGACTGATGACCTCAGATGTTAAGTCCCATAGTGCTCAGAGCCTATCTTGTTGTCCAGAGGACTTCCATTATTCTCTGAACACCACTTACTTCGTGTGATTGTTTTGCAGATGAAGAGTAACAGCTGGGAGACTGAAGCAAAGCTACACTGTAAATCGACACTAGCTGCATGCAGGTGATTGTTTTGCAGATGAAGAGTAGCAGCTGGGAGACTGAAGCAAAGCTGCACTGTAAATCGACACTAGCGGCATGCAGGTGATTGTTTTGCAGATGAAGAGTAGCAGCTGGGAGACTGAAGCAAAGCTACACTGTAAATCGACACTAGCTGCATGCAGGTGATTGTTTTGCAGATGAAGAGTAGCAGCTGGGAGACGAAGCAAAGCTACACTGTAAATCGACACTAGCTGCATGCAGGTGATTGTTTTGCGGAAGAAGAGTAGCAGCTGGGAGACAGAAGCAAAGCTACACTGTAAATCGACACTAGCTGCATGCAGGTGATTGTTTTGCAGATGAAGAGTAGCAGCTGGGAGACTGAAGCAAAGCTTCACTGTAAATCGACACTAGCGGCATGCAGGTGATTGTTTTGCAGATGAAGAGTAGCAGCTGGGAGACTGAAGCAAAGCTTCACCGTAAATCGACACTAGCGGCATGCAGGTGATTGTTTTGCAGATGAAGAGTAGCAGCTGGGAGACTGAAGCAAAGCTTCACTGTAAATCGACACTAGCGGCATGCAGGTGATTGTTTTGCAGATGAAGAGTAGCAGCTGGGAGGCTGATGCAAAGCTACACTGTAAATCGACACTAGCTGCATGCAGGTGATTGTTTTGCAGATGAAGAGTAGCAGCTGGGAGACTGAAGCAAAGCTACACTGTAAATCGACACTAGCTGCATGCAGGTGATTGTTTTGCGGAAGAAGAGTAGCAGCTGGGAGACTGAAGCAAAGCTACACTGTAAATCGACACTAGCTGCATGCAGGTGATTGTTTTGCAGATGAAGAGTAGCAGCTGGGAGACTGAAGCAAAGCTTCACTGTAAATCGACACTAGCGGCATGCAGGTGATTGTTTTGCAGATGAAGAGTAGCAGCTGGGAGGCTGATGCAAAGCTACACTGTAAATCGACACTAGCTGCATGCAGGTGATTGTTTTGCAGATGAAGAGTAGCAGCTGGGAGACTGAAGCAAAGCTTCACTGTAAATCGACACTAGCTGCATGCGGCTGTTGGCAAACGTCGTGAGCACCCTATGTGTCCACTGGAAGACTTGCCGCTGGAAACTATCAAGCAGCACGAGCAGTGCCCCATGCAGCTGCTGGATGGTATGGTGCAGAGGTACTGCCACATAGCCGTAAATAGCCATCTAGCCCACATGCATATGGCAAACATCAGTCTGTGCCTCATGGTCTGAATGGTAGTCAACTCGTTCAGCATTTGTCAGGATGTTCCTTTAAGTATGATACAATCCATGCACGATGCTTGTTGCTATTTCGATACCCCTCATGACTAATCACTGTCCTTCCAGAAGATGGGTATAATACAGAGCCTGTGTTGCGAGATAATGTATTGTATCGCAGGTGCACCTGAGTTATCTACGATGGTACTGATTGATACTGCCCTCGCACTTCTCAGCTGCATGTGGCTAAATTCATTCTGCTACCAAATGTATACATTCATTCGACATCGCTCTTCTGAAGCAAGAAAGTAATCCTGTCCTCAGGTGCTTTATGTGCTAATACATTGGAGTGTAGTATGTGCTGGAAGTATCGCTTTGGAAGAAATGTGCAGCTATCACCTGATCAACAGTTGGATAGTATTCCTTCTGGGGAATTCACTGTCGATAGCCTTTGGTTTGGTATGTCTGCCACTGATGGGATTCTACATAATAAGAAATCTATGAGTAAACTAAGTATGATTCAAATGAATACTTTAAAAGTGCTATAATATTTTTAATTGGAACAAGGAACAAAAAACTCGTGTCATTTTTTGACGTTATCTGCCTGACGCTGAATGCACATATTGCACCGATTCATAACTGCATAGATACCACAGTGAAAGAATTCCTTTTTTTGCGTGTGTAGCCAGTGGTCCACCTTGGTTTTCACATCTTTTTCCACTTCTGAAAGGTCCTCCTTCCATTGTTTCTTAGAGCGCACCAAACAGGTGAAAGTCCCCAGGAGCGAAGTCTGGTGAATAAGGAGTACATACAAGACATTCAGATTTAATTTCCTGAAAGGCCTCAACTGTCCCACGGGCTGTAGGCTGTTGGATGTTGTCATGTGACAGCAGTATGACTGAAGTCAGTAGTCTTTGTCCTTCACACCTGATTGCAGGACAGAATTGATTTTTTTACTTGTCTGAATAAGATATTTTGATTACTGTGACTTTCCTATCCATGTAATGCTCCAAAGTCACTCCATTTTCATCCCAAAAGAAAATGAGCATGACTTTTCCAGCAGACAGTTGAGTGCGGAATATTTTTCGGTTTCGGCAATGTGCTGTGGCGACATTCCTTGCTTGACCTTTTTGTTTCTGCTTTGTTGTACTGGATGCAAATCTCTTCACCTATAACCATTTTCCCTGAAATGTACTACCTTTGAGGCGAAGACGATGCAAAAGTTCTTCACAGGCATTGATGCGACAGCCTTTCGGTTTGGCTGTCAACTGATACGGCACCCATCTTGCAGGCGCCTTACTGATGTGATGCACATTGTGTACTTCATCTGTGCTAATCTGAAAACTTGTGACTATTTTGTTCAGACTTTTACCTCTGTTCTCCCTAAAAAAAACTCTCCACTAACATGGTGTTCCTGTCAGTCACTGCCTGATGAGCTTGCCCTGGTCTTGGGGCGACCTCCACAGAAGTTACACCACTTTTGAATTTTCTTCACCACCCGTACACTTGCTGAAATGACAAACACGAATCAATGTATTGCAATGCCATTCTGTGATGAATTTCGATTAGTTTAACACCTCCGCTACAAAAAAAAAAAAAGGACGCAATGCAGATTGCTGCTGAGCTGTGATTCGTGTTGACAGTCTGGCAGCCATATTGTTGTGGACGCTGCTGCCTTCTTGTGCGTTGTAGCACAACTCTGCCACCTGTCAGTAACCTTGTGAACCTCAAGGAACACCACACTGCCACATACTAACTTCTACATACAACTTTTCGAAATTTTATGGAATTTAAGGTTTTCATTTGAATCACCCTCATAGAAATGATAAATTTTTCCCAAAGAAACAATTTCCTTACCTATCAGTTAACGGTGTCGTCTTAAGTGGTGATTAAGGTGTGATTATTAGAATTGGATTCCACTAGGCACAAGACGAAGCACAGATTGTGTACTACATTCATACAGCTACATTGATTCAGGATCATAACTGTTCGTTTTTCTTTGTTTTCATTTGTAACGAAATGACACTCCCTATACGAAGAACAGAGTACTATTGTGCTCGATCCCAGACGTCATCAGTCTAACGCAACAGCGGTGTTCATCAGCTGAGAGAAACCTGACAGAGAGGAGAAACGAACAGTGTTCTGCTGCAGAATCCTGTTTGTAGCCTCCTTCTCAAGTAATTGCCTTCATTGTATACCATACTAAACTATGTGATCAGCTATGAAGATAAAATCTAGCTGATAATACAAAATTAACTAGCTGATAAGACAAAATTAACTGCGATCGTTATCATGAAACCAGGGCCACAGGTTCCTTACTTATTCCTCATTCACAATTGCATACTTACCTATACATGGTTGTGTGTGTGCATATAAGAAAGAACGCAAATAACTAATTATTGATGTGAAATGTAGTTTGAAGTGAATGCAAAGTGTTAAGGGAAGGTGCTGCATGACAGTGGAGTAAAGGCATTTGCGAATGGGGATGGTGACTTGTTGAGTGGAAGATACTTAAAGGTACTGTAGGTGACATTAAATGAATGTACCCAGTATGCCGCTCTTAAACAAGGAAGAACATTGTTTAAAAATGCATTTGTACAAACAGTATTAGGGAAAATAGCACATGTGGTAGAAATTCAACTATAAGGGCAGAGTACGTACAATTTAGTGTGATTTGTAATTAATAAACTTAGTGAGGACCTATCCAAATGAAACTAGTGTCTGTATGGATTTAATATCCAGTCAAACTGCACACGCTGCCATGGCCGGTACTACATAAGTTTAGTTTTCAGTAACTGTCAAATTACAGCGATCGCCACTCATTTTCGAGCCGTCCATAATCTCGACAGTCAATTTCGTGATATTCAAGAAGGAAGAATGCCATATTGGATACTGTGGAATCACAGATTGCACCGTAACTCACCATCTTCATTTGTCATGAGGTAGGTACAGCTTACTTTCATACATCGTTGATCGCAGGAAAAAATTCACCAGTAGAACCAAACCTAAGAAAATCTGGAACGGGAAATACTAAGGCGCAAACTTGGAGTAGTGGGGGTCAGTGACGTAAAATAGAAAGAAGACAACAGTTTCTGGTCAAATAAGTATAGGATAGTATGATTATCAACAGCAAATGGTCTAGTAGAGGGCAGAATTCGTCATGAACAGGAAAGAAGGCGGACAGTGAATTATTGTGAACAGTTCTACGATAAGGTGGTTCCCATCAGAATCGACAGCAAAGCAACTCTGACGATACTTCATTTATACACCGTGATAATGTAAGCTGAAGATGGAGATGGAGGGACAGAGAACTACAGTATATGAGAATGCTAAAAGGGTAATTAAGCTGAAAATCTAATAGTCATAGGAGACTGGAATGCAGTTGTAGTGGAAGTAGTAGAAGACAGGGTTATGGGCGGATATGAGTGTGGTACCAGGAATGAGAGAGGACGAAGACTAATTGAGTTTTGGAATAAATGCCAGCTAATGATACCGAACACTCTGTTGAAGAATAATAAAGAGGAGGAAATATACTTGTATAAGCCCCAGAGATAAAGAAAGATTTCACTTGGATTACATCATGGTCAGACAAAGATTACAAAATCAGATATTGTATTGTGGGGCATTTCCAGGAGCAGATGTACTCAAGTCACGATTTAGCAATGCTGAAGAGCAGGCTGAAGTTTATAGGACTGGTCAGAAAGAATCAGTGCAGAAAGAAGTGGCATACAGAAATGCTAAGTAATGAATAGATACACTTGAAGTTCCCTCAAACTATAGATACTGTGATAATGAATATCTCAGTAAGCAGTTTAGTTTAAGACGAATCGACACATCTAAAACAGGTAATCACAGAAGTTGAAAAAAAAAACATAGGTACATGGAAGATAACTGTGATGAAAGTAAGGGGAACAGAAGAAATACTTCAGTAGATCAGGAAAGTCGGAAGTACAAAAAGGTTGAGGGAAATTCAGGTATACAGAAATACAAGTTCTGAGGAATGAAATAAACAGGAAGTTCCAGTAAGCTAAGGTGAAGTGAGCGCAGGAAGAATGTGAAGAAATCGAGGAAGACATGATTGTCAGAAAGACTGACTCACCATATAGAAAAGTCAAACAAACCTTGGGTGTAATTAAAAGCAGTGGTGGTAACATTAAAAGTGCTGTGGGAATTCCTCTGTTAAATGCGGAGTAGAGAGCATGTAGGTGAAAAGAGTATATGGAAGGCCTCTATGAGGGGGAGAACGTGTTTGGTGACATGATTGAAGAAAAAATGCAAGTCGATGGGGAAGAGGTAGGGGATCAAGTATTAGAATAATTTTAAAGATCATTTAAGGCAGAAGGGATCGACAACATTCGATAAGAATCTCTAAAATCGTTAGGAGAGTGGCCACAAACTGTCTGTTCCCGCTGGTGTGTTGAATGCATGAGATTGGCGAGATACCATCAGACTTTCGAAAGAAACGCCATCCACACTATTCCAAGGATAGGAAGAGATGACATGTGCCACCATTATCTCACAACCAGCTTAAGACATCATGCACCCAAGCTGCTGACAAGAATAATGTACATAAGACTGGGAAATTAAACTGAGAATCTTCTTCATTGACTATCAGTTTTGCCTTTTGGAAAGGCAAACACACCAGGGATGCAGTTTTGAAGCTGACAAGACTGAAGAAAAATGAAGAAATATTCATTCATTGACCAGGAAAAAGCGCTCGACAATGTTAAATGGTGCAAGATGTTCGAAATTCTGAGAAAAATAGGGGTAATATATGAACTCTAGAAGAACGAGGGGAAAGAAATAACAGTAGAGGACAAAGAACAAAGAGCTCAGATTAAAAAGTGTGTAAGACAGGGATGTAGAGTTTTGCCCCCACTGTTCAGTCTGTGGATTGAAGAATCGATGATGGAAATAAAAGAAAGGTTCAAGAGTGGAATTAAAATTCAACATGATAGGATATCAGAGATATGATACGTTGATGCGGTGGCTCTCCTCAGTGAAAGTGACGAAGAATTGAAGCTGTAGAGGGTAAAAACTATGAAGGAAGGCAGAGATCGGTTTGCATTCTGGAAATGATGGAATATCACCGCTTATAGGCACTCTAATAAACCGTGCAATAAATAGAAACGAAGAATAATTTTTATAGAAAATCTATCAGTTATGTGAAATCTTATAATTCGATCAAAATTCGACTTAGGTGGGCAAGCTGGGGTTCACTGAATTCTGAAAGAAAAGATTTGTGCAGTACACGTCGTCAAAATGATTTTTTTGAAGTTGGAGTGCATGTGTTGTGTGACAGCTGGAATCTGTCAGTTACATAAAATTATACAACTCCTTTAAAATTCAGTTTGTGCCTATGTACGCAGACCCTTTGAAATCGGAAGGAAAAGATCCGTGCAGTTAATGGGGTTAAAATGAAACAGCATTAACGTGGAGCAAACATGGTAGTGGATGGCCAGAATACATTTGTTATGTAAAACATATATAACTTCATTAAAATTCAGTTTAGGCGAGACATAGTGTATTCATAGAACTGAGAAACCACTTTGCATTTAAGATGGTTATTGCGAACTACCATCAGCTCAGAATACATGCAGTGGTTGGTGGCTACAACCTGTAAGTTAAATAGTGGGAACACCGATGGAATTTAGATGGAACAAAGAAATAAAATAGGCAATTTGAAACGTCAAGGAATATCGAATCTCTGCACAAACATGATTCATCTCTACACCACAGACAATAGCAGACACCTTGAGCCTGTAATGGTACTTGAATTACGTAACCATTACGGCACCTCAACTTAACCTCTCGATACCAGCAATATTCTACTGTGTTTCTGTAAAGAAGTTAACATATATTTGAGACAACATTCAGATTCGATTTCATTAATGTAGAGGTACTTTGGTACATCGATATGTTTATATTGCAATGATATTATTCTTATGTGTATTCTTGCTTTTGTCACTATGATCTTTTACCTACTTGTAACTCTAATTTTTGGGCGCGTAAGCTATTGTTAGTTGTTAGAGAGTCGGACCTTGAGAAGGTCAAGTCTTGGACGTCATGTTGGAAAGACGCATAACGTAGTCAGCTTATAAAATGTGAACTTTAACAGTGAGGAAGATGTTGTCAAGTATGTTTTGTATTGTGAAGTGATGTTTTGTGTGTTACGTGATATTGCAACAGCAGTAATAAAAAAGAAGTGTAGCTAAAATTCGGCGTGCTGATTATTTTTTTACATCACCATTGTACTAACTTTGAAAGGTCTAATCTTCAAGAATGGTTTGTGAAGCGCATCTACAAAACTTTTGAATATCGCATAATAAAACCTAGGCCTCTTTGCATCCGAGCTTGGAATCATCACCACCTAGATTTTCGACGATTGAGCCATGATTTTACGACGAGACCAGCGTGGGAAACACGAAAAGATGAGTGCCTAGTTTATTCATTATTACATGAAATGACTTTATTAACTGTGCTCTAATGACACCTGCCACATAATAACTTTGTTGTTGCCCGAAAATGCAGTATTTAGCAGCGTGAGCAACACCACAATCATTATTAAATTTCGACCTTTGTTGTGGTAGGGTTGTTAGAAGGCAAATAGTCACTCCTAAGAAGCAAGCATGTTGCACAAGGTACCTTCAGTCACATTAATTTACACCAAAATTGCCGAACGGTCACGATTCCATAATTCTATGCATTTTCGCGATGAATAAGCGATCTGAACTAGCTAAAATATCTAGTCGGGACAAATTCACAGAATACTTTTTTCGTGATCTGAGAACAGAGCCAGGCAAACACATCCATTACTTATGAGCCCCAGATGGGCACTGGCTGAAAGCTTTGTCCCCGGAGCGCTTTTGTCCCATGCGGCTGGTGTGGGGAAGAAGAGACCAGTTGTTGCCAATTCCTGCCCCTTGCACCAAAGAGGAACATTCACTGCCTGCCCCTGTGCCAGGTCTCTTAGCCCACCCCAAGTAGCTGAGTAGCCGAGATGGAACTGTAGCTCAGTGAAACTACGGCACTCTCTGGCCGCAGAGTAGTGTCCTTCAAAACATTCATCTCTTCTCAGTTACACAACTGCACACGCACACACTTAGGTACGAGTGTGTAAAAACGAACTGCATTAGGGGAAAATAAATATACACACGAATTCTTAATTACAAGTGGCTGGTTGATTTAACTTGTCATGAAGGAATAGGAAAAAATTGCGAGTAACAAGTTGTTGACAACAAGTTGCGCCGCAAGTGCACAGTGCTTTAACAAATACATCACACTTTGGAAACCTGCAGACAGGACCCAAATGTGGAAAGCACAGTTGACTACACCTACTTCTTATTCCAAAATATACTTGAAAAATGAAACTGCAAAATGTAGCAACTGTAGTGGTGATCAATTAGTTCCTGATTCAAACTGCACAGAAACGCCCTTTCTCAGACGACAAAAATCGAAACGTTAAAAGCATTGACGGAGCTATCACGCATATCACCCAGAATAGAGGGGATGCATTCAAACGGAAAACTCTCTGTGCGTCTTCACCACAGTCCTTCTCAAGTCTATAGTTGCTGGAAGATCTGTAACAGGGTCGGGCAAATAAAGGTGAACCCGAAAACAGAGTTTCAGGACACAAAGAAAAACAGCAGAGGAGAGGCCATACGCTACTAATCTGACTACAGCAGGTGTTGAAAGTGACCATCACACATTTCTTCTCACTTCTGGGCCCTGTTGAGCTAGTTGCTGAAGGCAGGTCGAAGCTGGACTGCTCACACAAAATATTCTGATGCAGCTCTTGAACACTGAGCGTTGTTGCGATAAGCTTAGACTTGAGGGTTCCCCATACAAAGTAGTCTCACACTGACAGATCAGGTGACCTGGACGGCCAGCTAGAGGCGCGACCAGACTGACCTCTGCCAATAGTTCTGTCGAGGGTGGAGATCGTGTAAATACGCTCCAAGGTTCGGTCAGATGTATGGGCAGTTGCCCCCTCCAGTTGGAAGTAACTGCAGGTTCCTTCCTCCTCCATCAATGCTGCCACAAATGCATACATTCACGTTCAATCGTATATACCCATATGGGCCACTTTTATTTGCCCCATCCTGTACAACTCAAACTTCAGAAACAGTTTACAAAAATGTCCTGTGGTGTTATTAGAGACCACGCAAGCATGAACGAAGTTGACGCATGTGTCGCCAAGATGACTGATACTGAGGCCTAAACCGAAACTAACATGGACACCAGAAAAGTAGAATTGTTCTTTATATCCACACTTGAAAAAGATATTGCTACTATCTGTTTTGCCAACGCTAACGGTTTCTGTACGAAAGAGTGAATTCCTTGAAGATCAAATAAGACAAAATAAACTACCACTAAAGGCACTGAAAAAAAAAGAAACCAAGAAGTACAGGCAAAGAAATCAGTCTATTTGACTACATCTGTCGCCAACTCGACCAAAGCAAAACAGGCAATAGGAGATGCTGAAGCACAAACGTTGCCACCTTTCATGTACAACATCTGGCTGCAGCACAACTTAGCCTACCGGAAAATTAGATATCCACTACACAACTGCTTGAAAAATTACAGCAGCACGTGAGAGGCACAACAATATCTGTAACTCCCACCGAGGAACTGCCGATTAATGTCATTAATTACACATCCTCATTCAAGCCAGCTAATGTCATTAGAGCCTCAACGCTATATCCACGGTATCGGGTAATAAATCAACAACAAAAACGATTAACTATGAATCTCGTCAAACTCAGAAAAGATTCATCAGTCTCTGTGGCACTGCTATCCCAGTTCGCATAATGTTTACACCACAGACAGCCAAACATTCTAACGAGACTCAATTTGGGGACAACATACATAGTGAGCACATGCCATTTGTTATGTTGACTACAGCTGTAAACGAAGAAAAAGTAGGAGAACAATTAAAACTATTATAAACTCACAAAATCTGATTGCATATTTCAGAATAAAATCATAATCATAATCTACTGAAAGTACACGTGAAATAAAATACCTGTGTTAAACTAGATAATAGCGCATGCAATGTAATCCACTATGGGAAACAATGCATTTATGGAGGAAATAACAGAAACCAGAGAAAGAATTCTGACTTTCATAATAAACAAGTTTAAGTAGACACTACGGACAATTAAGGCATCAGCCAAATGGATGCACTCAGTGGGACAGATTCAATGGGCTAATACTATTAGTAAAGGAGAGGAAGGCTTTGGCTGACCGTTTATTTGCCTATCTACAACTCAACTTGCCATGTCTATGATTAGTAACAATCTATCCTTTTCATATTATTACTGACATTGCAACCTGTACTTCCCATTGTTCACTGACCTATTAAGAAGTGAAACTCCTCAATTTAGAGTTAACATGCGTGCGAATCACGAGGAACAGGACCCACACAATCTCAGTCTTAACTGTTATATTGAAACGATCCACGGGACACAACAATTGTGAAGACCTGACCTCGATGGTAGATGAAAACATTGTTACTGACGATCTCGAGAATGTCCTGTGAAGTTCTAGAAGAATTTTACGGCCATTCACATGATCGAGTACTCGACAAAACCCACAGTGAAATGAGACTCGAAAATCGGAATACAACCGATAAACGCCTACTACTTCATAAAATCGATTAATGTGAGATCGCTTCTGCTACACGTATACCAAACGGAAGAAAGAACCTCAATTACTCCTACCACGAGACACGTAGCACTGATTAAAACCTCTAATCAACCAGACCTTGAAATTAAAAACAGCCACCATTCGATGGGAACAAGCTAAAATCAGAATGACTAGGAAAGTTGATGAGACAAAGAACAATCTCAACTAGTACAGACCGATTACGTTGCTCCCGGTGATAGGGAAAACTTGCGGAACAGTCATAAGCGACAGGCTCCAAAAAATTCACGGGAGAAAGCATCATAATGCCACGAGAAGAAGCCTGATTCAGCAGCAAGCATAAAAGCACAGCCAACCCACTACTGATATTAACTGGAAGAGTGACAGTCGACGAGAAGCAACACTGCAGATGCAGCGCCTTGGCATTTTTTGTTGTTGATTCATTACCAAATACTGTGGATGTAGAGCTGAGTCTCTGCCGATGTTAGGTGGTCTGAGTGAGGATATGTAATTAATGACATCAATCGGCAATTCCTTGGTAGGAGTTAAAAATATTTTTTTGCCTCTTATGCCCTGCTGTAATTATTCATTAAATTGCGTAGATATTTAATTTTCCGGCAGGCTGAGTCGTGCTGTGGCTAGATGTTTTACATGAAAGATGGCAAAGGTTGTACTTAAGCATCTGCTGTGGCCTGTTTCGGGTTGGTCAAGTAGCTGACAGATGTAGTTCAGTAGATAGATTTCTCCACCTGTGCTTCTTGTGTTGTCAATGCCTATAGTGGTAATTTATTTTTCTGTTATTAGGTCCGCTAAAGGCCCTGTCGCAGTGGCTACACCGGTTCCCGCGAGATCACCGAAGTCAAGCGCTGTCGGGCGTGGCCGGCACTTGGATGGGTGACCATCCAGGCCGCCATGCGCTGTTGCCTTTTTCGGGGTGCACTCAGCCTCGTGATGCCAATTGAGGAGCTGCTCGACCGAATAGCAGCGACTACGGTCAAGAATACCATCATAACGACCGGGAGAGTGCTCTGCTGACCACACGACCCTCCTATCCGCATCGTCCACTGAGGATGACACGGCGGTCGGCTGGTGCCGGTGGGCCACTCGTCGCCTGAAGACTTCAAGGAAATCGTTTTTTCGTACAGAAACAGTGTTGACGAAACACATAGTAACAATATCTTCTTGGACAGGTAACGCGCGTTCGATAAAGTTGCAGTGTAATGGGCTGCTCTTTAAAATGTTACGTTTAAACTTCGTACGACAAATTGTGTAGTTTATAATGGACCGGAAAGTACGAGTCGGTGATGAACTATCGACATGTTTCGCGCCAGCTGCGAGGGCACAACAACGAACAATCTTGTAACACTTATGTCGATTGGAAGTAGGTGTATATTATGTAACTGAGTATTTGCAGTTTAAGAAGTGCGTTTTCTGTGTTCTTTAAACTCCTTGATCTATGGCAAGAAATTTAGAGTTTTGTGATGTATATACGAAAAAAGCAAAAGAATATGTTGAAACTGTGAGATATTGTAACATGCATATGATCATAAAAAGAAAATGTTTGTCAAAAGCTCGTTCGTGCTTAGGGCAATTTGTAACATGTAAAAGCTGTAGGGATGTCCCTCCGCAACGGAAGTGGCATGGCGCGATGTAAAAGGTGGGGATGGCGGTCGAACAGAGCGGCTCTTTTGTGTGAACGGTACGCAGTATGTGGCTAGCCTTAGCACTGTACACTTCCACAGTCCTGAGAGAGGCTGTTGGAAGCTGCAGTAGAAGGGATTTCCCTCGGATGTGGATCTGGATACTATGTGGTGCTCACGGCATAATGGAATGGCTCTAATATGTTGAAAATCCGACGCCACGAAGAGATTTCATAGAGCATTCGTACACCAAGAGCCTTGAGTATAGTTAACCGTCACGTCGGCTGCCACCAATCTTCGCCACTGCTTCACAAACGTCGTACATTCAGTTAAGCAAAGAATATGGGCATGGACCAGTTAATCTGTGTCTTGTTTCAATAATACCCACAATAAACATAAATTTGCGTCCAGAACCATATTTTCTATCCTGATCACTAACCTATGCAGGGTCTTCACCTAACTGCTACTAAAACCGAGTATCCTGATTTAAATGAACAATTCCAGCATTCATATGTTTTAAAGTGATTTTTTTGTCTAAAGTAAAAGGAGTAGTAAAAAGCTAAAACCACATAAATGAAGTCGGATAGCCTTTTGCTAAAATATCTTCAGTTTATTAAAAAAATATAGTTTTGTAGGAATAGAGCGCAAGATTGTGTAAATATTATTGCAAAGAATACCTGCTTCACAGCTGTTTAACGTGCAAATTCATTTAAATCTTTAATGAACAGTTTTACGACAGCACTGTTAGAAAAAAAAATGCACTACATCAAAGAAGGTGTATTTTTGGTATCCATCGTGAATGGTTCCTATGGTGTATTTTATTGTCGTGCGAAGTAATTTATGAACTACGCCAAGTGGAGTGAATGATAAGCTTTTAGAGTTAGCCTTTTCTGTTCTAATAATCGAAGAGCGTCGACTCGTGAAAATATACTAGTTTATGGGTTCCCCATCATATGCTCCACCTATTAGGAAAAAATTCAACTATTACTGTTGCTAAGGAAAACTGATACATGTAGAGGAGTTTAAACAGTGTATTTAAGGTTTTATACATCTATCTCTGTGTTCCTCATGTCAGCTAAGATAGAAGCCCCTCATGTCCAAATTTAGTTCTGCACCTCAAGCAGAGACATTACAGGATTTGTTTAAGTAATGCTCTTGAGTGTGGCTGTTACTGGTATGAGACTGGTGCAAATTCACTCCCCACAATTTACTGGTGTGTGTGTGTGTGTTATTGGTAACTGCTGGTACACACACTACAGAGTGCACTGTGTCAATTAGTTTCCTGTTTGCTGTTCAAAGGGAAATCCCAACAGCTTCAGTGACCAATATTCAATTTCTTCAAACATATATTTCCAAATCAATGTGCTTAATTGAGCTGGTGATCGTTCATTTATTTTTCCATTAGTTTATGATTTTACCACTTCTGTTAACTCACAACGTTAAGGCCCGGCTATTCTTTCTGGCAAACTGGTTAATTAGAGGGGGTAGGACGTCAAACGGGCCGACTTGGAGCAGGAGAGGCACCAGAGGACATTTTAATTTCCACTGTCTATACTTTTACAAGTAAATTCCTAAAACTTTGTCAGCATGGCAAGGAAGGATTCAGGATACACACTCGTAGCAGCGGAAGTTCAAAAACATAACGAAGTAATTTCTTTTGCATGTGAAATTTCTTAATTTTTTTGCTAATGGCAGCATTTGTTGTTATAGGTACACTTGTCTTCACAAGTAAGAGAGATGGTTCGAGCAATTTTGCACGGCATACAAACCATACTTAAAGGTGTATAAAACTCTAGAATTTTCCACATCTATTAAAAACTGTGATAAAAATTGAGGTAATTAGAAAAAACACAAATTGTGTAGTTAAACATGAAGTTTAAAATACAACAGATCATTCGTTTCTTAATAAATTAAATAAATTTATGAGTTTCATACATCTGGAAGTATGGTATGTATGCTGTGCAAAATTCATCGAAGAATCTCTCTAACTTATGAAGAAAAGTGTACCTATAGCAGTTAATGCAGCCATTAGTAAGTGAAAAAATGATGAAATTTCACAGGTAAAAAAAAAATATTTTGTTATGTTTTCGAACTTCCACTGCAATGAGTGTGAATCCTGAATCCTTTCTGGTGATGCTGACAAAGTCGTATGAGTGTATTTGTAAAAGTATAGACACTGGTGTGTAGAATATATGAGTCGGGCGACATACCATCTGACTTTCGGAAAAGAATCATGCACACAATTCCGAAGACGGCAAGAGCTGACAAGAAGACGGCAAGAGCTGACAAGTGCGAGAATTATCGCACAATCAGCTTAACAGTTCATGCATCGAAGCTGCTTACAAGAATAATATACAGAAGAATGGAAAAGAAAATTGAGAATGCGCTAGGTGACGATCAGTTTGGCTTTAGGAAAAGTAAAGTCACGAGAGAGGCAATTCTGACGTTACGGCTAATAATGGAAGCAAGGCTAAAGAAAAATCAAGACACGTTCATAGGATTTGTCGACCTGGAAAAGCGTTCTACAATATAAAATGGTGCAAGCTGTTCAAGATTCTGAAAAAAGTAGGGGTAAGCTATAGGGAGAGACGGGTCATATACAATATGTACAACAACAAAGAGGGAATAATAAGAGTGGACGATCAAGAACGAAGTGCTCGTATTAAGAAGGGAGTAAGACAAGGCTGTAGCCTTTCGCCCCTACTCTTCAATCTGTACATCGAGGAAGCAATGATGGAAATAAAAGAAAGGTTCAGGAGTGGAATTAAAATACAAGGAGAAAGGATATCAATGATACGATTCGCTGATGACATTGCTATCCTGAGTGAAAGTAAAGAGGAATTAAATGATCTGCTGAACGGAATGAACAGTCTAATGAGTACACAGTATGGTTTGAGAAAATCGGAGAAAGACGAAGGTAAAGAGAAGTAGTAGAAATGAGAACAGCGAGAAACGTAACATCAGGATTGATGGTCACGAAGTCAGTGAAGTTAAGGAATTCTGCTACCTAGGCAGTAAAATAACCAATGACGGACGGAGCAAGGAGGACATCAAAAGCAGACTCGCTATGGCAAAAAAGGCATTTCTGGCTAAGAGAAGTCTACTAATATCAAATGTCGGCCTTAATTTGAGGAAGAAATTTGTGAGGATGTACGTCTGGAGTACAGCATTATATGGTAGTGAAACATGGACTGTGGGAAAACCGGAACAGAAGAGAATCGAAGCATTTGAGATGTGGTGCTATAGACGAATGTTGAAAATTAGGTGGACTGATAAGGTAAGGTATGAGGAGGTTCTACGCAGAATCGGAGAGGAAAGGAATATATGGAAAACACTGATAAGGAGAAGGGACAGGATGATAGGACATTTGCTGAGACATGAGGGAATGACTTCCATGGTACTAGAGGGAGCTGTAGAGGGCAAAAACTGTAGAGGAAGACAGAGATTGGAATACGTCAAGCAAATAATTGAGGACGTAGGTTGCAAGTGCTACTTTGAGATGAAGAGGTTAGAACAGAAAACCAGTCAGTAGACTGATGACAAAAAAAAAAGACTGGAAATTAAAATGTCCTCTGACGCCTCTCCTGTTCCATGTCGGCCCGTTTGACGTACTCCCTCCGCCCCCCCCCCCCCCGCCCCCTTAAATCCTCAATAGGACAATCAGTGTCTGTAGACCTCAGTCATGTCTTTGTACACCGCAATATTGAAAACCTTATTTCTGCAGTAGCAAAATGGTTCAAATGGTTCTGAGCACTATGGGACTTAACTTGTGAGGTCATTACTCCCCTAGAACGGAGAACTACTTAAACCTAACTAACCTAAGGACATCACACACATCCATGCCCGAGGCAGGATTCGAACCTGCGACCATAGCGGTCGCGCGATCCCAGACTCAAGCGCCTAGAACAGCTCGGCCACAGCGGCCGGTTACTGTAGCAATAGATGCACGTAGGCAAGCAAATAATTGCACTTGGACTTGCTACATATAGGACTTTTTTCGTTGTTCATTCTTCAGTCTTAATACTTCTGCTTCTGAATGTAAACTAGCTTTCTGTTAGGCGAATACGTATTTATAAAGCTGCGTGTCCAAGATCCTCTGCACAAGAAAGCAGTAGAACATTCGAGACTGCCGGCCGCGGTGGTCTCGCGGTTCTAGGCGCGCAGTACGGAACCGTGCGACTGCTACGGTCGCAGGTTCGAATCCTGCCTCGGGGCATGGATGTGTGTGATGTCCTTAGGTTACTTAGGTTTAAGTAGTTCTAAGTTCTAGGGGACTAATGACCACAGCAGTTGAGTCGCATAGTGCTCAGAGCCATTTGAACCATTCGAGACTTTCCTCGAACAATTGCCACACAGAATAACGTATCGTGGTCACTAGAATGGCCGCCGACGTTTCTCGTAGGTATGCGTTAGCTATCTATGTGCGAGACGGAGACTGTAATATACGATGATGCGAACGGCCGTGCTACATAGGAAAGAACAACTACAGACGAAAGAAACGAACGAAAAGCGTGCGGGCTGACGTTAGAGTAAACAAGTACAGCGGTGACTGAGGAAAACGCATCGCACTTTGGCTCTTTTCAAGACAGTTTTGCTTGTACTGCCACATGGTCCAGCATTACCTCGTGAAAAGTGCGGACTTCCCTATATGACTACGAACCCTACGACTCAAGAGTTGCAGCATTAAAAGTTTTGGCTGGTTTCGTTGTCTAGGGGCTGGGATACATAGTTGCCGCATTACAGGCCAAATGCTACTGAGTCTACAGTTGTTGTTGTTGTTGTTGTTGTCTTCAGTCCTGAGACTGGTTTGATGCAGCTCTCCACGCTACTCTATCCCTTTCATGCCCCTCGACTCTTATAACTGCCATCTGGTTTCTGTAAAAATTGTAAATAGCCTTTCGCTAGTTTCTCCATTCGTCTGTAAAGAATTCGCGTTAGTATTTTGCAGCTGTGACTTATTAAACTGATAGTTCGGTAATTTTCACATCTGTCAACACCTGCTTTCTTTGGGGTTGGAATTATTACATTCTTCTTCAAGTCTGAGGGTATTTCGCCTGCCTCATACATCTTGCTCACCAGATGGTACAGTTTTGTCAGGACTGGCTCTCCCAAGGCTGTCAGTAGTTCAAAAAAAAAAAAAAAGGGTCAAATGGCTCTGAGCACTATGGGACTTAACATCTGTGGTCATCAGTCCCCTAGAACTTATAACTAGTTAAACCTAACTAACCTAAGGACATCACACACATCCATGCCCGAGGCAGGATTCGAACCTGCGACTGTAGGAACGTTGTCTACACCCGGGGCCTTGTTTCGACTCAGGTCTTTCAGTGCTCTGTCAAACTCTTCACGCAGTATCGTATCTCCCATTTCATCTTCATCTACATCCTCTTCCATTTCCATAATATTGTCCTCAAGTACATCGCCTCATTTGAAAACCCTTTATATACTCCTTCCACCTTTCTGCTCTCCCTTCTTTGTCTACAGTATATGGTAAGAATACACACATGAATCGAATGGTCGAATTATGAAAGTACCATATAAATTTATAAATGAAAGGTTGCAATAAAAATAGTATCTGCAGATAATGTGTTAATGACTTTAGATTATGAGTGCGATAATAGAGGTACTTTTGAGAATGCGGTGTATTTCTGCAAAAGACTTATTGGTGTCGATGGTCCAGCAATTAAATAAAATATAAGTTGAATAATAGGGAAACAATAGATTCCTACTGCACGTAATTGGTTATGAACAACAAGACAGCTCGCGAGATACTCACTTCTAAACGCACACTACATCTTCACTGTAAAAGACACGGAAATCTCACAAGTGCACAAGTCGGCACTCCAAGGTGTTTCTGTCTGCCACGGCCTTGCGATACACCGCTTCACACTCTCCAAGTCTCGCCCGCGAATGTGCGTTCGCCGCGCTGTATCGTCTGGCGCTTTGCGTGTCCTCTGCCGTATTCCCCAGAACTGCCCCCTGCTGGAACTGACCTCGTGTCCTTTCTCCTCACCCAATTCCGTACAGTCTCACCATTAACGAGAGCTGTGATTGGCTAGAGCGCTCCCTCCATGTCTCCAAGCCAACGTACACTCACAAACATACTTAAGCACATGGAAATACTGGAATCACATTTAAATACTAGAAATTAAATAAATATTCCTACGGCTGGACCATAAACACGCTCTAACACACATTGTTAGATACATAAAAAAATTAAATAAACATATATCAAAGGAATATAACAAAAGGTAGGCCAGTCGCTTAATGTCTCTGTGCTTTCTAAAACACAGTAAATATTTAACCAATTTCTTCACGAATAGTATATATCGGATGTAAACAAAGACATAGATGAATAAATATATTTACAAGTGTGCCGCTGCCGTTTTCTCGTGTCACTTTGGAGTACCTATGGGTGGACGCGATCTATGGTAATCGGCCACTATGGCCTCCAATAACTCATGTTCTATTCAAGTTACATACCTGTAATTCATACATATTTAGATTTACACTAATAGCTCATACTCAAATGGTTCTGAGCACTATGGGACTTACCATCTATGGTCATCAGTCGCCTAGAACTTAGAACTACTTAAACCTAACTAACCTAAGGACATCACACAACACCCAGTCATCACGAGGCAGAGAAAATCCCTGCCACGCCGGGAATCGAACCCGGGAGCCCGGGCGCGGGAAGCGAGAACGCTACCGCACGAGCACGAGCTGCGGACGCTAATAGCTCTCTAAAGACATGTAGATCGAAGAAATCGGATGGACAGTTTATATTTTGGAAATTCGTTACTTCGTGTTACTTGTATAATTTACAGTCCGCTACTAAACTTTAAACTAATAAAAATATGTTGATGGTGTTAGGTCAGCAACCAGCCACAAATTTACTTTGAGTTCCTTTATTCAAAGGAAACCGTTACCGGTTTCGAATCGCTGCGATTCATCATCAGACGGTTTACACACTTTCTTTCTGACATTTGGTGTGTTTTTATAGATTAATTGTCCTAAAATATAAATAAAACATAATTATAAACACGCCACACACCACACACAGATGATTGTGTTAAGGATTTTCGTTGCATGTGACTTACGTGAAACGTCGGTTTCGAGTGATTGTTTTCGTAATGTTCGTCCAATCGATGTAAATGCATTCGCACTGCATCATCGTTGTTGCATACGTAATAGTTCTCACTGAACACTTTAGATTTGTCGCTGAGATAATTTTAACCACGCACCACATGTTTTGATACATACAAAGAGCTTACAGACATATGGGTGTCACAGATACTATGATATATCGTAACATTTGATGATGATGTCCTATGTTTCGAAAGGATCAGATATTATTTTATAAAACTGCAATGCCTTTTACATTAGTACAGAAAAAAAATTAAAAAAATTCAATCTCTCTGTAGTAATGTTAAAGGCATTACAGTTTTATAAAATAATATATGATCCTTTCCAAACATAGGACATCATCGTCAAATGTTACGATATATCATAGTATCTGTGACACCCATATGTCTGTAAGCTCTTTGTATGTATCAAAACATGTGGTGCGTGGTTGAAATGATCTCAGCGACAAATCTAAAGTGTACAGTGAGAACTATTACGTCTGCAACAACGAGGATGCAGTGGGAATGCATTTACATCGATTGGACGAACATTACGAAAACAATCACTCGAAACCGACGTTTCACGCAAGTCACATGCAACGAAAATCCTTAACACAATTATCTGTGTGCGGCGTGGTTGGTAATTATGTTTTATTTATATTTTAGGACAACTGATCTATAAAAACACACCAAATGTCAGAAAGAAAGCGTGCAAACCGACTGATGATGAATCGCAACGATTTGAAACCGGTAACGGTACCCTTTGAATAAAGGAACTCAAAAGTAAATTTGTGGCTGGTTCCTGTCCTAACACCATCAACATTTGTCTTCAAAAACAGCCACGGTCCCCGACATGTCATCGTATGACAAAATTATAATAAAGATGTTGAAAATGTACACTCCTGGAAATTGAAATAAGAACACCGTGAATTCATTGTCCCAGGAAGGGGAAACTTTATTGACACGTTCCTGGGGTCAGATACATCACATGATCACCCTGACAGAACCACAGGCACATAGACACAGGCAACAGAGCATGCACAATGTCGGCACTAGTAAAGTGTATATCCACCTTTCGCAGCAATGCAGGCTGCTATTCTCCCATGGAGACAATCGTAGAGATGCTGGATGTAGTCCTGTGGAACGGCTTGCCATGCCATTTCCACCTGGCGCCTCAGTTGGACCAGCGTTCGTGCTGGACGTGCAGACCGCGTGAGACGACGCTTCATCCAGTCCCAAACATGCTCAATGGGGGACAGATCCGGAGATCTTGCTGGCCAGGGTAGTTGACTTACACCTTCTAGAGCACGTTGGGTGGCACGGGATACATGCGGACGTGCATTGTCCTGTTGGAACAGCAAGTTCCCTTGCCGGTCTAGGAATGGTAGAACGATGGGTTCGATGACGGTTTGGATGTACCGTGCACTATTCAGTGTCCCCTCGACGATCACCAGAGGTGTACGGCCAGTGTAGGAGATCGCTCCCCACACCATGTTGCCGGGTGTTGGCCCTGTGTGCCTTGGTCGTATGCAGTCCTGATTGTGGCGCTCACCTGCACGGCGCCAAACACGCATACGACCGTCATTGGCACCAAGGCAGAAGCGACTCTCATCGCTGAAGACGACACGTCGCCATTCGTCCCTCCATTCACGCCTGTCGCGACACCACTGGAGGCGGGATGCACGATGTTGGGGCGTGAGCGGAAGACGGCCTAACGGTGTGCGGGACCGTAGCCCAGCTTCATGGAGGCGGTTGCGAATGGTCCTCGCCGATACCCCAGGAGCAACAGTGTCCCTAATTTGCTGGGAAGTGGCGGTGCGGTCCCTACGGCACTGCATAGGATCCTACGGTCTTGGCGTGCATCCGTGCGTCGCTGCGGTCCGGTCCCAGGTCGACGGGCACGTGCACCTTCCGCCGACCACTGGCGACAACATCGATGTACTGTGGAGACCTCACGCCCCACGTGTTGAGCAATTCGGCGGTACGTCCACCCGGCCTCCCGCATGCCCACTATACGCCCTCACTCAAAGTCCGTCAACTGCACATACGGTTCACGTCCACGCTGTCGCTGCATGCTACCAGTGTTAAAGACTGCGATGGAGCTCCGTATGCCACGGCAAACTGCCTGACACTGACGGCAGCGGTGCACAAATGGTGCGCAGCTAGCGCCATTCGACGGCCAACACCGCGGTTCCTGGTGTGTCCGCTGTGCCGTGCGTGTGATCATTGCTTGTACAGCCCTCTCGCAGTGTCCGGAGCAAGTATGGTGTGTCTGACACACCGGTGTCAATGTGTTCTTTTTTCCATTTCCAGGAGTGTATTTTGTTATTACACATGCAAAGGAAGTCGACACAGCACACAGAAGTGACCATTTTCCGTCTGTTTTTATCCAAGGTAAAACAGCATGTTCACTGTTCCGAGACCGACTTACAGCCGAATGAAGCCGGCACTTCGTAATCGAGTGTCTGGTGTCACATTTTCTGAAGAGAATGTGATAACTCCTAGAGTATTATCTCAGTGGAACAGGGTGGCGAGCGGAAAATCGGCTCCGACTAATAGACTGCTCATTGTCACAAACCAGAAGTCATCTATTGTTTCGAAGTTGTTGTTTACGTTAGCTTACTTGTTATTCCTTTACTGCCTAATTATTACAAGTTTACCTATTATGCTCGTAGCGGTCAACAAATCGTGTGTAACTGGCTAGCAGTCTGTACTCGGGGCAGCTTTTTGGTGAACCATGGACCTTGCCGTTGGTGGGGAGGGTTGCGTGCCTCAACGATACAGATGGCCGTACCGTAGGTGCAACCACAACGGAGGGGTATCTGTTGAGAGGCCAGACAAACACGTGGTTCCTGAAGAGGGGCAGCAGCCTTTTCAGTAGTTGCAGGGGCAACAGTCTGGATGATTGACTGATCTGGCCTTGCAACATTAACCAAAACGGCCTTGCTGTGTTGGTACTGCGAACGGCTGAAAGCAAGGGGAAACTACAGCCGTAATTTTTCCCGAGGACATGCAGCTTTACTGTATGATGAATAATAGAAAATAAACTTCAATCTGTATATTGAGCAAACAGTAAAGGAAACAAAAGAAAAATTTGGAGTAGGTATTAAAATTCATGGAGAAGAAGTAAAAACTTTGAGATTCGCCGATGACATTGTAATTCTGTCAGAGACGGCAAAGGACTTGGAAGAGCAGTTGAACGGAATGGACAGTGTCTTGAAAGGAGGATATAAGATGAACATCAACAAAAGCAAAACGAGGATAATGGAATGTAGTCAAATTAAATCGGGTGATGCTGAGGGAATTAGATTAGGAAATGAGACACTTAAAGTAGTAAAAGTGTTTTGCTATTTAGGAAGTAAAATAACTGATGATGGTCGAAGTAGAGAGGATATAAAATGTAGATTGGCAATGGCAAGGAAAGCGTTTCTGAAAAAGAGAAATTTGTTAACATCGAGTATAGATTTAAGTGTGAGGAAGTCTTTTCTGAAAGTATTTGTATGGAGTGTAGCCATGTATGGAAGTGAAACATGGACGATAACTAGTTTGGACAAGAAGAGAATAGAAGCTTTCGAAATGTGGTGCCACAGAAGAATGCTGAAGATAAGGTGGATAGATCACGTAACTGATGAGGAGGTATTGAATAGGATTGGGGAGAAGAGAAGTTTGTGGCACAACTTGACTAGAAGAAGGGATCGGTTGGTAGGACATGTTTTGAGGCATCAAGGGATCACAAATTTAGCATTGGAGGGCAGCATGGAAGGTAAAAATCGTAGAGGGAGACTAAGAGATGAATACTCTAAACAGATTCAGAAGGATGTAGGTTGCAGTAGGTACTGGGTGATGAAGGAGCTTGCACAGGAGAGGTTCTGCAGAATTACGAAAACTACTTCTACGGTGTGTGAGTATTCTGTAATGAATAAAAACTCTGTACTCCAGGGGGGAGTCAAGTGCTCCCTCGCATTGGTGTCCTCCATCCTTCAGTCACCTATGCTACTGGATTTCAATTTCCCGTAAAACCGTATACCATGCACAAGTGAACGGTGAACGAGTAAAACTGAACGGTTCCCAAAAAAAAAAAAAGTGCAATCACCAGTGAAGTAGTTCCCAAGGATGAACGAGTTTGGCCATCTCAAGTGTGAATTGGCCTTCATTCGGTCGGGTCTTGCCGCACGCGCCAGGTACACAGCTGGCAACATCGCACTTTGACGTCAGCCACGGTCTACTGCAGTGTGCGCGCATATCAGTTCTCTGCAGAGAAGCGAGTCGATCAGCTATAAGCCAAGCACGGTGCTCTTCTCCACTGCAACAACAGAGAAAGGTAAGGCGACCAGCCGACCTATGATAGAATTTCCCAGGGCTGGAAATGTCGCTCCGTTGTCCTGTACACGTTTCTGTGGTTCGGTGCTAGCTGATAACAAAGGAACGCTGCCTCTATATGCGTACTCTGTAAACCACTGTGCAAAAGTGCATATCAGAAGGTACTTCCGATCGTACCAGCTATTAGGGCAAACTGCCGTTCCATTCACGTATAGAGTGCTCATTCACGTATAGAGTGCGGGTGGAATGACTCTTCGAACGCTCTTACCTAATTTTTTTTATTATCTAAGAAAAAGTAGAGTCGTCACAAGCAATAAGAAGCAATTTATATATCGAGCGGTCAGTGATTTACTGCCAGTTTGTCACCCACTCATCATAGAAAAAGTAGAGTCGTCACAAGCAATAAGAAGCAATTTATATATCGAGCGGTCAGTGATTTACTGCCAGTTTGTCACCCACTCATCATATCGTTATCGCTATAAAGGCGAGCAAGAATAACATGGGTTGAACGGAAAATTGCGAGTAATTCAGTTCCGTCGGGCTTCGATGTACCGGTACCCATGTTGCGTTCTGCGGAATTTTCGCACGACATATAGTTACAAAGAAAGTCGTATTTTTAATTGTGCCGCAGAAAGCTTTTCTTTAACCGAGTTGTAGTGGTTAATAAAAAAGAAAAAGTGGAAAGAAGGAAAGAAAAGATTGAAAATGTGGGAAGAAATGGTGAATAAAAAGGGGGTTTTAAAATCGTTAATGTCCGTGAAAAAGGGAAAGAATGAAATGCAAATCCGACTTCGTATTACAGAAAAGTTATCGGACTTCGTGATTCGGAAAAGCTGTTTCTGGGGTGGTCCTTGTGGCGTTTCTGAGCAAACCAGTTTCTATTACAAAAACTATTGAAAGAGAACAGAGAATAACAAAGTGTGATTAACAGGTGGAAATGGCGTAGATAAGAGTTCATCCTTTACCATGTTAACACGTCTTCTCACGTGCGGCGTCCAAGTCTTAAAAAAATCTCCTGCTTCATTTCTGCGTGAAAAGTCGTAGCTGCGCCGAAATCTTGCAATAAATTTCATTGTCCACGAATTGCTAATGTATACAAAACCGTCTTGATATAAATGAAATGTATTTTACGTTGCTGCTTCCATCCTCCAAATTTCATACCACAATACGTCTGCACATCAATAAGGTTTTTCGTCTTAATCCGACCAAGACTAGCTAATAAGTTAAACTTCCGCTCTCAATAGAGAAAAGACGGCTAGAAAACAAACGGAGTTACAATTTTTTGTACCTCCATTTCCTTATTTTCTCTGCCTTCGAGCCCTCATACCGCTGCGACGGTAGAATTTATCTCGGCGAAATTCAAAGTCCCGCTACAGAGTTGATATTTATGCAGCTCGTTTTGCAGAAAAGTTGTTACCATCGTGGTTGTGAATTTATCAACTCTTTTCTTACAAAAGAGTAAATGATAGTAAACACGATACTGTCAATTAGCCGGCCGATGTGGCCGAGCGGTCTGGAACCGCGCGACCGCTACAGTAGCGAGTTCGAATCCTGCCTCGGGCATGGATGTGTGTGATGTCCTTAGGTTAGTTAGGTTTAAGTAGTTCTAAGTTCTATGGGACTGATGACCACAGATGTTCAGTCCCATAGTGCTCAGAGCCATTTGAACCATTTTGAACTGTCAATTACCAACTTGTTTACTTGACTCTGAATTGACACGATGAAGGGCAGTGCACATTTTTATGTGCAACCTTCAACGAAGCTAGAAATGTGTGTAGCCCCAGTTTTTTCCAATGTATTAACTGTATGAACCGATTGTGATTTATCCATTTTTAGTTTCCACTAGCTGTATGGTTCGCAATGGAAGTTAAGGAAGGGCCTTTACGTTCCGTAGCTTTTTAGGGTTCCAAACTTCAGTCGGTAGAAACGGAACCGTTACATTATTACTCTGTCAATAAATTCGTTTCTCCTGGCGAAGAAGTAAAGCCTATCGAAAGAAGCGAATCAGTTTCATTAAGTATTTAACACACAAAGACATATCAACAAATCTGCATGACCTACCCAAGTACACTCAAAGCTAGTTTTACATTCGCAAATATAAGAAGGTGGAGCTTAATTTTGTCACTGTCATAAATTTCCAAAGGGAAAAAAGTGTGAAGTTCGAAGTAGGGAAAGATTGAATCTTAAGGATTGGAATCTTCGCTATGTCTACGGTATGTCGATGTAGGGGAGAGCGGGGAAATACCGTGCACGTAAGCCATTTTTCAAATATTTCGTATTTTTCGAACTCAATTGAAATGCTGAACACCTTTTTTTGTGCAAGAAATCAATTCCCCACACGTTTATGGCTTCATATTTGCTATATTAAATCGATTTACGTCCCTACAGCTGTTTTACAAAAGTGTTACGTTGCAGGGTATTACCCCGAAGGGTGGGGTACAGCACATAAAATGACAAAAACTCTGTAAAAATAAATCGAATTAAGAAACTCGAAATTCATAATTTTTTAGAACTGAAAAACATAAATCTCACAACGTATTAAAGTTTCTAAAGACAGAAAATCCTTTTACCGGTAAAACAAAATTATTGGATCATGGTGTCAACTTGTCTCTGAACATATTTATCCCATGTTTTAATGGCAGTAGTCGCAAATATAGTTTTCAGCTGTTACTTTAGAGCAGTCTCCTGTTTTTAGCCTATCTCTTAAAGTAGAAAGAGGTATTCTGTACATTCTTGCGGCTAGTCTCTGTGGCTTTGCATTTTCTTTAACATCGCGGAGTGCACAATTCATTTCATGTTCCGTCCACCCTTTGCCCCTTTCTGTATTTCTGGCTTTGTTTCTCACCATTTGTGATTAAAAAGAAGAAAGGAAACTTGCAAGATTGCACACATACACACACACACTTCCAAATATATAGTTCACGAAAATACGGTATTGCCCCAAGACAACATGACTCGCCATTGTAAATTCTAACGCAACAATCTCGTCTAACTTTTGATGTTTGAAGGAAGATCAAGAAATGCGTAATTAAACAGACGTACTTTAAATATTGTTGCTATTAACACATTTCGATCACCGCTAGACTTGTTATCTTTAGATTTTGTAAGAAAACAGTCGAAATCAGTTGAAACCGATTGTCGAAGACGTCTGCGCCGTTGAACGATATGGACCCCTCTGTATCTGATTATAGTTACTTCCGCTAGGTGGCAGCACCGTGCAGCGCTCTTTGCGCCCTCTGGGAAACTGGATAAAGCGCTGCAAGGTATTGCCCCGTTGTACGGCATTGACCCGCTCTCCCCTGATCCCAGAATTCTGCATTCCATTTGGCACGCCACACAATAACGAGACGAATAGAGAGGCGAGGACTACCTTCGTGCAGCGCACGCACCTGAAACTCGAGTCTACCGGCCAATTTGAGGATACTTTTGTGAGTCAACCGAGATTCGTCTAGTCGTATACTGGCTCTTACCAACACTTGGAGTAACAGAGCACAACAACTGAAGCTTTGAAAACGCATTGTCTTCGGCAATGTTTTTGAATGATTTTAATTGTAAAGCTGTTTGTTCACGTGCAAAATTTGTGATAGTTACATAAAATTTTTCAGTGTCTTCTTACATGATACTCGCACTAGCCGCAGAACTGGTCTATGTGAGTGCCACATCCCATTCACAGACGTTTTATTTTCGTTTATGATCTTTGATGTCATTATTGGAAACCCAGCAATCTATGCTGAAATTTAAAAGGGAAAAAAAATCAGTTTTTATCGCAAGAATATACAGGGTGTTACGAAAAGGTACGGCCAAACTTTCAGGAAACATTCCTCACACACAAAGAAACAAAAAATGTTACATGGACATGTGTGCGGAAACGCTTACTTTCCATGTCAAAGCTCATTTTATTACTTCTCTTCAAATCACATTAATCATGGAATGGAAAAACGCACCAACAGAACGTACCAGTGTGACTTCAAACACTTTGTTACAGGAAATGTTCAAAATGTCCTCCGTTAGCGAGGATACATGCGTCCACCCTCCGTCGCACAGAATCCCTGATGCGCTGATGCAGCCCTGGAGAATGGCGAATTGTATCACAGCCGTCCACAATACCAGCACGAAGAGTCTCTACATTTGGTACCGGGGTTGCGTAGACAGCAGCTTTCAAATGCCCCCATAAATGAAAGTCAAGAGGGTTGAGGTCAGGAGAGCGTGACCGCCATGGAATTGGTCCGCCTCTACCAATCCATCGGTCACCGAATCTATTGTTGAGAAGCGTACGAACACTTGCGACTGAAATGTGCTGGAGATCCATCGTGCATGAACCACATGTTGAGTCGTACTTGTAAAGGCACATGTTCTAGCAGCACAGGTAGAGTATCCCGTATGAAATCATGATAACGTGCTCCATTGAGCGTAGGTAGACGAAACTGAAATGTGCTCTAACATGGAAATTAAGCGTTTCCGGACAGATGCCCACATAACATATTTTCTTTATTTGTGTGTGAGGAATGTTTCCTGAAAGTTTGGCCGTACCTTTTTGTAACACCCTGTATATTTTTAAATATTTTATTTTAATGGTAACTAGTTTCAATCTTTACCATCATCATCACGTCATTACATATCCCCGAAGTGTAAACAACATTTTCTTTAGAGGAACTCGGCATAAAAACACGAATAAGTCACAATAACCTGTACAGTAAAAGTCATAACAACATGAAGAAACATTGTGAAGCAACAGACACTAGTTGGCCCATCAAAGTTCCTGCCACCACGGTGGCCAACGGTGTCCTTCACTCGTATATCTGTTCATCAACGCCCGTGTCTCCATGACGGCGGACGGCGTCAGTCACCTTTATATCTCTGGTATGTTATCAGCCTTACCTGAGACGTGTTTTGCTGATATACGTCCGACTCCATGACAACTGACGGTGTCCCCTACCTTTATCTTCGCATCGGTCACGTATCCACGATTCTGTCGTTCCTTTCACGTACTGCCCATTTATTGCTCGACTAAGTAACTTCAATTATTTACTATCAGAAGTGTAATTAATGTTTACAGCAGGCAATTTTAAGTCGTTATTTTATACTTTTTCTTTTATAATGCACCCATACTGACAACTCTAAGCGTTTTCATACGGTATCGTCATACGCCTCCTTCCGTGCTCATGCAGTAGCTGAGGGAAGGAGCTTCACCCATCTAACGCATATCGTTCCCTCGCTAGTTAGCATCCGACGAATGTGTCCAGATGTGTCCAGGAACGTACCTACAGCTTTTGCATGGGGGAGGGGGGGTCCAACACTATCTTTTAGGAAGGTAAATCTGTATTCAACCACCACATAAAAAGGCTTTGCTGTCAACGCCAACAGAGTCAATCAAGCAGAAATTAAAAAAAAAAAACACACACACACACACACACACACAAATACGTTAGCATATTACATTCGGGTAAAACTGTAGAGAAACACTACTTGATCCAAGCGTCTTTAAATAAAACATATGTATTGTAGCTGATGAGGTATTTATTTATGAAAAAGCAACTAATTATAACCTAACATTGGAGATAATTATATATTTTTTAATATCATTATTAATCATTTATATTAAGCAATAATATTATTATATTAGTCTTTGTATTTAAATTGTGACACTTTGCTCTAACTTCAGGTCGTAAGTTGATTTAAAAATAAACATTAATTAATTTAATTTAAATTATTATATTTAGCCTTTTACGTCTTGCTGCTAACTTACTAATAATTTCTTCACAATCTAGTTGCATCGCCAAATCACGATGAACACTGACCAGCAAGTCTTTCACCTCCCATTTTTTCCTTATGTAAGTTTTTAGCCTCTTGATAGTCGAGAAACATCTTTCAGGGGTCGCCCGCCGTTGACATTCTGACTGTGGCTAATATGATAAGATGCTTTTCTGTCGAAGGGAAAAATAGTTCAGCGCACTGTTCAATAACTTCTATTGCAGTGACAGGTTTTTCCTCTACAGATATCCAGTGATTGTGCCGTATCTCGTATTCACTCAGAATTGTTGTGCCTACATTCTCACCAAGAAATATTTGCGCTATCTTCTTAAGATTTTCTTTTGTCTTGGAGTCATTATTGGATTTTTCAGGCAGAAGCATCTGAATTCCTTCGATCGTTGCTTCATGTGGTTTAAAACAAGCATCAAGTTCTGTGATCACATGTTCAATAAAAGGGTAAAATACATTTCGACGATAATATATTTCAGCAGTTTCTCCTGGGTTTGCCTCCCAGTCTTTCTTGGAACAGTGATGTCACTAGAGCTCATCTGCTTTGCCTGCTCGAAAAGGACTGAGAACTGACTTTCGTGCCGAATTTCTTGTACAGTAGTTTTAACTGTTTTCGCATAACTGCAAGTGTTGATCAGGTCAACATTGACCTTCTGCATTGCTTTATTCAGGTTCGCCGTATGCGAAAAAACTTTTCGTAATATAACAAGCGACATGATAAATTGGCTATTTTCCATGGCAGTCTGCAGTTGGTATATTACAGTGGCGACATCCCTACTAGCAGCGTCTTGAAGGGCCTAAAGCGTTACGCGTATTTCAGGAAGCATTTCTGCAAATCTCTCAACAGTCACATGCTTTTCAGTCCACCGTGTCTCACAAAGGCAGATCAGCGTTGAATGAGATGAGTCAGTTTGATCCGACAGTTTCTTCTAAAGGTTGTCCCGAAGTGGAGATTGTCGAAAAAAGTTTACTGTACTTTTTATGAACCACTGACGGCCTTGGGAGAGCCAGTCGTGACAAAACTCTACCATGTGGTGAGCAAGATGTATGAGACAGGCGAAATACTCTCACACTTCAAGAAGAATATAATAATTCGAATCCCCAAAGAAAGCAGGTGTTGACAGATGTGAAAATTACCGAACTATCAGTTTAATAAGTCACGGCTGCAAAATACTAACGCGAATTCTTTACAGACGGATGGAAAAACTGGTAGAAGCCGAACTCGGGGAAGATCAGTTTGGATTCCGTAAAAATATTGGAACACGTGAGGCAATACTGACCCTACGACTTATCTTAGAAGAAAGATAAAGGAAAGGCAAACCTACGTTTCTAGCATTTGTAGATTTAGAAAGCTTTTGGCAATGTTGACTGGAATACTCTTTCAAATTCTGAAGGCGGCAGGGGAAAAATACAGGGAGCGAAAGGCTATTTACAATTTGTACAGAAACCAGATGGCAGTTATAAGATTCGAGAGACATGAAAGGAAAGCAGGGGTTGGGAAGTAAGTGAGACAGGGTTGTAGCCTTTCCCCGATGTTATTCAATTTGTATATTGAGCAAGCAGTAAAGCAAACAAAAGAAAAATTTGGAGTAGGTATTAAAATCCATGGAGAAGAAATAAAAGCTTTGAGGTTCGCCGATGACATTGTAATTCTGTCAGAGACAGCAAAGGACTTGGAAGAGCAGTTGACAGATTAGACAGTGTCTTGAAAGGAGGATATAAGATGAACATCAACAAAAGCAAAACGAGGATAATGGAATGTATTCGAATTAAGTCAGGTTTCCATTGAAGAAAAATACTTCTATTGCAGCTAATATACTCTAAACATTAACGTACACGGTTTTAGCCAGTGGGTCTGGAAGGGTTAAGCTGAAGCTGTCAGGGCAGGTTGTGTGTCGAGCTTGGATATCTCAATCAGTGGAGCACTTGCCCACAAAAGGCAATGATCCCAGTTTCGAATGCCAGTAATGCACGCAGTTTTAATCTGCCAGGAAGCTTCAGCCCAAATAACGCTCCAGATATGGAGACAGCATATCAATAGAGTTATAGAAACAGTACGTGATTTACATCAAAGTTATAAATCAGTAATAAGACTACTATTCTCGAATGAGAGTTACACTTGTACCTGTAAACTGTGTTTGTGACAGAACCACCCGGAAATCCGTGATGTATTGGGTTATACGTTGTGGTCCCACACTGTCAGAGCCTTTGTCACCTTCTGTACAATCGCCAATACACAGTGAGGCCCAGTCAGAAAGCTTTTACCTGCATTATAGGAATATTGTTCCCAGTCTTGCCTCACAAAGCAGTGGGACTTGTGAGATTAATGAGCAGAAGGCCAGTGTCCCTCGTAAGTGTGATCAATTTGTATGTGAGTGTGAATGAACTAAGGTAAGGTAGGATAAGTGCACTTTCAGGGCAAGCACACAGTTAGTTGATGGGTTCCATGAAGTATTTCTTGCAGAACTGCCACCGTGTGGTCATATAGCGAACTATGTGTGTTTCCTTCTAACATAGAATGCACTGGTGTCAGTCGTAGCATTTCTAGAAGCTTCCTAGTCATGCATTCCATTACAGTAGGGTTACTGAGTTCAACAGTGTTTCTATATTATCGTCAAGGAATTGTTTGCAATATTTTCTGTTTTGAGAGGGTAAGTAAATAGTATTGATATTGTAGTTTAACGAATGCACTAGCCTTTCAAACATTTTATGTGTGTTTGCATGCTGTTCACTTTCTCCATGAAAATTCAACAGTGGGGGAAATGATTGTTCACTTACCGCAGCACTCGATTTTCATGGGGAGAGAACAGGCCCTTCCGTTAGACAGGCTTTCGAAATGGAGGAGTTTACCCACGCAAGAGGTAAAAACTTCACATGAATGCACAAGAGGCTTATATCACGACAAAAGTAAACGGAAGCAATTCAAAAGTTGTAACAAGATCGTAAAGTTAAGAAATCACTAAAAACATGAGGCTAATGGGATGACCATTAGTAAGGTTTCTGGTTCTCGCAAAAGAATCTCTAAAAAGAGACAGCTTGTGGAAGTACAATGAAAAACCAGCCAAAGTTGCAAATTTCACTTTTTTTTATTCATTGACTAGTTTCGGCCTGGGACCAATTTTCATCATGTTGTTGTTGTTGTCTTCAGTCCTGAGACTGGTTTGATGCAGCTCTCCATGCTACTCTATCCTGTGCAAGCTGCTTCATCTCCCAGTACCTACTGCAACCTACATCCTTCTGAATCTGCTTAGTGTACTCATCTCTCGGTCTCCCTCTACGATTTTTACCCTCCACGCTGCCCTCCAATGCTAAATTTGTGATCCCTTGATGCCTCAAAACATGTCCTACCAACCGATCCCTTCTTCTAGTCAAGTTGTGCCACAAACTTCTCTTCTCCCCAATCCTATTCAATACCTCCTCATTAGTTACGTGATCTATCCACCTTATCTTCAGTATTCTTCTGTAGCACCACATTTCGAAAGCTTCTATTTTCTTCTTGTCCAAACTAGTTATCATCCATGTTTCACTTCCATACATGGCTACACTCCAAACAAATACTTTCAGAAAGGACTTCCTGATACATAAATCTATATTCGATGTTAACAAATTTCTCTTCTTCAGAAACGCTTTCCTTGCCATTGCCAGTCTACATTTTATATCCTCTCTACTTCGTCCATCATCAGTTATTTTACTTCCTAAATAGCAAAACTCCTTTACTACTTTAAGTGTCTCATTTCCTAATCTAATTCCCTCAGCATCACCCGATTTAATTTGACTACATTCCATTATCCTCGTTTTGCTTTTGTTAATGTTCATCTTATATCCTCCTTTCAAGACACTGTCCATTCCCTTCAACTGCTCTTCCAAGTCCTTTGCCGTCTCTGACAGAATTACAATGTCATCGGCGAACCTCAAAGTTTTTACTTCGTCTCCATGAATTTTAATACCTACTCCAAATTTTTCTTTTGTTTCCTTTACTGCTTGCTCAATATACAGATTGAATAACATCGGGGAGAGGCTACAACCCTGTCTCACTCCTTTCCCAACCACTGCTTCCCTTTCATGCCCCTCGACTCTTATTACTGCCATCTGGTTTCTGTACAAATTATAAATAGCCTTTCGCTCCCTGTATTTTACCCCTGCCACCTTTAGAATTTGAAAAAGAGTATTCCAGTCAACATTGTCAAAAGCTTTCTCTAAGTCTACAAATGCTAGAAACGTAGGTTTGCCTTTTCTTAATCTTTCTTCTAAGATAAGTCGTAAGGTCAGTATTGCCTCACGTGTTCCAACATTTCGACGGAATCCAAACTGATCCTCCCCGAGGTCTGCATCTACCAGTTTTTCCATTCGTCTGTAAAGAATTCGCGTTAGTATTTTGCAGCCGTGGCTTATTAAACTGATAGTTCGGTAATTTTCACATCTGTCAGCACCTGCTTTCTTTGGGATTGGAATTATTATATTCTTCTTGAAGTCTGAGGGTATTTCGCCTGTCTCATACATCTTGCTCACCAGCTGGTAGAGTTTTGTCATGACTGGCTCTCCCAAGGCCGTCAGTAGTTCTAATGGAATGTTGTCTACTCCGGGGGCCTTGTTTCGACTCAGGTCTTCCAGTGCTCTGTCAAACTCTTCACGCAGTATCGTATCTCCCATTTCGTCTTCATCTACATCCTCTTCTATTTCCATAATATTGTCCTCAAGTACATCGCCCTTGTATAAACCTTCTATATACTCCTTCCACCTTTCTGCCTTCCCTTCTTTGCTTAGAACTGGGCTGCCATCTGAGCTCTTGATATTCATACACGTGGTTCTCTTCTCTCCAAAGATCTCTTTAATTTTCCTGTAAGATAGTAAAAAATGGTGTTTCCAAAAGTGCAAAAAGTGTGCCAAAAATGCGCAAAGAAACACTACAGCGCAGTTATCTCTATGCAGTGTAACTGTTCGTTTGTACAGTCTTCACATGGTTTTTGCATTTTCGGGATTACTGTTCTTGGACATGTTAAAATGATTTGAAAATGGGTCTCGAACCGAAACTAGTCATTGAGTGAGTAAAGAAAATGAAATCTGCAACTTTGGCTGGTTTTTAGATGTAGTGGTTCACAGAAGTTGCTGACCTCTAATTATTGCAACATGCTGGAGCTTCATAAATTATGGAAGGTACTTCAGAATGAGACGGTGGTGAGTACAGCCTCAGAGAGTCCGACGAGGAGTTCTGCAGTGATGTTTTGGAGGAGAGTGTGGCACAAGAGGAGGAATAGGAAACTGTGGAGAAAGAAGCAGAACAAGGGAATGATTAGCTTTGAAAGCTGTACAGTGATTAACTACAACTGACTGCACATTAGTAAGGTACACTGGCAAAACCTGACAAAGACATTATGTGGGGGAGGTGCTTAAGTTTGATGCAGTTGACCCCATTTTTAGCTGTCGAGGAAATCTTCATTTTTTTTATTTTTTATTTTTTGTCATCAGTCTGCTGACTGGTTTGATGCGGCCCGCCACTAATTCCTTTCCTGTGCTAACCTCTTCATCTCAGAGTAGCACTTGCAACCTACGTTCTCAATTATTTGCTTGACCTATTCCAATCTCTGTCTTCCTCTACAGTTTTTGCCCTCTACAGCTCCCTCTAGTACCATGGAAGTCATTCCCTCATGTCTTAGCAGATGTCCTATCATCCTGTCCCTTCTCCTTATAAGTGTTTTCCACGTATTCCTTTCCTCTCCGATTCTGCGTAGAACCTCCTCATTCCTTACCTTATCAGTCCACCTAATTTTCAACATTCGTCTATAGCACCACATTTCAAATGCTTCGATTCTCTTCTGTTCCGGTTTTCCCACAGTCCATGTTTCACTACCATACAATGCTGTACTCCAGACGTACATCGTCAGAAATTTCTTCCTCAAATTAAGGCCGGTATTTGATATTAGTAGACTTCTCTTTGCCAGAAATGCCTTTTTTGCCATAGCGAGTCTGCTTTTGATGTCCTCCTTGCTCCGTCCGTCATTGGTTATTTTACTGCCTAGGTAACAGAATTCCTTAACTACATTGACTTCGTGACCATCAATCCTGATGTTAAGTTTCTCGCTGTTCTCATTTCTACTACTGAAACTTGTTACAAAACTCAATTAGTCTTTCTCCTCTTTCATTCCTTGTCCCAAGCCCATAGTTTTCTTCTACTCCTTCCCCTACAACTGCATTCCAGTCGCCCATGACTATTAGATTTTCGTCCCCCTTTACATACTGCATTACCCTTTCAATATCCTCATACACTTTCTCTGTCTGTTCATCTTCAGCTTGCGACGTCGGCATGTATACCTGAAGTATCGTTGTCGGTGTTGGTCTGCTGTCGATTCTGATTAGAACAACCCGGTCACTGAACTGTTCACAGTAACACACCCTCTGCCCTACCTTCCTATTCATAACGAATCCTACACCTGTTATACCATTTTCTGCTGCTGTTGATATTACCCGATACTCATCTGACCAGAAATCCTTATCTTCCTTCCACTTCACTGACCCCTACTATATCTAGATTGAGCCTCTGCATTTCCCTTTTCAGATTTTCTAGCTTCCCTACCACGTTCAAGCTTCTGACATTCCACGCCCCGACTCGTAGAACATAATCTTCATTTATCAGTGGCCAAACCACAATATAGGTCCCTCCTAGAGAAGACATTTGCTCAATAGAAAAGAGTGATATTATAAATACTCTTCCACACCCCAGAATAAGAAGAAGGGGACGCGAGCTTTAACACTTGAACTCTTCAATTACAGCGTGCAGCAATGTGTATTTCAGTAAATTTGATTATCATTTGTTGTTTAGTTAAACTACTGCTACTTTGACCATCATTATAGTGCTTAAGATGACGAGATTTGTTTTCACTTGTAGTTCCCCCGTTTATTATAAACTGAATTATGTGTAGAGATATACATCCTTAACCTCTGTCAGCTCTTTATCCTGATGGGAAAACTCTGTTTTCTATGATACATCATTAGCCTGACATATATTCTGTGACACAATAAATCTTGGCTTTGATGTTAAATATTTTCTTGAGGTCACAAGCATTTGGACACATCATGGAACAACAGTTGATAACTCAAAAAGCTTTACTCCAGTTTTGGAGCTTCACCCATAAGCATAAACGGCAGACTACATGTTACTGTGCGCTTGCTCCAGTATTACAGACAACTGAAAAAAACTCGCACAGGCCATGTTGTGTACTTTTTTTCTAAATATTTGGGGAGATAAGCAGATAAAGGCATCTACTGTAGCACTTCAATATCTCTTTTTGACCTTGTTGGTACTGTGCTACACCTCCACCTTGAAAGACTTCGAGATCCAGTGAGACAGCACTGTAGCTAGAAACTGAAGAAACAGTCTTCATCCATTCTGAAGGCATGTGCAGAATGAGGGTATTTTGAAACAACAAGGGAAATGGTGATACTGTGTTGTTGAAGATCTGTAAATAGTAACGCTGCGTTGTTGAGGATCTGTAGCTATTATCTGTGGGATCAGCTACACACAATGAGGTATTTACCAACTGTTGTATCATCTGCCTGTACAATGTACAAGTACTGAGAGTGCTGTGTAAAGGAAAAGGGCTGCTCAGTGATGCTATGTTTCAGAACCATCTGCAATGGCGCCCATTGTCAATGTTGAGACTGCAGCCGTGGACCTGGGTGCCCTTCTGGATGCAGAGGATGGCGCCATTGTGACGATGATCGCGGGGGAGACACGGTTGATGGCGCACAAGGCAGTCCTGTCTGCCAGGAGCCCCGTGTTGGCTGCCATGTTCCAGCACGACACGCTGGAGGCCAGCAGTGGCCAGGTCACCATTCCAGACGTGGAAGGCGAAGTGCTGAGGCAGATGCTGACCTATATGTATACGCTCCAGGCCCCCAAGCTGCCCAGCATGGCCCCCAAACTGCTGGCAGTCGCAGACAAATACGGCTTGTCAGCCCTGAAATCTGTGTGTGAGCAGCAGGTGATTGCACAGCTGGCCATCGACAACGCAGCGGCCGCAGCTGTGCTCGCTGTGAGATACTCATGTCAGAACCTCACTGCGGCCGCCATCGCTTTCGTGAAGGCCCACACGCACAAGGTACTGGCCACACAGTGTTGGGCAGATGCAATGCGGAACCAGCTTGAAGATGTGATTGAAGTTACTAGGCTCCTCGCTGAGCCATCAGCAGAAACCAGGTAAGCACAAGACAAGCAATTCTTCTTTGATTCCCATTTTGTTTGGCGTGTGTGTGTGGGTGTGTGCGTGTGTGTGTGTTACACTGTTTGCCAGTGATTTTCATTAGATTTGTCTGTGCTGTAATATGCACCATTGATGGTGATTCCGAAGTAACTAACGACACTTTCATTTCCTTTTCATAACAGGTTCACTGATTCTCTTAACTGAACCACGTCTATTAGGAGTTAAGTAAGCCAGAAGATCGTGGAACTGAATAGTTTTTTTTTCTTTTTGTAGCTCCGTAAACTGTTTTCATCTTAAACAAATCCATTCTTATTTTTGTCAACACTTCAGTTCCATTTCTTGTGTGCAACACATTGTTATTTAAATTTTGCCATCAAGCTTCTGGACAAAGAATTGTTTACAGTGTACCCAGGGGATAGCATTCACTTTGCGGCTACAAAGGTGCGCTTCTCAACACAAAAACAGGCACAATGACAGAAGCTATTCGTAGCTAGAGAAGAGAGTTCACAGTTCTTGTTTTGCACGATTTAAAGGCCACAGTAAACCTCTTTACAAAAAGTACCCTCCTGTAGTTTTGTGTCTTTACTGTTGTAGATATTGATATACCTACAGGGTTTTTCAAAAATGACCGGTATATTTGAAACGGCAATAAAAACTAAACGAGCAGCAATAGAAATACACCGTTTGTTGCAATATGCTTGGGACAACAGTACATTTTCAGGCGGACAAACTTTCGAAATTACAGTAGCTACAATTTTCAACAACAGATGGCGCTCTAAGTGATGTGAAAGATATAGAAGACAACGCAGTCTGTGGGTGCGCCATTCTGTACATCGTCTTTCTGCTGTAAGCGTGTGCTGTTCACAACGTGCAAGTGTGCTGTGGACAACATGGTTTATTCCTTAGAACAGAGCATTTTTCTGGTGTTCAAATTCCACCGCCTAGAACACAGTGTTGTTGTAACAAGACGAAGTTTTCAATGGAGGTTTAATGTAACCAAAGGACCTAAAAGCGATACAATAAAGGATCTGTTTGAAAAATTTCAACGGACTGGGAATGTGACGGATGAACGTGCTGGAAAGGAAGGCCCACCGCGTACGGCAACCACAGAGGGCAACGCGCAGCTAGTGCAGCAGGTGATCCAACAGCGGCCTTAGGTTTCCGTTCGCCATGTTGCAGCTGCGGTCCAAATGACGCCAACGTCCACGTATCGTCTCGTGCGCCAGAGTCTACACCTCTATCCATACAAAATTCAAACGCGGCAACCCCTCAGCGCCGCTACCATTGCTGCCCGATAGACATTCGCTAACGATATAGTGCACAGGATTGATGACGGCGATATGCATGTGGGCAGCATTTGGTTTACTGACGAAGCTTATTTTTACCTGGACGGCTTCGTCAATAAACAGAACTGGCGCATATGGGGAACCGAAAAGCCCCATGTTGCAGTTGCATCGTCCCTGCATCCTCAAAAAGTACTGGTCTGGGCCGCCATTCCTTCCAAAGGAATCATTGGCCCATTTTTCAGTGATCCGAAACGATTACTGCATCACGCTATCTGGACATTCTTTGTGAATTTGTGGCGGTACCACCTGCCTTAGACGACACTGCGAACACCTCGTGGTTTATGCAAGATGGTTCCCGGCCACATCGCACGGCCGACGTCTTTAATTTCCTGAATGAATATTTCGATGATCGTGTGATTGCTTTGGGCTATCCGAAACATACAGGAGGCGGCGTGGATTGGCCTCCCTATTCGCCAGACATGAACCCCTGTGACTTCTTTCTGTGGGGACACTTGAAAGACCAGGTGTACCGCCAGAATCCAGAAACAATTGAACAGCTGAAGCAGTACATCTCATCTGTATGTGAAGCCGTTCCGCCAGACACGTTGTCAAAGGTTTCGGGTAATTTCATTCAGAGACTATGCCATATTATTGCTAGGCATGGTGGATATCGTACTATAGAGTTTCCCAGACCGCAGCGCCATCTGTTGTTGACAATTGTAACTACTGTAATTTCGAAAGTTTGTCTGCCTGAAAATGTACTGTTGTCCCAAGCATACTGCAACAAACGGTGTATTTTTATTGCTGCTCGTTTAGTTTGTATTGCCGTTTCAAATATACCGGTCATTTTTGAAACACCCTGTACAAATGGCAGCATTAGAAACAAGTTGAAGTTGAGAAAGTATGTCACTCTTTACTAGCACCAGGGGCGTTGTAGTATGCTCAAACATGAGACAGGGAGGGGAATAGTCACATTGCTCATGTTGCCAACTGTAAATGCTGAGCTGATACAGCTTTTACATGTAATAAAGCGTATCACTAGGCCCACATCTTTCCCACATTCAGGTCCCACAGTACACATTCAGTGGCCATAACGACATCTTAGAGATGACAGACAGATCTCTCCACATGTCAGAAGCCTAGTAACTGGCAGTCCCAACTTTTACAAGTAGCCACATTAATGTTGATGATTGTGCTTGATAAAGACACCTAATTAGAAGTGCATTGTATTGGTCTGTAATTAAGAGCTGACATTTCTTTCATTCTGCCACATCGTGTGCCTGCCACAGTACAGAATAGTACAACTTTGGGCGTTGTGTAATTGGCTTTACTTCCTCAGTATATGACAACAATGTGCCAATGATTTCCTCAGCAAATTACTTTATTACCTGCAAGAAGTACAGGGGGTAATCTGATATAATTTTTAAGGCACATCATACGAAATACACCAGGCTCTAACAAGAAGTGTATGGGTAACAGTTAAGTTGTGTATGCAGGGCATCCCGTAAACAAGGTGCTGGAAGCACAGGGGCAGTAGGATCTAGATGATAACTCGTAACCCACCTGATGCACACCCTAAAAGAAAACAAACCAATCCGTACAACAAAATAGCTGCTGCAGGCATTCACAGAAGATGCTGGATCTTCCTTTCACATTGACTCCTGTATATTAAGCTGTGGCCCTGATTGCGAGTTCTATTTTAGCACACTCCGTTCTACATTCCAGACATGGATGGTGTGTACTGGTTAACACAATTGTCGCCATGGTATATTAGATTAGATTAGCTTAGAAGCAGGCATCTAATTTCTGCTCTCCTGTCTTGTTTGAACTTCTCTGTGGCGTTACTGATATTTTTAATGGCAGCTAAATTTACCACTGACTTAGCTCCATTCTGTCATGAATCATCATCCTTGTGGAATGCCACCTTCTCTGAATTGCCTTTGTTGCTATGTTCAAAACCTGACGTCTGTCCTGTTTATTTCTCTGTCCCCTTATAGCCCAGTCTGTGACACGCAAATGATTTGAACAACATTTGATGATAAGTGTTACATTAAATACATTTAACGGTGTGAGACAACTTCATTAATGCTCTTATAATTTCTGTGTGGTTATTGCTTTAGTGATGTATTAGAACTGTTCTGTACAGTATTAATTCTCCTGTCAGTCCAGCAATACTATTGGCCCTTATATTTACCTTTACTTTGTGCATAATTTTGAACAGTTTGTTGTATAGTTTGTTGTTAGGTACCCCTTTGGAGAAAATGTAAGTAGTTTATGTTAACTGATAGACCATTTTTGGTGGCAGCATGTGTTCTATTACATTTGTACCCTATCGCAATGCAGTACAGCCTGAAGAGTGCGACCTCCTGACCGCCACATATATGCACTCACCCACCCACTGCCTCTATGCACAGCATGCTGGCCACTAGACGGGACATCCCCACCTCCGGCTCTCAGTTCCACAGGGAGCACAGCCAGACTCGTGCCACCACTGCGCTACCTACAGTTCCCAGCTATGCTCCTCCGCCAGATGATGCCGTCGTCTCTCGCATGAGGTGAGTTCCACGTGTGCTATTTCCACGCTCACAGTGCTACTTATTTTGGTGTTAAATATGCTACTGTAAAATTGAATTTCCTGTTTTCTCCTCTTCATGAGGAAAAATCTTTTTTTATGTTTTTGAGTTATGATATGGTGACATTTAAAACTTTGGACAGGTTTGCATGAAGGAGACTTACATCCTTCTCTGGATTAACAGTGAGATATATATATTCAGTTCAAAGTCACATAAATGCAATTATATGGGAGGTGTGCCATAGAAACTGTATTATTTCCCAGAGATTCTTCAATGTAGTTCCTGCTCTCAGTCACGGTAATGCGTCATAAAATTTAGTCCTCAAGGAAACTGTTGTGGAAGCAGGGTTTTGGGTCCACTGCCATTCCAGGAAACCGAGATGTTGTGAGTATTACTAATTGGAGTTTCTCAGAAACACATGTTGAAAAAACATTAAGCAGGAAAAGGAGGCAAAAAGTGAATGTTAACATCTGAGTGAGCTTATGGCTTGCTACAAGTGTGTTCCAATGTGATTTGATTTCTAGTCAAATGATTTTTTGAATCCCTAAATATTGAAATTTTCTGACAAAGTAGAAGTTGAACTTGGCTATCATGCTTAACACTATTACACTGTCTGAGTGTGTCTCCAAGCCAGACTCCAACATTCATTGTCAATGATATTTCCAGGTATGATGTTCACACACTAGTATCAGAGCTTCTCACATGGCATATGTGGGAATAAAAACACGTGGGGAACAGAGTTGATGGAGGGACATGACATACCTTAGTGCAAAAGGATATATAAGAGTACCTATGATGTTAGAATTTGGAAATCGTGAATAGGAGTCATCAGCCACAAATCACAATGGAAGTTGATCATTAGTTGAAAATTATGGTTGAAGTAACCAAACAAAACATTAAACCAATTGAAGTAACAGAAATGCGGCTTTATTCATAAACCTTCGAACAATAATGGAAATAATCATCTTGTGACTTCTAATGTGACAAAACAAAAGAATCATACAGAAGCCGCACCATTAGCCACAAATAGAACAACTGATGTGACTGAGTGCAAATTAAAAGAACATAATGAGGGTGAATTAGTGCTGTTCCATGTATATACGGGCATGAATCACCAGTAGATGCCATGGTGGAGACGTTACCATGTCCATGTTTCCTCTAGGCAACCTCTAGTGACAGCACTGATAAATGATTTTTTGAATCCCTAAATATTGAAATTTTCTGACAAAGTAGAAGTTGAACTTGGCTATCATGCTTAACACTATTACACTGTCTGAGTGTGTCTCCAAGCCAGCCTCCAACATTCATTGTCACTAATATTTGCACGTATGATGTTCACACACTATTATCAGAGCTTCTCGCATGGCATATGTGGGAATAACAACACGTGGGGACAGAGTTGATGGAGGAGCGTGACATACCTTAGTGCAAAAGGGTATATAAGAGTACCTATGATGTTAGCATTTGGAAATCGTGAATAGGAGACATCAGCCACAAATCACAATGGAAGTTGATCATTAGTTGAAAATTATGGTTGAAGTAACCAAGCAAAACATTAAACCAATTGAAGCAACAGAATGCGGCTTTATTCATAAACCTTTGAACAATAATGGAAATAATAATCTTGTGACTTCTAATGTGACAAGACAAAAGAATCATACAGAAGCCGCACCATTAGCCATAAATAGAACAACTGATGTGACTGAGTGCAAATTAAAAGAACATAATGAGGGTGAATTAGTGCTGCTCCATGCATATACAGGCATGAATCACCAGTAGATGTCATGTTTCCTCTAGGCAGCCTCTACTGAGAACACTGATGGAGTTACTGGTCGATTTAAGTACACACTCCAACACTGCTCAATCAACACACCCACACACCCTAGTAGAAGGATGCAGCAATGTTAATATTCCCAATCTTCCCTCTCATTTAAGCTATCTTCCTCTTCTTCAGTGTAACCTTTATCATCTACATACTTTATACTTCCCCCCTGATCTGATAAATTATATTCCCATTTATAATGATTAATTTTGTTTTGAGAAGAAATACAACTTTACTGTTCATTAAAAATGAGCTCTTTGGCTGCCTTACAAAATCGTACTTTAGTTTTTACTGTTCAGTTCATCCCGAAAATAACTTTCTCATTTGAATCAGCTGTCACAAAGTATCCCTGGATAAATGTTAGGTTATTGATTCTGACAGTAGAATCTACTTACTCACAACTTCACTGTAACTCCTCATTGCTCCTTTAATCTAAATCCCCATCACAGACAACTCAACAAAATCTGTTTGTGCTTTGTTCTACCCCTTAACTTTCATACACATCACAAACTGGAAATCCAGTATCAATTAATTCCCTCACAACTTATCAATTTCCATATGAATGTCTGGACTGCCTTGTCTCTTACTATCGTCCTTATTCTCTTCATCATACAAAAGATATTTCTCAATTTCTGTTAAGCCCACATCTATTATTTCGTCTTTATCTGTGTGTGTCTTTGTACTCTTAGTTGCATGGTACTCACAGGAGTATTAGTATGTTCTAAGTTACCTGAATTGTTTCTTGTCTCCCCCCACCATTCTGGATGCAAATTTTCACATACCCTTTCCACTGCATTTATCATCGTACCATTTCTACTTTCATTATAACAATGTTTCCAAGTTACTTTTAAAATTTCATTCCTTATACATTTATCAAACTCTTTTTCTGTTTTCTTAACAACTACCTGTAATCAATAATATCAACTGGTAAAATCTTACTCTTACATTCCTCTCTCATCACAGTTCTGGCCTAAGTGGGCATAATTATCATCACTGTTCTCATCACTACCTCCCTCAAAAATACTGTCTCGAACTTCTACATATTTGTACCATCTTAATTCTTTTTACAAATATATTTCACTTCCTGTTTTCTGCTCGACATCATTACAATATATTCACTACCCTCATTACTGATAATCACTAATCTTGTCATAACCATTTAATACATTCCTTTCACTCGCTTTACTGTTAACATCTAATGCAATCCCCCCCCCCCCCCCGGTATATGATTGTAGCATCAACATTAGTTGTAAACTCTTCAACTATATCTGCTAGAACATTAGTTATTAACTTACGTAAACCAAATCCATCAAAATCATTGTCATCGTTGTCCTCTCCCATCAAACTTTCATTACTGGATACACTGTAGAGATTCACTAGAGATCTTGCATTTGGTTCTATGTCCACACTGTGAGTAAACTTTTTGTGATGTTCTTCATCCATATATCTATATTCATACCAAGTGGGCAGTGATTTAAATCAATAGGGAAAGTTGAAAATCTGTGCTGGACTGGGATTCAAACCCAGTTCTAATGCTTACTAGGCAGACTCTCTGCCCACTAAGCCATCCAGACACAGTAATTGTCGCTACTCAGCATGTCTCCCACCAGACACAAATTCTCAATGTATCCACACATTACTAATGTAGTGGCCCCCTCGATTGGTAGTGCATGATGGATGCATTGAGAATTTGTGTCTGAAGGGAGGTTTGCTAGGGTAGTCCATGCAGTTGCTGAGATCACTGTGTCCAGATTGCTTAGTGGTCAGAGCATCTGCCTAGTAAGTACGAGATCTGGCTTCAAATCCCTTTGTGTCTTAATTCATAAAGTCTGTTGGATGAAACTGGTGTCTGTTCTTTAAGACATGTTTGAAAGAACTATATATATATACCAAGCGAGAAAGCGCTGGTAGACAGACACAATAAAAAACACACAAACACACACACAAATTTCAAGCTTTCGCAACCTGCGGTTGCTTCATCAGGAAAGAGGGCAGGGGAGGGAAAGACGAAAGGATGTGGGTTTTAAGGGAGAGGGTAAGGAGTCATTTCCATCCTGGGAGCGGAAAGATTTACGTTAGGGGGAAAAAGGGACAGGTGTACACTCGCGCGCGCGCACACACACACACACACACATACATATCCATCAGCACATATATGTCTGTATATGTGCGGATGGATAATGTGTGTGTGTGTGTGTGTGTGTGTGTGTGAGTGAGTGTGTGTGTGTGTGTGTGTGTGTGTGTGTGTGTGTGTGTGTGTAGGGCCCCTGTGAGCATGCAGAAGTGGTGCAGCATTATGTGGGAGTGGAGATATCTTCTGAACAACATGTTACAAGGCACCTGAGATATGCTGAATAATGGGGAGTTTGGTGGTAAAGAGAAGAAACTCAGAAGAGTGTTCCTGGAGCCACTTTGCAGCAACTCTGAACGTTTGGGATGTCGCATTGTCCTGCTGGAATTGCCCAAGTCCATCAGAATGCACAACATGAATGGATGCAGATGATCAGACAGGGCACTTATGTACGTGTCGCCTGTAAGAGTCATATCTAGACATATCATGGTTCCATATAACTGCACATGCCTCACACCATTACAGAGCCTCTACCAGCTTGAACTGTCTGCTGCTCATGTGCAGGGTCTATGGATTCATGAGGTTGTCTACGTACCCATACATGTCCACCCATTCAATAGAATTTGAAATGACACTCATCTGACCAATTAACATGTTTCCAGTCATCAACAGTCCAATGGTGGTGTTGACAGGCCCAGGCAAGGCGTAAGGCTTTGTGTTGTGCAGACATCAAGGGTACACGAGTGGGCCTTCAGTTCCAACAGCCCATGTTTTGTTTAATGGTTTGCACACTGACACTTGCTGATGGTCCAGCTTTGAAATCTGCAGCCAATTGCAGAAGGGTTGCACTTCTGTCACGTGGTTTTGCTATATACGGTTGTATATTTGAGATAATTGGTCTCACAATCTACTTCAGAGCACAGTTTTATCTAGTGGAAATTTGGATGTTTGTGGTAAGTTCTTTGGGACCATACAGCTGAGGTCATCGGCCCCTAAGCTTAGACATTATTTAATCTAAGTTAAACTAACTTTGCTAAGTACAGGACACACATCCATGCCCAAGGGAGGATTCGAATTTCCGACAAGTGAACCATGACAAGGTGCATCAGACAACATGGTTGCCCTATGTGGCTTATCTAGTGCTGTCCAGGTTTGTAGCGAATGTACACCTGGAATAGGCACTGACCCTTTGAGTAAACAGGTGTTCATAACGGTAATACACTCCTGGAAATGGAAAAAAGAACACATTGACACCGGTGTGTCAGACCCACCATACTTGTTCCGGAGACTGCGAGAGGGCTGTACAAGCAATGATCACACGCACGGCACAGCGGACACACCAGGAACCGCGGTGTTGGCCGTCGAATGGCGCTAACTGCGCAGCATTTGTGCACCGCCGCCGTCAGTGTCAGCCAGTTTCCCGTGGCATACGGAGCTCCATCGCAGTCTTCAACACTGGTAGCATGCCGCGACAGCGTGGACGTGAACCGTATGTGCAGTTGACGGACTTTGAGCGAGGGCGTATAGTGGGCATGCGGGAGGCCGGCTGGACGTACCGCCGAATTGCTCAACACGTGGGGCGTGAGGTCCCCACAGTACTTCGATGTTGTCGCCAGTGGTCGGCGGAAGGTGCACGTGCCCGTCGACCTGGGACCGGACTGCAGCGACGCAAGGATACACGCGAAGACCGTAGGATCCTACGCAGTGCCGTAGGGGACCGCACCGCCACTTCCCAGCAAATTAGGGACACTGTTGCTCCTGGGGTATCGGCGAGGACCATTCGCAACCGTCTCCATGAAGCTGGGCTACGGTCCCGCACACCGTTAGGCCGTCTTCCGCTCACGCCCCAACATCGTGCAGCCCGCCACCAGTGGTGTCGCGACAGGCGTGAATGGAGGGACGAATGGAGACGTGTCGTCTTCAGCGATGAGAGTCGCTTCTGCCTTGGTGCCAATGATGGTCGTATGCGTGTTTGGCGCCGTGCAGGTGAGCGCCACAATCAGGACTGCATACGACCGAGGCACACAGGACCAACACCCGGCATCATGGTGTAGGGAGCGATCTCCTACACTAGCCGTACACCTCTGGTGATCGTCGAGGGGACACTGAATAGTGTACGGTAGATCCAAACCGTCATCGAACCCATCGTTCTACCATTCCTAGACCGGCAAGGGAACTTGCTGTTCCAACAGGACAATGCACGTTCGCATGTATCCCGTGCCACCCAACGTGCTCTAGAGGGTGTAAGTCAGCTACCCTGGCCAGCAAGATCTCCAGATCTGTCCCCCATTGAGCATGTTTGGGACTGGATGAAGCGTTGTCTCACGTGGTCTGCACGTCCAGCATGAACGCTGGTCCAACTGAGGCGCCAGGTGGAAATGGCATGGCAAGCCGTTCCACAGGACTACATCCAGCATCTCTACGATCGTCTCCATGGCAGAATATCAGTCTTCATAGCTGCGAAAGGTGGATATACACTGTACTAGTGCCGACATTGTGCATGCTCTGTTGCCTGTGTCTATGTGCCTGTGGTTCTGTCAGTGTGATCATGTGATGTATCTGACCCCAGGAATGTGTCAATAAAGTTTCCCCTTCCTGGGACAATGAATTCACGGTGTTCTTATTTCAATTTCCAGGAGTGTATAAGGCTCACAGATACAAGACAAAATACCTGCACCAATGAACATTTGAAACACAGCACATATAGGTTAAGCCTTTGATCCAGAAACTGCTTTTCCCTCTTCTCTTGTAACTTTATCATCAGACCAGAGGTGCACCAAAATACCACAAAATCATGGAAAGCTCATTTTGGCTCAAAAAATTGGTAAGACATATCCATCTGATTGAAATTTCCTCAGAAGTTTCACATGTGCCTTGTGTAAAACAGCTATTATTAGTAGACCAAAGAATACCATGGTTCTACAGAGTCAATTTTAGTCAAGCATTTAAGATATGGGTATAGAATTTCACTCTGTTGTGTACTATCATTTTTATGCACTATAGCAGATTCTGTATGTGACTGGTGATGAAAATTCTGAGACACTCTGCCCTTGTTTGTATTTGTGGTCTAAGGTAACATAGACTATGTGCAGTTTCATGTGTTACACTCTTGGAAGTCTGCTTGATCAACAGGTACGATTTCATAGGTCGTCTGTCCAGTTCCAGATACAGGAGTAAGCACACTAGTTTCGTGAATACCATTATCATCATCTTCACACTTATGAACATCCACCTCATCACCAACCTGTATATTTTCCAGTCGCATCTACAACAGCAACCTCTCATTTCTGTTTCCGAAAATTGTTTCATTATCTTTATCATGTTTATGTATATCTGCTAAAACTTGTTTCGAGTCTATAGTCCCTTTCAAAGTGTTTATCATGATCCGTTATGAATCAAGTATAACACCACACCTTACTTCAACAAAACTCAGTTCTTAACTATGAATTTGTTCCAACCATGCATTAGTATGTATCTTCTATGAATTGGTTATAACAGTGCAACCAAGAGCACAGGAAGACTTAAGTGCCATAAAACTGAATGACAAGTGTACTAACAAACAATCTGAAATTGGAAATATTTTCAATAATTATTTTCTAAATGTTGTGGAGAAAATAGGATCTAGATCTTCACTAGAAGAGGCAAGGCTTCTAATAGAAGAGGCCATACCTGTGCAGTTTGAAACAACTGTATTTCCACGAACCTCTCCCTCTGAAATCAGTAAAATAATAAACTCACTGACAAGTAAAAGCTCTTACGGAATTCATGGCATTTCCAGCAAGATACTTAAAGCTTGTTCGCTACAGATAAATAGGATTCTCAGCCACATATGTAATAGTTCTTTGGAGCAGGGTGTTTTCCCCAATAGACTGAAATATGCCATTGTAAAACCATTGCATAAAAAGGGGGATACGTCGGATATCATCAACTATCGCCCAATCTCTCTTCTGACAGCTCTATCAAAAATTTTTGAGAAAGTAATGTATTCAAGAGTAGCCTCTCATATTTGTAAAAATAAAGTACTAACAAAATGTCAGTTTGGTTTTCAGAAAGGCTTTTCGACAGAAAATGCTATACACGCTTTCACTGATCAAATATTAAATGCTCTGAATAACTGGACATCACCCATTGGTATTTTTTGTGACCTCTCAAAGGCCTTTGACTGTGTAGATCATGGAATTCTTTTAGATAAGCTAAATCATTATGGTTTGAGGGGGGCCGTGCACTAATGGTTTAATTCATACTTAACTGGAAGAATGCAGAAAGTTGAAATAAGTGGTTCATGTAATGTTAATACAACAGCTGATTCCTCAAACTGGGGGGCTATCAAGTACGGGGTCCCACAGGGTTCCGTCTTAGGTCCTTTACTGTTCTTGATATACATTAATGACTTACCATTCCATATTGATGAAGATGCAAAGTTAGTTCTTTTTGCTAATGATACTAGTATAGTAATAACATCCAAAAACCAAGAACTAAGTGATGTAATTTTAAATGATGTTTTTCACAAAATTATTAAGTGGCTCTCAGCAAACAGACTCTCTTTAAATTTTGATAAAACACAGTATATACAGTTCCGTACAGTAAATGGCACAACTCCAGTAATAAATATAGACTTTGAACAGAAGTCTGTAGCTAAGGTGGAATTTTCAAAATTTTTAGGTGTGTCCATTGATGAGAGGTTAAACTGGAAGCAACACATTGATGGTCTGCTGAAACGTCTGAGTTCAGCTACGTATGCTATTAGGGTTATTGCAAATTTTGGTGATAAGAATCTCAGTAAATTAGCTTACTATGCCTACTTTCATTCACTGCTTTCATATGGTATCATATTCTGGGGTAATTCATCGTTGAGTAGAAAAGTATTCATTGCTCAAAAACGTGTAGTCAGAATAATTGCTGGAGCCCACCCACGGTCATCCTGCAGACATCTCTTTAAGGATCTAGGGATCCTCAGAGTAACCTCACAGTATATATATTCACTTATGAAATTTGTTGTTAATAATCCAGCCCAATTCAAAAGTAACAGCAGTGTGCATAGCTATAACACCAGGAGAAAGGATGATCTTCACTATGCAGGGTTAAATCTGACTTTGGCACAGAAAGTGGTAAACTATGCTGCCACAAAAGTCTTTGGTCACCTACCAAACAGCATCAAAAGCCTGACAGATAGTCAATCAACATTTAAAAATAAATTAAAAGAATTTCTAGATGAAAACTCCTTCTACTCATTGGCTGAATTTTTAGATATAAATTAAGGGAGGGGAAAAAAAACTAACTTAAGCATTAGTGTCATGCAATATTTTGTGTAATGTAATATTTTGTACAGACATCTTTCATTAACCTGACACATTCCACATCATTTCGAAGTGTCGTATTCATGAGCTATGGAACAAGTATTAATCTAATCTCATCTAATCTAATCGTATAAATGTTGGTTGTCAAGGTAAATTGTTACCAAGTTTTTATTTCCATAGTAAAGAAATATAATATTGGAAATCATATATTACATACCCAGAATATTTTCTGGCCCTACTGGAAAAACTTCAAATTGTACTATGAACAGTGATACACGCATAAATGATTTGCCCAACTATAATAAAAATGTCCATAAAAAGCATATGAGGAGGATATGAACTATATGTCCAAACTGTTTATTTGTAGTTAAAAGAGTCTTGGAGTTTAGAAGGGCCCCAGTCAACAAACAAGGGCTAACTTGCAGTTCCTTGATGATAGTAATTTGAGGTGTGTATCTTTTGCTGCAGTTATCTGTACCTGAAAGGAAATCTCAGGTTCTCTGTACTGTCAGCCAATTCCTGTTTTGTTGATCATACGCAAATAATTTTGCCGAAACAGTTGATTGCTTTAGAATTGTTATTTATGAGGACTGATCAACAAAGACTCATACTGTAGTTTTTTGACAGATGTTTATCACTCTACTTCAATATTTACATGATCTTTCTTGAAGTACTTCCCTCCTACTTGAATTCACTTTTTATAACACCTCTGCCAGTCCTCACTCATATGCTGCAGGTTATTCTTTGTCACGTCCTTGAGAGTCATCTCACTTTTTATGAGCACTGCGTCAGAGTTTTCAATTCGAATGCCAGAAAGCTTTGCCTTTATTGATGGGAAATGTGAGGCCACAGACTATTGTGATGAAGCAGCCACCGGCACCGAGGAGGCTCCAGTCACTTCCTTGCTTCCTCAGTTTAGCCAGTACTGACTTGTATTATGCTGCTGTAACCGCAGTATGAGGGGGAGTTTCAGTCTGGTAAGTCATTCCACCACAGTCGAATCGTGTGATCAACATCACTTTCCTTGCAGATGGAACAACTCTGTCCTTTATGGTGTCGGAGAAACAGCGCGATTTACACATCTGCTATCTCATTTTTCTTTAGCATCATAATCATGCAGCCATGATTCTTCACTGGTGGTAACCAATTCCGTAAATGCACCTTCTCTGTCAGGAAAGACAAACAACACCTTGGAGCTTGTCTCCATTTGCATAGCCTTTTGTTTGCGAGTCAACAGATGTGACACACAATGGGCACAGTACGGGTCATATCGAGATGGAGGTGGTAATGCATAATTGTAAAAACACTGCCATATAAAACTCTCAACACATTCACTGAGGCTGTGTGATGTTATCTGTCAATCCTCATGGACAGCCGCACCAGCTGTGTTGACAGTGAATTGTGTCACAGCAGAAGCCAAAACAACAGGCCTGCCTTCCCCAGCATGCACAATTCGGCCTTCTTTGAATTCCTTTAACTACCTAACATGAGGCCGTGCATCTTCACCCTACACTTGTAGCAGCTTTTTGTTTCAGTAGCTGTATGGTTTAAGTGAATAAAGAATTTTATTGTGCTCCTCTCATATCACCTCCACTATCTGGTATGCAAAATGCAAATAACGGCTGCCTATTGGTATGAGAGTGCTGCCGCCTGTGGATATTATGCGTAAAAACTTGCCCTTTTCAAATATTATGGTACAGATAGGAATGTTATAACGGAAGCTAGGGCAAAAATCAGTCTGTCTTTATTAACCAGCCCTCATATTCTCATCAAAAGCTAGCACACATTTCATGTCTGAAAATGAACATTGACCTCTATAGACTTGAAAAATACTAGTCTCCCTCAGCTATTGGCGCAATTCCTTGGTAGTTTACAGTGATCCAGGCATGAGTGCAGGCATTGTTTAACAAAGTAACTGCGTTGCTTGGAATTAAAAGTGTAGTGGTTCTCCAGTATAGGTTACAGAATTAGATTTTTAAATAATTAAAATCACTTCATAATAATAAACATGCTGAAATAATACTGTTATCATTGCCAAAACATTCAAAATGCCTTTCCACAGTAATAAATTTACAAAACATTATAACTTTTTAAATATACGTTTGATTTTGGTGCTTACATAAGTCCTGCACCTTTACATGAAGCTGAATAGTATCTACAAATAGGTTTTGGTGTCTAAATTTTCTAAGTCTGTGTTTCAGCTCTTGCTTACATTCCTTGTGCATGCTTTTTTTGAGTGGATACTATATTTCATGACAATTAACCATAATTCATCATTATTGTGCTCAGAGTATCATTATTCCTTGAATTTAGATACAAAATTATATTTTAGTGTGTGCTTAGTAAGCTGTTGCCCTTCACATATGCGTCACAAAGTGATATCACACAGTCCGCTTGTACTCGTTACTGTTAAGTCAGCTAATTCTGTTACTTTCCAATAATTAACACAGGAGTTTGACAAAATATATTGGCACATCGTGCAAAATGTGTGCTTAAACGTAAATGCAGATGCTAGGCAGGCCTGCTGGTTTTGTCCTCATATTTGACCACAAATGGCACCTGTGCTATGTTTTCAAGACATTGCAAGTGTCAATCCTTGTTAGAACAGTGTGTTCTCTGTAGTTGTGAGTGCATTACATAAGTGAACTGAAATGTGGGTTAACCATGGTTAGTTTTTAGTGTTTCAAGAGTCACCAGGCAAATATTTATACCACTTACAGCAGAAGCAGAAACAGATTATCTGCTAAGTCACAATGTGGCCAAAAATGTGTGCAGAGTGTGCATGATGGACACTCATTGAAGAGGACTCTCATGGAAAAATGAGAGGGTGCAAAGGTCATTGCACAACTGAGTGCTGCAGACACAAACCCTGCCAGCACCAAAGCAACACAAAGGGAGCTCCATAAGCAGAGAACCACATGTTATGTTGCAGTTCCAGAACCACTCATCAGTGATTGAAATGCCATTAACAGGAAAACACAGTGCCAAAGTCATAAAACCTGAATGATGGAGTAGTGGAAGAAAGTGCAGGATGGCACAAAAAGAATGCATGGCTTTCAAACTAGTGTAACTGGCTCTATTTTCATCACATACAAAACGTACTCACACCACTACAATTGGTAATGTAACCAATTTATAAATTGTCACGTTTTTCATGTTGTAAAAACGTCAGGCAGATAGCGGCATTCTGTATAAATACACATTAAAAGTCTTTCTTCGAAGCTCACCATCCGTTTCATCAACATGTAGTGAAACGGCAGGAGTTTCTTAACGTATTGCAACTTTCAGGTCATTGAGTGTATGCAGTTTGTTACAGTACACTTTACTTTTTAGGCAACCCCATAAGAATAAGTCAGAAACTGACAAATCTGGTGAGCGTGGTGGCTCACTAAACATGAGACCTCATGTTGGGGAAACATTTCTTGAAAAACTACCAAGGGATCGTTAGCCATGGGGGGTGTTGTTGGAATTACATGTCTGCAATGTTCATCCCTATACTGTCCTGCTGTAGATGCATGAAATTGCGTATCATTGCAACTTAATGTACAGCATTCACTGTTACACTAACACAACTTTCTTCACAAAAATAAGGCCCAACAATTCCCACTTTGGACACTTCACATGCTGCACACTGATTTTCGATGCACGTCTTGTGGGTTATCTGCTGCCCAACAGTCACAGTTTCGTTTGTTTACATAACTGTTTGTGAAATTGCTCTTCATCGCTCATCATCATCAACATGAGCAGCAAGTACATAAAGCGTTCTCTCACAAAACTGTCTCTGTTCATCATAATCAAGATCATGAATCTTCTGCACCATCATAATTTTCTACGGATGAAAACATAGCTCATCCTTCAGGGTGTGCTGTAGCAAGCTACGAGAAAAGCCCAGAGTTGAAGCGCAGCATCTAATAGAGTAGCAAGGACTCGGAAGAACAGATTCTGTACTCTATCAACTTTTCTTGCACTTACACCATGTGAGAACGACCAGGCAATGTCTGCTTCATGAATGACTTGGTTGTGCAACAAGAGGCAACCCAGTGCAACATTCTGTTGTAATCAGGGTTTCAACCATTTATCAGTATATTGAAATGTGTATGGAAAAGTCGTTGAACTGTCCTCATGGACTCATTGCTTTTAAAAAAATGATCAGTAGAAAAAATGCTATGGTGCATGATCCACTGCACCATTACTACTGAAACTGAATGCTCTAACCTACAAAACAACTCGTCCCCCACCCCTATCATTCTGCTCACACACTACAAAGTCAAATCCACTTTTTGTGCCATTAGTTGGATGAGTCTTGTTTCACACTATTTACAGCTTCTAGCCAAGTTTCAACCCAAGAGTGAAACATGCTGGTTCTGTGTATATTTGTTTGCATCATTCTCCATTATTTATTTTTAATGCTACATGTATGTGTGCATGTGTGTGCATGGGCATGGCCGCGCGCGCGCGCATATGTGTGTTGTATGATGATGATTCTGATGATGATGATGATGATACGAGAAGAGAGAGGATGAAACACATTGCCAGAACAGAGTCTACTACTCACAGATAGCACAAAGGCCACTGTCAAGCTTGACATCACCATCTGAGGGGTGGTTCACCAACATAGTGTCTCATGAGACACTGCAGGTAGTTTTGGTATTTGTCCCAAGCCACTGGCACAAAGTCTGGTGATCAAGAACTTAACACCACTACCGCTTCTTCCCTTGCTGACCAAATACTGGCAGTGAAAAGTTTTTCCACAATCAGGATTTTAACCAGCTTACCCCCAAGTTGAGGAATCACCGCAAAAGAGTGCTTTAGAGACCTTGACCATGAGGGTGGGCACATGGAGGGGGTTTGGTGATGATTTAGGCAACTGTGTAGTGGTATTCCATTGTGGTGACTTCTTTCATTCATCCCCACTGACTGCAGCCAGTGATGTGCTGCATCTGCCAGACATCAGCAGCTCCTCTCAGTTAATGTACCACAGCTTTTCTCCAGCATCTGTACTAGTAACGCTGCAGGTAGCTTTTTGACCTGGACCAGGAGCCATGCATTCTCAACTGTCTTTGTTCCCACTTCTACAAGGAAATTTCTCCCACCAGCACTCACAACAACTCTGCCTCCACAATGATGTGTGGTTTACCGTAGCCATCATGCTTCACTGGCGTTAGCTTTAATGGTAAAGCTTGATATTGAGAGTCAGTTATCATAGTTGCTCGAAGCCCGGCAAGTGGAAGGAATTCTACAATCACGCTGTTTTAGTCATGATCTCTAGGACGGTTCAGTACTAGATCAATGTAACACCAGATACCTGGCTCATCCCCCCCCCCCCCCCCCAGTATTGGTGCTGGAGTACTAAGCATGTGGAGTGATTATTAGTGCAGTGATGTGTTAGTGAGTGCTGGAAGTACCAGTTGACGTATTTTACAATTCACGCACCTGGATGTTTTGGCGCCCTTTCACCAACAAGTGTGCCCAAAGACAAATTCCTTTCTGGCTGTGCTGGTTTCCTTCACTGCCAGACAAATCCATTCTTTAGTTTTAATTTTTTTTGTATAGTAACCAAATATCTCTCCTTTGTTTGTGTGAGTCGTGTGTAAGGAATGAGCACTAGCGAGTGCATCTCTTATCTGTCCCAGACATACCAGGTCCCATGCATGAGCTCAACTTAATATTTTTAGAAACTGTGAGATACTGAACGTTGGCTCAGTGATATCTTATGTGGTCATTTAAATTAGTAATCAGTTCATGTTTGTTGTAATAGCTAGATCCCTGGAATAGAGTCAGGGTTATTTTCATAAAAATCAACCCCCAGTTTCATTTCACTGGCTATGACCTTTCCCTCTTTCCTCACAAACTACTCCCAGTCCAAGGCCTGTCACTCCCATTCTAATTACCAGTGCCAACAACTCAACCATGACTACTTATGAGGTACATACCTGGTCGCTCAACTTCTGCCTTCATCTTGAACTCCTGTGGAAGTTCATAGTAGCAAAGATTTTGTGGACCCCATTCTGGGCACAGATTTTCTTGGCCATGACTATCTACTGGCCAACATAGCAAAGTGTTATTTAGTTGACAGCACCTTCGGCAGGTCCATCTGGTACAGTGCCCATTCTGTTATGTTTCGCTGTGATGCACCTGGCATATTCAGACCCATATGCTGAGCTTCTTGCAAAACTGCACAGAACGCGTTTGAAGAGAAGCCTGTCACCAGAATGCCTGCCCCTTCCAAAAGCCATTTGGCCTGAACTCCTCACCTAACCCCCTAGAAATGTGGTTCCTGGTGCCTCTGTGACAGTTTTCATAAGCTCAACATATGCACCATTCCACTCCTATGCAGCACCTTGGGAGCAACTACGTTCAGTACGGTAAACTGCGTCAAAATCTGCATCCAAGGCCCGGTGGCCTCAGAGGACATTGAACTAATAACCATAATTGTGCCTCTTGATCTGTTCAATAGCACATTTGACATTCGTCCTCTACAGTATTGTACAAACCTGGCAGCGATTTTTAGACAACACCCTGTGCTTTGCACTAGGTCCTTTTGTATACTTAAATGATATATTCATCTACCTCAGAGACAGCAAGAACACTGCCAACGAGCCCAAGACGTTTTCCTCATCAACAGAAATCAGTGGTGATAGTCAACACTAAAAATGTGTTTTTGGGGCAAACGAGGTTGAATTTCTCATACAAGTAGTCTTAACTACTGTTTCCCACCCCTCCCCAAGAAAGTACAGGCAGTAGCGAACTTCCCTCAGCCTACCACTTTCAAAGGACTCTAGCGTTTATTTATTTATTTTATTTATTTATTTATTTAAGTTGATTAGAGCCATCAGCCCCTCTCTTACATCGGACCAGTGTTCCACACATGGAGCATTTCACACATCAGAGTTACATCATGACCATAGTTTAAATGAGAAAATTAGCTTACTCTAGTGACAATATGAATAAAGAATAGTGTCTAAGACCTTGTAAAGTAAATGTGGCAGTATTTTTACAACAGGTGCTATACATACAGATTATGATAAAAGCAATAATAATAACAGTAAAAAAATCAAGTAATAATGACAAACATGAGAAAAATGGCAATAGTAATGAAGAATTATGCAGATGTACATTAATATCTTGGTGTGTAAAGTAGATGTTTATTGGTATAGCGAGTTTTGGGGAAGGGAGATTTAAGGAGAGGGAGAGAGGGAAGTAATGAGGTGAAGTGCATTCATGTACACAGGAAGGCATTACTGTTGCTTAAGTAGATACGTCATTAACTGTTTTTTGAAGCTGGACATGTTTTTAAGTTCTCTAACATAACGAGGGAGGTTATTCCAGAGTCGGGTTCCCGCTACTGTAAAGGACTTGGAGTAGGTGACTGAGCGATGCAGTGGAATGGAGAGGATTTTATTATAATGGAAACGTGTGTTTCTGTCATGTTGTTCCGACATGAGCGTGAGGGACGAGGAGAGATATGAGGGACAGTGTACATTTATAAGCCAGTAGATCAGTATGGAAATCTTTGCGTTTGTCTGCACGCAGCCAGGACAATTTTGCATATGCTGGTGAAATGTGATCAAAAAGTCGAACGTCACAGATATATCGGACGCAGGCATTCATGACCAGTTCTAGACGTCGGGAATTCTCCTGAGGGAGGCCTTGTAGGATAATATCGCTGTACTCAATGATTGGGAGTATCAGAATGGTCAGCTTTTTCTGACACCATCTCAAGGATGCCACCAGTACTAAAGAGCCTCTTACTACTGCACTTCATACTGATAAGAAGAAAAGTCATAAAGCAGTCTCTTGGACACAGGGCATGACCAAGAGCTTTGAAAAGACAAAATGGAACCTGACCAATGCAGCTCTTTGTCCCACCCACTCTCCTCGCAGTAATTGCAGATAAAAGGCAAGGTACTACTCGAGTCATCGTCCAGTAACACATGGGCAACATCTGGAAGCTCTTCCAAGCTTTCTGATGCACAACACTGGTGGGCTGCATACAGATAAAAGTTTTCTGCTGTCTGTGAAACCATTTGGTATTTCCAACTGTCAGTTGAGGGATGCATCTTTACAGTCTGTAATGACCACTGCTTACTCACCATCAGCTTTTGTAGGAAAGATTTAAATCAGATCTCCCCCAACACTTTAGACTACATGTGTACATTGTGCAATTCCCTACAGAAATCTGGCTTGTCACCAGCATCAGTAATACTGTGGCAGATTGCCTTAGGCATTCCTGCGCCACCAACGAGCCTCTATATTACAGAGCTCTAGCTATCATCCACGAGGATGACACAGACGACAACTGGTCCCCTCAGAACTCATCAACGTCCATTTACTTCCTGTGCTCAGCTCTAAGTGTAAAATATGATGGAATATGCTCATCTATCACAGCCCAAAAAGTCTAGCAGCCCTTCCTTCTTGTACCTTTCCAAAAATTAGCATGTGACCATTCTCATGATCTCAGACTCCCTGGGGGCCATGCATCTGTAGCTCTGGTGAAACAGAGCTTTCTCTGGCCAGGCATTAGTGTAAATGCAGCAACTGAGCAAGAGACACCAGTGGTTTCAGGTATCCACAGTGTTCAGGAAGCCAATGTTAGTTTACAGCAAGAGGGCAGGTAGAAGAAGTTGACTTAGGGTCACTCTTACACATGAAATATTTTGACTAACGAATCTCAAGTGAAGCAATTACTTTATCTATTTGGTGACATTATGTCATAAAATTTGCAAATAACTTGGCTCAACTTTTCGCTGTCAGCTAAGAAAAAGTTCTTTAAATACATATGATTACTTTCATGTTTTTCCTTTTAAATGTCAGTAGGGGCTCTTGCATATAGAGAGTTGGTTTTTCATGTGTTAATTGTATGTTTCGATGTATTAAAGTTCGTTATAAGCACCTTTCTGAGGTCAAAGGAACTCACTGTTTGTAATGAATTCTGACAAAATATGAGAGTGAATTAGTTTTTAGGTTGAATTTAGAAGGTTTTTTTTGTCATCACTCTACTGACTGGTTTGATGCGGCCCGCCACGAATTCCTTTCCTGTGCTAACCTCTTCATCTCAGAGTAGCATTTGCAACCTACGTCCTCAATTATTTGCTTGACGTATTCCCATCTCTGTCTTCCTCTACAGTTTTTGCCCTCTACAGCTCCCTCTAGTACCATGGAAGTCATTCCCTCATGTCTTAGCAGATGTCCTATCATCCTGTCCCTTCTCCTTATCAGTGTTTTCCACATATTCCTTTCCTCTTTGATTCTGCGTAGAACCTCCTCATTCCTTACCTTATCAGTCCACCTAATTTTCAACATTCGTCTATAGCACCACATCTCAAATGCTTCGATTCTCTTCTGTTCTGGTTTTCCCACAGTTCATGTTTCACTATCATACAATGCTGTACTCCAGACGTACATCGTCAGAAATTTCTTCCTCAAATTAAGGCCGGTATTTGATATTAGTAGACTTCTCTTGGCCAGAAATGCCTTTTTTGCCATAGCGAGTCTGCTTTTGATGTCCTCCTTGCTCCGTCCGTCATTGGTTATTTTACTGCCTAGGTAGCAGAATTCCTTAACTTATTCCTTCTCATTACCTTCGTCTTTCTCCGATTTACTCTCAAACCATTCTGTGTACTCATTAGACTGTTCATTCCGTTCAGCAGATCATTTAATTCACTTTCACTCAGGATAGCAATGTCATCAGCTAATCGTATCATTGATATCGTTTCACTTTGTATTTTAATTCCATTCCTGAACCTTTATTTTCATCATTGCTTCCTCGATGTACAGATTGAAGAGTAGGGGCGAAAGGCTACAGCCTTGTCTTACTCCCTTCTTAATACGAGCACATCGTTCTTGATCCTCCACTCTTATTATTCCCTCTTGGTTGTTGTACATATTGTATATGACCTGTCTCTCCCTATAGATTACCCCTACTTTTTTCAGAATCTTGAACAGCTTGCACCATTTTATATTGTCGAATGCTTTTTACAGGTCGACAAATCCTATGAACGTGTCTTGATTTTTCTTTAGCCTTGCTTCCATTATTAGCTGTAACGTCAGAATTGCCTCTCTCGTGCCTTTACTTTTCCTAAAGCCAAACTGATCGTCACCTAGCGCATTCTTAATTTTCTTTTCCATTCTTCTGTATATTATTCTTGTAAGCAGCTTCGATGCATGAGCTGTTAAGCTGATTGTGCGATAATTCTCGCACTTGTCAGCTCTTGCCGTCTTCGGAATTGTGTGGATGATGCTTTTCCGAAAGTCAGATGGTATGTCGCCAGACTCATATATTCTACACACCAACGTGAATAGTCGTTTTGTTGCCGCTTCCCCTAATGATTTTAGAAATTCTGATGCAATGTTATCTACCCCTTGTGCTTTATTTGACCGTAACTCCTCCAAAGCTCTTTTGAATTCCGATTCTAATACTGGATCTCCAATCTCTTCTAAATCGACTCCTGTTTCTCCTTCCATCACATCAGACAAATCTTCACCCTCATAGAGGCTTTCAATGTATTCTTTCCACCTATCTTCTCTCTCCTCTGGATTTAACAGTGGAATTCCCATTGCACTCTTAATGTTACCACCGTTGCTTTTAATGTCACCAAAGGTTGTTTTGACTTTCCTGTATGCTGAGTCTGTCCTTCCGACAATCATATCTTTTTCGATGTCTTCACATTTTTCCTGCAGCCATTTTGTCTTAGCTTCCCTGCACTTCCTATTTCTTTCATTCCTCAGCGACTTGTATTTATGTATTCCTGATTTTCCCGGAACATGTTTGTACTTCCTCCTTTCATCTATCAACTTAAGTATTTCTTCTGTTACCCATGCTTTCTTCGCAACTACCTTCTTTGTACCTATGCTTTCCTTCCCAACTTCTGTGATCGCCCTGTTTAGAGATGTCCATTCCTCTTCAACTGTGCTGCCTACTGCGCTATTCCTTATTGCTGTATCTATAGCGTTAGAGAACTTCAAACGTATCTCGTCATTCCTTAGAACTTCCGTATCCCACTTCTTAGCGCATTGATTCTTCCTGACTAATGTCTTGAACTTCAGCCTACTCTTCATCACTACTATATTGTGATCTGAGTCTACATCTGCTCCTGGCTACGCCTTACAATCCAGTATCTGATTTCGGAATCTCTGTCTGACCATGATGTAATCTGATTGAAATCTTCCCGTATCTCCCGGCCTTTTCCAAGTATACCTCCTCCTCTTGTGTTTCTTGAACAGAGTATTCGCTATTACTAGCTGAAACTTGTTACAGAACTCAATTAGTCTTTCTCCTCTTTCATTCCTTGTCCCAAACCCATATTCTCCTGTAACATTTTCTTCTACTCTACTCTTAGAAGTTTTAATGGGAAGTAAATGAACACTTTGACGAGGGGACACTGTTATCTGTTTGTATCTTCTACACTGACTTTTGGATTTTTATGTGTTATGGAAGGGAGGTATTTGATTTGTCATTGGACAGATGGGTGTTGAAAACTGCTCACAGATTCACTTCCATGACATTTTGCTGCATTTGGCATGTGTGTTTATGGTAAAGTGTAATAATCTTGATGTTTTGTGCAGGAGTCTTCCTCCAGAAGAGAAAGGAAGGAAGCTGATCGAGTCAGCTCGGGTGGGTGCAGTGCAAGAGCTGCGCGCACTGGTGGCAGCAGGAGCGGACTTGAATGCTTGGGACGAGGAGAAGAGGACTGCCCTGCAGTTTGCAGGAGTGGGTGGCCACGTAGAGGCAGTGAGGTCTCTACTGGAGGGTGGTGCCGAGGTAGGCATCAGGAATATAAGGCAGAACACGCCTCTTCATGCAGTTGCAGATACTGGCCATGCGGCTGTGGTTAGGCTACTGACATCATATTCTGCTGACCCCAACGCCAGGGGTAATTTGGGGAGGACACCGCTGCACTGGGCAGCATACCGCGGTCATTTTGAGGCAGCAGCTGCATTGTTGGAGGCAGGAGCCAACAAATGGGCCAGGGATGACAGTGGAGCCATCCCTCGTCATCTGGCCAGTGAGAATGGACACCAGCAAATTGTTGACTTGCTGACATGAAGCTTGAAGTCACACGAACATTTGCAGTAAAACAAGTAAAACTTTGCTGTATATTTTATCATTATTTTTAATATACAGAGTAAAAAAAAATTGATCATCATTCATTTCTACCCGCCATTATGTAGTACATGTAAGTGCACTGGTAACACCTCTTTGGACTTGACAACAGGAAACATCTCTGTCTAATGTAAGTAACCTTATTTTTGAGACAGCGGTCTGAACTACACCCATTGACAAACCTTTATAGAACTCAAAATTTGAAAACACTCGCTTCATTGCCAATAAATACCAGTTTTCTGTCCTCTCAGTGTGCGATATCAAACAACTTCCTGTAATCTAGCCAAGTGGTATCTTTGACAACTACCAATATTTTGATAAATACACACCCAATTGTTTTCAACATACAAATGGCAATATATCAGAGGTTGTGAAAGAAGTTAATCTAGCTGTATCCTCTCATAATTTGGTTACTGACAGGTAGAGATCGGAACATGTTAAACTAGTGTAAACTGCATCATACCAAGTTACTGCCACATAACCTATATAGTTGGAATGCATCTTCAGTTCTGCATAGACTAAATTTACTTATCTCTACAATGCAGATGGTGCATTAATTTCTGTATCTAATTATAATACGATGTTACTTGCAATATTAAACTCACACCATATTCTTATTGTATGGAATCATATAACCAGTGTACATTTCATAAAGGAGAAGTGGGCAACAACATAAAATTGAAAGATCCTCACACGGCTGCAAAGCTACAGGTAATTATATCAATCTCACGTTAGAGAATGCAACAGCAAATGTTCCCACTTTCCAAATGTTCCTTCCTTTGATCTTCAGTGAATTTCCCTTGGACTGGTGCCATGTCAATACAGTACCTGAGGATCCACCATGCAACCTGCCAAACAACTCTAGCTGGGCAGGCGGTATGGCTAACGGCGCCCTCGCTGCCCCAGCTGGCAGTTTGCACAATTAGGGCTCAGATGAAATGTACATCTGATGGGAGGATTACAAAACTACATATGTCACAAGAGACATGAATAGTCCTCGACTCTGAAGGAATAAAAACTAATAATGCTTGTAATGTTTTAGAAGATTGCTATGCACATAGACAGTAATTCGTAATTATCTAAAACTGATAAGACAACAATAGAACACCAAATGATGTGGTGCAGTGTTTAGCGCTCTGGACTTCAGAACTACATCCAGCCATCGTGATTAGATTATCTGGGATATCCTTAAATCGCTTAAGGCAAAGACCAACTACCTTCCCCATCCTTTCCTAATCCGATGAGAGCAATGACTTTGCTGTTTGATTCCCTCTCCCAAATCAATGAACCAACCAACAACAATAGAACCTTGTCTCTCTTGGAGATTGCCACTGACTACCAAATAGTAACCACAGCCCATATTACAGCAACGTAGTTCGCATGGAAAGTTTAGTATCTGAATTTTGAGATAGTTAAAGAGTCTACAATGGAGTATAACGTAAAGATTGATTTTAAAATGAAATTTTCACTCTCCTGCGGCGCTTGTGTTGATATGAAACTCACTGGCAAATTAAAACTGCGTGTCAGACTGACAAACGAACTAAGGGCCTTTGCCTTTAGGTAAGAGGTGAGCTGCGCAAGCACAACTCATGGCCTACCCTCACAGCTTTACTTCTGCCAGTTTCTCAGGAGAGGTTCTGTGAGGTTTGGAAGGTAGGAGACTAGGTACTGGCGAAAGTAAAACAGTGAGGGCGAGTTATGAGACCTGTTTGAGTACCGCAGTCAGTGCAGCAGTTGCCCATGAAATGCAAATATCCCAAATTCAAGTCTGCCTGGCACACAGTTTTAATCTGCCATTAAGTTTCAAGTCCGGTTTTGTTTACCATAAAACATTTTGAGAAGTGGCCAGAAACAGTAATACACAGAGAAATAAAAGAATGTGCTTGCAAGAAATAAAACCTCTATCTTCAAAATATTGTTATGAATACATTTCTGCATCAAAATACAATTGTTCAAAAAACTGAAACTGTGCTTGAGTCAGGATATCGATTTACAGTCGTCAGCACATCAAGAGAACACACATATCTTAATTCTGCATACGAAATGTGGCACACATCAGGCAGAATCACACAGGTGAGGTGGTAGTGAAAATCATAGATGCACAGTAAATAAAATTTTGCTTCTCTGGCCCATAAATCAACTTAATAATTCTAACTGAACAGAAGTCTGAATGTATGAAAAGTGACTTAGTGTTAGCATTGGTCAGCAGAAATGTAGATATCTTTGCTGACTGCTATTATACAATTTCTCCGAGTTTAACTGAATGTTAAAGCAAAATATATTTTCCTCAATTTTTGTAAAAGATAAGCTATACTGTATTGATTCTCGTAATGGCAGCTGCAAACAATGAGCCTTTCTTACTTCAGTACCTCAATAAAGTTGCACTACTAATGTCTTTCACACAGTTAGTCATCAGCAAGATTGAGATCTTCATGAGAAGTTTTCATTCAAAAGTGGTTGCACAGTAGTTTTAGTACAGATGATTTGGGTTATTTATGTGCAATATACACGTGGTACGTCGCTATGACAGCAGTGGGTGCTTCTTATGGCATCAGCTATTTAGTGCCCTGAAGCTTCAACAAACAAACAAAATAGGGCACTAAATATAATTTTGAGATGTGTTGATATAATCATTGAAGGAGTATCTTGAACAGAAGGGCCACATCTATAACAACCAGCAAGGATTCTGAATTCATCAATCATGTACATTCCATCTCATGCTTTTTTTCATATGAAACCCAAAAGCCATCAGTCAAGGCAGCCATGTGGATGCAGTATTTCTTAACTTGACTTCTAAAAAGGGTAAAGGGTTTGAGACACTGACATTAAATGTAATTTGTGACTGTAATGAGGCTTTATGGGTCAGGAAGAAGCACCATCTTACCTTGGATGGAGGGTCATCAAAAGAAGTTGGTGTACACCATGCAAGTCTGTCTGTACCCTTGGTGTTCATATTATATATCAATGACCTGGCAGGCAGTAAAAAGAATGTTAGCGTTTTTGGTGATGAGTTACCTGTAAAGAAGTGCTGTGTGATAAAAAACACACACAATTATTCAGATCATAATAAGAGTTAAAAGTGGTGGAGAGATTGACAGTCATTTTAAATGCTGAGTAATGCTGTGCACTTCGCAAAATGTTTAACGTAGTGTCCTATTTGAATCGCTTAGTGTCAACTGAAATCAGTCAACTCACAGAAATACCTAGGTGTAACTGTTTGTGCGAATGTAAAATGGAATGGTGGTGTATGCTCAGTTGTAGATAAAGAGGGTGGCAGACTTTGGTTCATATGTAGGATCTGGGGAAAGTGTTTATACCTATTTTGCATGTTTTTTGGAATATTGCTATGTTGTTAACAACACATGAAATAGATTTAATGAGGTATATTAAACATTTAGAAAAAAAGGGCAGGGTAAATAGTCACAGGTTTGTTTGATCTACAAGAAAGTGTCACAGGAATGGTTGAAAAAAAACCTGGAATGACAGATGCCTGAAGATATTCAAATATCTTTGAAAATAAAATTTAAAAAAAATTGAAAACTGACAGGTAATGAACATTTAGGGAATATAGTACGAACCGCTACATAAGAGACAAAATTAGAATAATTACAGCATAAAAAGAGACAATAATGGTTATTCTTCTCTCTCTCCTTTGCATTTACTACAATGCAAGGCATCCTTTGCCATTTGCTTCAGTGTTTTACAGAGTTTGGTTGTTGATGCAGAAATGTTCAAAAGCATACCTGAGCAGTGTACAGTGAATTTCAGTGTACTCGATATTAACACTGATTCATTTGTCTCGCAAATAGAAAAAATATTAACTGTATTGCCCCCGTATGAGGCATACTGGCCCTCTCATTATTGTCGACATCCCAGTGCAGGAAAACTAAACAGCCAACAAAAAAATGTAGAACAGTTCACTTTCAATAACTTTGTTTTGCATTTATCCAGCAGGATTTTGTGAGAAGATTTTCTTTCTTCGAAATAGTCCCATTCAGGTTATCTCACAATGGTAGTTACACTTTCCACTACAAAATATTGTGCTGCTAAAGTCTCTGGAACAAGTCTTAAAACTCATTCAATGTCTTGCATCATGCCAACAAAACACCTGTGCACTTGAGTAGTTCGCATGGTCTGCTGTATGTCAACTACTGAACACATGCACGGCACTTCCAGCTGATCTTCCCAACAAATGTGAATGTCCCATGCTGGTTAGATGCTGAAGCACTAGGTAGCAGATAGCCCGACACTAACTCGCATACTCGCAATGCTACCGTGCTATTGGCAGTTATTAATGTGCAAGGTAGGAAATAAAGACATCAAAAAATGGAGGAAATATGCTAAACCATGGGACAGAGGATAGAAAAGAAAACATATGGTGTGCCGTTGTCAAAGGGAGATGTATGAGTGTTAACATGGGGCTTGCTTAGTCTTTCTCTACTTGCGTTCACATGTCCTTGTATGTTCCACAAGTCCCTCCCTGGTCTTGGGTGACATACTCTGTAGCTCAGTCAAGAAAAGGTGTAGAAAACACTGTGTAAAGTTGACCATTGGTATACTCCAAGTTGGTTCTGATCATCAAATCCAGCTTCACTAGCCAACTGAAGTAAGTATTTTGAAAAGTAGCTTTAATATATTTTCACACAATTTCCCAAATGGTGCCACCAAGTCCCTGCTGAAAGGTATGTACACTTTTCTAACTCCCACTCCACGTACCAATGTTCGTTTAACGCGTAGAATGGAACACACACCTTATAGGCAGCTATGATTCACTTTTGTTCCACTAGAGACACCGAAAAATGCGCTATAATCCTATCCAGCCAAAGAGGGTCTCATTTGAAATTTAGTCATAGTGTAGTGAAGGTCACTTGCTTTGTCATGCCAATTTACTGAACAAAACTTGCTTCCATTCCAGACCCACACCACCTTACAGGTGGATGGAGGTAAGAGCACATATTCACCTGCCTTACAGATTGATATTCCTGAACTCGCATTATTGTGCCTCACAAGCAGATAATCCAACAAATTCTTTCTAAGTTCTTTTACGTGACATTTTAAGTTACTTGAATTCACTAAAGCTTAAGTTATGTCTTAGTCAGTTTGCTTAGAGCAATTAGGAGTGAGTAACTTTGTTCACAAAATCGCAGCTACAATGTTACTTACTTTTAAGTTTGGTTTGAGTTCGTTTTAGTGTCGTTTTCTGTCTTTGTACACTACTACACCCTCGAAATACATTTTCTGTACATAGTTATGTACTTTACACAGTAGCAATTTTTATTTAATTTATTATGCTACATTAATTTTTAACTTTGTTTCTTGGTTGTTATCTGATTTGTGAAGATAGACTGCCACCCTTTATACAACTATTTTCATTGATTATATTCAGCAAGGAAGTCCTAGCCTATGTTGATCTCTAGGTCAGGCTGGTTTTTTAGGGTGCAATAGCTGGAAACATGCAGTCAAATGAGTCCAACAAGTGAAGCAGAAAAATTATGCAGATGAGAGAGATGTTTTTGGAAGACTCGGACTCTGAAGTTGACTCCTGTAATTCAGATGCACCTGACGAAAACAATGTCAATTATAGAACACAACACAGGCTAAGACATGTACGAAAATGAGTATTTAGTATGAAAAGAATGCCACCATTTGAAAATGTCAGCAGTCTCAATTCTGATGATAATGTGCCAGATGCGATAATCATGGAATGTAATCCTTTGAATGTACCAAATCTTACAAATTCCTCTGATACTTCATCTTACAGCACTGAAGTGGGTCTGTCGGTTGTTCCTGTATACCGAAAATATGTGAAGACTGCTAAAACTGCTTGAGAATGTAGTAATGAAGTAATGGACGAAATCGATACAACTAGAGTGTGGTTTTATTCATAATCCTCTGAACAATAGCAGAAATAAGCTTCTCATGATTCCACACGTAACGAGACAAAATAATCATACAGAAGGTGCAAGATAAGCGATACACAGGTCAACTAACGTGAGCAGTACAAAGTAAAAGAACATAGTGTGCGTGAGTTACCGGTGCTCTGTGTGTGTATATAGGAGTTAGTCCCCAGTAGACAGCACAGCGGGGACTGTCCCATGTGCATGTCTCCTACAGTTGGCCTCTAGTGGCTGGCCCATGGTATAACTGCTGGTGCTTGATTTAAGTACCCAACCATCCACCCACCCACCCCCCCCCCCACACACACACAGTGACTCTACACTTGGTGCACTCAAATTCACACACACAACCAGCAGGGTATAGCACACATCTGCATGATGTGAGAGGGTGCCCACACAACAGAGGAGATGCCAGAGGCCTAAAGAGAGACACATCCATTGGATCTGGAGTAGTGACAGCCAGTGCCAACAGAATGAGCGGAACAATCTACCAAGAGGGACAAGATGGTAGCACCATAACGCGTGGAGGCATGTCCAAGGGTGGTGGGCCCGCTAGCGCCGAATGACACCACTGTGGAAGAGGCTGCCATTACCCAGTGAGGGTCTCAGTGCAGGGAAGACTTGGCTGAACCCACCGGCAATGATGGCTGAGGCAAGTGGGCCAGTGGAGGTGGCCCAACTGGAACAGCAAGTGGCAACAATGGACTCGAAGCTGGAACCTCAGGGCACCATATGTCGGGGACAGCTGCCTCCACAGCAGGTGACAGGTTCGAGCTGGGGTGGGGTGGGGGAGGGGGGGTGGGAGCAGAACAGGCTGCGGCGATGGAGGCCACATCCACAAACTGATAGCTTCTGATGGCGGCCAGGGTCGCAACTGATCAAAGAGGCATGCCACCAGCCCTTCAGCTATGTGGATGTCACAAAAAAGGCATAGGACTGCTCAGCTCCCCCATAGGCATGAAGTGATGGGTGCTCAGAAAACTGAGAAGGGCATCATCTGGCGAAGATTCCACAACAAACTTTTTCATTTCGCACTTGAATGCACACACTAGTCGTTTTACCTCGCAGTTTGATCAAGAGTGGAATGGTGGGGCCATAATATTCCAAGATGCTACTCGAGGCAGGTGTAAAATAAATGTGAGCAACGAAAAATAATAAACGCTTAAATGAACACTTGGCCCTGTCTGACTACCCCCCTCTTAATGGACTTTAACATATAAATTACAACCTAAACATAAATGATGAAGGCAACTAATCCTACGAAATGGTAAACGTTGTTCCTGCTTATATATTTATTGTAGCTTAAAAACACCTTTTCCTAAGCAAAATTACTAATCAGTTGCCAAACTCTTCCCCTAATCGAGCGAGGTGGCGCAGTGGTTAGCCCACTGGACTCGCATTCGGGAGGACGACGGTTCAATCCCGTCTCCAGCCATCCTGATTTAGGTTTTCCATGATTTCCCTAAATCGTTTCAGGCAAATGCCGGGATGGTTCCTTTGAAAGGGCACGCCCGATTTCCTTCCCAATCCTTCCCTAACCCGAGCTTGCGCTCCGTCTCTAGTGACCTCGTGGTCGACGGGACGTTAAACACTAACCACCATCACCACCACTTCCCCTAATTATGACTGCACGATGTAATATCATCTGCATACTGAACTACTTTCAAAGATGATCTGCGGTGGTGTGGACTCTCAGTGCATATAAACTAACGTGATCACAGTTGTTTAGCTTTTTTAGCCCTAATAAGCTGAAGAAATTTGCGACATCACCAAATGTACTGCATCCGGTGTGTCAAACTGACTGTTCTCGTACTTGCCTGCTATGTTGGAAGAACTCCAGCCACAAATAAACTCTTTCAAACAATAGGTCGGCAGAAGCCTATACTATAATACTGTCTCCTCCTCTCTGTGTTATACAAACAAGAAGCACCAACTCTCAGCCCCAAGGACAGAGTTCAGATAATGTCTCAACATAAGTATAGGCAGAGGAACTGCTCTCAATTACTGAATGCTGCGTACTCAACGACGACTTCCAACGCAGAGGTGAAGTCCAGAATCATATAGGTGCCCAACAGTACAGTGCCTAACTGTTCTAACTATAAACTCTCCTGAGATAAAATACAGGAAGTCTGTATGTATCAACAAAGCTGATATCGAGTGACCATCACGCATGGACACTCACAATGGAAGACCTCGTCTCTCCACCGCTGGCCATAGCAAGGCTCAGCTCCCCACCATTGTTATTCCGAAAACGAATCATATTACCGAAACCACGGAATATTCTCCCGCTCTACAGATTCTTCCAAACTCCGACCAAACATATTTTAGTCTTTCGTCGTCCAGCGCCGAAAGTTTGCCAGGAAAAACGTATACTCGTACAATGGTACGCTTCTGAGTAAAAATCGTTGGAAATAACCCATCTGTGTGGTTTCCGAGGTGCCCCTTTCTTCATTCCTCTCACCTGGGTCCAAGATTTTCCTTCGGGTTCAGCTACAACACTGGCTGGTCGCGACTCTATTGTGCTCCAGCGCTTAGGTGCTATCACATCCGTCTTGCTATTTCCTGTGTTTAAGCAGGACCGACACACCTATGTGGGCCTTCCACCCAGGACTTCAGCTCCGCCAGCAGTTTAATTTCCACTGGTGTTCCAACCTCTACTGGTATAGGCAATCATTCATTACACTGTTTTTATAATAAAGACCCTCCATCACCTTTAATGCAATAAGAATTAACAATTATTTACAACACATACATGACAATGTTAGTCTGCTTTATATATTCATATACGATGTACAACCTATCACATAATACCTAATTGTATTTGTAGATCACGACAAAGTATGTGGATAAGTGCTTGGAATGTGCGAAATTATAGCATGGGGTAATTCTTACAGTATTATTTTATCCAGTATAAAATCATATGACCATCAATTGTCTGTACAACGGAAGTAATAAGAATACGAGGGCAGAGGAACACTAGAATCATGATATGTTCTTCTAAAGTCATTCTGCCTTCGTTGATGGGTTTATTGCCATAAATTTACTTATTACATGTTTATTATAATCTGTCTGCCCTTTATGTTTGGGACACTTTTCGAGACGTGTCAATTGTAATATACAATATCAAAATAAATTATCTAAAATTCCAAAAAGTATAATGCTCTTTTAAAAATGGCAGTTCCCATCTTTCGTCAGACTTAAGGCCCACGCCCTCTGTCATTCATCCACCTCTAAGACATAGCTTGAGGCAAGATATATTAAAGTAAAGTATCCTAATCTTTTCAAAGTGGTCGTCCAATAAATAACATGTGCTTCATTTAGCCATTAATATGCAAGACAAGCAGTTATGTCAATTATTCAAGAGGTTATCTACTGTTCATTATTCAAATATATAAAATTGTATGAAACATTCGGCGTAATTTTTAGTTTGGCACATTTATGCTCTTGGTCTACATCACAAAAAACATCATTTTACCAATTGAGTGACCAAGTCTACTGTTACCCTAAAGTGTATACTCACCAAAATCTTATGTTCTAAAGTGTTCTTTGGTGACTGCATTTACATTTACTGCGACAATATTTGTTATATGAGTTTGGATTGACCACCAATTTATCTAATGTGTTTGATCACAGTGTGTTAAATGTAATACATAAAGACATTAAGAACCCATAGCATCATTAACAAAGAAATGATAAGCAATAATTTTACATCAGTACTTACACAAATAAAAATCTGTAAATACGCAAATATACAAAACTGTGAAGGACATCGCATCATTATCAAAGAGAATGTCAAACAATATTTTACATGAATACATACACAAATATTTTCTTAAGAATACCCTGAAAAATAAGTAGAAAACGTTTACACAAATGGTAGATATCGGAAACTGTTAGTTTGTGGGTGTAACTGTTCAGTGTTCACTACATTATGAACCTTTTTTTATCAAGAGTCACACACTGATTCGGATTTCACAACACACTTTCGTCTTCGTTTATGTATGGGGATGGAAGCTACAGTTTTGTGAATATAGGACACGAAGATTGTTGGAGATCGGACATGTTGCCTTTACAAGTCAGTCTTTGGACCCTCAGCCGATTGTTGATCTCGTCAGGTTACCAGTCTCTCGCAGAACTGATGATGTGGAAGGATCCTCGGATTAGACAGCCAGGTAAGTGGGTGTATAATTTGAAACAGCCAGGTTTTCGTCGAATTTGCACGCAGTATGAGGGAGATACAGTCAGGTAAGATCGTTATAGGTCACCTAGAATTCTTCTGCGTCGGCTAAGAGAAGTGTAATTGTGTGTAGTCTTCAGTTCTTCATGTTTCTTCTTTTACTATGTGTTGTGGTTGGCAGGAGAGCCAACACCATGCTACTAAAGGAGGCCGAAATGCACGCGCTTCAGCTCACGCAGGCTGGCGTGAGGTCTGGAACATGGCAAGGGAATTAGAATTGAGAAAAACGGACATAGCTGGTGGAATACTTAACTTTAATCCATTAATGACGAACGTCGCTCTTGACGGTACATGATTTACAATATCAATGGAAGCTGATCATGGCTCCTTGCTAGGTCGTAGCAAATAACATAGCTGGAGGCTATGCTGTCTATCGTCTCTGCAAATGAGAGCGTAATTTGTCAGTGAACCATCGCTAGCAAAGTCGGCTGTACAACGGGGGCGAGTGCTAGGAAGTATCTAGATCTGCCATGTGGCGGCGCTCGGTCTGCAATCATTGATAGTGGCGACACGCGGGTCTGACGTATACTAACGGACTGCGGCCGATTTAAAGGCTACCACCTAGCAAGTGTGGTGTCTGGCGGTGACACCACACTATGTGTTCCTACTCTTCTGTCCTTCATGTCGCTTATTTATCTTCATATAACTATTGTATTTTGGATTAGGATATCGGTAATTGTGAACAGGTATGTTAGCTGTTTGGTAACCCTATACATGGAACTAGAGTCGTCGTGTGCGACTCAGATTCCTCAAAAGTCAATGGCAGGTGACTGCAGAAGACGGCGGAGGACTGCAGAAGAAAGCAAACACAGTTGACAGTTCCGTACAGCTATTATCAGTTGCTGTAGGCTTACGTGACTGCATTATGTGTACAATTGGCTTATCTCGTCTCCATCGTGTAATACAACAGTGGAGACAAGTCATCAGTGGCCGTTTAAATACCCATGTTGCCCCGAACGAACAGGACTGTTGTGGTTGCTGCCTGGTACCTGAGCCGTCATTGCCTGCCGCCGGAGATCTTCAGGTACCCATCAACAGCCCAGCTGTATGCCCCCACGCCCGCAACCCGGCTTTGGGTTACATACGGCGTCCCTCTAGCCTCCCGTTCCATCCGCACATCATGTTGTTGCCTGTGTGTCTCGCAAAGTTTTTTGCGCATCCTGTGCTCACTAATGCCCACAATTAGTTTCAATTTTACAACAGTTACTATACAATACGTAACACAATTTATTGACATTTATGAAATATAAAATTTTAAGATGCACCCATTAGTGAGGTCATTTACCTTTACTTATTACTGTTTTATTAGTACACTCCTGGAAATGGAAAAAAGAACACATTGACACCGGTGTGTCAGACCCACCATACTTGCTCCGGACACTGCGAGAGGGCTGTACAAGCAATGATCACACGCACAGCACAGCGGACACACCAGGAACCGCGGTGTTGGCCGTCGAATGGCGCTAGCTGCGCAGCATTTGTGCACCGCCGCAGTCAGTGTCAGCCAGTTTGCCGTGGCCAACGGAGCTCCATCGCAGTCTTTAACAATGGTAGCATGCCGCGACAGCGTGGACGTGAACCGTATGTGCAGTTGACGGACTTTGAGCGAGGGCGTATAGTGGGCATGCGGGAAGCCAGGTGGACGTACCGCCGAATTGCTCAACACGTGGGGCGTGAGGTCTCCACAGTACATCGATGTTGTCGCCAGTGGTCTGCGGAAGGTGCACGTGCCCGTCGACCTGGGACCGGACCGCAGCGACGCACGGATGCACGCCAAGACCGTAGGATCCTACGCAGTGCCGTAGGGGACCGCACCGCCACTTCCCAGCAAATTAGGGACACTGTTGCTCCTGGGGTATCGGCGAGGACCATTCGCAACCGTCTCCATGAAGCTGGGCTACGGTCCCGCACACCGTTATGCCGTCTTCCGCTCACGCCCCAACATCGTGCAGCCCGCCACCAGTGGTGTCGCGACAGGCGTGAATGGAGGGACGAATGGAGACGTGTCGTCTTCAGCGATGAGAGTCGCTTCTGCCTTGGTGTCATTGATGGTCGTATGCGTGTTTGGCGCCGTGCAGGTGAGCGCCACAATCAGGACTGCATACGACCGAGGCACACAGGGCCAACACCCGTCATCATGGTGTGGGGAGCGATCTCCTACACTGGCCATACACCTCTGGTGATCGTCGAGGGGACACTGAATAGTGCACGGTACATCCAAACCGTCATCGAACCCATCGTTGTACCATTCCTAGACCGGCAAGGGAACTTGCTGTTCCAACAGGACAATGCACGTCCGCATGTATCCCGTGCCACCCAACGTGCTCTAGAAGGTGTAAGCCAACTACCATGGCCAGCAAGATCTCCGGATCTGTCTCCCATTGAGCATGTTTGGGACTGGATGAAGCGTCGTCTCACGCGGTCTGCACGTCCAGCACGAACGCTGGTCCAACTGAGGCGCCAGGTGGAAATGGCATGGCAAGCCGTTCCACAGGACTACATCCAGTATCTCTACGATCGTCTCCATGGGAGAATAGCAGCCTGCATTGCTGCGAAAGGTGTATATACACTGTACTAGTGCCGACATTGTGCATGCTCTGTTGCCTGTGTCTATGTGCCTGTGGTTCTGTCAGTGTGATCATGTGATGTATCTGACCCCAGGAACGTGTCAATAAAGTTTCCCCTTCCTGCGACAATGAATTCACGGTGTTCTTATTTCAATTTCCATGAGTGTAGTTACTCGGCTGCCGGCACTCGTGTAAAGGCCTGGCCAGACAGAATCCGGCGTGGCCGTCCGGCCTGTGGCCTTGAACGGCAGCGGGCAGGCCTCGCTGTTGAATCGCTCGTTACTGTATGGCGGCGGTCACACAGATTACGGCTCTGAGGCACCGGCCGCCGCCGGGTTGTCGCAGATTACAGATTGGACGCAAGCCCGAGCGGCTGCCTGCCTCTGTGGGCGCACTCAGCTGCTCTGCTGTCACACTGGAGGCGGCGGCGTGAGGCGGCTTTTATCTTGCAGCTCGTAGTGTATGCACACAGAGAGACTTACAGAGGAGGTGAGGCAATACAGCTTTTTGTATGATACACGCGATCCTGATTTGGAGGTACAATACTTTTGCCCTCGATATACTCTTGATAGAAAGCTGAATTCTCAGAAATACTGTTGTCGCCGTGACGTCCATAACTTCCAGTATCAACTTCTGTAAACTCGTAGTATGGACCAACGATCGCCAGGACAACTAGCTAAAAGAACTGTTTGTAACAGAAGAACTGGGATCCACTATCCTTCGGGCATTTTAACCTGATACGCTTTCCGTCTATGCTTCCAAGGCAGTCCGAACACCCCCAAAGTTCTTCAAATCTTTCTTCAGATTTCTTCCACACCTCTGTTGTAGGAGTAGGTAAACACTTGGGCTGTAGAACAGTCCATATTGCCTCGCACACTTGTTTCACAGATTCTGAGACTGTTGAACGTCCTAACCGAAAAGAAAAAGCTATGGTCTGGTGACTGTCACCTGTAGTCAAGTATCTGGAAAAGACTAAAATAAATTATGCCTATAGAACGAACAGATGAGTTAACGACCAAAGATATGTTTAAATTCAATGACTAAGTTATGAATACAATGAAAAGAAACAATCTATTAAGTAGAAAGTTCTGTCTAGCGGGTCATACGGATCTAGATGTTACTATCGTTTGCTGTATTCGTAAACACTGCAGATAAATTTATCACTCCACTACGTTCTGGGATAATAGCAGTTTCTTCCGCCGAACCTTTCATATGATACAGCAAAACGGAAATGGAGTAAATTATATGACTTCTGTTTGAGGCACAAAGAGGCCACAAATAGTAAAAGTTAACTCAAACAAATGGCTAGTCTGTGGCTTGTATCATTTGGCTTTCTCCAGTTCGTTGTGCACTTCTCGGTTCAAAAATGGCTCTGAGCACTATGGGACTCAACTGCGGTGGTCATTAGTCCCCTAGAACTTAGAACTACTTAAACATAACTAACCTAAGGACATCACACACCTCCATGCCCGAGGCAGGATTCGAACCTGCGACCGTAGCAGTCGCACGGTTCCGGACTGCGCGCCTAGAACCGCGAGACCACCGCGGCCGGCGCACTTCTCGGTGCTACCTTTTTATTAGGCGATGCAGTTCCTCGAAATATTCTCGCGACATACGAAAATATTTCAAGAACCTATCTTCGTCAGACTCTAGATCAATACACAGACGATGGTATTCTCCTAAGCTTTCGCTCTTGCTATTAATGTCGTGCACCCAACATCTTCTCTTCTTGGTGCCATTTCATATCGCTAGTGCGAACTACTCATTTCTGCACTTAAAAAAAAAAATAACTCTCATAAAGATAACGTGTCGTGTGTGAAGATACAAAATCTTCTAACGCCAAGACAATCGCGCTACGCATGCAAGCTTAATAATGGGGTTCGGCCCCTTCCTCAGTGTGACAGCTGACGCATCGAGAGTCGCTGCTGCGGCCGGCCGTTGGCTGTGTGGCGTACCTGGCCGCCGACGGGCCCCGTCTCCCGCTTAGACGTCCATTGTGGCACGTCGGATTCTGTGTGGCCAGGCCTTAAGACGTGCAGTGTGACGTGCCGTGACGTGGGCGCCGCGGGCTGTGTCCGCTTTATCTTATCTGCGCGGCTTAGCTGTGGCTGGCGCTTCTCTCGCCACACGTGCGACCGCTGTCAACACTCGCTGGCGCGCCGCTACACCTCCGCTGCGTCAGCCACACTGCGAGTGTTTCTGTGCTGGCGTGTCTGGCCGCCTTCCTCAGTCGCCGGTCGCGGCTTTACGCGCAGACGTCCGGGGTTCGACAGCGTCCGGGGAAACTACTCTCTCCCCTACACTTGCCAGTGGCGTCGAGCCGAAGTTTGTGTCGTGTCTCCTGCCCAGCTGTTTGCTAAATCAAACCCGCGCGGGATCGCACAATCTCTACCTCACCGAAGCTCACGGTAAGTACCGAATCGAAGATCCTTATCTGCGCCATCTCCTCTCTCCCTCTTTACCGGCAATCTAATTCCGTCTTTTCTTCTATTAACTGCATTCACTATATCCCTCTTTACTTATTTCGACAGCTCCACATCTGAGCCACATTTCATTATTAATCACTGTTCACCATCTTCTTTATCACTTATCGCACTTTTCTTCACTAGACGGACCTCTAAGCCGAATTCCTCCGTTACTTACTGTTGATGAACTTCTCTAGCGTCTCTTTGATTCACTTCACTAATCCTCGATCTGAACCAACATTTTCTATTGCTCTTTTGTCGTTATATTCTTCGTCCCGGAGTGTGAAATACCTGCCACACAAACTCACTGGCCCCATGCCTTGTTGATACTCTTAGCGAATACAAGCTGCATGTGGAAAATGCCATTTTGCTACTATATTAGGCCTTGTAACCTCCCATCACCTTCCTACTAACAGCTACTGTCCACATTAAACAATCTCCAGTCCAAGTAATTAATAACCAAAGCCCTTATGAAGATTCTGAGAGGAGCGAAGTTGTTTACATAGGGTGTTGCAAAAAGGTACAGTCAAACTTTCAGGAAACATTCCTCACACACAAAGAAAGAAAATATATTACGTGGACATGTGTCCGGAAACGCATACTTTCCATGTTAGAGCTCATTTTATTACCTCTCTTCAAATCACATTAATCATGGAATTGAAACACACAGCAACAGAACGTACCAGCGTGACTTCAAACACTTTCTTACAGGAAATGTTCAAAATGTCCTCCGTTAGCGAGGATACGTGCATCCACCTTCCGTCTCACGGAATCCCTGATGTGCTGATGCAGCCCTGGAGAATGCCGTATTGTATCACAGCCGTCCACAATACAAGCACGAAGAGTCTCTACATTTGGTACCGGGGTTGCGTAGACGAGAGCTTTCAAATGCCCCCATAAATGAAAGTCAAGAGGGTTGAGGTCAGGAGAGCGTGGAGGCCACGGAATTGGTCCGCCTCTACCAATCCATCGGTCACCGAATCTGTTGTTGAGAAGCGTAGGAACACTTCGACTGAAATATGCAGGAGCTCCATCGTGCATGAACCACATGTTGTGTCATACTTGTACAGGCACATGTTCTAGCAGCACATGTAGAGTATCCCGTATGAAATCTTGATTACATGCTCCATTGAGCGTAGGTGGAAGAACATGGGGCCCAATGAAGACATCACCACCAATGCCTGCCCAAACGTTCACAGGAAATCTGTGTCGATGACGTGACTGCACAATTGCGTGCGGATTCTCGTCAGCCCACACATGTCGATTGTGAAAAATTACAATTTGATCACGTCGGAATGAAGCCTCATCCGTAAAGAGAAAATTTGCACCGAAATGAGGATTGACACATTGTCGGATGAACCATTCACAGAAGTGTACCCGTGGAGGCCAATCAGCTGCTGATAGCGCCTGCAGACGCTGTACACGGTACGGAAACAACTGGTTCTCCCTAGCACTCTCCATACAGTGACGTGGTCAACGTTACCTTGTACAGCAGCAACTTCTCTGACGCTGACATTAGGGTTACCGTAAACTGCACGAAGAATTGCCTCGTCCATTGCAGGTGTCCTCGTCGTTCTATGTCTTCCCCAGTCGCGAGTCGTAGGCTGGAATGTTCCGTGCTCCCTAAGACGCCGATCAATTGCTTCGAACGTCTTCCTGTCGGGACATCTTCGTTCGGGAAATCTGTCTCGATATAAACGTACCGCGCCACGGCTATTGCCCCGTGCTAATCCATACATCAAATGGGCATCTGCCAACTCCGCATTTGTAAACATTCCACTGACTGCCAAACCACGTTCGTGATGAACACTAACCTGTCGATGCTACGTACTGATGTGCTCGATGCTAGTACTGTAGAGCAATGAGTCGCATGTCAACACAAGCACCGAAGTCAACATTACCTTCCTTCAGCTGGGCCAACTGGCGGTGAATCGAGGAAGTACAGTACGAAACTAAAATGAGCTCTAACATGGAAAGTAAGCGTTTCCGGACACATGCCCACATAACATCTTTTCTTTATTTGTGTGTGAGGAATGTTTCCTGAAAGTTTGGCCGTACCTTTTCGTAACACCCTGTAGTAATCATCGGTCCTCTCAGATACTTTTAAGTTACTTAGCTTGTCATGTTCTGATGGTTCCATTTCTTATTGTTTAGGGGTTTATTTCTTGAAGCTGAATATCTCACATTTGGTCTTCATGGTTGGTTCAAGCTACATAATTGGAAAACTGTTGTTACAGAGTTTTTTTTATGTAAATATATTTTCTGACATTTTAGTATATCATAGTCTTTTGATATTTCGCATTAAGAAAGCCAAAATTACGTAGTTCGCGCTTATTATATAAAAATACGTGCGATCACATCAGAGGCATGCTTACGATTCTCTCAGTCTGCAGAAGAAAACAATATTTCAAAGGCTTTACAGCTTTTCTTAACAAATGAATTCCTGCTAGCTTTTGTACATCAATAATTTCGTTTATTATTTCATAAATTAATCCAGAAACAAACATAGCAAACGCAGCAGGATTCTACAATCGATAATAGAAATTTTAAATCTGCAAATATTTCTTAATTTCAAATGTGTGCAAAATAACTGTATCCTCACATTCATAACTAGTAGTTATCGATTATAACATAGGAACTAAAATATACCATAAGTAATTTTGTTTCATAAATTTTAGCTTGAAATATACTGCGTATAAAATCATATGAAAGTTTTCAGAAAAGCAACTACGACCGACTTATGATCGATACATCTTCCAAGAAATTATGGTATATATCTCCCATGCTTTTTCACCGATATATCGATACCGAAATGGGCAATATTTAGTGCCGATATTTTTATTGTATATTATATTTTTTCGCAGTTTTCGCTAAATATTTATTGCTCTTTTGAAATTATAGCAGAACACAATTTTACTTTCACACTGTGATGGAGTCGTATTACTTTTTGAGCTTTCGTCACTTCCAGTCTTTCTCTTTGACTGTACGGGAGCATGTACAGGGTGTACAAGAAGTCTGGTAACACTTTCAATAACTTATTGCACAAGAACTAAACATTGTACAGTTGTCATACGTGCTGGATTTTGAAGAGATACACCGAAAGTTTTTTACAAACATTTACATTACGTATGCGAATCATGAGTGACCCGGCAGATTTCAATATGGTAATCGAATTCTTGCCATACCCGTCCCTGCAGGGCATCATCGACTGTGGGAGTTGCTTCCCGTATTCTCTCTCGGAGCTCTGCTACATCACGTGGTAGAGGCGGTACCCACATCAGATGTTTAACGTGCCCCGACAGAAAAAAGTCACACGGAGTGAGATCTGGTGATCGGGGAGACCATTCCATGAAACAGCGGTCTCCTCCTGTAACACGGCCGATCCATCGGGCGGGAGCTGAGTATCGGCAACTCAACAAACTAAGCTGTGGCGTTATACACGAAAAAATTTTCAGGGTTTGTATGACATCTGTACAGTTCATGGGCAATAAATAATTGAAAGTATTTTCAGACTTAATTTACACCCTGTGTAGATGGCACAATGAAAAACACATATTGCACTAGGAGGTGGCGGTGTGTATGGAATAACAAGACTTCCAATGTGAAGAAACAGCAGACTAGATCAATTGAAACAAATTTTTAACGCAACTAGTGTGCTACTTCTTCACATCGGCATTCTTCAGAATGGTTCTAAGCAGTTTGGGACTTAACATCTGAGGTCACTAGTCCCCTAGACTTACAAGGGAACCTCTCCATCGCACCCCCCCCCCCCCCCCCCCTCAGATTTAGTTATAAGTTGGCACAGTGGATAGGCCTTGAAAAACTGATCAGTCGAGAAAACAGGAAGAAGTTGTGTGGAACTATGAAAAAAATAAGTAAAATATACAAACTGAGTAGTCCACTCGCAAGATAGGCAGAATCAAGGATAGCGTGAGCTCAGGAACGCCGTGGTCCCGTGGTTAGCGTTAGCAGCGGCGGAACCTGAGGTACTTGGTTCGAGCCTTCCTTCGAGTGAAAATTTTACTTTCTTTTCGCAAAGTTAATCTCTGCCCGTTCATTGACGTCTCTGTTCACTGTAATAAGTTTAGTGTATGTGTTTTGCGACCGCACCGCAAAACCGTGCGATTAGTAGGCGAAAGGATGTGACTCTAAAATGGGAACCGAAAACATTTGACCGCAATGTCATAGGTCAACCGATTCCTCCACCGGAAAACACGTCTGATATATTCTATACGACACTGGTGGCGGCATGCGCGTCAGATGACAGGAATATGTTGTCGACTCACCTAACTTGTACACTTGGCGAATGGCTAAAAAGATTCTTCTACCTTGCCCGATTTAGGTTTTCTTGTGGCTGTGATAATCACTCCCAAAAAAGTGATGAAAACATAAGAGTTTGTCACAAACTGAAAAACAAAAAACTGAACTTTTCACTCGCGTGGAGAATTGAACCAAGGACCTCTCGTTCCACTGTTGCTCACGTTAACCACGGGACCACGGCGATTCTGAGCTCAGATTTTCCTTTATGTTACGTATCTTGAGCATGGACTACTCAGTTAGTATATTTTGCTTATTTTTTCATAGTTCTACACAACTTCTTCCTGTTTTCTCGATTGATCTGTGTTCAGTTTTTCAAGGCCTATCCACTGTGTCAACTAAATCTGAGGGGGGTGTGATGGGGAGGTTCCCTTGTTAGAATTACTTAAACCTAACTTAACCTAAGGACATCACACACATCCAAGCCCGAGGAAGGGTTCGCACCTGCGACCGTAGCAGCAGCACGATTCCGGACTGAAGCGCCCAGAAACGCCCGGCCACAGCGGCCGGCTCGGCATTCGTAAAAAAAAAAAAAAAAAAAAAAAAAAAAGGTTGCTGGAAATGATGAACAAAAACCTAAATGACAAGACTGGTCTTGTCGGTTGGCGGAAACGTGTGAGGGGAAATGCTAACGTAACCGGTGGTACCAACAGAAACTGCAAAGTTTAGCTTCACCACACGGTTTTGACACTGTAACTGCTAGGTCGCAAGCAGACATGAAAAAAAAGAACAGAAAAGTCGTCGTAAGTGTTCTGAACAAATCCGATACATCACGAAACCGAACGACGAACCCATCGGACACCTTTTATTGTGTCCCTTACATGCATTTCCATTGTTAGCAAAGAGACTATCGCCGAGCGTGAATGTGCGTCGTTTTCCTTTCAATTCTTACTCTGAGGGGGATATGCAGGCTGCTGGCATCTTGTTGTACAGAATATCTAACAATAAGTCAATACTTAAATATACAGCTTCTAACAACCCTACCACAACGAAGGTCAAAATTTAATAACGATTGTGGTGTTGCTTACGCTGCTAAATACTGCATTTTCGGGCAACAAAAAAGTTATTATGTGGCAGGTCTCATTAGAGCACAGTTAATAATGTCATTTCATGTAATAATGAATAAACTAGGCACTCATCTTTTCGTGTTTCCTACGCTGGTCTCGTCGTAAAATCGTGGTTCAATCGTCGAAAATCTAGTTGGTGATGATGCCAAGCTCGGATGCAAAGAGGCCTAGGTTTTTATTCTGCTATATTCAAAAAAATTATAGATGCTCTTCACAAACCATTCTTGAAGATTATACCTTTCAAAGTTAGTACAATGGTGATGTAAAAAAATAATCAGCACTCCGAATTTTAGTTACACTTCTTTTTTATTACTTCTGTTGCAATATCACGTAACACACAAAACATCACTTCACAATACAAAACATACTTGACAACATCTTGCTCACTGTTAAAGTTCACATTTTATAATCTGACTACGTTATACGTCTATCCAACATGACGTCCAAGACTTGACCTTCTCAAGGTCCGACTCTCTAACAACTAACAATCGCTTACGCGCCCAAAAATTAGAGTTACAAGTATGTAAAAGATCATAGTGAGAAAAGAAAGAATATACATAAGAATAATATCATTGCAATATAAACATATCGATGTATCAAATTACCTCTACATTAATGAAATCAAATCTGAATGTTGTCTCAGAAATATGTCAACTGCTTTACAGAAACACATTAGAATATTGCTGGTATCGAGAGGCTGAGTTGAGCTGCCGTAATGGTTACATAATTCAAGTACCATTACAAGTTCTAAAACGAGCAGTCGATATTTTTAGAGGCAGGTACATCGACATTTTTTCCATCGGCATGTCTTTACGTCGATCCTTTCTCTCGATATATCAACAGTATATAATTATATATTTTTAAATATCGATATTTCGGATTCCCAATAGTTTTAAAAATATCAACAGTCCTATACTATAAACCACTACTTACTAGCGTTTGTATACCACAGTGGTTTTAGATTTTAAAAGTTACTCTGAAAAATGAAGTGAAATATCTTGTACGGTGTATGTCGTATGTAAAACAGCAGCTAATCAAAAAATACTTTGAGCTGTCAGATTACTGTTGATTCTCTAGGTTTCCTCCGTCTGATGGTACCATCGCCAAGACGGGTATCACCGCTGTAATTCAATCTCGCGATAGGAATTACAGTGTACCTCGATATACATAGTTTGTTAGACATTTAACTTTTTCTTAACTATCATCATAGTTTCATCTGAATCTAGGAATTTGATGTAAATCGGGCAAGAACTTCGGTATAAATCAGGGAAGTACTTCTCGAGATGTTTGGTAGGAACGTTTCTCCTTTATAAATTTTATATGTTCATTTATTTGTTCTCTGTATTAAAAAATATACAGATTAGATCCATCCAAATGTTCATTAGGGCATCCTGTGGAAATTTCAAGGAAATCGACCTAGAAGTTTTAGAGATTTTTCGTAACAGCCTTTCCACTTTGCAATTTACATACATCTATGTTTCAATCCGGATTGCGAAATATTATGTAAACAGAGATCTGTCTCTTGCTTTGAAGGTTAAGTGTGTAAAATTTCATCAAGATCGGAATAGAATTGTATAATTCTATGAATTACATATATACATATATGTTTCAAACCGGATGATCATATAAAGTTGATCGTCGGTAAAGCAGATGCCAGACTGAGATTCATTGGAAGAATCCTAAGGAAATGCAATCCGACAACAAAGGAAGTAGGTTACAGTACGCTTGTTCGCCCAATGCTTGAATACTGCTCAGCAGTGTGGGATCCGCACCAGGTAGGGTTGATAGAAGAGATAGAGAAGATCCAACGGAGAGCAGCGCGCTTCGTTACAGGATCATTTAGTAATTGCGAAAGCGTTACGGAGATGATAGATAAACTCCAGTGGAAGACTCTGCAGGAGAGACGCTCAGTAGCTCGGTACGGGCTTTTGTTAAAGTTTCGAGAACATACCTTCACCGAAGAGTCAAGCAGTATATTGCTCCCTCCTACGTATATCTCGCGAAGAGACCATGAGGATAAAATCAGAGAGATTAGAGCCCACACAAAAGCATACCGACAATCCTTCTTTCCACGTACAATACGAGACTGGAATAGAAGGGAGAACCGATAGAGGTACTCAGGGTACCCTCCGCCACACACCGTCAGGTGGCTTGCGGAGTACGGATGTAGATGTAGATGTAGATGTAGACTGCAAGATATTGTGTAAACAGAGATCTGCCTCTTGGTTTGAAGGTAAAGTCTTTAACAGTACACGATACTAGAAGCAAAGAAGTCTCAGTAAACACAGGATCGAAAATGTGTTACCTTAAGAGCGAAGAGCAATTTTTCATCTTCGATACTGTGACGCAAATCTCCTCTGCTCCAAGATCTTTGCTTTCCAGATTTTTGGAAGTGATGATGTGGACCAAATGAAGAAAAAATGTCCAATAAATACACTACTGACCATTAAAATTGTTAAACTAAGAAGAAATGCAGATGGTAAATGGGTATTCATTGGACAAATATATTATACTAGAAATGATATGTGATTATACTAGAAATGATATGTGATTACATTTTCACTCAATCTGGGTGCATAGATCATGAGAAATCAATACCCAGATCAACCACCACTGGCCGTAATAACGGTCTTCATACGCCTGGGAATTGAGTCAAACAGAGCTTGGATGGCGCGTACACGTACAGCCCATGTATCGAGACGTGGCTGCACGATCCGTTACAGCCGTGCGGATAAGATGCCTGTCAGCTCGACTGCTAGTGATACGAGGCCGTTGGGCGTTCCGTATTACCCTCCTGAACCCACCGATTCCATATTCTGCTAACAGTTGTTGGATCTCGACCAACGCGAGCAGCAATGTCGCGATACGATAAAGCGCAATCGGGATAGACTACAATCCGACCTTTATCAAAGTCGGAAACGTAATGGTACGCATTTCTCCTCCTTACACGAGGCATCACAACAACGTTTCACCAGACAACGCCGGTCAACTGCTCTTTGTGTATGAGAAATCGGTTGGAAACTTTCCTCATGTCAGCACGTTGTGGGTGTCGCCACCGACGCCAACCTTGTGTGAATGCTCTGAAAAGCTAAGCATTTGCATATGACAGTATCTTCTTCCTGTCGGTTAAATTTCGCGTCTGTAGCACGTCATCTTCGCGGTGTAGCAATGTTAATGGCCAGTAGTGTATTTACTCTAAAATGCATACCTTCAAAGTTATGAGCAATTGTTCATTATGAGAGTTGTGTTTCCAGGTAGCGAAGACGAGCACGTGCTCATAGTTGTAAAGGTATGCATATTAGAGCACATGTTTACTGGACATTTTTTCTTTTTTTGGTCCACATCACCATTTCCCAAAATATGGAAAGCAAAGAGGTTGCTGTAGAAGAGATTTTCTTCACACTGTCAAAGATGAAAAATTTCTCGTTGCGCTTAAGGTATGCATTTTCAACCCTATCTTTAGTGGGACTTCCTGCTGTATGCGTTTACACCATTATGATACACCGAACTGGAAGTTTCAGGGGAAGTGCCCATTTAGTGAAAGTGGATTACTGATTCCAGTTCTGTCAAACAAAACACGTTGATTAGGGGTAGTGCACTATCACTACACCATGTATACCTCCGCTGCCAGGAGGCAAGGGATGTGAACCATGGGTTCCCGGGTTCGATTCCCGGCGGGGTCAGGGAATTTCTCTGACTCGTGATGACTGGGTGTTGTGTGATGTCCTTAGGTTATATAGTTTTAAGTAGTTCTAAGATATAGGGGACTGATGACCATAGATGTTAAGTCCCATAGTGCTCAGAGCCATTTGAACCATTTGTGAAACATGGCTGTAATAACGAAACAGGCGTACTTTGAAAAGTTGCATTTATCGCCCGTAGTTTGAAAACAAAATTATATTACCTAAGATTCATTTATTGCATCAAGGACGTGCACTAAGGCACTTTGAGTTGCACAGCACATTTTTGTTTTTGCAAAAGCATATCAAGAGTCTGACATTTTTGCTGGCAGTCCTCAGGGCAACAGTTTGCTCTGCAGGAAGTTTCTCCTCTGAGATTATTCTTAGAGCGCAGGTACTCAACTGGGACCTGAAACAAAATGTTGTAGTTGTAGCCGCAGTGGCATATCGTATCGTCCCTTCCATGACTATTTAAAAACCTAACACTTTATTGCCGTGTGTGTAGTTGGCTCAGCACACCATCTCTCGTCCCCATTCGGTAGAAGCCATCGGCCATTGTGTCGAGGGCGACACCCAAGATCGACCCAGCATCTCTTCTTCCTCTATCGAAGTCGGGAACTGGAATCTTCACAGGCCTCAGAGTCCTTAGAAAATGCAGACCATCAACAAAGGAGGTGGCGTACAAAACACTCGTTCGGCCTATACTTGAGTATTGCTCATCAGTGTGGGATCCGTACCAGGTTGGGTTGACAGAGGAGGTAGAGAAGATCCAAAGAAGAGCGGCGCGTTTCGTCACAGGGTTATTTGGTAAGCGTGATAGCGTTTCGGAGATGTCTAGCAAACTCAAGTTGCAGGCTCTGCAAGAGAGGCGCTCTGCATCGCGGTGTAGCTTGCTGTCCAGGTTTCGAGAGGGTGCGTTTCTGGATGAGGTATCGAATATATTGCGTCCCCCTAATATATACCTCCCGAGGAGATCACAAAAGTAAAATTAGAGAGATTCGAGCGCGCACGGAGGCTTTTCGGCTGTCGTTTTCCCGCGAACCATACGCGACTGGAACAGGAAAGGGAGGTAATGACAATGGCACGTAAAGTGCCCTCCGCCACACACCGTTGGGAGCAGAATGAGATATTCACTCTGCAGTGGAGTGTGCGCTGATATGAAGCTTCCTGGCAGATTAAAACTGTGTGCTCTACCATCTGAGCTACCGAAGCACGACTCACGCCCGGTACTCACAGCTTTACTTCTGCCAGTATCTCGTCTCCTGCCTTCCAAACTTTACAGAAGCTCTCCAGCGAACCTTGCAGAACTAGCACTCCTGAAAGAAAGGATATTGCGCAGACATGGCTTAGCCACAGCCTGGGGGATGTTTCCAGAATGAGATTTTCACTCTGCAGCGGAGTGTGTGCTGATATGAAACTTCGCAGGAGAGCTTCTGTACAGTTTGGAAGGTAGGAGACGAGGTACTGGCAGAAGTAAAGCTGAGAAGTAGCTCAGTTGATAGAGCACTTTCCCGCAAAAGGCAGAGGTCCTAAGTTCGAGTCTCGGTACGGCACACAGTTTTAATCTGCCAGAAAGTTTCATATCAGCGCACACTCCGCTGCAGAGTGAATATATCATTCTGGAAACTTAACAATAGTTCACCAGACGTTATTTCTAGATGCGCATCTTATAAAACTGCTTTAGAACCCTTCTTCCCAGGCCAGTTGTGGATATTTAGCGGCGGTTTTGAAATCTTGTGAGTTCAGTGATGTGACGCCAACGGCCTTACCGCAGTGGTAATACCGGTTCCCGTCAGAAAACCGATGTTAAGCGCTGTCGGGCTGGGCTGGCACTTTGATGGGTGACCATCCGGCCCGCCGAGCTCTGTTGGCAAGCTGGGTGCACAGCTGGGAACGCAGCATGTCATTCTCAATGGAGAGAAGTCTTCCGAAGTAAGAGTGATTTCAGGTGTGCCGCAGGGGAGTGTCGTGGGACCATTGCTATTCACAATATACATAAATGACCTTGTGGATGACATCGGAAGTTCACTGAGGTTTTTTGCGGATGATGCTGTGGTGAATCGAGAGGTTGTAACAATGGAAAATTGGACTGAAATGCACCAGGATGTGCGGCTAATTGACGCATGGTGCAGGGAATGGCAATTGAATCTCAATGTAGACAAGTGTAATGTGCTGCGCATGCATAGAAAGATAGGTCCCTTATCATTTAGCTACAAAATAGCAGGTCAGCAACAGGCAGCAGTTAATTCCGTAAATTATCTGGGAGTAGGCATTAGGAGTGATTTAAAATGGAATGATCATATAAAGTTGATCGTCGGTAAAACAGATGCCAGACTGTGATCCATTGGGCGAATCCTAAGAAAATGTAATCCGAAAACAAAGTATTTTTTTTTTTTGTATGAAGAAAGGCACTACGCTGCTCTCCTTCCATGGTGCGGTGACGGTACTACACTTAATCCAACGATCATTTTCAAGCTCAAAAGAATGCAGAAACCATCTGGAACATCGCCAGCAGCTATTGTTCACGTACACAGCAAGGGCTGGACGCACCAGGCTGATGTGAAATAATGGGTTAACAGAGTATGGGAGAGAAGGAAAGGTGCTTTGCTAAAGAAGAGTAAACTCTACCTGCTAGATCAGTTTAGTAGTGCTTGAACCGTGATATTAACTTTCAGAATCTTTTCTTAATGAATTTACTTTATTTACTAGCGATTCATCAACAACACTCACACATTTAATCACACTAGGTGAGCGTGGAAGTAGCTGCCAGGAAGTAACTGATGGAAAATTAAATTACTTTTAACAAATGTGAATTTTATTCCTAAAAGCTTTTTTCAGAAACAGATTTAAAATTATAAGCAGAAAAGCACCCTCGAAATATCAAGTTACAATTTTATTTAGAGGCAGACAGAACAATATTCACAGTATGAGCTTTCGGGCTGAAAAGATTGCCTGCTCCCTTTCAACACGGCCGTAGTCGCTGGTGCAAATTCGCAACACACCAGATTACTTTAAACTGAAAATTTTAACAACTCACACAAACACGTAAACTATGCACTCCGTAAGAGGGATGGAAATGGTACAACACACAAATTACCTAAACTCTCACGGTGGAAGGGTGGCAACCTTATAACCTAAAATGACTATTTAAATAAAACCCATAAAATGCAGACCTACATAAAATGTACAAGATGATCTACATTACACGTATACCACCTCGCAAGATGATAGGCAAGATAAAAACAAGTTTCAAGAATTCGACCTTTAAGCAATAAATTTGTTAACACCGAATCCGATAAGCATGAGAGAGGCAGCTATTAACGTATGGCAGACCGACAGACAGACACAAACTGCCTAACAAATGACAGACAGACGAGCGAGCTGGGGACGAAAGATCGCCCGAGAACACAAGTGGAATTTAACAAGTAACTGAAACAACGTATCACTAACCACTTAACTTCTAATAACTGCGATGTCTGGCGAAGACCTGGCGCAGCACCCCCAAAACGCTCTCCCGAACCGTCCGCTGCCAGCCGCTTCAACGCATGCAGGAAGGCGCGCCGATCTCCCGTCTCACGGCGCCGCAGCCAGACCGACGTTGTGGGTTGACTCCTGCTGCTCTCGTCCACTACCCCTCGCTATACGGCGCGGGGCGCTGGACTCACGTGGCGACCTCATGTGCGCCGACGCTCCAGGCGGACAAGTCATCTCGTGTCTCAGTGCGCGACCGGCCAACCGACTGATCCAACCGCCAGTGACCGTTGCCTGAGCAAACTCGAGCAGACTGGAGCCCTAACGCGCAGACTCAGATGCAGGAACTCAGCCCCGACCGGGCGACCACTAACTGAGTTCTGTTACTGGCGGAGTGGAAAGACTGGCTTTAAAGTTGATCCAAAGGACAGCCATACTAGCACTCCGACGACAGACACTAACTGCCGCAAAAATGGAAACGAGAGACAGACCAGCAACTGGTGACTCGAGACTGACCTAGCCTAACTCCGACTCACCCCTTGCCGAGCTTTTTATTCCCTTTATTGCATTTCAATTCCCCCCGAAGGGGGCGGGTTGGCAGCAGCTTAGTACGTTGCCCTACAGCCTACAGACTTCTTTACAAACGGAAGAAGAAAAGAAACAAGAAAAACAGGCGATAAAACGGCGACTTAAAGTGTAAAATGGCGGAAAATTGCGGAAAGTTAAATCAGAAAGCAAAGGGGTTGGCAATGTTAATAAAATACACAGGGATCAGACAAGTAACATAGTAGACACACAATTTAAAAAAAAGAACATGGCGACAGTATAGTTTCTGTTCACAAGAGATAAAAAATCACACCCAGTGACAGTATGATGGCCATTCGCAACACTTCCCAAAAGACACACAACACGGAATATTCACTGTAAAACACTCACTGTAAAACACTGCACGAAAATGTCGGCACAAAAAAGACACTCCCTAGCCTAGGGCAGATGGGGGGGGGGCTGGAGGAGGGGGTAAACAAGGAGGGAGGAGAGGAAAAAACTAAAAGGGAGGGGGAACCAAAGGAGGAGAGGATTCATAAGGGAGGAGTGGGGCAGGGCAGACGTGAGAAGGAATGGGAAAAGGCAGAGGAGGGAAATGCAAGAGGACTCGGGGGAGAGAAGGGGGCAGAGAGAGGGGAGGTGGGAAAAATAGAGGATGGAAGGGGGGAGAAGGAGCCCGGGAAAAGGACAGAGGAAAGGAGGGAGAGTGAGGATCAGAGTTGATAGAAGGGATAAATGGAGAGCGGGGAACCTTCCAGGAGGGGGTGTTGATGGAAGCCAGCTTGGGAAAGGAGATGAAGGGTGTAGAGTTGGAGGGTAGGGGGGACACAACAGTGAAGACGTGCAGGGGGTGGCGATGGAGAGGAGAGGAGCAACCAGGGGGTGAGGGGGATCAAGGCGGTGGGAGGTGTAGAGTATGTGGATATGTTCAAGGAATAGGAGCAGATGGAGGAAGGAATGAGGTCATAGAGGATCCGCATGGGGGACGAGAGCTGTATATGGAAGGCGAGGCGGAGTGCATGACGCTCAAGAATCTGGAGGGACTTATAGAATTTGGGGGGAGGCAGATATCCAGGCAGGACTGGCATAACAGAGGATGAGATGGATTAAGGATTTGTAGGTGTGGAGGATGGTAGAGGGGTGCAACCCCCATGTCGAGCCAGAGAGGAGTTTGAGGAGTCAGAGGTGGTTGTCGGCTTTGGATTGGACGGAGCGGAGATGAGGGATCCAGATGAGGTGACTGTTAACGGTAAGGTCAAGGTAGGTGAGGGTGGGGATGAGACGGACAGGATGGGCGCAGCCAGTAAGGGAGAAATCCAGGAGCCGGAAGGAGTGAGTGGTATGACCTACGACGATTGCCTGGGTCTCGGAAGGATTGATTTTCAGGAGCCACTGGTTACACCAAGCGGCAAAAAGGTCAAGGTGATTCTGGAGAAGGCGTTGGGGGCAGTGGAGGGTAGGAGCGAGGAATGCGGTGTCATCGGCATATTGCAAGAGGTGTGCTGGAGGGGGAGGGGGTTTGGGGCATATCTGCCGTGTACAGAAGATAGAGGAGAGGGGAGAGGAGAGAGCCCTGGGCACACCTGCAGAGGGGTAGAAGGTGTGGGAATTGGCATTATGGATGGTAACATAGGAGGGGCGGCGGGAGAGGAAATAGGCCATCACACGGATGTAATTGACAGGAAGGGCGTAGGTCTGGAGTTTAAACAGGAGACCGGGATACCAGACACAATTGTAGGCCTTTTCGAGATCGAGGGAGACAAAAATGGCGGAGCGACGGGAGTTAAGCTGGAGGGAGAGCAGATGAGTGAGGTGGAGGAGTTGGTCAATGGCAGAGAAGGAAGGTCGAAAGCCACATTGGGTGTTGGGGAGGAGGTGGTTTTGGTGGAGGTGGTGATGGATGCACCAGGAAAGGATTGGATTCCAAGAGCATGCTGAACACCAATGTGAGATAGATAGAACGGTAGGAGGAGGTATCAGATGGAGGCTTGTTGGGTTTGGAGAACATCAGGATACGGGAGGTTTTCCACAGGTCAGGACAGAAGCCAGTGGCAAGGATGGCATTGTAGAGGGTGGCAAGGACTGAAAGGAAGGATGGAGGGCAGTGTTTGAGGCGGCGGTAGGTAATGCAGTCCTGGCTGGGAGCAGTGTTGCGTTTAATGCGAAGTCTGAGGCTGATGTCCTGTGTAGTGATGGGAGAGTTAAGTTCAGATGGTGGTGTTTGGCCCTAGTACTGGAAGCTAGCTCATGGCGCCCCTTAAATGCACGTGAACAGGCAACCTTTCCCACCAGAGGGAGACACCAAAGCTGCGACTGCCACAGCGGCGCCACCGCCAGAAACGGAGGGCGACTGTTTCACACTACGCGCTGCGGCGCGCTCTTCAAAACAGCAATTTTTAACCACGGCTCAGTCGTATGAAGAAATTGTGTGAAAGAGAAACTGAGACACGGAAATTCCGAGCTTGCTGTTTTCCGGGAGGACGTGGTTAACAATTGCAACCTCTTGATGTCTCGATACATAAACCATTTAAAGTGTATACGAGACAGTTGTGGAATAAATGGATGACGCATGAAACTTGCCGGGAATTCACACCAAAGGAAGCTTTAAAACGACCTACAATCAAAGTGGTTTGTTCGTGGATAAGACGTCCATGGTCTAGAGTGACAGAGGATATTATTGTTAAATTTTTCAAGAAGTGTGGCATAAGTAGCAATCTAGAGGGGCAGCGAAGTTCGCGTTATATATGATGAGGGCAAGGATGAAGACGAAGAGGAAGGAAAAGAAGCAGGAGGAGAAGAAGAAGAGAGTTCAGACAGCGATCTTGAGGAATTTTAAAGTTCAGTTCAGTTTGATAAACTAAGAAGGTTCTTAGTCTCGCTCTGCAATCTAATAATAAAAATGTTATTTAAAAAAACGCTTAAAAATAAAGTGCGCCTTACAATCCGCAAAATACGATGAATTTCCACGAATGGAACGGTTACAGGCCACTTTTCAAACAGCGCTCTCATAATGTTTTTACGAGGGTTCACTGGAAAGTGATGGCGCCACCTCGGTAACTCTTCAACAGTTGGCAGCCTTGGTATACGGCAGGTACTGGCTTGTTCCAAAGCCTCTTCTCTACAGCTCGAGTTGGCGGGAAGGCTTCGCATTGAACGGTTGCGTTGTTGCAGTGCAAAGTATGGAACCCTGCGCAGACGGCCGGTCAATGCGATTTAAGCAACGTGCAGTCATTGAATTCTTGACACCAGAAGGTGTCACCCCAAAGGAGATTCATCAGAGAATGAAAGCAGTTTATGGTGATTGTGTTGATGTGGGTCTATGGAATATCGACACAAAGGCTCGCTCCAGAAAAAGAAATTCAAGACGCAGCCCTCAGCTGGAAAAATCACGGCCACAGTGTTCTGGGACGCAGCTGGTGTTATCCGTGTTGATTTCCTCATCGTGGAACACCAATAAATTCAGATCATTACGCCACAACGCTGCGAACTCTGAAACGACGGCTCAGATAACTGCAGCATCCAAGAAGAAATCTTGGGAAGACTTTGGAAACAGGTTGGAGACTTTGGGCCAAGCTGATGGAAAACCATTCTGGAGTGTAATTAGCAGTCTTCGAAAGGGAGGTAAGAAGGAAATGACAAGTATTTTGGACAGGTCAGGAAAACTGCTGGTGAATCCTGTGGATGCCTTGGGCAGATGGAGGGAATATTTTGATGAGTTGCTCAATGTAGGTGAAAATACGATCAGCATAGTTTCAGATTTCGATGTACAATAGGATAGGAATGATGATGGAAATAGGATCACATTTGAGGAAGTGGAGAAAATGGCCAATAGATTTGCAGTGCAATAAAGCGGCTGGGGAGGATGAAATCAAGTCGGAACTCATCAAATACAGTGGAATGTCAGGTCTTAACTGGCTACACAGGATAATTGAAATGGCGTGGGAGTTGGGACAGGTCCCATCAGACTGGACGAAAGCAGTAATCACACCAATCTTTAAACATGGAAAGAGAAAAGATTGTAACAACTACAGAGGTACCTCTTTAATCAACGTTGTGGGTAAAATCTTCTCAGGTATTGTTGAAAGGAAAGTGCGAGTATTAGTTGAGGACCAATTGGATGAAAATCAGTGTGGGTTTAGGCCTCTTAGAGGTTGTCAGTACCAGATCTTTAGCTTATGGCAGATAATGGAGAAGTGTTATGAGTGGAACAGGGAATTGTATCTACGCTTCATAGATCTAGAAAAAGCGTATGACAGGGTTCCTAGGAGGAAGTTATTGTCTGTTCTACGAGATTATGGAATAGGAGGCAAACTTTTGCTAGCAATTAAAGGTCTTTACATGGATATTCAGGCAGCAGTTAGAGTTGACGGTAAATTGAGTTCATGGTTCAGAGTAGCTTCAGGGGTAAGACAAGGCTGCAACCTGTCTCCACTGTTGTTCATATTATTTATGGATCATATGTTGAGAACAGTAGACTGGCTGGGTGAGATCAAGATATGTGAACACAAAATAAGCAGTCTCGCATATGCGGATGACTTAGTTGTGATGGCAGATTCGATTGAAAGTTTTCAAAGTAATATTTCAGAGCTAGATCAGAAATGTAAGGACTATCGTATGAAGATTAGCATCTCCAAAACGAAAGTAAAGTCAGTGGGAAAGAGATATGAACGGATTGAGTGCCAAATGGGAGGAACAAAGTTAGAACAGATGGACGGTTTCAAGTACTTAGGATGCATATTCTCATAGGATGGCAACATAGTGAGAGAACTGGAAGCGAGGTGTAGCAAAGCTAATGCAGTGAGCGCTCAGCTACGATCTACTCTCTTCTGCATGAAGGAAGTCAGTACCAAGACTAAGTTATCTGTGCACCGTTCAATCTCTCGACCAACTTTGTTGTATAAGAGCGAAAGCTGGGTGGATTCAGGTTACCTTATCAACAAGGTTGAGGTTACGGATATGAAAGTAGCTAGGATGGTTGTAGGTACTAGTAGATGGGAACAGTGGCAGGAGGGTGTCCACAATGAGGACATCAAAGAAAAACTGGGAAGAACTCTATAGATGTAGCAGTCAGGGCGAACAGGCTCAGATGGTGGGGTCATGTTACACGCATGGGAGAAGCAAGGTTACCTAAGAGACTCATGGGTTCAGCAGTAGAGGGTAGGAGGAGTCGGGGTACACCAAGGAGAAGGTACCTGGATTCGGTTAAGAATGATTTTGAAGTAATAGGTTTAACTTCAGAAGAGGCACCAATGTTAGCACTGAATAGGGGGTCATGGAGGGATTTTATAAGGGGGCTATGCTCCAGACTGAACGCTGAAACGCATAATCAGTCTTAAATGATGATGTTGATGATGATGATGATGATGATGATGATGATGATGATGATGATCCCATCCAAACCCAGTTAACGAAGGTGGAGGCATTACTTTTCATTCAACCCTCGTATGTACGACACACAGAAATTGAAACTTCCTGACTGATTAAAAGTGTGTGCCGGACCGAGACTCGAACTCGGGACCTTTGCCTTTCGCGGGCAAGTGCTCTACCAACGGAGCTACCCAAGCACGACTCACGCCCTGTCCTCACAGCTTCACTTCTGTCAGTACCTCGTCTCCTACCTTCGAAACTTTACGTAAGCTCGAGTCTCGGTCCGGCACACAGTTTTAATCTGCCAGGAAGTTTCATATCAGCGCACACTCCGCTGCAGAGTGAAAATCTCATCCTGGACACAGAAATTGTTGAGCAGATCACTCGTTTTCGGCTATTAGAAAGCTGAAATTGGACTTGTGCTCTATCCTCTCTGAGGGGAGAGCGAACGTCTTGTGCATTTTCACATCGCGTCTCGAAGATATGATTAACGACTTTGCTGACATCGAAACTACAGACTTTGCTGAGTGCTAAGTTTCGTTTATTTCTTCATAATATTTTTAAAAAATCTTGTTGTAGTGTCATCTCTTAGCAGAAACCAAAGTAATTAGGGTTTTCCTTCTTCAACTATAAGTATTTTACATGCATAAGATCAGTTACCATATTTATACATTTGTAAGGTAATCAGACATGTAAAACTGTTATCTACATGGAAATTCGATTTAAATAGGTTACCGGTAGTGAGCTAGAAGAGAATACAGGATCTATCAAAAAGAATCAACCCATATTTTTTTTAAAAAAAATCGTAACTCTTATGTTATTTGATATACGTGCATGAACAATGTACTGTTGGAGACAGCAAACTTGGGTTTTACGTGGTTCCCGCGAGATAGCAGTAGTGTGCACCCATTTGTGGTGTAGTAAAAATGGTGTCGGGACAACAGAAAGCGTTTTGTGTTCTACCCTTCGCGCAGTGCGTGTCAGTAACAACTGTTCAAATGGTTCAATTGGCTCTGAGCACTATGGGACTCAACGTCTGAGGTCATCAGTCCCCTAGAACTTAGAACTGCTTAAACCAAACTAACCTAAGGATATCACACACATGCATGCCCGAGGCAGGAATCGAACCTGCGACCGTAGTGGTCGCGCGGTTGCAGACTGTAGCACCTAGAACCGCTCGGCCACTCCGGCAGGCTAACAAGTGTTCAGCCTGACTTTCGCACTAGGTGCGGTGTGGATCCTCCTAAAGCATAGAGCATTAGAGAAGATGGCGTGAACAATTCAGAGAAACAGGTTAATCGTGTAAAGGCAAATCACCGGGCTGTCCCCGAGTGTCTGACACAGACGTCGAACACATCCGCCATGGTTTCACAAGGAGTTTGCAGAAATCCGTCCGCCGTGCAGTCCCACAGCTCAGCATGGCCCCGATGTTCGTCTGGCATGCGTTGCGTCTACGTTTACTCAAGAAACGTTGCAATATTCAGCTACTGCAAGCTCTTCGTGAAGGTGACAAACAACAACGTGTGGATTTCTGTCATATCACTTTTGGCAAGATGGAGGATGACAGTTTTCTTCCACGTTTAGTGTCTAGTGACGAGGCTATATTCCATTTAGAAAGAAAGGTGAACGATCATAGTGTGAGAATATGGGGTATGGAACAACCCCATGATGTTGGACAACATGGAAGGGACACTCCAAAATTGAATGTGTTTCGTGGAGTTTCACGGGGAAAGGTGTATGAAATATCTACATCTACATCCATACCCCGCAAGCCACCTGACGGTGTGTGGCGGAGGGTACCCTGAGTACCTCTATCGGTTCTCCCTTCTATTCCAGTCTCGTATTGTACGTGGAAAGAAGGATTGTCGGTATGCTTCTGTGTGGGCTCTAATCTCTCTTCGCCAGATATACGTAGGAGGGAGCAATATACTGCTTGACTCTTCGGTGAAAGTATGTTCTCGAAACTTTAACAAAAGCCCGTACCGAGCTACTGAGCGTCTCTCCTGCAGAGTCTTACACTGGATTTTATCTATCATCTCCGTAACGCTTTCGCAATTACTAAATGATCCTGCAACGAAGCGCGTTGCTCTCCGTTGGATCTTCTCTATCTCTTCTATCAACCCTACCTGGTGCGGATCTCACACTGCTGAGCAGTATTCAAGCATTGGGCGAACAAACGTACTGTGACCTACTTCCTTTGTTGTCGGATTGCATTTCCTTAGGATTCTTCCAATGAATCTCAGTCTGGCATCTGCTTTACCGACGATCAACTTTATATGATCATTCCATTTTAAATCACTCCTAATGCCTACTCCCAGATAACTTATGGAATTAACTGCTTCCAGTTGCTGACCTGCTATTTTGTAGCTAAATGATAAGGGACCTATCTTTCTATATATTCGCATCACATTACACTTGTGTACATTGAGATTCAATTGCCATTCCGTGCACCATGCGTCAATTCGCTGCAGATCCTCCTGCATTTCAGTACAATTTTCCATTGTTGCAACCTCTCGATACACCACAGCATCATGTGCAAAAAGCCTCAGTGAACTTCCGATGTCATCCACCAGGTCATTTATGTATATAGTTTTCTTTGCCGAGAGCACTGTTACAGGAAGCACTATCTAAGTATGCTTGAAAGGTTTCTTTTCCCACAGCTGGAGACTGATACGAAAGACTCCAGTAACCAACAGGATGGGTCACCGCCACACTGGTATCTGGAAGTGCGGGAATTTTTAAATCGGAGGATTACTGAACGATGGATCCGTCGACCTGGACCAAACGATTCAGCATTACATTACTGGCCTCCAAGGTCACCGGATCTGACTGTGTGTGATTGTTTCTTGTAGTAGTTTATAAAAGATTCCGTTTATGTGCCTCCTTCGGCAACAGCAGTGAATGAACTGAGACGTCGCATAACAACAGCTGTGCAAGCTGTAACTCAAGCTTGCTGCTGTGTGGGAACAATCTGAATACTGTGTTGACATATGCCGTGGATCTCAAGCGGGGCATAGTGAACATCTATGAAAAGGTATGATATAAAGTTTTTGAGTTTCCCGTTCATAAAAAAACAAAATTCGTTGTATACGTTTGTTAGTTTCAGAATTATACACGTGCCAAATCGGATGATTCCTTTTGATACGTCCTGTGTAATGAGGCCGCGAGAAACAAAGTTCTGAAAAAGGCTCGTTTAACGTTTCCTTGTCACAGGATAGCTTCTCGTTTAGATTTCCGCAGCAGACAACTTCAGTGTGTCACTAAATATCACAACACCCGTTATTGCTTCTGTTTCCTCAGGAACGTTGTGACGTGCCAAGAGGCGTACCGAGACGGCCGTTGCCAGAGTCAGCAGGCTGGAGTCTTCTGAAGACGACGAGGAACTTCTGCTGGACATGGTGGGCGGGTGAGTAGACCAGCAAAGATTAACACTTGTTCTTATTCATCTGTATAAGGTGCTGCACATACCGGCAGTCCCGTTTATTTACTCCTCGCCGAAAAACCTTTTTTACCAGGAACGGAATAAAAAAAAAGTGTTAGTCAAGTTGGTTAGCTACCAGGGGCGACGTTAGCCAGCACCGTTGACCGTTGCCATTTTTTTTTTTTTTACCAAATTAAGAACTTCAGTTCGCGTCACCAGGACGGCACCCGAGTTCAGTTTCTCTCTTCAAGGCCTATATATTTAACTGAACGTGACGTCATGAACTTAACACACTACTGACTTTAACTGATGATTACAAAACATCGGTGTGTTTCAAGTATTGTTGACACATGTCATAACTTATGCACACTACTGGCCGTTAAAATTGCTACACCACGAAGATGACGTGCTACAGACGCGAAATTTAACCGACAGGACGAAGATGCTGTGATATGCAAATGACTAGCTTTACAGAGCATTCACACAAGGTTGGCGCCGGAGGCGACACCTGCAACGTGCTGATATGAGGAGAGTTTCCAACCGATTTCTCATACACAAACAGCAATTGACCGGAGTTGCCTGGTGAAAAGTTGTTGTAATGCCTCATGTAAGGAGGAGTAATGCGTAGCCGGCCGTGGTGGCCGAGCGGTTCTAGGCGTTCAGTTCGGAACCACGCGACTGCTACGGTCGCAGGTTCGAATCCTACCTCGGGCATTGATGTGTGTGATGTCCTTAGGTTAGTTAGGCTTAAGTAGTTCTCAGTTCTGGGAGACTGATGACCTCAGACGTTAACTACCATAGTGCTCAGAAATATTTGAACCATTTTTTTGAGAAATGTGTACCTTCACGTTTCCGACTTTGATAAAGGTCGCATTGTAGCCTATCGCGATTGCCGTTTATCGTATTGCGGCATTTCTGCTCGCGTTGGACGGGATCCAATGACTATTACCAGAACACGGAATCGGTGGGTTCCGGAGGGTAATACGGAACGCCGTGCTGGATCACGACGGCTTCGTATAACTAGCAGGCGAGATGACAGGCATCTTACCCGCACGGCTGTAACGGATCGTGAAGCCACGTCTCGATCCCTGAGTCAACAGATGGCGACATTTGCGAGACAACAACCATCTGCACGAACAGCTCGATGACGTCTGCAGCCGCACGGACTATCAGCTTGGAGACCGTGCCTACGGTTACCCTTGCCGCTGCAGCACAGACAGGAGCGCCTGCGATGGTGTGCTCATGGACGAACATTGGGTGCACAAATGGCACAAAGTCATTTTTTCGGATAAATCCAGGTTCTGTTTACAGCATCTACATCTACATCTACATGACTACTCTGCAATTCACATTTAAGTGCTTGGCAGAGGGTTCATCGAACCACAATCGTACTATCTCTCTACTATTCCACTCCCGAACAGCGAGCGGGAAAAACGAACACCTAAACCTTTCTGTTCGAGCTCTGATTTCTCTTATTTTATTGTGATGATCATTCCTACATATGTAGGTTGGGCTCAACAAAATATTTTCGCATTCGGAAGAGAAAGTTGGTGACTGAAATTTCGTAAAAAGCTCTCGCCGCGACGAAAAACGTCTATGCTGTAATGACTTCCATCCCAACTCGTGTATCATATCTGCCACACTCTCTCCCCTATTACGTGATAATACAAAACGAGCTGCCCTTTTTTGCACCCTCTCGATGTCCTCCGTCAATCCCACCTGGTAAGGATCCCACACCGCGCAGCAGTATTCTAACAGAGGACGAACGAGTGTAGTGTAAGCTGTCTCTTTAGTGGACTTGTTGCATCTTCTAAGTGTCCTGCCAATGAAACGCAACCTTTGGCTCGCCTTCCCGACAATATTATCTATGTGGTCCTTCCAACTGAAGTTGTTCGTAATTTTAACACCCAGGTACTTTGTTGAATTGACAGCCTTGAGAATTGTACTATTTATCGAGTAATCGAATTCCAACGGATTTCTTTTGGAACTCATGTGTATCATCTCACACTTTTCGTTATTTAGCGTCAACTGCCACCTGACACACCATACAGCAATCTTTTCTAAATCGCTTTGCAGCTGATACTGGTCTTCGGATGACCTTACTAGACGGTAAATTACAGCATCATCCGCGAACAGTCTAAGTGAACTGCTCAGATTGTCACCCAGGTCATTTATATAGATCAGGAACAGTAGAGGTCCCAGGACGCTTCCCTGGGGAACACCTGATATCACTTCAGTTTTACTCGATGATTTGCCGTCTATTACTACGAACTGCCACCTTCCTGACAGGAAATCACGAATCCAGTCGCACAACTGAGACGATACCCCATAGCTCCGCAGCTTGATTAGAAGTCGCTTGTGAGGAACGGTGTCAAAAGCTTTCCGGAAATCTAGAAATATGGAATCAACTTGATATCCCCTGTCGATAGCGGCCGTTACTTCGTGCGAATAAAGAGCTAGCTGCGTTGCACAAGAGCGATGTTTTCTGAAGCCATGCTGATTACGTGTCAATAGATCGTTCCCTTCGAGGTGATTCATAATGTTTGAATACAGTATACGCTCCAAAACCCTACTGCAAACCGACGTCAATGATATAGGTCTGTAGTTAAATGGATTACTCCTACTACCCTTCTTGAACACTGGTGCGACCTGCGCAATTTTCCAATCTGTAGGTACAGATCTATCGGTGAGCCAGCGGTTGTATATGAGTGCTAAGTAGGGAGCTATAGTATTAGCGTAATCTGAAAGGAACCTAATCGGTATACAATCTGGACCTGAAGACTTGCCCGTATCAAGCGATTTGAGTTGCTTCGCAACCCCTAAGGTATCTAGTTCTAAGAAACTCATGCTATCAGATGTTCGTGTTTCAAATTCTGGAATATTCCATTCGTCTTCCCTGGTGAAGGGATGGTCGCATCCGTATTTGGCGACATCGCGATGAACGAACATTGGAAGCGCGTATTCGTCATGGCCATACTGGCATATCACCGGACGTGATGGTATGGGGTGCCACTGGTTACACGTCTCGATCACCTCTTGTTCACATTGACGGTACTTTGAACAGTGGACGTTACACTTCAGATGTGTTACGACCTTTGCCTCTACCCTTCATTCGATTCCTGCGAAACTATACATTTCAGCAGGATAAAGCAGGACCGCACGTTGCAGGTCCTGTACGGGCCATTCCGGATACAGAACGACTGCTGCCCTAGCCAGCACATTCTCCAGATTTCTCACCAATTGAAAACGTCTCGTCAATGGTGGCCGATCAACTGGCTACTCACAATTCGCCAGTCACTATTCTTGATGAACTCTGATATCGTGTTGAAGCTGTCTGGGCAGCTGTACCTGTACACGCCATCCAAGTTCTGTTTGACTCAATGCCCAGGCGTATCGAGGCCGTCATTATAGCCAAAGGTGGTTGTTCTGGGTGCTGATTTCTCAGGATGTATGCACCCAAATTGCGTGAAAATGTAATCACATGTCAGTGCTGGTACAATATATTTGTGCAATGAATAACCGTTCATCACCTGCATTTCTTCTTGGTGTAGCAATTTTAATGGCCAGTAGTGTACCATTTTTCACGTTAAATGAATATCCGCGAAGCTCTCGCTGCTTTTCCGTACCTCAACAAGCAACTAGCCAGAATGAGATACGCTGTCCAGTCACCTGTCAAAAGTCCTTTTAGCCTTTTGCAGTGCAGACCGCTAGGGACTTGCAGGAAGAGCGTCAGTAAGGTCCTGGAAGAAGGTCCTGGTAGGGATGTGGAGCCGTTCCGCATCCAGTTCTCTTGCCAGCTGCGCTGGATTTCTCTGAGTGAATGGCCCGATCCAGGTGGTCGCCACAGATTCTAGAGTGGGTTTAAATCCGGGGAGTTCGAATGCAGGGGCAGTGTGATAAAGTCATCATGGTCCAACCAGGCACGGACACCGCGAGCTGCGTGACGTGTAGCGTTGTCCTGCTGGTAGATGACATCATGCCGAGGAAAAACAGATTGCATGTAGGGGTTAATACGGTCACCGAGGATAGACGCGTGTAGAGCCGTCCTGCCTTCTAGACTCGCGAGAACTCTCAGCGAGAGCCACAGAAACAGTCCCCAGACGAGGACCCTCCGACGAATGTTGCAAACGTAACGTTAGCGACAGCCCCGGACGGTGCACAAGTCCCGCCCATTCACCCCCGACCACACCAGTCCATATCCTAAGCTCCGCCCAAGGTGTGCCGCATGTTCCAACGTCAAAGTTGTTCGTATCACAGATATGCCAGTCATAACAAGGGAGAAAATCAGTAGTTAGTACGAAACACAGTTTTTCTGGTTGTTGTTGTTGTGGTCTTCAGTCCTGAGACTGGTTTGATACAGCTCTCCATGCTACTCTATCTTGTGCAAGCTTCTTCATCTCCCAGTACCTACTGCAACCTACATCCTTCTGAATCTGATTAGTGTAGTGATCTCTAGGTCTCCCTCTACGATTTTTACCCTCCTGTACTAAATTCGTGATCCCTTGATGCCTCACAACATGTCCTACCAACCGATCCCTTCTTCTGGTCAAATTGTGCCACAAACTTCTCTTCTCCCCAATCCTTTTCAATACTTCCTCATTAGTTATGTGATCTACCCATCCAATCTTCAGCATTCTTCTGTAGCACCACATTTCGAAAGCTTCTGTTCTCTTCTTGTCCAAACTGTTTATCGTCCATGTTTCACTTCCATACATGGCTACACTCCACACAAATACTTTCAGAAATGACTTCATGACACTTAAATCTATACTCGAAGTTAAGAAATTTCTCCTCTTCAGAAACGCTTTCCTTGCCATTTATTCCCTCTGCTCTGACCTGCATCAGTTATTTTGCTACCCAAATAGCAAAACTCCTTTACTACTTTAAGTGTCTCATTTCCTAGTTTAATTCCCTCAGCATCACCCGACTTAATTCGACTACATTCCATTATCCTCGTTTTGCTATTATTGATGTTCATCTTATATCCTCCTTTCAAGACACTGTCAATTCTGTTCAACCGCTCTTCCAAGTCCTTTGCTGCGTCAGACAGAATTACGGTGTCATCGGCGAACCTCAAAGTTTTTATATCTTCTCCATCGATTTTAATACCTACTCCGAATTTTTCTTTTGTTTCCTTCACTGCTTGCTCAATATACAGATTGAATAACATCGGAGAGAGACTGCAACCCTGTCTCACTCCTTTCCCAACCACTGCTTCCCTTTCATGTCTCGCGACTCTTATAACTGCCATCTGGTTTCTGTACAAATTGTAAATAGCCTTTCGCTCCCTGTATTTTACCTCTGCTACCTTCAGAACTTGAAAGAGAGTATTCCAGTCAACATTGTCAAAAGCTTTCTCTAAGTCTACGAATGCTAGAAACGTAGGTTTGCCCTTCCTTATTCTAGCTTCTGAGGTAAGTCGTAGGGACAGTATTGCCTCACGTGTTTTTCTGGTATCATTGTGAAAAGAATTAGAAATATGTTCATTGAATATGCGAGTTGAAAAATCGTCAATAAGACAGAAAAATAAAAATGGTATCCACACTGTCTTTTTTATTTCATGAGCTTTCATCTGCACTGTATCAAAAAATCTGATATTTGTTAACTGCAGTGTGTAAGAAATTTTGCTGAGAAATATTAATTGGTAGTATCGCCAAGGATGCTGTCCATTTCTCGATTGTCTAAAGTCAATGTTGTGCACAAACAAGGCAAAGTCGATGTCTTGGTTTGTTTCTGGGTACCTCATTAAGTCTAAATAATATAAGAGTGGGATAATGTAGAAATGCGTAATGCAAGCAGTCAGACATTTATACAGTGACAGTCTTCATTAATATTTGCCTGTGTAATGGGTGAAAATTTGCTTGTGAACTCTTATGACTGCTTGCTTATAGCTGACACGAAATTACTTTGAGTTCTTCGTAAGTGTTTGAGAGCTGTAGAGCTATTATTAAACATATGTACATAATTTCGTCAGTGTCATTCCAACACATCTTGTTGTTGTTGTTGTGGTCTTCAGTCCTCAGACTGGTTTGATGCAGCTCTCCATGCTACTCTATCCTGTGCAAGCTCCATCATCTCCCAGTACCTACTGCAACCTACATCCTTCTGAATCTGCTTAGTGTATTCATCTCTTGGTCTCCCTCTACGATTTTTACCCTCCACACAGCCCTCCAATGCGAAATTGGTGATCCCTTGCTGTCTCAGAGCATGTCCTACCAACCGATCCCTTCTTCTAGTCAAGTTGTAAAACAAGCTGCTCTTCTCCCCAATTATATTCAATAACTCCTCATTAGTTATGTGATCTACCCATCTAATCTTCAGCATTCTTCTGTAGCACCACATTTCGAAAACTTGTTACTCTCTTCTTGTCTAAACTATTTATCGTCCATGTTTCACTTCCATACATGGCTACACTCCATACAAATACTTTCAGAAACGACTTCGTAACACTTAAATCTATACTCGAAGTTAACAAATCTCTCTTCTTCAGAAACGCTTTCCTTGCCATTTGCCAGTCTACATTTTTTATTCCCTCTGCTCTGACCAGCATCAGTTATTTTGCTCCCCAAATAGCAAAACTCCTTTACTACTTTAATTGTCTCATTTCCTAGTCTAACTCCCTCAGCATCACCCGACTTAATTCTACTACATTCCATTATCCTCGTTTTGCTATTGTTGATGTTCATCTTATATCCTCATTTCAAGACACTGTCCATTCTGTTCAACCGGTCTTCCAAGTCCTTTGCTATCTCTGACAGAATTACAATGTCATCGGCTAACCTCAAAGTTTTTATATCTTCTCCCTGGATTTTGATACCTACTCCAAATTTTTCTTTTGTTTCCTACACTGCTTGCTCAATATACAGATTGAATAACATCGGGGAGAAGCTACAACCCTGTCTCACTCCTTTCCCAACCACTGCTTCCCTTTCATGCCCTTCAACTGTTATAACTGCCATCTGGTTTCTGTACAAATTGTAAATAGCCGTTCGCTCTCTGTATTTTACCCCTGCCAGCTTTAGAATTTGAAAGAGAGTATTCCAGTCAATACTGTCAAATGCTTTCTCTAAGTATAGAAATGCTACATAGAAACGTAAGTTTGGCTTTCCTTAATCTTTCTTCTAAAATAAGTCAGTATTGCCTCACAGGTCCCAACATCTTATCGTACTTTAATGTGTGTTAGATATCAGTTTTTACAGCATTTGGGCACAACAGTCAAGATTACCTTGTGTATGATAACTTTATTGAGAGTGCATATCTATGTTTCATTTTGACAGTATTACACAAACTGCTAAGAAGTAGTAATAGCACAACACTGCTAGAATGAAAACCGCGGTAAAACAAAAAACGACGAACAAAGACACAACAGCGACGAGGACTACTATAGAGTAGAAATATCTCTGGAGTGAGCATTCACAAGCGCAGAATTGATTTTGTGTTACCAACATACGTTGCCACAATGGTCACGTGATATCGGGACGCCGTAGATTTGCCCAACATTTGTCCTACAAATTTTGACTGTTGTCATATCGCTAGTAAAGACAGATTCCCTTCGTAAGTGCTGTGGATTTAGTATAGACGTTTTGCAGGCACCATAACAGTTTACGTCTGATATTTGAAATAAATTGGGTTCTTAGCTTTGAAGAGCAAAATGAACGAGCATGACGTCACAGAAGCTTCAGGTCAGCATGTATTTACAATGTCTTTCATGTCACATCTCGTCAAGTCGCTCAACATAGTACTGAACGGTGAAATTGGGGTTTTGAGTCACCACCCCTAATATGCATAAAATGGTACAGTATAGTATCAGGACCGAGGAGCTAACAACGACAAAATTTGTTCTTGATCAATTACGTTTGGTAAGTTACGTTTCAAAACATCGACAATTATTTGCTAGGGAAAATATGCACATTCATACACATCAAAGAAAGCTTCAAACGAATTAATGAAGCCTGTTAAACTTATCCATTATGTTTTTTCTTACGTAATTAATAATGTCATTAACAACTGTATTTGACTCTTTCATTAAAGCTGACTCTTTTGCTTAAAATGTCATATGGTGGAATTTGCTTAGTCTACTTATGTTCTTATACCAGGTGATCAAAAAGTCAGTATAAATTTGAAAACTTAATAAACCACGGAATAATGTAGATAGAGAGGTCAAACTTTACACACATGCTTGGAATGACCGTCCGATTATTGGCTTTGGGGTTACCTGAAGTCGCAAGTGTATCATGATATATCTAGGGATGCTGAAAGACAACATCCGACGCCAATGCCTCACCATAACTCCGGACATGCTTTACAGTGCTGTCACAACATTATTCCTCGAGTACAGCTATTTTTGAGGAATGATGGTGGACATATTGAACATTTCCTGTAAAGAACATCATCTTTGCTTTGTCTTATTCTGTTATGCTAATTATTGCTATTCTGATCAGATGAAGCTCCATCTGTCGGACGTTTTTTGAACTTTTGTATTTTTTCGGTTCTAATAAAACCCCATGTCATTCCAAGCACGTGTGTCAATTTGTACCTCTCTGCTTTCTACATTATTCCGTGATTTATTCATTTTTCAAATTTATACTGACATTTTGGTCACCCAGTACATATACATTGTGGGCGTCAGCGCCGTTGTGTTATCGTAAAACCTAAATAACTTTTCGCCTTCAGATATACGACCTCGGTTGTGTAAGAAAGTGGAAAAAATATCGCAGTCGTCATGGAACAGCTCCAATTTGTCACTAAAACAAAGCGCTATTATAAAATAAAAATTATGAAGATACAACAGTACAAAATCCACTATTATAAGTAGAATGAGCGCGGTGAAAATAGGTTAACTTAAGATGTTAACAGTCTGGTACCGTCAAAATTTTATTCCCGAGAAACCTTGATGTACCGTGAAATGACGTGACGTTCCGTTGACGACCTGTGCGAATTCCTCCATTGGAGAGGTATTGTAGAACGTTTCATTGTTGTGTGACGAGATGTGACGTCACCTGGTGGCGGAAAGGCGAATTGGCATTAAACAGTTGAAGTCGTCCCTAGATCACGTGACAACACGCGCAGGACAGAATGCTCACTCCAGAGATATTTCTACTCAGTGAGGACTACCAAAGATCATATTGATGCGGTCTTGGTTGGTGTGGCGGGGGATAGGTGTGGAGGGGGGTAAATGGGCGGGGCTTGTGCAAATGTTCGGCGCTGTCGCTAACGTTTCCTATGTTGCCAAGGTATTTGAGACGCCATCAGTCTTCTGTCCGATGGAGTATAAAACGTGATTCGCCTGGAAAGCCACCTGTCGCCATTCAGTCGACGTCCAGTTGCCGCGCTGGCGTCCAAATTCCAGCCTTCACCGACGCTGCACAGCAGTCATCGAGGATGCACGAAGCAGGTGGATGGAGGCCCATATGCACAGTGTTGTTGAAGGGACGCTGTTGCTAGCTGCACGGATCATCTGGGCCGTCACTTGCTCAACAGGTGCACATGTCTGTTCGCCTATAAACATCTACCCAGCAGTTGTCCAACCTTCCCACCCATGGCCCACGATGCACCACACTATTTTATAGCCCCATTTTGACATGTGTGGAGCACTTTGACCGTGGCGACACGCAAACGGTTTACAGCCTTACCCATTTCGAAAGTGCCTCCACTTAATTAAAACTAAACTCCTCCCGAGCAGACCATGAGCACCCAACGGCACCGACCGGCTGACGAGATGGGGCCCCGCCATGCCCGCACCAACGTGGTGACCAAACCAAAAATTCTACCGTCACCTCTGTAAGCAGGTTAGTTATCTAGTAAGTGGATCACAGGATGCTGGGCTGTGATGTTATCCGTGCGTCTGGGTAACACTAGGCATTAACACGGTCTACCAGGTCATAGATAGTGGACGAAACGCGAGTGAGGGTAGAACTATGGGACAGGTATTATATTCGAGTATAATGACTTTTCTGGACACTGAAAATCTACTCTGTAGGAATCAGCACGGGTTTCTAAAAAGACGGTCGTGTGAAACCCAGCTCGCACTATTCGTCCACGAGACTCAGAGACCCATAGACATGGGTTCCCAGGTAGATCCTGTGTTTCTTGACTTCTGCAAGGCGTTCGATAGAGTTTCCCACAGTCGTTTAATGAACAAAGTAAGAGCATATGGACTATCAGACCAATTGTGTGATTGGATTGAAGGGGTTCCTAGTAACAGAACGCAGCATGTCATTCTCAATTCCGAAGTAAGAGTGATATCAGGTGTCCCGCAGGGGAGTGTCGTAGGACTGTTGCTATTCAAAAAAAATGGTTTAATGACCACAGCAGTTGAGTCCCATAGTGCTCAGAGCCATTTGAACTTAGAACTACTTAAACCTAACTAACCTAAGGACATAACAGATATCCATGCCTGAGGCAGGATTCGAACCTGCGACCGTAGCAGTCACACGGTTCTGGACTGCGCGCCTAGAACCGTGAGACCACCGCCGCCGGCAAATTTAGGCAGTGGCGGGGATCGAACCCAGGACCGAAGATGTTTTGATTATGAATCAATGACGCTACCCCTAGACCACGGATTGATCCCTGCTATTCACAATATACATAAATTACCTTGTGGATTACATCCGAAGTTCACTGAGGCTTTTTGCGGATGATGCTGTGATATATCGAGAGGATGTAACAATGGAAAATTGTACTGGAATGCAGGAGGATCTGCAGTGAATTGACGCATGGTACAGGGAATGGCAATTGAATCTCAATGTAGACAAGTGTAATGTGATGCGAATACATAGAAAGATAGGTCCCTTATCATTTAGCTACAAAACAGCAGGTCAGCAACTGGAAGCAGTGAATTCCATAAATTATCTGGGAGTACGCATTAGGAGTGATTTAAAATGGAATGATCATATAAAGTTGATCGTCGGTAAAGCAGATGCCAGACTAAGATTCATTGGAAGAATCCTAAGGAAATGCAATCCGAAAACAAAGGAAGTTGGTTACAGTACGCTTGTTCGCCCACTGCTCGAATACTGCTCAGCAGTGTGGGATCCGTACCAGGTAGGGTTGATAGAAGAGATAGAGAAGGCCCAATGGAGAGCAGCGCGCTTCGTTACAGGATCATTTATAAATCGCGAAAGCGTTACAGAGATGATGGATAAGCTCCAGTGAAAGACTCTACAGGAGAGACGCTCAGTAGCTCGGTACGGGCTTTTGTTAAAGTTTCGAGAACATACATTCACCGAGGAGCCAAGCAGTATATTGCTCCCTCCTACGTATATCTCGCGAAGAGACCATGAGGATAAAATCAGAGAGATTAGAACCCATACAGAAGCATATCGACAATCCTTTCCACGCACAATTCAAGACTGGAATAGAAGGGAGAACTGATAGAGGTACTCAAGGTACCCTCCGTCACACAACGTCAGGTTGGTTGCGGAGTATGGATGTAGATGTAGATGTGGATGTAGATTTGAAGAGCAGAGGGAAAAAAGTGCCATGGCTCATGCCGTGGGAAAAAAAACCTCTGCGACCGTGTGATGGGTAGTAAGAGCAGTAGTGGCTTACTAGCTGCGATAGTTCATGCAAGGTTGCATTGTTAGTATGGGTATCGGTCATCATTACCGTGGCAAGCGATGGCGATGTATCCCAGTTGCTGCAGCTGCTACATTCCTGGAACAATCAAGATCGTTATACTGTAGTCGGAGATCGGCCATAGATCATCTCACTGTGTGGGGGATGTGTGGATATGTCTGAATGCAGTGTACGGTACGGCTTCCCTGCATGGTGCCAGTTATTTGGCAGTGTATTCCAGCTGGATATCCAGTACTGGCGTCTAATTAACTGGGCTCACCTGTACAGTAGTGGGAGATCGGCCATGGATCATCTCACTGTGTGGGGGATGTGTGGAGCCTGTCTGCATGCAGTGTACTGTACAGCTTCCCTGTGTGGTGCCAGTTATTCGGCAGTGTATTCCAGCTGGATATCCAGTAATGGCGTCTGATTAACTGGGGCTCATCTGTACAGTAGTTGGAGATCGGCCATGGATCATCTCACTGTGTGGGGGATGTGTGGAGCCTGTCTGCATGCAGTGTACTGTACAGCTTCCCTGTGTGGTGCCAGTTATTCGGCAGTGTATTCCAGCTGGATATCCAGTAATGGCGTCTGATTAACTGGGGCTCACCTGTACAGTAGTGGGAGATCAGCCATGGATCATCTCACTGTGTGGGGGACGTGTGGAGCCTGTCTGCATGCAGTGTACTGTACAGCTTCCCTGTGTGGTGCCAGTTATTCGGCAGTGTATTCCAGCTGGATATCCAGTAATGGCGTCTGATTAACTGGGGCTCACCTGTACAGTAGTGGGAGATCGGCCATGGATCATCTCACTGTGTGGGGGACGTGTGGAGCCTGTCTGCATGCAGTGTACTGTACAGCTTCCCTGTGTGGTGCCAGTTATTCGGCAGTGTATTCGAGCTGGATATCCAGTAATGGCGTCTGATTAACTGGGGCTCACCTGTACAGTAGTGGGAGATCGGCCATGGATCATCTCACTGTGTGGGGGACGTGTGGAGCCTGTCTGCATGCAGTGTACTGTACAGCTTCCCTGTGTGGTGCCAGTTATTCGGCAGTGTATTCCAGCTGGATATCCAGTAATGGCGTCTGATTAACTGGGGCTCACCTGTACAGTAGTGGGAGATCGGCCATGGATCATCTCACTGTGTGGGGGACGTGTGGAGCCTGTTTGCATGCAGTGTACTGTACAGCTTCCCTGTGTGGTGCCAGTTATTCGGCAGTGTATTCCAGCTGGATATCCAATAATGGCGTCTGATTAACTGGGGCTCACCTGTACAGTAGTGGGAGATCGGCCATGGATCATCTCACTGTGTGGGGGACGTGTGGAGCCTGTCTGCATGCAGTGTACTGTACAGCTTCCCTGTGTGGTGCCAGTTATTCCTCAGTGTATTCCAGCTGGATATCCAGTAATGGCGTCTGATTAACTGGGGCTCACCTGTACAGTAGTGGGAGATCGGCCATGGATCATCTCACTGTGTGGGGGACGTGTGGAGCCTGTCTGCATGCAGTGTACTGTATAGCTTCCCTGTGTGGTGCCAGTTATTCGGCAGTGTATTCCAGCTGGATATCCAGTAATGGCGTCTGATTAACTGGGGCTCAACTGTACAGTAGTGGGAGATCGGCCATGGATCATCTCACTGTGTGGGGGATGTGTGGAGCCTGTCTGCATGCAGTGTACTGTACAGCTTCCCTGTGTGGTGCCAGTTATTTGGCAGTGTATTCCAGCTGGATACCTAGTAATGGTGTCTAACAGGGGCTCACCTGTACCGTTGTGTTTACGTGTGCTTGGCCATAGGTGTTAGGTCCTTACATGTATGTCTTTTGGTCTTTTATGTTTCCATCTATGGTTGTGGTCGTAGTTCCCCAGATTCAGAATAAACGGTTTCTGCGAATGTCTGGAGTTCCTGTATAGCCTTGTGGTGAGTTTGTGGATTACCTCCGTGAGAGTCTCAAGTCGGGATTCCCGGTGAAGGTCCACGATGGGTGTGTATCGTGGAGCATTGCTTATGATACTTTGTTTTGTATGAGCTGCAGATGGCGCAGGCGTGTAGGCGCAGCGTATCCCCAGACAGCAGCTGCGTACGTCATCAGGGGTCGGATAAGTGTCATGTACGTGGACCTCGAAACCCTTCTGTTCAGTGTGTCACCGTGTCATCCTCAACCCATAGGCGTAATTGAATGCAGATATGTAGGGGCACGTGGTCACCACACCGCTCTCACGGCCATATGTCAGTTTACGAGACCAGAGCCGCTACTTCCCAATCAAGCACCCTCGGTCCAAAGGCAATGACCATATCATTTTGGACGTCAGATAAATCGCCCCATTTCTCCATTACATCAACGACTGCATTAATTTCTGCGTCCCCTAAACGACGGAACATGTTCAAACTCATGTGTTTGCGAACCAAATATAACCGAATGCACTTTGCTCGCACTCTCCTAGCTTTAATACGAGCTGGGATTCTCGTTCGCTTTTACAGGGTCTGTCGTATTCCCATCGATGTTAAATGGGGCTTCACAGTCTAGGTGTCCAAGCATACCAGGATATGCAGTTTCCCCAGAGATGGTTAGTACATAGAGCTATGCATTAAAGTCGGTAGGAGCTCTTTTTGTGGGGGCACGTGAAAGCATTTGTGTCTGTGGAAAAAAAATCAGAAACCTTGTATAATGCTGACAATGGATCATTGATCTCTACGCTCAAAAACCTTATCAAATTCTTGACAACACATCCAGTGTTTCCTGCAGCCTTGTTGTAAACAGAATGCCCCAATGATCCATTCACTATCCGAATCACCAAAACGTCCAGAAAGGACAGACACTCATTTCACTATAATCACTTCACATTTCCAGTTGTGTTTTTTATTTTTTTTTGTATTTTATTTATTCATTACATATATTTACTGTCGATGCAGGAGCAACAAGGTTGCACAAGGTTGCACACTGTTATGCAGCAGTGTTTATCAAATAGTCTGTGCTAATGATAATGATGGTGATAGTGATGTTAATAATGTTGAAGATAATAATGCTGCTGCTGCTGATGAAGATAATGGTGATGATCATGACAATGATCATGAAGTCATAAAAGTGTAGCAATGATGATGTTAAGCTATGGAGGAGATAGTGCCAAAGATGACAAAAATGGAGATTGGAGTATAGCTGTTAGTCTTTTTCATTCGGCTGCACCCGACCATAAAGAACTTAATACAGATTTTTGTAGTTGACATCATCAGTGATGATTGTGAGGAGAAGGAAGAGGAGGAGAAATAGGTAGCCATGATGGTGCTGATATGGTGCCAGTGGTATAGGTTGTGGTGGTGGTTGTGATGCTGTTAGTGGTGATGATAGTGCCGATGGAGGTAGTGGTGGTGGAGGTAGTGACAATTATGACACTTGTAGTAACTGTGGTGATGATTATGTTGCTGATAATGATAACAGTAATGGCTTATGTGGCCCACCCAGTTGCCCGTGTGGTCTAACGCACAGCTTTCCAGCCGGGAAAGAGCGCTTGGTCCCCGGCATGAATCCGCCCGGCGGATTTGTGTCGAGGTCCGGTGTGCCGGCCGGTCTGTGGATGGTTTTTAGGCGGTTTTCCATCTTCCTCAGTGAATGCGGGCTGGTTCCCGTTATTCCGCTTCAGTTACACTGTGTCAGCATTTGTTGCGCACACAAGTTCTCCACGTATGCATACACCACCATTACTCTACCACGCAAACATAGGGGTTACACTCGTCTGGTGTGAGACGTTCCCTGGGGGTTCCACCGGGGGCCGAACCGCACAGTAACCCTGGGTTCGGTGTGGGGCGGCGGAGGGGTGAAGTGGACTGCAGTAGTCGTCGTGGAGTTGTGGATCACTGCAGCTGTGGCGGGGACGGAGCCTCTCCATCATTTCTTATCGTACTTTAATGTCTGTTAGATATCAGTTTTGACAGCAGTTGGGCACAACAGTCAAGATAAGGTACCTTTTGTATGATAACTTTATTGAGAGTGCATATCTATGTTTCATTTTGACAGTATTAACACAAACTGACAACACCTGCTTTCTTTGCAATTGGAATTATTATATTCTTCTTGAAGCCTGAGGGTATTTCGCCTGTTTCATACATCTTGCTCACCATATGGTAGAGTTTTGTCAGGACTGGCTCTCCCAAGGCCGTCAGTAGTTCTAATGGAATGTTGTCTACTCCGGGGGCCTTGTTTCGACTCAGGTCTTTCAGTGCTCTGTCAAACTCTTCACGAAGTATTGTATCTCCCATTTCATCTTCATCTACATCCTCTTCCATTTCCATAACATTGTCCTCAAATACATCGTCCTTGTATAGACCCTCTATATACTCCTTCCACCTTTCTGCGTTCCCTTCTTTGTTTAGAACTGGGTTTCTATCTGAGCTCTTGATGTTCATACACTTGTTTCTCTTATCTCCAAAGGTCTCTTTAATTTTCCTGTAGGTAGTATCTATCTTACCCCTAGTGAGATAAGCCTCTACATCCTTACATTTGTCCTCTAGCCATCCCTGCTCAGCCATTTTGCACTTCCTGTCGATCTCATTTTTGAGACGGTTGTATTCCTTTTTGCCTGCTTCATTTAGTGCATTTTTATATTTTCCCCTTTCATCAATTAAATTCAATATTTCTTCTGTTACCCAAGGATTTCTACTAGCCCTCGTCTTTTTGCCTACCTGATCCTCTGCTGCCTTCACTACTTCATCCCTCAAAGCTACCCATTCTTCTTCTACTGTATTTCTTTCTCCCATTCCCATCAATTGTTCCCTTATGGTTTCCCTGAAACTCTGGACAACCTCTGGTTCTTTTAGTTTATCCAGGTCCCATCTCCTTAAATTCCCACCTTCACAGCATACATCTGTATTATCGGTTTTGACAGACTCGAAACTGAAATACGATGTGCAAACGACAAGCTCTTGAAGGATTCGCCAGTCGCCAGAAATCTGGAAAGGACTTAAGTATGACAATTTTCCGCTAGTACAGTTGAAAAAACACACACAAAAAATTAATGCCTTTCTTTCTGCTTGGCGGAATTGCTTCCCTCAACCGGGGTCTCTCAGGCGAACAATCGGCTCAATGAAGAATGACAGCTTGTTGAAACAAGCTGCATATAAATGGTTCAAATGGCTATGAGCACTATGGGACGCAACTTCTCAGGTCATCAGTCCCCTAGAACTTAGACCTAGTTAAACCTAACTAACCTAAGGACATCATGCACGTCCATTCCTGCTGCAGGATTCGAGCCTGCGACCGTAGCGGTCGCGCGATTCCACACTGCTGCGCCTAGAACCGCACACCCACTTCGGCCGGCAACCTGCATATATTCTCACAAAATTTTATACTGTAGTGGATCCTCCAGGCTCAGTTCCTTCATCAATAGGGTATAACATTCATTTCCCTGGTTCCTTCTATGAAGCCACAGCCGAATCCAGCAGTTCTATTTTTGCTACGTCTTTCTTCCCATTTTTTCTTGATGCTGAAATCTTCAGCTACAGTAGAAAGACCAAGGAGATATAGTCTTCCATGCTTCTGAGTCTTGTCTTCTGAAAGTACGACATTTGAACGACTTTTATAACGGGGGCGTTTACACATGTGAGCGCCTTATACAGGGTGTTACAAAAAGGTACGGCCAAAATTTCAGGAAACATTCCTTACACACAAATAAAAAAAAGATGTTATGTGGACATGTGTCCGGAAACGCATAATTTCCACGTTAGAGCTAATTTTAGTTTCGTCAGTATGTACTGTACTTCCTCGATTCACCGCCAGTTGGCCCAACTGCAAGAAGGTAATGTTGACTACGGTGCTTGTGTTGACATGCGACTCATTGCTCTACAGTACTAGCATCAAGCACATCAGTATGTAGCATCAACAGGTTAGTGTTCATCACGAACGTGGTTTTGCAGTCAGTGCAATGTTTACAAAAGCGGAGTTGGCATATGCCCATTTGATGTACGGATTAGCACGGGGCAATAGCCGTGGCGCGGTACGTTTGTATCGAGACAGATTTCCAGAACGAATGTGTCCCGACAGGAAGACGTTCGAAGCAATTGATCGGCGTCTTAGGAAGTACGGAACATTCCAGCCTGTGGCTCGCGACTGGGGAAGACCTAGAACGACGAGGACACCTGCATTGTACGAGGCAATTCTTCGTGCAGTTGACGATAACCCTAATGTCGGCGTCAGAGAAGTTGCTGCTGTACAAGGTAACGTTGACCACGTCGCTGTATGGGGAGTGCTACGGGAGAACCAGTTGTTTCTGTACCGTGTACAGCGTGTGCAGGCACTATCAGCAGCTGATTGGCCTCCACGGGTACACTTCTGCGATTGGTTCATCCAACAGTGTGTCAATCCTCATTTCAGTGCAAATTTTCTCTTTACAGATGAGGCTTCATTCCAACGTGATAAAATTGTAATTTTTCACAATCAAAATGTGTGGGCTGACGTGAATCCGCACGCAATTGTGCAGACACGTCATCAACCCAGATTTTCTGTGAACGTTTGGGCATGCATTGTTGGTGATGTCTTGACTGGGCCCCACGTTCTTCCACCTACGCTCAATGGAGCACGTTATCACGATTTCATACGGGATACTCTACCTGTGCTGCTACAACATGTGGCTTTACAAGTACGACACAACATGTGGTTGATGCACCATGAAGTTCATATGCTTCTCAACAACACATTCGGTGACCGATGGAGTGGTAGAGGCGGACCAATTCCGTGGCCTCCACGCTCTCCTGACCGCAACCCTCTCGACTTTCATTTATGGTGGCATTCGGAAGCTCTTGTCTACGAAACCCCGGTACCAAATGTAGAGACTCTTCGTGCTCGTATTGTGGACGACTGTGATACAATACGCCATTCTCCAGGTCTGCATCAGCGCATCAGGGATTCCATGCGATGGAGGGTGGTTGCATGTATCCTCGCTAACGGAGGACATTTTGAACATTTCCTGTAACAAAGTGTTTGAAGTCAAGCTAGTACGTTCTGTTGCTGTGTGTTTCCATTCCATGATTAATGTGATTTGAAGTAATAAAATGAGCTCTAACCTGGAAAGTATGCGTTTCCAGACACACGTCCACATAACATATTTTCTTTCTTTGTGTGTGAGGAATGTTTCCTGAAAGTTTGGCTGTACCCTTTTGCAACACCCTGTAGTTTCGTATAAACTCCGTAAAAACGATTAAATGCAACATCACAATGACCGTCTAAAGTACAAATAAATGTAGTGCCGTTAGAAAAAGAATAAAATACCCTGAAGTGAGCTGAACTCGCCGATTCACGTGCTGGAAGTCGTCAGCAAACACAGCAAACTCGCAAAGCAGACGACGTGACAAGCACGTACCGTATAAGCGCTTTTTTGTGGTTACACGTTCTTCCGCATGGAGCGCTGCAACACACAACGACTTTCTTGTGAGAGCCGCACGTGTAGTGTACAATGGTCTTAAGGACACTCCCTGTGAAACTTAGAGTCTGGGGTCAGCCGACACTTTTAATAGGTCGCAAATGTTAGTAGCAGCATGCACACCACCCAGTAGTGAATAATCCACTATGTCCGATAGTTAAAGCTACACATGTGATTTGCAAGTGCGTGATGTGTTTCCAATTGCCCCTCACGGCAGAACTTTCCTGTCTGGTCTTAGTAAAACCTTGAAGAGGCGTCACAATCAGGTAGGCCAGGCGCAGATTGAGGCGCGTGTAGCACATGTGGCGCGACGCACCGCAGCGGGCGTTTTTGTAACTTCACACAGGTCAAATGGGGCCGCGGCGCAAACTGCGAGGCGACGCGACTGGGACGCGACTCGCGTCTGCGCCGGGTCGCGCGGCGTTCTGGTTGCGGCACAGTTTCTCCCGCGTGCCTCGCTGGCACCGTGGGAAACCTGAGGCGGGGAGCGGAAGAGTAGCCCGGCTGTATGCTGACATCGGAACGGCGCATATGAGCAGTGGTAGTATTGCCCATACGATAAATATTACCTTACTGTGTACTAAATTTTATTGGCTTTCGGTAGTGTTTCGTTTTTCGCTAATTAAACACTCCAACTTTCTTCGTTAGTACATTATACTATTCTGTTATTTATATCTGTATTGTTTTGTTTTGTTTTTCTTCTGTCATGAAAAATGCATACTTCAGTAACTGGTGAGCCATTGGCCGCTGTGATTGCATCATATGCCTCCGCGATGTTTTCAAATCGCAAGAAGGGACAGAGAGTAGTGAATAAGGGAGCAAAGAATATTATAAAATCATGTGATTAAGAAGCAAGGCAGGAAAGTAAAACAAGGTTATTTTCTCGCTGCCTAGTACGTTGGCGTATGTGTACGTTATGTTACAAAAATTTGGAATGGCGTAGTCTCCTGGTAAAAAGCGTCCAAGATCTGAAGTATAGACGCCTCACTGTGATTACTTGGATATGGATGTAATAAAATAATACGACACACTGTACTACACGCATGTGAATATCACATTTCCACTGCAAGCTAGAAACAGTCGAAAAGCAGTCACGAATAACAATGGTTTAATCGGTTCGCCGTGATGTGAAAAAGCATTTCAGTTGTTGCATAGACATTATCAGGATTAATAAACTATACAACAGGCTACACAAATGAAGAAAATGGTCGGTATTATTACGAAAGTAGGAATATCCTAAAAGAGCGTTATGATTATATATATTTAATTTGTTGAAGTGTACTGTTGACAAAGGCAGATCTACTTTCATGACAATGTTTTTCGAACTCCAACTCACAAGGCACACATGGCTAGCTTGTGCATTCCTGTCGCGCCCAATATCCTCCGATGCTGACAATACACTGACCATTGTGTTGTGGGACAGATCAGTTGTTTATTTATCTCAATAACAACTACTTTATTCACGATCACGCATTGTCAGTTTGGCAAGCCCTAGGTGAGTAACCAGTATCTGACTATCATTCCGCCTGAAGGAACGCTCGTCATTATTTTTATACTGCTCAGATCAAGAGAAGGAATAAAATCCTTTGGTAAGTTTCCATTCCAGTCGCTCAGTCTTAAAAATACGATGGGTTACGGGGATTCCACCAAAATTCCAACAGAATTGCCAATCCGTTTTTGTGTGAGTTGTTAACCTATTCTCATTCGAAGAAGCATCACTGTTTCTGAGTAATGGCCACATTTCTCTTGGTGATTGGTTTAACTGTACTTCCTTTGCCACAGTGTAATTTGCCAAAGTCATCTCACAGCAGCTACTGAGACAGAATTCCGAAACGGAGTGCCTCATTAAACAAGTAATTGGCAATCACAGAGCTCAATAGCTTACGGAAAACCTTATCGTGTCGGTTTGCTGGAACATAAGAGAAGTAATTTCATGTTTATTATCATACTAGTATTCTCTTGTTTCGTAAGCTGTCGATAACTCTTAAAATATTACAATCACTGGAGTGAAATAAATAAAAAGGGAAGTATAAGTACTGATATATAGATAAGTACTGATATATAGATAAGAAATTTCCGTGTGTTTAATAATTGGCAAAACACTTTCCTCCTTGTGTGCTATCATTCGCCAAATTTTCATTTCGATGTCTCGAGCGGTTTAGGAGATACGAGAGATGTTGCGAGTAATTCATTCTCGCGGGCGTGAGATCGGAAGTGAGCGCGCTACATGGGATCCATTTTCTCGAGATCGGAGGCAGATAGAGATCTCCTCCCAAGTCTAAACAAAAATTCAGCGTGTTAGCTAAATTTCATACGCAGCAACATATGGTGTAGTACGCACCAAACGCAAAACTTTTTTGCGTAGTGTCTTACTAAAATGCGTACATCACAATAAGAATGGTCATTAGCGAGATCATTGGCACTTCCTCACGAAAGCTGACATATGACGCTACAAGTCAGGCAAAAATCAAATATTTTCAGTGAATAGTTTCTGTTAAATCGTTCGAGGAAGATAACAGGTTGCGCGCGTTTCGGTTCTGTCAGCGCAGAGCGCGGCCAGTCGGCGCGTGCCAAGTACGGTGTACGCGTCGCAATATGCGATGCACCCGCGCAACTCGTGCCGTGCATGCGTTTCGCGCTGCAGTGTCGTGTCACGTCACACTTGCTATACGCGTCTCAATTTGCACCTAGCCTTAACGCGCAAGGCCAGCTGTGCTGGCGAAGTCTGGGAATGTCCGCGCCTGCGTTTTTGCAACTCACGGAGCCGGCGTAATACTCCGGAGCCAGAAGAGCGCGTCATTCCGGGGGCCCCGCTGAGCTGTTCAGAAGCCAACCGGGCCGTCAACTGTTTCTGTTGGAGGCGCCAGGCGACTGTCTCCCCCCCACCCTCGCTCCCCTGCCGCGCCAGCTCCCCCCCATTTGACTGCTGTCGCCTTCCCTCACACACAGAGACGGCCGATGCCTTTCTGTCGCAGTGAGTGCTCGACAAACCCTCTGTCGGAAGCAACAGGTGCCCGAAGTGACAATCGTATTTGCTGCCACGTTGTGTAGACACATCTTCGACACACGTGTCTAAGATCTTTGACGGCGACAGTACGAATCGTCTGTTGTTGCTCGGCGTGTTGTATAAATTACGTTCCAATCTTCTGGACCGAAAAATCTGTTCCGGAACGCGGTGCAAATAAATGATACGCTGATAAATTGTGATAACGAGGGGGAAAGGCCACGTATTCGGTAATTTTTTATCGTTTGGAGCATGGAGGAGAGCGCTATGACCAACAGCGTGAAGGAAACTGTTATAAGGTGAGTATTCTTTTGTGTGTTATGCTTTCTCTTCCTCCCACCGTCAGCCGTTTCTTCGTTCGTTTTTTGTTACTTTATTTTTTACTGAACAGAGAAGATACACGAATGTGCTTGCACGAACGATGCAGGCCAAACTTTTTCTTCGACACCAATGAACCGTGCAAAAAATGGCGAAACAGTTCTATTTGCTTCCATTTTCATACCACAGTGATAGAGGCGCGATATGCAACTTACTAGTGGCGTTGACAGATGCGCTTGCAAAATTGTACTCGTAATATTTTATGTCTATATCACACTGTGTCTTTGATGATGAGCACAAAATTGTGAACTGTGTGTGACAACCTGTGATCTAAGCAAAAGATTACGCATTAAAATGCTTTTAAAAGTGACAACAGACTGGCTACTGACCACATGTCTTCAGCTGATGTGCATGGAAAATCTACATTAGCTCGTACGAGTTTGCAACGAAAATGATTTAATGAACAAGTGAACGAATTCTTAGGCACAATAACATTTCCTGAATAGATACTGTACAGTAATTTTCAAGGGCTTTATTGAGTGACATCGCATTTATTTGAATAGCTCATAAATGTCTCAAGTGCAAACTCTACATTCGTTTATAAGTGTTTTTAATGAAATTGGTTAAATCGCGATATGAAAGCTTATTTTTAATGCTAAATAATCATCAGTATAGAGTCTAGGACTTTAGAAGGTAATGTTTAATTTATGTATAAACTTTACAAAATTTCGTCAATTGATACATGTGACAAATATGCATTTGTTCGTGCGTATTTGTGCTTTAGTCGAAGATTGAACCATCGATTCTAATCTTTGAAAATCATAGCTGTGAACTTAATGAACTGTCATGTTCAGATAGGGTAACTGTTCAGGCGATTGTTGCATTAAGCAGGATATCAAGGGTCTGAGGCCCAGGTAGGAACAAATTTTCACTAGCCGGCATATATTCTGTTCAATTAACGTTGTGTTATTCGTTGTCACTGAATTATCTGTGGAGTTTGCATGAAATGGAGCAGGTGATAAGTTCCACCAGATTTCTACATCTACATATACATACATACCGGTACTCTGCAATCCACCATCCGTTGCTTGGCGGAGGGTACCTCGTACCTCAACTAGCATCTTCTCTCCCTGTTCCACTCCCAAAGAGAACGAAGGAAAAATGATTGCCTATATGCCTCTGTACGAGCCCTAATCTCTCTTATCTTTGTGGTCTTTCCGCGAAATTTAAGGTGGCGGCAGTAAAATTGTACTGCAGTCAGCCTCAAATGCTGGTTCTCTAAATTTCCTCAGTAGCGATTGACGAAAATAACGCCCCCTTTCCTCTAGAGACTCCCACCCGAGTTCCTGAAGCATTTCCGTAACACTCGTGTGATGATCAGACTACCAGTAACAAATCTAGCAGCCCGCATCTGAATTGCTTCTATGTCCTCCCTCAATCCGACCTGATAGGGATCCCAAACGCTCGAACAGTATTCAAGAATAGGTCGTATTAGTGTTTTATAAGCGGTCTCCTTAACAGATGAACCACATCTTCCCAAAATTGTACCAATGAACCGAAGACGGCTATCTGCCTTCCCCATAACTGCTATTACATGCTTGTCCCACTTCATATCGCTCTGCAGTGTTACACCCAAATATTTAATTGATGTGACTGTGTCAAGCGCCACACTACTAATGGAGTATTCAAACGTTACGGGATTCGTTTTCCTATTCATCTGCATTAATTTACATTTATCTATATTTAGAGTTAGCTACCATTATTTACACCAGTGACAAATCCTGTCCGAGTCATCTTGTATCCTCCTACAGTCACTCAACGACGACACCTTCCCGTACACCACAGGATCATCAACAAACAGCCGCACATTGCTATCCACCCAATCCAAAAGATCATTTATGTAGATTTCTGCACAAAGATCATATATTAATGTTTCCTCTATTATTTATTACAATGGAGTTTCATGTCCGAAACGTGTAATGTTATACAACACTTTCTTGAAGCACGTCAACGTAACATTTCATTACTGAGCTAGGGTATTAATAGGAGCTTCTCAGTGTCAAATTGTGCTTAATTTTAGAGTTTTTACTGCCAATCACTGATGTCGTCATGGAAAATATAACTGTCACGTTTAATCGGAAGCCATTGTTTCTATAAGTACATATACGTGCTCTTGAACAAACTGTCGAGTACATGGCAGAGGGTACTTAGGTCTGTACTATAAAGAGTTTTTTTCCCCTACAAAGAGTATTTCAGTAGGCCTACTGACTTTCATCAAGCGCATCGCTCTAAAAATGTTAATTGCGTCCACTAGATTTGATAAAAATAGAAAGAAATAGATGTTATCTCAGATCCAGAAGGCCAAAGATTTTTTTTATTAAATTCGTGAAAAAATTTTACCAATTCCTTTTTTAAAGATTATGTCCATATTATAAAAATAAAAATTGAGATAGTATTACACAGGCATCCAAAAAAAAAGTCCAAGTTTTTCGGAATCATATTTTGATCCTCACAGTAAATGAAATCGTAAAAATTATTTACTAGTTTGCGAGCACGACTCTTTGCGATGATAATATGCCTAAAACCGTTACTATAGGGCTGTTCACTGAGCCAATTATCGAAACCGCCAATTTTTAAGAAAATCATTATATCTCGAAAAATAAATAATACTAAATTGTCCTAATAAGTTCTTTTTTGACTTACGGCGCGCTGCACTTACAGTAAATACCAAATATGGGAACGCGAATGTTAACACGTTATAGAGAACCCGATTTTTAACGATTTTTCTTCTGTATATCTGGAAACGTAAGAAAGTACTCGATAAAAAAAAGCAATCGATAGATCTTTTTAAGACCTGCAACTTTATCATTTCACCCATTTCGAGCGTAGCTGTAGTTTTTTTTTTACTTATGTTGGGTCCAGTGTCATGAAAAAGAAATGTCATTTACAATTCAATTTCCTATACGCTCACATTCTTTTTTTTTGTTTTTGTTTTCAGGCAATAATTTTTGCAGATTTAACATTACACCGTCAATATTATGGGAACCGAAAGGTACGCTGTTGAATAGCTCTGTGTTCTTGACTTAGTGGTTCTTGGAACTTTTCAAATAGAATTTCGTGGGGTAATTCGCATCGACCTTAAAGCATCTGCCAATTATGATTTTTCCCACTATTTCTGTTCCGGTTTCAGTAGTTCTGAGGCGCTGTCCCATGAGTCAAACAAACCTGTGCCCTTTCGTGTTGCCCCTTTTTGTATACGTCCGGTATCCTCTACTACTCCAGAACTACATTGCACTTCATAGGTGAGCAGACGGAAAGCATAAAATGCACTCGTTCTCACCTGACATAGTATTCTAATTACAAACAAGACTGATGAAAATTTCTAACATAAACACACGGTACTTTTTCTGAGCGAGCCACGTTTGACGCAAAAGCATACTGAAGGGATTTCATCGTACTGTTGGATACTGAATACTCCGTTCCTCATAAAAATAAACCTGATGTGAACAAACACAAACGCGATGATTGGTCAGAAGCCATAGCACAGGTACACTGGTGTTGTTATGCTCTTGGAAGTAGGACCTACTTATTCAGGGTGAGTAACCTAGCATTACCGCTGTATATATTTCATAAACCACATCAAATACTGACGAACCCATTCCACAGACCGAACGTGAGGAGAGGGGCTAGTGTAACTGGTTAATACAAACCATAAAAAATGCACGGAAGTATGTTTTTTAACACAAACCTACGTTTTTTTTAATGGAACCCAGTTAGTTTTGTTAGCACATCTGAACATATAAACAAATACGTAATCAGTGCCATTTGTTACACTGTAAAATGTTAATTACATCCGGAGATATTGTAACCTAAAGTTGACGCTAGAGTACCACTCCACAGCTGTTCGATCGTGTGTATCGGAGAGCACCGAATTACGTAGGGATCCAAAGGGAACGGTGATGGACCTTAGGTACAGAAGAGACTGGAACAGCACATTACGTCCACATGCTAACACCTTTCTATTGGTCTTTTTCACTGACGCACATGTACATTACCATGAGGGGTGAGGTACACGTACACACGTGGTTTCCGTGGAGTGGAATAGAGCGTGTCCCGACATGTCAGGCCAATAGATGTCCAATGTGGTGGCCATCATTTGCTGCACACAATTTGCAATCTCTGGCGTAATGAATGTCGTACACGCCGCAGTACATCTGGTGTAATATCGCCGCAGGCTGCCACAATACGTTGTTTCATATCCTCTGGAGTTGTAGGCACATCACGGTACACATTCTCCTTTAACGTACCCCACAGAAAGGAGTCCAGAGGTGTCAGATCAGGAGAACGGGCTGGCCAATTTATGCACCCTTCACGTGCTATGAAACGCCCGTCGAACATCCTGTCAAGCGTCAGCCTAGTGTTAATTGCAGAATGTGCAGGTGCACCATGATGCTGACACCACATACGCCGTCGCGTTTCCATTGGGACATTTTCGAGCAACGTTGGCAGATCATTCTGTAGAAACGCGATGTATGTTGCAGCTGTTTGGGCCCCTGCAATGAAGTGAGGACCAATGAGGTGGTCGCCAATGATTCCGCACCATACATTTACAGTCCACCGTCGCTGTCGCTCTACCTGTCTGAGCCAGCGAGGATTGTCCACGGACCAGTAATGCATGTTCCGTTGATTCACTGCCCCGTGGTTTGTGAAAACCACTTCATCGGGTAAACAGGTAGAACTGCACGCAACTGAACGTCGAAGGTTTCAACTTTAGGTTACAATATCTCCGGATGTAATTAATATTTTACAATGCAACAAACGGCACTGATTACGTATTTGTTTATATGTTCAGATGTGCTAACAAAACTAACGGTGTTCCATTTAAAAAAACGCAAGTTAGTGTTAAAAAACATACTTCCGTGCATTTTTTAATGGTTTGTATTAACCAGTTACACTAGCCCCTCTCCTCACGTTCGGTCTGTGGAATCGATTCGTCAGTATTTGATGTGGTTTACGAAATATATCCAGCGGTAACGTTACGTGACTCACCCTGTATACCGGTATCAGATAAATTATTACTACGTTACATTAAATGAAGCTTTAAGATGTTCAAATCTATTAACAGCCATCAACGTTTTTCTTAACCACGCTTTAGTTACGTAGTTTTTATTTGAAAAATCGTGTACAGTCACAACCTCTGCAGCATTGTGCCCTGATTGTCGCGGTGTTGATGCACAGTACAAAAACTGCTGGCCTGCTTCCCGTTACGTAGTGAAACACGCTTGTGGAATACAGTTAAAAAGTGCTGAGAAATAGGCTATAAATAGGCTGTTCTTAATGTTTTTCACAAATTTATGGAGATAATCGGGTTTGTTGTCCCAGACCTGCATGTAATACAGTTGATAAAAATGCCCATTACTTACGCGTAGTGCAGTCGGTAGTTAAATGTGCAACGTCTCCTTAGAAAAATTAGTGAATTACTGTGCTGGTAAACCCCTTACATTATTTGATTTCAAACAGCTGAGCAAAACTGAACGTACTCAGACATTTCTCTCTTTACTTATTCTGATCATCACTAAACTGACACAAAATATTTTTTAGCGCAACGCAGTCTGACTTTCGATAATCCCTACAAAAGAATCGCCCTGACTGACAATAACCTACACCTTTCATGAATCACTGACCTCACAAAAATCTTCATTACTCGAACTACTGCAATACAGCGAGCGCCACTACTGCCAGCTAAATAAAAGATTCTAACTACTGAAGTCACTAAATACTTATTGGCATGGTTAGCAAATGAAAGATTTTGATAGAGAACAAACAATGTATTTACCTTAATAGAGTTCAAAAGTCATTATATATATATATATATATATATATATATATATATATATATATATATCAGTTTGTGATATCAAGTATTACAAATTTACTGTCTCTAATGGACACACGTCCAGATCGTCCGCACTCAAAACTCCGCCATCTCTCTCCCCACATCCACCACTGCTGGCGGCTCACCTCTAACTGCGCAACGCTACGCGCTGTTAACACCCAGCTGCCCAACACTACAATAGCGAACAACAATTCAAACCAGCCACAGACTGCAGACAGCACAGCCAGTGATTTTCATACAGAGCGTTACGTGGCGTTACCAATAAAAAAACCTAAACAGCCTACTTACAAATGTAATGTTAATTTAATGCAGTTACAGGCTCGTTGGTTCTGATCTCACCAGTATCAGTTTTTCTCGTTCAATTTGTAATACCTACATATTGTAATTATGAAACTCATCATATTTTTTTATGAATAATGCATATCTTCTTCTAATTACGTTGTGTTGTTGTTGTGGTCTTCAGCCCTGAGACTGGTTTGATGCAGCTCCCCATGCTACTCTATCCTGCGCAAGCTTCTTCATCTCCCAGTACCTACGGCAACCTACATCCTTCTGAATCTGCTTAGTGTATTTATCTCTTGGTCTTCCTCTACGATATTTACCCTCCACGCTGCCCTCCAATACTAAATTGGTGATCCCTTGATGCCTCACAACATGTCCTACCAACCGATCCCTTCTTCTGGTCAAGTTGTGCCACAAACTCCTCTTCTCCCCAATCCTATTCAACACTTCCTCATTAGTTATGTGATCTACCCATCTAATCTTCAGCATTCTTCTGTAGCACCACATTTCGAAAGCTTCTATTCTCTTCTTATCCAAACTATTTATCGTCCATGTTTCACTTCCATACATGGCTACACCTCATACAATTACTTTCAGAAATGACTTCCTGACACTTAAATCTATACTCGATGTTAACAAATTTCTCTTCTTCAGAAACACTTTCCTTGCCATTGCCAGTCTATATTTTATATCCTCTCTACTTCGACCATTATCAGTTATTTTGCTCCCCAAATAGCAAAACTGCTTTACTACTTTAAATGTCTCATTTCCTAATCTAATTCACTCAGCATCACCCAACTGAATTCGACTACATTCCATTGTCCTCGTTTTGATTTTGCTGATGTTCATCTTGTAGCCTCCTTTCAAACCCTATCCATTCCGTTCAACTGCTCTTCCAAGTCCTTTGCTGTCTCTGACAGAATTACAATATCATCGGCGAACCTCAAAGTTTTTAATTCTTCTCCATGGATTTTAATACTTACTCCGAATTTTTCTTTTGTTTCCTTTACTGCTTGCTCAATATACAGATTGAATAACATCGGGGAGAGACTACAACCCTGTCTCACTCCCTTCCCAACCACTGCTTCACTTTTATGTCCCTCGACTCTTATAACTGCCATCTGGTTTCTGTACAAATTGTAAATAGCCTTTCGCTCCCTGTATTTTACCCCTGCCACATTCAGAATTTGAAAGAGAGTATTCCAGTCAACATTGTCAAAAGCTTTCTCTAAGTCTACAAACGCTAGAAACGTAGGTTTGCCCTTCCTTAATCTAGCTTCTAAGGTAAGTCGTAGGGTCACTATTGCCTCACGTGTTCCAGTATTTCTACGGAATCCAAACTGATCTTCCCCGAGGTCAGCTTCTACTAGTTTTTCCATTCATCTGTAAAGAATTCGCGTTAGTATTTTGCAGGTGTGGCTTATTAAACTGATAGTTCGGTAATTTTCACATCTGCCAACACCTGCTTTCTTTGGGATTGGAACTATTATATTCTTCTTGAAGTCTGAGGGTATTTCGCCTGTCTCATACATCTTGGTCACCAGATGGTAGAGTTTTGTTAGGACTGGCTCTCCCAAGGCCGTCAGTAGTTCCAATGAAATGTTGTCCACTCCGGGGACTTTGTTTCGACTCAGGTCTTTCAGTGCTCTGTCAAACTCTTTACGCAGTATCGTATCTCCCATTTAATCTTCATCTACATCCTCTTCCATTTCCATAATATTGTCCTCAAGTACATCGCCCTTGTATAGACCCTGTACATACTTCTTCCACCTTTCTGCTTTCCCTTCTTTGCTTAGAACTGGGTTTCCATCTGAGCTCTTGATGTTCTCTTATCTCCAAAGGTCTCTTTAATTTTCCTGTAGGCAGTATCTACCTTCCCCCTAGTGAGATAAGCCTCTACATCCTTACATTTGTCCTCTAGCCATCCCTGCTTAGCCATTTTGCACTTCCTGTCGATCTCATTTTTGAGACGTTTGTATTCCTGTTTGCCTGCTTCATTTACTGCATTTGATATTTTCTCCTTTCATCAATTAAATTCAATATTTCTTCTGTTAGCCAAGGACTTCTACTAGCCCTCGTCTTTTTACCTACTTGATCGTCTGTTGCCTTCACTACTTCATCCCTCAAAGCTACCCATTCTTCTTCTACTGTATTTCTTTCCCCAATTCCTGTCAATTGTTCCCTTATACTCTCCCTGAAACTCTGAACAACCTCTGGTTCTTTCAGTTTATCCAGGTCCCATCTCATCAAATTCCCACCTTTTTGCAGTTTCTTCAGTTTTAATCTACTGGTTATAACCAATAGATTGTGGTCAGAGTCCACATCTGCCTGAATATTTTACCCAAGAGGACGCCATCATCATTTAATCATACAGTAAAGCTGCATGCCCTCGGGAATAATTACAGCTGTAGTTTCCCCTTGCTTTCAGCCGTTTGCAGTACCAACACAGCAAGGTCGTTTTGGTTATTTTTACAAGGCCAGATCAGTCAACCATTTAGACTGTTGCCCCTGCAACTACTGAAAAGGCTGCTGCCCCTCTTCAGGAGCAACACGTTTGTCTGGCCTCTCAACATACACCCCTCCATTGTGGTTGCACCTACGGTACGGCCGGCCATCTGAATCGGTGAGGCACGCAAGCCTCCCCACCAACGGCAAGGTCCATGGTTCATGGGGGGGGGGGGGGGTCTAATTACGTATTGGATGCGAAAATCCTGTTTCCATTTCAAATACAAATTCTTAGTTATCGATGTTGTATGAAAGACTGTTCATAAAAGGTGTTTAAATTAAGAAAACACAACCATTTAATTTATAATTTTAATTTTTAACTTAAAAGTGAAAACCCAAACCCTCTTTATTTGCTGCAGCGATCAGCTCTGAAATGTATTGTGCTACCCTCAACAAACTGAAAAAGAAAAGATTTCTGCGTGTTCGTTGTCACAAAAATGCAAACGAACTTCTCTTTCTCCGGGACAACGCAAGACCTCACACGCGTATGTGCACCTGAGACAAGATCACAAAATTTCACTGGAGTGTTCTTTCTCATCTCCACAATACAGCCCGGATATCGCACCTTGCAATTTCTATCCGACGCAATGAAATCTGGGAAATCCCTTTCCAGGATGAATCGGACTACACATTACTTTCCTACACATACATCTTCTGTATTGATCACGAGGAAAAAAAATCGAGGCATTATAGTGAATACTGAGGCTTACACGCAATATACAGAAGAACGGGAAAAAATTGAGCATGTGCTACATGACGATCAGCTGGCCTTTTAAAAAGGTACAGGCATGAGAGAGGCAATTCTGACGTTGCGGTTGATAATGGAAGGAAAACTAAAGAAAAATCAAGACTCGTTCATAGGATTCGTCGACTTGGAAAAGAAGGTCGCCAAGGTTAAATGCCGCAACATGTTCGAAATTCTAAGAAAAATAGGGGTGTGCTATAAGGAGAGACGGGTAATTTACAATATGTTCAAGAGCAAAGAGGGAATAATAAAAGTGGACGACCAAGATAGAACTGTTCGGATTAAAAAGGGTGTAAGAGAGCGATGTACTCATTCGCTCCTACAGTTCAATCTGTACATTGAAGAAGCAATGATGGAAATAATAGAAAGGTTCAGGAGTGGAATTAAAATTCAAGGTGAAAGGATATCAATGACACGATTCGCTGATGACATTGCCATCCTGAGTTAAAGTGAAGAAGTTACAGTGTATTTAACATACTAACTCATATGTCAAATAATCTGAATTTTGAACCAGTTTCATATACGGGAGTTCGGTTCGTTAAAGACTCGGGACTTCTCCAGTATACACTCCTTACTGTGGCGGTTGCCAGAACCACCACCAGCTGGCATTCAGTCTCGCCGCAGCCGGTGGTCGTAACGTTCGTGCTACATTGATTGGATGTCAGAGAGACAGGTTCAACTCTGAGGGCTTCGAACCCACGACTTTTAGGTTAGTGCTTTTTCAAACAGGAGGCCGCAGGGGGGTAAATCAATTTTGATGGCCTCTGTTTGGCAAAGCTAGTTCTTATTTCTACTTTTTTGTGGCTTTTCCTCGTTTTTCGTCCTTTTTTCGGGGTTCCGTGCCTCAGTCTGTAAAAATGGAACACTTACAGGATCGCTTTTGTGTCCGCCTACCTTTCAGTGTCTCTGTCTGTCTGTCCGACTGTTAAGAAGGCTTTTTCTGAGGATCGGGTTACGTATCAAGTTAAAATTTATGTCACGTATTAAAATCTAGGGTCCTTGTCAGTCTGTCATTCAGCCAAAAAAATACGGCATTTATTTCTTATGTTTCGAAAGTAGAAAACTCGCTCATCAAAAGCCTGGATACTTCCCATTGACCTAGAATCATGAAATTTGGAGAGAAGCAAGGTTTCGCATTGCAAGTAAAGTAAACAATCTGAAACTTGTTAAACTTCAATTATATCACATACAAAAATCTTTTGCTAGTTGAAAATACATTGCATTCATCATAACAAACGAAACTTACTGAATGCAAAGTGTAGTCATGTTTTAAAATATATATATAGGGTGGTCCATTGATAGTGACTGGGCCAAATACCTCACGAAATAAGCGTCAAACGAAAAGACTACAAAGAACGAAACTTGTATAGCTTGAAGGGCGAAACCAGATGGCGCTATGTCTGGCCCGCTAGATGGCGCTGCCATAGGTCAATCCGATATCAACTGCGTTTTTTAAAATAGGAACCCCCATTTTTTATTACATATTCGTGTAGTATGTAAAGAACCATGAATGTTTTAGTTGGACCATTTTTTCGGTTTGTGATAGATGGCGCTGTAATAGTCACAAACGTATAAGTACGTGATATCACGTAACATTCCGCCAGTGCGGACGGTATTTGCTTCGTGATACATTACCCGTGTTAAAATGGATCGTTTACCAGTTGCGGAAAAGGTCGATATCGTGTTGATGTATGGCTATTGTGATCAAAATGCCCAACGGGCGTGTGCTATGTGTGCTGCTCGGTATCCTGGACGACATCATCCAAGTGTCCGGACCGTTCGCCGGATAGTTACGTTATTTAAGGAAACAGGAAGTGTTCAGCCACATGTGAAACGTCAACCACGACCTGCAACAAATGATGATGACCAAGTAGGTGTTTCAGCTGCTGTCGCGGCTAATCCGCACATCAGTAGCAGACAAATTGCGCGATAATCGGGAATCTGGAAAACGTCGGTGTGGAGAATGCTACATCAACATCGATTGCACCCGTACAATATTCCCAAGCACCAGGAATTGCATGGCGACGACTTTGAACGTCGTGTACAGTTCTGCCACTGGGCACGAGAGAAATTACGGCACGATGACAGATTTTTTGCACGCCTTCTATTTAGCGACGAAGCGTCATTCACCGACAGCGGTAACGTAAACCGGCATAATATGCAGTATTGGGCAACGGAAAATGCACGATGGCTGCGACAAGTGGAACATCAGCGACCTTGGCGGATTAATGTATGGTGAGGCATTATGGGAGGAAGGATAATTGGCCCCCATTTTCTCGATGGCAGTCTAAATCGTAAAATCGGATTCTTAAGAAAGGCGTTTATAGGAAAGGCTGAATGGAGGAGGAGGAGAGGAAGAGCAATGATCTAACATTTATGGTGGTGTCTGTTTGTTCTATATCGTGTCTCCCTACCACTTTCGCGCAACGACGCTCTGAGCGTGTTTTTTAGGGAATTGACTAGTTTGAACCTGGGACCTGTTGCTGGTAAGGAGACGCCAGACCACACATGACATGTAGAATTCAGAAGAGTTCAGTGACACTAGCAATGATATAACCAAATACTTAATGATCTCAGCGTCAGCTCCACTGCACTGTAAAAGAATCTTAATACTAACTAAATTTAGTGCAAGGGGTTCAAGGCTTTCCTATCTTTAGTTAGCTGGTAAAATAACGTCAAAAAAAGCAGTTAAGTTTACCATTGGAAATTTTATTCTATTCACAAAACATTGTTTATAAGTTGCACAGTGGCTGATGTGGCTTCTCAATAACTGTATAACAGAAAAATCATCGCATTTCAGGTTTTTACTTCAAGTGGCAAATGTGAACACCATGAGCTTTAATTGACGATCGACACTAGTATTACGCAAAAAGGGGGTGTAACAGATGAGACTTCTGCAGTTCTGAGTGATGCCTTTGCGCTGTTATACGGCATCGCGTGCATTCATTACCTTGTCGGTGTTTAGGCAGCGTCAGGGCGGCAGCGGGCAGCACAGCTCCGCTCACCTCGCCATCTCGGAAGCAACTTCTCCTTACAACCATTTACCGAAGTTGGTTTAAAAAAAACTATCTGGCTGTGTTTTCACCTGACCAATCAGGGACTCAATGTTAACCTTAAGCTCCGCCTACAAAAATTCTGTCTATCCAATGAGAAACGTTATACTTTTCGTGGTGGGGCAATGTTTTTAAAGTTTGCAACGTAACAGAGACGCTAAAAAGTCTCACGCTAAAACCTGCAGCTGGTGTGGTCCTTTTAACGTTATCGTAAGATCTATACTGTTCTTCTGGAGGGCTCTATCTTTTAACATGGATTGTGGGGTGGTCCTTGACGTACCTGAGACGCGAAAAAGTCTCACGCTAAAACGTGCGGGTGGTAGTCGTACAGGTAAGCTGGCGGCGTGGGTGTCCAGTCCGACCCTTATCGTAGGGCCTTCTAGCTTAACACGGTTCTGCTCTCGGCTCCTGTTCTCGTTTCTCCCCTCGGAACTGCGTCGGTCTCACGGTGGGAAGGTATGACATGCATTTAGGCATTCTTGTATTAGTCTGTGGTATTCCATTTGCTCACTCGTTACTCGTATTACTTTGGTTAATTTAATATCACGATTTATTCGGAGCTATGTGACATACTACTGGATTTGCTTATCATGTCAGGGTTTTCATGGAAGGTGTTGGATCTGCCTGACACCTTACAATGAGAAGGTGGCTTAAGATATGCAGGAGGACATCAGAGCACTGGGAATCAGTGACTGGAGTAGGAAAGCAGTGGGCAGAGACGATTGGGGACAGGTGACAAAGTAGGCGAAGCTTGTAGAAGGACTGTAGTGCCGAACAAAGAGAGAGAGAAATTTCATACGTCTATAGCGCCATCTAGCTTTAAGGATGACCATCCCTTTTAGGTCTTAGCGTCAGCAAAACTGAGCCGCAATGCTGCCTGCCACGAGCTTTCCCAGCGTCTTCGCAGGCCCAAGGTAGTGAACAAGCGCGAAGGTCGAACTGCAGGAGGCAATTACTCACAGCGACTTCCAGAAAACGCGACGTCATGCTAGGCCAGGCAAGCCAGTACGGTGGGTAACTAACTGCTTGTCATGTCCGTTCTCGTGACTTGGTTGGCACCTCTTCCTCTCGTGCCTGGCACACAACAATTGACCAGTTGCGAGTACGAATCGTCTCTGAGGATTCTGCACAAACTGAATTATGTACATACCCAGGGTGTTACAAAAAGGCACGGCCAAACTTTTAGGAAACACTCCTCACACACAAATAAAGAAAAGATGTTATGTGGACATGTGTCCGGAAACGCTTCACTTTCCATCTTAGAGCTCATTTTAATTTCGTCAGTATGTACTGTACTTCCTCGATTCACCGCCAGTTGGCCCAATTGAAGGAAGGTAATGTTGACTTCGGTGCTTGTGTTGACATGCGACTCATTGCTCTACAGTACTAGCATCAAGCACATCAGTATGTAGCATCAACAGGTTAGTGTTCATCATGAACGTGGTTTTGTAGTCAGTGCAATGTTTACAAATTCGGAGTTGGCAGATGCCCATTTGATGTACGGATTAGCACGGGGCAATAGCCGTGGCGCGGTACGTTTGTATCGAGACGGTTTCCAGAACGAAGGTGTCCCGACAGGAAGACGTTCGAAGCAATTGATCGGCGTCTTAGGGAGCACGGAACATTCCAGCCTGTGACTCGCGACTGGGGAAGACCTAGAACGACGAGGCACCTTCAATGGACGAGTCAATTCTTCGTGTAGTTGACGATAACCCTAATGTCAGCGTCATAGAAGTTGCTGCTGAACAAGGTAACGTTGGCCACGACACTATATGGAGAGTGCTACAGGAGAACCAGTTGTTTCCGTACCGTGTACAGCGTGTGCAGGCACTATCAGCAGCTGATTGGCCTCTACGGGTACACTTCTGCGAATGGTTTGATCCGACAATGTGTCAATCCTCATTTCAGGGCAAATGTTCTCTTTACGGATGAGGCTTCATTCCAACGTGATCAAATCGTAAATTTTCACAATCAATATGTGTGGGCTGACGAGAATCCGCACGCAATTGTGCAATCACGTCATCAACACAGATTTTCTGTGAACGTTTGGGTAGGCATTGTTGTTGGTGTCTCTATTGGGCCCCACGTTCTTCCACCTACGCTCAATGGAGCACGTTATCATGATTTCATACGGGATACTCTACCTGTCCTGCTAGAACATGTGCCTTTACAAGTACGACACAACATGTCGTTCGTGCACGATGGAGCTCCTGCACATTTCAGTCGAAGTGTTCGTACGCTTCTCAACAACAGATTCGGTGGCCTCCACCCTCTCCTGACCTCAACCCTCTTGACTTTCATTTATGGCGGCATTTCAAAACCCTTGTCTACGCAACCCCGGTACCAAATATACAGACTCTTCTTGCTCGTATTGTGGACCGCTGTGATACAATACACCATTCTCCAGGGCTGCATCAGCGCATCAGGGATTCCATGCCACGGAGGGTGGATGCGTGTATCCTCGCTAACGGAGGACAATTTGAACATTTCCTGTAACAAAGTGTTTGAAGTCACGCTGGTACGTTCTGTTGCTGTGTGTTTCCATTCCATGATTAATGTGATTTGAAGAGAAGTAATAAAATGAGCTCTAACATGGAAAGTAAGCGTTTCCGGACACATGTCCACATAACATACTTTCTTCCTTTATATGTGAGGAATGTTTCCGGATAGTTTGGCCGTACCTTTTTGTAACACCCTGTATTGTTCATTCGTCCCGGGTCTCGAAAACCTCAACGATTTCTGCGTGTTATCGATGTCGATACTGGCAAGAGGCTGGTCTCAGGATTCAAAGACCGTATCAAAATATCAACAATAATTCCTGACAAGCCTGCACATACTAGCAGAAACGAGGAGGGGTGGGTGATTCACGAAAATATGCAAATATGTTAACATGTTATTCTACAAGTAAAACTACATCTATACCTACATCTACATCCATACCCCGCAAGCCACCTGACGGTTTGTGGCGGAGGGTACCTTGAGTACCTCTATCGGTTCTCCCTTCTATTCCAGTCTCGTATTGTTCGTGGAAAGAAGGATTGTCGGTATGCTTCTGTGTGGGCTCTAATCTCTCTGATTTTATCCTCACGGTCTCTTCGTGAGATATACGTAGGAGGGAGCAATATACTGCTTGACTCTTCGCTGAAGGTATGTTCTCGAAACTTCAACAAAAGCCCCTACCGAGCTAATGAGCGTCTCTCCTGCAGAGTCTTCCACTGGAGTTTATCTATCATCTCCGTAACGCCTTCGCGATTACTAAATGATCGTGTAACGAAGCGCGCTGCTCTCCGTTGGATCTTCTCTATCTCTTCTATCAACCCCATCTGGTACGGACCCCACACTGCAGAGCAGTATTCAAGCAGTGGGCGGATAAGCGTACTGTAACCTACTTCCTTTGATTTCCTTAGGATTCTTCCAGTGAATCTCAGTCTGGCATCTGCTTTACCGACGATCAACTTTATATGATCATTCCATTTAAATCACTCCTAATGCGCACTCCCAGATAATTTACGGAATTAAGTGCTTCCAGTTGCTGACCTGCTATTTTGTAGCTAAATGATAAGCGATCTTTCTTTCAATGTATTCGCAGCACATTAAACTTGTCTACATTGAGATTCAATTGCAATTCCCTACACTATGCGCCAACTCGCTGCAGATTCTCCTGCAATTCAGTACAATTTTCCATTGTTACAACCTCTCGATACACCACAGCATCATCTGCAAAAAAACCTCAGTGAACTTCGGATGTTATCCACAAGGTCATTTATGTATATTGTGAGTAGCAACAGTCCTATGACACTCACCTGCGGCACACCTGAAATCGCTCTTACTGCGGAAGACTTCCCTCCATTGAGAATGACATGCTGCGTTCTGTTATCTAGGAAGTCCTCAATCCAATCACACAATTGGTCTGATAGTCCATATCCTCTTACTTTGTTCACTAAACGACTGTGGGGAACTGTATCGAAGTCAAGAAACACGGCATCTACCTGTGAACCCGTGTCTATGGCCCTCTGAGTCTCGTGGACGAATAGCACGAGCTGGGTTTCACACGACCGTCTTTTTCGAAATTCGTGCTGATTCCTACAGAGTAGATTTCTAGTCCCCAGAAAAGACATTATACTCGAGCATAATACGTGTTCCAAAATTCTACAACTGATCGACGTTAGAGATATAGGTCTATAGTTCTGCACACCTGTTCGACGTCCCTTCTTAAAAACGGGGATGACCTGTGCCCTTTTCCAATCCTTTGGAACGCTACGCTCTGCTAGAGACCTACGGTACACCGCTGCAAGAAAAAAGTTTATATAAACATATGTCCGCAAATCTTTAGTTACGGAGTTACGGCCAATAAAAGATTTTGTCTGAAATTTAGCAACTTCTCTAACATGTGGCCATCGCAAAACGATACGAGGTTACAATACACCACGATTTCCATTTATTTTGTTGTTACTGATCTGGTGAATTTATAAAACATGTCCCAAACGTGTATCTCCAGAACATCCAGAGAAGCAAAGAAGTAATTTCGTAAAATTATTACTTTATTAACTATTAGGCCTAATTTGTTTTTTTGAAATTCCAGACAACTGCACAAAGTTTTCAACAGAAATTGTAGAGAATTTTATTTGGAAAAATGATGCTAAGAACATTAACTGAAACTGTATGAATGTGTCAGATAATCTGCCTTTATTAATACCACAGCACACGTGAATTAATGTAGAACCGGACAAAACAAAGCTCAGTGTTAAGGAAGTTGTACAGTGTACATACAATTTCACGATACACTCACAATAAATGTTCCAAAATGTCTCCACCGAGTTCAACGGTGCAATATGGATCGGAGCACAATGAGACTTAACATCTATGGTCATCATTCCCCTAGAACTTAGAGCTACTTGAACCTAACTAACCTAAGGACATCACACAACACCCAGTCATCACGAGGCAGAGAAAATCCCTGACCCTGCCAGGAATCGAACCCGGGAACCCGGGCGTGGGAAGCGATAACGCTACCGCACGATCACGAGCTGCGGACCGAGTTCAATGCATTTAACTGAACAGATTTTGTCGCTCGTTTCAGTTTCACAATTCGTAATGGAAAGTTAACAAATTTACCTCTATAATAATCTTTGTTTCTCTGGATGTTCTGGAAAACTACTGCAGATACACATTTGGGACATGTTTTATTAGATTCACCAGACCAATAATAACAAAATAAATGGAAATCGTGCTTTACTTTAACATCCTACAGTTGTGCCAAGGCTTCATATTGGCCAATTTGCTAAATTTTAGGCAAAATATTTTACTAGCCGTAACTAAACATTTGCGAACCTAAGTTTATTATGAACCTTTCTCTTTAGTTTTATTGATAAAACAACATATTAAAATATTTCCATATCTTCGTGAATAACGAGATATGTACAGGGTGGTCCATTGATCGTGACCCTGATGTAGGCTTTCTGTGATTTCCCCAAATCGCTTCACGCAAATGCCAGAATGATGTTTCCTTTGAAAAGGCATGGCCGACTTCCTTCGCCATCGTTCCCCAATACGACGTGACCAATGACCTCGCTGTTTACTCCTCTCCCCCAAACCAACCCGCCGGCCACGGTGGTCTCGCGGTTCTAGGCGCGCAGTCCGGAACCGTGCGACTGCTACGGTCGCAGGTTCGAATCCTGCCTCGGGCATGGGTGTGTGTGATGTCCTTAGGTTAGTTAGGTTTAAGTAGTTCTGAGTTCTAGGGGACTGATGACTACAGCAGTTGAGTCCCATAGTGCCCAGAGCCATTTGAACCCAAACCAACCAACATTTTATCGAAGTAACCGCTTCTAGAGACCGTTCTACGGTAAAGTGTCTTACTGCCTACACATTGGCAACGGGTTACATTTTCTCATTCCGAGGGCCAGCTGCCACTTTCTGCAACAGGCGTGCATCCTCATGGGGTCTCCTCGCATTTCGCTACATAAATCCGTAAGACTACGAGGGAGTGGAGATCTCTTCTGAACAGCACGATGCAATGCATCCCCAGATATACTCAATAATGTTCGTATCTAGGAAGTTTGGTGGCCGGCGGAGGTGTTTAAACTCGGAAGACCTTTTCTGGATTCACTCTGTAGCAATTCTGTGGTGTGTCGCATTGTCCTGCTGGAATTGGCCACGTCCGTCGGAACGCATAATGGACATGAATGAATGCAGCTGATCAGGCAGGATGCTTACGTAGATGTAGTCTAAGTCGTATGTAGACGTATCAGGGGTCGCACATCACTCCAACCGCACATGCCCCACACCATTACAGAGCCTCCACCAGCTTGAACAGTCCTGTGCTGACGTGTAGGTTCCATGGGCTCATGAGGTTGTCTCCATACATCTACACGTCCATCCGCTCGCGCAACATGAAATGAGACTCGTCCGACCACGCAACATGTTTCCAGTCTACAATGTCTGTGTCGACGCGTCCAGGCGAGGCGAAAGATTTGCGTTGTGCAGTCATCGGCTCCGAAAGCCCACACAGATGATCTTTCGTTGAGCGGTTCCCACGCTGACACTTGTGTGTCCAGCACTGAAATCTGCAGCAGTCTGCGGAAAGGTCAGACTTCTGACACGTTGAACGAGACTCTTCTGTCGTCGTTGGTCCGGTTCGTGCAGGATCTTTTCCCGGCCGCAGCGATGTCGACGTTTTACCCGACTCCTGATACTCACGGTACACTCATGAAATGGTCGTACGGGAAAATCCCCAATTCATCGCTACCTCTGAGGTGCTGTGTCCCCATTGCTCGTGCTCCGACTGTAGGACCACGTCCAAAGCCACTTAAATGTTGACATTCTGCCATTGTTGCAGCAGTGACTGATGTAACAACTGCGCCAGAAACTTGTTCTCTCATACAGGCGTTGCCGACCCCAGCGCCGTATTCTGCCTGTTTACATATCTCTGTATTTGTATACGTATGTCTGTACCAGTTTCTTTGGCGCTTCAGTGTACAATCCACCGTAATCAATAGAGTGCTTATTCGGTTCTCATCATGTGTAACCCATACTCAGCGCTCTACTGCCAGTATTATTAATTGTGAAAGTAACTGACTCTGTTACGCTTTCAGGATTCTATCGCTGAACCGATTCCGATGATATTTAGTGTGGAGATAAACACTGAGGAATACCATAGACCACTGTAGGAAGTTGTAGCCTTCTGAGTATTATTGTTGTTCTTGTTGTTGTGGTCTTCAGTCCGGAGACTGGTTTGATGCAGCTCTCCATGCTACTCTAACCTTTGCGAGCTTCTTCATCTCCCAGTACCTACTGCAACCTACATCCTTGTGAATCTTCATCTCTTGGCCTCCCTCTACGATTTTTACCCTCCAATGCTAAATTTGTGATCCCTCGATGTCTCAGAACATGTCCTACCAACCGGTCCCTTCTTTTTGTCAAGTTGTGCCACAAACTCCTCTTCTCCCCAATCCTATTCAATACCACCTCATTAGTTATGTAATCTACCCATCTAATCTTCAGCATTCTTCTGTAGCACCACATTTCGAAAGCTTCTATTCTCTTCTTGTCCAAACTATTTATCGTCCATGTTTCACTTCCATACATGGCTACACTCCATACAAATACTTTCAGAAATGACTTCCTGACAATTAATCTATACTCGATGTTAACAAATTTCTCTTCTTCAGAAACGCTTTCCTAGCCATTGCCAGTCTACATTTTATATCCTCTCTATTTCGACCATTTTAAGTTATTTTGCTCCCCAAATAGCAAAACTTCTTTACTACTTTAAGTGTCTCATTTCCTAATCTAATTCCCTCAGCATCACCCGACTTAATTCGACTAAATTCATTATCCTCGTTTTGCTTTTCTTGATGTTCATCTTATACCCTCCTTTCAAGACACTGTCCATTCCATTGAACTGTTCTTCCAAGTCCTTTGCTGTCTCTGACAGAATTACAATGTCATCGGCGAACCTCAAATTTTTATTTCTTCTCCATGGATTTTAATACCTACTCCGAGTTTTTCTTTTGTCTCTTTCAATGCTTGCTCAATATACAGATTGAATAACATCGGGGATAGGCTACAACGCTGTCTCACTCCCTTCCAACCACTGATTCCCTTTCATGTCCCTCGACTCTTATAACTGCCATCTGGTTTCTCTACAAATTGTAAATAGCCTTTCGCTCCCTGTATTTTACCCCTAAAACCTTCAGAATTTGAAAGAGTGTATTCCAGTCAACATTGTCAAAAGCTTTCTCTAAGTCTACAAATGCTAGAAACGTAGGTTAGCCTTTCCTTAATCTAGCTTCTAAGATAAGTCGTAGGGTCAGTATTGCCTCACGTTTTCCAAAATTTCTACGGAATTCAAACTGATGTTCCCCAAGGTCAGCTTCTACCAGTTTTTCCATTCGTCTGTAGAGAATACGCGTTAGTATTTTGCATCCGTGACTTATTAGACTGATTGTTCGGTACTTTTCACATCTGTCAGCACCTGATTTCTTTGGGATCGGAATTACAATATTCTACCTGAAGTCTGAGGATATTTCGCGTGTCTCATTTCATGTGATAATGAAAAAACTAGACACTCATCTTTTCGTGTTTCCCACGCTATTCTCGTCGTAAAATCATAGCTGAATGGTTGAAAATCTAGATGGTTATGATTCCAAGCTCGGATGCAAAGAGGCTTAGGTTTTATTGTGCTATATTCAAAAGTTTTGTAGATGCGCTTCTCAAACCATTCTTGGAGATTAAACCTTTCAAAGTTAGCACAATTGTGATGTTAAACAAAATAATCAGCACTCCGAATTTAAGTTACACTTCCTTTTAACTGCTTTTATTGCAATATGACGCGACACACAAAACATCACTTCACAATACAAAACATACTTGAAAACATCTTCCTCACTGTTAAAGTTCACATTTTATAAGCTGACGACAATATTCGTATTTTCAACATAACGTCCACGACTTGACCTCTTCAAGGTCCGACTCTCTAACAAGTTAACAACTAACTAACAATCGCTTACGCGGCCAAAAATCAGAGTTACAAGTACGTCAAAGATCATAGTGACAAAAGAAAGAACACACACAAGAATAATATCATTGCAATATAAACATATCGATGTTCAAAATGGTTCAACCGGCTATGAGTACTATGGGACTCGACATCTGTGGTCATCAGTCCCCTAGAACTTAGAACTACTTAAACCTAACTAACCTAAGGACATCACACACATCCATGCCTGAGGCAGGATTCGAACCTGCGACCGTAGCGGTCACGCGGTTCCAGACTGACGCGCCTAGAACCGCACGGCCACACCGGCCGGCAAACATATCGATGTATCACAAATGAAGTGAAATCTGAATGTTGTCTCAGAAATATGTCAACTACTTTGCAGAAACACAGTAGAATGTTGCTGGTATGGAGAGGTTCAGGTCAGGTGGGTAATGGTTGCGTAATTCAAGTACCATTACAAAGAGAAACACCCTAGCGCCAGCCGCCAAGGCTCACATTGCGCAAACGAAAGCACGAAGGTAACGTACGAGAAATTAGGTCTCCTACGGGGCACACAGACAGTCGTTTTTTACTCACTCTGCTTGCGAGTGGAACAGGGGAGAGAATCACCAGTAGTGGTACAGCGTACCCTCCGCCACGCACCGTACGGGGACGTGTGTAGTGTCTGTGCAGATGTAGATATTCCGTACTGGGTGTACGGAAGACACTATGATAGCAAAGTGCACTGTACTGTCGATTAATGTGACCACCGCGTATGTTTGACGTCAACGTGCTGTCAGATTGACAGACAGCGATTGGCAGCAGTAGCAGTGGAGCGTACACAACGCGCGTCGGGGGACGATATTTAATTTACTGAACTTATATTATATGTATCGATTTTTTAAGACAAGAGAGAGAGAGAAAAAAAAAAAGAATTAACATGGCTCTCTTGTCACAGCCAGTAGGCATCAACTCTCTGACAGGGTGTTTCAAAAATGACCGGTATATTTGAAACGGCAATAAAAACTAAACGAGCAGCGATAGAAATACACCGTTTGTTGCAATATGCTTGGGACAACAGTACATTTTCAGGCGGACAAACTTTCGAAATTACAGTAGTTACAATTTTCAACAACAGATGGCGCTGCGGTCTGGGAAAGTCTATAGTACTATATTTTCCACATATCCACCATGCGTAGCAATAATATGGCGTAGTTTCTGAATGAAATTACCCGAAACCTTTGACAACGTGTCTGGCGGAATGGCTTCACATGCAGATGAGATGTACTGCTTCAGCTGTTCAATTGTTACTGGATTCTGGCGGTACACCTGGTCTTTCAAGTGTCCCCACAGAAAGAAGTCACAGGGGTTCATGTCTGGCGAGTAGGGAGGCCAATCCACGCCGCCTCCTGTATGTTTCGGATAGCCCAAAGCAATCACACGATCATCGAAATATTCATTCAGGAAATTAAAGACGTCGCCCGTGCGATGTATTTCTATCGCTGCTCGTATGGTTTGTATTGCCGTTTCAAATATACCGGTCATTTTTGAAACACCCTGTATGTCATTCGTTGGCTCCACAGTTAGCCGTATTGATACTTATTTGCAGAAAAGAGACGCAGAATTAATAAGTCGCTCTCATTTGTGAATTATCTGCAATTTTTTTCCTAGAATTTCACGTAAGTGTCATTCATATCGTAATGTATATGTTGAAATGAATATATGTTTTATTTAATCGTATGCTTTTCTCTGTTTTAGTAGTTTTAGTCATACCATATGGTATACGTTACATTGCCTTGACGAACTTTCGGGTAATTGAACATGTATCAATAATTACAGATTTCTGTAGTTGTATATATAACTTTGGATGTAGCTGTATTGCGTTGATGTACTGGTGGATATTGCGTGCTATGACTCCCGTAGTTGATAGTATAATTGGTATAATGTCAACTTTATCCTGATGCCACATGTCCTTGACTTCCTCAGTCAGTTGGATGTATTTTTCCATTTTTTTTCTCCTGTTTTCTTCTGTATATTTTATGTATTGGGTATGGATATTTCGATTAGTTGTGTTAATTTTTTCTTTCTATTGGTGAGTATGATGTCAGGTTTGCTATGTGGTTTTGTTTATCTGTTATAATAGTTCTGTTCCAGTATAATTTGTATTCATCATTCTCCAGAACATTTTGTGGTGCATACTTGTATCTTGGAACGTGTTGTTTTATTAGTTTATGTTGTATGGCAAATTGTTGATGTATTATTTTGCTACATCGTCATGTCTTCTGGGGTATTCTGTATTTGCTAGTATTGTACATCCGCTTGTGATGTGATCTACTGTTTCTATTTGTTGTTTGCAACGTCTGCATTTATCTTTTGTGGTATTGAAATCAATAATATGCTTTGTGTAATATCTGGTGTTTATTGTTTGATCCTGTATTGCAATCATAAATCCTTCTGTCTCACTGTATATATTGCCTTTTCTTAGCCATGTGTTGGATGCGTCTTGATCGATGTGTGGCTGTGTTACATGATATGGGTGCTTGCCATGTAGTGTTTTCTTTTTCCAATTTACTTTATTCGTATCTGTTGATGTTATGTGATCTAAAGGGTTGTAGAAGTGGTTATTAAATTGCAGTGGTGTAGCAGATGTATTTATATGAGTGATTGCTTTGTGTATTTTGCTAGTTTCTGCTCGTTCTATAAACAATTTTCTTAAATTGTCTACCTGTCCATAATGTAGGTTTTTTATGTCGATAAATCCCCTTCCTCCTTCCTTTCTGCTTAATGTGAATCTTTCTGTTGCTGAATGTATGTGATGTATTTTATATTTGTGGCATTGTGATCCTGTAAGTGTATTGAGTGCTTCTAGGTCTTTGTTACTCCATTTCACTACTCCAAATGAGTAGGTCAATATTGGAATAGCATAAGTATTTATAGCTTTTGTCTTGTTTCTTGCTGTCAATTCTCTTTTCAGTATTTTTGTTAGTCTTTGCCTATATTTTTCTTTTAGTTATTCTTTAATATTTGTATTATCTATTCCTATTTTTTGTCTGTATCCTATATATTTATAGGCATCTGTTTTTTCCATCGCTTCTATGCAGTCGCTGTGGCTATCCAATATGTAATCTTCTTGTTTAGTCTGTTTTCCCTTGACTATGCTATTTTTCTTACATTTGTCTGTTACAAAAGCCATATTTATATCATTGCTAAATACTTGTGTTATCTGTAGTAATTGGTTGAGTTAATGTTTTGTTGCTGCCAGTAGTTTTAGATCATCCATGTATAGCAAATGTGTGATTTATTATTATTATTATTATTATTATTATTATTATTATTATTATTATTATTATTATTACAATTTATTATTATTATTTTATTTTATTTTTATTTGTTAAAGTATCCACGGCTCAAAGGAAAGTGGTTACAATAATGTCTGAGGCTCATAGTCGCACCTCTGTAAAAGGTTAGGAATTCTTACAACAGCCTGACAGTACATTGACTCAGAAATGGAATTTGTTCTCAACAGCATTGATCAGTTTAAAAATGATTATAATACCAAAAGAAAAAATTGAGTTACACTATCCTCTACTTAACCTATCTTTGGCACAGAATGGGGCAAAATATGCTGGTGTAGAGCTTTTCGAAAAGTTACCAGATGAAAGAAAATGTGTGACAACAGCAGCAGTAACAGTTTTAAAAATAAATTGAAATCATATCTCCTTGACAACTCCTTCTATACCATAGATGAATTCTTGAATAGGATTAAATAATTCTATACGTATAATATATGCATTTTGTGCCATTTAACGGAGTAGGATAAGTAATAAAAACTTTAAGCTTTTTCTTTTCTTAAAAAAAAATTTCGTTCATGTGTGATGCACTTGACACGTCCCAGATCATAATGGTTAGCGTGAGACTGATCAGTGGAACATGTGACTAACTAACTACAGGGTGTCCAGAAAAGGGCTCCCTGATTTCACAATGAAATATCTCGAAAACAAAGATCGATAGAGGAATGCAGTAAACATTATGTTTGTTGTGAAAGCTGTAAGAAGTTTATACATCAGTTTGGAAAAATAGTTACAAAAGCTGCTAACAGATGGCGCTGTACGTTGTACAGCTCATATCAGAAAACGTAAGTGAGATAATCGTATGAATACAATCTTCGCAAAAAATTACATCACAATGTTTTCAAAATGTTCACCATTGGCACTACAGAGGTGGCGCAAACGAAGAATGAAATTCGCCATCACATTTCGTAGTGCCTCAACCGAAATGGATTCACATGCCACAGAGATCGCCGATTCAGGCTCGTCCAGCGTGGCGGGATGCTTCGGGTAGAGCGTGTCTTTCACTGTGCCCCTCAAAAAAAGTCACAGGGAGTCAAATCCGGCGAATATGGAGGCCAATCCATGCCTGCACCATTCAATGTGGGATATTCCAAAGCAATGACTCGATTCCCGAAGTACTCCTCAAGAAAGCGAAACACTTGTTCGGTCCGATGTGGTCGGGCTCCATCTTGCATAAACCATTCAGTACCTGGTCGATCCTCTAACGCTTGCTGTGTGGCGACAAATTGTTACAAAATTGCAACGTAACGTGCACCAGTGACCGTTTCTCGAATGAAAAAAGGGCCAATAATGCCTCTGCTGCATACTGCATCCCACACACTAACTTTAGGAGAATGCAGGGGTTTCGCTTCACACCAATATGGCTTTTCGGATCCCCAAAATCGCCAGTTCACGTATCCATTCAGGTGGAAGTGTGCTTCATCTGTAAACCAGATGCAGCCAACATCAAATCCTTCACCATCAATCGTTGTGAGCATCTGATTAGCAAAGGCAACCCTCTGTTGCACAGCTCGTACGGGTATGGCCTGATGCGTTTGAATTTTGAATGGAAACACGTGTAGGCTCTTTCTCAGTATTTTCTGCGTGCTGGAACGCTTCAAACCAGTCTCAGATGCAATTCTACGTACGGATGACATTGGATTTCGCTGAATAATTCCAGAAACTGTGGCGATATTTTCAGGCGTAACTGCGATTTGCTTGCGGCCAACATGCCCCACTAGATCATCAGTTACGCTGCCTGTTCGTTGAAATTTTGCGAAGAGCGAACGAATGGTTTCCGCACCGGGTCCTTTTGGAACATTAAATCGTGCTTGAAAACTTCGCCTTGTTGCCGTAGGACTCTCTTCTAACCTGTGGTACTCCAGCACCAGAAAAACGCGCTGTTCAATGGAGTACATGGTTTTAATCTCTTCCTTCGATACGCTAACCTCCTTTCACGTTTCAGTAGTGGAACTGATCGCTCTGGGCTTCGGATCACTATTTATACTAGGCATTACGTATGGCGATTACAGCGCCATCTGTTAGCGGCTTTTGTAACTGTTATTTCAAACAGCTGTATAAACATCTTACAGCTTTCACAATAAACATACCGTTTACTGCATTCCTCTATCGATCTTTGTTTTCGAGATATTTAATTTTGAAATCAGGGAGTCCTTTTCTGGATACCCTGTAACTAGCCCCTAGGTTGATCTGAGCGATGATTTGTTGCCAGTGGCACGCCTGTGAGCCCGTAGCTACACACCTAGGCAGTCCTCACTCACGCCTCCCACCTTGCTGCACTACAGCTACGTCGGCACCTGTTTTGCACAGCGCCATCCCACCAGACACGTTATTCTTTAACCACGGTCGTACGCAAACCGTTTACAGACTCAGCCGTTTCGGAAATGCTTCAACCCTCGGCTCGAAAGCCAGCGGTCGCGACGTTTTGCACGTCAGATAAACCACTGTTTCCCCACTGCGACAAAGGCTGCACTGCACTTCTGTTGAATAGAATTGGGCAGAAGAGGAGTTTGTGGCACAACTTGACTGGAAGAAGGGATCGGTTGGTAGGACATGTTCTGAGGCATCAAGGGATCACCAATTTAGTACTGGAGGGCAACATGGAGGGCAAAAATCGTAGAGGGAGACCAAGACATGAATACACTACGCAGATTCAGAAGGATGTAGGCTGCAGTAGGTACTGGGAGATGAAGAAGCTTGCACAGGATAGAGTAGCATGGAGAGCTGCATCAAACCAGTCTCTGGACTGAAGACCATAACAACATGGCATCAGAGAGTAAAAATATGCAAAGTACATCTACATCTACATGGTTACTCTGCAATTCACACTTATGTGCCTGGCAGAGGGTTTATCGAACCTTTTTCATACTAGTTCTCTACCATTCCACTCTCGAATGGCGATTGGAAAAGAGTCTTTCCACTCTCTACTGGCTCGTGGGAAAAAGGAACGCCTAAATCCGTTCGAGCTCTAATTTCTCCTATTTTATTAGGATGATCATTTCTCCCTACATAGGTGGGTGTCAACAAAATATTTATGCATTCGGAAGAGATAGTTGCTGATTGAAATTTCGTAAATAGATCTCGCCACAAAGAAAACCGCCTTTGTTTCAGTGACTGCCACCCCAACTCGCCTATTATATCAGTGACACTCTCACCCCTATTGCACAATAACACGAAACGAGCTGTACTTCTTTGAACTTTTTCGATGTCCTCCGTCAATCCTACCTGGTAAGGGTCCCATACTGCGCAGCAATATTCCAACAGAGGGCGGACAAGTGTAGTGTAGGCTGTGTCTTTAGTGGCTTTTGTTCCATCTCGTAACTGTTCTGCCAACAAAGCGCAGTCTTTGTTTCTTCTTCCCCACAGTATTATCTACGAAGTCTTTCCAATTTAAGTTGCTCGTAATTGTAATTCCTAGGTATTTAGTCGAATTGACAGTCCTTAGATTTGTGCCATTTATCGTATACCCAAAAGTTATCGGCTTTCTTTTAGTACCCTCGCTCTTCTTTTCGTTTAGCGCTAATTGCCGCTTTGCGCAACATACAGAAATTCCGTCTAGATCATTTCGTAATTGAAATGGATTGTCTGATGATTTTACTAGACGGTGAATTACAGTGTCGTCTAAGGGGGCTGCTCAGATTATCACCTACATCATTTATATAAATCAGGAACAGCAGAGGGCTTATGACACTACCTTGCGCAACGCAAGATTTCACTTCTACTCGATGATTTACCGTCTGTCACTACGAACTGGAACCACACTGAGAGGAAATCACGAATCCAGTCACACAACTGAGACGATACTCCATATCCAAGCAATTTGATTAACAGTCGCATTTGAGGAACGGTATCAAAAGCCTTGTGGAAACCTAGGAATATGGAATCGATCTGAGATGCCTCGTCGACAGCACTCATTAGATCATGGGAATAAAGAACTAGCTTTGTTGCACAAGAACGATATTTTCTGAATCCGTTTTGGTTATGTATCAATAAGTCATTTTCTTCAATGTGATTCATAATTTTCGAGTGCAGTATGTACTCCAAAGCCCTACAGCAAATTGAGGTCAGTGATATAGGTCTGTAATTCAATGGGTTACTCCCATTTGCTTTCTTGAATATTGGTGTGATCTGTGCTGCTTTCCAGTCTTGAGGAACAGACCTTTCGTCAAGTGAGCGGTTGTATATGATTGCTAAGAAAGGCGCTATCGTGTATCCATGCCCTGAAAAGAACCTGACTGGTATACCATCTGGACCGGAAGACTTGCCTTTCTTAAATGATTTGAGTGGTTTCGCAGTAACTGAGATATCTACTTTGGTGTCACTCATGCTAACAGCTGTTCTGGTTTCGCATTCTGGTATATTTACTTCGTCTTCTTCCGTGAAGGAGTTACGGAAAACTGTATTTAGTAACTCCGCTTTAGAGGCACCATCATCGGTAACATTTCCATCGCTATCGTGCTGTGATGGTAATGCCTGTATTTTGCTTCTGGTGTACTTTACATACGGCCAGAAGCTCTTTGGGTTTTATACCGTATTTTTGAGACAATATTTCATTTAATTGCCGGCCACAGTGGCCTAGCGGTTCTAGGTGCTTCAGTCCGGCACCGCGTGACTGCTACGGTCTCAGGTTCGAATACTGCGTCGCGCATGAATGTGTTGCTTAGGCTCAATTAGTTCTACACTACTGGCCATTAAAATTGTTACACCACGAAAATGACGTACTACAGCCGCGAAATTTAACCGACAGGAAGAGGATGCTGTGATATGCAAATGTTTAGGTTTTCAGAGCATTCACACAAGGTTGGTGCCGGTGGCGACACATACAACGTGCTGACATGAGGAAAGTTTCCAACCGATTTCTCATACACAAACACCAGTTGACCGGCGTTGTCTGGTGAAACGTTGTTGTGATGTCTCGTGTAAGGAGCAGAAATGCGTACCATCACGTTTCCGACCTTGATGAAGGGCGGATTGTAGCCTATCGCCATTGCGGTTTATCGTACAGCGACATTGTTGACCGCGTTGGTCGAGATTGTTAGTAGAATATGGAATCGGGGGGTTCAGGAGGGTAATACGGAACGCCGTGCTGGATCCCAACGGCCTCGTATCACTAGCAGTCGAGATGACAGGCATCTTATCCGCACGGCTGTAACGGACCGTGCAGCCACGTCTTGATCCCTGAGTCAACAGATGGGGACGTTTGCAAGACAACAACCATCTGCACGAACAGTTGGACGACGTTTGCAGCAGCATGGACTGTAAGCTCGTAGACCGTGGCTGCGGTTACCCTTGACGCTGCATCACAGACAGGAGCGCCTGCGATGGTGTACTCGATGACGAACAGGGGTGCACGAATGGCAAAACGTCGTTTTTTCGGATGAATCCAGCTTCTTTTTACAGCATCACGATGGTCGAATCCGTGTTTGGCGAAATCGCGATGAACGCACATTGAAAGCGTGTATTCGTTATCGCCATATCGGCGTGATGGTATGGGTTGCCATTGGTTATAGGTCTGGGTCACCTCTTGTTCGCATTGACGGCACTTTGAACAGTGGACGTATCATTTCATATGTGTTACGACCCGTGGCTCTACCCTTAATCCAATCCCTGAGAAACCCTATATTTCAGCAGGATAATGCACGACCGCATGTTGCACGTCATGTACGGGCCTTTCTGTATACAGAAAATGTTCGACTGCTGCCCTGGCCAGCACATTCTCCAGATCTCTCACCAAATGAAAACGTCTGGTCAATGGTGGCCGAGCAACTGGCTCGTCACAATATGCCAGTCACTACTCTTGATGAACTGTGGTATCGTGTTGAAGCTGCATGGGCAGCTGTACTTGTACAGGTGCATGGGCAGCTGTACCTGTACACGCCATCTGAGCTCTGTTTGACTCAATGCCCAGGCGTATCAAGGCCGTTAATACAGCCAGAGTTGGTTGTTCTGGGTACTGATTTCTTAGGATCTATGCACCCAAATTGCATGTAAATTCTAGTATATCGTATTTGTCCAATGGATACCCGTTTATCATCTGCATTTGTTCTTGGTGTAGCAATTTTAATGACCAGTAGTGTAAGTTCTATTGGACTGTTGATCTCAGATGTTAAGTCCCATAGTCCACCGATCCATTTGAACCATTTCCTTTATTTCATAGAAATAAATATTAGCACAGGATCTTCGTTTGACAATTTACTCATATGCCTAGTATGAACACGCATATGTTTGCCAATAAAGAAATTTGTAGACATGTCAGTGTCTGTAGCATCCCAGGACCGGTTTATTGTCATTTCCATTGCCATTTACCAGCCGTTTTCAATTAGTGACAGATGTGGAGAATGTGCTGGTCAGGGCAGCAGTCGAACATTTTGTGTAAAGATGAAAGGGAAGCAGTGGTTGAGAAGGGAGTAAGACAGGGTTGTAGCCTCTCCCCGATGGTATTCAATCTGTATATTGAGCAAGCAGTAAAGGAAACAAAAGAATAATTTGGAGTAGGTATTAAAATCCATGGAGAAGAAATAAAAATTTTGAGGTTCACTGGTGACATTGTAATTCTCTCAGAGACAGCAAAGGTCTTGGAAGAGCAGTTGAATGGAATGGACAGTGTCTTGAAAGGAGGATATAAGATGAACATCAACAAAAGCAAAACGAGGATAATGGAATGTAGTCGAATTAAGTCGGGTGATGCTGAGGCAATTACATTAGGAAATGAGACACTTAAAGTAGTAAAGGAGTTTTGCTATTTGGGGAGCAAAATAATTGATGATGGTCGAAGTAGAGAGGATATAAAATGTATACTGGCAATGGCAAGGAAAGCGTTTCTGAAGAAGAGAAATTTGTTAACATCGAGTATAGATTTAAGTGTCAGGAAGTCGTTTCTGGAAGTATTTGTATGGAGCGTAGCCATGTATGGAAGTGAAAAATGGACGATAACTAGATTGGACAAGAAGAGAATAGAAGCTTTCGAAATGTGGTGCTACAGAAGAATGCTGAAGATTAGATGGGTAGAGCGTATAACTAATGAGGAGATATTGAATAGGATTGGGCAGAAGAAGGGATCGATTGGTAGGACATGTTCTGAGGCATCAAGGGATCACCAATTTAGTATTGGAAGGCAGCGTGGAGGGTAAAAATCGGAGACCAAGAGATGAATACACTAAGCAGATTCAGAAGGATGTAGGTTGCAGTAGGTACTGGGAGATGAAGAAGCTTGCACAGGATAGAGTAGCATGGAGAGCTGCATCAAACCAGCCTCAGGACTGAAGACCACAAGAACAGCAATGGTAAACTAATTGGAACTGTCATGTCGTGCTGCAGTCTGACCAGATCCCTTTGCTCTCCTCTCCTCTCCTTTACTCTCCTCTCCTCTCCTCTCCTCTCCTCTCCTGTCTGGTGTTTCAGGAAGCCCACGTGGTGGCGCCTCCGCACCGCCATGGAGCGCGGGCTAACGCTGCTGGCGACAGTGGCGCTCCTAGCGGCCATCGCGCTCGTCGTCTCGCTGGGCGCGCTCCTCGCCAGGTGGCAGCACCAGTCAGGTATGGCCGCCAGTACCAAAACCACCCACGCCGCAGCCCAGATCTCGCACCTTACAAGGAACGATACACTCCACAGTAAGCTGTGCATGGATTATGCGGAGGTTATTTATGCTGCAGGACGTCTAGCTCTTGAGTTGCACTGTGCGAGTGTACAGGCACTCCCAGTAAGCTGCAGGTTATGTTGAAAAATAGGTTTTTTCTATTAATTAATTAAGCCAAACAAGCAATAAACCTCCTAATTCAGGCAATAGCAAAGGTGTTTGTACCATTCTCACTAACCACTTTTTCGCAATAAAGAACAGCGGTAATTGTTTATTTCCTGTTGTACTTCGACGAAACGCCAGTATTTCATTGTCATACCAACAGTGTTTGTTGGTATTTTGCGTCTGATTGTAAATTTCTCCTCAAATCATATTGAATGATCAGTTGCGTTAGCGTAATGGTTAAAGTGTTTGGCTGCTGGTCGAAAGGTTCTGAGTTCACATCTTGTTCTGTGCTTAATATTTTCTTTTTTAAAAAACAATTTCGAAGTGTCTTACTTCATGAATTTTATTCGTTTGAATGTAACTTTTTGGAATTTCTAGTGGCAACTGAAATCAACCATACGGAAAGTATACATTATGGACTTTTACCTCTGTAAACTCTTCAAAATTTCGTACAGTGGTTTACTACATTTAATGCTGCACAATAACTGCGTTGAACATCGAAACAAAATTAAGTCATTAATAGGGGGGAGGTATCAGTCAAGAAGATGTTTAAAAATCAAATTTTTGGGCCAAATAGTTTTGTGAAATCGAATGGTAAAGCGTGTGAAAGCAGTCGGAACACCATGTGTCTGCACATTCGAGCAGTGCAGTGATGACAAAATCGCGCACAGCGCGGTTTGCTGGAACACGTCTCTGTAGCAGCGAAAGGGTTAATGCGGCCGTGGTGGCTTTACTTCATAGACTGCGCGTTCCCCCCTAAACGTAAGTTTGCTTGGCGCGTGCAACTGGCAACGCAGCAATCTCCCGCGTCTGGGCGGGCATACGCGAACCGCGCCAAGATAAAAAATTGAACTAGTAGCAAAACACCAAAAACGCTCTCGTTCGTGTATTATGCTGCTGAGGAAGAGCCTTGTGTGTGTGTGTGTGTGTGTGTGTGACTAATTGTTATGCAACGAATGCGTGAAACAATCAAAACTTGAAAGGCATCTATCGACTAATCCTGAATGTGTAGCAAATTCAAAAATAAAGGGGAAAAATCTATGACTAAATCCGTTATGGAAAAAGTCTCCAAAACAGAAAATACTTAACACCAGAGTTTCTTATGAGCTACCTTTGTTACTTGCAAAGGTGTCAACTCACATCCTGGCAGAAGAACGTATTGTAGGAAATGTAACAAGTAATACATTGTTTGATGGAAACCCAACACAAAAAATAAGTGAGATTCCGTTATCAAATACAACTGTGAAGTGGGGAATTTAGGGAATGTCAGGAAACGTGAAAAAAAACGGTCATTACTTCTTTGAAACAATGTGAACATATTACGCCACAGCTTGGAGAGGAGATTTTCAAACCTGTCAACATATTTATGAAAGAAACTAGCTGGGTACCTGCCGTTGCCAGATGTGTATTTTTATTAGTCTTCTGTAGTCCATCTCCCCTTTCCCCATCTCTTCCACACCCCCACTCCCTCCTTTCTGTTCATCCCTTCCTCTGCCCTCCCTCTCTCCCTCTACCCATCTCATCTTCCCATTCGCCTCTTCATCTCCTCCTCTTTCCTTTCCGTGTTCACCTCCACCTTTTCTCTTTCTGTCGTCTCCTTCTCCGTCCACTTTGCCTCTCTTCTTCCCCCATCCCTGTCCATCTCCTCATCTCTCCTTTCTCTGTCCACCTCCTACTTTCCCCTTTGTACATTTCCCCCTCCCCTGCCTTTATCCATATCTCTCCTCCTATCTGTGCCTATACCCTCCTTCGCCCTTACTGTCTATCTGCTTGGCCTCCCCTCTCTCTCCTCTTTATCACACTCGCCCCAACACGAGACTTGTAGTTCTTATCCTGACAATATGTCTTTCCGGGTTGTACCTAATATGTGTATGAAATTATATAATCATTCCAGCACTTTAGAATGGACGTTTTACCCACGACATTGCCCACATTTCAACATGACAGATCTATTTCACCCATATTTAACTAATTTCATGCCTACTTGTACACATATTTCACCTATATCTCTTGTGAATTTTGCCAAGCAGTTTCGTTTTCACGCAGCTCAATGTTTATGACGCCGTATTTCCTGAATTGCCAAACACCTTGCCGCAGTGGTAACACTGGTTCCCATCAGATCAAGTTAGCGCTGTCGGACTGGGCTAGCATTTGGACGGGTGACCATCCGGTCTACCGAGCGCTGTTTGCGAGCGGGGGTGCACTCACGCCTTGTGATGTCAACTGAGGAGCTACTTGATTGACAAGTAGCAGCTCCGGTCTCGTAAACTGACGTACAGCCGGGAGAGTGATCTGCTGACCACATGCACCTCCATATTCGCATCCAGTGACGCCTGTGGGCTGAGGATGACACGGCGGTCGGTCGGTACATGTCCAGCGCATAGACAGGTTGGTTGCAGGTCCTCAACTGGCCTCCTCCTAACCAAAACATGGCGGTGACCGGCACCGAGGCAGAACTAACTTCCATCAGAAAACTCAAAAGACCTCCACCCTGCCCTCGAATGAGTTCTCGCACGACACCATTGAGGTCGCAAATGGCGGTGGTTTGAGGTCAGTGGAATGCATGCTGTCTCAGAGCTGTCCTCGGAGTAACTGATCTGTAACAGTTCGTTCTGTCAGTGTGGTGCCAACTGCTGAGCTAACTGCTGCTGCGGATGCAGTACGATGCTCCAGACCCATACGCTGGACACAGTGGTCTTCCCTCTCGGTAGTACCACGTGGCGTTCTGGAGCCCAGTTTTCTTGCCACCGTACATCCTCATAAACACCGCTGCCAGTAACAGTGTGCAGTGGCTACATTCCTGCCAAGTCTTTCTGGAATATCGCAGAAGGAATGTCCAGCTTCAAGCCCTATTACAGATCTCGTTCAAACTCAGTGTCATATTGATAATGGTGTCTTTGTCGCCTTATAGGTATTGTGGACTAGCATCCACTCACCATATCTAATCTCAAAGGTAACTAACACTCACGATCGTTACTACATGCATTTAAAGCAAACCTGATTTGCATCCTTGGTTTGAGTAGACATCATCTTTGAGATGGAGCAAAATGCCTACCAACTTTACTTTATGTCACATACCTCCTTCTTGGTGCTGCAATTTTTTTTCCCAGCAGTGTATACTCCCCACCCACACCATCATGTGAGGTGTTAGATACATCCTGTACCAGTACCACATTCACCATGCCCTTTTCCAGTCATGCACTATGTGTGGGGAGTGCAATACAGAACAGCACTGGCAGCTGTGAGCACTCTTTGCTGAGGTCACACTTATGGCAGTAACCAGCTGAGCACAGGGTTTTGCCACCGTGCCCTTCTCGGTAGACCGACACAGCCACTCAGTCGCTGGCCAGCCTGTGTGGCCGAGCGGTTCTAGACGCTTCAGACTGGAACCGCACGACCGCTACGGTCACAGGCTCGAATCCTGCCTCAGGCATGGATGTGTGTGATGTCCTTAGGTCAGTTAGGTTTATGTAGTTCTAAGTTCTAGGGGACTGATGACCTCAGATGTTAATTCCCACAGTGTTCAGAGCCATTTGAACCACTCAGTCGATGACCGATGGTATTACTGAAACGTGCGATACTTTGTAGTATTGCAGCAAGGGGTCTATTTGACAACTGTGGCGTGCGCTTACGAACACACCCGACCTGTTAGCCAGCAGGCGAGAAGCATCAGATCGGCGAGCACTGTGGAAACTCCGAAGACGTGCTGAGCGAGCTGGTCACAGGCGACAACATGACAAGAGTTAACCACTGAGTACACTGGATTTGACTCCCATCACTTGCCTCTGTTGTAGACTGGATTAAATAAATGAATGAACTGAGTATCATCTGATTCATTCTCACCTACCCACTAGAGCACCCCGAAGCTATATGGACTGTTCATTCTTTCACGCTTACTAAACGAACCTATTAAGAAACTCACTGTTCTCACTTGGAAGTTCTCACTTTTCTCCGTCAAGCCTAATAGATAAGAGTAATGGACTGAGGAGCAATTGCTCAGGCATCGGTCGACCGAGGATTTCGAAAGGTACCTCACTTGTAGCTGGACGACAACACTTCCTGAGCTTTTTCCCAGTTGACCCTAGTGTGCCATCTGCCTTTCCTATGATTATTTTTGTGCACTCTTTTCACTTTAAGCCGCTCCATAGGCCTACTCCCGATTGTTTAACCCATTCCAGTCATTGTTCAACAGTCGCGTAATCATTCGACACTGCGCCTTTCGCCTGTTTGTGCCCAATACGCCATAGTTGTTTATGTTGAGCGTCAAGTGGCAATCTATGGACCGTTGGTCCTCTGCACATCTTCGTGCATTTCGCAACGATTGTGTAAAGTTGCGACGTTTTATATGCAACATCGTCAGTCACAAACAGCGTCATAGAGCTTCTGACGTTGTCCTCTAGGTCATCTATATTTAGCATCAACAGTAATGGCCCTGTAACACTCCATGTGGGTACACCTGAAATTACTTTCATATCTGTAGATTATCTGAATTAAGAATAACATGCTGTGTTCCATTTGCTGGGAACATCTCACTACAGTCACAAAACCAGTGTGATATTCACTATGCCCGTGGGTGGTCCCGTAATGTCTTTGCATTTGCAAGTGCTTGCAACTGCTGCCTATCTCTCCATCTGAAAGCAGACGTCGTTATGTCATGGTCTATAAAGACCTGTCATTAGTCTTATTGTCACTACAAATATCCACCTTCCAGTTTGCAACTTTTCTAACGCTTGCACTTTCCTGCCTGTTGCCGTGTAGAGTCACTGATGCCAGTGGCGATGGAGTCCAGAGGGAACGTGTCTGCAGCAGACGCCCAGGGGCCAGAATCGCAGTCCGGCACTCAGAGCCTGCAGGACCTCTGCCTCACGCCGGGATGTGTCCACGCAGGTTAGTACTCCTGCTCTCCTCACTCACTGTCTACAGTTCTACAGTTGGTAGTGCCATGTGCCCAGCAATGAGAGCAAACACATTTTCTGATAACTGTACCTGGTGACAGCAGTGAGGTAGAGTAACTGTGATACACAGTGAGAAGAGGAAGCATGGAGAGTGGGGTTGTGAGAGAGAAAGTGTGTGTGTGTGTGTGTGTGTGTGTGTGTGTGTGTGTGTGTGTGTGTGAGAGAGAGAGAGAGAGAGAGAGAGAGAGAGAGAGAGAGAGAGAGAGAGAGTGAGAGTGAGAGGGATAGAGAGAGATGGAGGAAAGGAAAGAGAAGGGGAGGGAGGAAGAATGAGATTGAGAGAGACAGGAGGGATGGGGATGGGTGTAGTTGATTTGAGAGACATAAAGGATTTGTATGTGTGTGAGAGAAATGGAGAGATAGGGAAAAAGAGAGACCAACAGGGTGTGTTTGTGTTTGCAAGTGACAGGAAGTGTGAAAGTATTTGAAAGGGAGAGAGACTAGAAAAGTGTGTGTGTGTGTGTGCATGTAAGAGAAAGAAAGATAATATTATATCCTTTAGGTAGATATAGAGCTACATGTCATCATAACTTTTTAGTGTGTTTCAAAGCAGTCCCCATATCCCATGGACCCGTCACCTTCTGATGTAGTACAAAAACAACCAGCAGTGAAAATTAAGGTACTGACTGAAGGCATGCTGTTCGACGACAGTCAAATGAAAACTGAACATCCCCAACAATGGGACCATGGAATGCTTCCAGTCAAAAGCAATCACCAAACACATTAAGACATTTATCCCACTGGGTGATGAGACGACTGATTCCTGTTTCACAGAACACAGTCAGTTGCTGACAGATCCGCAACTGCACCCACTCTTACACTTCCTCATCCGACTGAAACCAACGATCATGGATGTCATTCTTCAGGTCGTCAAAGATGTGAAAATCACCCACTGAAATATCTGGGCACTACAGAGGACATTGCAGAAGACGTGCATGGACGTCAGTCTCAGCCAGATGAGGAAGTGCAAGAGTGGCTGCAGTTGTGGATCACTGAGTAGCGGACAGCATTCTATGAAACAGGAATTGTTTTAACTCATGTGGTGACTGCTTTTGAATGGAACCGTTCTGTGGTCCCATTGTTACAGGTAATTGGTATTCATTTAACTGCCCGTAGTGCATAAATTTGGCAACAGCCTTGCCGCAGTGGATACACCGGTTCCTGTGAGATTACCGAAGTTAAGCGCTGTCGGGCGTGACTGGCACTTGGATGGGTGACCATCCAGCCGCCATGCGCTGTTGCCATTTTACGGGGTGCACTCAGCCTCGTGATGCCAATTGAGGAGCTACTCGACCGAATAGTAGCGGCTCCGGTCAAAGAAAACCATCATAACGACCGGGAGAGCGGTGTGCTGACCACACGCCCCTCCTATCCACATCCTCAGCTGAGGATGACATGGCGGTCGGACGGTCCCGATGGGTCACTTGTGGCCTGACGACGGAGTGCTTTGTGTATATATCTTAAATGAACAACAGTTACAGAAGCACAGCGCAAAAGCAGCCTTCTGATTATTAAATTAGTGTGAATTTCTCGTGTTTTATGTCTTCCCTCAGGATAATGAATCCCTTTAAAACATCTGCTGCCCCAGTCAGTAAGTCTTTCTAAAGCCCTGCATTGTCAGTGAACGACCTGTGGTGTGGTGTCTGCCCCGACAGCGTCCGAGGTGCTTGATTACCTGGACCCGTCAGTGGACCCATGCGACGACTTCTACCAGTACGCGTGTGGCAACTACCTGCTCACCACCGACATCCCAGATGACAAATCTTCGGTGAGCGCCTTCTCGGCTATAGAGGACCAGCTCCACGAGAAGCTGCGCTCCGCTGTAGAGGAGGAGGAGCCAGGAGCAGCCATCCCCAGGAGCTTACAGCTGGTTCACGAACTCTACAGCGCATGCGTGAACAAGAGTGAGTTGTAGAGCTCAGAAATAAGAGTTCGTACAAGCCTAATGTAGCGGGCTGTATGCTCCACAAATCAGTGTGCAACTGTTACATCAATGCTGTATCGCCTTCCTTCCTCGAATATTGATAAGTGCGAAAACTGTGCCACTGCAGTCGCTTCATGTTCGTTAACTCACTCTCCCTTACTAAAGTGTGCAGGAGTGTAAGGCTAGTCGTGACACAGTCCAGATGTTGAGTAGACTATTTTGCTGTTGTAAACTAGCATAGACGAGGGGAAATGACCGATTGTTGGGATCAGATGGCCCTTAATGTAGCTGTGTTTTGGGATACTGAGCAGCGTATCAGGTGAAAATTAAGTGCTGCAGCATATACAATCACAACAGTCTTCCATCAGAGGCTGAGTGATGTCTGGAATAAGTTCCATGGCATAGTCTACACCTGAAAATACACACAAATTTCCTGCAATACAAACAAAATTGCTGTATTCTTATTTATTCCACCTTGTAATCTTACCCTCCCACACATCACCATTAAATTTCTCTAAGTCTCTTCATTATTTTCAAAAGCTTCGAGAGGTGTAAGATATACAAAAGAAAAACTTTTTACTTATCTTCATTTTCTCTTCTTGTTGTCGGCTCCAGTTTTGCGTCTAGAGATACATTCTTCTGCCTAAAATTTTGACTTAGTCGGTTCCTGATGACTAAAGAACCGTTAAAGATTTATCTGTGTATTTCTTGCATTTTATTTTTTTGTTACATTATTAAATATCTCGCCACTTTTAAAATTTCCACTTAATACTCTAAATTACATTGTTAGTGTTGATGGTATAAATACGCCTGTCTCCATCAAAGGAATGCCAAATACTCCTACTATATTGTGCAGAACTCACAATATTCGAAAGAGTTTAAAAAGCGAAAGAGCTTACAAACTTTCTTGACAAGAGGAGAATCATCACCAAGTTATAACATTATTTTGTAAATAAATTTAATAATTACCATTAGATTGTGCAATTAATAATATGAATTTTAAGTATGCCAGATATTTCCAAAAGAATTGTTTTAGCTGCATCTCTTGTAACAACTTAATTTCTTTTTATACATTTTAGTATGTAATTTAATACATTGTATACAAAAACAAATGTATTGGCTACTTCTATTAACAAAAAAATTATGCTAGAGGAGGATGTCTCATTACAATATCCCCTCACAAAATTTGTAATCAGGCTGTCACAGTTTTTGTGGCAGACTGTAAGGTTTGGAAATGCTGTACAAAATAATGTCCAGGATAGCAGATATATATATATATATATATATATATATATATATATATATATAGAGAGAGAGAGAGAGAGAGAGAGAGAGAGAGAGAGAGAGAGAGAGAGAAGTATCTGATACATAACATATTACGGACAACATAAGATAAATATCTAATATACAAGTCATAATCTATACATATGTCAGGATATGATATTGAGATTTTCAGACCTGTGGAACATACTGTCACAAGACAAATAATTCAAAGTCAAAACTACAACATTACACCACTGAAGTATAGAAAAAATTTCAGAGGCAAGGTAATTACTAGAATTACAAAATTAAAGTTGGATCCATACAATGAAACCTTCAAATCTGCAAAACAGAAGAGAAAAATTTCAGAGCTGAAGTATATGACGAGTGAACTGACTCTAAAAACTCACAATGACTTGTACAGACCAGAATAATATACTCAATCATAAGTTGGAATCAATCAGCCACATAAGCTATAGTATTTAAGGATATGCTGACTCATGAGAGAACAAAATAATGGAAAAGTATTAGGGCCTGAGTTTACGATGTGGGGACTGACCCATGAATCCAAACCACACCAGGTACTAACCAGCAAAATATGTTTCGACACAACAACAGTAATAATGCCCATAATCATATCAATAAGTTCAATTGTATGCAAAGAGTAAATGCAAGAAACATCTAGTCTCAATCAGTGATTTTACGTTCTCGTTGAGTACACACACACACACACACACACACACACACACACACACACACACACAATACACATCTCTCCATAACCTAAGTTCCAATCAGATATAGTATAGCCATACTCAGGATAAATATAGGTAAACAGAGTCATAGTTAGCTTTGAATGAAGACACAATCCAGTAGCTTTACAGCCAAAATCAGTGTATGAAAGCAGACATGTATACATCGTGTTATATTGTCAGTACTAGTAAATGTCTTCCACACTATTTACTAATTGTCTATGCAACGTAACCTATGTACACTAAGACCTAGAAGATTCATTTACAAATGATAAAAAAATACATAGTGATTTAAAGTTACTTAATGTATTGGAAAATCGATCTCCCAACTTGAGGGAAAAAGCACATGCATTTATGCTTAATAACACTGCCTTTAGCAGTCTTGGCTAACAATTCACAAATATCGTTCACAACACAGATCCAATCGACAGATGCTCGAGTAAGTTACCGAGCACTCACGATCTCTTGAAAGTCGACTGGACCAGTGGGGTACAGCCATACAGCAGTCTGGGCAGTGGATCCGCCCAAATCTTTCCATTTCCTCCTTAGAGTTCTCATCACATGCTCCAATGGGTGGGTAACTTCCTGTCTAACCATTACATTGTTTTGTATACTAAATATGCTGTTCAATACCTCCTTCACATCACACGAGATGTGTTCTCCTTAGAAACTTTTCGAAGTCCATTATATAGGATTTAAGTCAGGTGTGATTAAAAAAATGTTCACATGTGAAACATTAATAAACAGTTGATGAAGGTTTCTTGGGTCTCCAGCCATCTCCCTTGTGGAACTTCTGACCAAAATCTGTTTAAAAAACTTTTCTCGGAACTCTGATAAGTTTCCTACTGACTTAAATTTTGATTTGCCAGACAGAACTTCGCCTCCAAGATAACTTTTAACAAATTAAATGTTTTGATCGTCACTCCTGCCCTACACAAAAGTATCTGGAGTAGAAAATCCACTGGATGTAAACTGTCTGGTGGAAAACTTTTGATTGGAATGTTGGACCACTCAATACCATTATTCGAATATAGATTGTTGTGAATGCAATTTTCCTGAACTACTGAAATTTTTTGATCTAAAACAATTACATTAGTTAGCATACTGTTTTCAACAATTCAAATTTTTTGACCTAAACTGCTAAAGTTCCATTCCATTTTTTCCTCTATGGCCTTCCGTTGCACTCTGACATCATCAACATTTTTTGTTTGTTGTGCAGATTAGGCTACGAACTCATTTTCTATAACAATAAATTTATTTTCTAATACATCTACTTTTTCATTCACACTTTCTAATCCCTCTGATAACCCATCTTTTAGTTCTGAAGCCTGTTTACTAAGTTGGTCTATATGGTATTGTACCCTGTCCATTTTATCGTTGTTTTCAGTTCGTATTTCCATTAACTGACCAGTAACTGCACTCAATGTTACCAGAAACAACTGCATCTAGAGATACATTCTTGTGCCTAAATTTTGACTCAGTGGTTTCCAGATGACTAAATAACTGTTGAAGATTTGCCCATGTATTTCTTGAATTTTATTTTATGTTAAATTATTAAATATCTCACCTTTTTTACAATTTCTACTTAATACTATTAGTGTTAGATTGTGCAATTATTAAAATGAATTTTAAGTATGCCAGATATTTATAAAAGAAGAGTAATTTTAGCTGTATCGATTGTAACAATTTATTTCTGCACATTTTAGTCTGAAATAAAATACATAATATACAAAATCAAATGAAATTCTGTCAGTGAAACAGCTGAGAAGGTTCACATATACTAGATTTGGGATTCATCCTGATATCAGCTACTTCTATAAAAAAAAAGGGTAATGCTAGAAGAGGGTGTCCCATTACAACCTCCACCAAGAGAAGACGTAAGTGTTACATGAAACTAAAACTGTGCACAGAGCAGTGTCACTGTGATGCTACTGCGACCAAACAGTGCTCTATTTGTCAGTGTTGTTAGACATTCTCTGAATGGATATTAAATTTTAGAGCAGTATTCAAAAGTGTTTGATACTTGTACATATATACATACTTGTATATACATACACACAAACACACACACACACACACACACACACACACACACACACACACATATATATATATATATATATATATATATATATATATATATATATATATATAATATCACTTTTGTACATTTTGCTTGAATAACTCAAGAACTGCACCCTCCAGCGAAAATTTATCACAGTAAAAAAATTGAACTATAACATTTCCTAGAAAAAATGTTCCTATTTACTTTTTCTCTATAACTAATGGTTTGCGTGAAGAGAGTGCGAGAATGTTGAAAAACTCACTGGATGTGCATATGCTGGAGCTTACGTAGTTTCTGTAGGCCAATTTGAGGCAGTTTCCTGACTTGATAGATCACAAGTGTCTTGTATCAAACTGTTCATCTCAATTTACTCTGCACTACTGTGGTACACTATAAACAGTGACAGAAAAGGATAGTTGCTGCATATAGCATAGATGTTGACTCACAGACAGGCACCACAAAAAGACTGTCACACAATAAGCTTTCACCTAACAAGGCCTTTGAAATACATACACACACACCCACACACACCCACACCCACACCCACACACACACACACACACACACACACACACACACACACACACACACACGTTACCACAATCTGCCTATCTGTGACTCAACATCTCTGCCATATCGTGGGCAGCAACTATTGTTTTCATAATATTGTTACATTTCGTCATGAATTTTCCCATCAGGGGCAAAGGGGCAACACTCTGGATTATTTACTAATATATATATATATATATATATATATATATATATATATATATATATATATATATATATATGCTCCTGCTACTACTGAAAAGGTTGCTGCCCCTCTTCAGGAACCACACGTTTGTCTGACCTTTCAGCAGATAACCCTCCATTGTGGTTGCACCAATGGTATGGCTATCTGTATTGCTGATACAGGCAAGCCTCCCCGCCAATGGCAAGGTCCATGGATCGTGGGGGGGGGGGTGTATCATCTTAATGAATCAAACTCTGACAATGAACCTGTTGATGCTGCTAGTCCTCTTCACCTTCATCCTTCAATGTGACACACGGTTTCCACACAATAAATGTATAGGCAGAGATGTTTTTAACACAGATCTGCATTTGGGAAACAAAATCATGTCGCCATCATTCTGTGAATCCATTGCGCAATAAAGTGTGTTCATCCAAGGACGGATGAAGCAGCCACTAGGTACCATGTCTCAATAAAATGGCATACGAGGCAAAATTTGTTGTCCTAAATAAGCAGCATTTGTGACTGTGTCATGCGCAGTTTGAACTGGGGCATTGCTGTGGCGCAAAAATCCGCCTCCTTTTCACAGCTTCCTGCCACACTTTGTCTTGACACACAGTGGCACTTCCAACAGATACTCTGCATCACACTCCACGTGATGGTGTATCCAAATGTTTACACTGCTTGATTTACCCATTTGTGATGCAGTCATAATGTACAAAACAATCGTGCTCGTTGATACGACAGCTGTTGCCTCGATTCCTGGGCTTTTTGAACAGCTGCCTGGAGTCGCGGAACTGGTGCGTGGTGACATTTGTCGTGTTCAGCGTGTCGCGGAAGATGCAGAAATGTGATCTGTGACTGGTATTCATTCTTTTTCACTATTACATTACAGAGAGATGGTCTACCAATTCGATCTTCGTAAGTTAGTCTCTGAAAGTGCCCAAGTCACCTGTTCACAGTGTATCTGATGGTGCATTGTTGGTGTACACTTCCCAAAACTGAGCATTGTTGTCACTGCACTATTCTGTTCTGGCTCCTCCAGTAGCATGTTATGGTACTGGGCATGGGAATTTCAGTAGGAACCCAAACTACATACATTTATCTTCAAACAAACAAATAGTTAGGTAATTTTATTTTTCCAATGTGACAATAGTAAATTTATGGTTACTACTCATAGTCAAATATGAAATTCACCTTCAAATTTTCATAAATATATACTTGACAGCTTTGTTGTGGATGACATCACTAATTAGTATATTTTTGGGACCTCAAGATCATGCAAAGCGCCCTTAGCATAGCAGCCTATGTAGCACTGTCACACTGATGTTGGATGCCGTGCCGGCTTACAGGCAGGGTATGATTGGGTGGTAAGGGGGGAGATGAGGGAGGAGAGTTAGTGGATGCTCATTGTCAAAGCATGCCTCTTTCCTGGAAATAGCCCAGCCATAGACCCCCTAAATCAACACACCCACACACATGCATACAAACACATGCACACACACTTTGCTCTCCCAATCACAGCTAAGTATTTTACTGGCCAGCAAGCTGACACAACCAATCGATAGGCATCCCAGAGTCAGTCATAATGTTTTCATTATCCCACTTGTCAGTAAATTTAATTCTACATTTGTATCCCATTTGGTGCAAGGCGTAATGGATCCTAAAATTAAATATCACAATTTTATTTCTTCATCTAAATTGTCTATATTATTGCTGTATAACAGTACAAGATATATGTTTCTCTGTCATTGACACTATTGATCTAACGTGCCTAAAACACAACTGTAGACCCTCAAATTAAGTGACACAATCGAAAACGTCTGTATTATTGTTCTATAAAAGTACAAAACACAAAACACATATGGCTAAAATGGTACACTAAACAGGCAAGGCAGTAATAGTGGACAGTTATTCTTATGCTTACTTGCTGGTATGTTATTGGTGGTCCAAAGATCGAACTTTCAGCAACTAACATTTTAAAATCTATTCAGTGGTGGTTCCCCTCACCAAGCACCATTTTAGGAGGAAAGAGAATAATGCTTTATGTTCTAAGCTCGAAATATACAACGGAAGTTATTGACTGGCCAATATAGCTTTTACTATTGTTATTATTATTATTATTATTATTATTATTATTATTATTATTACAGGGTTATTACAAATGGCTGAAGCGATTAAATAGCTATACAATAACTTTATTATTTGAGATATTTTCACAATGCTTTTCACACACATACAAAAACTCAAAAAGTTTTTTTAGGCATTCACAATTGTTCGATATGAGCCCCTTTAGTGATTTGGCAGACATCAAGCCGATAATCAAGTTCCTCCCACACTCGGCACAGCATGCCCCCATCGATGAGTTGGAAAGCATCGTTGATGCGAGCTCGCAGTTCTGGCACGTTTCCTGGTAGAGGAGGTTTAAACACTGAATATTTCACATAACCCCACAGAAAGAAATCGCATGGGATTTTGTCGGGAGAGCGTGGAGGCCATGACATAAATTGCTGATCGTGATCTCCACCACGACCGATCCATCGGTTTTCCAATCTCCTGTTTAAAGAAATGCCGAACATCACGATGGAAGTGGGATGGAGCACCATCCTGTTGAAAGATGAAGTCGGCGCTGTCGGTCTCCAGTTGTGGCATGAGCCAGTTTTCCATCATGTCCAGATACACGTGTCCTGTAACTTTTTTTTCGCAAAAGAAAAAGGGTCCGTAAACTTTAAAGCGTGAGATTGCACAAAACATGTTAACTTTTGGTGAATTTCAAATTTGTTGCACGAATGCGTGAGGATTTTCTACCGCCCAGATTCGCACATTGTGTCTGTTCACTTCACCATTAAGAAAAAATATTGCTTCATCACTGAAAACATGTTTCGTACTGAACGCATCCTCTTCCACGAGCTGTTCCAACCGCGCCGAAAATTCAAAGCGTTTGACTTTTTCATCGGGTGTCAGGGCTTGTAGCAATTGTAAACGGTAAGGCTTCTGCTTTAGCCTTTTCCGTAAGATTTTCCATCCCCGTCGGCTGTGTTACGTTTAGCTCCCTGCTTGCTTTATTCGTCGACTTCCGAGGGCTACGCGTGAAAGTTGCCTGCACGCGTTCAACCGTTTCTTCGCTCACTGCAGGCAGACCCGTTGACTTTACCTTACAGAGGCATCCAGAAGCTTTAAACTGCGCATACCATCGCCGAATGGATTAATCAGTTGGTGGGTCTTTGTTGAACTTCGTCCTGAAGTGTCATTGCACTGTTATGACTGACAGATGTGAGTGCATCTCAAGCACGACATACGCTTTCTCGGCTCCTGCCGCCATTTTGTCTCACTGCGCTCTCGAGCGCTCTGGCGGCAGAAACCGGAAGTGCGGCTTCGGCCGAACAAAATTTTATGAGCTTTTCTACGTATCTGTAGTAGGTCGTGACCATATGTCAATGAATGGAGCTACAGTAAATTTATGAAATCGCGTCAATCATTTGTAATAGCCCAGTATTATTAGTATTTTCGATATGAGGCCCACCTTAGATTATGTTCCACTTTTGATACAAAATGAATACGACATGTTAGTTTTGCAAACCCTTAGATCAATATGACAGCTGCCTGGTTTTCTTCTGTCAAAGACATTCCAAATCTTCTTGCTTGCACTACTATGAGTCTTAGGAATAGTAATGTCACTGCACAAGATTCTACGCGGTACTTTGAACATTTTCTGTCCTTACAAGGCTATGTGGAACACCATCTGCGGATACCCCAGAGCTCAGGTAGGGCAGAACCTCTATATATCATGAGAGCAACCTCGCTCAAGAGAGAGAGGGAGTAGTTGCACGTGAAATACCTCCTATGGATACTCTGGTAGCCTTCCCTGGTAGTCACTTGGCACAACTGCTCTAGATATGATGACAGACATCATTCCTAACCTCTTCAAACATCTATATGTACTGAAATACCTGTCATTATGGGACAAGTAGGAATACCTCCCCAAGTTACCTCGGCAGCTGTCCTAGGAGGTGCCAGTTGGAACACCTTGTCTAGTTACATTGCCATCTTTCTATGGAGGAACACTCCAAAATTCCTTCACCAGGGAAGACGAATGGAATATTCCAGAATTTGAAACACGAACAGCTGCTAGCATGAGTTTCTTAGAAGCAGATACCTTACCGGTTGCGAAGCAACTCAAATCACTTGATACGGGCAAGTATTCAGGTCCAGATTGTATACCGATTAGGTTCCTTTCAGATTAAGCTGATACAATAGCTCCCTGCTTAGCAATCATATACAACCTCTCGCTCACCACCGCTGGCTAGATGTGTACCTACAGATTGGAAAATTGCGCATATCGCACCAGTGTTTAAGAAGGGTAGTAGGAGTAATCCATCGAACTACAGACCTAGATCAATGACGTCGGTTTGCAGTAGGGTTTTGGAGCATATACTGTATTCAAACATTATGAATCACCTCGAAGGAAACGACCTATTGATACGTAATCAGCATGGTTTCAGAAAACATCATTCTTGTGCAACAGAGCTAGCTCTTTATTCACACGAAGTAATGGCCGCTATCGACAGGGGATCTCAAGTTGATTCTGCATTTCTAGATTTCCAGAAAGCTTTTGACACTGTTCCTCACAAGCGACTTTTAATCAAGCTGCGGGCCTATGGGGTATCGTCTCAGCTGTGCGACTGGATTCGTGATTTCCTGTCAGGAAGGTCGCAGTTCGTAGTAATAGACGGCAAATCATCGAGTAAAACTGAAGTGGTTTCAGGTGTTCCCCATGGAAGCGTCCTGGGACCTCTGCTGTTCCTGATCTATATAAATGACCTGGATGACAATCTGAGCAGTTCTCTTAGGTTGTTGGCAGATGGTGCTGTAATTTACCGTCTAGTAAGGTGATCCAAAGACCAGTATAAGTTGCAAAGCGATTTAGAAATGATTGCTGTATGGTGTGGCAGGTGGCAGTTGACGCTAAATAACGAAAAGTGTGTAGTGATCCACACGAGTTTCAAAAGAAATCCGTTGGAATTCGATTACTCGATAAATAGTACAATTCTCAAGGCTGTCAATTCAACTAAGTACCTGGTTGTTAAAATCACGAACAACTTCAGTTGGAAAGACCACATAGATAATACTGTGGGGAAGGCGAGCCAAAGGTTGAGTTTCATTGGCAGGACACTTAGAAGATGCAACAAGTCCACTAAAGAGACAGCTTACACTACACTCGTTCGTCCTCTGTTAGAATATTGCTGCGCGGTGTGGGATCCTTACCAGGTGGGATTGACGGAGGACATCGAAAGGGTACAAAAAAGGGCAGCTCGTTTTGTATTATCACGTAATAGGGGAGAGTGTGTGGAAGATATGACATGCGAGTTGGGATGGAAGTCATTAAAGCAAAGACGCTTTTCGTCGCTGCGAGATATATTGTAAGTAAGCTGTTTAGGTTTTCTTTTTGGTGACGCCGCCGCCACGTAGCGCTCTGTATGAAAATCAGTGGCTGTGCTGTGTTGGCATTGTTGAAATATTTGCTATTGTAGTGTTGGGCAGTTGGCTGTTAGCAGCGCGCAGCGTTGCGCAGTTGGAGGTGAGCCGCCAGCAGTGGCGGATGTGGGGAGAGAGATGGCGGAGTTTTGAAATTTTTTAAGACTGGATGTCATGAACTGCTATTTATATGATGACTTTTGAACACTAGTAAGGGAAATACATTGTTTGTTCTGTATCAAAATCTTTCATTTGCTAACTATGCCTATCAGAATTAGTGCCTTCAGTAGTATTATCTGGCAGTAGTGGCGCTCGCTGTATTGCAGTAGTTCGAGTAACGAAGATTTTTGTGAGGTAAGTGATTTGTGAAAGGTATAGGTTAGTGTTAGTCAGGGCCATTCTTTTGTAGGGATTTTTGAAAGTCAGCCTGCGTTGCGCCAAAAATATTGTCTGTCAGTTTAAGCACAGTCATGTATAATTTTTCTAAGGGGACGTTTCACTGTTTATGAAATTTCAGTCACCAACTTTCTCTTCCGAATGCGAAAATATTTTGTTGAGCCCGACCTACATATGTGGGAATGATAATCAAAATAAAATAAGAGAAATCAGAGCTCGAACAGAAAGTTTTAGGCGTTCGTTTTTCCAGCGCGCTGTTCGGGAGTGGAATGGTAGAGAGATAGTATGATTGTGGTTCGATGTACCCTCTGCCAAGCACTTAAATGTGAATTGCAGAGTAATCATGTAGAGGTAGATGTAGACATATTGTGGTTATAGAAATTTACTGTGTGCGGTGGTGTAGAGTGAGAATTGAATGGCCTCTCATGTGGATACTGCCCATTTTCTGACATGTTCATTTGTGTCATTTGGTACATTTATTGGGATCAGTACCAGTGTTTGATCGTAAGTGTTCCAAAATCTCCCTATACATATGAAGTTTTCCAAGAGATGGTCAGTAGCTAAGTCGCAGAAGTGAGTTCTGAAACAGGAGAGTATCTCTGTATAGCACGTCCAGTTGGCGTTCGTTTTTCCCGCGCGCTGTTCGGGAGTGGAATGGTAGAGAGATAGTATGATTGTGGTTCGTTTCTCCCGCGCGCTGTTCGGGAGTGGAATGGTAGAGAGATAGTATGATTGTGGTTCGATGAACCCTCTGCCAAGCACTTAAATGTGAATTGCAGAGTAATCATGTAGAGGTAGATGTAGACATATTGTGGTTATAGAAATTTACTGTGTGTGGTGGTGTAGAGTGAGAATTGAATGGCCTCTCATGTGGATACTGCCCATTTTCTGACATGTTCATTGGTGTCATTTGGTACATTTACTGGGATCAGTACCAGTGTTTGATCGTAAGTGTTCCAAAATCTCCCTATACATATGAAGTTTTCCAAGAGATGGTCAGTAGCTAAGTCACAGAAGTGAGTTCTGAAACAGGAGAGTATCTCTGTGCAGCACGTCCAGTTGGTGTACGATCCCCCTGCGACTGCCCTCAGCGCTGATCGAGTCCCGTGGCCTGGCTCCACTCCAGAGGGTCCTGAAGGAGGACCTGGGCGGCTGGCCCGTCGTGGAGGGTGACACGTGGGAAGAGGCGAGCTTCGACTGGCTGCGCAGCATCTACCGCTTCCGCAGGGCTGGACACAGCACCGACTACTTCCTCAAATTCTCCGTGGGCACAGACTACCGTAACTCTACGCACCGCTCCATCATTGTAAGTACCGCCGTACTCACACTCCAGTGGTTATGTGGCACTAGGGTTAGGAGTTTGGTTCAACCCGCATAGTACACGTAAACTGTATAGCGGTATGCATTTATCACACTCGAAGTTATAATTCTGTGAGCCATATGCGCAAGGCTCATGGACTGAGGCATCTGCATCTATATCTCCATCTTCTTACAACCCTACCACAACAGAGGTCAGCATTTAATAACTATTGTGGTGTTGCTCGCGCTGCGAAATACTGCGTTTTCGGGCAACAACAGTCATATTATGTGGCAGGCGTTATTAGAGCACAGTTAATACAGTCATTTCATGTAATAATGAAAAAAAACTAGGCACTCATCTTTTTGTGTTTCCAACGCTGGTCTCGTTGTAAAATCATGGCTCAGTCGTTGAAAATCTAGGTGGTTATGATTCCAAGCTCGGATGCAAAGAGGCCTAGGTTTTATTCTGCTACATTCAAAAGTTTTCTAGATGCGCTTCTCAAACTATTATTGGAGATTAAAGTTAGCACAATGGTGATGCAAAAAAAAAAATCAACACTCCGAAATTAAGTTACACTTCCTTTTAATTGCTTTTATTGCAATATCACGTGACACACTAACAGCACTTCACAATACAAAACGTACTTGAAAACATCTTCCTCACATTTTATAAGCCAACATGACGTCCAAGACTTGACCTTTTCAAGGTCCGACTCTCTAACAAGTTAACAACCAACTAACAATCGCTTACGCGCCCAAAAATCAGGGTTACAAGTACGTCAAAGATCATAGTGACAAAAGAAAGAATACACATAAGAATAATATCATTGCAATATAAACATATCGATGTATCAAAAGTGAAATCAAATCTGAATGTTGTCTCAGAAATATGTTAAGTAGTTAACAGAAATACAGTAGAATATTACTGTTATCGAGAGGTTCAGCTGAGCTACCATAATGGTTACGTAATTCAAGTACCATTAGAATCTGTATTTATACTGTGCGAAACACAGCGTTGTGCATGACACATCCCACTGTACGAGTTATTGAGGTTTCTTCCCATTCCATTCATGTATGGAGCATGGGAAGAATGATTCAATGCCTCAGTGTGTGCAGTAATTATTCTGATCTTATCCTCATGATCCCTATGTGAGCAGTACATGAGGGCTTGTAGCACATCCCTAGAATCATCATTTAAAGCTGAGTTTTCAATCTTTGTTAACAAATTTTCTCAGGATAGTTTATGTTTTCAATTCATTCCCTTCAATGTCTCTGTGATACACCTCCGTGGTTCAACCAACCTTTGACCATTCATGCTATCCTTATCTCTGTTGTTGTTGTGGTCTTCAGTCGTGAGACTGGTTTGATGCAGCTCTCCATGCTACTCTATCCTGTGCAAGCTTCATCTCCCAGTACCTACTGCTACCTACATCCTTCTTAATCTGCTTAGTGTATTCATCTCTTGGTCTCCCTCTACGATTTTTACCCTCCACGCTGCCCTCCAATACTAAATTGGTGATCCCTTGATGCCCCAGAACATGTCCTACCAACCGATCCCTTCTTCTAGTCACATTGTGCCACACACTCCTCTTCTCCCCAATTCTATTCAATACCTCCTCATTAGTTATATGATCTACCCATCTAATCTTCAGCATTCTTCTGTAGCACCACATTTCGAAAGCTTCTATCCTCTTCTTGTCCAAACTAGTTATCGTCCATGTTTCACTTCCGTACATGGCTACACTCCATACAAATACTTTCAGAAACGACTTCCTGACACTTAAATCTATACTCGATGTTAAAAAATTTCTCTTCTTCAGAAATATGTAGTTATACAGTGCAAAAGACTGTGTTGTGCATGACAGAGGATACATCACACTGTACCAGTCATAGGGGTTTCTTCCCATTCCATTCATGTATGGAGCATAGGAAGAGTGATTGAATGCAGTAATATTCTGATCTTATCCTCATGATCCCTATGTGAGCAGTACATGAGAGCTTGTAGCACATCCCTAGAATCATCATTTAAAGCTGAGTTTTCAATCTTTGTTAACAAATTTCCTCAGGATAGTTTACGTCTGTTTTCAATTCAATCCCTTTAGTGTGTCTGTGATACACCTCCATGGTTCAACGAACGTTTGACCATTCATGATGCCCTTATCTCTATACGTTCAATAATTCCTGTTAGTCCTGTTTGGTGTGGGTCCTACACACTTGAGTAACATTCTAGAGCCAGCCACATGAGAGATTTGTAATCAAGCTCCTTTGCAGAGTTATTGAAATTTCCCAGTATCTACCATTTTTTTTTTAAATTATTATTTCGTTTGGCATCAAGGATACATTACTTGAATTGAACAGCAATGATGTTACTGGTAACACAATATGCATATACTACAAATGAAATAGATTATATTCATTGATGGTGATAAAAGTATATGATGAGATCGATAAATCAATAATATACATATGGATAAAAACACTAGGATGAGTTACATGTAAAAGAGAAAAATGTGGTTTTTATAAACAGTAATATTGACAAACAGAGCTTCAAGTTGTAGTAAAAACTATAGGTTAATATCTAAAGTATCCAGCCAGGAGACTGCTTCCTCAGAGACCTCATGTATGCTGGCCAGAGTTCCAGCATATTTCCATAGGGGACACTCTCTAACTATGTGGTGTATTGTTTGTCGTTGGTGTCCGCAGTCACACTTGGAACTTTCAGCCATTCCCCACTAATGCTTCAAGTCCTGGCAGCTTCCGTGCTTGGTGCGTATGCGATTTAGGGTGGTCCACGACCTCGTAGCTAAGTGGAATCCAGGAGGGGCTCGTGTAGGATCAGCAATGAGACCTGCAGAATCGGGATTGGCTGAAAACCATTCTTCCCACCATGCTGTTTCTGGTTGGAATCCTTCAGAAGTAAGCCTTTTTCCAAGTCTCCAGGAGGGTTTCCTGGACTTAAGACGTTGCTTTTGAGTGGCATCACAGACCTGGTGTAGCGGTAACTCGGGATTCTTGGAGCATTCCTCCCATTCCCTTTTCAACGCTGCTTAACGTCGTAACTTCGGTGGCTACATTCAGCTGCGTGTCTACCATGGCTGTATGAGCGCTGTTCAGCCATACTGGGCTGCAATATTCCCCAACAGAGTATATAAGTGAGAGGGCAGTTGTTTTGAGTACTGATGCCTTAGCTTCCCAGCTTGTGCCGGAGAGTTTGTGTAATATATTGTTTCTGGTTCTCATTTTTAAAGCTGTTTCAGTTAGGTGTTTTCTATATGTTAGCGAACGATCCAAGGTCACCCCGAGAAATTTTGGGAATGGGTTATATAACAGCAACTGATTTCTAAAGGAAATTTGCGGTTTATAGCGAGCATGCCTAATACTCAGATGGAAGGTGGAGGATTCTGTTTTATTTCTGTTTACTGTGAGTCGCCATCCATTAAAAAATTCATCTAGAATTCGCAGATCCTGAGTGAGAGTCATTTCTGAAGTTGTAAAATCGTTAGCCTGCGTCACCAAGGCTATGTCATCAGCATAGATAAATGTTCTTGCTTTCGTTTCTGGCAAGTCAGCGACATATAAATTGAAAAGTAGGGGGGCCAGTACTGATCCTTGTGGTATTCCGTCATTTAAATTGTATACCTTGCTTACTTCACCTTTTAGGTGAACTTGGAATTTCCTGTTGGACTGCATGTTATTGAGTAGTTGTGCAATTCTTTTACATGGAATTATTCTTAAGAACTTAAGAAGCATGTCTTTCCGCCACACTGTATCATATGCTGATGTTAGGTCAATAAACACGGCCATTGTTTTCTTCAGGTCTTTGAAGCCCTTCTCTATGTATGTTGCCAACGCGAGCACTTGATCGCTACAACTGCGGTCTCGTCTGAAGCCAGCCTGTTCTACACGAATGTGTTTCAGGATAGTTGGTGCAGTTCTGTTATAGAGTACTCTCTCCAGCAGTTTATAGCAGACACTTAGAAGAGCAATGGGTCTATAGTCTTCAGGATTGTTACCAGATTTTGACGGTTTCAGGATGGCAATTATTTAAGTTTTCTTAAAAAGGTTTGGCAGTCTTCCTGTTGCGAGAATTTCATTAAACAGTGTAGTTAGCCACTGCACTGCACCTTGGCCAGCATGTTTGAGGAACTTCGGGTATATTTCATCACAACCAGCCGCTTTACCAGATTTAAGAGTATCTAGGGCTGAAACAACTTCGGCTGCAGGGATTTTCTGTGCAAATTCGGAAGGCTGTGCTTAAGACATTTTAGACTTTAGCTCATGTTTTATTTCTTTGGCTTTCTGTTCGTTGTTGTTGCTTGGTGTTCTTGTTATATTAACAATCCTGGCTGCAATTTTGTTAGGATTTATTTTGTCTTATCAGATATTAAGTTTTGTTTCACTGCCAAGCTTTCTTAATAAATTCCAAGCTTTCTTACTCGAGTGTTGGAAAGACATGCTTCTAGTTACTTCCATGCATTTCTTTTGCCTAGCTGAAGCTTGGGCCGAAATCAATTCATCTGCTACCTTGGTGTCTCGAGTCGTTTCAAATTCGTCAAACAATTCTTGACATCTAGGGCTCCATCCAGGAATGTAGTTCTCTCTGTAGCCTCTTGGAATATGTTTTCTGGCAATGGAATGAATTAGTCTAACAAAGCGGTTGTAGTGCCTAACTTTAGATGGAATAAACTGAATAATATGATCAACCTCTTCAGAGAATTTTTCCCATTTGGCTTTTTGGAAGTTCCATCGTGGCTTTGGTATAGACTTCAGAACTGGGGTTTCGAGTCCAATTTTCACCAGTCGGTGTTGGCTTCTAGGGAAATCACTCAGCACCTTCCTGCTGCTCTGCAAGGGTAATCCTTTGTTGTTAGTGGTAACGAAAGAGAGATCGGGAATGTAGTCCTGAGTCCATCTAGCTGAGCGGAATGTCCCTTTGTCCTTCCCGTCAAATAGTAAGAAAAGGCGTTCCATTTCAGCCCATTCCGATACTTTCTCGCCATCTTCATTCGTGGTTCTGTAGCCCCATTGTGTGTTATGGCTGTTGAAGTCTCCAATTACTATTCGTGGATGTGGAATATTTTGAGCAGCTTCATTTACCCATGGTTGTGCTGGGGGCTTATAGATGCTCACAATCTCTGTGTTGGCGACTTTCAGCCTGATGGTATGGATGTTATTCTCCTTTTTATTTGGACATCTGTTACCTCTTCAACATCATTCTTGATATATGTTGCAAATCCGTAACTTGCATGGTATGTCGTAGCAGCTAACGTGTAGCCAGGGAGCTTACACCTGGAATGAAGTTGGGTTTAGTCTGAGCAGTGGGTTATTCTACTAATAACCCAAAGTCAACCATCTGCTTTACCCACGACTCAACCTTTGCGATCATTCCATTTCTTATCCCTACCCAGTGTTACACCCAGGTATTTATACGAGCTGGCCGATTCCAACAGTGACTCTGATACTATAGTTTTAGGACACAACTTTTTTTCGTTTTGTGGTGTGCGCTATTTCACATTCTGAATATTTAACGATAGCTTCCAGTCTTTGCATCACATTGAAATCTTATCGAGATCTGACTGAAAATTTATGCAGCTTCCTTCCAACAGTACTTCATCACAGATAACTGCATCATCTGCAAAAAGTTTGAGGTTACTATTAATATTGTCTGTCAGATCATTAATACACATTATGAACAGCAAAGGTCCCAACACACTTCCCTGGGGTGCACCCAAAGTTACTTCTACATCTGACGATGACTCTCCATCCGAGATAACACACTGCGTCCTCTCTACCAAAAATTTCTCAATCCAGTTGCCAATTTCACTTGATACGCCATATGATCAAACTTTTGATAATAAGCGTAGCTTTTGTACTGAGTCAAACGCTTTTTGGAAATCAATAAATACTTCATCTAAGTGACTGCCTTGATCCAAAGCTTTCGGTATTTTATGTGACAAAAGTGCAAGTTGGGTTTCACATGATCGATGTTTTTGCAATTCACCGTGACTGGCATTGAGGTGGTCATGCTGTTCATGATACCTCATTATCTTCGAGCTCAGAACATATTCTAAGATTTTACAACAAATCGACGTCAGGGATATTGGACGGTAGTTTTGTGGCTCAGTTCTACTTCCCTTCTTGTAAACAGGTCTGATCTTTGCTTTTTTCCAAGAACTGGGCCCTTTTTTTGTCGGAGGGATCTACGACAGATCATAATTAACAGATGGGATAACTCAGCCGCAAATTCAGTACAATAACTGACAGGGATCTCATCGGGTCCTGGGGCATTATTCGTTTTCAATGATTTAAACTGCTTCTGAACGCCACTGGCATTAATAATTATTTCAATCACCTTTGTAGTAGCACAAGGATTAAATTGAAGCAATTGTGCTGGGTTTTCCTATGGAAAGGAGCATTTGAAATCGGCGTTAAGTATTTCAGCTTTTGCCTTGATACCCTCAATTTTAGGTTCAAATGGTTCAAATGGCTCTGAGCACTATGGGACTCAACATCTTAGGTCATAAGTCCCCTAGAACTTAGAACTACTTAAACCTAACTAACCTAAGGACATCACACACATCCATGCCCGAGGCAGGATTCGAACCTGCGACCGTAGCAGTCGCATGGTTCCGGACTGCGCGCCTAGAACCGCGAGACCACCGCGGCCGGCTCAATTTTAGGTCTTGCCTCCTTCGCTAAGGGCTGGATACAAACTTTAGTGCCACAAACACCCTTTACATAGGACCATCGAAACTTCTATCAACCCCTTTAGGTCTAGCAAATATACAATTCGTGTTCCTGTAATTATCCTGCGACATACAAACATAATTACAGCACCTACACTATTTCTTTCAATGGCAAAAGTTTCGCCTTTAAAAAAATTTAACAACCCTGCACACCCATGTTAAATATAATTATATATATATTATGGTGCTGTATTTTCTGAATTAAGTCTAAGACTGTTCACTTAATGTGATGCTGGATACAGGTATTCCGACGCTTTCAGAACATGTGTCCACGAAGTTTTTCGGGATGTGCGTATGTAGCAGTCAATATGTAGCTACAGACACCCTACGTTTGATGTAATTAGAGGATATGATACTATACTGTTGTTATCAAATATACACTCCTGGAAATTGAAATAAGAACACCGCGAATTCATTGTCCCAGGAAGGGGAAACTTTATGGACACATTCCTGGGGTCAGATACATCACATGATCACACTGACAGAACCACAGGCACATAGACACAGGCAACAGAGCATGCACAATATCGGCACTAGTACAGTGTATATCCACCTTTCGCAGCAATGCAGGCTGCTATTCTCCCATGGAGACGATCGTAGAGATGCTGGATGTAGTCCTGTGGAACGGCTTGCCATGCCATTTCCACCTGGCGCCTCAGTTGGGCCAGCGTTCGTGCTGGACGTGCAGACCGCGTGAGACGACGCTTCATCCAGTCCCAAACATGCTCAATGGGGGACAGATCCGGAGATCTTGCTGGCCAGGGTAGTTGACTTACACCTTCTAGAGCACGTTGGGTGGCACGGGATACATGCGGACGTGCATTGTCCTGTTGGAACAGCAAGTTCCCTTACCGGTCTAGGAATGGTAGAACGATGGGTTCGATGACGGTTTGGATGTACTGTGCCCTATTCAGTGTCCCCTCGACCATCACCAGAGCTGTACGGCCAGTGTAGGAGATCGCTCCCCACACCATGATGCCGGGTGTTGGCCCTGTGTGCCTCGGTCATATGCAGTCCTGATTGTGGCGCTCACCTGCACGGCGCCAAACACGCATACGACCATCAGTGGCACCAAGGCAGAAGCGACTCTCATCGCTGAAGACGACACATCTCCATTCGTCCCTCCATTCACGCCTGTCGCGACACCACTGGAGGCGGGCTGCACGATGTTGGGGCGTGAGCGGAAGACGGCCTAACGGTGTGCGGGACCGTAGCCCAGCTTCATGGAGACGGTTGCGAATGGTCCTCGCCGATACCCCAGGAGCAACAGTGTCCCTAATTTGCTGGGAAGTGGCGGTGCGGTCCCCTACGGCACTGCGTAGGATCCTACGGTCTTGGCGTGCATCCGTGCGTCGCTGCGGTCCGGTCCCAGGTCGACGGGCGCGTGCACCTTCCGCCGACCACTGGCGACAACATCGATGTACTGTGGAGACCTCACGCCCCACGTGTTGAGCAATTCGGCGGTACATCCACCCGGCCTCCCGCATGCCCACTATACGGCCTCACTCAAAGTCCGTCAACTGCACATACGGTTCACATCCACGCTGCGATGGAGCTCCGTATGCCACGGCAAACTGGCTGACACTGACGGCGGCGGTGCACAAATGCTGCGCAGCTAGCGCCATTCGACGGCCAACACCGCGGTTCCTGGCGGGTCCGCTGTGCCGTGCGTGTGATCATTGCTTGTACAGCCCTCTCGCAGTGTCCGGAGCAAGTATGGTGGGTCTGACACACCGGTGTCAATGTGTTCTTTTTTCCATTTCCAGGAGTGTAACATAAACTCTTCAGGTTAATTATACGAATAATATATAGTATGCATTCTCAGCAAGTATGAATTTAAAGGGCTTAATAATACCAAACTACGTGTATTGGTGTACACTACTGAGCATTAAAATTGCTACACCAAGAAGAAGCCATGCTACAGACGCGAAATTTAACTGACAGGAAGAAGATGCTGTGACATGCAAATGATTAGCTTTTCAGAGCATTCATATAAGGTTGACGCCGGTGGCGACACCTGCAACGTGCTGACATGAGGAAAGTTTCCAACCGATTTCTCATACACTAACAGCAGTTGACGGGCGTTGCCTGGTGAAACGTTGTTGCGATGCCTCGTGTAACGAGGGGAAATGCGTACCATCACGTGTCCGACTTTGATAAAGGTCGGATTGTAGCCTATCGCGATTGCGGTTTATCGTATCGCGACATTGCTGCTCGCGTTGGTCGAGATCCAATGACTGTTAGCAGACTATGGAATCGGTGGGTTCAGGAGGGTAATACGGAACGCCGTGCTGGATCTCAACGGCCTCGTATCACTAGCAGTCGACACGACAGGCATCTTATCCACATGGCTTTAACGGATCGTGCAGCCACGTCTCGATCCCTGAGTCAACAGATGGGGACGTTTGCAAGACAACAACCATCTGCAAGAACAGTTCGACGACGTTTCCAGCAGCACAGACTATCAGATCGGAGACTATGGCTGCGGTTACCCTTGACGCTGCATCACATACAGGAGCTCCTGTGTTGGTGTACTCAACGACGAACCTGGGTGCACGAATGGCAAAACGTCATTTTTTTCGGATGAATCGAGGTTCTGTTTACAGCATCATGATGGGTGCATCCGTGTTTGACGACATCACGGCGTGTATTCGTCATCGCTATACTGGCGTATCACCTGGCGTGGTGGTATGGGATGCTATTGGTTACACGTCTCTGTCACTTCTTGTTCGCATTGACGGCACTTTGTACAGTGTACGTTACATTTCAGATGCGTTACGACCCGTGTCTCTACCCTTCATTCGATCCCTGCGAAACCCTACATTTCCGCAGGATAATGCACGACCGCATGTTGCAGCTCCAGTGCGGTCCCTTCTGGATACAGAAAATGTTCGACTACTGCCCTGGCCAGCACATTCTCCACATCTCTCACCAATTGAAAATATGTGGTCAATGGTGAGCGAGCAACTGGCTCGTCACTATATTCCAGTCACTACTCTCGATAAACTGTGGGATCGTGTTGAAGGTGCATGGGCAGCTGTAACTGTACAAGCCATCCAAGCTCTGTTTGACTCAATGCCCAGGCTTATCAAGGCCGTTATTACGGACAGAGGTGGTTGATCTGGGTATTATTTCCTCAGGATCTATGCACCCAAACTGCGTGAAAATGTAATCACATGCCATTTCTAGTATAATATATTTGTCTAATGTATACCCGTTTATCATCTGCATTTCTTCTTGGCTTAGCAATTTTAATGGCCAGTACTGTAAACAAAGTATGGTTGTGTGTTAGAAAATCGTGTTTTCTGAGGCTCCATGCTGCCAGCTTCAGGAAGCGTCTAAAGAAGATTGCGAGTTACGTGACTGAAGGAAGGAACGAGGCAAGGCAGATTGGGTTTAATGTCCCGTCAACATCGAGGTCATTAGAGATGGAGTTCAAGTTCGGATTGTGTCAAGCATGGGGAAGAAAATCAGCTGTGCTCTTTCGAAGGAACCATCCCGGCATTTGTGTGGAGCGATTTAGGGATATCATTGGAAACCTAAATCTTGACGGCCGGACGAAAGTTTCGAACCGTCGTCCTCCCAAATGCGGGTCCAGTGTGCTGACCACAGAGCCACCTCTCTTGGCACGTAATCGCAATATCGTGCAAGTATGGTGCGGATTACCGACAGAGAAAACACGATTTTCCAAGATGACAACACCTCGCTGGGAAAGCCTCAAGACCTGAAATGTATACATTTATCTCGAAAATCTAATAATTCAGTTCAAGTAAGCTATGTTTTGAATATATTAGAGGAAGCAGAAACTGTTAGATATGAAAAAAGGAAATGCACAGTTCACATTGAATAATCAACTAGGATAAAAGCACAATAGCATTCTGGCTAACTATAATTGTTTATTTGGTTAAGTATTGGTATTTAATAAAATTCAGTATTATTCTGGCTTGTAAAGAGAGTGACCCGACAGTTAAAAGTACATAATGTCATATGATACACACGATAGATTCCGTTGCACCAGGCACTTAGTGCATCTTAATCGTTTATGGGGGCTGCTTCTACAGTTACCAATACCGGGTTGCCCTGCCATCCCACCTCATAGAAACTGCCACCTTCTACCATTCCAGTAGGTAAATTGCGTTGTGCCCCTATTAAGCACAGTACTGGCGACTGTCTATAGCTTTTTTAAAAAAAAAAATTGTCCCTTCTCACTATACAATATTTTTTTTCTTTTTTATACATTGAAGCGACAAAAATCCTGGGATAGCGATATGTACATTGTAACGGTACCTATTAAAGGCTTTATAATAACGAAGTATGCGATACCCTCCTAATTCAACCAGTTTAACTAGCAATTATGATAATAGAAAAGTAATTGTGTATATTAGGAATGATTGCGTAACATGTCTACATAAACAGTCAACCCATTAAAATATAATTAATACCTGACCCACACAAAAGTTAACAACATTTGAACATTGATACAGCAGATATAATTATGTGAAAACACTATATTCAACTGAAATAATTAATACGAAAATGAATAATATTGGTCAACTTCCGTATTTTGGATCTCCATAAATAAAAGTTACCCAGTGAAACATATTTATTCACTAGGACTGTTTTCACTCACTATTCGCGTAAACACATCTACACTCCTGGAAATGGAAAAAAGAACACATTGACACCGGTGTGTCAGACCCACCATACTTGCTCCGGACACTGCGAGAGGGCTGTACAAGCAATGATCACACGCACGGCACAGCGGACACACCAGGAACCGCGATGTTGGCCGTCGAATGGCGCTAGCTGCGCAGCATTTGTGCACCGCCGCCGTCAGTGTCAGCCAGTTTGCCGTGGCATACGGAGCTCCAGCGCAGTCTTTAACACTGGTAGCATGCCGCGACAGCGTGGACGTGAACCGTATGTGCAGTTGACGGACTTTGAGTGAGGGCGTATAGTGGGCATGTGGGAGGCCGGGTGGACGTACCGCCGAATTGCTCAACACGTGGGGCGTGAGGTCTCCACAGTACATCGATGTTGTCGCCAGTGATCGGCAGAAGGTGCACGTGCCCGTCGACCTGGGACCGGACTGCAGCGACAAACCGATGCACACCAAGACCGTAGGATCCTATGCAGTGCCGTAGGGGACCGCACCGCCACTTCCCAGCAAATTAGGGACACTGTTGCTCCTGGGGTATCGGCGAGGACCATTCGCAACCGTCTCCGTGAAGCTGGGCTACGGCCCCGCACACCGTTAGGCCGTCTTCCGCTCATGCCCCAACATCGTGCAGCCCGCCTCCAGTGGTGTCGCGACAGGCGTGAATGGAGGGACGACTGGAGACTTGTCGTCTTCAGCGATGAGAGTCGCTTCTGCCTTGGTGCCAATGATGGTCGTATGCGTGTTTGGCGCCGTGCAGGTGAGCGCCACAATCAGGACTGCATACGACCGAGGCACACAGGGCCAACACCCGGCATCATGGTGTGGGGAGCGATCTCCTACACTGGCCATACACCTCTGGTGGTCGTCGAGGGGACACTGAATAGTGCACGGTACATCCAAACCGTCATCGAACCCATCGTTCTACCATTCCTAGACCGGCAATGTTGTCGTGCATTATTTATCAACAAGCACATCAACAACACGGGCTCTCATTTTTTTACCCCTAGACGAACATTAACATGAAGATACAGCAGTGAAGCAGCCAGCAGCAGCAGCAACTACTACAGTACAATTTAATGGTGCCAACCCAATTCTCTACATCAAGTGCTAACAAGCTTCGTATATTGGAGTGATATAGTGCGAATATAGGAATATCAACGATTGAGCGACCATTATACAGGTGGATGTAGTACCGCGTCCATGAGGTATAAACGGGCATTGCACTGACGGATCTGTCATTTGCGCACAGGTGATTCATGTGAAAAGGTTTGCGACATGATTATGGTCACATGACAGGAATTACCAGACTTCCAAAGTGGAATGCTAGTGGGAGCTGGACACAGGGGGCATTTTATTTGGGAAATCGTTACGGAATTCAATACTCCGCGATCCAAAGTGTCAAGAGTGTGTCGAGAATACCAGATTTCAGGCATGACCTCCCACCACTGACAACGCAGTGGCCGACAGGCTTCACTTAACGACCGAGAGCAGCGGCACTGGCATAGCTGTCATTGCTTACATACAAGCAACACTGCGTGACATAACAGCAAAAACAATGTGGGACCTACGACGAATGTATCCGTTACGACAACCCGGCGAAATTTGGCATTAGTGGGCTGTGGCATCAGACGATCCATGCTAGTGCCATTCCTAACGCAGTCACTTGCGGCGCCTTTGCAGGGCTCATGACCATAACGATTGGACCCTAAGCGATTGGAAAACTGTGGCGTGCTCTGGTGATTCCCGATTTCAGCTGGTAAGAGCTGATGGTACTGTTTGAATGAGTCGCAGACCCTACGAAACCATGGACCTAAATTGTCGAAAAGGCGCTATGTAAGTTGGTAGTGGCTCCATAGTCGTGTGGGCTATGTTTACATGGAATGGACTGGGTCCTCTGGTCCTTCTAAACCGATCATTGAGTGGACGTGGTTATTTTCTGCTACCTGGAGACTATCTGCAGCCATTCGGGCAATTCATGTTCTCAGACAACAACACCATGTCACCGAGCCGCAACTGTGATTGGTTTGAAGAATATTCTGGACAATTTGAGCAAATGATTTGGTCACGCAGATCGACCAGCATGAATCCCCTCGAACGTTTGTGGGACATAACTGAGAGGTCAGTTCATGCACAAAATCCAGTGTTGGTAACACTTTCGCTATTATAAAGAGCTACAGAGGCAGCATGGCTCTACATTTCGGCTGGGGACTTCCAACGACTCGCTGAATCCATGCCATGTCGAGTTGCTACACTGTGCAGGTAAAAAGGGTATCAGACACATTACTGGGAGTTATCCCATGACTACTGTCACCTCGGGGTATGTAGGCAAATCCCGAAACAAGTGTTTATAACTATGTGACCGACGCTCCAACAATTTTAATGGTGTTAATGGATCTTTTCCAATGAAAATAAACTCAAAAGGACGTCGCACAACGCAGCTCACAATGACATATCAACATGCCAACACAGATCGACTGTGGAGTCATAGATGTAACTCGCGCATTGTTGCACCTCTCTGCCGCCGACCAACGTTTCTGGCGCATTTGCATCTGTGGCCGCATGCGCAGTTGTGCGGTACACGAGTATAAGTAGACTAAGCGAGCACAAGTTAATGGAACAGTCTTTGCGCTGCCAAAACCTGAAGAGTCACACCACGTACACAGGGTGTTACAAAAAGGTACGGCCAAAGTTTCAGGAACCATTCCTCACACACAAAGAAAGAAAATATGTTATGTGGACATGTGTCCGGAAACGCTTACTTTACATGTTATAGCTCATTTTATTACTTCTCTTCGAATCACATTAATCATGGAATGGAAGCACACAGCAACAGAACGTACCAGCGTGACTTCAAACACTTTGTTGCAGGAAACGTTCAAAATGTCCACCGTTAGCGAGGATACGTGCATCCACCCTCCGTCGCACGTAATCCCTGATGCGCTGATGCAGCCCTGGAGAATGGTGTATTGTATCACAGCCGTCCACAATACGAGCAAAAAGAGTATCTACATTTGGTACCGAGGTTGCGTAGACGAGAGCTTTCAAATGCCCCCATAAATGAAAGTCAAGAGGGTTGAGGTCAGGAGAGCGTGGAGGCCATGGAATTGGTCCGCCTCTACCAATCCATCGGGCACCGAATCTGTTGTTGAGAAGCGTACGAACACTTCGACTGAAATGTGCAGGAGCTCCATCGTGCATGAACCACATGTTGTGTCGTAAAGGCACATGTTCTAGCAGCACAGGTAGAGTACCCCGTATGAAATCGTGATAACGTGCTCCATTGCTCGTAGGTGGAAGAACATGGGGCCCAATCAAGACATCACCAACAGTGCCTGCCCAAACGTTCACAGAAAATCTGTGTCGATGACGTGATTGCACAATTGTATGCGGATTCTCGTCAGCCCACACATATTGATTGTGAAAATTTACAATTTGATCACGTTGGAATGAAGCCTCATCCGTAAAGAGAACATTTACACTGAAATGAGGATTGACACATTGTCGGATGAACCATTCGCAGAAGTGTACCCGTGGAGGCCAATCAGCTGCTGATACTGCCTGCACACGCTGTACACGGTACGGAAACAACTGGTTCTCCCGTAGCACTCTCCATACAGTGTCGTGGCCAACGTTACCTTGTTCAGCAGTAACTTCTCTGACGCTGACATTAGGGTTATCGTCAACAGCACGAAGAATTGCCTCGTCCATTGCAGGTGTCCTCGTCGTTCTAGGTCTTCCCCAGTCGCGAGTCATAGGCTGGAATGTTCCGTGCTCCCTAAGACGCCGATCAATTGCTTCGAACGTCTTCCTGTCGGGACATCTTCGTTCTGGAAAACTGTCTCCATACAAACGCACCACGCCATGGCTATTGCCCCGTGCTAATCCGTACATCAAATGGGCATCTGCCAACTCCGCATTTGTAAACATTGCACTGACTGCAAAACCACGTTCGTGATGAACACTAACCTGTTGATGCTACGTACTGATGTGCTTGATGCTAGTACTGTAGAGCAATGAGTCGCATGTCAACACAAGCACCGAAGTCAACATTACCTTCCTTCAATTGGGCCAACTAGCAGTGAATCGAGGAAGTACAGTACATACTGGCGAAACTAAAATGAGCTCTAACATGGAAATTAAGCGTTTCCGGGCACATGTCCACATAACATCTTTTCTTTATTTGTGTATGAGGAATGTTTCCTGAAAGTTTTGCCGTACTTTTTTGTAACACCCTGCAGACCATATTTACTAGGATCGCTGGGTACACCTATGGCCGTTCAAAATTGTGAATTGTGAGTATATTTTAGATATTACCTTTATTAATTTTAATGGTCCACAAAGTTGAGACATTGTATATTACTCTTTACTATGTAGGTTGTAGCCTACATGATGATTGGCGATGAAAGTGGTTGTGAGTCGATACAACAATTTTATCTGGTGACAGTGGAATTATTCTTACCTTCATATCCTTCAACAGCTGTGGGTGCATATAAAAAAAATTGGCTCTGAGCACTATGCGACTTAACTTCTGAGGTCATCAGTCGCCTAGAACTTAGAACTAATTAAACCTAACTAACCTGAGGACATCACACACATCCTTGCCCGAGGCAGGACTGGAACCTGCGACCATAGCGGTCGCTCGGCTCCAGACTGTAGCGCCTAGAACCGCATGGCCACACCGGCCGGCCAGGTGCCCATAACATAAAATACTTCTTTTAATGCTGAACACATAGTAATGTTTTTATAAATAACAAAGAATCATTAGGTCTAACAAACTAATTATAGAGAATTAATTTAGAGAAAGTTAAAATTTGGACTAAGGTAATCTACATAAGGAACCGAATCAGTCATAGAAACAGTTTACACTCTCTGTCAGTGTCATTATTCTTCTCTGTATTCCTTTCTCACAATGTCACCATACCCCCACCCCACTGTGCACCTCACTCCCTGTCTGTCTCTCTCTCTCTCTCTCTCTCTCTCTCTCTCTCTCTCTCTCTCTCTCTCTCTTTCTCTCTCTCTCTCCCTGAATCTCTGGCTCTTCTTTTCACACTCTCTTACTCCCTGTCTCTTCCTCTCTCTCTTCCTGTCTCACCACCACTTCTTTTTCTGCAGCTACATGCTCACACTTTCTTTCTGTTTCCACAGCTGGACCAGGCATCACTTGGGCTGAGCCGCGAATTTCTGGTAAAGGGGCCCTCGGATAAACTCGTGGATGCCTACTACCAATACCAGGTGGACCTGGCAGTTCTTCTGGGTGCCGACAGGACTCGGGCTGAGGACGAGCTCAGACAGTCCCTCGAGTTTGAGACAGCTCTGGCCAACGTGAGTGTGAGGTGGAGGGTACAGTTTGCATAACTGCCACGCCATCTTTACTGTATTCCCTGATCAGAACCAGGGTTGTAAGAGTCACAATTAATATTGACGTTATAATATGGTAGGTTATAAAATGATGGCCACGTGAGAAGTTGGGTCCTTCCATTGGAATCTCGAATTATGTCACTCTTCATTTTAGGAACACAGGTGCAGAACCTCAACGCTATGGCTGTGTTGTCCGAGCAATGTGCACTCCAGAGAGGCACGTGAAACTTTGAATCGTATTACATATATTCATTCACAGATAGAACTACAAGTGTAGATAAGTTAGTCGTCGAGCATGCTGCTCTGTGGACAGTGAGGTGTGATGGCGGCAGGAGGCAATAAATTCAAATGCATGTCAGTGCAAGGATGCTGTATAATTTTAGACAGCACAGACAGCGATGATGAAGCTCTTGCATGAAGAGAGTCACTTGTGCTTACTGTAGTCTAAAGGTAGTGTCTTTGGCTAGTAATCAAACCGTACTTCTTCACAGATTTTATTCCAGCCAGTTCTTAAATTTTTTGGTAAAAATCAACACAAATTGGTTGCCAAAGTCTTAAAATACACTCCTGGAAATGTAAAAAAGAACACATTGACACCGGTGTGTCAGACACACCATACTTGCTCCGGACACTGCGGGAGGGCTGTACAAGCAATGATCACACGCACGGCACAGCGGACACACCAGGTACCGCGGTGTTGGCCGTCGAATGGCGCTAGCTACGCAGCATTTGTGCACCGCCGCCATCAGTGTCAGCCAGTTTGCCGTGGCATACGGAGCTCCATCGCAGTCTTTAACACTGGTAGCATGCCGCGACAGCGTGGACGTGAACCGTATGTGCAGTTGACGGACTTTGAGCGAGGGCATATAGTGGGCATGCGGGAGGCCGGGTGGACGTACCGCCGAATTGCTCAACACGTGGGGCGTGAGGTCTCCACAGTACATCGATGTTGTCGCCAGTGGTCGGCGGAAGGTGCACGTGCCCGTCGACCTGGGACCGGACCGCAGCGACGCACGGATGCACGCCAAGACCGTATGATCCTACGCAGTGCCGTAGGGGACCGCACCGCCACTTCCCAGCAAATTAGGGACACTGTTGCTCCTGGGGTATCGGCGAGGACCATTCGCAACCGTCTCCATGAAGCTGGGCTACGGTCCCGCACACCGTTAGGCCGTCTTCCGCTCATGCCCCAACATCGTGCAGCCCGCCTCCAGTGGTCCGCATGTATCCCGTACCACCCAACGTGCTCTAGAAGGTGTAAGTCAGCTACCCTGGCCAGCAAGATCTCCGGATCTGTCCCCCATTGAGCATGTTTGGGACTGGATGAAGCGTCGTCTCACGCGGTCTGCACGTCCAGCACAAACGCTGGTCCAACTGAGGCGCCAGGTGGAAATGGCATGGCAAGCCGTTCCACAGGACTACATCCAGCATCTCTACGATCGTCTCCATGGGAGAATAGCAGCCTGCATTGCTGCGAAAGGTGGATATACACTGTACTAGTGCCGACATTGTGCATGCTCTGTTGCCTGTGTCTATGTGCCTGTGGTTCTGTCAGTGTGATCATGTGATGTATCTGACCCCAGGAATGTGTCAATAAAGTTTCCGCTTCCTGGGACAATGAATTCACGGTGTTCTTATTTCAATTTCCAGGAGTGTATAAGGAGTCTGCTTCGCTCAGCTAACAGGCTTGTCAAAGAGGTTAAAGGAATTGGCAGACTTTCGAGACACCCTCCAGTACTTGATGTGAGAAACTGCCAGCAAAAAGCGGAAGAATCAGCACTGATCAATGGCAGAAGGCAATGGAGATCACTGCGCCAAAGAAAAATAATATTTGAGCAGATGATACATGATATGTAAAATAGAAAAAAAGAGTCATGATGATTTCTCCATTGACAAAACCTTTTGAGTTAGACCCATATTTGAATCTCTGGGAGAGAGCTGTCAATGGCGAGATTATCACGAAAAAAAAAGATTAAGTAATCAGTGAAAGGGGAACACTCTATGATTCGAGGCATGGAATGTGGTAGGGAAGGTAGAAAATCTGAGAGGGAAATATAAAGAGTAAATCGAGAATTAGTGGGTGCAACTGTAATGAAATCGAAAAAAGCTGGGGCCTTCTGATCAGATGAATGTTGGATAATTTCAGCAGTATCAGAAAAAGATATATCAGAAGTAGGATTTGTTATTAACAGGAAGGCTGAGTGTAGAGTGAGTTACTGTGAACTGTACAGTGATAGGATTACTCTCATCAGAATCGGCAGCAAACAAATAGTAACAACAATAGTTCAGGTATACAAGCCAGTCTCACAATGAGAAGATGGAGTATATGAAAACGCTGAAATAGTAACGCGACAGGTATAAAGAGATGAAACTCTAATAGTCATCACGAATTGGAATTCTGTGGTACAAAAAGGAACAGAAGACAGATTTGTGCAAGAGTATGGGCTTGTCAGCAGAAATTACGGGGGACAAATGATGCTTGAGTTCTGCGATAAATTTCATCTAATAACAGAAAATTCAAGAGGAGCAGGTATACTTGGAAAATGCACAGAGACATGGGAAGATAACATATAAATTACATTACACTGAGGCAGAGATTCCGAAATCAGACACCCGAGTGTAAGGAGTACCCAGAAGCACATACCAAGTAAGATTAAAATTTGTTAATAATGAAGAGTGGACTGAAGCTGATGAATGACCGATGCACATCGGAGTGTTTAGAGGCTGTAGGTACTGTCTTGATTAAAAACTCAATAGACAATTGAATTAGAGATACCTCAGAAATTGAACAGACGATTATAGGTACAAGGAAGATAACTATGGAAAAACTTTGGGTAACAATTATGTCGATTGAACACAGAATAATGTACTATTCAGCTCAATAGTCAATTCAATTATAGATACCTCTGAAATTGAACAGACAATTATAGGTACAAGAAAGGTTACTATGGAGAAACATATGGGTAACAATTACGTCGATTGAAGACAAAAGAAAGTAGTAAAGTGTTCAGCAGCAGACACGAATGTACTAATATAACTCAATAGTTCCTTAAAAATATTAATAGTCTCGGTCACAATAACATATGACAACGTGCTAATTCATGGTTTTGACTGACTATAAACCATCCTCAGTACCTACAGACTGAAAATCAGTGCCAAAGTACAACTTTGCCATATCATCTTTCTAATCGTAATTTGTGGGTTGACTAGCAGGTCGATGCGAAACTGGCCCGACAGGGTCGCCGCATCGAAAGTCTCCATGCGCTGCTGCTGGCAGCGAGGGCAAACCGGTTGTGACTCCAGACTGTGGGTGAGTTGTATGTCGTTACAACAGTCAGGCAATTAGGCTTCAATTCTGTCTGGTATTGAGCCAGAATCAACAACGTAACACCTTCACAGGCAACAGTAAAAGCACCAGTAAGACACGGTCAGACCTGCTGAAGCACCCAGAAGACACGATCGGAAGTCGATGTAACTTGGTATCTGCACACTGTCGGTCAGTATGTACATGACTGGAGCTGCAGTTCTCTGTCACAGCTTGAGCAGCCACAAGTGCAGCTGTGCTGGTCGTGTTCAGTGCTGTTACTGGGCCTCCAGGGGCACACGAGGACCCGACCGGGATCGGGTGTCGAGTGAGTGCTGAGGAGGACACGGAATTGTTAAGCGGCTGACAGAGTTTGAAAGGCACCATTGTGGGTCTCCACTAGGCTGGCTGGTCATATCAGCGACCTCAGTAGCCATTAGACATCGTGAGAGCAGAATGGGCCGTTCCGCGGAACTCACGGACTTCGAATGTAGTCAGGTGTCACTTGCAGATTTGTGGGGCATTTGGATGTGACCAGTGGTGGACTGCACGCGAACGTGGAGGCGATCACACTCATCCTAAAGTTTTCAGCCTACCACGTCTGTCCACGACAGCCCGCATCTCGTGGTCGTGCGGTAGCGTTCTCGCTTCCCACGCCCTGGTTCCCGGGTTCGATTCCCGGCGGGGTCAGGGATTTTCTCTGCCTCGTGATGGCTGGGTGTTGTGTTATGTCCTTAGGTTAGTTAGGTTTAAGTAGTTCTAGGTTCTAGGGGACTGATGACCATAGATGTTAAGTCCCATAGTGCTCAGAGCCATTTCAACGGTTTTTTGTCCACCACAGCAGAGGATCGCCGTGTCGTCCATTGAGGGCATTGTAATCTCTTCGTATCTGTGCCCGTCACCTGAGAATGAGTAAGAGACCCCCTATAGTATTTTGTGGGATCCTCGTAGCCTCAATCAGATACTAGGAGTGTGTTAGTACCGGAGCACAAAGAGCTGCACCCGGAGCGGTGCTGCGACCGGGACACTGACGGACAGAGTCGGTGCTGGTGGTCTGTGCTGCCATGAGTCCCTACTGCTGTTCGCTGCTGCAGGGTCAAACTCAACACGGCTGTATGTAGCTTTCTTCATCTCCGTGCCTAACTTCCCCTCACTTTTGCTATCAATTCCCACAGACACAACTTCAGCAAGGTATTATACTCAGGGCCCCCAAGCAAACTGGCTGTCGTGCAATAGATTTGGAACCTGGATCGCAGAATATTGTAAAGTGGTAGAGTTATGGTCCTTATTCTAAAGCAGGGATTCCCAAAGTGGTCGATATGGACCCCTCGGGGTCGATATCGGTTTGCTAGGGGTCTACATACACGAAAACTGATTTTGGGGGTCGACGAGGTCTAAAAATCGACCCCTATCAAATTAACACAAGTTCTTATTTAAAACTTTCAAGATAGGTAATTACTGTATTGTTTATGTTGTGTTACGTGTAATAATTAATATTTTTGTAGGAAATAGCATTGTTGTAGTAATGTAAAGTCTCAAGTTCGTACAAGATGAGAAACTTGGCAAGTCTGTGTGGACAAGTTTGTGCAAGATAATGAGCTGTTTTTTAAGTTAGCGGACCATTATGAATAAGGGGGTTGATCTTAAAAGTAGGTAATTTGGCCATGGGCGTTTGAGGTAACAGTTCATTTTGGAAAAGGGGTCACTTGTCCAAAATAGTTTGGGGATCCCTGTTCTAAACCAAGTACAATTGTATCCTAGATGGGAAAACCCCCAATTCCGATGATACACTATGTGACCAAAAGTATCAGGACATCAGCAAAAACATGCATTTTTCATATTAGGTGCATTAGGCTGCCACCTACTGCCAGCTACTCTACATCAGCGACCTCAGTAACCATTAGACATCGTGAGAGCAGAATGGGCCCTTCCGCAGAACTCACTGACTTTGAATGCAGTCAGGTGATAAGGCGTCACTTGTGCCATACATCGCAGGCGAGATTTCCACACACATAAATATCGCTAGGCCCACTCTTTTCGATGTGATAGTGAAGTGGAAACGTGAAGGGACACTTACAGCACAAAAGCATACAGGCCGACCTCGTCTGGTGGCTGACAGAGACTGCAGACAGTTCAAGAGGGTCGTAATGTGGAATACGCAAACATTTATCCAGACCATCACGCAGGAATTCCAAACTGCACCAGGATCCACTGCAAGTACTGTGACAGTTAGACGGGAGGTGAGGAAACTTGGATGTCGTGGTCGAGCGGCTGCTCATAAGCCACACATCACGCCGGTAGATGCCAAACGTCGCCTCGCTTGGTGTAAGGAGCGTAAACATTGCACGACTGAACAGTGGAAAAATGTTGTGAGGAGTGACGAATCACGGTACGCAATATGGCGATCCGATGGCAGGGTGTGGGTATGTCGAATGGACAGTGAACGTCATCTGCCAGCGTCTGGAGTGACAGCAGTAAAATTCGGAGGCGGTGGTGGTATGGTTGTTGTTGTTGCGGTCTGCAGTCCTGAGACTGGTTTGATGCAGCTCTCCATGCTACTCTATCCTGTGCAAGCTTCTTCATCTCCCAGTACCTACTGCTGCCTACATCCTTCTGTATGTGCTCAGTGTATTCATCTCTTGGTCTCCCTCTACGATTTTTACCCTCCACGCTGTCCTCCAATGCTAAATTTGTCATCCCTTGATGCCTGAAAACATGCCCTACCAACCGGTCCCTTCTTTTTGTCAAGTTGTGCCACAAACTCGTCTTCTCCCCAATCCTATTCAATACCTCCTCATTAGTTATGTGATCTACCCGTCTATTCTTCAGCATTCTTCTGTAGCACCACATTTCGAAAGCTTCTATTCTCTTCTTGTCCAAACTATTTATCATCCATGTTTCACTTCCATACATGGCTACACTCCATACAAATACTTTCAGAAATGGCTTCCTGACACTTAAATCTATACTCGATGTTAGCAAATTTCATGTTATTTTACTCCCTAAATAGCAAAACTCCTTTACTACTTTAAGTGTCTCATTTCCTATTCTAATTCCCTCAGCATCACCCGAGTTAACTCGACTACATTCCATTATCCTCGTTTTGCTTTTGTTGATGTTCATCTTATTCCTCCTTTCAAGACACTGTCCATTCCGTTCAACTGCTCTTCCAAATCCTTTGCTGTTTCTGACACAATTACAATGTCATCAGCGAACCTCAAAGTTCTTATTTCTTCTCAATGAATTTTAATATCTACTCCGAATTTTCTTTTGTTTCCATTACTGCTTGCTCAATATACAGATTGAATAACATCGGGGAGAGGCTACAACTCTGTCTCACTCCCTTCCCAACCACTGCTTCCCTTTCATGCCCCTGGACTCTTATAACTGCCATCTGGTTTCTGTACAAAATGTAAATAGCCTTTCGCTCCCTGTATTTTACCCCTGCCACCTTTAGAATTTGAAAGAGAGTATTTCAGTCAACATTGTCAAAAGCTTTCTCTAAGTCTACAAATCCTAGAAACGTAGGTTTGCCTTTCCTTAATCTTTCTTCTAAAGTCGTAAGGTTAGTATTGCCTCACGTGTTCCAACATTTCTGCGGAATCCAAACTGATCTTCCCCAAGGTAGAGGACCAGTTTTTCCATTCGTCTGTAAAGAGTTCGCGTTAGTATTTTGCAGCTCTGACTTATTAAACTGATAGTTTGGTAATTTTCACATCTGTCAACACCTGCTTTCTTTGGGATTGGAATTATTATATTCTTCTTGAAGTCTGAGGCTATTTCGCCTCTCTCATACATCTTGCTCACCAGATGGTAGAGTTTTGTCATTACAGGCTCTCCGAAGGCCGTCAGTAGTTGTAATGGAATGTTGTCTACTCCCGGGGCCTTGTTTCGACTCAGGTCTTACAGTGCTCTGTCAAACTCTTCACGCAGTACCATATCTCCCATTTCATCTTCATCTTTTTCCATTTCCATATTATTGTCCTCAAGTACATCGCCCTTGTATAAACCCTCTATATACTGCTTCCACCTTTCCGCCTTCCCTTCTTTGCTTAGAACTGGGTTTCCATCTGAGCTCTTGATATTCATTCAAGTGGCTCTCTTTCCTCCAAAGGTCTCTTTAATTTTCCTGTAGGCAGTATCTATCTTACCCCTAGTGAGATAAGCATCAACAACCTTACATTTGTTCTCTAGACATCCCTGCTTAGCCATTTTGCACTTCCTGTCGATCTCATTTTTGAGACGTTTGTATTCGATTTTGCCTGCTTCATTTACTGCATTTTTATATTTTCTCCTTTCACCAATTAATTTCAATACTGCTTCTGTTACCCAAGGATTTCTATTAGCCCTCGTTTTTTTACGTACTTGATCGTCTGCTGCCTTCATTACTTCATCCCTCAGAGCTACCCATTTTTCTTCTACTGGATTTCTTTCCTCCATTCCTGTCAATTGTTTCCTTATGCTCTCCCCGAAAGTCTCTACAACCTCAGGTTCTTTCAGTTTATCCAGGCCCCATCTCCTTAAATTAGCACCTTTTTGTCAGTGGTTTGGTACGGTGGGGTTTTTCATGGAGGAGTCTTGCACCCCATGTTGATTTGCGTGGCACTATCACAGCAGAGGCCTACGCTGATGTTTCGAGCACCTTTTTCCTTCCCACCGTTGAAGAGCAATTTGGGGATGGCGATTGCATCTTTCAGCACGTTCGAGCACCTGGTCATAATGCATGACCTCGCATTCGGGAGGACGACGGTTCAATCCCGCGTCCGGCCATCCTGATTTAGGTTTCCCGTGATTTCCCTAAATTGCTCCAGGCAAATGGCGGGATGGTTCCTTTGGAAGGGCACAGCCGGCTGCCTTCCCTGTCCTTCCCTAATCCAATGAGACCGATGACCTCCCAGTTTGGTCTCTTCCCCCAAACAACCCCATAATGCAAGACCTGTAGCAGAGTGGTTACACGATAATAATGTCTGTGTAATGGACTGGCCTGCACAGAGTCCTGACCTGACTACTGTAGAACACCTTTGGGGTGTTTTGGAACGCCGACTTCGTGTCAGGGCTCACCGACCGACATCGATACCTCTCCTATGTGGAGCACTCCCCCAGCACTTCCCCAAGAAACTCTTCAGCACCTGATGGAACATATGTCCGCGAGAGTGGAAGCTGTCATCAAGGCTAACGGTGGGCTAGCATCATACCGAATTCCAGCATTACCGATGGAGGCTACCACGAACTTGTAAGTCATTTTCAGCCAGGTGTCCGGATACTTTTGAACACATGGTGTATCTGACGGTTGTTGCTAGTAGCCCTCAATGGTCTTGTTGTTGCCAGGACTTTAAACACTAATGTCCTTCTCCTCATCAAGTAGTTGCTCTTCTAAACAACAGTTACGTCCTTCTTTACCTGTGGTTTCTTGCACTTCTACATCTACATTCATACTCCGCAAGCCACCCAACGGTGTGTGGCGGAGGGCACTTTACGTGCCCCTGTCATTACCTCCCTTTTCTGTTCCAGTCGCGTACGGTTCGCGGGAAGAACGACTGTCTGATAGCCTCCGTGAGCGCTCGAATCTCTCTAATTTTACATTCGTGATCTCCACGGGAGGTATAAGTTGGGGGGAAGCAGTATATTCGATACCTCATCCAGAAACGCACCCTCTCTAAACCTGGCGAGCAAGCTACACCGCGATGCAGAGCGCCTCTCTTGCAGACTCTGCCACTCGAGTTTGCTAAACATCTCCGAAACGCTATCACGGTTACCAAATAACCCTGTGACGAAACGCGCCGCTCTTCTTTGGATCTTCTCTGTCTCCTCCGTCAACCCGTTCTGGTACGGATCCCACACTGAAGAGCAATACTCAAGTATGGGTCGAACGAGTGTTTTGTAAGTCACCTCCTTTGTTGATGGATTACATTTTCTAAGGACTCTCCCAATGAATCTCAACCTGGTACCCGCCTTACCAACAATTAATTTTATATGATCATTGCATTTCAAATCGTTCCACACGCATACTCCCAGATATTTTACAGAAGTAACTGCTACCAGTGTTTGTTCCGCTATCATATAATCATACAATAAAGGATCCTTCTTTCTATGTATTCGCAATACATTACATTTGTCTATGTTAAGGATCAGTTGCCACTCACTGCACCAAGTGCCTATCCGCTGCAGATCTTCCTGCATTTCGCTACAATTTTCTAATGCTGCAACTTCTCTGTATACTACAGCATCATCCGCGAGAAGTCGCACGGAACTTCCGACACTATCTACACTTTAGGTACTGGAGCTCTGCACGCCTCTACTTAAAAATAATACTTCTATATAGTCATAAGGCCGAGCTGCAGACGTCTTCTTGCATCCCCACAGGTAATTCACTGTAAATAGTAACCTCTAGCTGTGATCCTGTTGTTAAACAGACTATGTATTGGCTAGAGTTGCAATGTAATAAAATACACAGAAATACGAAATAAAAGTTGAATGGACAATTTAATAACACGGGTTCTATTTTAATGCCTGTAATTGACGTGGATGGCAGAGACTTATGTTGAATAATGTTTATTTGGGAAACGACATCTCAAATAGACAAGAAGTGGATCTACAATATTCATTTAAAATACAGGCAGAAAGGAAAATATCTTATCAGGTGCAGTAAAATTATGCTGAGAGTATAGCAAGAAAGGTAGCAAAATCTCCAAACTAAATTTTAATCAAAGATACGTGAAAACTAAGTCCATTTCATAATCACAGTACATTAAATATTCACCAGCTGAAAACAGTTCACAGTTAAAAATGACGAGTCACACATTATCACATGTAACACAAATAATGATAATTCGTACTCTGTCTATCCCCAGATCCGTAATACGAGCAGAGTGAGCCAGAGTCCTACTCTGCAGTACATTCGGACCTCTCGAGATATAAAGTACGGGGGTGGGCGTCCACCGCCCAGAATCGAACACCTCCTCGATCGAATGCTACTCGTACTGCAGTCAGGTTGTAAGGGATCCATGATCCCACGAACATAGATATTAAGCCCATATTACACGGTGTGCTTGAACCGTACACCTATGCACCAACGCCCCTAACGTGCATATCTGTAACTACAGATTGATTCACTTCCGACCTATTACACCATGCATGCGGGATATACCTTTCGTGCATGCGCAGTAGCAAACTGTACGCGCGAAAAGAAATACTATTAAGTAATAGTTTTCTCTAATGTAGGTTAGTACTGTCCTGAATTACAGACGCAACAGTTTTATATTACGACACTTGATTGCACAGGTATGTATATCGCGTGTGTATATAAATATGTACTCCTGGAAATGGAAAAAAGAACACATTGACACCGGTGTGTCAGACCCACCATACTTGCTCCGGACACTGCGAGAGGGCTGTACAAGCAATGATCACACGCACGGCACAGCGGACACACCAGGAACCGCGGTGTTGGCCGTCGAATGGCGCTAGCTGCGCAGCATTTGTGCACCGCAGCCGTCAGTGTCAGCCAGTTTGCCGTGGCATACGGAGCTCCATCGCATCTCTACGATCGTCTCCATGGGAGAATAGCAGCCTGCATTGCTGCGAAAGGTGGATGGATATACACTGTAGTAGTGCCGACATTGTGCATGCTCTGTTGCCTGTGTCTATGTGCCTGTGGTTCTGTCAGTGTGATCATGTGATGTATCTGACCTCAGGAATGTGTCAATAAAGTTTCCCCTTCCTGGGACAATGAATTCACGGTGTTATTATTTCAATTTCCAGGAGTGTATATATCGAAATTTACATTTATGCGGCATATTGCACATTGAGGATCCACTTGTTTTTGGAGCTATTGCCCTCGCAGTGACAGTAAATCTCCATATTAGGGCAGAACAGCGACGAAAACGAAAAGTCAAACGTTGTTGGGATCGACCCTGGCTGACAAGGAGGCTACAAAGCAGGGAAATATATTCACTGTTAATGAAAGAACTGAGGCCAGAAGATCCGCAAAATGGACACGGCCTGTTTCGAGAAGCTGCTGTCTATTATAGAAGATGGAAACAGAAAGTGCGACACAGTCATGAGGGAGGCTATCTCACCTTCTAGAGAGTAAGAATTATATGGTTATGTCTTGTGATCATACTGGCCTAGATCACTAATAAAATACCGGTGAACGCCCTGTTATGTTGCTGGCTGCTTGTAACATTACGTTTCCTGGCGAATGGGGAATCTTTTAAGAGTCTGGCTTTTAGCCACAGAATAGCACAACCCACCGTCTCAAAAGTTGTTGTGGATGTATGCACTGCAATTTGCAACACATTAAATGACCAATACTTAGGTGACCTTGTGTTATTTTCCACACTTTGGACTATACGCAGAATTTTGCAGTGCTCGTCTGTCGCACTGGGGCAAAATGCAAGCACTTTCTCCGTTTCACTGCCAGTTTCTCTTTTCTGGCATGTTGAAATCAAGCAGGAGGTGCAATTAAATCAAACCTGGACATTCGTAAACTAAGGCATTACGATACAAATCGAAAATCACCATATAACGTTATATGCATATTCCACAGAAATAACCGATTTCCGACTACCTTATTATGATACAGTGGGTCATACATACACCTTTCCTCGGTGGATGCCTGATTTCAGAAGCTCGATTCCTCTCTGCTCCATTTCATTTCTAGAATACGAAGCTATCAATAGAAAAAATCCTTGCACAAAGAGCTAGTATATAAGAGTCCACTGCATTTGTGAAACCTATTTACTGAAAAAATGCAGAAGATCCCAACACGAACGTCCGAAATTAGCCACTAGACGCTTAACAATAACCAAACAACAAGGAGAAAGCACCCTGGTACAACCTTCTGCGCATGCGCGAATTATCGCTGCCTACTGCGCATGCGCGGATCGGCGGCAGTTTAGAACTGCTCTCTATTCCTCCGTGCAGATAATGTGTCTGCTAGTTTTCGTAGTTTCACCCGTGCTATCGCTAGATGGCTGTCGCGATAGACCAGTACCCTTCGCGGCGAACCGTCGTGTAATACCGGCTTTTAGTACGCGACACCCAGGTCGATAGCAGACAGGAGTCGATTGTCGAGCGCTGCAGAAGGCAGTGAGACTAGTGTAGAGTGAGCAGTAGTGCAGGAGAGACAGGCAAGAATGTAGGTCGAGTGAGAAGTAAACGGTAAATTCACCGGAGTATGACAAATGAGCGCGTCCCCCTGATCGTCGTGGGGGGGGGGGGGGGGTACCGATTCGCGAGTGATATAAAACCAAGTGACAAGTGCCAAATTACGTGTTTAGAGTCAACCGCGTCGACCAGCAACTATTGCAGTGAGGATTCTTATGAATGTTAGCCATCATCATTGCGTGTGACAAAGTACTTAAAATGAGCAAGCAATAAAAAGATATAACCGTAATTAAACGTGTAAGGCGAAGGTAGCAACTGCCTCAGGAATTGTGTGTTAGTAGAAAATACGTATCAGTTTGTACATCGCAACCTTTATGGACTATAGTAATAGACAAACTTCAATCATTAACTATTCCATCTCAGGATAGCCGCACTCGGTTGAAATACCCCCGAAGCCACAGCATTAAAAGCGATAGCCTTACATCCATTAAGCACACAGTCATATAGTCATAATAAACAACTGTTTGGCGGCTTCGCTAAATCACGCAAAACCTAATAAAGGACAAAACGGGGGCGTTTCAACGTCTGCCTCGTCCCATAACTCGAGTAAAACGGCCAAAATTGCTCCTGTGAGCTCTTCACTCGAAAAGTCCCCACCTCCACTTGACTCTTCTAGTGTTCGGCTACTGTCTGCTTTCCCAGTGGCCGGAGGCCGCCACCACCAAGAATACATTACATCATTCTCATGTTCCACAGACATCTTTTGACTCAACCAGGGGTATTACAAGAATATTTAATGGGAGTTGGAATGCCCTATCCCAACAATGTTAAATGTACTGAACTGGCTTCCCTGTATTTCAGGAACATCTGTACCCATTGACATTAAACTGTGTGTTCTGAGTCTACTGAACTACAATAATGGAATTTCAGCCACTGCTTTCAGCCATAAAATACACAGTTACTTCTTTGTACATTATCCTAAATAATTTTAATCATACATAACATTATGTTCTTCTTTTACTTCAGTAGACTAAGGATATGTATGTTATTACTCCCTGAAAATTTGAATACTCTACACAAAGTGATTTCTGAGATTTAGGGAAAAATACAACAGAAAATGAAAATTTTCAGGAACAGCTTCAATAGTTTCAAAAGACTGTACCTAACTCAATATATGCTTCATTTTCTTTTATTTTTAGTCGCTCAGAAGCACCCTGCACCATATTGTATATCTTTTTCCAAGTTTTTTTTCTTCTGTTCCTCTTTCTGGACTCCTTAGTGGCCAACTGAACTGCATACTCTGCTTTATCAATGCAAACCTTGTCCATCTGTTCAAGTTCTCTGATGCAGTTTGCTCCAGCATTAATTCCAATATGCTGTAGCAATTTCAACTTTACCAATGTTGCCATAATTAAAAGCAATAACAGCATCACTGACCCCCACTTTAGTGTCTGGATTCCAACAAAAACATTTTTTAGTAAACGAGTCCATATAAGATTATTGAATGACTCATTGGGATTTTCAATGCAGACACTTCTTCACTAATTCAGGATTTGTCACATCTCTGTAAATAGGTTGTATGACATCCATGACTGCTTCTGGAATGGAATGTTTATGGCTGTATGAACTGTTTGAGCAGTGCACACTGTGGTAATTTGCACCACCAATCATGTCCAGGAGGGTAAAGGTGGTGCACTGTTTTTTCATCAGTTGACAATCTGTGGAAGAAGGTAGGCCTCACTGCCTGCTTCATTTTCAACAAACCCTCAGTATTATTTCTAAAGGCCACCCCATAATACTGCTGTAGTTCATCAATCGTTTTGTCTGGCAGCCTGCCTCTGATGGTTTTACCATCAGAGAGTGTTTTGCCTCTCAAACTTTGTTTCAACTTCCTCATTTTTGTGCCCATCCTCTTCTGGACATTACCTTTATAACACAGCAATCCACAGCCTTCTATATAAAAAAATTACCAGTTTTATTAGATCTTGAAGTAATGCACGAAAAATTTTAACTCCTTCAACTGATATAGATTATATTTCAACAATAAAATAAAATAAAATACTTCCCGCAATATATATCATTTTATTAAGAAAATTGAAAATTTTATAATGATATAAAAATCCAAAAATGTGAAAAAGATTCTGTTCTATCTTCCCTTAAATTAAGAAACGGTATTAACTTTTTGTGGTACTCAGACCATTCACAAAAAAATATAAGAAACGGTTATTCCACATGTGTGCCTGTGATAAATGATAGCAAATTGCCATCGAATATTGTTTAAACAGTTATTTAGATGTGCTTGTCAAAAGTGTTTATTGGCACTCTTTTACAAAGGTGGTGTTAGCTGACACACGAACTGACTGCTTCATATATTACCACAATTTTGAATTATCGATTGTAATTAATACCTAAATAAGCTACATCTGAACAAGTAAACTGTTCAGTAAATAAATACACAAGAAAATGGGAGATATCCATGCGGTATTCCTTCACTGTGTGATTGTGGAGGATACAATGTTGTGACACATTTGGGTAATGAAAAAGACATAAAAGGCTTATAAGTTAATAAATAAAATACACACAGATGAGTGGCTTTCTATGAGTGGCTTGCTATCATGTGAGATATCATTTGTTGAAACTGCATGACAAGTGTAAAAGTCATTTATTGAGAGGTTTCAAGATCTGTTATTACTCAGTTTAGCCGCGAGTCCACAGAGGGTGGTACATGTGATGTACAGTATAACTGGGCAGCATTTCCACCTGGAATTTGCGAAGTCGGACCTTCCTTGATCCGCCTTGGTGGGTCGTGTCGTCGGATTTCCTCCTACATGTGTACGGTATATGTCGTCCCGTACAGATTCTTCATTGGCGCATTGGATGTCGCTGTCGGTGGAAGCTAATTATCTGAAATTGCGGTCGATCAACTTTGGGGTATCTGTTTACTCGAAAATAACACTCAGAATGCCGTAATATCACTTTTATTCCTATTAAATCAATAATGAAACACTCGTGTCACAAACTACTCGTAACCAAGAGCACGGCTACCGTCGAACAAGACAGGAAGAGCTCTTAACGCCGACTGCCGACTTCGGCGCGCAGTCCGCATCTCTTACTAGTCTCGTCACAGTTCGTGGATTTCCGATCAGGTTCGTACTTACTAAGATGTGCATTTGTTAATGAACGGGTGTGAATTTTAACGAGGCAAAATTATAATAAATAGTTTTAAACATCCAGACGCTCCCCATAGTATTCATGTTGTCATAAAGGACTTTAATTATCAAATATAAATAAACGAAATCGTTGACTTTGGCGCCAAGATGGCGGCACTTCCCGTCATGTTTATTTCCCAGGCGGACACCTGTTGCTAGGGTCCAGCGCCGAGCCTCACCCCACTACGCGCGACATACGGTCGCTTCGTCACCTAGCCAGCCAGCGTGGGAAGTGCTCTCCGACTCATGGACAACTACGGACTACAGCACTTCCTAACTATCGTGAATACATCAATAAGAGAAAATAATTTATTAAAACTGGTAAAAATTTCTTCCTCACGTAAGAGGCACCTTACAAGGTTCATTGTGAAAATGCTTATTCATTGTAGATTACTAACTTTCGTTGTTTGAAAGTTATTGAAATTACTGATGTGCCATTGGATATGCCTCATATACCTGAGACTGCAGGTTTATTCAGCTCTGCTTTAATAATTGACACTACCTGTAATTTCGTATAGATTCTGGAAGAGATGTAAGAAGCCTTTTTTCAGTTTGGCACTAAGCCCAAAATTGCTGTTATTCTGCACTGTGATACCTGAGACAATCGCCGCGAAAACTCTCGTGTTTGGAATTTACCCTTGTCCAGCCACTCTACCCCCCTTCTGAACCTGGGTGGTCGGTACTGGCCCTGGAGCCACACAGCCTTCAGCCACACGACCCAATTCACCTTCGCTCGTACCCACTCCAGGTGGCCAAATCGCTCGCCTACATACGCCTAATGTCACCGTATCAAACCATAATTTTCACCAGTACCCATTCCCTTTTTATAATAAATACGTTAGCTTGTAACTTGATTTCAATTGTTCAACTAATTCCCTAAAATTCTTTTACAAATTTTGCTTAAAAATTTAGTAGTTGAATGTTTGTAACATTAATGTAACAATTCATTTGACACCAATGTATAATTATTTTATACATCGAGTAAAGTTCACCTTCCCATAGTCTGCGACCCCTCTTGGCAACCCGTATGTCCACAGAGTAGAGTGGAACAGCAAATTCCAATGGCCACCTCTTCCATGGAGTGGAGAAAGGAAGAACAGGACAGCCAGGCAGTGAACATATTTTAGGATTTTTGTGTAAAAATTTTATTTCAGGAATAGTGTAAATGTCTATCAAACACTTCTCCAGGTACAGTCCTTAAGTCTGTAGAGTGCCTGTAAGACAGTGAGAACTTTAGAAACAGCACTGTACCACCCTTTCCGTCTTTGTTGACAGGGTAAGCTTCCCAACACTATGCCCAATAAAACGGGCACATAAGACGATGTGTCTGATCGGCAGGAGGTGTGAAAGAGGGCAGCAGAGTACAGTCAAGACTCTCTTCTGTTTGAGTTTCCTTGCAGAGCAGACAGCTCTGTGCCATTCGCCTCCTACTTCCCTGCTTCCACAATCTTTCAGACCGGTTGACACCTGTATGGTATGATCCCAGGCGAGACATTCTGTACTGTGTTATTTCACAATATATATTCAGTGCTTCATTATTCTGATTGGAAAGCCTCCCATCTGACACACTCCTCTTACTTCTTGGTATTTCCAGCAACTGCTGTTTTGTCAGTGCTTTTGAGTGGAGCTCACAACACTATTCCTGCATGTGCAGCAACAAAGTGTTGAACTCCTCCATATTGCTATGCATTGGGAAGCTTTGTGAGAAAATTTTAGATCTCATCATAGCAAAACCATTACACTGTGAACACAGATGTTGTAGTATTAGTATTGGAATAGAGAAATGATCACAGCAATCTAATCATGAAGATTTCAAACAGTGGGTACCATCTGGTCACTGAAAACGTTGAAATAAACATGGTGGGTTATGTTCCACGTAAGCTGAATGAGTGGACCGTGTGGTCATGGTATGACAAGCACCTCGAAACCTCTTACAAGCATCTATGTCCTGAATGACGTACTCCACACACTATGGGTTAAGCCCCCGTTAGGCTGTCATAACTCATCAATGCCTCACCTCATTCGGGAATATGTAAATTTGCCACTCATCAGACCACACTACACCCCTGTCCAGTTTCTGTGCTGCTTGGCCAGTTGAAGACATACGGTTTTATGTGCCACTGTGAGCAGTGGCCTTTTGCAGGGTTCCCATCTCCAAATGTCCATTGTCTAGAGATTCCTTTGTAGCATTTGCTTAGTTACTGGTTGGGATGATCTACATTCACTGATAACAGCAACTGCTATTTGGTTTGAAATCGACTGCCAATGACAAGGTGAGAATTCATCTCTGGTTAGAATGTGAGGATCTTTTACTAGCCCCAGATGTACGATATTTCCGAACTGGGGCAAAAACTTGGTAATGGATTGTGGCCCTAACTCCCCCACCACCACCATGTGATATAGGAGGTCAAAAATTTAAAAAATAAAGTTGTTTTGTCATAGATATGTTCATTTTGTAGCACAAAGGTTTCTGAAGAGTTTGATGTGAAATGTATATTAGTTTGAGGAAATGTAAGATATGTTATTTGGTCCTAAGTGTGCCAAAGTGCATGGCCACACCTCTTCACACAACGCACAGTATTCTTCTATCGCACGTCACCGTATTTCGCTCTGTGGAATTCAGACACGTATATTTTGTACTGGAAGCCATCAAGCCTAATTCAGGGCATTGGAAATTAAAATGTCTTGTGATGCCTTTTCTACTCCCCGTCAGCCTGTTTGACATTCTACACCCTTTTGAAAAAAAACTCGCAATTAGTACTTGATGGGACTATTTGTAACTGGCAAAATAGATAATCTTCAGAACAGAGTCACTATTGTGTGACATAAAATTAAATATACAAAACATGAAAAGAGTAAAGAAAAGACAAAAGCAAGCCGGTCTACATTTCTTCGATCTTTAGGACCAAGCATTTTTTCTCTGTCTAATATTGCTACAGCTCTACACTGCGTGCTTCCCTTTCTGCGAAAGAATTTATTACCTCATCAAAGTTCGTCAAACGTTTTGCTACACGAAAAATCAAAATGTCACTGTCTAATACTGAAAAAACTGTTAACACCAATAGTACGCAAGACTGGTATGGTTTTTCGATTTGATTACCTCTGTTTTGTCAGTGTCTACTAGATAAAAGAAAATAAGCCTTTCTAATATTGCAGCAATTATAACACACACCAGATAAGCGAGATAGTTTTGGCACAAATGGTCATTTTCACATTTCATTTATACCCTCCAATTTCTCAAGCAAGAGATCAAAAAGTATTAGTGCGAGATTTTTTATACAGGGTGTTTCAAAAATGACCGGTATATTTGAAACGCAATAAAAACTAAACGAGCAGCGATAGAAATACACCGTTTGTTGCAATATGCTTGGGACAACAGTACATTTTCAGGCAGACAAACTTTCGGATTTTACAGTAGTTACAATTTTCAACAACAGATGGCGCTGCAAGTGATGTGAAAGATATAGAAGACAACGCAGTCTGTGGGTGCGCCATTCTGTACGTCGTCTTTCTGCTGTAAGCTTGTGCTGTTCACAACATGTAAGTGTGCTGTGGACAACATGGTAAATCTTAGAACAGAGGATTTTTCTGGTGTTGGAATTCCACCGCCTAGAACACAGTGTTGTTGCAACAAGACGAAGTGTTCAACGGAGGTTTAATGTAACCAAAGGACCGAAAAGCGATACAATAAAGGATCTGTTTGAAAAATTTCAACGGACTGGGAACGTGACGGATGAACGTGCTGGAAAGGTAGGGCGTCCGCGTATGGCAACCACAGAGGGCAACGCGCAGCTAGTGCAGCAGGTGATCCAACAGTGGTACATCGCACGGCCGACGTCTTTAATTTCCTGAATGAATATTTCGATGATCGTGTGATTGCTTTGGGCTATCCGAAACATACAGGAGGCGGCGTGGATTGGCCTCCCTATTTGCCAGACATGAACCCCTGTGACTTCTTTCAGTGGGCACACTTGAAAGACCAGGTGTACCGCCAGAATCCAGAAACAATTGAACAGCTGAAGCAGTACATCTCATCTACATGTGAAGCCATTCCGCCAGACACGTTGTCAAAGGTTTCGGGTAATTTCATTCAGAGACTATGCCATATTATTGCTATGCATGGTGGATATGTGGAAAATATCGTACTATAGAGTTTCCCAGACCGCAGCGCCATTTGTTGTTGAAAATTGTAACTACTGTAATTTCGAAAGTTTATCCGCCTGAAAATGTACTGTTGTCCCAAGCATATTGCAACAAATGGTGTATTTCTATCGCTGCTCGTTTAGTTTGTATTGCCGTTTCAAATATACCGGTCATTTTTTAAACACCCTGTACGAATTTGAAGTCATCTTATTCTTACTTATAATTTGTGTAATATCCCTGTGTCTTCTCCTTCCTCATTCTAACAAACAACTGTATCATCACTAATTCTGTCACTATCCCTGCCACTGCCAAAACTTATTCTCCGTCTAACATTACTAACAATGCCAGAATCACCAGTCTAGTTGCCCTGTGTTTATTGTCCAGTTAGGCTTAATCCGTGATAATACAACACGTTTCCTGCACTAGTGTGAGAATTCTGAGAATAAAACTTAAGTAGCTGCTGACTGGGGCCGTACAATTGGCCCTTAGTAATGTAGCAATGTGGCAAAAATGTTCTGCCAACATTTCAGTTTCTTGGATACACCGAGAAGACTGATATGTAACCTTTCTTACCTGTTATTTCTGGTAGTCGTTTATTTCCATTCTGGTAGTCTGAATCTATGGATTTCGCTAATAATTATAACAATGCCGATAATTCACACACCCAGTCAACAACATAAATATAAAAATCGATAGACATGGTAGAGATATCAAATACACTATGTGTGCATTCAAAAATCAACTTATGATTCTTTCAGAAATCAGCTTAGAATATGTTCAAAAACCAACGGGAATGTCTTTTAAAATAGTATGAATAATCGATAATTGAATGTGCACTAGATGCTAGGTGCTTTGTGAAATAAGGTTATTTTCTTTAAAGTACATGAATTTGGCGCCCCCTCAAAATTGCCACCTGGGGCAGATACCCCAGTTAGCCTCATACCCCCCCCCCCTTTACATACCCACCCCTTTAGCCAGGCCTGTCTTTTACCAACCACATTTCTTATGCCATGTTATGTGTCTGCAAGTGGTGTACCATTTCTTGTAGACACGTTGGATAGTCTGCATTGATACACCAACCAATGAAGCAACTTAATTCACAGTGTAGTCATGGGCGCGTGCAAACACAATAGCTCCTTTCTGGCATTCTGTCACGCCTCTACGTCGACCCAACTTACTGCACTGATTCCGTACAAATGATTGGGACATATAGTCTACTTCACTGCCTTGACTTAGATCAGTGTTGAAGGGTCATATGCCATCGCACAACAAAGTTGTATGCTGTCTACATTGCTCTAAAGTGACCAGTGGATCCTTTTAAGGGGGTGAATAGTATTTTGTCCGTCTTAGCCGTTCTGATCAATTAATCTTACAACTCCTTTGTGACTTGTGACGCCGCGTGGGATTGGCCGAGTGGCCTAAGGCGCTGCAGTCATGGACTGTGCGGCTGGTTCCGGCTGAGGTTCGAGTCCACCCTAGGGCATGGGTGTGTGTGTTTGTCCTTAGGATAATTTAGGTTAAGTAGTGTGTAAGCTTAGGGACTGATGACCTTAGCAATTAAGTCCCATAAGATTTCACACACATTTGAACATTTTTTGGCTTGTGATACAATCACAATCTAATCAGGAGAGTATTATACACTCCTGGAAATGGAAAAAACAACACATTGACACCGGTGTGTCAGACGCACCATACTTCCTCCGGACACTGCGAGAGGGCTGTACAAGCAATGATCACACGCACGGCACAGCGGACACACCAGGAACCGCGGTTTTGGCCGTCGAATGGCGCTAGCTGCGCAGCATTTGTCCACCGCCGTCGTCAGTGTCAGCCAGTTTTCCGTGGCATACGGAGCTCCATCGCAGTCTTTAACACTGGTAGCATGCCGCGGCAGCGTGGACGTGAACCGTATGTGCAGTTGACGGACTTTGAGCGAGGGCGTATAGTGGGCATGCGGGAGGCCGGGTGGACGTACCGCCGAATTGCTCAACACGTGGGCCGTGAGGTCTCCACAGTACATGGATGTTGTCGCCAGTGGTCGGCGGAAGGTGCACGTGCCCGTCGACCTGGGACCGGACCGCAGCGATGCACGGATGCACGCCAAGACCGTAGGATCCTACACAGTGCCGTAGGGGACCGCACCACCACTTCCCAGCAAATTAGGGACACTGTTGCTCCTGGGGTATCGGCGAGGACCATTCGCAACCGTCTCCATGAAGCTGGGCTACGGTCCCGCACACCGTTAGGCCGTCTTCCGCTCACGCCCCGACATCGTGCAGCCCGCCTCCAGTGGTGTCGCGACAGGTGTGAATGGAGGGACGAATGGAGACGTGTCGTCTTCAGCGATGAGAGTCGCTTATGCCTTGGTGCCAATGATGGTCGTATGCGTGTTTGGCGCCGTGCAGGTGAGCGCCACAATCAGGACTGCATACGACCGAGGCACACAGGGCCAACACCCGGCATCATGGTGTGGGAAGCGATCTCCTACACTGGCCGTACACCTCTGGTGATCGTCGAGGGGACACAGAATAGTGCACGGTACATCAAAACCGTCATCGAACCCATCCTTCTACCATTCCTAGACCGGCAAGGGAACTTGCTGTTCCAACAGGACAATGCACGTGCGTATGTATCCCGTGCCACCCAACGTGCTCTAGAGGTGTAAGTCAACTACCCTGGCCAGCAAGATCTCCGGATCTGTCCCCCATTGAGCATGTTTGGGACTGGATGAAGCGTCGTTTCACGCGGTCTGCAGGTCCAGCACGAACGCTGGTCCAACTGAGGCGCCAGGTGGAAATGGCATGGCAAGCCATTCCACAGGACTATATCCAGCATCTCTACGATCGTCTCCATAGGAGAATAGCAGCCTGCATTGCTGCGAAAGGTGGATATACACTGTACTAGTGCCGACATTGTGCATGCTCTGTTGCCTGTGCCTATGTGCCTGTGGTTCTGTCGGTGTGATCATGTGATGTATGTGACCCCAGGAATGTGTCAATAAAGTTTCCCCTTCCTGGGACAATGAATTCACGGTGTTCTTATTTCAATTTCCAGGAGTGTATTTTATTTCTTCCACTTCAACTTTAATATTACGTTTCAAAATTTTCCCACAATTTCATTTATTGCTTGCTCAGTGCAGAGACTGAATTAACCTTGCAAAGAGACGACATCCCTGTCTGATTACCATTTCATTTACTGCTTCCCTTTCACCTTCTTTGAACTTATAATGACAGTTTTGTTTCTGTGTGAGCCGTAGGAGTGTTTTGCTCCCTATTTTTATCTTTGCTGCTTTCAGAATTTGAATGAGTGTGTTCCATCTACATTGTCAAAAGCTTTCTCTAAATTTATTAATATAGGTTTACGTTTCTTCATTACATTTTCTAAGATAAACAATTGGGTCCTAATTACCCCTTGTTTTCCTGCGCTGCTCCGCCAGCTGCTGTGGCCGAGCGGTTCTAGATGCTTCAGTCCGGAACCGCGCTGCTGCTATGGTTGCACTTTCGAATCCTGCCTCGGGCATGGATTTGCGTGGTATGTCCTTAGGTTAGTTAGATTTAAGTAGTTCTAAGTTCTAGGGGACTGATGACCTCAGATGTCTAGGCCCATAGTGCTTAGAGCCATTCGAACCATTTTTGCACTGCTCCAGAAGCCAAAGTGACCATCTAGCTGGTTGTCTTTTGCTAGTCTTTCCATCTCTCTAGGTGATTTCTTTTTAAAGCTATAACTTACCATTGTTTTGATGATCTCCGACCTGACACCTTATGCTTCCTTTGAAATTGGGATTATGACATTATTTGTGAAGTCTGACGCTATTTACCTTGTCTTATATATCTTGTAAATCAGTTGGAATTGTTTTCATTAGATTAGATTAGTTTATCATTCCATAGATCCTTGCTGAGCAGATTCTCATGGATATGGAACATGTCAATATTTTTTTTAAAGCTGGAATAACAATACTAATAGTATGAATATAGATATAAATACATAATTTGTTTCTATTAATAAATTCGTCAGTGGAGTAGAAGGAGTTGGCCACTAGTAAGTCTTTCAGGCTCCTTATAAACTGATCTTTATTTGTAACTAAATTTTTTATGTTTGCTGGCAAATTATTGAAGATGAGTGTTCCTGAGTAGTGGACACCTTCTTGAACTAAAGTAAGTCCTTGTGCAGATCATTTTTGTTCCTGGTATTGTATGTACGAACAGAGCTGTTTTTTGGAAAAAGAGATATATTATTTAGGACAAATTTTATTAAGGAGTAAATATACTGAGACGCAGTAGGTAGCATACCTAGTTCTTTGAAGAGGTTTCTACAGGACGTCCATGAATTTACTCCACAAATAATATGTATTACATGCTTTTGGACTCTGAAAACTTTTGTTTGACTTGAAGAGTTACCCCAAAACATCATACCATATGACATTATAGAAATGAAAGTAGGCAAAGTATGCAAGTTTTTTCATTTTTATGTCACCTATGTGTGCTAACACTCGAATTGCAAACACAGATTTATTAAGGCGTTTCTGCAGTTCTGTGCTGTGCTCCTCCCAGCCGAATTTATTAACAAGTTGTAATCCCTGGAATTTAAGACTGTCGACCTGTTCTATCTGATCTTCTTCATACTTTATGCAAATGCTGGGTAGAAACCTCTTACAGGTTCTGAATTGCATATAGTGAGTCTTTTCGAAGTTTAATGTTAGTGAGTTGGCTTTAAACCATTTATTAATATCCATGACAATACCATTAGCAGATCTTTCTAGAACTACACTCGACAAGGCTGGCTCTCCCAAGGATTTCAATAATCCTGTGAAGGGATATCGCCCACTCCAAGGCGTTTTGTTTTGATTTTGTCAGTCCTCTGTCAATTCTTTCTCGAGTAGTATGTCTATCATGTCATTTCATCTACTTTCTCCTCCAATCATGTAATATTCTCTTCATTTCCCATGTATAGTGATTCCACGTCTCACAGTTTCTCCACTTTCCAGTCATTGCTTAGTATCAGCTTGCCATCTGTGCTATTGATATTCACACAGCTGCTTCTCTTTTCTCCAAAGGTCTCTAGTTTTCGTTCAGGTGATATCTATGTTTCCCGATGGATCTGTGCTTCTTCAGTCTTCCATTTCTCCTCTAGACATTCCTTATTAGCCATTTTGTATTTTGCCCAATATATTTCTTTATATTCCTGAATTAGGTGGAGTATGCGTGGGGAAATTGGAGTCAGAAGAATTTGTAATCAAGAACAGACTTAAGCGGGGAGATGCTCTGTCTCCGCTACTTTTTAATTTAGTCCTTGAATACATTGTATGAATGGCAGCAGATAATTCAGAGGGTGTGGAGTTAAATGGAAATATTAAGATATTAGGGTATGAAGATGATCTAAACATCATTAGCAATAGGAAAGTATCTGTAACAGAAAATGTGAATACGTTAATCAAAGCTAGTGAAGATGTAGGTCTAAGGATAAGTGAAGACAAAAGTAAATACCTGGTTACTACTAGAATGCCAACAGCAGTAGATAAGGATGTGTTAAGAGTTGGAGACATTCAGTTTGAAAAAGTGAACACATTTAAGTATCTAGGTGTGGACACCACATCGAGAAATGAGACTGAATCCGAACTGAAGAAGAGGTTGCGGGCGGGAAATGAGTGCTACTTCTCACTGAATAGATTACTTTCATCACAGATATTGTCTAGGAATTTAAAGATTAGAATATACAAAACTACTATTCTACCAGTTATGCTGTATGGGTGTGAGACTTGGTCTCTCACTGTGCAAAATGAAAAGCCGTTTCGAGTATTTGAAAACAAAATTTTGAGGAAAATTTTCGGAGCAAAAAGGGATGACATTAGTGGAGAGTGGCGAAAACTGAACAACGAAGAGGTTCACGTGCTCTATTCAAGCCCTGACATAATCACTATTATGCAATCACATAGGCTGCGATGGGCGGGTCACATAGCTCGAATGAATGAGAGCAGGGCAGTGCGCAGAGTATTGGTAGGGCAGATAGCGTCCCCAGTGAGGCAATAAGAAAACACTTAAAAAACAGTATTTATAAAGAAGAGACGTTTAAAACTTGAATGATACAGATTTTTTATAATGTACCCTCAAAATAATAATTTCTCTGTGTAAGTTCTGAGTGCAAAGAAATATAACAAAATGATGTAAAGAGACGACAAGATACGCTCTTTTGTTAATTTTTAGTGGTTTTCACTTCTTCTCTTGTCTTGGTTGTGTGTAGGCGGACATCTTGCGAGTGCTGGCAAATGTAAGCATATTTGCACGACTTAAGCGGACAATATATTGATTTAATATCATTGTTCGCTTTTAATTTCTAAGAGGAGATCCCGATTTCAAATCTGCCTACTTTGAATTAACCTGCATTCAAGTAATTTACAGTTCAACAATCGCAGCGGCCGATGCAGCCAACGGCGCCATTACGTGGCGATATTAACTTATAAAATTTAGCGGAAGCGAAATGCTCGCCCGCTATTAACGTAATACACATTTTTCTCCACAGCCGCACGAAGTTGCAGAAAATACGTAGCTTTAAGACTCTTATTTTCAGTACCATAGCCGAGAGCCATAGACAGGACGCCGACTAAAATACAACGGTTAACGGAGGTGAGAGAAAATACTCTCTCGCGTTTGTGTGGGCCGCAATTGTAATTAATAACTAAATATTTCTTGCTTTAAAGTGAACTGACTAGCCGAGGAAATTAATATGAAAAGTTTATTCCAATGATCAACTTGTATGCCCATTAACGTAACAAATAATTTAAGATTAATATTGTTAAAGAGGAGAACTTCACAAAAGCATATAACCGTAATTCAAAATTGAATGAAATATCATTTTCATTGAGGCCCACCACGTAAGTCGGCGACAATAAAAATAATAAACATAATAATAATAATATATTAAAATTACGACGGCCGACGGACGCGAGAGGCACTTAGAGGGAAAAAGTCCTGTGGAGAGACCGGGGCGCAGATGGGAGGACAATTTGAGGAACCTAGGCATTGAAGGTGAATGGAAGGAAATAGCCCAAGACAGGGACAGATGGCGAAAATACGTTGCTGCGGTAATGGACTCTCGAGACCAGTATGACCAGTGAGTGAGTGAGCGATTCCTGTATTCCCTTTTGCGAGCATCGTTTACTACAGTTTTGTGTTTTTTCGTTTTGTCAATCAGGTTCAATAGCGTTATCCAGTGATTTTTACTTGCCGTTTTGTTTATTCCATCCTCTGCTGTTTTCAGTATTTCATCTCTCAAAACCACCCATCTGACTTCCATTGCTTTCCTTTCCCAGGTTTCCGTCAGTTGTTATCTAATGCACCCTCTCAAACTCTCAACGGTCAGTCGCTGTTTTAAATTGTCCAGGCTCAATCTCCTTAATTCGCTGCATTCCTTCAATTTTTTCAGTTATCATCTGCGTTTCACGATCAGTTTCACATTGAAATTAGGCTTTTAATTTTTCCTCCTATCTATGTAGTTCTCAATTCGTTCGAGCAATCAGTCATTCATAATATGAAACACAGTCGTAGCTCATTCACTCAAATGATTCAGAAATTTTACTTGTTAGAATGAAATCAGGCGATGATTCTTCTTCTCTGGAGGCTCGCGCAGTCTGCTAATCTGTACAAATAAAATGCCTCGTAATTTTTGGGATCGTTGTATAATCAGTCGGGAAACCTCAGATCAAGGGGATATTTGATTTGACGAAGTTTAACCTTCCAAAGAAGTAATGGAGCTCTTGGATTATTAAATGCAGGTTCGTATCCAGTCTTTCGGAAGTTCCCTTATGATTAACAACTACGCAATATATGAATGAATATCATTAATTCTCAAATGTCAAATACACACCTTTTGTATGAAGGAGCAATATATATATATATATATATATATATATATATATATATATATATATATATATATATATATATATATATATATATATACTCCTGGAAATTGAAATAAGAACACCGTGAATTCATTGAATTCATTGTCCCACGAAGGGGAAACTTTATTGACACATTCCTGAGGTCAGATACATCACATGATCACACTGACAGAACCACAGGCACATAGACACAGGCAACAGAGCATGCACAATGTCGGCACTAGTAAAGTGTATATCCACCTTTCGCAGCAATGCAGGCTGCTATTCTCCCGTGGAGACGATCGTAGAGATGCTGGATGTAGTCCTGTGGAACGGCTTGCCATGCCATTTCCACCTGGCGCCTCAGTTGGACCAGCGTTCGTGCTGGACGTGCAGACCGCGTGAGACGACGCTTCATCCAGTCCCAAACATGCTCAATGGGGGACAGATCCGGAGATCTTGCTGGCCAGGGTAGTTGACTTACACCTTCTAGAGCACGTTGGGTGGCACGGGATACATGCGGACGTGCATTGTCCTGTTGGAACAGCAAGTTCCCTTGCCGGTCTAGGAATGGTAGAACGATGGGTTCGATGACGGTTTGGATGTACCGTGCACTATTCAGTGTCCCCTCGACGATCACCAGAGGTGTACGACCAGTGTAGGAGATCGCCACCCACACCATGATGCCGGGTGTTGGCCCTGTGTGCCTCGGTCGTATGCAGTCCTGATTGTGGCGCTCACCTTTACGGCGCCAAACACGCATACGACCATCATTGGCACCAAGGCAGAAGCGAGTCTCATCGCTGAAGACGACACGTCTCCATTCGTCCCTCCATTCACACCTGTCGCGACACCACTGGAGGCGGGCTGCACGATGTGGGGGCGTGAGCGGAAGACGGCCTAACGGTGTGCGGGACCGTAGCCCAGCTTCATGGAGACGGTTGCGAATGGTCCTCGCCGATACCCCAGGAGCAACAGTGTCCCTAATTTGCTGGGAAGTAGCGGTGCGGTCCCCTACAGCACTGCGTAGGATCCTACGGTCTTGGCGTGCATCCGTGCGTCGCTGCGGTCCGGTCCCAGGTCGACGGGCACGTGCACCTTCCGCCGACCACTGGCGACAACATCGATGTACTGTGGAGACCTCACGCCCCACGTGTTGAGCAATTCGGCGGTACGTCCACCCGGCCTCCTGCATGCCCACTATACGCCCTCGCTCAAAGTCCGTCAACTGCACATACGGTTCACGTCCACGCTGTCGCGGCATGCTACCAGTGTTAAAGACTGCGATGGAGCTCCGTATGCCACGGCAAACTGGCTGACACTGACGGCGGCGGTGCACAAATGCTGCGCAGCTAGCGCCATTCGACGGCCAACACCGCGGTTCCTGGTGTGTCCGCTGTGCCGTGCGTGTGATCATTGCTTGTACAGCCCTCTCGCAGTGTCCGGAGCAAGTATGGTGGGTCTGACACACCGGTGTCAATGTATTCTTTTTTCCATTTCCAGGAGTGTTATATATATATATATATATATATATATATATATATATATATATATATATATATATATATTTCCCTTTTAATCGTACAGTTCGTCTCACTCATCTTTTGTCATAAATCTCAATGTTCAGATTACAGTTCTTGAAACCAAGCTCAGGCTGATCGGCACAAAGGCAATCTCGGAAGCCTTTTTTCTAACAACCAACAGAGAGAGTACTACAAAGAATAATTATGCGCTCATGGCATAGCTATTGTATGAAACTACTTTGCGCATGGATTCTGCGAGTATGGAGATAGAAAATTAGTAAACGTCATTCAAGGGTAGAATTGTATCAGAATAATTCATCGAATATAAAGAGATATTGCAGGCTGTTTTTCTTAAAGTCTGATAGAATGGTCCACGCACAGGGTCGATGGTCATGACACTGCCGCCACTGTTCCACAGATCTCGCTGCCACAGGAGGCACGGCGCAACGTGACGCAGCTGTACAACCCGCGCACTGTAGAGCAGCTGCAGAAAGACTACCCATCAGTACCGTGGCTGGAGTACCTGAGGACACTGCTGCCCCCGCACGTCGCCGTCACCAGCGATGAGGTGGCCATCGTCTCGGCACCGTCCTACCTAAAGAGCCTCGAGGTCCTGCTCGGCCACACCCCCAAGAGGTACGTTGCGGCCAGGGCTTGGGCAGGCTGCCCGAGCTCTGCTTCCACATCAGAGTAAATGCGTGGCAAGCCATAGTACGGCACACAGCAGAGGGTACGTTATATCTGTTTCATTTGTGTACTGGGCGACAGCAGACTGACTGTCTAAATGTCTCTGCATGCACGTTGATCTCTCATAAACTTGAGGTGTATGGTAGTGACAGCACTTGCCTTAATTTAAACAAAAGAGTTTCACAAGAATTGCTTTGTCTTTCCCCTGAAGATTCCTACATAACTTCCCTGAACATACACTACTGGCCATTAAAATTGCTACACCAAGAAGAAATGCAGATGATAAACGGGTAATCATTGGAAAAATATATTATACTAAAACTGACATGTGATTACATTTTCACGCAATTTGGGTGCATAGATCCTGAGAAGTCAGTATCCAGAACAACCACCTCTCACCGTAATAACGGCCTTGATACGCCTAGGCATCGAGTCAAACAGAGCTCGGATGACGTGTACAGGTACAGCTGCCCATGCAGCTTCAACACGATACCACAATTCGTCAAGAGTAGTGACTGGTGTATTGTGACGAGCCAGTTGCTCGGCCGCCATTGACCAGACGTTTTCAGTTGGTGAGTGACCTGGAGAATGTGCTGGCCAGGGCAGCAGTCGAACATTTTCTGTATCCAGAAAGGCCCGTACAGGACCTGCGGCATGCGGTCGTGCATTATCCTACTGAAATGTAGGGTTTCGCAGGGATCGAATGAAGGGTATAGCCACGGGTCGTAACACATCTGAAATGTAACGTCCACTGTTCAAAGTGCCGTTAATGCGAACAAGACCGAGACGTGTAACCCATACCATCACGCTGAGTGATACACCAGTATGGCGATGACGAATTCCAATGTGCGTTCACCGCGATGTCGCCAAACACGGATGCGACCATCACGATGCTGTAAACAGAACCTGGATTCATCCGAAAAAATGACGTTTCGCCATTCGTGCACCCAGGTCCGTTATCGAGTACACCACCACAGGCGCTCCTGTCTGTGATGCAGCGTCAAGGGTAACCGCAGCCACAGTCTCCGAGCTGTGCTGCTGCAAGCGTCGTCGACCTGTTCGTGCAGATGGTTGTTGTCTTGAAAACGTCCCCATTTGTCGCCTCAGGGATTGAGATGTGGCTGCACGATCCGTTAAAGCCATGGGGATAAGATGCCTGTCATCTCGACTATAGTGATATGAGGCCGTTGGGATCCAGCACGGCCTTCCGTATTACCCTCCTGAACCCACCGATTCCATATTCTGCTAACAGTCATTGGATCTCGACCAACGCGAGCAGCAATGTCGCCATACGATAAACCGCAATCGCGATATGCTACAATCCGACATTGGGACTCATTTCTCCTCCTGCTTACACGAGGCATCACGACAACGTTTCACCAGGCAACGCCGGTCAACTGCTGCTTGTGTATGAGAAATCAGTTGCAAAGTTTCCTCATGTCAGCACGTTGTAGGAGTCGCCACCGGCACCAACCTTGTGTGAATGCTCTGAAAAGCTAATCATTTGCATATCACAGCATCTTTTTCCTGTCAGTTAAATTTCACGTCTGTAGCATGGCTTCTTCTTGGTGTAGCAATTTTAATGACCAGTAGTGCATATACACTGAAGCGCCAAAGAAATTTTTATAGGGTTGCGTATTCCAATACAGACATATGTAAACAGGCCAGAATTTGGCGCTGTTGTCAGCAATGCCTGTATAAGACAAGTCTCTGTTGCAGTTGTTAAGTTACTAGGCCCTACTGCTGCAGTGGACAGTCATCAACACTTAAGTGAGTTTGAACTTGGTTTTATAGTCGGCGCACATGCGATGGGACACAGCATCTCTGAGTTAGCTATGAAGTGCGGATTTTCCTGTACAACCATTTCATACGTGTACCGTGAATATCAGGAATCTGGTAAAACATCAACTCTCCAACATCGTTGGGGCCGGAAAAAGATCCTGCAAGAATGGGACCGACAATGACTGAAGACAATCATTCCATGTGACAGAAGTGCAACCCTTCCTCAGATTTCTGCAGATATCAGTGCTGAGCTGTCAGCAAGTGGGTGAGCATGTGAACCATTCAACAAAACATCATTGATAAGGGCTTCCGGAGTCGAAGGCCCACTCCTGTGCCCTCGATAACAGCATGATTCAAAGCTCAACGCATCGCCTGAGCCCGTCAACACCGACATTGGACTGTTGATGACTGAAAACATGTAGCCTGGTCAGACAGGTCTCGTTTCAAACTGTATCGAGCAGATGGACATGTGTGGGGATGGAGATAACCTCATGAATCCATGGATCCTGCGTATCAGAAAGGGGACTGTTCAAGCTGGTGGAGGCTCTGCAATGGTGTAGGGCTTGTGCAGTTGGAGTGATATGGGAGCCCTGATACGTCTAGATACAACTCTGACACGTGACATGTTCATAAGCATCCTGTCTGGTCACCTGCATCCATTTGCGTCCATTGCGTATTCCGACGGACTTGGGCAATTCCAGCAGAACAATGCGGCACACCACGCGTCCACAATTGCTACAGAGTGTCTCCAGGGACACTCTTCTGGGTTTGAATACTTCCGCTGGCCACCAAACTCCCCAGACATGAACATTGTTGAGCATATCTGGGATGGCTTGCAATGTGCTGTTCAGAAGAGATCTCCACCCCTTCGAAGGGTCGTCGAGCAGACGCGCAAAACTATAGACCTATATCTCTGACGTCGATCTGTTGTAGAATTTCAGAACATGTTTTTTGCTCGAGTATCGTGTCTTTTTTGGAAACCCAGAATCTACTCTGTAGGAATCGACATGGCTTCCGGAAACAGCGATCGTGTGAGACCCAACTCGCTTTATTTGTTCATGAGATCCCGAAAATATTAGATACCGGCTCCCAGGTAGGTGCTATTTTCCTTGATTTCCGGAAGGCGTTCGATACAGTTCCGCACTGTCGCCTGATAAACAAAGTAAGAGCCTATGGAATATCAGACCAGCTCTGTGGCTGGATTGAAGAGTTTTTAGCAAACAGAACACAGCATGTTGTTATCAATGGAGAGACGTCTACAGACGTTAAAGTAACCTCTGGCGTGCCACAGGGGAGTGTTATGGGACCATTGCTTTTCACAATATGTATAAATGACCTAGTAGATAATGTCGGAAGTTCCATGCGGCTTTTCGCGGATGATGCTGTAGTATACAGAGAAGTTGGAGCATTAGAAAATTGTAGCGAAATGCAGGAAGATCTGCAGCGGATAGGCACTTGGTGCAGGGAGTGGCAACTGACCCTTAACATAGACAAATGTAATGTATTGCGAATACATAGAAAGAAGGATCCTTTATTGTATGATTATTTGATAGCGGAACAAACACTGGTAGCAGTTAATTCTGTAAAATATCTGAGATTATGCGTGCGGAACGATTTGAACTGGAATGACCATATAAAATTAATTGTTGGTAAGGCGGGTACCAGGGTGAGATTCATTGGGGGAATCCTTAGAAAATGTAGTCCATCAACAAAGGAGGTGACTTACAAAACACTCGTTCGACCTATACTTGGGTATTGCTCATCAGTGTGGGATCCGTACCAGATCAGGTTGACGGTGGAGATACAGAAGATCCAAAGAAGAGCGGCGCGTTTCGTCACAGAGTTATTTGGTAACCGTGATAGCGTTACGGAGATGTTTAGCAAACTCAAGTGGCAGAGTCTGCAAGAGAGGCGCTCTGCATCGCGGTGTAGCTTGCTCGCCAGGTTTCGAAAGGGTGCGTTTCTGGATGAGGTATCGAATATACTGCTTCCCCCTACTTATACCTCCCGAGGATATCACGAATGTAAAATTAGAGAGATTCGAGCGCGCACGGAGGCTTGCAGGCAGTCGTTCTTCAGGCGAACCATACGCGACTGGAACAGAAAAGGGAGGTAATGACAGTGGCATGTAAAGTGCCCTCCACCACACACCATTGGGTGGCTTGCGGAGTATAAATGTAGATGCCGATGTACTCTTACGGAATTGTGGACAGCTCTGCAAGATTCATGTGTCAGTTCCTTGGAGCACTACTTCAGACATTAGTCAGGTTGTGGCCCTTCTGTGTGCTCGCGGGAGCCCTACACCATATTAGGCAGGTTTATTTGGCTGTTCAGCATGTAACACATTCATATGGACTGTACCAACATGTTGTGAGGCTAGCCAACACCTACTTCATAAACTGTAACTACATAATTGAACTTGTTGAATAGGATCTCGTAAGTGATTTGTTAAGCAAATGCACCACATCTTCCCAGAACTCTTCATAGAAGTCTTCCATTCGGATCGTATAATGCTGATTGTGCGTGATCGTCTCACTGTACATCCTCTCAGTACCGGGTGGTTAAAATTAATGTTCAGTTACTCCTGCGGTTCACTGTTGGCTGCATCTATATGGCATCAAACCTTGATATGTAGGCTAACGTATTAATGTGGAACTGATTTCTGCTTGAAAAAAAAAAAATAGTTCCCGTTTTGGCCACCAGGCGCAAATCTGGCACTGTACACAGTTTGTGTGATGGCGTTATATCCATACTGTCATTTGACAAGCCGTGACGTGAGTGAACACTGTGGCTATCGAGAGGAGAGACTGTGTGCTGTTAGTGAAACAGAGCTCCATTGAGGGATTGTCGCCAACTGGAAGGGCTGAGGAAGGCCTGATATCATCAAATGGTTTAAAGAAGATGATGATTAGATTCGACAACATGGTATCTGAAAGAGAAAGGAATCCCATCCGAGAGGAAGTTAGTGATGAGGTTGCTGTTGCCGTAACTGACTGTGCAGCACATGCCATTGGTAATGCTAATACCCGTGCACTCTCAGGAGAGTTGTCCATCCCAAAGTCAACAGTACAGAAAGTTCTGTAGTCTGATTAACAGTGCTACCAGTAGAAGATCCAGACGGTGCACCAACTGAAATGTCTGACTGTATCCACGTTCTGAATTTCGTCTTCGATTTCTGGCACGGATCAAAGTTGATGACATGTGGCCAGACAATATTCAATGGAGCGACGAGGCAGATTTTACACTACAGGCCGCATACACAGCACTGCCAAATTAAGGGGTACCATTAAGCCACGTGTTGTGTGCAAAGAGCGACGGCACTTGTTGTATGTAACTGTGTGGTGTTGATTCACAAGCACGTTTATTGCCAGTTGCAGGGTTACGTGGCTTTATGCTTAATTATAGACTTACAGTTTCATCAGTTGATTTGTTTCCACCAGGTAATGCCCGCAGTTTACGTCCTTCTTCGTTGCTGAGCGATGTATCACTTTCCTTTCTGACGCCGCAACTCTTCCTTTCCTACATCTTTACTACTTTTTATCTATATAAATGATGAACTATTGGTTTTGCCGTTTAACACCTTTTTAATAACTGTGGAAGTATTACAGGCATCGGGTCCCACTAATGTGTCACCTGCCTACACGTTTTTACATGAACCTTTGAAGACTCGATCGATCTGTTTACAAAGAGAAAGGAGAATATCTCTTCCTTTGACGTGGCCCAACAACGACCTAGGAAGCTCGTCGCCGCCCAGGCTCTTCCATGGCTCGCGGTAGTTTGCAGAATTTGTTTTACTCCTTGCGCACTTGCCGTTACGTCGAACTTTCGTCATGATCGTTGGGCAACGTCTTCCACATTATTTGCAACATAAATAAACTTTCTTCCCACAGTATTTCTGTAAACCCAAAAACAAACTTAAAGAACATAACAATAATAACTTTTCTTGCAATTTTTCGTCTAAGTCTTGGTCGATTTAATGAGAGGTTGGACACGCCTAAGCCTTGTGGTACCACACAGTCAACTCATCTTGAAACAGAATACACTCAGAGGACCTGACAGGTGTACCGTCACTTTGCACGTTATCGAGACCTCCTCGTATGGCGTGTCATTCCTGTTTTGGAAGAGTGCAGCTGTGTGGAAACCACTGTTTTCATGCAAGATGGGTTAACACCTCGTTATAGTCGCCCAGTGAAAGATCTGTTTGCCGGCCGGTGTGGCCGAGCGGTTCTAGGCGCTTCCGTCTGGAACCGCGCGACCGCTACGGTCGCAGGTTCGAATCCTGCCTCGGGCATGGATGTGTGTGATGTCCTTAGGTTAGTTAGGTTGAAGTAGTTCTAAGTTCTAGGGGACTGATGACCTCAGATGTTAAGTCCTATAGTGCTCAGAGCCATTTGAACCATTTGAACCAATGATCTGCTTAGTGCAACCTACCACGAACGTGTTATGGAGAGGTCTTCCCGATGTGTGGTCTGCAAGATGACCTGATCTGAATCAATGTGAATTTCTCCCTGGGAATATCTAAATGAGTGTGTTTACCAGGGACATTTTTGCTCTCTACCCGGTCTGAAGGTCAGTATGCAGGAACACGTTTCTGATTGCAGCAGAATTACTGAGAGCAACTGTCGATCATGTCGTTTTACGAATGCAGCATCTCGTCAGCGTCTGCAGCGCTTATCTTCAACGAATGACCTAAGCAGTGCTTAGTAATGAAATCGCCATTAGGCCTTTCTCACTTGTTTGTTCTCTTCTGCGCATGTGCCGTTTCTAATCCATTACATGTGGAAATATTTCTAGACATTTCTCTTGTATTCACAGCGCCAGATTTGCACCTGGTGGCCAAAATCGGAACTAATTTTTTTTACAGCTTTAATGCATTAGGGTATCTTCCAAGTTTCGGTGCCCTACAATAATCACAATCCACACAGGGTCTCTGTAGGTTGCTGCACTTTAATTATAATCGCTCCATACTATCCCTAAATTCTTACACTTTTAACATGCTCACTAATAATTTTGTAATCAGACACTTGCGAGCTTTTCTCTCTGTTGTAGGCATACTCTTTGACGTATGCACATTTAGAGACAACTGCTATTCACAACATCAAGTGGAAATGGTGTCCAAGACTTAACAGCAGTTCCTTACGGTCGTCCAACGACAGTGCTCTCCTCTTCAGGACAGCACAGTCAGCAAAGAATATTATTCCAGGTCATTCGTAAGTAGCCCCAGAAATTCGGAAGGTGGCTGGGCAAACACTACAGTACATAGAGAAAAGTATCACATACCAGTGGCCAGAGCAACTCTCCCAGTTTAGATTCCTGATTTGCACCATAGCGTAATTGCAGCAAACTCCAATAGGGGGTGGGTGTGACAAGGCATACAGTGGAGCAAGACATCAATTTTGTGTCCTCGAATTCGATAAATTCGAGTCAGTTGTGCTCGGTTGAGATGGTCCTACATTCACTAGTCGTAAAAATGCTCTCAGGTTTCAAACGAGTTGCCGCTGACAAGGGCTGACCCCTGTCCCCACTTCCTGCCGGTATGCATCATTTTGTGACTATTTTTATTACAACTGGAACACCATTCCTCGTAGACAGTCGGCATCAGTACACTAACAAATCGGACGACTTCAGTCGTGGTGTGATCGTTGGCATGTCCAAACAATGTAGCTCCCTCCTGCCATTCTGTCACATCTCCACATCGACCAGTCTTACTGTGCCGATTCCGTGCAGTTGTCTTCTACATAACACGTCACATCACTGCCAAGAATTATGTAAGTGGTGGAGGACACATCACCACATGGTACGAATTCTGCAGCATCTATATCACTTCAGCACTAGCAGAGTGCTCCATTAAGGAGATGAGTAATACCTTTTTCTCCCAGTGAGCATATGAAAGCGTAGTTTCGGATGGTTAAATTGAATTGATGGCAGGAATCGTTTGAGATACAATGACATGAATTGTGTACTTAGAGTCTAATTTGTTCTTGAGGTATGACATTATCTCAAAGTGACTGAAATACTTGTTATTAACACTGTCATATTAACAATGTCCAGTCAAATTAATTTGACCTGTCGAAGTCATGGGAAAACAACCTTCTGCATGTGCATTGAGAAACGCAGTGAGGTTCTGGAAGCTACCACAAAGGATGTTGTAGCAGCCCTTTTTCTGTTTTCGCTTTTTCGTCTAATTGGTGAAACTCTGATTTTATTTTTTTACACATTGACTGTCATTGAAGGGTTTTACGTTTATTTAATATTGTCCAGGCTAAGTGTCAGTTTGATTACTTTTAAAACCCAATGTTGAACGTGGGTCACTACACATATAATCTTCCCAACTCTGAGAGATAAAATCTTTAGCATCTTTACTACCAATGTTTACAGATGACGATACTTTAACCTTTCGTTCAATTGTTTTAGTTACAAATCATTAGTTGGTTCTTGGCATAGATTCCGTGACCTTAACGTTTATTAATCTAAGTTAAATTAATGTTCAAGAGTTGTATTATGTTTCAAATTAACAACGTCAGTTTATTGACAAGAATTATTAATAAATAGGTTCACTCATACGATCTCATTCAAATAAGTTGTTTAATTAGATGCCTAAGTAGGATTCCCGCTAGCATCAGAGATGTTAGATAATATCCTGTCACTTTCGGTAAATAAGTTATTTCTATTTAATATCCGGCAGCTGTCATTAACTGTGATCACTAGTCTCGTAAAGTTAAAGTTTCCCACTATCACAATTCAAAGTCCGAATCCGGTTAAAATTCTCAATTCAGTAAAGCGTTTAAATATTCACACGAGTTGACATTAAAGCCAAAGAGATTACTATTCACCTTCCCGTTTATCTAATCTGATAAATGTCCAAATTAAAGTCTTGAATTGACAGTCCTCAAAAACAATGTCGTCACGATCTATTCTTGATCCCCGTTTAATAAAGTCCCAATTGTTGTTCTCTAAAGCTGTACGTCCTAGATAACTTCCGAACTAGAACAGACTAGAGACTGGAGTATCGTAATTACAACGCCTAGAGTAAATATCTCTGGAGTGCGCATTGCGTTCTGCGCATGTTGTCAACATTAAACCAGGATTGTCATGTGTTTTCGGGACTTCTCTGTGCGTTTGAAGTTTATGATATCAAGAGTTTTTGTTGTGTTTTCACCGTTTGTTTATAGTTTAAGAGCGATGGTGAATTACTGTTGTTGCTACAGATGCAAAGAAAAATATGCGAAAGGAGGGACAGTAAATTTTCGTGGGTACATACCATGTAGCTCTAATTACAGTTATCATATTAGTAAGAGACACTGTATATGTTTAAAATTTCGAGACGCATTATAATTAAGGCTCGATTCTGCAGGCGTATTTTTGTACGATTTTATGACTATAAAATAGATATTACGCCTCGTACAAAAGCTTACAAACAATCGTTTAAACTCATAAATTTGCTAGTGGAACAGGAACTGGAATGGTTAGTTGTTTCAGCAAATATTATCCTCAATGCATTTATCAGTGACTTGTCGATTATGTATATAGATTAATCAGTCTACTATTTATTTAATAACCTGGGAGCAAGTACGTAAAATGCGTTAAATAAATACTTCAAAGTGTCACTAGTAAGAAAAATTGTGCTTCAGGTCGCAAAAACGAGAAAATAAATACGTAGAAATACCAGAAAAAAGAACGAATTAGCGGGGATGTAATCGCTAATGTGTGGCAAATTCGGTGTTTTTCGGACACTTGCAAAAGTTCTAGCGTACTGTCAAGTCGTTTTCCAAGACTATCACTGCAAACATGTACGGCAGGCTCTGTAATACTATAAAGTGCAGTATCATACCGTAAACTATCAAGAATCGAGTGCATATGAACTGTGACACCTATCTCAAAGAAGCAGGATATAATATCACTTGCTCTTAAAAGTTACGTCGCTGGTTTATTCTCGGTATCAAATGGATACTGTTAAAATGTCTGGGCAACGTATATAAATAATCCACGAGACGTACGAAAAGAATCCCTCTGTACTAGGGATGTAGTGACATTCTAAATATACAGGCCGTTATACAGACAAACACATGACGTCCCGAGAACACGTGACCAGGCCGGCAATGTATGTTGACAACACAAAATCTGTTCTGCGCATGTGAATGGTCACTCCAGAGATATTTACTCTATGTTACAACGTATGGCTATTTATACTTTAATAAACACTCTCTTTGGTGTCCCAGACCTACGTTCTATGACTATATCAGATTAGGGAAGGATAGGGAAAGAAGACGGCCGTGCCCTTTCAAAGGAACCATCGTAGCATTTGTCTGTAGCGATTTAGGGAAAACACAGAAAAACGTAAATCGGGATGGCCACATGCAAGTTCAGACCATCGTCCTCTTGAGTACAAGAGTAGCAGGACAAATTTCGTACTGGTGCATTTTGTTAGTGTGGGTTGCCTACATCAGGGGCAGGTATGCCCTCAAGGGCAAACCTATTGTTCTCCTTTGATTGACAGGTACTTAACCTATTTTTCTCCTTTGAATGACAGGTACTTAACCTATTTTTCTCCTTTGAATGACAGGTACTTAACCTATTGTTCTGCTAAAAGGATCTCTCCTTTTGCTTGACAGGCATTTAACCTATTGTTCCCCCTGCTTCCCTCCCCCTCATACCTATCCCTCAGGAAATGTCAGTCCTCGCTGCTACAGGTACACTTTCAAGTCTGAGTTATTGGAATAGCTCCTCTCACGATTATTAAATTGGTTGACTAATTAATTAAATCGATCAATCACTTAACCTCTCTCCCTCTGATAAACCCTCTCCCCTCACACCCTCCCTCCCAGAAACTGGCAGGAAGAAGACTCAGTTGATTGGCCATTTGGAGGGAATTCGATTGTATTGTATGGAATATTGTGTAAACAATTTATACAATGTATAGAATTGTTGTGTACATAGTTCCGAGTAGTCAGCACATACACAACTTTCCCACTAGAGCGCGCTCCGCTAAGCACAACAGCGCAGGCACAGCGCTCTTCCATCTCCGCACTACGAGATGGCGCTGCCTTAGAGACGGACCAAATTCTGCTTCCGCCGATCCGTATATTAATATGTAATGCAGCCAATGAGATTGCTGCTAACATAGAACCTTTTCTCCTCATGGATCACACTCGAGCAGTGGTACCTGAATGCTCGAGGTGTACAGACCTCCGATTACTCAGTCTGCATTAGTCTGCATTTGTCTGTACCAGTCTATAGTCAAGTTTCAGTCTGCACATAATAAGATTACCATATTCCTGTACATAGCCATGAAGATAAATGACTAGACCCTTTGTCAAGTATCGGAGATTCGGAGATATGTGAGAATAAGGTAAACGTACGAAGATCAAAGGAACTTCAGATTGTCAGTTGTAAACAGCATCCAGAATCAAGTTACGTAATGTCTATGGTTTCTATTATTTTAATAAATGTGTGTGAAAATTAATCAAGGTCTGTTTAAAGTTGGTCACCGTCAATCTGCTACTCTGAGCATGGAAGTCGCATTTCTATTGTCTGACCTAACGGCAGAAGATAAACACACCACGATAAGACCATGAGACATATTGCTGGCACTCGCATACTTCGTTAGAGCGACAAGTCAAATAATCTGATGGTGTGTCTACCGAAGGTCTTACAGTACGCACACCACAAGAATACTACATAGTTATTTATTGCAGTATATCGAATATAGGTAAAGAATTTGTCCAGTAATCGATTGCTGTGTATGGAATATTGTTTAAACAATTTGTACAATGTGAGGTATATTGTTTATTTAAACAATTTAGAGATTTCAAGGCAGAAAATCGATCACCATCCCCTGCCCCTTTCCCCCCCTCTATCTCTACCTGGAAACTGGCAGCTCAGGTGTTGGAGAGGAAGGATCTCATGAAGGGAAATTCAAGGGTATATAGTTTTTCTTTTATTTAAAAATATCAGTTTTTGGGGCTTTGATTTCACTTCTCTGCTGTTTGTACTGATGCAGGTCTTATGAGAAGTAATTACATCGATCGCATTTCTTTTTTCATTCCTACTGCGCAAGGAATGCCGTCACGATACACACACCACAGGTAATAACACACAGTTAAAAATCTTTCGATCGCGAAGCGTGCACCGCCCGCCGTCCCCTGGACCACACAGGACGCTACCGCACGCTCTCCCAGGAGTCGGGATGCACCGGCGGCCCCCTCGAAGTGACGATGTGGCCGTCAGCTCTACCGAACGAGGTGGCGCAGTGGTTTTCACACTGGACTCGCATTTGGGGGGATGACGGTTCAATCCCGCGTCCGGCCGTCCTGATTTAGGTTTTCCGTGATTTCCCTAAATCGCTGGGATGGTTCCTTTGAAAGGGCACTACCGACTTCCTTCCCCATCCTTCCCCAATCCGATGAGACCGATGACCTCGCTGCCTGGTCTCTTCCCCCAAACAACCCAACCCAACCCAACCCCAAGCCGTCAGCTCCAGAATCATGTGCAGGTGTCAAATCGGATGCTGCAAGGATGAGGCGGCGGCATCCCTTTTATACGTGGCACCTGACAATTTCCTGTCAAAATATGTGCTACCCTAGGCACCGCTGCTGCCGCGATGACGCAGAGCTGTGATGTGAATCCAGCGCTGAGAGAGAAGTAATTGGGCAGCCTGTCCGTTACTTATCAGTCCCTTCCCGGAATTCGTAAAGTGCTGCAAAAATAGTTAACCGTCGCTTTTTTAGGAGTGTTTGTGCTGTCTCAGCTTACCTGCATGGAAATTCCTGCCCTAACAGGACCTGTATACGAAAATAGCCCAGAATTACGCCGAATTCATTCTTCCTGATGGTCCTAACGAGACACCACGTGTTACCTTCCTCAGAGACGGTAAATGTTCTCATCGCTAACAGCCCGCCCTCATCATCTCTGCACGCTCACGAAAACACCGTTAATCCTAAAATCATTCTTGTTGTTTCGAGAGAGAGCACTGTCTAAGCACAGACGGTAAAATCAGAAAAAAATACGCAAACAGAATTCGGATCACTGTCCTGCAGAAGAGAGAAATGGCTGGAATTTTCGGCGTCCTGTAGCTATTGGTTTGGAGACTCCCTAATGCCACAGTGGTGGATGAGTTCAAAAATGGCTCTGAGCACTGTGGGACTTAACATCTGAGGTCATCAGTCTCCTAGATTTAGAACTACTTAAACCTAACATACTTAAGGACATCACACACATCCATGGCCGAGGCAGGATTCGAACCTGCGACCATAGCGGCCGCGCGGTTCCAGACTGTAGCGCCTAGAAGCGCTCGGCCACCCCGGTTGGCGGTTGATGAGTGACGGCATCCCTGCCAGAGATGGAAGTCTTTGAACACCCGCTTTCTCAGAACTTTACGTAGATACCTTGCCTCCATCTTGTTCGAATCAGTTTGGGGTAACTATAATCAAATATTAGGATTGCTGCCGCAGCCCGACACCGAGCAAAGTACTGGATGTGTCTCCTGTTTATGACCCTGGTTCTGTAATGAATCTCAGTATCTATAGCGCACTTAACTCTCCACGTACAAAACAAACAAAAAAATCTTCCATCCCCCTTACGACTATCGACGTTCTGAATCTATACCTCCGACACGATAGCACACACACTCATTTTCTCTGGTTGTGCCACAACATAAGCCACAGTAACATTACACTGCAGTATATACACATTTTACACAAACAGTGCAGTTATCTTTTATATCTGTACAGCGCCCAAAAAAATTATGGTAGGCCTACACTCACACGGTCCCAGGAGTACAGCGCCCCCCCCCCCTCCCGCCTCCCACCCCCCACCCCCCACCACGAAGTGGCGTGGGGAAGGCGAGCCAAAGGTTGCGTTTCATTGGCAGGACACTTGGAAGCCAACAGCCATACCATGTTGAATGCACCGGTTCTCGTCCGATCACCGAAGTCAAGCAACATCGGGCCCGGTTAGTACTTGGATGGGTGACCGCCTAGGGACACCGGGTGCTATTGGTTCCCCTTAATTTGCTCGCCGCGTTGGCCGTGCGGTTCTAGGCGCTACAGTCCGGAACCGCAGGACTGTTACGGTCGCAGGTTCGAATCCTGCCTCGCGCGTGGATGTGTGTGGTGTCCTTAGGTTAGTTAGGTTTAAGTAGTTCTACGTTCTAGGGGACTGATGACCTAAGATGATAAGTCCCATAGTGCTCAGAGCCATTTGAACCATTTGACACTTAGAAGATGCAACAAGTCCACTCAAGAGACAGCTTACACTCCACTCGTTCGTCCTCTGTTAGAATATTGCTGCGCGGTGTGGGATCCTTACCAGGTGGGATTGACGGAGGACATCGAAAGAGTCCAAAACAGAGCAGCTCGTTTTGTATTATCACGTAATAGGGGAGAGAGTGTGGCAGATATGATACGCGAGTTGGGATGGAAGTCACTAAAGCAAAGACGTTTTTCGTCGCGGCGAGATCTATTCACGAAATTTCAGTCACCAACTTTCTCTTCCGAATGCGAAAATATTTTGTTGAGCCCAACCTACATAGGTAGGACTGATCATCAAAATAATATAAGAGAAATCAGAGCTCGGGCAGAAAGGTTTAGGTGTTCGTTTCTCCCGCACGCTGTTCGGGAGTGGATTGGTAGAGAGATAGTATGATTGTGGTTCGACGATCCCTGTGCCAAGCACTTAAATGTGAATTGCAGAGTAATCATGTAGATGTAGATAAGTACATAGAGCTAGTTGTGTTTCACAAGAACGATATTTTTTCAGTCTGTACTACGTTTAGTAAATCGTTTTCTTCGAGGTAATTCATAATGTCCGGACACAGTGTATGTTCCAAAACCCTACTGCATATCGACGTTAGTGATATGGGCCTGTACTGCAATGGAGTACTTCTATTTCCTTTTTCGGGTATTGGTGTGATTATTGCAATGTTCCAGTCTTTAGGTACGGATCTTTCTGTAAGCGAGTGGTTGTATATAATTGCTAAATATGGAGCTATTTTATCAGCGTACTCTGAGGGGAATCTGACTATTATACAATGTGGACTGGAGGCCTTGCCTTTATTAAGTGATTTAACCTCCTCCGTTACATCAAAGATATTTACGTCTATGTTTCTAATCTTGGCAGTTGTTCTTGATTGGAATTCAGGAACATTTACTTCATCTTCTTTGGTGAAGGAGTTTCGGAACGCCGTGTTTAATAACTCTCCTTTAGTGGCATTGTCATCAGTGACTTCACAGTTGTAATTGTGCAGTGAAGGTATTGATTGCGTCTTGCCGCCGGTGTGCTTAGTGTATGACCAGAATCTCTTTGGGCTTCCTGCCAGATTCCGAGACAGAGTTTTGTTGTGGAAATTATTAAAAGCATCTCGCATTGAAGTATGCGCTTAATGAAAATGTTGGCAGTTCCAGATTTGGACGGTTTGGTGCTGCTGCAGATATGTATACGATAAGTGTCTCTCATAAAACTGGCCTTACACGCCGGGAGAAACTCCAGTTTTACTGTCTTTTCCTTGTTTCATAGAATTTGATAATGGGATAGTCGCCATACTGAAAACGCTTTCACAGCAGTGAACGCCGGAATTCAGTGTGCCAGGCTGTGCTTATAGGGCGCCAGGGAGCTGGTAACGTGTGTGGATGTGTGTGTCGGTGTGTGTGTGGGAGTATGTGTGGGGGTGTGTGTGTGGGGTGTGTGGGGAGGAGGGTGTGTGTGTGTGTATGGGTGGGTGGGTGTGTGGGTGTAGGTGGGTGTGTGGTTGTGTGTGAGGGGTGTGTGTGTATGGGTGTGTGTGTGTGAGGGTTGTGTGTGGGGGGCAGTGTGGGTGTGGGTGTGTGGGTGTCAGGGTGTGTGTGGGGGGGGGGGAGGGGCTGGGGGGCTATGGGTGTGTGTGGGTGTGTGGTTGTGTGTGTGGTTGTGTGTGTGGGTGTGGGTGTGTGTGGGTGTGGGAGTGTGTGTTGATGGGTGGGTGGGAGTACACAGTGTCGTGTCCCGCAGGGTGATGGCCAACTACGTGATGTGGCGTGCGGCAGAGGCCTCGGTCCCCTACACGACGGAGGAGCTGCGCAGCCGCCAGCTTCAGTACGAGTCCACTGTGTCTGGGAAGACGAAGCGGGAGCCCCGCTGGAAGGAATGCGTCGACGTCGTCGCCGATCGGTGAGTGTCACACAGCTTCATGGGCACAGTGAGACCTACCAAAGTTTATTTTTTGTGCACGTAATCGAGCCGCCGTCGCTAGACACCCAAACCGACAACGACGGTGGATTTTGTAAAGGTGCCTCTTACGTGAGGAAGACATTTTTACCAGTTTCAATAAATTATTCTCTCTCACTGATGTATTCACGACAGGAAGTGCTGTAGTCTGTAGCCGGCCATGAGTCGGAGAGCACTTCCCACGCTGGCTGGCTAGGTGACGAAGCGACCACACGTCGCGCGTAGTGGGGTGCGGCTCGGCGTTGGACCGTAGCAACGAACGTCAGCCTGGGAAATATACATGACGGGAAGTGCCGCCATCTTGGCGCCAGAGCCACCGATTTTGTTTATTTATATTTAATAATTAAAGTCATTTATGACAACATGAATACTAGGGGGAGCCTCTCTTGAAGAGTCTGCCACTTGAGTTTGCTAAACATCTCCGTAATGCCGTCACGGTTACCAAATAACCCTGTGACGAAACGCGCCGCTCTTCTTTGGATCTTCTCTATCTCCTCCGTCAACCCGATCTGGTATGGATGCCACACTGATGAGCAATACCCAAGTATAGGTCGAAAGAGTGTTTTGTAAGCCACCTCCTTTGTCGATGGACTACATTTTCTAAGGAGTCTCCCAACGAATCTCAACCTGGCACCCGCCTTACCAACAATTAATTTTATATGATCATTCCACTCCCGTGCTCACTGAAGCACCTGTTACACATCGGATTGGCGATAATGACAAATCTGGGGCTCTGAGTGCCTCTGTGACGATAGGTCGGTCCTCTCATTCTGTTGTCTCTCTATGTGACCCCTTTCTTCTCGACGCTGTGGTCAGCCACATTTCACCCATTCCTGCCGACATCGAATAGTGGTATCATTTTAAATGTCGATCGATTCGTCGATTACTCCGACCAGATTCTTTGAGCCCAACTAGGTGTCCTCTCTCAAATGCTGGTATCTGTGTATATATCTGTCTGTAAGGTGCAGTTGCTGTCCCGGAATACCACACCAGCTGTGTGGGTGGATTGACGAATTTTTAGCAGACAGAACATAGCATGTTGTTCTCAACGGAGAGACGTCTACAGACGTCAAAGTAGCCTCTGGCGTGCCACAGGGGAGTGTTATGGGACCATTGCTTTTCACAATATATATAAATGACCTAGTAGATAATGTCGGAAGTTCCATGCGGCTTTTCGCGGATGATGCTGTAGTGTACAGAGAAGTTGCAGCATTAGAAAATTGCAGCGAAATGCAGGAAGATCTTCAGAGGATAGGCATTTGGTGCAGTGAGTGGCAACTGACCCTTAACATAGACAAATGTAATGTATTGCGAATACATAGAAAGAAGGATCCTTTATTGTATGATTATATGATAGCGGAACAAACACTGGTAGCAGTTACTTCTGTAAAATTTGGGAGTATGCGTGCGGGACGATTTGAAGTAGAATGATCACATAAAATTAATTGTTGGTAAGGCGGGTACCAGGTTCAGATTCATTGGGAGAGTCCTTAGAAAATGTAGTCCATCAACAAAGGAGGTGGCTTACAAAACACTCGTTCGACCTATATTTGAGTATTGCTCATCAGTGTGGGATCCGTACCAGATCGGGTTGACGGAGGAGATAGAGAAGATCCAAAGAAGAGCGGCGCGTTTCGTCACAGAGTTATTTGGTAAGCGTGATAGCGTTACGGAGATGTTTAGCAAACTCGAGTGGCAGACTCTGCAAGAGAGGCGCTCTGCATCGCGGCGTAGCTTCCTGTCCAGGTTTCGAGAGGTATCGAATATATTGCTTCCTTCTACTTATACCTCCCGAGGAGATCACGAATGTAAAATTAGAGAGATTAGAGCGCGCACGGAGGCTTTCAGACAGTCGTTCTTCCCGCGAACCATACGCGACTGGAACAGAAAAAGGAGGTAATTATTGTGGCACGTAAAGAGCCCTCCGCCACACACCGTTGGGTGGCTTGCGGAGTATAAATGTAGATGTAGATGTAGATGTAGATTGTAATTTCAATGTCGTTAGAGGTGTGACAGGTCCGCATCTTCCGAGAAAAAGTCCACGGAAACCACCAAAACTGGTAGTGGAATGAAATTATGGAATAAAATCACGGCTGTTGGTATCTGATATCTTCGAGGCTGTTGATAATGTCTAATTTCCTGTCAAATTACCACAGAATTGGATCTTTTAATCTGAGTGTTGTTGTTGTTATTGTGGTCTTTAGTCCTGAGGCTGGTTTGATGCAGCTCTCCATGCCATACAGTAAAGCTGCATGCCCTCGGGAAAAAATTACGGCCGTAGTTTCCCCTTGCTTTCAGCCGTTCGTATTACCAGCACAGCAAGGCCGTTTTGGTTATTGTTACAAGGCCAGATCAGTCAATCACCCAGACTGTTGCCCCCTGCAACTACTGAAAAGGCTACTGACCCTCTTCAGGAACCACACGTTCGTCTGGCTTCTCAACAGATACCCCTCCGTTGTGGTTGCACCTACGGTACGGCTATCTGTATCGCTGAGGCACGCAAGCCTCCCCACCAACGGCAAGGTCCATGGTTCATGGGTGGAGGTTAATCTGAATACATTCCATTATACTTCGCATTCATATTACAGTCTGTATCCCATCCAGTCAACAACTCTTGCAAATACGAGCTTTGCCATCTGACAGAACCCTTGCACCAATGGCAAACATCAAAGTTTTCATTTCTTCTCCCTGAGCTTTAATTTCCAAATTTCTCCTCTCTTTCATACAGAATAGTAGTGTCATTGGCAAAACTTAATATTTATATTTCTTCTCCCTGAATTTAAATTTTGTTTCCAAAGTTCGCCTCGGTTATCTCTATTGTGTGCTCAATGTACAAACTGAATAATGTCATATGTCAGGCAGAGGCTACAACTCTATCTCACTTCCTTCTCAACTGCTGCCCCCTTTTCATGTCCTTCAACTCTTACAACTGCAATTTGATTTCTACACATAATTCTGTGTTTTTTTATATGACCGTATTGTGGACATACAGTTATATTAAAAAAAAACACCCCTAGTGGTGTTCCACAGTAGTTCCCTCGTATGTCTGCAGGCCGTGTGTCGTATGAATGATCTCATGTTCCAGCCTGTATCTGTCTGTGGGCTCGATATTCGTGCGAAAGTACTTCAACGAGGACGCCAAGAAGGTGGCACTCGAGATGGTGGACGACATCCGCCAGGAGTTCTTGCACATCCTGCAGGAGCTGGACTGGATGGACGAGGGAACCAGGTACGTCTCAGCCACTGAGTCTGTAAAAATTCACACCATGTAGTTTTAGTAGAGTAGTGTCCTATCTGAAAATAAGTACGCTGAGAGATACGGAAAGTGTTACTCCCTGAAGAGCCCTGATATGCCCAGTTAAAGCCCGTTTTACACCGGAGGGAGTGGAAGTGAATACAAGCGAACTAGTATTTGCAGATTTTTCGCACTGTCTGCTACCATTCGCTCGTATCTGTGAACAAGGATTTACAGTGGAGGGGACAGAAGGGAGTGCAAGATACAGAGCACAGCCTGTGAGGCCTGTGTTATTGTGTAAGGGGCTAACACCACGGTGCTATATTTTGAAACTTTTGGTATGATGTTCCGTAACTGGTAACAGATGTTTTAAAGTATTTTTTATTACAATTTCAAATCTGATTTTCTTCTTTTTTTCTATTGTATCAGATTCTTGTAAAAATCAAGCCGTAGTTTCTTACTAGAAATCATTTTTTTTTTTCGAACAGGAACATTTTTAATTGCATTAGAAACAAATTATTTGTTTTGTAAAACTTTACAGAACCACTACAAAATGTGTTAGAGTATACTGAACGCCACGAAGTAATAGGCGCGGGATCTGAGTACTCTTTTTGAAGTCTGTAACTGGTAATGCGAGATGTGAACAAAAGCAGCCCTCTGTGTCCATCCACATACAGACAGCTGTGCGACCTCGGTTGTTCAGTACAGAATGTCGATCAAAACACCCTTCAGCTGTCAAAGTTTTCAGTTGTTATTTTATTTAAGCGACCAGGTACAGCAATATCTTATGCCACCTTCAGGCCCCTCGACCAACATACAGGAAGGGTCTTGACTTGGTCCAGTCAAAACAGGGGCCAGTATGCAATGACCGTTATCCAGCTATTTTTGACACAGTGATCCATCCAACTGTCATTTGCCAACCAAATGTCAGTACACAATAGCCAGGCAGACGGTCGACGAGGAAGGACAGCCGATGTTTCAGGTAAAAAGAGTCAAAAGTCAGAGTTAACTGCTACACACTCTAAGAGCTAGGCGTCCAAACCCCCAATGCAGCAGAATGACGCCATATAGAGAGGAGGATATTGTCGGGACGATCGCACAGAATTAAGTATGAAGGTGTAAGTCAGACACCAGAACAGTCATTTGGAGCTAGAAGCTGGATAATAGGTCCATCACTGCTTCTCAGACGTGAAGTTATACACATCACAGCTGCAGAGAGTGTGTCCAAAAAGCTGACCAGTCCAAAAAAGCAGGCCAAGTGACATTACATGACGTTAGCAACACAGATGAGAAAGTACCTACACTCCTGGAAATGGAAAAAAGAACACACTGACACCGGTGTGTCAGACCCACCATACTTGCTCCGGACACTGCGAGAGGGCTGTACAAGCAATGATCACACGCACGGCACAGCGGACACACCAGGAACCGCGGTGTTGGCCGTCGAATGGCGCTAGCTGCGCAGCATTTGTGCACCGCCGCCTTCAGTGTCAGCCAGTTTGCCGTGGCATACGGAGCTCCATCGCAGTCTTTAACACTGGTAGCATGCCGCGACAGCGTGGACGTGAACCGTATGTGCAGTTGACGGACTTTGAGCGAGGGCGTATAGTGGGCATGCGGGAGGCCGGGTGGACGTACCGCCGAATTGCTCAACACGTGGGGTGTGAGGTCTCCACAGTACATCGATGTTGTCGCCAGTGGTCGGCGGAAGGTGCACGTGCCCGTCGACCTGGGACCGGACCGCAGCGAAGCTCAGATGCAAGCCAAGACCGTAGGATCCTACGCAATGCCGTAGGGGACCGCACCGCCACTTTCCAGCAAATTAGGGACACTGTTGCTCCTGGGGTATCGGCGAGGACCATTCTCAACCGTCTCCATGAAGCTGGGCTACGGTCCCGCACACCGTTAGGCCGTCTTCCACTCACGCCCCAACATCGTGCAGCCCACCTCCAGTGGTGTCGCGACAGGCGTGAATGGAGGGACGAATGGAGACTTGTCGTCTTCAGCGATGAGAGTCGCTTCTGCCTTGGTGCCAATGATGGTCGTATGCGTGTTTGGTGCCGTGCAGGTGAGTGCCACTATCAGGACTGCCTACGACCGAGGCACACAGGGCCAACACCCGACATCATGGTGTGGGGAGCGATCTCCTACACTGGCCGTACACCTCTGGTGATCGTCAAGGGGACACTGAATAGTGCACGGTACATCCAAACCGTCATCGAACCCATCGTTCTACCATTCCTAGACCGGCAAGGGAACTTGCTGTTCCAACAGGACAATGCACGTCCGCATGTATCCCGTGCCACCCAACGTGCTCTAGAATGTGTAAGTCAACTACCCTGGCCAGCAAGATCTCCGGATCTGTCCCCCATTGAGCAAGTTTGGGACTGGATGAAGTGTCCTCTCATGCGGTCTGCACGTCCAGCACGAACGCTGTTCCAACTGAGGCGCCAGGTGGAAATGGCATGGCAAGCCGTTCCACAGGACTACATCCAGCATCTCTACTATCGTCTCCATGGGAGAATAGCAGCCTGCATTGCTGCGAAAGGTGGATATACACTGTACTAGTGCCGACATTGTGCATGCTCTGTTGCCTGTGTCTATGTGCCTGTGGTTCTGTCAGTGTGATCATGTGATGTATCTGACCCCAGGAATGTGTCAATAAAGTTTCCCCTTCCTGGGATAATGAATTCACAGTGTTCTTATTTCAATTTCCAGGAGTGTATTTGTACTGTGTTTGTAGCAGTCCTGCCTGGAGGTTGGTGTATCCTCTGCTCACTGAGACCATCTTCAACCTCTGATGGAACAGCAGATGTTGCCAGTATGAGACTTCCATTACAATTATGTACAAGTATGATGGGGCAGATGTGGTGGGTGACACCATGCGACAGAACTTCTTTCAGCGTAACCAGTGAGTCCAGGGAGCATTCGGCAGTCGTCGTTACGGAGTGGCGTGCCGTAGCCGGTGCCTGCGTTCCATTCCTGTGGACTTATGATGCTGTGGGCCTCATTCCTATCGAAGGCTGCAGTGTGATGGGGCCCAACTTCGCACACAGAGCCAGTGAAAGTAATTACCGGATCGCCATGTGCGATATCAAGGAGAGTACACTGCTTACTCACTGGCCGAGCTACAGCCAGCATCCTGTGACATCACCAGATGCCGAGTCTGTGCCTTCACCACTGTGGAGACGGATTCACATGCACACACACATCAGTGCAATCTGGCGTGTTTAGCAACACTTCTGCCCGCTGTTCCTCTAGGTAGCCACTGCTGTGGCCTTCTCCACCAGACATCACGGCGCCTAGAGTATCAGCAACCAAACTGACAGACTGCAGCTGTGGGTTGCCCACTTCGCAGGGACACCGAAGCACTACACAACCGACAGGCACTATTGATGAACGGCCACAACAACAACAACAACACAGCAAAGATACCAGCGCCCACCAGGGCCATCATAAACATAAGGAAGAGGTCGATGCAGATCCAGGAAAACTATTTTCACACGTAAAACCACGTGATGGAAAATAGTTCCAAGGTACTCATCCGCCGAAGCGCTATAAAGGCCAGCACTCGGCTGCACATCGGCAGTTCATCGACCGCCGGCAGACATGGATAGATGCTGCCCCGGCAGCCTGGCTTGGATCTTATCGCTGATCTCTGGATTAGGCTTGGTACATCGGAGAAGTCTCTGTCGTAGACTAGTAGCAAATTATTTCAGTTGTTTTCTATATTATTCTTGTATGTAGTTGTGATTCTAAGACGGATCACTGTTTTGTGTTGGTGTTATACTTGTAGAATTTGTTTTGGTTAATTGAACAGTCCTATAAATTGTTTTTGGACTTTGATCGTTAGTTTCTTCTGCTTATGCAGACATACCAGTCACGAAATATTTTGGAAAAATAAATGCATCTTTGTTAATGATGTTGTATTAGCAACGAGTGGGCTGTCACCCACTGAGCCATTGCTCACTCGTGCAAAAGAGGTGACAGCCCAGCCATATCCTGATACTGATGGTCCTATGGGTGTCACAAGGCAATGGTAAATATTCTCTAAAAACGCTAATAGCTACTACAAAAACGCATATATGCCAAGCCAGGTCTCACCCACGCACAAGGGGTGACGATCCAGCCACATGCTGAGATCGATGGTGTAACACCATCCACTAATATAGTATCTGGTCCTGTGAATATCAGAATTCAATAGTACACGTTCAGCTAAAAATGCTCATAATTATTAGAAAAACGCAAAATATGTATAATGAGGCACCTCCTCTCACCTGTGCACAAACGATGACAGTCTAGCCATACCCAGACATTAATGGGCCAATACCATCTGTTAACATGGAATGTGGTGCTGTGGACATTACAAGACAATGGTATACGTTCACTTATGAATTCTAATAGCTAATACAGGAACACAACACTGTATGACATGCCACCCAAAGTCGCTTTATGTGGTTACAGCAGGCTTCACATATTGATCGAAGGGTGGTGATCCATATGTGGTGATAAAGCACCACCCTGAGGCATCTGACACATCTGGAGATGCAGCCGATAACCCTTATCGTATAAAGTCAGCAAATAACAAAGTTATTGGCAAATGGGCTGCAGGTTGTGGAATTTGTGGGTCTGTAATCGAAAATGTATACAGTGAGCTGCCACCCTAAGCCAGGCTAAGAGTGTGCATGATGTTGCCATGTGGACTCTTGTGGTTGAAGATCACATGTTGTGCCTGTATGGCAGTGCAGGTGATGCTTCACATGCAGTGTTAAAGTCAATGTTCAGTCAAGAGGTCACGTGGATGACACTGTGGCCAAACTTAAAATCGATCGGTCTTGTCATGACAACAAGTGAGTCATTGTGAGGGGAGAATTGTGTGTGTGTATGTGTGTGTGTGTGTGTGGAATAATACGACCCTTTATTATTGCGTGTATAGCAGATAGGTCTGCATACGACATATTTTGTACAGTATGTATGCATAAATTTGCATTCAAGTTGGCCAGAAAGAGCCTCAAAAGCTTGTCAGGGTGTTGCACAGTAGGTCATGAAGAGAAATAATTGTTAAGAAAAAAATTCATTATGTTGCGCCATTTCCCAGTTAATTAGTGTCAAGGTTAGCCAATCAGACTGTTGCATCCGCAAATTCGAGTTTTCCACCAGGCACAGTTAGTGTCAATCGTTTTCGTAACGTAGATGACAGCGCACGAGACTGCTCGGACTTCGGCTCAGGTTCGTTCCTTAAAATGTCCCCTGTCCAATTTTTGTATTGCTCTCTTTTTTTGGTTTGAGGAAACCAAACAAAGGACATGTTTGAACCAAACAAAGAACATGTTTGTGACATCATTTCTGCTGTTGGATCTGTTAATTGCGTCAGAATCAATTTTCCAAATAAATTCGAGTATGGAATATACCCACTACTTTTTCAAATTTTTCACGCTATCTTCACGCCTGTACTACAAAAGTAGGAATTACAATTTTCAGCCGGCCGGAGTGGCCGAGCAGTTCTAGGCGCTTCAGTCTGGAACCGCGCGGTCGCTACCGTCGCAGGTTCATATCCTGCCTCGGGCATGGATGTCTGTGATGTCCTTAGGTAGGTTAGGTTTCAGTAGTTCTAAGATCTAGTGGATTGATGACCTCAGATGTTAAGTCCCATAGCGCTCAGAGCCATTTTTTACAGTTTTCAGCTATATATTTTCGTAACATAGCTATAGGACACCCATACATTTCTCTGTTTAGTAGATGAAGATGACGAATAACATCAGTGGCAAAATACCACAGGTCTTTTCGTGATGGTCACACCACAATTACAGATGGACTTGTTGCAACCATACCGCTACAAAAATATGAAATGCAATCTACAAATTTACATTATTTCAATTATCCACACACACTATATACAGTGTAGTCAGAAACACATGGTAGGCTTGTACGTGTTATTACGGTATATTGATAATTTCTACATTTTGGATCGTCTGACTACAACTGAATGAAACACAATTTTCGTGCCATACACGTTTTGCCTTTATTCTCTGCAATGGATCTTCAGCGGCCTGGAATATGTACATATTTTTACTATTTAGTTTACATTTTCAGGCAATGTATGTGTAAGTTATAAGCAGTTCTAGTGGTTGGGTTTTGCTATGATGTAGTAATATTTTAAATTCTACTTACACGTTGCGTGTATGATTTTCTACATATTATATTTATGTTTCATTTTTGGTGCCATTCCTCTTCTTATAATTGCTACATGGTTTTTTTTCCACGTTTCTCAGCATTAGGAACTGAACACTTGTTTCTACAAAAGTTGAAGATGCCTATAAGTGTGTTGCACGGTACGTTATGTTGAGAAATAATTTTTTATGAAAAAATTTCAATATACTGCACCGTTTCTGAGTTCATTAATATTAAAATTAGGCAGTCAGGCCATTGCAAGCACAAATTCTAGTCGCTCGCCAGAGATGATGTCGACAAACGTGTTCTTCGTGGGGTCCCATAAAACCAAAAAAGACGGTGATACAAAAATTGTACACGGGACGGTAGTAAGGATCAAACCTGAGCCAAAGGCCTGCCGTTTCTGTCGCAAATTTGATTGTATTTCATTTATGGGTTGTGGAGGAGATCCGAGACATGGTGGCACACAGCTGTGTGTATATAAACAGATAGTGCAGAAACAGACAATATAGACTACTTGACTTAAGTGGTTTTGAAAAAGCTAATATTGATAAAGAATATTACGCTACAATTGAAAATGATTTCGAAAACCAGTTTGAAGGAGGACGATGAAAGTGAAGATGACAGAACCTAGACTATCACAGAATGGTTAAAATTAATATAGGTTAATCATTTTCTGTCAATTCATTTTCAGATTTTACAAGAGTGTACCTGTGTGCATTAGAACTGTTTTGATTTGGGAGAAGGAGAGCTGAAATGTATGTGTTTTGTTTATTGTAATGCGTAACAAAAAGTATATTAAGCGGATTATAGATTTTTAAACTCAAAGATCATAGAGCAAAGAATATATACGGTCATCCATCTTTTTTGCTGAAGAGTCTGCTACTGACATACTGGGGCAGCACCTCAGGCCGTGTACATACCTGTCTTATTATTAACTAGCTAACCAGCTGTACCTGTCCACGATTTGCTGTGGTTCAGTCCGCTAAAATGGAAAGAAAGAGTGGGAATCGGATATACGTCCTAATCTTGTTCTCCCCCCAGCCTCTTGCGTCTCCTCCTCTCCCCTCTCTTTGCCCATCCCCTCCCCCTCCTCCTCCGCCACCTCCTGCTCTTCCTCCTGCGCGCTGACCCTGTCCATGAACACCTCCCTCTCTTTGCGTCCATCTCCTCCATCCCATTTCTGTAGTACTATTATAAACATAAAGCAATAATGTTCACGAAATCATCTTATGCCTGATCACAACTTGCCTGTTGGCTCGCAATGTTTCACTATTCTATCTGTTACATATATCAGTGGTTCCCAACAAGTGGTCTGCAGACCCCCAGGGGTCTACAAGCTATCCCAGAGGGGTCCGCAAGATGCTATTAGAATAAAAAATATATTAAATATATTTTAATTAATATAATATATTAAATATACACTCCTGGAAATTGAAATAAGAACACCGTGAATTCATTGTCCCAGGAAGGGGAAACTTTATTGACACATTCCTGGGGTCAGATACATCACATAATCACACTGACAGAACCATAGGCACATAGACACAGGCAACAGAGGATGCACAATGTTGGCACCAGTAGAGTGTATATCCACGTTTCGCAGGATTGCAGGCTGCTATTCTCCCATGGAGACGATCGTAAAGATGCTGGATGTAGTCCTGTGGAACGGCTTGCCATGCCATTTCCACCTGGCGCCTCAGTTGGACCAGGGTTCGTACTGGATGGGCAGACCGCGTGAGACGACGCTTCATCCAGTCCCAAACATGCTCAATGGGGGACAGATCCAGAGATCTTGCTGGCCAGGGTAGTTGACTTACACCTTCTAGAGCACGTTGGGTGGCACGGGATACATGTGGACATGCATTGTCCTGTTGGAACAGCAAGTTCCCTTGTCGGTCTGGGAATGGTAGAGCGATGGGTTCGATGACGGTTTGGATGTACCGTGCACTATTCAGTGTCCCCTCGACGATCACCAGAGGTGTACGGCCAGTGCAGGAGATCGCTCCCCACACCATGATGCCGGGTGTTGGCCCTGTGTGCCTCGGTCGTATGCAGTCCTGATTGTGGCGCTCACCTGCATGGCGCCAAACACGCATACGACCATCATTGGCACCAAGGCAGAAGAGACTCTCATCGCTGAAGACGACACGTCTCCATTCGTCCCTCCATTCACGCCTGTCACGACACCACTGGAGGCGGGCTGCATGATGTTGGGGCGTGAGTGGAAGACGGCCTAACAGTGTGCGGGACCGTAGCCCAGCTTCATGGAGACGGTTGCGAATGGTCCTCGCCGATACCCCAGGAGCAACAGTGTCCCTAATTTGCTGGGAAGTGGCGGTGCGGTCCCCAACGGCACTGCGTAGGATCCTACAGTCTTGGCGTGCATCCGTGCGTCGCTGCGGTCCGGTCCCAGGTCGACAGGCACGTGCACCTTCCGCCGACCACTGGCGACAACATCGATGTACTGTGGAGACCTCACGCCCCACGTGTTGAGCAATTCGGCAGTACGTCCACCCGGCCTCCCGCATGCCCACTATACGCCCTCGCTCAAAGTCCGTCAACTGCACATATGGTTCACGTCCACGCTGTCGCGGCATGCTACCAGTGTTAAGGACTGCGATGGAGCTCTGTATGCCGCGGTAAACTGGCTGACACTGACGGCGGCGGTGCACAAATGCTGCGCAGCTAGCGCCATTCGACGGCCAACACCGCGGTTCCTGATGTGTCCGCTGTGCCGTGCGTGTGATCATTGCTTGTACAGCCCTCTCGCAGTGTCCGGAGCAAGTATGGTGGGTCTGACACACCGGTGTCAATGTGTTCTTTTTTCCATTTCCAGGAGTGTATTTTCATTAAATATATTTTTCATATACTTTCATATTTTCAATATATTAAATATATTTTCATATATAATATTAAATCTATTTTCATATATATTAAATATATTTTCATATTAAATATATTTTCATATTGTAGAACAAAAGCAAACTGGTGCTTTTCATGTATTAACTATATTTCGTATGATAACAGAATTTTTTTTTTGCTTGCTTCCTGCATGAGCAGTGCTTTAGCCAACGCTAGCTTCTGCATCTAGTGTCTTCCTAGACCCAAATGACACTAGCACACTCTATTTCTTGTAAGGAGTTTGTTATACTAAATACCCAGATTTGCAGACAAAGATTTTGAGCAATAATGAAAAATTTAACAATAACAATGATGGCTTAATTGAAAAATTTTTAAGCTCAATATTTTTCAAATAAAGTACATGTCAATGTTTTTTTCTAAGTACCAAAAATAGAAAACGTATAAAAAGAATTTAGCTTTTTTAGGTAATTGATACTGTGATATGACAAGCTACCAATCATGCTCGATGAGGGGGTCCTCGAGAAAACTTCGTTGGGAACCCCTAATATATATAATTATACATTAAAAAGTATGTATCCAAACATTTATTACAGTAATGAGTAAAAACAGGAAATAAATCAGCAAGGTATATTTTGAGATTTTTGGTAACAATGTTTTCCCCTTGTAGCTTGTATATTGCACACACAGTGTGTGTAATATACATTGAGTTTTTACTCATTACTGTAATAAACATTTACACCCATACTATATATGTAAGAAAGACACAATACTGAAACAGTGCTAGCAATAAATTCAGTTTGAGCACTGAAAGGAAACTGTAATTTCTCGCTATCATCTATAATTGGTTACCTGAAACTACACACACACACACACACACACACACACACACACACACACAGGACAGTATGTATTAAAAAGTATGCATTTATTAAAAATTACATGCCTAAAAACATGCCCATATTATAATGCAACTTTGTGTCCAAATTTCAAAGCAATCAGTGAATAACTTCCTATTTGGTATAATGAATGACAGTTTGCTGTAACTGTGGAAAAAACGTAAGTTGATGCAGACGGTGGGAAAGACAATCATGTAATGGTCAGATACAGTATTAGTGGTGTGATGTTCCAAGTATCTACAGACCAATTAACATTTACTCGATATCTGACATCGGACACTTGCCACTACAGTGTTGCCACATCTGCTGCTAGCTACCACTCAGTTATTATAAGTGACACACAGACAGGGTGGGTCATTTCGTAGGTGCTGTTAATGTGCAATGCGGAGCAATGCTGGAAGCAGCCGCCCCGAGGATGCGACAGAAATGTGGGGTGCTGTGTCCACAGCTGACTTTAAGTGACCGATGACTGAACTGCGGTAGATGACGGATTTTGTGGCCCTGAACTGAAACTCGTGTCCTAACCTATCCACAGCCTCGTGACATGCTATGTATCTGGGAAAACAGCAGTCAACAATCTACGTCAGAATTAAAATCTCGATCGCTTCGTTCACGGTGATTAAAGCTGACCTCTTCGAGCAAACTGAAGATGGAAGAAATTAAGTTTCGGCGCTAAAAGCAGATTGTAATTTCTCGCTGCACTGATTACCTAAACTGTCTTCACAGCGGCTACACAAGCTGCCACGCTACCAGCCGTGGCTGGCTCTTGGTTGCAGATTGTAGGAGACACAGGCCGGTTACAAACGAAAAAAAAACTAATAGGAAGAAAAATAAGAGCAAATAAAAGAGTCAATACAATGGTGGAAATGATGCGGTAAATTATTATAAATCGTTAAAAAATTGCATTTAAATGAACTAATTCAATAACAATAATAGACAAAGTCTTTATATCTAGAAATTAAAAAAAAAGTCACTGCATTGTGTTAATCCCTATGTTATATTGTTAATAGTGTTTATATAAACTTATAGCTTGTCGTCTATCAGCATTTATAAACATTTTGTTTCATCCGTTATTATGTTGCTATTGTAATTTCGTGTACTGACACATCGTATGACCACGGAGGTTCGCTCCTCAATTTGGGCTTACGGGACTAGATACGTAGAAAAACAAAAAATAAATTTGATGAGGTTGGATTCTGTGGCTGTTTACCTGCAACCCTAATACGCTAACCACTGTGGTATGCCAGCACCCTGGGTTTATACCCGTGGTGACTCAGTCGCAACTATGAAATGCAGCCTTCAAAACTTTGGCGTCACTCAGTGTCGTGCAAAACTTATCTGTACTAAGCCAATCCCTGTGATCATAAAAACTGTGTATGTTACAGGTGAATGGAGCCTTGCGGAAGGCGCCAATAATGTTTGGTTAATGATGTGTATGAAATGAGTGTGTTTCAATAGCATCATAGTCTGTGTGTTTTTAGTGTGGTTACCATATGTTATGAAACACATAAAAGGGCTACACCCAGACATGCGCGTATGTCTAAAGGAACATTGCATTGTAATCTGCAATAACACAGTCTCTGCAGTATCATATTTATCCGCCGACACCGGGCAAGTGGCTACGAAGTAAAATGTCTCTGCAGTATGGGAATATACACTCCTGGAAATGGAAAAAAGAACACATTGACACCGGTGTGTCAGACCCACCATACTTGCTCCGGACACTGCGAGAGGGCTGTACAAGCTATGATCACACGCACGGCACAGCGGACACACCAGGAACCGCGGTGTTGGCCGTCGAATGGCGCTAGCTGCGCAGCATTTGTGCACCGCCGCCGTCAGTGTCAGCCAGTTTGCCGTGGCATACGGAGCTCCATCGCAGTCTTTAACACTGGTAGCATGCCGCGACAGTGTGAACGTGAACCGAATGTGCAGTTGACGGACTTTGAGCGAGGGCATATAGTGGGCATGCGGGAGGCCGGGTGGACGTACCGCCGAATTGCTCAACACGTGGGGCGTGAGGTCTCCACAGTACATCGATGTTGTCGCCAGTGGTCGGCGGAAGGTGCACGTGCCCGTCGACCTGGGACCGGACCGCAGTGACGCACGGATGCACGCCAAGACCGTAGGATCCTACGCAGTGCCGTAGGGGACCGCACTGCCACTTCCCAGCAAATTAGGGACACTGTTGCTCCTGGGGTATCGGCGAGGACCATTCGCAACCGTCTCCATGAAGCTGGGCTACGGTGCCGCACACCGTTAGGCCGTCTTCCGCTCACGCCCCAACATCGTGCAGCCCGCCTCCAGTGGTGTCGCGACAGGCGTGAATGGAGGGACGAATGGAGACGTGTCGTCTTCAGCGATGAGAGTCGCTTCTGTCTTGGTGCCAATGATGGTCGTATGCGTGTTTGGCGCCGTGCAGGTGGGCGCCACAATCAGGACTGCATACGACCGAGGCACACAGGGCCAACACCCGGCATCATGGTGTGGGGAGCGATCTCCTACACTGGCCGTACACCTCTGGTGATCGTCGAGGGGAGACTGAATAGTGCACGGTACATCCAAACCGTCATCGAACCCATCGTTCTACCATTCCTAGACCAGCAAGGGAACTTGCTGTTCCAACAGGACAATGCACGTCCGCATGCATCCCATGCCACCCAACGTGCTCTAGAAGGTGTAAGTCAACTACCCTGGCCAGCAAGATCTCCGGATCTGTCCCCCATTGAGCATGTTTGGGACTGGATGAAGTGTCATCTCACGCGGTCTGCAGTCCAGCACGAACGCTGGTCCAACTGAGGCGCCAGGTGGAAATTGCATGGCAAGCCGTTCCACAGCACTACATCCAGCATCTCTACGATCGTCTCCATGGGAGAATAACAGCCTGCATTGCTGCGAAAGGTGGATATACACTGTACTAGTGCCGACATTGTGCATGCTCTGTTGCCTGTGTCTGTGTGCCTGTGGTTCTGTCAGTGTGATCATGTGATGTATCTGACCCCAGGAATGTGTTAATAAAGTTTCCCCTACCTGGGACAATGAATTCATGGTGTTCTTGTTTCAATTTCCAGGAGTGTATGTAATGGATGTACAAGTACAGGTTGTATACACACGATTCTTGATATATGAAAGGTTGAGACTGGCTGTGAGTCATGCTCAGATAGCCTAAATGCTAAGGCGACAGCTTCTGAGAAAGAGGAGATCTGGGTTTGAGACCTGTCTGGTTCAGATTTTCTTTATCGTCATTCCATTACGCAGCTGACTGTTGTCCACACTCCCAGCTTCGAACACATTTCATTTAATTCATAACAGCTCTAGTCACCACGGCGCCTGTTCCTTCGAGCACGTGTGCATGTCCAAAGAAGCATTGCATCGTAATTCGGAATAAAGCAGGCATTGCACTTTTGTACTGTAAATGTTGTGACAGTCTGACAATTGTGAACGGGTCGTGCATAACATTGAATGCTCTGGTTAGAGGGAACTGACTGCAATGCGTGAAGAGTCAAGTACCAAGTAATTTTAATCAGAGTATAGGCATAATGTAGTTAAGGTGCTGGAAACAGAACGAGCACTTACGGTCAGTTTCACTCAAGGCAAACGGTTGACTTAGAAATTTTTAGAGAATTCTCGCAGAGTGTAGCTCATATATGAAGAATACAACTCACGTACGAAGAATAGCGCATACAGACTCTGCCTGCTTAGCTGGATGGTAGTGTGCTCGCCTCACACGCACGTGGACCCAGGTTCGAATCCCATCCGGGTCAGAGATTCCCTCCACTCAGAGACTGGCTGTTGTGTTGTCCTCCCAATCATTTTACCTCATCAACGGCGCGCAGGTCACGCAGTGTGGCATCGAATGAAATTAGACTCGCACCCAGCAGCCTAACTTCCCCGAATAGGGGGCCTCCCGACCAACAGTGATGTACGCTCATTTCCTTTTACCACATACAGAAAACTAATGTGACCCTTTCTTGAGTACTTCTCAACCGTTTGGGATCTCCACCGGATCGTATTAAAGGGAGATGTGAAAGTAATTTAAAGGAGTGTTACTAGATTTGTTAGTGGTAGTTTAGATTGGATTGGGTGTAAAACTATTGTAACTCAAATGGAAATCTCTGGAGGAAAGAAGGCTTTCCTTCTGTGAAATTATATTGAAAAATATAAGTAGCGGTCGTTCTTTTGGACCTGTCTGAAACATCAGACACCACATATATATTTATGGAGGACCGAGGAGAAGGCGCTTGAATCTCCTGACTTGAAACCCACGGTATTCTGGAGGTACTTTGATGATACCTTAGTAGTTTGTACCCATGGTGAAGATAATTTGCAAGACTTCTTAAGAAAGTTCACAATGGAAACTGAAAAGGAGATATGCTTTCCATTCTTGAATGTTCTGCTTCAGTGCAGACGGGATGGCACTTTTGGACATGAAGTGTATCATAAGCTAACACACAAGGATTTGTATTTACGTGCAAATAGCTGCCACCATCCTGCCCAGACGATGAGTGTCCTCCCAACTTTGACCCACAGAGCGCATATTATTTCTGACGAAAGCAGTCTGCAAGATGAACTTTCCCACTTACAAAGAGTCTTTGAAGACAATTGATACTCCCCACAGAAAATACAGAAGGCACTGAAAAGCAAACCGAAAGAGGCCACAAAGAAAGCAGAGTAATATTAAGAAACCTTTGAATCAATGGCCTTCCTGCCATATGTGGGTAGCCTCTCATCAAAAATAGGACGAATTCTCAGCAGGCACAAAGTAAAAGACAGCTGCAATCGTGGGCTCCATCAAAGATGATTGGCTGCTCCAAAAATCTGCAGTTTACAAAATTCCATTTGAATGTGGTCTTTCTTATATCGGTCAAACAACTTGTACTGTCCAAGAAAGATGTACAGAACACCGGAGGTACACACGACTTTTACAACCTAACAAGTCGGCAGTGGCAGAGCGCTGTATTAACACTGGTCACAGTATGTTGTATGACAATGTCGAAATTTTGGCAACTACCTCATCCTTTTGGGACTCGATAGTGAAGGAGGCAATAAAAATTCAGTTGACGACGAATTTAATTAATAGAGATAGCCGTTTCAACCTTGATAAATCATGGAATCCGGCACTTGCTGTAACAAACTCAAAAAGACGTCGCCACAGCGCAGCTCACAATGACGTATCGACATGCCAACACAGATCGACTGCGGAGTCATAGATGTAACTCGCGCATTGTGCACGTCTCTGCCGCCGACCAACGTCTCTGGCGCATTTGCATCTGTGGCCGCATGCGCAGTTGCGCGGTACACGAGTATAAATAGACGAAGCGAGCACTGGAGCGGCATTCTTGCGGCTCACTCTGAACATGGCTGAACGTTATACAGCCGTAATATTAGAAGAAGAAGGAGAATTCTTGCGGCTGCACACCCGAAACTTAATGGAACAATCTTTGAGCTGCCAAAAACTGAAGAGTCACACCACATATACAGAGTGTTACAAAAAGGTATGGCCAAACTTTCAGGAAACATTCCTCACACACAAAGAAAGAAAATATGTTATGTGGACATTATCTGTAAACGCTTACTTCCCATGCTAGAGCTCATTTTATTACTTCTCTTCAAATCACATTAATCTGGAATGGAAAGACAAAGCACCAGCGTGACTTCAAACACTTTGTTACAGGAAATGTTCAAAATGTCCTCTGTTAGCGAGGATACATGCATCCACCCTCCGTCGCATGGAATCCCTGATGCGCTGTTGCAGTCCTGGAGAATGGCGTATTGTATCACAGCCGTCCACAATACGAGCACGAAGAGTCTCTACATTTGGTACCGGGGTTGTGTAGACGAGTGCTTTCAAATGCTCCCATAAATGAAAATCGAGAGGGTTGAGGTCAGGAGAGCGTGGAGGCAACGGAATTGATGCGCCTCTGCCAATCCATCGTTCAGCGAATCTGTTATTGGGAAGCGTACGAACACTTCGACTGAAATGTGCAGGAGCTCAATCGTGCATGAACCACATGTCGTGTCGTACTCGTAAAGGCACATTTTCTAGCAGCACAGGTAGAGTATCCCGTGTGAAATCATGATAACGTGCTCCATTGAGCGTAGGTAGACGAAACTAAAATGAGCTGTAACATGGAAATTAAGCGTTTCCGGACACATATCCACATAACATCTTTTCTTTATTTGTGTGTGAGGAATGTTTCCTGAAAGTTTGGCCGTACCTTTTTGTAACACCCTGCATAGTTAAGGCGAGACAGCCACTAATCCCTTCAGTGCAGGTGCATACCGGGTTCGAACGTGATTGGGCGAGATGAAGCGATTAATGAAGCTAATGGGCAAGGTGGACTACATCTGTAATGCGTGGACAAGTTGAGAACTTGGGTCTGATGGGAGGTGTGCTAGGGTAGGGCGTGCAGGTGTGGCGACCACTGTGTGCAGATGGCGTAGCGGTCAGTCCGCCTGCCTGGTAAGCAGGGACCCAGGTTCGAATCCTGACCGGCACAAATTTCCAACTATTCCCATTGATTTAAATCAGTGCCCACTCGCAGCTAATGTCGTCATTTGCATCTATTGAGAAACTTTAGACAAGGCTCACTTTCGACAGACTCCATAACGCTCCCCCTGCAGCCGACATACTTCTGGTGCCAGAACCACGAAAATGACATAAGATAAATTGAGGCTTGTGCAGAAGTGTGTAGACAGTCGTTTCTTCCTTGCTGTGTTCGGTGGTGAAATAGGAAAAAATAAATAAATAGTATAGTACAAGGTACCCTCTGCTGTGCGCTGTATGCTGGATTGCTGAGCATGTGTTTGAAGTAGAGGTCTGCGCGGATGCGGATATCCACGGTATTTGTTACTTGGCGGATAAAATCGGCGACCGGAGCGGAGACCGGCGGGTCATATGCGGATAATGAGTAAAGCATCTGCCCAGTACGTATGTTGCAATGTTAGTTCAAAACTTCAAGTCTGTTGACATTCTTGTTATCTCGCAGTTTCTGGGTAGAGCGGATGTCTGTTGTCCTTAGCCCCTGGCCACGACCGACGTAGCTATACCCAAGATACCCGCGCCTAATCCGTTTCCGTGACCATGTCTTTTGTGTGGCCTGTGAAGTGCTCTCTGGGTGGCAAACTTGCCCAATGTCTACAAGACAGGTGCGCTGCGCTGCCTTCAGTTAGCGCTTTGTAGTGACCGAGTGACAATGTGCGTCGTAGCAAATATGTGTGTGGTCCGGAGCGCCAATGCTTTCCTGTTTGGAATGGTCTGCTTTAGTCAAAAGTAGTTAAGTTGTAGCAGAAATGGCACCCTAACAATAACTATGCCATTACATACCATAATTCTAAGTACTACTGTCTATTACTATTAATTATTCAAAACTTAAATATATGCGGATGCAGATAAGGAACTTGCGGATGCAGATTAATTGCTGCAGATGCGGATGCAGTTGCGGATTAGGACCTTGCAGATGCGGTGTGGATGCGGGTTAGGACCTTGTTGATGCGGTGTGGATGCGGATGCAGATTAGGACCTTGCGGATGCGGTGCAGATGCGGATTAGGACCTTGCGAATGCAGTGCGTATGCGGATTAGGACCTTGCAGATGCGGTGCAGATGCAGATTAGGACCTTGCGGATGCAGTGTGGATGCAGATTAGAACCTTGCAGATGCAGTGCAGATGCGGATTAGGACCTTGCGGATGCGGTGTGGATGCGGATGCGGATTAGGACCTTGCGAATGCAGTGCGGATGCAGATTAGGACCATGCAGATGTGGTGCGGATGCGGGTTAGGGCCTTGCGGATGCGGTGTGGATGCGGATTAGGACCTTGCGGATGTGGTGTGGATGCAGATGCGGATTAGGACCTTGTAGATGCAGTGTGGATGCGGATTAGGACCTTGCGAATGCAGTGCGGATGCAGATTAGGACCTTGTGGATGCAGTGCGGATACGGATTAGGACCTTGTGGATGCAGTGTGGAAGCGGATAAGGACCTTGCAGATGTGGTGCGGATGTGGATTAGGACCTTGCGGATGCGGTGAGGATGCGGATGAGGATTAAGACCTTGCGGATGCGGTGCGGATACGGATTGCACTTTTCTTATCCGCGCAGACCTCTAGTTTGAAGGCGTTTAGATTTTATGTCCATCTTCTCACTCTCATTCTGAAATGTTTTACACATTCATTGCTGACGTAAGTACCCCCACAAAGACCTTAACAGATCCCGACAGTGTGCGATGTGGTGTGGTGTCATCTGATGTGCAGGAAGAAGGCGCTCGAGAAAGCTGAGTCCGTGGTCGCCCACGTCGCGTACCCTGAGGAGCTGCTGGACGACGCCGAGCTCGACAAATTCTACGAGAAGGTGAGCCGTGGGTAATGCATTTGCTAACACGTGCGTTGCTCCTGACAGGGATCGTAGTAGCTAGAGCCAAAGTGACACACCACTCCGCTCTGTCCTTTGGAACCATTACACCCAACTGGATTCCTGTCACAGTCCGAGATGTTCGGACCCCAATGGCAGGGTATTAACAAACAAGAATTCAGAGGTGTGATCAAAAAAATTATAGGTATTTTTTCTGAAATAATACTATTCTTTAGTCTACATCAGTGGTCGGCAAACTGTGGCTCATGCACCACACGTGGCTCTTTGGCATCTCCAGTATGGCTCTTCTATAAAGTAGGACACGTGGGCTCGCATGTACAGTGCGAACAAAGCTTTGTGGTGTACATACAGAAGTAGGTTCTGGGCTTGAGCGAGTGCTGTTTGCAAGAAGTGGCGTTAAGCGGTGGTCTACGTAACTCGGACCACTTCCACTCGCTGCCTCCGCATTACTTTCTCTTATCATCACAGTGTCTTCCTAAGTGGGAGATAAATAATGCTTCTAAATCAGGTGCTGAATTTCATGCACTGCAAAGTAGTGGAAGAAATACCTATTCTCATCAAGATTGTGGAACTGTTTCTCATGAAGAGTGGAAAAATTGTGTCGATCGGATGAAAGAAGTTTATTATATTAATAATGAATCATTTGGAAGTGATTTAATCGTAACGATGAATCATAAATAAGTTCAACAGAAGATGGTAGGGACAAATAAATATAAGGTTGTCCAATAATAAATAAAATACTTGTAGCTATGACTGTGTTTATCATCCATCTTTCAGTTCCATATGTGGCTACTACACTCCACACAAATACTTTCACAAAAGACTTGCCAGCACTAAAATATATATTCGACGTTAGCAAATTTCTTTTCATCAGAAACACTTTTCTCACCATTGCCAGCCTACCGGTTATATCTTCCGTACCGCCAGCCTACGCTTTCTATCCTCTGTTATTTTGGCAATCATCAGCTATTTTTCTGCCCAAATAGCAAAGTTCACTTCAAAAAATGGTTCAAATGGCTCTGAGCACTATGGGACTCAACTGATGTGGTCATCAGTCCCCTAGAACTTAGAACTACTTAAACCTAACTAACCTAAGGACATCACACACATCCATGCCCGAGGCAGGATTCGAACCTGCGACCGTAGCAGTCGCACGGTTCCGGACTGCGCGCCTAGAACCGCGAGACCACCGTGGCCGGCAAGTTCACTTCAGGTGTCTCGTTTCCTAATCTGACTCCCTCAGCAACACCTGACTTGATTTATCAACATTCCATCATCCTCGTTTTCCTTTTGCTGATATTCATCTTATACCTATCTGTCAAGACACTGCTCATCAACTTCAACTGCTCTTACATGTCACTCGCTTCCTTTGACAAAATTACAAAGTCGTCGGCGAACCTCAAAGTTTGTATTTCTTCTTCCTGGACTCGAAATTTTTTCTTTGGTTTCCCTAACTGCTTACTCTATGTGCAGATTGAATTACACTATAGGCTACAATCCTGTCTCACTCCCTTCTTAATCACTGCTCCCCTTTTGTGCCTCTCCACTCTTATAACTGCCGTCTCGTTTCTGTACAAATTGTAAATAGCCTTTCACTCCCTGTGCTTCAGCCCTGCTACCTTCAGATTGTCATTACCTATTGGGTCTTCTGCTACCTTGACTATTTCATCTCTGAAAGCTACTCATTCATTTCTTACTGTACTCCTTTCCCTTGTTCTAGTCACTCATTGCCCAATCCTCCAACTGAAACTCTCAACAACCCTTGGTTCTTTCAACTAATCCAGGTGCCATCTCATTGGTTTTCTACCTTTTTTGCAATTTCTTCTGTTTTAATCTACAGTTGATAACCAGTACATTGTGGTCAGAGCCCACATCTGGCCCCTGGAAATGTCTCACAATTTAAAATCGGGTTTCGAAATCTCTGTCTTACCAGTATACAGGGTGAAAAGTATTTAAACCGACAAACTCTGGGAGGTTGTAGGGGACATCAAAACCAATATTTTTCCCTAATATCATTTTTCCCTATGATGATTATTTTAACCAGTGCAGGCTTTATTACGATCTTCAGTTGTTAGTGGGCGTATTACTCTCTTCAGTTGTAGGCAACTGCTGTCCACCAGTGTAGTAGTGAATTGTCCCTGTTTGCTAATAGGGTAATACACCTGGACTGACTACACTGATACAGTTAGTGCGTACTACGTAGCGCACCACAACGGCCGAGCTGCACAGTGGGTTTATCAACAACAACATCCTAATCGCCGTATCCCGCATCATACGACCTTTGCTGCTGTGTACCAACGTCTGTGTGTGACCGGGTCATTTAGCAGATTACCTGGACAGGGACGCCGTCGCACGGTAAGAACGCTGCAATTTGAGGAAGCTGCCTTGCAGCATGTGGAGCGGGATCCTTCAGTCAGCACTCGTGCAATTGCACGTAACATGGGGACGAATCAGACGAATGTAAGAACAGTCCTTCGAGAGCAATTGTTAGGTCCATTTCACTTACAGCGTGTCCACAACCTGGAACCAGTTGGTTATCCACCCAGAGCACAGTTTTTGCAGTGGTACCTGGAACACTGTGAAATGCATCCTACATTTCCAGCCTCTGTGTTGTTTACCGATGAAGCAACGTTCTGGCGTGGTGGAGTCTTCAACATGCACAATTAGCATGTTTGGAGTGAGGATAACCCATATGCCACAGTTACTAGCGCTCATCAAGTGCAGTCCTTTATTAATGTGTGGATCGGTGCTGTTGGGGACAGTTTAATTCGGCCGTATCTGCTACCTAGGCCATTAAATGGCAGGCACTGTTACAATTTTCTCGCCAGAGCATTGCCAGAGTTGCTGGAAGACGTGCCGCTCCCTACAAGACAACGCATGTGGTTCCAACGTGACGGGGCGCCGGCACATTTCAGTCGTCGCGTGCGTCGATTCCTGGACAGACGGTTCCCAGAAAAGTGGATTGGCAGAGGTGGTCCTGTACCATGGTCTGCTCGATCCCCAGATATGTCCCCTCTGGACTTTTTTGTGTGGGGAGAGATGCGCAACCTTGTTTACGCAACTCCTGCTCCATCAGGAGAGGATCTGGTTCCCCAGATAGTAGCAGCAGAAACAATTCAGGACACTCCTGGGGTTTTTGCCCGTGTCAAACAGAACATGATCTGACGGTGTAACCTTTGTATACGTGTCAATGGAGACATTTTTGAAAATCTACTGTAATTGAAACTTAATCATAGCTAACACTTGGTTTAAGAATCATGAAAGAAGGTTGTATACGTGGAAGAACCCTGGAGATACTAAAAGGTATCAGATAGATTATATAATGGTAAGACAGAGATTTAGGAACCAGGTTTTAAGTTGTAAGACATTTCCAGGGGCAGATGTGGACTCTGACCACAATCTATTGGTTATGACCTGTAGATTAAAACTGAAGAAACTGCAAAAATGTGGGAAATTAAGGAGATGGGACCTGGATAAACTGAAAGAACCAGAGGTTGTACAGAGTTTCAGAGAGAGCATAAGGGAACAATAGACAGGAATGGGGGAAAGAAATACAGTAGAAGAAGAATGGGTAGCTCTGAGGGATGTAGTAGTGAAGGCAGCAGAGGATAAAGTAGGTACAAAGACGAGGGCTGCTAGAAATCCTTGGGTAACAGAAGAAATATTGAATTTAATTGATGAAAGGAGAAAATATAAAAATGCAGTAAATGAAGCAGGCAAAAAGGAATACAAACGTCTCAAAAATGAGATCGACAGGAAGTGCAAAATGGCTAAGCAGGGATGGCTAGAGGACAAATGTAAGGATGTAGAGGCTTATCTCACTAGGGGTAAGATAGATACAGCCTACAGGAAAATTAAAGAGAGTTTTGGAGAGAAGAGAACCACGTGTATGAATATCAAGAGCTCAGATGGCAGCCCAGTTCTAAGCAAAGAAGGGAAGGCAGAAAGGTGGAAGGAGTATATAGAAGGTTTATACAAGGGCGATGTACTTGAGGACAATATTATGGAAATAGAAGAGGATGTAGATGAAGACGAAATGGGAGATACGATACTGCGTGAAGAGTTTGACAGAGCACTGAAAGACCTGAGTCGAAACAAGGCCCCCGGAGTAGACAACATTCCATTAGAACTACTGACGGCCTTGGGAGAGCCAGTCATGACAAAATTATTAAAATTCATGGAGACGAAGTAAAAACTTTGAGGTTCACCGATGACATTGTAATTCTGTCAGAGACGGCAAAGGACTTGGAAGAGCAGTTGAACGGAATGGACAGTGTCTTGAAAGGAGGATATAAGATGAACATTAACAAAAGCAAAACGAGGATAATGGAATGTAGTCAAATTAAATCGGGTGATGCTGAGGGAATTAGATTAGGAAATGAGACACTTAAAGTAGTAAAGGAGTTTTGCTATTTAGGAAGTAAAATAACTGATGATGGTCGAAATAGAGAGGATATAAAATGTAGACTGGCAATGGCAAGGAAAGCGTTTCTGAAGAAGAGAAATTTGTTAACATCGAATATAGATTTATGTATTAGGAAGTCGTTTCTGAAAGTATTTGTTTGGAGTGTAGCCATGTATGGAAGTGAAACATGGACGATAACTAGTTTGGACAAGAAGAGAGTAGAAGCTTTCGAAATGTGGTGCTACAGAAGAATACTGAGGATAAGGTGGATAGATCACGTAACTAATGAGGAGGTATTGAATAGGATTGGGGAGAAGAGAAGTTTGTGGCACAACTTGACTAGAAGAAGGGATCGGTTGGTAGGACATGTTTTGAGGCATCAAGGGATCACAAATTTAGCATTGGAGGGCAGCGTGGAGGGTAAAAATCGTAGAGGGAGACCGAGAGATGAGTACACTAAACAGATTCAGAAGGATGTAGGTTGCAGTAGGTACTGGGAGATGAAGCAGCTTGCACAGGATAGAGTAGCATGGAGAGCTGCATCAAACCAGTCTCAGGACTGAAGACAACAACAACAACAACACTGTAATTGAAATTTGGTTGTGTTAATTTGCAGTATCTTGGTCATAAAAAAAAGGAAAAGAGCTTGTTGGTTTCATTAATTTGCCTCCAGAGAAATCTTGCTTTACTGGTTTAAATACTCCTCATAGGAGAAAATGATATTAGGGAAAAAATTTGTTTTGATGTCCCCAACAGCCTCCCAGAGTTTGTCGGTTTAAATACTTTTGACCCTGTATACTGAATCTGAAACCTACCACTGCATCCAGGTCTCTCTCACGTACACAACCTTCTCTCACGTTTCTTAAATCACATCTTGGCATTTCTGTTTTCGTATTCGTTATTAAAACTGCTTCTGCCTTACTCCTATTTAATTTTGTATTGATAACCCTGAATTCACCTGACCAGAAGTCTTGTTCCCGCCACGAAACTGCAAAGGCTACCAGGCGGCTTCCTTTTTCATTCCTTTTCCCCAGTCCACATTCATTCTGTTTGATACTATTGCATCCTAGTTCCCCATCAGAAATTTTCGTCTCACTTAACTATCTGAAAAATCTATCTGTTTTACCTTATCGTACATTTCTTCAAATCTCGTCTTCATCTGCGGAGATCGTTGTCGTGTAAACTTTTACTACTGTGATGGATGATGGCTTTGTGTCTCTCTTGGTTGTATAATGGGTTGATGGGTAAACCACATAAGAATGGTAACCGCAGTTTTGTAACACACTTTCAAGGAGCAGACGTCAGTGTGTTGCACTCTACTAGGCATATGGATGTGGCGAATTTTTTGTCCAATGTTAAGGTATCTGAAGCAAGGCTTAACACCTACCCATTTGGGGTACTCTGTGGTACTTGGGGTTGTAGTGATAGCGGTTTGATTTATACGAGGTGTGATCAAAAGCGTGAATTTTTATATTCTTTAAGAATTTTTATTTATTCATCAACATTAACTTCACTTTTGTCCCCTTCAAAGCAATCCCCCTCAGGTATAATACACTTGTGGCAGCATTTTTTTAAAATCTCGGAAGCACTTTTCATGATGGTGTTCAGCTCCTTCAGTGATTCTGTTTTTATTTGATCAGTTGTGGCAACATGACGTCCTATCACAGTTCCCTTTAGCCTTGAAAACAGAAAGAAGTCACATGCAGTCATGTCCGGAGAGTTCAATGGCTGAGGCAAAATAGTGGTTTTGGTTTTTGCCACAAATGAGCATTGAAGTGTGAATGGGAGCATTATATCATGATGCAATTTTCACGAGCGGCCACAATTCTGGTTGTTTTCTTCGGATTGCTACACGCAAACGATGCATAACTTCTACGTAGTATTCCTCATTGACTGTGACCACAAAGCTGGAACTCACGATGCTCTGTCCCATTCTTATTGGAGAAAACAATGAGACGAACCTTCACATGTTATTGGACTTCTCGAATTTTTTTCGGGCTTGACTGTTATAGCCATTTTCCATTGGGACAACTGGGCATTGGTGTGGGCCCGTTCACCAATATTTTGAAACAAGTTACAACTTTCTTTAGAAGTTCTGGTTCGTTGTCGACTTATTCAGCAATTCCCGAGCAATGTCTACCAGACGTCAGTTTTGATCGAAATTCAACTTTTCGGAAGAAACTTTGGTGCTACGCATTTCTGCCCAAAATGTCTGAAAAAATTGCTTTGCATGAGCCAAAGAATATGGCAATATCATCAGTCATTTGCTCCTGATGAAGACAATGGAGGTAATCATCGAAAGCTTGAGGTTTTACCCCAAACTGAGATGGCAAAATGTCTGAGAGTGTATTATACTTACATCAGCAACCTCTGATCACCATTTCCTTTCCTTCTTCCACATTGATGTCAGTTTTTGATGTGCTAGAACATTCAGAGCAGTTGTCGTCTTCAACATCTTCTCCACCCCCTTGGAAACGTTTATATGGCTCATAAATTCTTGTCTTACTCATAGTAGAGTAAGCATGAACCAAAGAATATGGCAATATCATCAGTCATTTGCTCCTGATGAAGACAATGGAGGTAATCGTCGAAAGCTTGAGGTTTTACCCCAAACTGAGATGGCAAAATGCCTGAGAGTGTATTATACTTACATCAGCAACCTCTGATCACCATTTCCTTTCCTTCTTCCATATTGATGTCAGTTTTTGATGTGCTAGAGCATTCAGAGTAGTTGTCGTTTTCAACATCTTCTCCACCCCCTTGGAAACGTTTATATGGCTCATAAATTCTTGTCTTACTCATAGTAGAGTAAGTATGAGCCAAAGAATATGGCAATATCATCAGTCATTTGCTCCTGATGAAGACAATGGAGGTAATCGTCGAAAGCTTGAGGTTTTACCCCAAACGGAGATGGAAAAATGTCTGAGAGTGTATTATACTTACATCAGCAACCTCTGATCACCATTTCCTTTCCTTCTCCCACATTGATGTCAGTTTTTGATGTGCTAGAGCATTCAGGGCAGTTGTCGTCTTCAACATCTTCTCCACCCCCTTGGAAACGTTTATATGGCTCATAAATTCTTGTCTTACTCATAGTAGAGTAGCTAAAAGCCGCAGTCAACATTTCGAATGCGGTAGTGGGCTTTTATCCGTTTTCCAAGCAAAATTTGATGCAAATTCTTTGACCCACCCTTTTCTGAAGTAAAATCTTCCGAACACTCGAAAACATTTATAACCTTTTCCACTGGCATCAATAAACTGAACATTCAAAACAGCTGAAAATGAAAACATATATCAGAAGCATGTGTACCAACAAGATAAAAAAATTTGAAAAATACTATGAATAAACTGAACAATCCTGTTACCTTTTGATCATTTCTCCAATCTTACAAACCTCCCAACTATAGATCAGAATTGTCAGATATCCTTTACCCAAAATGGAGTTTCATTATTGCAACATAGTAGTTCCCCATTTGTCATCACAGATGGAAACAAGGTGATGTGGGCTGGTTGTAATACACGGAGATTACAAGTGGATATTGCAGGTGAACATGTACTTTTGAGGCAAGCACTGCAAGTGTTCTTTCCATTGCCAGGCTGATTGCAGCAAATATTCGAATTTTCTTTGAGGATGGCATGGTACTTCTTATTTATCACAAGAACTGTCCTTGTGAAACGTGTGCCACTTGTACTCACACCATAGTCACTTTGAGAAAAAAAATCACAGACAGTGAAGGTGATAACATCCATACTATTTGCGGCATGCTCTCACAATATGTACATCTTCCCTGTACACCTTCATTCTCTCTTTGGGTCAGTCCATTCTGCATTTCCATTCCAGAAGGCTAGCTAATGAAAGGGCAGAAAAAGCAATGCTTTCTTGTAACGGGGTGTCCCAGACAGCCAATAGGAAACGAGAAAGGAATTTTTCAGTTACACCTCGTGTTCGACTACAAACCTAGTACGTGATCACAACAGAATGGGTGTTGCCTAGTTGAGTACATCCCATACTGTACACCTTCACAGTTTCCATATACCGCATTGTTTGGCTCAAATAATGGTCTCCCAATAAACCAACATCAAGTTTCATATTTGGGAGTACTCAGCTTAGTGTCACTTAGCCAAAAATAAGACGAATGTACAGTAGCTACAACGGAGCAAAACAGATATCATTTGTTCAATGACATTACGGTATGTACATCGGTAATATGCTTTTGGACACGAAAACAACCGAATGGGGAAGAAATCAGGTTCGTAAATAAGCAGTGTCCTCTGAGAATGACCCATACCGACCATAACTTATTTGGAATGTAACGAAAACAGTGACAGTAGTAGCAGTTTAGTGAACGTGGAACTCCAGAAGTGTATTTTAATGAGTTGACATTTCCTGTCACGTATATTTTTCTTACACTATTGCATCTTACTATTGGTCTAGATGAAAAATGGAAATTTCTGTAGTCACAGGACAGGGACAACAAGGCTGGACAATTTTGGTGTTCGAAAGCCCCAGAGTACGACCGCCGTATCGTGGTCGGCCATCTGCTACCTCAGTATCGGCCTGGAATGTCAGCTGTTTCATATGCAATCTGCCAGTGTGACTGCCAGACCACTGCTTGCTGTGGCATGTTCTGGAGTTCCCCTACAGAGCTCATGAGATCAGCATAAACACAACTCACTCTCTGCCACTGACCACTAATCATCCAACTACTCCAGTTTTTCGATCGAAATGCCACTTCTCGAGGTCTAAGGATGTGCTGTTCTAGTCAAGTTTTTAAAATACCTCTTTGGACGCCACAAACTCCTCGATTGAAACTCCTTGTAACATCGTTTGACATTTCCCACTGCGCTAACAAGAGGCCAACTCATGGCAACGGATAGATAGACTAGGCAACTTACTCCAGGTGAGTGTTGTGCGTGCCGTGCATGAAAGACTGTGGGACTGATGTGAGTGACACAAGTTTGACACACCAAACAGTGCAGTCAGCCAGTATTACCGTCTCACAACCCTCGATCCTCAGTTAATGCCGTATATTCTCACACGGATATGCAGCACCGATCTGTGGGGAAAGTACAGCTCAGACTGCTCAGTTCAGAGACTTTTAAGTTTGGGAAACACATTTCCAAACTTCTGTGTGGGCATATGAATTCATGGTCTCTCTGTTACCAGAACCCTACACTGTCCCACTGGTGGGTTTTTACCAGTTTAAACTGTGACCAAACCAACTTTCAATCACATATATGCTGGGGTTTCTATAGAGTAGCCAGGGAGTGAGTGTCTGACCATTGCATCTTCTGCACACCCTACAGAAAACTTTTGGATCAGTTACTTTGATGTAGTCTCCAACTGTATCGGGAAACTACTGTATACCAATATCCAACCTTGAGAGACTGAGCTGTGACCAAGCAGTTTCTCCCACCCTATACTTCCCTCGAGCATAATACACCTGTTTTCTTGTAAGATACATTTCTGCTAATACCTCACCACATGTGTTACTTGAGAGTGTACCCTTGTAGCTAGATGTCAGCCCATCCCTGTACTTGGAGAGCATGCTCAACGTGACCAAGTTCCAGACCAACTACTCGTTCAGCCAGTTGCGACAGCCTGTCAACAAGACCGAGTGGATCAACCACGGCTATGCGGCCTTGGTCAATGCCTACTACAACCCCTTCGAGAACTCTATAGGTGAGTCTGCTGCGCCGCAACGGCTCATCGAACCTATGACGTACAAGTGTCAGGCGATCCAAATGGTAGCTACTGTGAGTGATAGACAGCTCTCATTTCTAAGATTCATTGCTGTTATTATTGCATGGTTCTGCATGGCATGGTAATGGATATGATATTTTGTTTACATATATCATCATCTACTGAAGCTGTTGAACCCCCCCCCCCCCCTCAGCCATGTCAATCTGTTAGATCTTTCTATCCAAGAAGCAAGCGGTAAGTGAGACAAGAAGAGTGTGTGTGTGTGTGTGTGTTTTCCAAAACAACATGAAATATGACTTAAAAGGGAACTTACATGGTGCCCCTCTTTGATTTTCTCCACACACATAGGATTGGAAAGTCAGTGCCCAGACATTAGTTTCCTAAAGCAGTAGGACACAATTTTCAAAAACATTTGAAATAATCACAAGATCAGAAGGTTTGAGAGTTCCTATATGTTCACAACACTTCAGACATATTAAGGCAATCTGGACAATAAATAGTTTGGACAAGAAGAGAATAGAAGCTTTGGAAATGTGGTGCTACAGAAGAATGCTCAAGATCAGATGGGTTGATCACATAACTAATGAGGAGGTATTGAATAGGATTGGGGAGAAGAGGAGTTTGTGACACAACTTGACAAGAAGAAGAGACCGGTTGGTAGGACGTATTCTGAGGTATCAAGGGATCACCAATTTAGCATTGGAGGGCAGCGTGGAGGGCAAAAATCGTAGAGGGAGACCAAGAGATGAGTACACAAGCAGATTCAGAAGGATGTAGGTTGCAGTAGGTACTGGGAGATGAAAAAGCTTGCAGAGGATAGGGTAGCATGGAGAGTGGCATCGAAACAGTCTCAGGACTGAAGACCACATCAACAAGGCAATCTGTTGTATCTAAGTGCATAGCATACAAGTGTTGTAAAAGTGAAGTAATTTGTTCAAATAACATATGTAACAGTTTTTCTTTTGCTTTTATTTCAAACCTATGTTTAATATTGAACTCAAATATCAGTTAACAAACACGGTATCACGATTTATTAATAAAAACGATTTGTTTTCATTTATAATTCATGTTTTTTATTTATAACTTTGTACACATACAAGAGTCTGTGTGTTAATCAAAAAATTATATAATCATCAGTTATACCTGCGAATCTTCAGAAAAACTATTTTATTTTCTATTTGATGTTGCACATTGTTTTATTTATTAATACACATTTACATGAGTTAATAAATATGAAATTTTTTGATAAACTTGCTACTGATGAGAACTGTAGCAGCTTTACAATTACAAGACACTGACACCAAACATGCTGTGTCAGAGACTCTTTCAATAAGCTGGAAATGTTGTCTACTTAACAGGACTCAGAAATATTTTCATCTTCAAAGACACTTTTTTTTAAAAATTGCATTTTACTGCTTTAGGAAATTTATAAGTTTATGTCCAGACACTGTCCTTCAAATCCTCTAAGTGTGAAGAAAACTGAAGAACATCATTTTTAATATCCTCTTGTTCCTACTAGAAGACAGTTACTGTGGGGATAAGACATCTGTGACACCCTTATTTGTAGGGGTAGTAATGGGGAAATTGTCTCTTGTAAACACAGTTTGAAAGGAAACATGTAGGATCAACCACATGAAAGCAAAGCACCTATTTAACATATTTCAAATGTATGTGACACACATTCATTTTCAGCAATATCTTCATGAGAATCTCCACATGGAAAGCATTTACAAGTTTTCATCCATGCAAACTCTCGATAGTTGTGTAATTATTGTGTAAAGGCAAAAACAAATAATAAGTCAGTAAAAATTTCATGGTTGCTTCCTTTGTAATTGTATTATCTAGTTCAGCTGTAGCCCATACATATCTGTGCTTCACATGAATATCTATCACTTCTATTGTTACCATCATTCAAGCTCAGTATATACTTAAACAAGTCGTCTAATTGAAGTATAGATGCTGATGGGCCATGGGTTCAAGAACACTACATGTGTTTTTTGGTCTTTAGGAAATTTATTATATTCGAACTCAGAATATGATCTAAAATTCTACAGCAAACCGATGTTAAGGATATCAGTCTGTAATTTTGCGGGTCCTTCCATTTGGGCTTTTTCCAGTCGCTTGGCACTTTGCATCAGTCGAGAGATTTTTGATAAATGTAAACTAAGTAAGGGAACAATGAAGTAGAGTACTCTTTGTAAAACCGAATTGGGATTCTGTCCAGACCTGGCGACTTATTTGTTTTCAACACCTTCAGCTGTTTCTCTATGCCAGAGATGCTTATTACTACGTCATCCATATGGAACTACGTGAGATGTCCAATGATGCTTGTTATTTCTCTCAAATGGGATGTTCGTAATTAGTGCATGTCACCAGGTGTGACTTATGGCAGTTTAAAGGTGAAAACTATTCAAAAACTGATTGTTACCCAGCAAGTGATAGGGAGATGTATGTTGTGAGCTACTGCAGAGACAGGGAGACAAGTAGATGGATCAGGGGATACAGACCGGGGGGGGGGGGGAGGAGACATTTGATATGGTGACTGTGGCGATGGGAATGAGATGGTGGTGAGTGAGGCATCTGGCCAGGAGAATGGAAGCAGACGGAGTGAGGAAGTTCTTTGTGGACTCCTGGAGGTGGAGGAAGGCAGAGCCAATGATGTGGTGGTAGGTGGTGGGATGACTCCACAAAGTTGTGCTGGAGCGATAGGGATGCATGTATATGTGGATAATCCTGGGGAAATGGGCATATCCAGCAGTGGGAGTCAAATGATTGTTGTTGTTGTTGTTGATGATGATGATGGTACCAACAACTTTCCATGTGTTTCAGTAACACTCCAGAGTTACAGTAATGCATTCCACCAACCAACTCGAAGCATCTGTAAGTCAACATTCACTGGTTCAGACGTCTTTCTGCGAATTTTATTCATGCTGTAATTTCCCATTGTGCCACATGCTCATTTATTCAGTGATCTTTTAGTATATTAGAGGCTTGTTATTGGAGTAAGAGAAATGGGCTTGGCAGTTGAATGTTGGTTACTAACTATCAATTACTAATGGAGAAAATTTTGACCAGAGCAGCAATACGTGCGGTGATGGAAGTGTGTGTGACTTCCGCAGGGATCCCGGCAGGCATCCTACAGGGTGTGTTCTTCAGCACCGACCGTCCCAAGTACATGAACTACGGCGGCATCGGGTCCACCATCGGCCATGAGATCACACACGGCTTTGACGATGAGGTACCTAATTTTTTTACATTCATTTTATACTACACACTTTAAAGGAACATAACTGTTTAAATGTTTCGAAATTCATAATAGTGCACTGAACAATATGTACAAAAGTACTCTACTGTGACTACAGTACAGCTGGAATCAGTCAACTGACAAAAACACTAACATGTAAGAATATGTGGTAGTGATCACAAACGCTCAGCCATAGGCAAAGAAAATGATAGATGTCAGTTCATTGGATGAGCACAAAGGATATGCAGTCATTCTACAACAGATATTGCTTGCAAAACACTTGTGCAACCCATCTATATTACACTACATACCCATGTGTATGTCCTATAAACATCACGAAGACAAGATCAGAGTAATTATAGCATATAGAGAAGCGTTAAGGCAGTCATTTTCCCACATTCAATACGTTAATGGAAGGGGAAGAAAGCCAAGTACGAGATAAAATGTGAAGTACCCTTTGCCATGCACTTCACAATGGTTTGCAGTGTGAGCAACTCTTTGTTATGACTGTAATGCAAAAGTATAATAAAAACAACTGTTTTGTCTTCATCCACAGACTTTACAGTATGTGCTGGAACATTGCAACACCATTAACTTACTATCATATGACAACGTAACTTTACAACATCACCGACACTGAACTTTCAGTTCAGCAGCTTGCTGCCAGAGAATCAATTGCTTAAAAAGGTAAATCTTTTGCTGGAATTCATCCGATAAGGAGACCTTAGGAACTGGACGTATTAGTTTTTTGTTTATTATTAAAATTAAAAATGAAAAAGTGAATTGTGAGATGAGTATGGACAATAAATTTAAATTTAGTAGAAAACAGCGAAATGTTTTAGTGTTAAATGAAAAATTTAATAAAAGTTCATTACATCAAAACTAGAAAAAAGTATAGTAAACATGGGCTCTAAAATGATTATCTCGTGAGGTATGAGTAGTTGTTTATTTTCGATACTATGAAACATGTCTCTTCTGTTGCAAGCACTTTGACTTCCATACTTTGGAAGGTGAAGGAGGTAGTGTTGACGAATGCAAGAAAAACATGTCTGGTAAATGAGGGCCGGCCGTTGTGGCCAAGCGGTTCTAGGCGCTTAAGTCCGGAACCGCGGGACTGCTACTGTCGCAGGTTCGAATCCTGCCTCGAGAATGGATGTGTGTGATGTCCTTAGGTTAGTTAGGTTTAAGTAGTTCTAAGTTCTAGGGGACTGATGACCTAAGATGTTGAGTCCCATAGTGCTCAGAGCCATTTGAACCTTTTTTTTTTTCTAAATGAGGGCCCTAAAATACATAACTTAAAATCTGTCAATTTTTGCTCTTCATGGTTCCTGTGAAACACAACTTTTGTACTGAATTAGTGATCATAATTCTTAACGTATGTATTTAGAGCCCATATTTACTCAACAATTTTTCTTATTTTGATGTAAGCAATCTGTATTTAAAGGCTGAAGGGGATTTAGTTACACCAAGTGTATCAATAATACTCTATAAAAATAAAACAAGACGGTTTATGTCTATTTGACATTTTGCAGTTTTGTGCCCTATCTTAATTTACGTTGAATAATCACATTTCCATGTGATTGGCTGTTAAAAATAAAAACAATATTATTTTCATTAAAAATTGTGATATTATTTATTTTTTTTTATCTGGTGATTTACAAATCAAATAGAAAGAAAGAAGAAACAATTCCTGTCAGTAAGAACTGAACCAGCGACTGCAGTTGCGGGACTAGCACACTGCTTGCCGAGGTACAGAGAGTTCTGTTGAAAGTGGTCTAAGTGTTCTGTACTTAACAGCAGTCAGAAGCAGCAAATGTCGATGTGTGGAGTGTTTTTGACAAGTGCATTATACTGCTTTAGCGCAGGTCTGGCATCCGAGATGAGGTTCACAGTCGTTGCCTCTATGGTAGGCAGTAATGACAGAATTGGAGAGTTCATTGCATATGATACTCTTGCCACTGTACATGAAATCCCAAGAAAAGCTGCAATTACATGTAGTGTAATGTTGGAAATGGTTCAACGCTTTTGTTCTTCAAAATTTTGTGCCTGTTAGTTCTGGGGTTTATTCCATCAAACACCATAAATCTCAGAGAGGAATGGTCATTCAAGGTTTCATTCAGAAATTTCGAAATGAAGAATACGATTTTCACGAGTAGTGTGACAGCCTGTGAAAGCTGCTTCCATCATAACAAGCGTGAAACGAAATGGCTTCTGTACTGGTGAAACACACATAATTGTACGTTTAGTTTTGATAATGATTTGGCGACCGGAGTGGCCGAGCGGTTCTAGACGCTTCAGTTCGGAACTGCGCTGCTGCTTCAGTCGCAGGTTCGAATCCTGCCTCGGGCATTGATGTGTGCGATGTACTTAGGTTAGTTAGGTTTAAGTAGTTCTAAGTTCTAGGGGACTGATGACCTCAGATGTTAAGTCCCATAGTGCTCAGAGCCATATGAACCATTTGATAATGGTTTAAATAGACTGATGCTATAAAAATAAATTAAAAATGGTAAGGTGACGGCACCCACAGGGAGCTAACATAATGGGTTGACTTTGCCACTGTTCCCCACGATTTTCCTCACCCATGTCATATGCTCACATCATGACTGCAATAGTTATATGTCAAAACGTTAGTCGAACTATGATGTACCGTTTTGTGATAGCGTGTATGAATATATTACACTCCTGGAAATTGAAATAAGAACACCGTGAATTCATTGTCCCAGGAAGGGGAAACTTTATTGACACATTCCTGGGGTCAGATACATCACATGATCACACTGACAGAACCACAGGCACATAGACACAGGCAACAGAGCATGCAAAATGTCGGCACTAGTACAGTGTATATCCACCTTTTGCAGCAATGCAGGCTGCTATTCTCCCATGGAGACGATCGTAGAGATGCTGGATGTAGTCCTGTGGAACGGCTTGCCATGCCATTTCCACCTGGCGCCTCAGTTGGACCAGCGTTCGTGCTGGACGTGCAGACCGCGTGAGACGACGCTTCATCCAGTCCCAAACATGCTCAATGGGGGACAGATCCGGAGATCTAGTTGGCCAGGGTAGTTGACTTACACCTTCTAGAGCACATTGGGTGGCACGGGATACATGCGGTTGTGCATTGTCCTGTTGGAACAGCAAGTTCCCTTGCCGGTCTAGGAATGGTAGAACGATGGGTTCGATGACGGTTTGGATGTACCGTGCACTATTCAGTGTCCTCTCAACGATCACCACAGGTGTACAGCCAGTGTAGGAGATCGCTTCCCACACCATGATGCCGGGTGTTGGCCCTGTGTGCCTCGGTCGTATGCAGTCCTGATTGTGGCGCTCACCTGCACGGCGCCAAACACGCATACGACCATCATTGGCACCAAGGCAGAAGCGACTCTCATCGCTGAAGACGACAAGTCTCCATTCGTCCCTCCATTCACGCCTGTCGCGACACCACTGGAGGCGGGCTGCACGATGTTGGGGCGTGAGCGGAAGACGGCCTAACGGTGTGCGGGACCGTAGCCCAGCTTCATGGAGACGGTTGCGAATGGTTCTCGCCGATACCCCAGGAGCAACAGTGTCCCTAATTTGCTGGGAAGTGGCGGTGCGGTCCCCTACGGCACTGCGTAGGATCCTACGGTCTTTGGCGTGCATCCGTGCGTCGCTGCGGTCCGGTCCCAGGTCAACGGGCACGTGCACCTTCCGCCGACCACTGGCGACAACATCGATGTACTGTGGATACCTCACGCCCCACGTGTTGAGCAATTCGGCGGTATGTCCACCCGGCCTCCCGCATGCCCACTATACGCCCTCGCTCAAAGTCCGTCAACTGCACATACGGTTCACGTCCACGCTGTCGCGGCATGCTACCAGTGTTAAAGACTGCGATGGAGCTCCGTATGCCACGGCAAACTGGCTGACACTGACGGCGGCGGTGCACAAATGCTGCGCAGCTAGCGCCATTCGACGGCCAACACCGCGGTTCCTGGTGTGTCCACTGTGCCGTGCGTGTGATCATTTCTTGTACAGCCCTCTCGCAGTGTCCGGAGCAAGTATGGTGGGTCTGACACACCGGTGTCAATGTGTTCTTTTTTCCATTTCCAGGAGTGTATATTGTGACATGCCATTGGGTACAGATGATGCGCAATGGTACATGTCAGGAAACTAGTGGCAGCTTGCTGTGACATTGTTTGTAGTCATGCAGTCAGTACTGTTTTGTCTGGTGAATGTATCATGCTGTCATATGATCATTTTTCATGAGTTGTTTAACTCCGTTATGTGAAAGTTATCTGAGTATGTTGATGGAACTTTGTTTTTATTAGCACTTTTAGAGCAGGTATGGAAATAAAAAATTACGCTACTAAGTATTGTACCAGTTGAATTATTTCAGAAAATATTTTCTGGATACTGTAATGTTCTCTAGGTCTGGTCTGAGAGTGTTCGGCTATGTTCAGAACTAACCAAGACTCCAAGTGGGTTCAGCTCTCTCAAGTTTTATATTCACGATCCTTTCGCAAGATATGCATAGAACGAATCTGTGTACGCTACAACACCAAGGAAAAACAAAAGACGCACCACAGAGGAACTATCCGAATGGGGTAGAAATTGGTAGATTTGAAGTACATGAAGAGCTTCAGAAACTGTGAAAGTCAGTAAGGTGTTGGTCCACCTCTGAAGCTCACGCAAGCAATTATTCGGCTCATCATTGATTGAAAGAGTTGTCGGACCTCCTCCTGAGGGACATTGTGCCAAATTCTGTCCAATTGGTGCGTCAGATCACCAAAATGCCGAGCTGGTTGGGAGGCACTGCCCATGATGCTCAAAACGTCTTTAGTTGGGGAGAGATGCGTTGACTGTGATGGCCGATATAGGGTTTGACGAGCACGAAGATAAGCAGTAGAAACTTTCGCTGTGTGCAGGCATCCATTATCTTGCTGAAATGTATGCCCAGGATGACTCGCCATGAAGGACAGCGAAGTGGGGTGTAGAATATTGTTGACACGCTGCCGTACTGTAAGAGTGCTGTGAGTTACTACTAAAGATGTCCTACTATGAAATGGCATCCTCGACCATCACTCTCGGTTGTCTGGCGGTATGGCAGGCAAAAGTCAGGTTGGTAGATATATAGATATCTGGCGATCAAGGGCCTCGCACCCCACATGCTGCTTCCACAAACTGCCTCCAGTCCTTCCTGTTTTGTGCCCGGTTCCTCCAGGTGTCCTCAATCCCCAGAGCTGCTAGGTCCTTCGTCAGGCCGTCCATCAGCGCTGCCTTGGTCGTCGTTTGGTGTTTGGTTTCCCTTCTACTGCCATCTTCACCTGTCTTTCATGTGACAGGCGTGGCCCCACCAGATATTAGAAGGAAAGTAGAGGCCAGGAAGGAGAAGACAAAGGTGTTGACCTCACCTGCCCACTCGCTATACAAAAGCCAGCCAGCCCACTGCCGACTAAAGTCTAGAAAAAGCTTCCTGTGCACAGCAGAAAACATCGTCGGGACACCGCAGCAAGTGAGGCTGGCATTGTGGCGAGAAGAAAACCTTGGGGAATGCTTAGTCCCAAACGAAGAACACCCTCCCGGCCATATGGAAGGATGGACGACATGGAAATCTCTTAATAGGCTGCGCTCTGGTGTCACACGATCCAAAGAGAATATGCGCAAATGAGGCCTCTCAAATGAACCGGCGCTGTGTGACTGTGTACACACTCAAACCACCATCCATCTCAAGCAGTGTGTGCTGTGCCCAAGCAGCTACACCGTGAAGGATTTGATGAATGCCACCACGGAAGCGCTGGACGTGGCCGGGTTCTGGTCCATGACTTCATAATTTAAAAAATTCTACTCGACCCTGCTTATATATCTATATACTTTTACTCTTTTTGTATTTGTTATATACTTTATATGTAAGTGTTAATCATTCTGATTTTATGTACGATGCTTCTGACATGATTAAATAAATAAAAATCTGTCATACGAGCTACATGGCCCACTCATTGTATTCTTTTGTTCTTTATCTTCTGCAAGATAGTTGGTTGCCGCATCAGAAGGTAGATTTCCTCATTTTTCCTCCTCCATTCTCCATTATCTAAAGCTGGCCCCCATATCTTCCTCACTACTCTTCTTTCAAATATTAATAGTTTTTCCTTTTCTCACCTATACTCCGTGTTTCTGAACTGTAGATTACTGCTGGGCATATCACCCTGTTGTAAATTTTCATCATAGTGTTCACTGAGATAGATTTAGAGCTGACCGTCTCTCTGAGGGAATGCATGCATTTCGTTCCCACTGCTATTCTTTCCTTGATGTCCATTTTTATGTTGTCTGTGGTAAACCAAGATCCCAAATATATGAACTGGTGTTCTCTCTTGAACCTCTTTCGATCTCTCTCAAGAAATTCCTCCTGTTCTTGTATTCTTCGTAACTGCATGAAGTCTTGTTTTGTCTTGATTCACCTTGAGCCCTACCTTCTGTGCATAATCGTCCATTTCTGTTACATTCCTGTTAGCTCATGCTTTGATTCACTTAGTAGTATGTCATCTGCATGTGTGAGACAATTGAAGTTACCGTCCGTCAGTACTTCAGCCCACTACTGTTGCCTACAATCTTTTATTACTTTCTCTAAGATGACATTGAACAGAACGCGTGGGAGATCGTCCCCTTGTCTGAGGCCTGTCTCTATCTTGAATGTTTCTGATGTGGCACATCGGAAACGTACTGCTGCCTTTGACCCTTCCTTACAAGCTTGCACCATTCTCAGTGTCTTCTCAGTGATTCTGAAGTCATGCATTGCATTGTATAAGCTGTTGCTGTGGTATGCTGTCGTATACATGTTGAAAATTGACCTACAGGCTGTAGATATCTTTATCATATTCCTAGTGTTATTCAGACAATTTTATTTGTGTGAAAATGTGGTATATTGTCAGTCGGTTTGGTCAAAAGCCAGCTTGGTACTCCTTTGTGTTGTTCTCTGTGAATGGTTGCAGTTTTCTGAGGCTAATAATGGACAGTACCTTACACGTTACATTCATCAAGCTGATTCCTGTGTAATTACCACATTTCATTTTGCTTCCTTTCTCGTATATTGGACATATTATAGCCAATATCCATTCTTCTGGCAGTATCTCCTTCTCCCATATCAACTGGATACGTTTATATAGCTGTAAGTGTAAGCTCTCACCCTCCTCCTTGATTAATTTTGATATTATTCTGTCCTCTCGTGGGACTTCGTTGTTTCTGAGCCCTTTGATAGCGATCTTCGCATCTTCTTCAGTAGTTTCTCCTTCTTATTCTTCCTTCCTTTCCTCTGTAGTATCTGCAGGTAACATCTCATCTGGGCCTGGGCGATCCAACAGTGGCACTACCGAAGGGAAGACCGTCATGTTCGGCATAGTATAGCTCTGGTACATTGTACTGCATCTGCAGCAGCAGTTTGAGTAGAAGGTGGCACCACAGTGACACAACGAGCTGTTACAAACAGATTACAGGACAGCTGTGAGACAGATAATCATGATGCGGGCCTATGGGGTATCGTCTCAGTTGTGCGACTGGATTCTTGATTTCCTGACAGGAAGATCGCAGTTCGTAGCAATAGACGGCAAATCATCGAGCAAAACTGAAGTGATATGAGGTGTTCCCCAGGGAAGCGTCCTGGGACCTCTGCTGTTCCTGATCTATATAAATGACCTGGGTGACAATCTGAGCAGTTCTCTCAGGTTGTTCGCAGATGATGCTGTAATTTACCGTCTAATAAGGTCATCCGAAGACCAGTATCAGTTGCAAAGCGATTTAGAAAAGATTGCTGTATGGTGTGCAGGTGGCAGTTGACGCTAAATAAAGAAAAGTGTGAGGTGATCCACACGAGTTCCAAAAGAAATCCGTTGGAATTCGATTACTCGACAAAGAGTACAATTCTCAAGGCTGTCAGTTCAACTAAGTACCTGGGTGTTAAAATTGCAAACAACTTCAGTTGGAAAGACCACATAGAAAATATTGTGGTGAAGGCGAGCCATAGGTTGCGTTTCATTGGCAGGACACTTAGAAGATGCAACAAGTCCACTAAAAAGACAGCTTACACTACACTCGTTCGTCCTCTGTCAGAATATTGCTGCGCGGTGTGGGATCCTTACCAGGTGGGATTGACGGAGGACATCGAAAGGGTACAAAAAAGGGCAGCTGTTTTTGTATTTTCACGTAATAGGGGAGAGAGTGTGGCAGATATGACACGCAGGGGATGGAAGTCATTAAACAAAGACGTTTTTCGTCGCGGCGAGATCTATTTACGAAATTTCAGTCACCAACTTTCTCTTCCGAATGCGAAAATATTTTGTTGAGCCCGACCTACGTAGGTAGGAATGATTACCAAAATAAAATAAGAGAAATCAGAGCTCGAACAGAAAGATTTATGCGTTCGTTTCTCCCGCGCGCTGTTCGGGAGTGGAATGGTAGAGAGATAGTATGATTGTGGTTCAATGAACCCTCTGCCGAACAATTAAATGTGAATTGCAGAGTAGTCATGTAGATGTAGATGCAGATGCCCTGTAGCTTGCATTCCACTGACCCCAAACCACCGCCATCTGCGACTTCACTGTTGTGAAGTGAGAGCTCATTGAAGGGTGGAGTGGACACCTGTTGTGTTTTCTGATGAAAACTGGTTCTGCGTCAGTCCCAGTGATGGCTGTGTGTTGGTTAGATGGATACTGATTGACGGCCTGCAACCAACATGTCTGCATGATAGATGTATCAGAGTGCGATTCCATAGGACAGGTGGAGCCCTCTTCTGGTTCCCCTGTGCACCCTGACATTCTGGTGATTCGACCTACTGTGCTGCCATTTGTGATCAGCATTCCACAGGGTGTTTACAAAAGGACAACTCTCGCCAACATAACACTGTTGTAACCCACCATGCTCTACAGAGTGTCAACATGTTGCCTTGCTGTGCTCGATCAGCAGACAAGTCTCCAATCGAGCACATATGGGACATCATCGGACGACAACTCCAGCGCCATCCACAAGCAGCATTTACCATCCACGTATCTACCGACCAAGTGCAACAGGCATGGAACTCTATCTCACAAACTGACATCTGGCACCTGTACAACAAAATTCATGCAAGTTTAAATGCTTGTATTCAACATTCTGTTCGGTACACCAATTATGAATGTACCAGCATATCACATTTGCAGTGGCTTATCTCGCACTTACATTAACCTGTGGTCATGCAGTCTTAATCACTTAAATATGTTACTTAGACAAATGTATGCTCAAAATTTCATTGCTTGCAATAACTATTTTTTTATGCTGAGATTTATTTCCATCAATGTACAAGGCAATCCCAGAATGAATTTTCACTCTGTGGCAGTGTGTGCAGTGTCATGAAAATTTCTGGCACATTAAAACTGCCTCCTGGATGTAGACTCGAAATCAGAGCCTTTGCCTTTCATAGGCAAGTGCTGTAGCACCTGACACAACTCACGAACCATCGTCACAGCTTTACTTCTGCCAGTATCTCATCCCTTGCCGTCGCACACTCGGCTGCAGAGTGAAAATTCATTCTGGAAAACAATCTCCCAGCTTGTGGCTAATTCACATCTATGCAATAACCTTTCTTCGGATAGTACTAGTTCTGCAAGTTGCGTAGGAGTAAACTAGATACGTATAAGAATTTGAGAACATTTTGTCTTTGTTTCTTTTTTTAGATTACTGGTTGGAGAATGTATTAGATGACTCAGATGTTACTTTAAATTATATGTTAAAAACTAGGCTGGATGATGTGAAAACTACAGTAAACAAACAATGAGTTGTTTTTTGTGTTAATTTATATCTATAAGTTAATAGTCATTTTTACTAGAATATTTGTTTTGTTATATATGAGTGTTGTTTCTTAAGTAAGGGCTGTTTATATTTTAAAAAAAAAGATACATATACTTTTGTAAAAAAAACCTTTATTTTATGATTCTACACACTTTTATCTATTTTTCTACATAGTTGCCTTGTTTATTTAAGCACTTCTCATACCGTACAACAAAGTTTTTAATTCCCTCTTCAAAGAACTCGGCCGCTTGCTCCGACAGCCGAGAGTTCACGGCCGCTTTCACTTCATCGTCGTCATTGAAGCGCTGCCCGCCAAGATGGTGTTTCAGGTACTGGAAAAGATGAAAACCGCTAGGAGCAAGGTCGGGGCTGTACGGTGGACGGTCCAAAACTTCCCAGCGAAAAGAATCAATCAAATCCCGAGTCTTTTGAGAGGTGTGAGGCCTGGCGTTGTCGTGCAGAAGCAAAACTCCTTTTGTCAGCATGCCGCGCCTTTTTTTTTTCGAATTCCTCTGCGGAGCTTCTTTAGAGTTGCGCAGCAGGCACCTGAGTCGCTTGTCGTTCCTCGTGGCATAAAGTCCACCAGCGAAGCGCCGCGCCGGTCCCAGAACACAGTTGCCATAGCCTTGCGCTTTGACAGCGTCTGTTTGGCTTTGACCTTGACGGGTGAAGTAGTGTGTCGCCATTCCATCGATTGTCTCTTGCTTTCGGGAGTGATATGGGTTACCAACGTTTCATCTCCAGTGACAATTTGACTAGACATGTCATCCCCTTCTTCCTCGTAACGAATCAAAAACTCCAATGAAGTGGCAAACTTCTTCCCTTTGTGGTCCTCTGTGAGGAGTCTGGGTACCCACTGAGAACACAGTTTCTTAAAGTTTAGGTTTTCAGACAGAATTTTGTACAAAACCGATCTCGAAACTTGTGGAAATTCCAAAGAAAGTATGGACATTGTGAATCTTCTGTTTTCACGAATCTTTGTTTCGAATGCAGCCACCAAATCGTCAGTGATCACAGAGGGCCGGCCTGAGCCTTCTTCGTCATGGACGTTTTGACGGCCATTTTTAAACTCTCTAACCCATTGACGCACTTTACCTTCACTCATTGCATTCGAGCCATAAACTTCTGTTAACTCACGATGAATTTCTGCAGCTGATAGGCTTCTCACGGTGAAAAAACGTATCACTGACCGTATCTCACACGCGGCGGGCGATTCAATAATCGTAAACATTATAAAGTAGCACATTGATGCGTACACGTCAGCTACAGAGGTGCAACTTGCATCAGTGTGAACGGGAAGGAGGCCGGCAAGTGGCGCGATGACTTGTTGCGGCGTCTGCGCGAACTACGGGACTATACACGCGAACGGCACTTACTTAAAAAAAAAAACCTCGTATAACATTGCAGAAGACCCTAAAAAAGTCTCCAGTTTGTGATAATCTGCATATTTCTTTTGCCCAGCGATGCTGAAAAGTATTTGAATGTGTGTAGTTTTGTAACCTTGAAGAGTAGTTGAAACTAGTCAGTTGAAATTATATGCCCCATTTTGTATCTACACTCCTGGAAATGGAAAAAAGAACACATTGACACCGGTGTGTCAGACCCACCATACTTGCTCCGGACACTGCGAGAGGGCTGTACAAGCAATGATCACACGCACGGCACAGCGGACACACCAGGAACCGCGGTGTTGGCCGTCGAATGGCGCTAGCTGCGCAGCATTTGTGCACCGCCGCCGTCAGTGTCAGCCAGTTTGCCGTGGCTCCATCACAGTCTTTAACACTGGTAGCATGCCACGACAGCGTGGACGTGAACCGTATGTGCAGTTGACAGACTTTGAGCGAGTGCGTATAGTGGACATGCGGGAGGCCGGGTGGACGTACCGCCGAATTGCTCAACACGTGGGGCGTGAGGTCTCCACAGTACATCGATGTTGTCGCCAGTGGTCGGCGGAAGGTGCACGTGCCCGTCGACCTGGGACCGGACCGCAGCGACGCACGGATGCACGACAAGACCGTAGGATCCTACGCAGTGCCGTAGGGGACCGCACCGCCACTTCCCAGCAAATTAGGGACACTGTTGCTCCTGGGGTGTCGGCGAGGACCATTCGCAACCGTCTCCATTAAGCTGGGCTATGGTCCCACACACTGTTAGGCCGTCTTCCGCTCACGCCCCAACATCGTGCAGCCGCCTCCAGTTGTGTCGCGACAGGCGTGAATGGAGGGACGAATGGAGACTTGTCGTCTTCAGCGATGAGAGTCGCTTCTGCCTTGGTGCCAATGATGGTCGTATGCGTGTTTGGCGCCGTGCAGGTGAGCGCCACAATCAGGACTGCATACGACCGAGGCACACAGGGCCAACACCCGGCATCGTGGTGTGAGGAGCGATCTCCTACACTGGCCGTACACCTCTGGTGATCGTCGAGGGGACACTGAATAGTGCACGGTACATCCAAACCGTCATCGAACCCATCGTTCTACCATTCCCAGACCGGGAAGGGAACTTGCTGTTCCAACAGGACAATGCACGTCCGCATGTATCCCGTGCCACCCAACGTGCTCTAGAAGGTGTAAGTCAACTACCCTGGCCAGCAAGGTCTCTGGATCTGTCCCCCATTGAGCATGTTTGGGACTGGATGAAGCGTCGTCTCACGCGGTCTGCACGTCCAGCACGAACGCTGGTTCAACTGAGGCGCCAGGTGGAAATGGCATGGCAAGCCGTTCCACAGGACTACATCCAGCATCTCTACGATCGTCTCCATGGGAGAATAGTAGCCTGCATTGCTGCGAAAGGTGGATATACACTGTACTAGTGCCGACATTGTGCATGCTCTGTTGCCTGTGTCTATGTGCCTGTGGTTCTGTCAGTGTGATCATGTGATGTATCTGACCCCAGGAATGTGTCAATAAAGTTTCCCCTTCCTGGGACAATGAATTCACGGTGTTCTTATTTCAGTTTCCAGGAGTGTATAATAATGCCTATTTGTTTGCAACTGTCAGCTTCTACTCCTTTCCTGTTTAACATATAGTTTTAACCAACATGTGTTGTTTGCAACTGTCAGCTTCTACTCCTTTCCTGTTTAACATATAGTTTTAACCAACATGTGTTTTATACAGTTACAAAAATAATACAGATAACTTGGATGCAAGGAAATAGGACCGTCGTATTTAATCTGAGGTTCTACCACAACATCCACCAAGTGTGGTGCAAACATCGAACTACACTCGTCTGCATTTAGCCTGTAAAATACATGAACACTGTCAATTTTTTACATATTTTGTTAAACAATGAGAACAATGTAGGCATGGAAATAACATTGTCAATTTTATTAGAGGACACATAGTATCTTGCCTTGCAGTAAATGGAGTGGAAGTACTGAACTTCACTGGCCAGACATATCGGATACTGAAAACAAGATTGCTGACTGTGTGTGTGTTGTGTGTGTGTGTGTGTGTGTGTGTGTGTGTGTGTGTGTGTGTGTGTGTGTGTGTGTGTGTTAGCTTACAAACTCTCTGATTAGACTATTTTCAAGAAAGTGACATGACTTAACAAGAAGTCATTTTTATTTTGTACTTAGATGGAAGAATAACAAAAACATCAAATCCGAGTTGGATTTTGGCGCCAAGTGGGGAGGAGCAGACAAGACATAGGCTGTGGAGCACACAGTTCCGTTTCTAGTGACTGGTTAAATACGGAATTGGGAATCAGAAGCTCTAAATATGTGTTTCTTTGCTTAGCTGTCTCACTGGTCTATTTCCCACAAACTGATGTAGCTTGCTTAAGAGGGGAGAAAATAGTGGGGAGGAAGAGGATGGAGGGTGAGCTCAGAGATCGAACTTTCGCGATTTTTTTTTCTAAACAGGGGTATGGAGGACGAACTAGAGTTGTAACATCTTTGGTGGTAGAGACTGAACAAGCAGAACAAGCTGGTCACTGACTGGAGTGCCTCCAGCTGTACATCTCCCTAACTAGCTGTGGCAGTGACTGACCGCACTGCTACAAACTGGAGGCCACATAAACTCACTCTACTGACTCAGAAAATAGCTATCTCGCCTAATTTACCCCTACATTTATCTGACAAGAGATCGTTTCCGTCTTTCCATTTCACTTTGCTGACTCGTACTATATCTAGGTTGTGTTTGTTGTTGTGATCTTCAGTACTGAGACTGGTTTGATAGCTCTACATGCTACTTTAACCTGTGCAAGCTGCTTCATCTCCCAGTAACTACTGCAACCTACATCCTTATGAATCTGCCTAGTGTATTCATCTTTTGGTCTCCCTCTACGATTTTTACCCTCCACGCTTCCCTCCAATACTCAATTGGTGATCCCTTGATGCCTCAGAACGTGTGCTACCAACCTCCTTCTAGTCAAGTTGTGCCACAAACTCCTCTTCTCCCCAATTCTATTCAATACCTCCTCATTAGTTATGTGATCTACCCATCTAACCTTCAGCATTCTTCTGTAGCACCACATTTCGAAAGCTTCTATTCTCTTCTTGTCCAAACTATTTATCGTCCATCGTTTCACTTCCACACATGGCTACACTCCATACAAATACTTTCAGAAACGACTTCCCGACACTCAAGTCTATACTCGATGTTAACAAATTTCTCTTCTTCAGAAACGCTTTCCTTGCCATTGCCAGTCTACATTTTATATCCTCTCTACTTCGACCATCATCAGTTATTTTGCTCCCCAAATAGCAAAACTCCTTTACTACTTTAAGTGTCTCATTTCCTAATCTAATTCCCTCAGCATCACCCGACTTAATTCGACTACATTCCATTATCCTCATTTTGCTTTTGTTGGTGTTCATCTTATACCCTCCTTTCATGACACTGTCCATTCCATTCAACTGCTCTTCCAAGTCCTTTGCTGTCTCTGACAGAATTACAATGTCACCGGCAAACCTCAATGTTTTTATTTCTTCTCCATGGATTTTAATACCTACTTCGAATTTTTCTTTTGTTTCCTTCACTGCTTGCTCAATATACAGATTGAATAACATCGGGGAGAGATTACAGCCCTGTCTCACTCCCTTCCCAACCACTGCTTCCCTTTTATGTCCCTTGACTCTTATAATTGCCATCTGGTTTCTGTACAAATTGTAAATAGCCTTTGCTCCCTGTATTTTTCCCCTGCCTACTTCAGAATTTGAAAGACAGTATTCCGGTCAACATTGTCAAAAGCTTTATCTAAGTCTACAAATGCTAGAAACGTAGGTTTGCCTTTCTTAGGTTAATCTAGCTTCTAAGATAAGTCGTAGGGTCAGTATTGCCTCCCGCGTTCCAATATTTCTACGGAAACCAAACTGATCTTCCTCGAGGTCGGCTTCTACCAGTTTTTCCATTATAGATTGTATCTTTCTCTTTTCACCTTATCTAGTTTTTCCTATCACTTTCAGCCTTCTGACATGCCACACCGTGGCTTGTAGAATGTTGCTCTTTTTGCTGGTTATTCAATGTTTTTCTCGTGATTACCTTTCCCTTGACAGTTACTTTCTATAAATGTGAATGGTGGACTAACCCAGTATCTTTTGCCAATGGGGAGACCATCATGGCAGTTTTTCAATTACAGTGAACATGTCCTGTAGATAAACATTAAGTGTCTTTAATGCAGTAGTTTGCATTGCCTTTTGCATCGTCAAGCCGTTGATCATTGCTGATTCTGCCACCTGTTAGGGAGAGTGTCCCACACCAGGGACAAGAGTGTCTCTCTCTGTCCGCTCCTCCACTCACTTTGACAATACCTTGTTTAAGATGGAGAAGCCTTCAACCGCCATTGCGGATGGTTTTCATTCTAAATCTAGCCAATTTCTGGGATCTAATGCAAGATCCAGGACATTTTATTACTAATCACTCTTAGACCACAGCGAATGGCACTGAGATAAATTGGAAGATGTGCACAGGAACTGTAATCTGTCCACAAAGGAAGCGAGCAAACCCTCGTTTGACCAATGCTTTAGTACTGCTTCTCGTTCTGGGATGCATACCAGATCCCCATTGATAGAGGAACTGGAGGAGGTATGAAGAAGAGCAGCACGTTTCGTCACAGGTTTCTTTCGGAAGAGAGTGCCACAGAGATGGTTGTAAAGCTCCAGTGGCATATTGTTCAAGAGAGATTCTGTGCATCATGGCGTGGTTTACTGTTAAAATTTCGCTACCTTAAGTTCTCACAAATATATTGTTTCATCCTACAAGTGCATTGTAGAAAGGCTATGAAGGTAAAATAAGACATTATTTTCAAGGAAGGGCAACTGTAGCCAAAATCCCACATTGTGAATAAAATCTTCCACTCTGGCTATTAAAATACTATTACTAAAAATTCACTACCAGTTTTGCATCAAAAGAGATCTATCTCTAGGTGACAGGATTTCTAAATAGCCATGTCATACAAAGCAATTGCTTAGAGTCAAGTCTCATCGTTCATGTTCAAGACAGAAACAGATATCGCGCTAAAAGCGCTAGCCCGCTCTTGCGTCTGAATCAGATTAATCGTGGACTGCCACTTTTAGCCTGCTATCTGTTTCTATCTTGATGATGAATGATGGGATTTGGCTCTAAGTAATTATCGTATTAACTCGAATCTAAACCGCACATTTTTCCGGTTTTTGTAATCCAAAAAACCTCGTGCGGCTTAGAATCTAGTGCAAAGTAAGCAGAAGTTCTGAAAAATGTTGGTGGGTGCCGCCACAACTAACTTCTGCTGTCTAATATATGTAGCACTACACAGGCATGCTTTGCAGGCAATAAGATAAATACTGGCGCCAAAACCTATGCTTTAGTAAATAAATTAAAAGAAAAGGTAAAAGAATGTAAAAATTATGCCATGCATTCTTTCGTGTTTGCCGCTATATCATTTAAATCCTCTCATGCGAGAAACAATGCATGACACAGTACAATAATACATTTTCAGCTTACAGTGTCGTAAACACCTACAACAAAGAGAACGGCACTTATCAGATCAAAGCTAAATAACTAATTGATTCAAACCAGACCAAGCACGTGAAGAAGGAAGGGTACCGGTATAAAAACGGACGGAGCGCCTGACACACAGCAATGGCTACCTGCTAAAGCTTAACTGCTAAGCTTACGACTCGAACCACACTGCTGTAGCTTTATCTTCATCCATGGGACCTCAATTGTGTCTCATGTTACAATGGACCAACTTTGTTTCTATTTGGAGGGGCGGTCTTAAACTTTTCTCACCTCTTGAATTCCGGGTCTCAAATTTCAGGTGCGGCTTAGATTGGGGAAAATTTTTTTCCCGTTGATTTCGAGTCTCATTTTTCAGGTGCAGCTTAGATTCGAGTGCGGCTTAGATTCGAGTAAATACGCAACTTTTCCGTGCCATAACTCCTTGCAAAACCTATCATCTAAAGATGGACCGAGCAAGGTGGCGCAGTGGTTAGCACACTGGACTCGCATTCGGGAGGACGACGGTTCAATCCCGTCACCGGCCATCCTGATTTAGGTTTTTCGTGACTTCCCTAAATCGTTTCAGGCAAATGCCGGAATGGTTCCTTTGAAAGGGCACTGCCGATTTCCTTCCCAATCCTTCCCTAACCCGAGCTTGGCTCCGTCGCTAATGACCTCGTTGTCGACGGGACGTTAAACACTAACCACCACCACCACCACCATCTAAAGATGCATCTCTGTTGATGTGAAGTTGGCAGTGACATTTTATTTAAAGTATTTTAGCAGACAGTGTGAAAGATTTTATTCAGCATATAAAATATGAGAGATTCGAACTCACGTGGAAGCTTGTCAACCATTCCTCCTGTGCACCCTTCAGGAATGGAATGGAAAGCAAGTACGGGAGTAGTGTCGGTGGCTGAAACAATTTTAAAAAAATGTTACACTATAATTAATTTGTTTGACGTAGCTCTAATGCATCAAAACTCTCCAGGGCCGTCAGTTTGACAAGGACGGGAACCTTGTGGACTGGTGGGATCCTGTGACCCGTGACAAGTACCTGAAGAAGGCAGAGTGCATGGTCTGGCAGTATGGAAACTTCACCGACGAACAGACGGGCTTGCACGTGAGTACACCTGCGGTTCTGACTGACCGCCTTCTTCTCCAAAATATTACTTACCCTGCTCTTCTTGGAAAAAGTAGTCAGACTGCTCCCAGTTTTGGAATCAACAATGTGAGACTCAGTTTCTTCAATGAAGGTTCAGCACATTTGAGTAATCACCATCCCAACAGATGCACATCTAATCTGCCACTGCTGGCTGCTCCATTTCGCTAATCGTTTTGGAGAAGATGCATCCTATCTTCCACATTTGCAGCCCCATTTGGCTAATCATTAGCCGGCCGTGGTGGCCGAGCGGTTCTAGGCGCTACAGTCCGGAACCGCGCGACCGCTACGGTCGCAGGTTCGAAATCTGCCTCGGGCATTGATGTGTATGATGTCCTTAGGTTAGTTAGGTTTAAGTAGTTCTAAGTTCTAGGGGACTGATGACCACAGCAGTTAAGTCCCATAGTGCTGAGAGCCACTTGAACCATTTTTGGACTAATCATTCCAATGAAGATGGATTTAACCTGGCACAGTCGACTGGCCCATCTGAGTAATCAACAGTCTGGTGAAGATACGAGGACTGATCTATGATCATAGGGCATACAATCGGCATGTTACCAAACCTTTCAGCCCTTATTGCTGTTAGATTAATCCTGATGCTACCACATCTTGCTTATACAAGAAGTTGCTCATTTCATCTCAGAAGGCTGAGTAGACCCTGTACCAGACCTCCCTAGCTCAGAAAAAATCTGAGATTCTAACATGGGTCCTTCAATACAGAAGATAGCATTGCAACCATTAAGCTACAGAGGTGGTGACCATTTACTGTGAAAATGTCTTTTACATGGCACATTCACGTGATCCTTTTGACCAATCATTATACTTGTGACGATGTCATCTATCATTTCTCAGTAGTCTTATTTCTGTAATCATCATTTTAATGAGGTGCATCTCATCTGAGGCAATTTACAAATTTAATGTGAACAAACCACAGTAATATTGCATCATTTACAAACTGCTCTTCGGTATACACTGCTGGGAAAAAAAATTGGTACACCCGGAAAGGCGACATCAATTTTGATCTGATGAAGGCATATACCACTTGAAGGGTAGTAGATGTACTGAAAATGTTTTCAGCATCACTCGCGAACAGATAGCGTAATGGCATACCTACCGGAATGCCATCTGTGTCTACCCTTTAGTGGGGAATTCCCACAGCCAGAAGCCTCAGTGCAACGGAAATGTGTGAAGCAAGCTGGCAACCATGGAGATGCCTAATGCTTCCTACAGGCGACTGAGCGAGTTTGAGAGGGGTCACACTGTTGCCTCCCGAGGGATGGGATTGTTATTTCGGAGAACTGCCTCACATGTTCGACGTGCTGCGCCAGTTGTGCAATGGCGCTGGTATCGTTGGTCAGCTGAACATTTTTCACGCCCTTGGACAAGGTTCTGGACGTCCACACACCACGATGGCCCAGCAGGATTGATGAATTGTAAGGACAGCGTAACAGGTCGTACAGCTACTACGGCACAGATAACAGGATTTGTCAGCCAAGACGTGTCAACACAGTCTGTTTTGATCTGGTTATTAACAGTGGGACTTGAGGCGCACACACCTCTAGCGCGTCTTCCAGTCACGCCACAGCATCAAATTCCAAGCCTTGACTGGTGCTGTCAGAGGATCACTTGGAAGGCAGAATGATGCGCCGTGGTTTTCAGTGATGAACGAGATGTTGCCTGCACACGGATGAAGTAATAAGCGCTATCGACAGGGGATGTCAAATTGATTCCATATTTTTAGATCTCCAGAAGGCTTTCGACACCGTTCCTCATAAGCGTCTTCTAACCAAACTGTGTGTCTACGGGGTATCGCCTCAGTTGTGCGACTGGATCCGTGATTTCCTGTCAGAAAGGTCACAGTTCGTAGCAATAGACAGATATTTATCGACTAAAACAGAAGCAATAACCGGTGTTCCCCAAGGAAGTGTTATAGGCCCTCTATTGTTCCTGATCTATATTAACGACATAGGAGACATTCTGTGTAGCCGTCTTCGATTCTTTGCAGCTAATGCTGTCATTTACCGTCTTGTAAAGTCATCCAATGATCAAAACGACTAGCAAAATGATTTAGATAAGATATCTGTATGGTGCGAAAAGTGACAATTGATCCTGCATAAAGAAAAGAGCGAAGTTATTCACATGAGTACTAAAAGAAATCAGCTAAATTTCGATTGCGCGATAAGTCACACAAACCTGAAGGCTGTAAATTCAGCTAAATACTTAGGGATTACAATTACAAATAACCGAAATTGGAACGATCACATAGATAAAATTTTGGGTAGAGCATGTGATTCATTGGCAGAACACTTAGAAGGTGCAACAGGTCTACTAAAGAGACTGCTTACACCACGCTTGTCCGCCCTATTCTGGAGTACTGCTGTGCGGTGTGGGATCCGCATCAGGTGGGAGTGACGGATGACATCGAAAAAGTACAAAGAAGGGCAGCACGTTTTGTATTATAGCTAAACAGAGGAGATTGTGACACAGACATGATACGCTAACTGGAGTGGCAATCATTAAAACAGAGGCATTGTTCGTTGAGATGGGATCTTCTCACAAAATTTCAATCACGAATTTTTCCCGCCGATTGCGAAAACATACAGTTGCCACCCACCTATATAGGGAGAAATGATCATCACGATAAAATAAGAGAAATCAGGGCTCGCTCCGAAAAATTTAATGGGACCACACCGTATTTCAGGCCGAACAAAATATATTTTTGTTTTTATTATATTTTGATAAATTAAGGTTTTATTTAAGTACTCTGTAAAGGATTTTGCTGGAATTTTTTTTTTGTTTCGAACGTTGAAAGGGCATTTTCCTACCACGTGTGTTTATGTGCCACGTCCACTTTTCTGTCACCCACTTTTCTGCATACATTTTAGATCTTTCTATCCCCTACATTGCACGTTAGGGTTTTTTTTCTACTCCAGAGTGGTTCAGACTATCCGGATCAGTTTGAATTGATCTTATTCAATGACGTTTAAAGGTGCTCTTTGGAGCGTTGTTCGCCAAATCACATCATAATTTAACCATTTTCCCGTCTTCCTCCCATAGTTTAGACTAGATCTTTAAGTACATATTGACCTATGTCAGTCAATTATTTTAAGTATGTTGACTGGAGTGATGCTCGCCAAGTCACACTTTAGCTTTGAGCATAATTGACCTCAGTCGGTCAATAGTTTTAAGTGCGTTGACTGGGGTGATGTTCGCCAAGTCACACTTTAGCTTTAAATATAATTTCGCTGTCATTCAATACGTTCATTGGCAGTGGTCACCAGGCCCGAATTATGATGGCAGTGTTCCACAAACAGTTTTTACAGTATGTGTGTGGATCACCTCCATCAAGACAAATTGAGTACCCCATTGCCGCCACATTACTCCCTACTCTAGTATTTTCTATGGCTCATAACCATAACTTCGTCATGAAGCTTAATCAGGATCGTGCATTAGTTTATTTTGACTTGATTCTAGACCATTTCAGGCCAAATATTCTAATCTTGAATAATGGCCATCTATTTTGTATGGCCCGTATTGCCAGACTGCTTTCACCACGCTTGTCCGCCCTATTCTGGAGTACTGCTGTGTGGTGTGGGATCCGCATCAGTTGAGACAGACGGATGACATCGAAAAAGTAGAAAGAAGGGCACCTCGTTTTGCAGTATCGCGAAATAGGGGAGATAGTGTCACAGACGTGATATGTGAATTGGAGTGGCAATCATTAAAAAAAAAAGACGTTTTTGGTTGCGACGGCATCTTCTCAAAGGCAGGATTCGGTGGTGTGATAGGGTACGACTCCTGTTCACCTCAGTGTTTCTGGAAGGGACGCTAACCAGCGCACGGTACATGCACAATGTTATGGATCTATTCTTCTGCCGTTCTTGCAACAGGAATGTGATATGCTGTTCTGACAGGATAATGCTTGCCAGCCACTGCCCGTGAAATTCATCGTCCTCTGCAATATGTGCGGCAACTTTCCTGTACAGCACAATCTCCAGCCTTACCTCCAACCGAGCACATGCGGGATATGTTGGGGCGACAAGCAACTCGTGTGACTTGCCGACCGAAAACTCGAAAACTCTTACAGAATTACACAATCAGGTCGGTTGGGTATGGGATAACGTGTCCCAGGACAGTATTTGCCATCTGTACGATCAACTGGGTGCCAGAGTCAGCATCTGCATTACTGCCCGTGGTGGATACACCACATGATATGGGTGTATCATCATGGGTACCTCAGAACTGCTTGTGCTGTTGATCTCTGAATATAACTGTATAATGCACTCCATATGCACTGTTGCATCAAAAATGTTGAGTGAATTAGAAACCTATAAAAGGGTGTACTAATTTTTTCCCAGCAAATGTTGCGGGAAACAATAGAGCGTGCATGATATGGGTGTATCTGCATTATTACCTGGTACCTAGGAACTGCTTGTGCTGTTGATCTGCGAATGTAATCGTATCATGTAATCCATATGCACTGTTGCTTCAATGAATGTTTGGTGAATTAGAAACCTATAAAAGGGTGTACTAATTTTTTCCCGGCAGTGTGTATGTTGAGGGAAACAACAGAACGTGTGTGCTGTTTTATAGCCATCAGTTCCCACAGTCCAATGCATGGGTGACCAGCAGGTGGGTGAAAGCGACTGACGGTATCGGATTGTGTTGCAGCTGAACGGGATCAACACGCAGGGTGAGAACATCGCAGACAATGGCGGCGTCAAGGAGGCGTACCGCGCCTACCTCACCCTGGAGCGCCGCGCCGGCCAATCAGAGCCAAGGCTGCCCGCACTGGCCGGCCTCTCCCCGCGGCAGATGTTCTGGGTGTCCGCCGCGCAGACCTGGTGCAAGAAGTCAGTAGCAGGTGTCTCATCCTCGCACTCCCTGTGTGCATTCTGTGTGCCTGTCACTTTTGCAGTATTGGTGCTTTGTGGCAACGAAATGTGGGGTCACCACAAGTGGTGACGCAGATTCACTAGGTAGTGAGGACACTGCATGTTATCTTCTACATCTAAACACAAACTCCTCAAGCCACCGCACGGTGCACGTTGGAGGGTACCTTGTACCAATAATAACAGTTTTCTTTGCTGTTCCGCTGAGAAGTAGAGCGAGGGTAAAGCCACTGTCTATATTCCTTCATGCCAGACCATTGTACCTTATCTTATCTTTGTCGTCCTTATGGGAAATGAACATTGGCGGCAGTATAACCATAGAGCCATACAGCAGTCAGCCTCAAGTGTCCATTCCCTAAACTACCTTCCTCGTCCTTATGGGATACGAACATTGGCGGCAGTAGAACCATAGAGCCATACAGCAGTCAGCCTCAAGTGTCCATTCCCTAAACTACCTTCCTCGTCCTTATGGGATACGAACATTGGCGGCAGTAGAACCATAGAGCCATACAGCAGTCAGCCTCAAGTGTCCATTCCCTAAACTACCTTCCTCGTCCTTATGGGATATGAACATTGGCGGCAGTAGAACCATAGAGCCATACAGCAGTCAGCCTCAAGTGTCCATTCCCTGAACTTTCTCAGTGGTTCCTTGCAGATGAAACATCTTCCCTCCAGGGATTCCCATTGGAGTTCACAAAGGATCTCTGTAATACCTGCATGCTACTCGAAAATATCGGCAACAAATCTAGCAACACTCCTTTGAATAGTTTCGATGTATTCCTTTAATCTGACATATTGAGGATCCCATGCCGGCCGGGGTGGCCGAGTGGTTGTTGGCGCTACAGTCAGGAACCGCGCGACCGCTACGGTCGCAGGTTCGAATCCTGCCTCGGGCATGGATGTGTATGATGTCCTTAGGTTAGTTGGATTTAAGTAGTTCTAAGTTCTAGGGGACTGATGACCTCAGAAATTAAGTCCCATAAACTCGACCAGCACTCAGGTATGGGTCGCACTAGCATTTCATATGCAGTCTCCTTTATAGACAAGCTACAGTTTCCCTCAATTCTCCCAATAAGATGAAATCCAATATTCGCCTTCCTTGTACCGATGAACCGAGCGAGGTGGCGCAGTGGTTAGCACACTGGACTCGCATTCGGGAGGACGACGGTTCAATCCCGCGTCCGGCCATCCTGATTTAGGTTTTCGGCGATTTCCCTAAATCGCTCCAGGCAAATGCCAGGATGGTTCAGTTGAAAGGTCACAGCCGACTTCCTTCCCCATCCTTACTTAATCCGATGAGACCGATGACCTCGCTGTCTGGTCTCCTTTCCCAAACAACCCAACCCCCCAACCCCTTCTACCGATCCAACGAACTCATTCCATTTCGTATCGCTTTCCAATACTGCGATCAGAAATTTAATTGCCACAACTGTGTCAAGCAGACCACTGCTAATGCTGTATTCAAACATTACAAGATTGTTTTTCCCTCTCATCTGCATCGGCTTATAGTTCTATACATCTACAGCAAGCTGCCACTCTTCACACGAACTAGAGATTTTGTCTAAGTCATCTCATGTTCTCATGCAGTCACTCAACTTCAGCACCTGACTGTACATCACAGCATCATCAGCAAACAACTGCAGATTGCTGCCCACCGTCTCAGCCAAATCGTTTATGTGTATAGAGGATGGTCGTATCACACTTCCCTGGGGCACTCCTGACGGTACCCTCATCTCTGATGAACACCTGCCGTCGTAGACAACATACTGGGTTCTGTTTTCTAAGAAGCCTTCAGGGCACTCACGTATCTGAGATCCTATATTGTATGCTCGCACTTCGTTAACAGATTGTGAGATGGCACCGAATCGAATGCTTTTCAGAAGTCTAGAAGTATGGAATCTGGCTGTTGACTATCATCCACAGCATTGCATCTGAGAAAAGGGCGAGCTGAGTTTCGCATGAGCGGTGCTTTCTAAAACTGACAACACTACACAGTACTCTCTCTAAAACCACTTTTGGATTCATTCAGACTTGGCGAATTATTCATTTCTTCAACGCTTTCAGTTGTTTCTCTATGCCAGTGATGCCTATTTCTACGTCAACCACAAGAGAGTTTGTACGATGGTCAAGTGACCGTATGTGTGTACGATTGTTCTGCGTGAACGATTTCTTGAATGTGATATTTACAACTTCGATTTTCCTTTTGCTATCTTCTGCTGCCACATGAGACTGGTCAACAAGTGATCGGACCGATACCTTTGACTCGATTAGTGAAATTATGTAGGACCATAATTTTCCTGGGTTCTCGGCAACATGTTTTACTAAGGTATGATGGTGGCAACGATCTTCTTAAAGACGCACGAGATTCTACTATCTTTTGCCTGTTGAGATTTGCTCGTTCTTTCTTTAACCCAGAGTTGACCAGTCTCTGCTTCCTCAGCTAATTTCGTTATCGACCCACACAGCAAGTCACTGCCGTCCTTAACCCACCTATTCAGCAAACACTTCCCTAGATCATTATGTAACGCCCTTTTCCCACTATTCCTCTTCGTCCATCATATTGGAACTAAGTCACGTCCATTCATTCTCGAAGTGGGATACTAACGACTGCTCATCTGCTCTTTCCATCATAAATACTCTCCTAGCATTCTTGGTGGATTTAATGACAGTAGTAGTGGCCGTTGCTGCGATGACATCGTCATCGCTAATCCCAGCCTCTATACTAACACAGTTGATAGGGTCAGACCTGAATGGAATTTTCACTCTGAAGCAGAGTGTGCGCTGATACGATACTTCCTGGCACATAAAAATTGTATGCCGGACCGGTACTCGAACTCGGGACCTTTGCCTTTTGCGGGCAAGTGCTCTGCCCTCTGAACTACCCACACCCCATCCTCACAGCTTTACTTCTGCCAGTATCTCGTCTCCTACCTTCCAAACTTTACAGAAGCTCTCCTGCGAACCTTGCAGAACTAGCACTCCTAAGAGAAAAGATATTGCAGAGCCATGGCTTAGCCACAGCTTGGGGGATGTTTCCGTAATAATTCGACTATTTTTACAGCAGAATCTGGTGAGCAGCAAAGACATCCGATAGTTATCTTTAGTGTACATAGGCTTGCCACTCTTGTCCAGATAACTTCACAGTCAGACTCAGTTTCAACCTCCACAGACACCATATTTTTGTTGACATCAATGAACTATCTCCCTCTTATGGCGTCCAGTCCTCCCTATCTTGGATGGAGGATCCTCAAGAGGTGTAAAAGTAATGAGAGTCATGCCCCAGGCGATTGTTGGTGTCCTTTTTGTATATTAATGACAGGGCAGATAAAATAAATACTTACCTTAGACTTTTTGAAGGTCATGCCGTTCGTTAGCTATGACACAGGACAGTCTGAAAGTTCCATGTTCAGTACGTCCTTGCCAAATTTTTAAAGAAGTGCAAAGATTGGCCACATGCTTTAAATGTTCATAAATGTGGAATTCTTCATCTTCACTTGGAACGGGGGGGGAGGGGGGGGGGGAACCTTTCCTGTGATGGAAATACCAATGAGTCACAATAGAGAAATGTCAAGAGGCAGACATGAGACATGAATCTAGGAATATTCCACAGTCTTGTACATTCTTTCCAGTAGGGACCTCAGAACCAAATTCAACTATTTACATAAATCATGGACGAGTTTAAGCAGACATTCTTGCTGCATTCTGCTTGCTAATGAAACAGGACGAAACCGTCACACATGGTACAATGGGAAGGTACCCTCTCCTATGCACTTCACAGTGCATATGTCCAATACAGGTTTATTCACGGGTGTCTTCTAGGTTTCAGAAGACAACCGCCGAAAACTGTAAAACATATACAAAACAGGTACTGAACAGTGGATGGAGAGCCTCTCCAAGTTTGTAACTCGCATTAGAGGTGTCCAGCATGGGCATCTCTTACGATGTTGTTTTCTCCACCTGCAGAAGCGAACAAATTTGATGTGACAAGTTGAAGTGGATGATTTTTGTATGTGTTCTGACACTCCTACTCTCTAGTGCCAATTTGCAATGAGATGTATTACAGATAGAAACTTAGAGACGTGTCCTGCCCACTTACACGTGTCATTCTCAGGGCTGCGTACCTCAGCCGATACGAACGGAGCCCTTCCTTGTAGACTCATCTTGTCATCGTTCTGTCTGACTGTCACAGGCATTTTCTCTCCCGATGCCTGTCGTGCCTTGGCAGAGTAATACAGTGGAGCTTCAAAGTCAGTAAAGTCAAAGGCCTCCGGAGTAGACAACATTCCATTAGAACTACTGACGGCCTTGGGAGAGCCAGTCATGACAAAACTCTACCAGCTGGTGAGCAAGATGTATGAGACAGGCGAAATACCCTCAGACTTCAAGAAGAATATAATAATTCCAATCCCAAAGAAAGCAGGTGCTGACAGATGTGAAAATTACCGAACTATCAGTTTAATAAGCCACGGCTGCAAAATACTAACGCGAATTCTTTACAGACGAATGGAAAAACTGGTAGGTGCAGACCTCGGGGAGGATCAGTTTGGATTCCGTCGAAATGTTGGAACACGTGAGGCAATACTGACCTTACGACTTATCTCAGAAGAAAGATTAAGAAAAGGCAAACCTACGTTTCTAGCATTTGTAGACTTAGAGAAAGCTTTTGACAATGTTGACTGGAATACTCTTTTTCAAATACTAAAGGTGGCAGGGGTAAAATACAGGGAGCGAAAGGCTATTTACAATTTGTACAGAAACCAGATGGCAGTAATAAGTGTCGAGGGGCATGAAAGGGAAGCAGTGGTTGGGAAAGGAGTGAGACAGGGTTGTAGCCTCTCCCCGATGTTATTCAATCTGTATATTGAGCAAGCAGTAAAGGAAACAAAAGAAAAATTTGGAGTAGGTATTAAAATTCATGGAGACGAAGTAAAAACTTTGAGGTTCGCCGATGACATTGTAATTCTGTCAGAGACGGCAAAGGACTTGGAAGAGCAGTTGAACGGAATGGACAGTGTCTTGAAAGGAGGATATAAGATGAACATTAACAAAAGCAAAACGAGGATAATGGAATGTAGTCAAATTAAATCGGGTGATGCTGAGGGAATTAGATTAGGAAATGAGACACTTAAAGTAGTAAAGGAGTTTTGCTATTTAGGAAGTAAAATAACTGATGATGGTCGAAGTAGAGAGGATATAAAATGTAGACTGGCAATGGCAAGGAAAGTGTTTCTGAAGAAGAGAAATTTGTTAACATCGAATATAGATTTATGTATCAGGAAGTCGTTTCTGAAAGTATTTGTTTGGAGTGTAGCCATGTATGGAAGTGAAACATGGACGATAACTAGTTTGGACAAGAAGAGAATAGAAGCTTTCGAAATGTGGTGCTACAGAAGAATACTGAAGATAAGGTGGATAGATCATGTAACTAATGAGGAGGTATTGAATAGGATTGGGGAGAAGAGAAGTTTGTGGCACAACTTGACTAGAAGAAGGGATCGGTTGGTAGGACATGTTTTGAGGCATCAAGGGATCACAAATTTAGCATTGGAGGGCAGCGTGGAGGGTAAAAATCGTAGAGGGAGACCGAGAGATGAGTACACTAAGCAGATTCAGAAGGATGTAGGTTGCAGTAGGTACTGGGAGATGAAGCAGCTTGCACAGGATAGAGTAGCATGGAGAGCTGCATCAAACCAGTCTCAGGACTGAAGACAACAACAACAACAACAACAACAAAGTCAAAGGATTCAACCATTTATTTCACATATTTTAATACTAACAATTTCACTCGTCAGCACCTGTAGGGTGTTTCCCACTACCTGCTATCATGAAATTTGGCGATAAGCAAGGTTTCACACTACACTCGAAGAAAAAAATTCTAAAATTGTTAATTTTAGTTATATATCTCACGAGAAAATGATTTCTTTTGTCATTTGTTACCCAGTGTCAGACTTGAAATTAAAACAGTCACTAGCTGTGCATGTAGACTGAGTGGGTCGCAATGGAGAAACTCAGACAACGGGCGAGGAATGTTGCTCGTATGGCACGTTTAGGAATTTATCCAGCATCGTATAGCCAGGAGGTATTCCTGCATGCAGATAACGTGATTTCTCCGTATTAATGTGCAGTAATCACTCCCAGATATCTGACGACGGATTAATTCTGAAATGCATCATATGAGCAATAAAGTCATTCCTTTACTATTGAGTATTATTATAAAGGTCATCTTGCCTACTGCAGCACTTTATGTAACATTTATGTTATTGAAATCAAAACATGCCCGAAAGTCTCGGAATCTCTGGGACCGATATCTCAGCCTTATCAGTATCGATAACGTGCAAAAATACTAAAGATTCTCAGTTCTCAGAATGTACGAATTGTCTACATATACTCAGTATGTGGGTCCTACTTGCAACTGGCCAGTTTTTTTCTGTACACTTTGTAGTTTTCTTGTACTCACCTTTTGAAGCTCCAGAGGTATTTACTAATAACCGTATATAATGTAGCAGGGTATGTGGTAAATATATGAATATATTAACTGTTCTCGAAAGAACAGATACCATTGATGACCATGCAGCTTTTCTAGAATAAATGATAATTAATTGAAAGCCTCGGCTGCCGACAGGTGTTGTTTATATACCTCGATGTGGACAGCTGAAAATGTGTGCCCCGACCGGGACTCGAACCCGGGACCTCCTGCTTACTTGACAGACGCTCCATCCATCTGAGCCACCGAGGATACAGACAAACAGAGTGATTGCAGGGACTTATCCCTTGCACGCTCCGCGCGAGATCCACATTCCCAACTGTCCACAATCTACGTGCGTAACGTACCTAACAGGTATTTGCCCACCCACTCATTACTCACTCACTCTGACATGACAATTCCCGTAAGAGTTCAGGCAACCTGTGCGCATCGAGGTATATCAACAAAACTTGTCGGCAGCTGAAGGTTTCAATTAATTATAATCTATTCTATAGAAGCTGCACGGTCATCAATGGTATCTCTTCGTTCGAGAACAGTTACTATCTTCATACAGATAGTTAAAGGCTACCCAGTCATTCACCTTCGTCTGTGCGAGTGCACACAGGTTGCCTGAACTCTTACGGGAATCGTCACCTTCTTGTGCGCAAGTAGTCACTGGACAAATATCTATTAGGTACATTACGTATGTAGATTGTGGACAGTTGGGATAGTGGATCTCACGGGAAGCGTGCAAGCGATAAGTCCCTGCATTCGCGCTGTTTATCTGCGTTCTCGGTGGCTCAGATGGATGGAGCGTCTGTCAAATAAGCACAAGATCCCGGGTTCGAGTCCTGGTCTGGGCACACATTTTCAGCTGTCCACATCGAGATATATCAACAACACCTGTTGGCAGCTGATGGTGTCAGTTCAACATCATTTATGTGGTAAATGTTGTGGAGTAAGGCCGAGGACATGCTACACGATCTTGTGGCTGTAGGGTGCAGTATAGGGAAGGGGAAAAACGGCTGGTTAAAACCAGTACCACTGTTTTAGGTCTGAATAACAGGTATAATCAGGTATTTGTTCGGTCTCAGCTATAACAGGTGTTTTTTTATTATTTAATATTAACTGAGTAAAGAAACCAAAATACATAGCAGCCATTCTAACATTTAAATGAACCTTTTTTTTTAAAAAAAAAAGGGAATAGTTTTTACTTCTAAAATTTGAATTGATCTCAAATATTGCGTTATTGTAAGAAAAGAGAAAAGTGATAAGTGCTATTTTGATTATAATACTACTGAAATAATACTGACAGAAACCAGCAACAAACACTTGGCATAAGAGTCGGTACAGCACTGCTGAGACAGCAGCGTCTCTGTCACCGTGCGCCGTGCCTTACGGCACGCGGGGGACGTGTGCCGTGTACTTTGCTTGGTGCCCTACCTGGCCTGTATGGCAGTTCCTCAACTGCTGTCGCTGAACATCCGTTGTACTGCAGAGTGGCACCGAGCCTAGCCCGGAGATATTTTTATGAAGTGATGTAGCAGTGAAAGATTAAATATTTGCCTGCCATTTCTATGAAATAATAACACTAAGGAAACTGTGGCACCAGTAACATTTTAAAAATTCGCCAACAATTTATTTAGGGTATACGATTAAAATAGAATGAACTGGTAACTGGTATGGCACCTGTATCTACACTCCTGGAAATTGAAATAAGAACACCGTGAATTCATTGTCCCAGGAAGGGGAAACTTTATTGACACATTCCTGGGGTCAGATACATCACATGATCACACTGACAGAACCACAGGCACATAGACACAGGCAACAGAGCATGCACAATGTCGGCACTAGTACAGTGTATATCCACCTTTCGCAGCAATGCAGGCTGCTATTCTCCCATGGAGACGATCTTAGAGATGCTGGATGTAGTCCTGTGGAACGGCTTGCCATGCCATTTCCACCTGGCGCCTAAGTTGGACCAGCGTTTGTGCTAGACGTGCAGACCGCGTGAGACGACGCTTCATCCAGTCCCAAACATGCTCAATGGGGGACAGATCCGGAGATCTTGCTGGCCAGGGTAGTTGACTTACACCTTCTAGAGCACGTTGGGTGCCACGGGATACATGCGGACGTGCATTGTCCTGTGGGAACAGCAAGTTCCCTTCCCGGTCTAGGAATGGTAGAATGATGGGTTCGATGACGGTTTGGATGTACCGTGCACTATTCAGTGTCCCCTCGACGATCACCAGAGGTGTACGGCCAGTGTAGGAGATCGCTCCCTACACCACGATGCCGGGTGTTGGCCCTGTGTGCCTCGGTCGTATGCAGTCCTGATTGTGGCGCTCACCTGCACGGCGCCAAACACGCATACGACCATCATTGGCACCAAGGCAGAAGCGACTCTCATCGCTGAAGACGACACGTCTCCATTCGTCCCTCCATTCACACCTGTCGCGACACCACTGGAGGCGGGCTGCACGATGTTGGGGCGTGAGCGGAAGACGGCCTAACGGTGTGCGGGACCGTAGCCCAGCTTCATGGAGACGGTTGCGAATGGTCCTCGCCGATACCCCAGGAGCAACAGTGTCCCTAATTCGCTGGGAAGCGGCGGTGCGGTCCCCTACGGCACTGCGTAGGATCCTACGGTCTTGGCATGCATCCGTGCTTCGCTGCGGTCCGGTCCCAGGTCGACGGGCACGTGCACGTTCCGCCGACCAGTGGCGACAACATCGATGTACTGTGGAGACCTCACGCCCCACGTGTTGAGCAATTCGGCGGTACGTCCACCCAGCCTCCCGCATGGCCACTATACGCCCTCGCTCAAAGTCCGTCAACTGCACATACGGTTCACGTCCACGCTGTCGCGGCATGCTACCAGTGTTAAAGACTGCGATGGAGCTCCGAATGACACGGCAAACTGGCTGACACTGGCGGCGGCGGTGCACAAATGCTGCGCAGCTAGCGCCATTCGACGGCCAACACCGCGGTTCCTGGTGTGTCCGCTGTGCAGTGCGTGTGATCATTGCTTGTACAGCCCTCTCGCAGTGTCCGGAGCAAGTATGGTGGGTCTGACACACCGGTGTCAATGTGTTCTTCTTTCCATTTCCAGGAGTGTATATGATGTGCCGTTATTTGCCTGTAGCCCTTGAAAATGGACAAATTAACAAGGGAAAAAAAAGACATCTTCAAGCTCAGTTTTCACTCTAGCACTGACTATTCGTAATGCCCAAATAGTGATACGATCCCTGAACCCACGTGACTTTTGGGTAGAGTTTAAAAAAAATACAATCAGTTGGAGAATAGAGGTGATTTTTTATAGTATTCTACTATTTATCACCTTTCGAGAAAAGCATTGAGCTGTGGACAGACTCTTTTAATTACCTACGTATCTAATGTAATGTTTCAACTCTATGTATATTGAAATTGAGAGAGTCAAAATTTTTCAATCTTTATTCGATTTCTACGTTTATTACAGGAAATAATAGCCAGCAAAACACCAGAAATTCGATTATTTCAGAAATCAGGTTTTTGGGCAGTTTTAACATTCAGTTTAAATCGGCACAGAAAAAATTATATAACCAAAATCCGGTTGTTTCAGCGATAACTGGCATCCCTAGCGTAGCAGTTGCTCAGAAATGGAGATGCTTCTCCAGGGTACATGGGTATGGAGAGCTGCATCGCACCAATTTTTAGACTGCAGACAAAATCAACAGATGTATGTTTTGTGTGTGTGTGTGTGTGTGTGTACAAAATGTATGTATTTTTGTATGGTGCATATCTATGTCTTCACATAGTGTGTCTACATGTGTCTTTCAGTGCACATGTATGTTTGCAGCTTCTATATATATATGTGTGTGTCTATGTTTGCAAGGTGTTCATGTCTATTTAATGAACTTATGTTTTGTACTGTGGGTATTTACTATGTTGAGACAAGTGGAGACTCATAGCCTGGTCTGCAGCGAGTAAGAGCGGAAAAAACATTAATTTAAGAGCGCGTGGCAAAAGTACTCATACGCGAAATTAAAAGCCTGCTGTAGTGGCCAGGAATTTAACCCGGATCAACTGACTGGAAGGCAACTATGCTGATCATAACACCACCACCACATTAATTTATACTTGTATCATGTATGTATGTGTTACACACATACATCGTGAGCTTGCCAACAGCTGGAATACGTGTGTTGCCATGCAAAGTGACTATGTTGTAAAAATATTTATAAATTTAGTTCTGTAACTATTTTTGTCATGGAAGTTGTAGTTAAAGTCCTCTTGTTTAAGGCACTGATACCATTTTTTTTTCAAGTTTGGTGCCAGTATTTGAGTTGTCACCAATCTCTTCTGAACAGTGATACTTTGTTGCCCTCATCTTTGGCAGTTAAATAACAAGACAGGAAAATAAGTTACGGTATCTGCTTCGATCCGTTCACAGGTACCGCGTCGAGAAGTTGCGACAAGAAATTACGACCGGAGTGCACTCCCCTGACCGCTTCCGTGTGCTGGGCCCGTTCGCCAACCGCCCCGAATTTGCTGCAGACTTCAGCTGTCCGCTCGGCTCCGCCATGAATCCTGAGAAGAAGTGCCAGGTGTGGTAGAGAGCCCTGGTGGCGACGCCGAACTGCCGGGGGCCAATCGCTGACTGATGGCTGCAGGCTGCAACAAAAGAAGTGAACCTGCGAGCAGTCAGCCGCTGACAGAGCTGTGGAGCTCTGTTTCTGGGCGATCCTCGCTGACTGGACTCTGACATCTTATCTGGAAGGCCGCAGCCTTGAAAGAGACTGGCAGGCACAAGTTGCAAAGCACCCAGAGAAGACAGTCTGGGTGCCGCAGTTTCAGCACATCGTCAGCCAAATTTGCCAACTGTCTGTGTGTGTGACAGCATGTATTTGCATCCTAGTAACCTGCTCCTCTTTAGGGTAGATAAATAAATAATGCAGAAGCATTCAGTTTTATCTTGAATTTTAGTCAATAACATTAGAGACAAACAGCATAGTGAATGCATTATTGTGGCCAAGATAGACACGAAGCCCACGCCTACTACAGTAGTACAAGTTTATATGCCAACTAGCTCTGCAGATGACAAAGAAATTGATGAAATGTATGATGAGATAAAAGAAATTATTCAGATAGTGAAGGAGACGAAAAATTGGTACTCATGGGTCACTGGAATTCGAGTGTAGGAAAAGGGAGAGAAGGAAACATAGTAGGTGAATGTTGATTGGGAGGGAAGAAATAAAAGAGGAAGCCGTCTGGTAGAATTTTGCACAGAGCATAACTTAATCATAGCTAACACTTGGTTCAAGAATCATAAAAGAAGGTTGTATACATGGAAGAATCCTGGAAATACTAAAAGGTATCAGATAGATTATATAATGCTAAGACAGAGATTTAGAAACCAGGCTATAAATTGTAAGACATTTCCAGGGGCAGATGTGGACTCTGAACACAATCTTTTGGTTATGAACTGCAGATTAAAATTGAAGAAACTGTAAAGAGGTGGGAATTTAAGGAGATGGGACCTGGATAAACTGACTAAACCAGAGGTTGTACAGAGTTTCAGGGAGAGCATAAGAGAACAATTGACAGGAATAGGGGAAAGAAATACAGTAGAAGAAGAATGGGTAGATCTGAGGGATGAAGTAGTGAAGGCAGCAGAGGATCAAGTAGGTAAAAAGATGAGGGTAACAGAAGACATATTGAATTTAACTGACGAAAGGAGAAAATATACAAATGCAGTAAATGAAGCAGGCAAAAAGGAATACAAACGTCTCAAAAATGAGATCGACAGGAAGTGCAAACTGGCTAAGCAGGGATGGCTAGAGGACAAATGTAAGGATGTAGAGGCTTATGTCACTAGGGTTAAGATAGATACTGCCTACAGGAAGATTAAAGACACCTTTGGAGAAAAGAGAACCACTTGTATGAATATCAAGAGCTCAGATGGAAACCCAGTTCTAACCAAAGAAGGGAAAGCAGAAAGATGGAAGGAGTATATAGAGGGTCTATACAAGAGCGATGTACTTGAGGACAATATTATATAAATGGAAGAGAATGTAGATGAAGATGAAATGGGAGATATGATACTGCGTGAAGAGTTTGACAGAGCACTGAAAGACCTGAGTCGAAACAAGGCCCCCGGCGTAGACAACATTCCATTAGAACTACTGACGGCCTTGGGAGAGCCAGTTCTGACAAAACTCTGACATCTGGTGAGAAAGATGCATGAGACAGGCGAAGTACATTCAGACTTCAAGAAGAATATAATAATTCCAATCCCAAAGAAAGCAGGTGCTGACAGATGTGAAAATTAACGAAATATCTGTTTAATAAGTCACATCTGCAAAATACTGACACGAATTCTTTACAGACGAATGGAAAAACTGGTAGAAGCCGACATCGGGGAAGACCAGTTTGGATTCCGTAGAAATATTGGAGCACGTGAGGCCATACTGAGCTTACGACTTATCTTAGACGAAAGATTAAGAAAAGGCAAACCTCCATTTCTAGTATTTGTAGACTTAGAGAAAGCTTTTGACAATGTTGACTAGAATACTCTCTTCCAAATTCTTAAGGTGGCAGGGGTAAAATACAGGAAGCGAAAGGCTATTTATAATTTGTACAGAAACCAGATGGCAGTCATAAGGGTCGAGGGTTGTAGCCTCTCCCCAATGTTATTCAATCTGTATATTGAGCAAGCACTAAAGGAAACAAAAGGAAAATTCGGAGTAGGTATTAAAATCCATGGAGAAGAAATAAAAACTTTGAGGTTCGCCGATGACATTGTAATTCTGCCAGAGACAGCAAAGGACTTGGAAGAGCAGTTGAATGGAATGGACAGTGTCTTGAAAGCAGGATATAAGATGAACATCAACAAAAGCAAAAAGATAATAATGGAATGTAGTCGAATTAACTTGGGTGATGCTGAGAGAATTAGATTAGGAAATGAGACACTTAAAGTAGTAAAGGAGTTTTGCTATTTGGGGAGCAAAATAACTGATGATGGTCGAAGCAGAGAAGATATAAAATGTAGACTGGCAATGGCAAGGAAAGCGTTTCTGAATAAGAGGAGTTTGTGGCACAACTTGACGAGAAGAAGGGACCGGTTGGTAGGACATGTTCTGAGACATCAAGGGATCACAAATTTAGCATTGGAGGGCAGCGTGGAGGGTAAAAATCGTAGAGGGAGACCAAGAGATGAATACACTAAGCAGATTCAGAAGGTTGTAGGTTGCAGTAGGTACTGAGAGATGAAGAAACTTGCACAGGACAGGGAAGCATGGAGAGCTGCATCAAACCGGTCTCAGGACTGCAGACCATAACAACAAACAACAACTTTAGATACGATTTTCTTTCTTACAAATATTGCGTATTTATTCGGTTCGATAATATCACATGGAAAAAATGTCGCCCATAACAACTTGTAAAAATAAGAAGAAAGAGAAATTTTACTGTACAAAACCTAGGGCAGCGATCACTTTAGCAATTTAAACGCTATAACGAGTGAAACAAATTGTCTAGTTCGAAAGAAGTGAGGTTTACTGCAATTCTAGGTTATAACATAAACAGGTGAGGAAAGAGCTAATGAGGTAGTTTCGCTTAATGAAGCTGTGACAATGTGTGACTCTTCAACGCGATGTACAGAGCACATTTCTGTCCTCCGTTTTTGCCCTAATTAGCATGAAGCCGAAACAAAACTGACAAGAGTCTCCATCTGACAGTCACCGGAGAAGTGATTGACAGCCTAGAAACTGTTTCATCCAATAAGCAGAGCAATCTATTGAGTTATTGTTGAAGAAGTATATGCCATGAAGTTTTCTAGATGCTGACAAATATCTGATAATATATAATAAAGCATCATGATTACTGTCATTAAAGTAGTCTGTCACTTGAAATGATGGAAGCAATCAGCAACACTAAAGTAATTATTGCATAACTGGTATCATTATTTGCAAGAATGCTGTAAAACATGATAAATTTTAGTTTCAAGACAGTAGTGGCATATCTGTCTCACAACCAGTCACTCAGGAAGATGGAAAATAATAACAATAATAATAATAACAGTTAAGTAAGATCTCAATTAATTCAAAGCTGGATTGCTCTTACACATCACATATACTCCCATACACACATAAAAATTTCTAAATGTGCTGAGCTGTGTGACAAATACTACACGCACTCTGTGGAAATCAGAGAGAAATACCATAAGCAAAACGAACATGGAGCAACAGTTCTACAAGAGGCATAGGTATCCAAAGTTTCCCAGTCCTATATGGAAGATCATATGCCACATATTGAGCCTTCACGTGACACAGCAGTACATTCTCTCTCTCTCTCTCTCTCTCTCTCTCTCTCTCTCTCTCTCTCTCTCTCTTTCTCTCTGTCTCTCCCCCTCACACAAACACACACACACAAACACACACTTTTTTTTAACAGAGACATCATATACACTGTCAGTGAATCGGCCTGCAGAACTTTGGGGCTGTCATTTAAAATTCTCCTGGCATTCAAAACATATCAAATGTATGCAGAAACTCCGTGTTTCAAATATTTCGACAATCCAAATTGTCAGAAGACGATGAAAGATCATGTTCCTAATTAAATGTGAATTTAATTGCAGAGTGATTACAAAAATAGTTACACAATTGGCATAATTTTGTTACTTCTACTTTCGAAAGCTATGTACATCTAGTTATCATCACTGAGTCGCATGGCTGAGGGTATCTGCAACCAGTACCAGTGGTTTCCCATCCTGTTCGCTTTGTATATGGAGTAACAGAAATCAATCTGGTGGTGTGGACCTCGCTCTCTTTTAGCAGCTTATTATGGAGTGTACACAAGACATACAATGATGGCAGAAATTTTGCACTGTCTTCTTCCAATGCTAGTTCTCTAATTTACACAAAAGGGTTTTTGGAGTACAGTAGATTATGATTTAAGTTCCTTGAGTATCTCAGGGCTTTTGTATGGATTTCCATAGCCAGCTACAATTCTACAAGCGTGTCTACTCAGTTTTTTTGTGCTGTATGCTGTCATATCCACTTGATAAGGATACCAAACACTGTATCATTACTAAAAAATTGGTTGCATTACTGTTTTGTGAATGATTCTTTCCTTTATTTGTGGTGATAGCATCAAACAATTTTGGTGCTCAATTAACGATTCACTTTTTATTGGATTTTCCATCATAAGTTGGATAATCTGTCCTATCATTTCCAATAATACTGAAGTTCATGTATAATTCAGTATGATTAGGATGAACCCAACCAACTCCAATATTTATATTACCCTCTGTGTTCTCATTGGAGAGATTCAAATGATTTTTAGTCTTCTCCTTTACAGGGAATGAGTAAAACTGATAACTCTCGACTTTGTTCATGATTTATTAAGAACAAAAAATATTAACAAATTTCTAAAATAATTGTTACACAAGCACCATTGAAGTCGATCAAATTATCATTTTCGTTAGTTATAGTAATTTCTAAGTCCTGAATTGGATCAAAAATTGGAATATTTACAGGACAATGTGGTTCGTGAATTATTGGCCCACCAAATTCTACATTAGGTTTGAATAATGTGATAATATTAGTTTCTCTGTGATAATGATCAGTATGCTTTACAAACATCGCATCAGCAAGATTGAAATTTATATTGATCAGTTCAAACAGAATAATTTTGGGAATGTCTTTAGCCACAGCTTTTTCTTTAGCCTCAACAACTTGATTACAAGAACCAAGTATACTTCCAGTACTGCCTTTTATATCCGTATACAAATTTATATCGCTCTCAATGGTAACCCTGCTTAAAATTTCATCTTCTTTAATGTGAATATTACGTTTTTTGGAATGATTAAATTTTTCTAAATTTTTTAAACTGTACTGACCAACAGGAATTGCTATCATTTCTCCATCACAGTAAAGGTTATCATTTCTTGATGTAATATTCAGAGTTAGGAAAGTTGAATAAAAACCAACTAATGGAACATTATTAAAGCTGTCTTGTATAGGTACAATCAATCTTTTTTTTTTTAGAACATGACTTACCACTCAATTAAAATAATCTCATTTACAATAAAAAAATTAATTAAATGAAAATTGAATGGGAGCCAAAAGTAAGACTTCCAGAGAAGAAGTCGTAAAACAAATATGGTAACCTTTTACCAAATTCAATCCAGTGCACCATAATTGGACAGAGTGGATATGGAAAAACAGCATTAAAGATTGACAATTATATTCTTGCCCTGGGATGGATAAATTGAAATAGAATGAAAAATTTGTACATTTATTCAAGAAGTTTAGATTGGCCAAAATACTAAAATTTATGAAAGGATGTGAAAAAATTAAAGAGAAATTCGCTACATTTATTGCAAATAGTGAAAAAATTATTCCATTAGATCGATGCCAAGATAATTCTGTTTTAGTTTTCGATGACTTCAATCTGGATAATCAAGATATAGTTAGAGAAGATTTCACAAGAGGAAGACACAAAGGAATAGACTGCTTTTATTTGGCTCAAATATATTCCAACATATTTAAACAATTAGTAATAGATAATGTAATTTTTTTAAATATCTTCAGACAGGATGACACAAAGTTAAATCACATTTACCATAAATTGGATGGAGGTGATTTGAAGATTGATGAATTTAAAGCAATATGTAGTAAATGTTGGAATGAACAGTTTGGTTTTATTACAATAGATATGACAAGAAAACTGAATGATGGGAAGTTCAGACATATAATACAGTATTTTTGTTCTACATAAATGGACAGCTTAAAAAACGACATTGGATGTCTACTAGGCCATAGTGATAATGTTTTACCAGAGCACATAAAACAATTTAAATGGCTCTAATCACTATGTGACAAATTCTCTGTCTTTCCCACTTTAAAGTTGTTGATTAAGGAGTAGCTATATGAGCATTTTTTATTTTCTATTTGACTTTGTCGATGAAGATCTTCATGTTCATGTTTAATTGTTCGAATCTTTTGTTTTCCTCTTAAAATTCTTATTTCTCTTTTGATTCAATCGACAGTCTGTTTTGGAAGTCGATGGCGAGTTGCTCCTCCTCTTTTATTGTTTATTGCAGTTTATATTCGCCGAATTTTCGGTCAAAGGAAGAATTTCATGAGTGACCCATTTTCTAAACATGTTTGCTTCTTTATTTTTTTATTTTAGAATTAAAGAATAAAGGCATCCTCCAGTGATTAAAATTGAAGATTTTTTGTTACCCTTTAAGGGCGTCTGCAAGATGCTCTTTAAATCTCCAAACATTTTATTGCCATATACATCCACATTTTTTCTAATTGCCTGTTTTTGACAACACATGACGAGTGGTAGTACCCTCTATGCGCTCTATATGAACAAGACCTCCACGGCCTAGCAGCCAGTCGTAGACTCACCTCAGATGATGTTGCCGACAGCTGGCAACAAAACGTCAGGGAGAAGTATTTCTACTATTGGACCACGGCCTCTTAGCCTGGAAGTTTTAATTACAGAAGACGCCGGCCGTGAAAGCCCACATGTTATGATACGAATGGGTAGCCTTGAGAGATGAAGTAGTGAAGTAGTGAAGGCAGCAGAGGACCTAGTAGGTAAAAAGACGAGGGCTAGTAGAAATCCTTGGGTAACAGGAGAGATATTGAATTTAATTGATGAAAGGAGAAAATATAAAAATGCAGTAAATGAAGCAGGCAAAAAGGAATACAAACGTCTCAAAAATGAGATCGACAGGAAGTGCAAAATGGCTAAGCAGGGATGGCTAGAAGACAAATGCAAGGATGTAGAAGCTTATCTCACTAGGGGTAAGATAGATACTGCCTACAGGAAAATTAAAGAGACCTTTGGAGAGAAGAGAACCACGTGTATGAAAATCAAGAGCTCAGATGGCAACCCAGTTCTAAGCAAAGAAGGGAAGGCAGAAAGGTGGAAGGAGTATATAGAAGGTTTATACAAGGGCGATGTACTTGAGGACAATATTATGGAAATGGAAGAGGATGTAGATGAAGACGAAATGGGAGATACGATACTGCGTGAAGAGTTTGAAAGAGCACTGAAAGGCCTGAGTCAAAACAAGGCCCCCGGAGTAGACAATATTCCATTAGAACTACTGACGGCCTTGGGAGAGCCAGTCATGACAAAACTCTACCAGCTGGTGAACAAGGTGTATGAGACAGGTGAAATATCCTCAGACTTCATGAAGAATATAATAATTCCAATCCCAAAGAAAACATGTGCTGACATTGTGAAAATTACCGAACTATCAGTTTAATAAGTCACAGCTGCAAAATACTAACACGAATTCTTTACAGACGAATGGAAAAACTAGTAGAAGCCGACATCGGGGAAGATCAGTTTGGATTCCGTAGAAATGTTGGAACACGTGAGGCAATACTGACCTTACGACTTATCTTAGAAGAAAGATTAAGAAAAGGCAAACCTACGTTTCTGGCATTTGTAGACTTAGAGAAAGCTTTTGACAATGTTGACTGGAATACTCTTTTTCAAATTCTGAAGGTGGCAGGGGTAAAATACAGGGAGCGAAAGGCTATTTACAATTTGTACAGAAACCAGATGGCAGTCATAAGAGTCGAGGGGCATGAAAGGGAAGCAGTGGTTGGGAAAGTAGTGAGACAGGGTTGTAGCCTCTCCCCGATGTTATTCAATCTGTATATTGAGCAAGCAGTAAAGGAAACAAAAGAAAAATTTGGAGTAGGTATTAAAATTCATGGAGAAGAAGAAAAAACTTTGAGGTTCGTCGATGACATTGTAATTCTGTCAGAGACGGCAAAGGACTTGGAAGAGCAGTTGAACGGAATGGATAGTGTGTTGAAAGGAAGATATAAGTTGAAAATCAACAAAAGCAAAATGAGTATAATGGAATGTAGTCAAATTAAATCGGGTGATGCTGAGGGAATTAGATTGGGAAATGAGACACTTGAAGTAGTAAAGGAGTTTTGCTATATAGGAAGTAAAATAACTGATGCTGGTCGAAGTAGAGAGGATATAAAATGTAGACTGGCAATGGAAAGGAAAGCGTTTCTGAAGAAGAGAAATTTGTTAACATCGAATATAGATTTATGTATCAGGAAGTCGTTTCTGAAAGTATTTGTTTGGAGTGTAGCCATGTATGGAAGTGAAACATTGACGATAACTAGTTTGGACAAGAAGAGAATAGAACCTTTCGAAATGTGGTGCTACACAAGAATACTGAAGATAAGGTGGATAGATCACGTAACTAATGAGGAGGTATTGAATAGGATTGGGGAGAAGTTTGTAGCACAACTTGACTAGAAGAAGGGATCGGTTGGTAGGACATGTTTTGAGGCATCAAGGGATCACAAATTTAGCATTGGAGGGCAGCGTGGAGGGTAAAAATCGTAGAGGGAGACCGAGAGATGAGTACACTAAGCATGGTGAGCTGCATCAAACCAGTCTCGGGACTGAAGACAACAACAACAACACATGAAGGGATAAGCTCGCAAGTAAATGCAACTAGGAGATAAGTGAAAGAAGAAAATAGTGTGTTGTGGAAAAGAAATAGTTAAAAGTAGTCTAAAAAGACATTTACGATCAAACAAGCACAAGAAATTCATTGAAACTTAATTTTTTGAGGGCTTATTGTTTTTTGTCTTCCTTTAATTAGTTCTCTTGTTTACTAATGCCCAGCTTAATGAAGGAGTAATTTGGGATCAAAGAGGCATAATTTTTTTTGACTTCTTATTGTTTTCTGTCTTGCTTAAATTGATGCTCTGTTGACAAAGTTTACAGTTGCCCAACTTCGTGATTATTGCTGAATGAATAATTTACTAGTTCATAGTGGAATTAGAAAAGCTGATTTAATTAACTTAATCGTTTCAAATAATCTGCCTCCTCCTACTAGAACTCTCGATGATTTGACAGTAAAGGAACTCTAGTTTAGCTCTAGATAAAGCTCTTGACATTGGAGGATGTAATAGACTAAATAAATCAGAGTTAATTAATGTCATTGAATTACAAGAGTTTAAATTTCATCCAGAAGTATTCCAAGCAGCAAGATCAAGACCACAATGCATGCCCAATATATATTATTTCTACAGATTTGATGCTGATATTACTGAAAAGCCTCGCCAACCAAGAGAGGAAAAAATAGTGAGGCTAGATCAAATTTATCCATTTAGTAGCAAAATATTTGAGCAATAAAAAGAGATTCAGCCATCTAAAAAGCATTTATTTGAGATTAAAGAAATTGGATCGAGATTTAATGAAAAGTTTAAAGCATGGTCTGTTGATTATAAAATCGTATTTAATGAGATAATATTGCCACCCTCGATACCATTGGTGAGAAAACACATTATGTAACGAAAGCTCTCAATTAAATGGTAAAAGTAGCTAAAAAGAGTACAAATTTCAGGAAAGGTAATAAGTTAAATGTAACAATCAACAATCCAAATATGTTTTATTAATTTCCACAGGATATAAAGCATAAAATAATACTCAAGAGTCTGTTCAAGTTTTGTGCAATAAAATGAGAGATATGTTAACATCTAATGAGACTGTTGATGTAGCTGATACCTCATTTAATATTCAGGTGTTAGCAATTCCTAGAGGCCAAGGTGGTAATGGTAAAAAATAATAATAAATATAGCTGAAGAAAAAAGACTAAGAGATGCATCACAAGAATTAAAAATGATGTTGATCTGTGCTGTCCAAGAGCAGTAATTGTTGCATTAACATACCATACAAATAATATTTTGGGAAGAGAACCTACCACAGACGAGATTAATAAAATCGGAGTAGGAGATAAACACAAATTAAAGAAAGAGTTGGCTGACATATTATGTAAACAGCTGGGCGAATACAAAACAGAAGTATTTACTTTACATGATATTAAAAATGTTGAAGAATTGTTGAATATTCAAATAAATGTCATATATGCTGAGAATTTCAATTGTGTTATCTATAGTAGTGCTGAGAAAGAAATCGAGATATATCTGTACAAAGATTACAACCATTCTGACGTTATTAACAGGATGACAGCAACCCTAGGATCTTCATATTTCTGTAATAAATGCAAGAAGCCTTATCACAACAACAATGCTCACAAATGTAAAACAGACAGAAAAGTGTGCATATTATGCAAAAGTCCACAACATGAAACTGAAGAAAGTAAGATTTATTGTGAGAAACGAAATAGATACTGTTATAATGAAGAATGCTGGAACAATCACCAAGAAGTTTGCGATACAGCTTACAAGTGTGAAGGATGCAAAAAGATTTGTTTGAGGTCTGAAGAACATCACTGTGGCTTTGAACTTTGCAGAAATTGTAAATAAGTAGTGGAAACTGGAAATCATAAATTTTATATTCAACCTGTATTGCAAAAAGAGGTGTTATCTGTGTAAGAAGATTTGGTGAGGATTATGTAGTGCAAGGTTGCCCCAATTGTAATAAAGAAGGTTGCTATGTTAAGGGAGAATTCAATTTTATATTTACCAGTGATTCACGTGTAATAAAATAGTTGCTGGTAAAGAGTTTAAATATTGTGAAAAAGGCTTCCCTACAAAAGTGAATTGTACCTATACTGACAGATACATGTGGTTTGATTATAATGCAACACAAGAAACTGGAACACAAATTCCAAATCTCATAATTGTTCACAATTTTAAAGGTGATAGTGTTTATAAATTTAAGGCTAGTTTTCCAAAAACTTTTCATTGGAAAGAATTGAGGAAAGGCTACTTTCCACATTTATTCAATATGCCAGAAAATGAAAACTACAGAGTACCAATTCCTGATACTGAATATTACTCTGTTGACACTATGAATCCAAAAATAGTGAAGCATTTCTAAAATGGCATAGCTCGAGAGTTAAAGAAAATTATGTGTTCAATATGAAGGGAGAAATTAACGAATACTGTAATTCTGATGGAGATATATTGAGAAGAGGCTGTTTGGAACTGAGAAAACAAACAATTTCTATAGAATGCCAATATTGATCCATTCTGTTATTTAACCATCGCTGGAGTTTTTATGGCTGTTTACAGATCTAAATATTTACCAAAAAATACAATCGCTGTATTGGATAAAGAGCAGAAAGAGAATTATAGTTAAGAATCCATGGCTTGGTTAAACAGTAACAAATTCAACATGCTCTTAATGGTGGCGAAGTAAGAATAGTTGGTGCAAATGTAGATGGGTTTGATAAAGAAACTCATACTGTTTATCAATACCATGGCTGTTATTGGCACTGATGTAAAAAATGTTTCAAAAGTGAGACGATTAACAATAAAAAAGGAGACAACAGATGACCTTTATCAAAAGGCCTTAAGAACAAGCATAGAAATACGAAATGCTGGTTACAATCTGGTGGAGATTTGGGAATGTGATTGGGTGAACTCAGCAGAGTATAAAAAGATTAAGAAATTAAAGCAGTTGCCTGGAATTGTTGAACTGCTGAATCCACGAGATGCTTTTTATGGTGGTCAAACAAATGCAATAAAATTAAGATCTAAAGCAGATGGTGTTAGCTCAAAAATAAAATATATTGAGGTATGTAGTCTTTATCCTACTGTGCAATTTTATGACTTTTAGCCTGAACAACATTCGAGAAAAATATGTAGACCAAAATATTATACTAAATTTTGGTATGGTTTAATAAAATGTAAAGTATTGGCTCCTAGAGGATTGTATCACCCTATTTTGCCTGTACATATACAAATCGCTAAAAATTAAAAACTGTTGTCTCCCCTCTGTGTCAAATGTGCTCAAGAAAAAATAGATAAGTGCAAACACAGTGATGATGAAAGAAGTTTTATTGCAACTTGGATGACTGACTAAGGGAAGAAAGCTGTAGAAAAAGGATATGAAATTTTTAATGTGCATGAAGTTTGGTATTTTAAAAATAAAAGCAATATGCTGTTTAAAAATTATGTGAAAGATATTCTGAAGATAAAATTAGAGACCAGTGCACATAATTTTGAAAGTGATGAAGAGTATATCAAAACAGTTAAAGACAAGATGGATATTGACTTAGATCCTAACAGAATAAAGGAAAATCCAGGAAAATGAGCTGTTGCTAAGATATGTCTTAATTTCTTAAGGGGGGAAATTTGGGCAAAGGCAAAATATGAGTGAAACAGAATATGTAACCAATTTAGAGCACTTTTATGAGATACTGCTGGATGAACGATTAGGAAACTTAGATATCAATTTTATTACAGAGCATACGGTTCAGATATATAATTTCAAGGATTATTATGTGGAAAATAATACAGCCACAAATATTTTATAGCTGCATTCACTACATCAAATGCAAGACTCAGATTATATGGTATGTTAGATAAACAAGGAGAATCTGTTATATATTTTGATACCGATACTGTAGTATATATTGATGATGGTGAAAATACTGTGGAAACAGGCTGTATGATAGGTGAATGGACGGATTAATTGGGAAATAAATGGATTACAGACTGGGTGTCAACAGACCTGTGAGAAAAATGATAAAGAGACAGAGATGAAGATAAAGGGCTTCACTTTAATTTGCAAGAATATTCAAAAGTTGAATGGTGAGTTGAGGATGAGGCTACTAGAGAGTGAAGTGAAAGAAAAGATACAACTAGAGTACAATCAGATAACCAGAGATGTTGATACTAAAAATTTTGTCAACAAACAGGTTAAGAAAGACGTTCATTTCAGTATGATAAAAGAGTGATTCTAGAAAACTTTGATACAGTGCCTTATGGTTATTGCAATAATTTATTAATATCTTCTAATGTAAATACAAAATTCGTACAACATTTCTTATAGAAATAGAAAAAATTAACTAGTATTCTTTGTTGTATTCTCCATTGTCTATCTTTTTGGTTATAGAGTGATAAACTTTTAAAAATGACGAATAGGCTTAAATGTAATTTTGTTGGTAAATATATTTGTGGGTAAATTAAGCTTTGCTATTGTTTTTACAGTTGTAAAAACGAGAGAATCTGAATTTTCTATTTTATCCCATAATTCTCTATCATATTCTTCTACATTATGGCACCAACTTCTCAAATGTTCTTTAGTTAAAGACAGTTTAAAATATTCACTGCAGACATTACGTACAACTCATCTCTCTCATGGCTTTTTATGTCTATCGACAAAAATGTCAAACTGAAATATTTCAAATAGATTAGTCATATTTATAAGTTTAAAACTTTAATCTTGTTAAATTTTTGATCTAAATAAATGGAGGCTCTACTGAAGAAGCTAAATAATGCAAGCAATTCTAATTTGTTTAAAAAATTAGTGAGTTTGATGTAAATGAATGGTATAACATCACTGATTGTGATCGTTTAAAAATTAGGTATGGAGAGAAAATTTCTTTCGAGCTTGATGATAAATTTAAAATTATTTTGCCAGAAAGGTTCAATAAAATAACAGATAACTGGGATTTCCAACTTTTTAAAGATGGTGACATTAAACTAAAGTATAAAGGGATGAAGAAGACTAAAAATAATGAGAACAAATGACACAATTTTGTGTTCAAAATGTGGCTTTTCAGAGGTTTTTTTCATTTTGTGGGCTGTAGAATCTGATATATGATATGCAGCACAGAGTTTTGATTGAAAATTTTTAGCAAAGTAACGGCCGCCACTGACCGCTATATGCGCGAGAAATGTCGGAATGAGATGGCTAAATCCATGGCAGTAGTATGTCGGTGCATTGAGTCTGCTCGTGGGGAATGTTTTTTTAAGTGGCTTTTGGGAGTAGCTTTTTTTAAGGAGCTTTTGGGATGGAGTAGTAAATGGGAGTATTGGGCTTGCTTGCAGATAATCATATTTCGCAAGATGATGTACGAGTGCACCCAACCCACCCACTTACTATTTAGTTATAGTACATATGGTTCCTGATAGCAGTTTCTGATGCCAGGGACGATTTACACAGAATGCAGGCTACCATGCTACTTACAGACACTGCTCGAATGTCTGGCCATTGACCTGTATACACACAGTACCTTGCCAGGCCACTGATTATAATCACCATTTGAAGATTCTTGGTGTGTCCACAACATAAATGGCAATTCTAGCAACGAGGTCTTCTTCTGTTTCCCACAACAGTTTGATAAATGACTTGTATGGTATTGTATGTTAATCGGGGAACTAGAAACGACGGACAGGCTCCGTCCCTGCCACAGCCGCAGTGGTCCACAACCCCACCACGACTACTGCAGTCCACCTCACTGCTCCGCCGCCCCACACCGAACCCCGGGTTAGTGTGCGGTTCGGCCCCCGGTGGACCCCCCAGGGAACGTCTCACACCAGACGAGTGTAACCCCTATGTTTTCGTGGTAGAGTAATGGTGGTGTACGCGCACGTGGAGAACTTGTTTGCGCAGCAATCACCAACATAGTGTGACTCAAGCGGAGTAAGGGGAACCAGTACGGATTCGCCGAGGCAGATGGAAAACCGCCTAAAAACCATCCACAAACTGGCCAGTTCAACAGACCTCGAGGCAAAGCCGCCAGGCGGATTCGTGCCGGATACCAGGCGCTCCTTCCCACCTGGAAAGCCATGCGTTAGACCACGTGGCCAACCAGGCGGACTGATAAATGACTTGCTTCATTTGATCTCAGGGGAAGAAATCCAGACACATGAAGTCAGGTGACTGGGTGACCAGAACACAATGCCACCTTGTCCGATCAGCCAGTGGCTGAAGGTGACTCTCAGTTGACTCCTCGCAGTAATGCTAAAATTGGCTGGTGCCCCACCATGCTGGAAGTACATCTTTCGTGCAAGATTTAGATATATATCCTATGGTGGTGTAAGCTGGTGCCAACATACCATGGGGCATAGAGGTTGCGAGAAGATCGACAGAGGCCAAAAACGGACTCACAGGAAATGCACTTCCAAGATCCTCTCTGCCGTCACTATTTAGTATCCCCGCAGCGTCACACCAAATACATTCCAGTGTCAACAGTTGCAGCCCAGTGCGCATTGCAATAGCGTAGATTCACTGCTAACTCACAGACATGCAACCCCCATAGGAAACATGTAAGTGTACACAGCGGACTTTGCACTTCACCGGCAGTGAGGCTAATGTGGAGTAATATGGAGATATTGAACCACAACGACTATATTAAGATAAGTAACTTTCTATTTCTATGAATAAAGAACTCAGTTAATATACAGGGTGTTACAAAAAGGTACAGCCAAACTTTCAGGAAACATTCCTCACACACAAATAAAGAAGAGATGTTATGTGGACATGTGTCCGGAAACGCTTAATGTTCCATGTTAGAGCTCATTTTAATTTCGTCAGTATGTACTGTACTTCCTCGATTCACCGCCAGTTGGCCCAATTGAAGGAAGGTAATGTTGACTTCAGTGCTTGTGTTGACATGAGACTCATTGCTCTACAGTACTAGCATCGAGCACATCAGTAAGTAGCATCAACAGGTTAGTGTTCATCACGAATGGGGTTTTGAAGTCAGTGCAATGTTCACAAATGCGGAGTTGGCAGGTGCCCATTTGATGTACGGATTAGCACGGGGCAATAGCCGTGGCGCGGTACATTTGTATCGAGACAGATTTCCAGGACGAAGGTGTCCCGACAGGAAGACATTCAAAGCAATTGATCAGCGTGTTAGGGAGCACGGAACATTCCAGCCTATGAATGAAGACCTAGAACGACGAGGACACCTGCAAAGGACGAGGCAATTCTTTGTGTAGTTGACGATAACCATAATGTCAGCGCCAGAGAAGTTGCTGCTGTACAAGGTAATGTTAACCACGTCACTGTATGGAGAGTGCTACGGGAGAACCAGTTGTTTCCGTACCGTGTAAGGTGCGTGCAGCCACTATCAGCAGCTGATTCGCCTCCACGGGTACACTTCTGTGAATGGTTCATCCGACAATGTGTCAATCCTCATTTCAGTGCAAAAGTTCTCTTTACGGATGAGGCTTCATTCCGACGTGATCAAATTGAAATTTTCACAATCAACATGTGTGGGCTGACGAGAATCCGCAAGCAATTGTGCAATCACGTCATCAACACAGATTTTCTGTGAACGTTTGGACAGGCATTGTTGGTGATGCCTCGATTGGGCCCCATGTTCTTCCACCTACGCTCAATCGAGCATGTTATCATGATTTCAATGGGATACTCTACCTGTGCTGCTAGAACATGTGCCTTTAAAAGTACGACACAACATGTGGTTCATGCACGATGCAGCTCATGCACATTTCAGTCGAAGTGTTCGTATGCTTCTCAACAACAGATTGGTAGAGGCGGACCAATTCCGTGGCCTTCAAGCTCTCCTGACCTCAACCCTCTCGACTTTCATTTATGGGGACATTTGAAAGCTCTTTTCTACGCAACCCCGGTACCAAATGTAGAGACTCTTCGTGCTCGTATTGTGGACGGCTGTGATACAATACACCATTCTCCAGGGCTGCATCAGCGCATCAGGAATTTCATGCGATGGAGGGTGGATGCACGTATCCTCGCTAACGGAGGACATTTTGAACATTTCCTGTAACAAAGTGTTTGAAGTCACGCTGGTACGTTCTGTTGCTGTGTGTTTCCATTCCATGATTAATGTGATTTGAAGAGAGGTAATAAAATGAGCTCCAACATGGAAAGTAAGCGTTTCCGGACACATTTCCACGTAACATCTTTTCTTTATTTGTGTGTGAGCAATGTTTCCTGAAAGTTTGGCCATACCTTTTTGTAACACTTTGTATGCATGAAGTTTGTGTTGTAGAAAGATACCGGCTACCAGCAACATCCTCTCCTTGCTTCCAATGGTACAGCTCTACAGAGACAATGAGATGACATAAAATATCCTTCAGTGGTTCTGAAGCAGTATGTCCATCAGTTGTGGTGGAATAGAAGAGTGTATGGCCTAACCAAACTCCCTCTGAGAAAGTAGGCCTAGACATTAACAGTAAATCACTGTCAATGAGCACAAGGTGAAGTAGTGAGTGGATTCACATGTGCCCAAACATGCAAACTGTGAATGCTGGAACAGCATTCATGAGGCCTTGGCTGGAAACAATAGGTGCACAGCAAACCATGGTGCAAACTGTATGCAATGGGGGAGATCAAGAGCTAGTGCTGCCACATGCTAAAGATTCAAACGATGAGGCTGCAAGTCATCTAACACATTCCACACAAGGCCATATCTAGCGCCAAGCATGCGTGCAGTAGTTCATGTACTTGTAGATGGAGTGTCTTCAGCATGTCACGGAATAGCGTCTTCCATATTGGAAGTTCTCACTATTCACTTTTGACCTGTATCCTGCATAGTTGCAAGGGAAGTATCTGTTTTACGTAGCAGGCTATGCAGATGTCTGAATGTCTGGTGATGTGCAACCTTTGGTTGGGAAAGCATTGTCCGTACTCCCACTGCAGATCATCCATTTTCATTCACCATATGAATATCAGCCACTTCAGCATATATAAACCACTCCCTGTTCACTGTAGTTGTCACAAGGTGGCAATGGTTGCGAATGAATCAGTGTGTTTGCAAATAAGTCGTCAAATTCATCACAGGACAGTGATGCTTGCAAATGAATCTGTGTTTCCAAGAAGCCTTCAGAGGCAGCCATCCATACAAAAGCACTTTTGAATGTCAGTAAACACAAACCCAGTCATCCATAGTGACAACTGTGTGTGTCAGCACAACTAACAAAACGTTTCCTTTTATTACACGCTGACTTCAAAGACCATATTTTCCTTATAAAAATACATTTGTTCTCCACCTCCTGTTTTCATTTGAACCAGTAGTTCAAGATATTGTCTTTTTACAGATATTGCGCTCGAAATAAATGTGGGCTTCATCAAATAATTCTTAATGCATCATGAGCATGAAAAATATAAATTCAGATATGATCAATAGGCTGAAAGAGTGAATTATGGATTAGAACTATATTGTGTAAACTGCTAGTATGACATTTGTGTCTAATCAACATCTGCCTCCCTTGAACAAATTATATCATGAACAGATTCTTGGGTGCCATTCATGGGCTTTGAGTGAGTTATTTGGCAAAGAAATGGAAGGCCCAGTGGTAGTTTTAGCAGAGCTTCTTTGTGTTAGGTTTGATACATATTATTTTAAGTGGGTTTGCTTGATAAGATGTTAATGTGCAGGTCACTTCACGTGAGTACACTGTAGATTGCTTCCTTTAAGAGTAAACATGATTATTGTGTGACATTATTAACATGAGTCCTTTGGCAGATTCCATCTAATGTTAATCTGCCTTGTCATGTTAAGAGGTGGACCAAGTTGAGCCTCACCCCAGGCAACGCTTTGAATCATTTCAAATTGGTCAATGTAGAGCACAGATTTGAGATGCAGAGTCATATCAATATTCAGCTGTATTCTAAAACATTTTGGGACACTAATTATTTTGTTGTCATTTGTTCAAGTTACAGTATCTTTACATATATGGTATCCAAAGTAAATTCTCAATTCAGTGTGAGAAAGACATACATTCAGATTTGTCATGTTCTTGGAAAGTAAATGTGTAATATAAGTCAAACTGTGCATGAATTGGCTCAGCCCACCATATATTTTCTCCCAATGTTATTCATAGATTTTTTTTGAGGGTGGGTTACTTTTGTACTGGGTTACCACATTCCCCTATCAACTGTTCAGTTCACCTGAGCTGTAGTTCCCCAGACTGCCGCCTGTGGCAGTGAGAGTGCTGTCAGCAGCAGTGCCTCCCTGGCCTGAGTTACCATGAAGTAGGCTTTGTGGCAACACCTGCAAACTCTGTTCCAACAGACCAACAGGGTGAGAGAAAAATTAATTCACTGAAAATTGTGGCAGTGTGGAAAATGGAAAAAAATTGCTGCAGCATTCTATACTGTGAGAGTGAAGGTCGATGTTTCGTGACCAAAGCTAGTATGCATTGTATCAGCAGCATTACACCTGTGTGGCAAAAGAATGATTTGTGGTGGTTCCTGAATTATTTTCATTACATTTACTGGTAGTATGATTACAGGTGGTTGGCTCATGTGTGGAGTAAATATTGCTACCAGTGTCACATTGTAATTAAACACTCACACTGTTGCATCATCTGTATTGCAGACACAAATAAAATCAGTCTAAGGTCAGAAACAAAGATGAATGCCACTTATAGAGCTTACACGGAAATTTTATGGGTATGATGCAAATTTACACTGATTTAAGATATCTCCATATGTGCTCCTTCCAAGTACTTTTCAGTAAAAATGTAGAAACATCAAACAACTGACAGGAATGCAGCATTACGCATCTTCAAAAACTGTTGCTTTTTTCCCATTTGTGCCTTGAAAATGATTGGGTTTTCAGCTGTAGACATATTGCGAGTTGTCAGAGATGTCACCGAGCAACACTCACATGACCCGTCTGAAGATTTTATAAGCTGCAGTAAACTCATATTTCACACGGAGAACTGTTGTCTATTTGTAATAAAGGGAGTATTCATCAACTGTCTTTCAGCTTTGTGAAGGTTGCTAGAGAAATATTTTTTCAGGCTGTTTCCTGAAAGAAACATTACTTACATTTGTTAACAGATATGTCCCACTGTCACACTTGTTGATGTGCTACTGAGCATTTATATGTACTACTTAATGACAGGTATAAATCAACAACAACAGGTTAATATTTGGAATGCTTTATTTACAAAAACGGAAAGATGTGTAGCAATGTTTTGTTTTGTGCCTGCTACCTTCGTGATAGTATCTTTATGAGCTCCTGTCGGTTGACCCGTGTAGCACAGTCGAGGGCAGTGTCCCCACGCTCATCCCTGCCCTCAGTGTCAGCCCCTGCCTCTAGAAGAGCAGCCACCACCTCCGAGTTACCGTGGTCTACTGCCCAGTGCAGAGGCGTCATCCCCTGGTGGTCTCTGGGGTTGAGGTCAGCACGGGAAGCCACCAGCAGCCTCACCACATCCGTGTGGCCACATATGGCAGCCAAGTGTAGTGGCGTGTGCTGCCATTTGGTCCTCGCATCAACCTCTGCCCCACCATCGATCAAGCACCTCACTACTTCCACGTGCCCTCGTTCTGCTGCACAGTGGAGGGCAGTCCAATTGCCCTCCTCCACCGCCCCCACACCTGCACCTGCTTTGAGCAGCAGTCGAACCTTCTCCACTGACCCCTGCTCAGCTGCCTGGATCAGCCTCCTGCCCTTCTCTTCTTCAGAAAGGTCCCTGCACAAAACATTGAGTTTCTTACACTTAACTATAATCGCACAAACTAAATGAAGAAAACTTTCATACATGTGCAACTGAGCAGTTATGAACATGCAGCTGTCCACTGAGAAATTACATATCTAGAAATCTCTGCTCTGTTATACAGAACAATCGGTGTGTAAAGTACAGAAGTGTAGCAGCATCTTCTCCTCAAAGTCTTCAAGTAATTGTTGTTGTTGTTGTGGTCTTCAGTCCTGAGACTGGTTTGATGCAGCTCTCCATGCTACTCTATCCTGTGAAAGCTTCTTCATTTCCCAGTACCTACTGCAACCTACATACTTCTGAATCTGTATAGTGTATTCATCTCTTGGTCTCCCTCTACGATTTTTACCCTCCACACTGCCCGCCAGTACTAAATTGGTGACCCCTTGATGCCTCAGAACATGTCCTGTCAACCGATCCCTTCTTCTAGTCAAGTTGTGCCACAAACTCTTCTTCTCCCCAGTTCTATTCAATTCCTCCTTATTAGTTATGTGATCTACTCATCTAATCTTCAGCATTCTTCTGTGGCACCACATTTCGAAAGCTTCTATTCTCTTCTTGTCCAAACCAGTTATCGTCCATGTTTCACTTCCATACATGGCTATGCTCCACACAAATACTTTCAGAAACGAGTTCCTGACACTTAAAACTATACTCGATGTTAACAAATTTCTCTTCTTCAGAAACGCTTTCCTTGCCATTGCCAGTCTACATTTGATATCCTCTCTACTTCGACCATCGTAAGTTATTTCGTTCCGCAAACAGCAAAACTCCTTCACTACTTTAAGTGTCTCATTTCCTAGTCTAATTCACTCAGCATCACCCGACTTAATTCGACTACATTCCATTATCCTCGTTTTGCTTTTGTTGATGTTCATCTTTAACCCTCCTTTCATCACACTGTCCATTCCATTCAACTGCTCTTCCAAGTCCTTTGCTCTCTCTGACAGAATTACAATGTCATCGGCAAAACCTCAAAGTTTTCACTGCTTCTCCATGGATTTTAATACCTACTCAGAATTTTTCTTTTGTTTCCTTCACTGCTTGCTCAATATAAAGATTGAATAACATCAGTGAGAGGCTACAACCCTGTCTCACTACCTTCCCAACCACTGCTTCTCTTTCATACCCCTCGACTCTTATAACTGCCCTCTGGTTTCTGTACAAATTGTAAATAGCCTTTCGCTCCTCCTCCAGACTTTGGAACAGAGTATTTTCCATTCGTCTGTCTAGAATACGCGTTAGTACTTTGCATCCGTGACTTATTAAACTGATAGTTCCATAATTGTCACATCTGTCAGCACCTACTTATGATATTCTTCTTGACGTCTGAGGGTATTTCGCCTGTCTGATACATCTACCAGATGGTAGAGATTTGTCAGGGCTGGCTCTCCGAAGGCTGTCAGTAGTTCTAATGGAATGTTGCCCACTCCCGGGGCCTTGTTTCGATTCAGGTCTTTCAGCGCTCTGTCAAACTCTTCACGCAGTATCGTATCTCCCATTTCATCTTCATCTACATCCTCTTCCATTTCCATAATATTGTCCTCAAGTACATGGCCCTTGTGTAGCCCCTCTATATACTCCTTCCACATTTCTGCCTTCCCTTCTTTGCTTAGAACTGGGTTTCAATCTGAGCTCTTGATATTCATACAAGTGGTTCTCTTTTCTCCAAAGGTGTCTTTAATTTTCCTGTAGACAGTATCTATCTTACCCCTAGTGAGATAAGCCTCTGCATCCTTACATTTGTCCTCTAACCATCCCTGCTTAGCCATTTTGCACTTCCTGTCGATCTCATTTTTGAGACATTTGTATTCCTTTTTGCCTGCTTCATTTACTGCATTTTTATGTTTTCTCCTTTCATCAATTAAATTCAATATTTCTTCTGTTACCCAAGGATTTCTACTAGCCCTCGTCTTTTTACCTACTAGGTCCTCTGCTGCCTTCACTACTTCACTAGTTCATCTCTCAAGGCTACGCATTCGTATCATAACATGTAGGCTTTCACAGCCGGCGTCTTCTGTAATTAAAACTTCCAGGCTAAGAGGCCGTGGTCCAATAGTAGAAATACTTCTCCCTGACGTTTTGTTGCCAGCTGTCGGCAACATCATCTGAGGTGAGTCTACGACTGGCTGCTAGGCCGTGGAGGTCTTGTTCATATAGAGCGCATAGAGGGTACTAGCACTCGTCATGTGTTGTCAACAGTAAAGATAAGTTTCACTGTTGACAACATGTGACGAGTGGTGGTGCCCTCTACAAAGCTCCATATAAACAGGCTCTCCATGGCCTAGCAGCCAGTCGTAGACTCACCTCAGATGATGATGCCCACAGCTCGCAACAAAACGTTAGGGAGAAGTATTTCTACTATTGGACCACGACCTCTTAGCCCGGAAGTTTTAATTACTCTACCCATTCTTCTTCTACTGTATTTCTTTCCCCCATTCCTGTCAATTGTTCCCTTATGGTCTCCCTGAAACTCTGTACAACCTCTGGTTTAGTCAGTTTATCCAGGTCCCATCTCCTTAAATTCCCACCTTTTTGCAGTTTCTTTAGTTTTAGTTGACAATTCATAACCAATAGATTGTGATCAGAGTCCACATCTGCCCCTGGAAATGTCTTACAATTTAAAACCTGGTTCCTAAATCTCTTTCTTACCATTGTGTAATCTATCTGGAACCTGTCAGTATCTCCAGGCTTCTTCCATGTATACAACCTTCTTTTATGATTCTTGAACCAAGTGTTAGCTATGATTAAGTTGTGCTCTGTACAAAATTCTATCAGGCGGCCTCCTCTTTCATTTCTTAGCCCCAATCCATATTCACCTACTACGTTTCCTTCTCTCCCTTTTCCCACTAAAGGGTGCAGCCACCAAAACAAACATGCACACCAGCACATCACCACACATATAGCGCATAAGCCTACACTACTATACACACTCAAAAACTATAAAAAAATAAATAGTTTTCATTGCAACTCTCAGGTCTGCTTTAACAAAAAAATTACAAAAGTTTCATAAAAAGGAAATTTCGGTTTTTTTACTGTAATACTTGTTTAGTGCACCAATAAATGTTGCTACGAGTGTGGATATTCTATATAAGTAGATACGCAACTCACCGCATGTGAGAGATGGCAGCATTGTCAAACTGATAATCATGGTGGGGAGGTGTCGGTAGTGTAGCTGTGACAGGAGTCTGGCCCTGGTTGCTGTGGGGCTGATTGTGAGTCCCGGGGGTGGTGGTCGGCACCCTGCTCAGAGACACAATGTGTGATCAATCAGATTCAGTTATCGGATGCTTACCACACTCAGCACAGCTAAGGGATTACCTAGAAAGATGATAGAGCGGCCCCCTGACAACAATAATAAGTGTAAGTTAACATGAATGACTTACCAGTAAATTAGTCAGTTTCTACACCACTTCTCGTGCATTCCCCATAGTTTTCTCTTAGCACGTAAAACAACAAATTGTCCAAAAGGAGACACAAACTAGAGGTAAATACAAAGGAAAACAATACTGCTGGACTGACGGGGGTAATACTGACACAGAAGTCAGAGTACATTATAGCAATAACCACACAAATTAGAAGGGCATTAATCAGGCTGTCTGAAGCCTCTAAAGTTACTTAAATGTGCCACTGTGGTCATCAGACAGTCTCCAAAGCATTTTTTGTTCATGTGTTACGGGCTGGACTATAAGAGTAGCAGACAATGAACAGGAGAACAGAAGGTTTTGAACTTAGAAGGGAAGGTTATGCAGAGAAGATGGCAGTGCAGAAACATGACAATTCACTAGAGAATGGAGCTAAGCCAATAGGTAATTTAACTGACATAGGAAATATTATCATGGATATTTAAATGTTGTCCAATAAGCAGAGTTGATATGCAAGGGAAAATGAGCACTTTCATTTAACAGGATTGTAATTCGAATGCTGAATGAATGAGTGGGGAAGATCAGTAAAAATAAACTATATAAAAATGCTGTAAAATCTTACATCATTCATAGGTTGACAGTGCAACAAACTTAAAAATTTGTTTTTATTGGTGTAGTCAGTTTCATCATATTTACCAGATTTGGAATGGAATGGTATAGTTCCTGGTGAGTGAAGCAGCCAATGTAAATGAATATAACGACAAAGAGGCTTCATAATGCAATGGACAAAGCGCATTTCTGTAAAGTTTTAAGAACCAGGAAGTAGTTAAAGTCAGCTGGCTGTGACTTTAGCCTGTGAGGAGATTTGGAACTTAATGTCTTGAAGCTGAATGATACTAACGAGAGAGAGAGAGAGAGAGAGAGAGAGAGAGAGAGAGAGAGAGAGAGAGAGAGAGAGAGAGGAGGAGGAGAAGGAGGAGGAGAAGAAGAAAATGGAAACATAATGTAGTAAGTGAAGGTATCAACTTATTATTAAACAACATTTAGTTTTCCATAGCCATGCAAGAAATGTGAATTAGAACTTTTATGATAAATTTACATTGCAACAAGCAGATGGACAGTTGACATGGAATAGTGTGTCAAGCGTGCACAACTGAAGAAGGTACCCATTGAAATCAGTGGAAGCATTTCCAAAATTTATTTCTGAGTAAAACAGGTGAAATTATGATTACTTAGGGCTACATATAATATCTCACTAATAGGATTTTTCTGAAAAGAAGGCTTTTTCAAATACTAACTGTAATGTTCAATTAAGTTGAACAAACGTTATGGACTTGAATGTCATACACCAATATGGGTAACTTTCTCAAATGCATAAGGATAACGAAAATAGTAAAACTCACATAAAGTGTGAAATCCAATAATCTTTGACAAAAGAAGAAACTCATCCTGGCCTACTTTAACATCAAGATTACAGCAGAACTAACACTGGTACCTCACATCAGAAAATTTGGAGCAGTGTTATGGATCCAACGAGAAATTAACAGTAAACTAAAGCAAATATCAAACGCCGTATGGAAAAACAACAACCTACTGACAAAAATAACAACATATTATCTACTTTCAGTTTTCATTAAAAAACTGTCAATATGACTACTTCCTCGAGGAAATAAAGATATATTCACACGCATACACCAACACTACAAATTTACTGAATGAAAAAAAAACGACCTAAAGTACAAAAAGTACATAGAAAACTTTATTCACATTATAAATTAAGAAAACAGGTAAAGTAATAGGTCAGAAACGCCAAATGAGACATATCCATAGTAACAGCAATAAAAACATGAAGAGTATAAAAAGGGTCATAACACCATGGATACATCATAATTCAGAGACAATAACAAATAATGAGAAATTAAAAATATTACAAAGGTCTCAAATAAAATTTAAATTAACTCCACATATAAATATAGTTACAAACAAATCTATAAAATAATAAGAAACAACCGAATTTCCACACATCACTTATTTATAATAGTAACTATGCAAATATGTAATATTGCTGATCCATTGTCATCCAAGCTGTTAAGAAAAGAAACAGCACACATAAAAACTGGCTAAAGTCAAATATTTGTCTCCAGTGTACATCTAAGGAGAAACTAATAATTCTAAAAAAAGGCAGGACATGGCAGTAACAATATTACATGTAAGGTGAAAACACCTAATGATGTATTATAACTTTTCTGATCATACTTACATGCCATTATATTAAGATCATCGCTTAGTTGTGCATTTACAGGGCACGTGATGATGACAGTATGTCAAAATGGGCTCATTGAGAATGATTTATAAAATAAAATCTTCTGCTCTTTGAGCAGTGTAGTTGGCTGATATTCTTAATTTTAAAAAATCCTGTGATGCAGATGACATTCCAGAGACAGTAATTAAAGACAGCAAATAGATTGTTCCTCTGTTTGTTGGCATAATTAATGCTTCTTTCAGCACTTGTACATTCTCTACAGAACTTAAGGAATCAGTAACAAAACCATTATTAAAAACTTTCAGCACTGGTACATTCTCTAGAGAACTTAAGGAATCAGTAACAAAACGATTATTAAAAACTGATCCTGCAGATCTTTATCAAATTTTCTTGTTTCTCAAAAACTTTTGGAAGAATAATGTACGAAAGAATAAGCTTTTTTGAACAAACGTGGAATATTTGCCAATGAACAAGTGGTTTTAGAAAAAATTAGATTAACTGAAACTACTACATATAATTTCCTAAACCTTTTTCTAAATTCCATTCATTGTGGTGAAGTGAACTGTGGATTGTTTTTCGATTTATCTAAGGTATTTAACAGTATTGATCATAAAACTTTGCTCGGCAAAATATACTGCAATGGAGTCTGTGGAACTGCTCATATGTGCTTAAAATAATACTTATCTGATAGATACCAGAAGGTAGAAATAGTTCATGAAGGCAAATCCTGATTTTCTGGATACAAGGAAGCTACTCATGATGTACCACAAGGGTTGGTGTTGGAATGCCTACTGTTGTTGATATTAATAAATTACTTACCAAGTTGTTTAACACAAGTTGATGCTATACTGTGTACTGACATACTAATCTCTTTGTTAACATTCAGAATGTGACTCACTCACACAAAGAAAAGGAATAACAACTGAAGAAGTAGTTAAATGGTTTAAAGATAATAGTCTAGTTGTTAATGAGAAGAAAACATTAAGGACGAATTTCAGGCATAAGTCAAATAAAATAATCCCTAATATAATAGTGAAATTAGGCAAACAGAAAATACTACAAACTTCAAATACTAAATTTTTGGGAATTTGGTTAGACGAGCATCTTGAATGGTATAAACATAAAGAGTGGCTCAATAAAAAAATTAAGTAAATACTGTTACATATTACATCTTGAATGGTATAAACATAAAGAGTGGCTCAATAAAAAAATTAAGTAAATACTGTTACATATTTAGGATGTTCAAAAATTCCTGCAGTGGAGAAACAGTGATGAGTCCTGATTATGCATTCATGGATAGTCTACTGCGATATGGTGTCTTATTTCTGGATACTTCAAATCTAGAAAAATAGTCTATACTGTTCAAAAATGAACAAGATGAATTATAAAGTTGTTGCACACTTGGTAATCTAGGGATATATTCAGATAACAGAAAGGTGTGACTCTCCATATATATATACCTATGAAAGCATAAGCATTTTAAAATCCCACCCCCAGATCTTTGCTTTGAACAATGATTACCATAACTATAAAACTAGAAACAAAGTACATAAGAAAGTCTAGTGTCGTAAAAGTGCAATACATCATACCAAAAATTTTTAGTGCCTTTCCCTCAAGAATTAAAAAGATATCAAAGCTGCAGATTATACTTATATGTGGAAGCATTTACAGTAGTGATCAGTACATGAATTTTAGGTATTAGATAACATCCATAAATTAAGTTAAATATAGCCATGTGCCACTGGATTTAATGTAAACTTAGAACTTGTTTGATTTATGGCTCTCTCTATTATTTGTATCTGTATGCTTTCTTTCTGTTTATGTATTTAATTGTCTGTATGATATGTATACAGACACTATTATGTAAGTTCTTTTGTATCAACATATGCCAAGCCCTATTTCACTGAATATGATAAAATGGATGGTCAATAAATACCATATGTCAGAATTTCTCTGTCTGACTGTGGTGTACTCTGCTTGACATCTTCGTGTGTCTCTAGTTCTTTCCTCCTCCTCTTGTCATTCTTGAACAGAGTACTGGCTATTACTATCTGAAATTCATTCTATAACTCAATTTGTCTTCCTCCTCTCTCACTCTTACGGACAAGCCCATATTCTCACACAACCCTTTATTCTGTTCCTTCCCCTACAACTGCACTCCAATACCTCATGAAAATTAGATTTTCATCTCAATTTGCATACTGAACATTCCATTCAATATTCTCATATATTTTCCTTATCGCTCCATTTTCTTCTTGCAACATCAGCATGTATACCTGAACTATGGTTGTAAGCATTCATTTGCTTTTGAATTTGATGAGCACTACCCTATCACTGAACTATTCACAGTAGCACATTCTCTGCCCTATTTCCATACTCACAATGAACTCTACTCTTATTATAACACTTTCTGCTGCTGTTGACATTACCATACATTCATCTTTTTCTTTACATTTCATTTCAATGACCCCCCATTATATCTAGATTGAGCTGTTGCATTTCCCATTTCTGATTCTCTAGCTATCCTACCACATTGAAACTTCTTTTAAACTCGGCAGGAAACACTGTAGTGCAGGGTAGCCGCACAGTCTGATGAGACACCTTGTCACAGTCCGCGTGGCTCTCCCTGTCGGACGTTCGAGTCCTATCTCGGGCATGGGTGTGTGTGATGTCCATAATGTAGGTTAGTTTAAGTGAAATTAAGTAGCGTGTAAGGTATGGGACAGATGACCTAAGCAGTTTGGTCCTGTAAGATCATAGCACAAATTTACAAAACACTGTAGGCTTGAAAACACACACACACACACACACACACACACAGCACTGTGAAAAACAGACATGTAGCCTGCCTCATGCTTACTTGGTTTCTTCTGATGGCTCAGCCAGTAGTCGACTCACTTCAATCAACTCTCGAGGCTCATTACGCATTGCGTCTGCCCAGCCCTGCGTCGCCATCACCCCTAAGTTGGCCTTTATGAAGGCGACGACCGCTGACGTGAGGTTTCGGCACGAATGCCTCACGGCGAGCACCGCTGTTGCCGCTGCGGTCTCCACAGCCAGCTGAGCGACCAGCTGCTTCTCACACTCACCCTTCAGGGCCAACAAGCCGTACCTGTCTGCGGCTGCCAACAGCTTGGGGGCCACTCTCGGTACCTGTGGGGCCTGCAGGGTGTACATGTAGGCCAGCAGCAGGCTCAGCACTGGACCCTCCACGTCAGTGACGGGGATCTCGCCGCTGCTGGACTCCAGGGTGTCGGGCTGGAGCATGGCGGCAAACACTGGGCTCCTGGCAGCCAGGACCTCCCTGTGTGCTGCCAGTCTCGTATCGCCCGCCAGCAGTGTCACCGTAGAGCCACCTCCTGCGTCGAAAAGAGCAGCCAGTTTCACAGTCACCGAGTCCTCGACTTTGACACCAGTTGCCATGGTCGTTGGTCCTGAAACATGGCATCACTGAACAGCTCATTGCTCTAACACAGCATCCTCGACATTTCACAAGGCAAAGGCAGACCTGGTGAATGTTGTCCATCAAAAACCAATTAAACCCAATTATATCCTTGGTGTACCACACCGATGCCACTAGTGAGTAGCTGCAAATCTTCAGTCAGTGTCGCCCTAACCGCCGTCTGCTTCACGTCTGCTGTGCAGCGAGCTACCTTAATTTAAGTATTATCTGTATTTTTCTTACTTGTCACTTCTTCTGCGTGTTTTTGCTTTTAGGAAGCTTTAATAGTAGTGCTATTAAGTGTTCCATAGATTTCGTGTTAGTTTTGAATACAGTCAGAGAGAGTCCCTTTAGTCAGCCATAGTGCCAGTAGTGTCAGTGTCGCCCTAACCGCCGTCTGCTTCACGTCTGCTGTGCAGCGAGCTACCTTAATTTAAGTATTATCTGTATTTTTCTTACTTGTCACTTCTTCTTCTGCGTGTTTTTGCTTTTAGGAAGCTTTAATAGTAGTGCTATTAAGTGTTCCATAGATTTCGTGTTAGTTTTGAATACAGTCAGAGAGTCCCTTTAGTCAGCCATAGTGCTCGTAGTGCTAGTGTTTGTTTTCAATACCGTCCAGAGACAGGTAGTGCTATTTTCCTTGTTTCTACAAGAAGTGGTTAGCAATCACAGTTTAGTCAATAATCAACCGCCTTTAGTGAATTAGCAGTCTAGTTAAAAGCTGATTAACACTCTATAGTAAATTGATTTCTTAGGATGGCTAGGATGTGTGGCTGCTGTGTACGGACGCAGGAGGAGCTGGCCACTCTTCGCGAACAGCTGAGCGTGTTGATGGCCGCGGTCAGCCGTCTTCAGGCTGCTGCCTCGGAGTGTAGCGGCAGTGGGGAGTCTGGTGCGTCGCATGGTGCACCCCAGGTGTTAGATGCTTCACCCACTGTCCCTGCTGTCGAGACATCTTCGCGGGTACCGGGCGCGGTTGGGCCACCCTCTCCCCAAGGGGAGTGGCGGGTTCAGCGGCGTTCGCGGCGCACGAGGCGGAGGGTCAATGTGGAGGCTGGCCGTGTGGCATCGCCCGCTCTGCCTGTGAGTGACATGTAGCCGCTCCTTCAGCAAGGTCCGAGCAGGCACACGGGGGGAGGGGTTTATTAGTTATTGGGAGCTCCAACGTTAGGCGGGTGATGGAGCCCCTTAGGGAAATAGCGGAAAGGTCGGGGAAGAAGGCCAGTGTTCACTCTGTCTGCTTGCCGGGGGGTCTCATCCGAGATGTGGAGGAGGCCCTACCGGCGGCGATAGAGAGCACTGGGTGCACCCGACTGCAAATTGTTGCTCATGTCGGCACCAATGACTCTTGCCGTCTGGGTTCAGAGGTCATCCTCAGTTCGTACAGGCGGTTGGCGGAGTTGGTGAAGGTGGAAAGCCTCGCTCGCGGGGTGGAATCAGAGCTAACTATTTGTAGTATCGTTCCGAGAACCGATCGCGGTCCTCTGGTTTGGAGCCGAGTGGAAGGCTTAAACCAGAGGCTCAGACGATTCTGCGGAGAGCTGGGGTGCAAATTTCTCGACCTCCGCTATCGGGTGGAGAAATGTAGGGTCCCCCTGAATAGGTCAGGCGTGCACTACACGCCGGAAGCGGCTACGAGGGTAGCGGAGTACGTGTGGAGTGCACATGGGTTTTTTTTAGGTTAGAGAATTCCCTCCCTAGGCCCGACAAGACGCCTCCTGAGACGCGGCAAGGCAGGAGTAGGCAAAATGCAACAAGGAATAACAATATTAATGTGCTAATAGTAAACTGCAGAAGCGTCTATAGAAAGGTCCCAGAACTGCTCTCATTAATAAACGGTCACAACGCCCATATAGTACTAGGAACAGAAAGTTGGCTGAAACCAGACGTAAACAGTAATGAAATCCTAAACTCTGATTGGAATGTATACCGCAGAGATAGGCTGGACAGTGAAGGGGGAGGCGTGTTTATAGCGATAAGAAGTGCAATAGTATCGAAGGAAATTGACGGAGATTCGAATTGTGAAATGATTTGGGTGAAGGTCACGGTTAAAGCAGGCTCAGACATGGTAATTGGATGTCTCTATAGGCCCCCGGGCTCAGCAGCTGTTGTGGCTCAGCACCTGAAGAATAATTTGGAAAATATTTCGAGTAGATTTCCCCACCATGTTATAGTTCTGGGTGGAGATTTTAATTTGCCGGATATAGACTGGGAGACTCAAACGTTCATAACGGGTGGCAGGGACAAAGAATCCAGTGAAATATTTTTAAGTGCTTTATCTGAAAACTACCTTGAGCAGTTAAACAGAAAACCGACTCGTGGCGATAATATATTAGACCTTCTGGTGACAAACAGACCCGAACTATTTGAATCAGTTAATGCAGAACAGGGAATCAGCGATCATAAAGCGGTTACTGCGTCGATGATTTCAGCCGTAAATAGAAATATTAAAAAAGGTAGGAAGATTTTTCTGTTTAGCAAAAGTGACAAAAAGCAGATTACAGAGTACCTGACGGCTCAACACAAAAGTTTTATCTCAAGTGCAGATAGTGTTGAGGATCAGTGGACAAAGTTCAAAACCATGGTACAATATGCGTTAGATGAGTATGTGCCAAGCAAGATCGTAAGAGATGGAAAAGAGCCACCGTGGTACAACAACCGAGTTAGAAAACTGCTGCGGAAGCAAAGGGAACTTCACAGCAAACATAAACATAGCCAAAGCCTTGCAGACAAACAAAAATTACGCGAAGCGAAATGTAGTGTGAGGAGGGCTATGCGAGAGGCTTTCAATGAACTCGAAAGTAACGTTCTATGTACTGACTTGGCAGAAAATCCTAAGAAATTTTGGTCCTATGTCAAAGCGGTAGGTGGATCAAAACAAAATGTCCAGACACTCTGTGACCAAAATGGTACTGAAACAGAGGATGACAGACTAAAAGCCGAATTACTAAATGTCTTCTTCCAAAGCTGTTTCACAGAGGAAGACTGCACTGTGCTTCCTTCTCTAGATTGTCGCACAGTTGACAAAATGGTAGATATCGAAGTAGACGACAGAGGGATAGAGAAACAATTAAAATCGCTCAAAAGAGGAAAGGCCGCTGGTCCTGATGGGATACCAGTTCGATTTTACACAGAGTACGCGAAGGAACTTGCCCCCCTTCTTGCAGCGGTGTACCGTAGGTCTCTAGAAGAGCGAAGCGTTCCAAAGGATTGGAAAAGGGCACAGGTCATCCCCGTTCTCAAGAAGGGACGTCGAACAGATGTGCAGAACTATAGACCTATATCTCTAACGTCGATCAGTTGTAGAATTTTGGAACACGTATTATGTTCGAGTATAATGTCTTTTCTGGAGACTAGAAATCTACTCTGTAGGAATCAGCATGGGTTTCGAAAAAGACGGTCGTGTGAAACCCAGCTCGCGCTATTCGTCCACGAGACTCAGAGGGCCTTAGACACGGGTTCACAGGTAGATGCCGTGTTTCTTGACTTCCGCAAGGCGTTTGACACAGTTCCCCACAGTCGTTTAATGAACAAAGTAAGAGCATACGGACTATCAGATCAATTGTGTGATTGGATAGAGGAGTTCTTAGATAACAGAACGCAGCACGTCATTCTCAACGGAGAGAAGTCTTCCGAAGTAAGAGTGATTTCAGGTGTGCCGCAGGGGAGTGTCATAGGACCGTTGCTATTCACAATATACATAAATGACCTGGTGGATGACATCGGAAGTTCACTGAGGCTTTTTGCAGATGATGCTGTGGTGTATCGAGAGGTTGCAACAATGGAAAATTGTACTGAAATGCAGGAGGATCTGCAGCGAATTGACGCATGGTGCACGGAATGGCAATTGAATCTCAATGTAGAGAAGTGTAATGTGATGCGAATACTTAGAAAGATAGGTCCCTTATCATTTAGCTACAAAATAGCAGGTCAGCAACTGGAAGTAGTTACTTCCATAAATTACCTGGGAGTACGCATTAGGAGTGATTTAAAATGGAATGATCATATAAAGTTGATCGTCGGTAAAGCAGATGCCAGACTGAGATTCATTGGAAGAATCCTAAGGAAATGCAATCCGACAACAAAGGAAGTAGGTTACAGTACGCTTGTTCGCCCAATGCTTGAATACTGCTCAGCAGTGTGGGATCCGCACCAGGTAGGGTTGATAGAAGAGATAGAGAAGATCCAACGGAGAGCAGCGCGCTTCGTTACAGGATCATTTAGTAATTGCGAAAGCGTTACGGAGATGATAGATAAACTCCAGTGGAAGACTCTGCAGGAGAGACGCTCAGTAGCTCGGTACGGGCTTTTGTTGAAGTTTCGAGAACATACCTTCACCGAAGAGTCAAGCAGTATATTGCTCCCTCCTACGTATATCTCGCGAAGAGACCATGAGGATAAAATCAGAGAGATTAGAGCCCACACAGAAGCATACCGACAATCCTTCTTTCCACGTACAATACGAGACTGGAATAGAAGGGAGAAACGATAGAGGTACTCAGGGTACCCTCCGCCACACACCGTCAGGTGGCTTGCGGAGTACGGATGTAGATGTAGATGTAGAACAACAAAGTATCAACATTCCCCTTATTGCTTTAACGCTCTAATTTTTTTTTGTTATCGTTTTAGGACGCAAAACAGCTATGCTCATTAGCGCCCGGTCTCTGACTTAGGAAAAGCTAAAAGAACGAAACTGGAAGCCAGCAGCAATGGGAGCAAAACTCAAGAAAGTGGAGAAACCAAAACAGAAGTTTAAAAAATCGCTACAGAAGAAGGGGTAGTTTGTCCCCAAAAATAGCTTCAAATTGCTGGCGTCATCTCACTGCCACTAATGAACTCGAGAACGTGATTGGATGATCACGTGTCATCTGCTAAAATGGAAGATATATCAGGCGACAGCTGTAGACGGGAGCATAACGGAGTAACATAGAGGCACTCGAGTAAAAGGTGTCTTACCATCCACAGCTGAGAGCAGTGGGGACAGAGTGGGGGAGGATCGCCACTTAAAAGATGTCGATGGCTAAAAAGACGGTGCCCTGTCCGGAGTCTAGTTAAAATTACCTCCTCCCGACGACGAGTTCGGGAGGAAAAGGTCCAAGCACAGAGAAGAGCTTTCACGTCCCGCAATTTATTATTGGGAAGTGTCGACCAATGTGCGTGCCATAAAAGAGTAACACGACGACATAAAACACTCCGTAGATCGGCGAACGTGCTGACATGAGGAAAGCTTCCAAACGATTTCTCATACACAAACAGCAGTTTACCAGCGTTTCCTGGTGAAACGTTGTTGTGATGCCTCGTGTAAGGAGGAGATATGCGTACCATCACGTTCCGACTTTGATAAAGGTCGAATTGTAGCCTATCGCGACTGCGGTTTATCGTATCGCGACATTGCTGCTCGCGTTGGTCGAGATCCAATGACTGTTGGCAGAATATGGAATCGGCGGTTCAGGGCGGTAATAGAGAACGCCTTGCTGGATCCAAACGGCCTCGTATCACTAGCAGTCGAGATGACAGGCATCTTATCAGCACGGCTGTAACGGATCGTGCAGCCATCTCGATCCCTGAGTCAACAGATGGGGACGTTTGCAAGACGACAACCATCTGCACGAACAGTTCGACGACGTTTGCAGCAGCACGCACTATCAGCTCGGAGACCGTGGCTGCGGTTACCCTTGACGCTGCATCACAGACAGGAGCGCCTGTGATGGTGTACTCAACGAAGAACCTAGGTGCACGAATGGCAAAACGTCATTTTTTCGGATGAATCCAGGCCTGGTTACAGCATCACGATGGTCGTATCCGTGTTTGGCGACATCGCAGTGAACGCACATTGGAAGCGTGTATTCGTCATCGCCATACTGGTGTATCATCCGGTGTGATGGTATGGGATGCCATTGGTTACACGTCTCGGTCACCTCTTGTTCGCATTGACGGCACTTTGAACAATGGACGTTACATTTCAGATGCGTTACAACCGTTGGATCTACCCCCCATTTGGTCCCTGCGAAACGCTACATTTCAGCAGAATAATGCAGGACCGCATGTTGCAGGTCCTGTACCGGGCTTTCTGGAAACAAAAAATGTTCGTCTGCTGCCCTGGCCAGCACATTCTCCAAATCTCTCACAAACTGAAAACGTCTGGTCAATAGTGGCCGAGCAACTGGCTCGTCACAAAACGCCAGTCACTACTCTTGAAGAACAGTGGTATCGTGTTGAAGCTGCATGGGCAGCTGTACCTGTACACGCCATCCAAGCTCTGTTTGACTCAATCCCCAGGTGTATCAAGACCGTTATTACGGCCAGATGTGGTTGTTCTGGGTACTGATTTCTCTGGATCTATGCACCCAAATTGCGTAAAAATGTAATCGCTTGTCAGTTCTAGTGTAATATATTTGTCCAATGAATACCCGTCTATCATCTGCATTTCTTTTTGGTGTAGCAATTCTGATGGCCAGTAGTGTAATAATGGGCTCTTGTGTGTCCAGAGCACACGGCTTCTTTTCATCTTCGCTAGTGGGGAAAAAATGACCAATTGGGTAACTGTGCCAGTACTTGTGGTGTGGGCCATGTGGATAACAGAGACCCGCAGAGCTGTTCCATCACCAGGGCTGCCACGCTCTGTCACACTCTACTGGTCTGTCCCGTGTCAGGTGGCTACCTGGTGGGGACCCTTTGTGTCCCTCGGCCAATAGCAGCGAGAGGGGAGAGCCGGGTCCTGAGCAGCGATCATATCATGCAGCAGGTGTCCGGGGGGTGGTCTGGGTCTGGCTGTACGTTGGAGGAGGTGACACAGGCTGCCCCACCACCAGGTATGCCACTAATGTCCCCTGTCAGGCAGCAGCTTGGTGGGGATCCTGGGTGTCCCGTGTTCAGCAGCATGCAAAAAACAATATTGGGTGAGTAGCTCGTTAGCGACTACTTTGATGTCTGTAGCAAACACGTTTTGCCTTCTCCATTGTACAGGCAGCTGATACTATTCTGCGTGGTGTGTACATAAATGGTTTGTTTGAAGTCTTGGATAAAAAATAGCAGTTGAGTGGTGTAAGAGAACGAACTGTAGCCTGTTCCAAAGTATCTGTTTTTGTCCCCACCTACATAATCCATAAAGTAGTGTAGATGTAATTCTCGTAATGATGACTGGGTAGATCAGCGCCAGTCACATGACGTGTTGCCACTATACCCTGCAGAGGTGGCCTGCAGCCACTGTTTCTGCCTGGTTGTGTGTAGTCTGAGTCACTCCACGTCCCTTAAGGTAACCCTCTCCAACTTATGGAGTTGGGTTCTTTTGGGGAGAAGAGAGTAAACAGCGAGGTCATCAGTCTCATCGGGTTACGGAAGGACGGGGAAGGAAGTCGGCCATGCCCTTTCAAAGGAACCATCCCGGCATTTGCCTGGAGTCCGGCCAAAGTGGCCGACGAGCGGTTCTAGGCGCTATAGTCTGGAGCCGCGCGACCGCTACGGTCGCAGGTTCGAATCCTGCCACGGGCATAGATGTGTGTACTGTCCTTAGGTTAGTTACCTGTAAGTAGTTCTAAGTTCTAGGGGACTGATGACCTCAGAAGTTAAGTCCCATAGTGCTCAGAGCCATTTGAAGCCATTTGCCTGGAGCGATTTAGGGAAATCACGGAAAACCTAAATCAGGATGGCTGGACGCGGGATTGAACCATCGTCCTCCCGAATGCGAGTCTAGTGTGCTTACCACTGCGCCACCTCGCTCGGTTCCAACTTACTGAACACTATGTGTCAGTGAATATTTGACAGAAAAGAAGTATGAATGACTCCATCAACCAAAACTGGAACTGTTTTTAGGGTTCTGTATCTCAATTGATAAAATCTGAACCCTTATAGGATCAGACTGTTGTCCATCTGTCAGTCCCTCCGACTATTAAAAAGCCTTTGTCACATACTAAGGCTCACGGTCTCTTGGCGGTATAAAACATCGAAGCTTCTCAACTAATGCAGTCAGATGATACGCCCATTTATGTCGCATATTTTGGTAGTCACAAACTCATTCATCAAAACCTGTTCAGTAGTTCCCATTGACACAGAATCATGCAATTTGTCAAGAAGCACGGTTTCGCAGTAAAAGTACAGGTAAAAATCCTGAATTGTTCATTTATAACACACGAAAATAAATTATCAGTTGTTATCTGACTTCGAACTTAAAACATTCGCGAAAGTATTGGACCTTCTGGGATTGGTATCCTACCAGTATCAATGTTGATAACAGTCAAAAATCGTCGAGATACCCAGAATAGATGAACTGTCTACACACATGATTATGTTTGTATGGAACCCTACTCACACCTGGCCAATTATTTTTGTACTCAGTGACATAATAGGTTCTGATTAATGAAATTCTTTTCCGGGCTATTATGCCGTGGTCTGATGGATTTCGCATTGTAACCCAACGTTTCGTCCCCATCTGCGGAGGACATCTTCAAGGGGGTTCGTGGCTTCTGTTAACTTCCGAAACACACACTGTCTCACTACTGACTGCAGCAAATTTTTGTTTTCGCGTGCTCCCGCGCATATATTTAAATAATTCTGCAACTGCCTTACGACCACATATTTCAAATGGAACGATGAGTTCTACGAACAGACTGATGGCATGGCAATGGGGAGCCCCTTAAGCCCGGTTATAGCTAACTTTTTCATGGAAAAATTCGAGGCGCAGGCTCTAGAAACTGCCAACAAAAAACCGAATATCTGGTTCCGCTACGTAGATGATACGTTTGTGTTGTGGAGGCATGGCAGAGAGGAACTAGGCCGTTTTCACAAACATCTAAACGGTATTAATCCGAAGATTCAGTTTACCATGGAGGAGAAGGCAGAAGGGAGACTAAATTTTCTGGATGTGCTAGTTTACAAGAAACAGGATGGTAGCTTAGGCCATACAGTTTACCGGAAACCCAAGCACACGGATCGTTATCTACACCGGGATTCGAACCACCACCCACAACAAAAGCGAGGCATAATAAAAACGTTGGCGGATAGAGCGAGGAACATCTGTGAACCTGGACTACTGGATACGGAACTGGAACACCTCACTGATGCATTACTCAGGAATGGTTACTCGGCTGCTGAGATAAAAAGAGCGTTAAGACCGCCGCGTGAAAATCATAGCAATGCACAAGCGCTTGCAAAATCGAAAGTTTTCCTGCCTTTTATTAAGGACGTCACTGACCGCATAGGGAAAATATTGAAAAAACGGAATATCGCGGTGATTTACAAACCTACCCGGAAGATACAAGAACACCTGAGATTGGTTAAGGATGCTCGTAAACCGCTGGAAAAAGCAGGAATTTACAGGATCCGTGTAGTTGTGGGGAGGTATATGTGGGTACCACAAAAAGAACGGTCAAAAAACGACTAGAAGAGCACAAGGGCAATTGCAGAAGGGGAGAGATTGATAGATCAGCTGTTGCGGAACACGCTTTGCAGTCAGGAGACCACCACATTTATTTTGATAGAACTCAAGTACTGGCAGCCACAAGCGGATATCATGAAACGCTTTACAGAGAGGCTATAGAGATTATGAAACACCCCAGGAATTTTAATAGGAAGGAGGAGGGCGTGAAATTGAATGACATCTGGATGCCGGTGCTGAAGAAGATGTGTACCAGTCTTCCGCCATGGGATGATAGCAACAGCGGACGGCGGCAACCGACAACGGCCAATTGCGCTCGCGTATTCAAAACATGTGACGTCACGCCTATGCGCGGGAGCACGCGAAAACCAAAATTTGCTGCAGTCAGTAGTGAGACAGTGTGTGTTTCGGAAGTTAACAGAAGCCACGAACCCCCTTGAAGATGTCCTCCGCAGATGGGGACGAAACGTCGGGTTACAATGCGAAATCCATCAGACCACGGCATAATAGCCCGGAAAAGAATTTTATTAATCATGACAGTTCCGGCCGTGAAAGTTTACATTTTACATAATAGGTTCTGTGGTGGGCCACTTTCGCCTGTTCTGGATCTACATAGGTACTCTGCATATCACATTTAAGTGCCTGGCAGAGGGTTCATCGAATCACCTCCACAATTCTCTATTATTCTAATCTCGTATAGTGCGCGGAAAGAATAAACATCTATATCTTTCCGTACTAGCTTTGATCTCCCTTATTTTATCGTGGTGATCGTTTCTCCCTATGTAGGTCGGCGTCAACAAAAAATTTTCGCATTCGGAGGAGAAAGTTGGTGATTGAAATATCGTGAGAAGATTCCGTTGCAACGAAAAACGCCTTCCTTTTAATAATTTCGAGCCCAAAATCGTGTATCATTTCTGTGACGCTCTCTCCCATATTTGGCGTTAATGCAAAACGTGCTGCCTTTCTTTGAACTTTTTCGATGTACTCCGTCAGTCCCATCTAGTAAGGATCCCACATCGTGCAGCAGTATTCTAAAAGAGGACGGACAAGCGTAGTGTAGGCAGTCTCCTTAGCAGGTCTGTTACATTTTCTAAGTGTCCTGCCAATAAAACACAGTCTTTGGTTAGCCTTCACCACAAAATTTTCTATGCGTTCCTTCCAATTTAAGTTGTTCGTAATAGTAATACCTAGGTATTTAGCTGAATTTACGGCTTGTAGATTAGACTGATTTATCGTGTAAGCGAAGTTTAACGAATTCCTTTTAGTACTCATGTGGATGGCCTCACGCTTTTTATTATTTAGGGTCAACTGTCACTTTTCCTATCATTCAGATATCTTTTCTTAATCGTTTTGCAGTTTGTTTTGATCTTCTGATGACTTTATCAGCCGATAAACGACAGCGTCATCTGCAAACAACCGAAGACGGCTGCTCAGATTTGCTCCTAAATCGTTTATATACTACGAGCCGCTTATGCGGTACAGTGTCAAAAGCCTTCCGGAAATCCAGAAATACGGAATCGATCTGAAATCCCTTGTCAACAGCACTCAGCACTTCACATGAATAGAGAGATAGTTGTGTTTCACATGAACGATGTTTTCTAAACCCATTTTGACTGTGTGTCAATAGACCGCTTCCTTCGAAGTAATTCATACTGTTCGAACACAATATATGTTCTAAAATCCTGCTGCATATCGAAATTAACGATATGGGCCTGTATTTTAGTGGATTACTCCTACTACCTTTTGTGAATATTATATTGGTGTGACCTGTGCAACTTTCCAGTGTTTCGGTATGGATCTTTCGTCGAGCGAACGGTTGTATATGATTGTTAAATATGGAGCTAATGCATCACCATACTCTGAAAGGAACCTAATTGTTATACAGTCTGGACCACAAGACTTGCTTTTATTAAGTGATTTGAGTTGTTTCACTACTCCCAGGATATTTACTTCTACGTTACTCATGTTGGCAGCTGTCCTCGATTCGAATTCTGGAATATTTACTTCGTCTTCTTTTGTGAGGCATTTCGGAAGACTGTGTTTAGTAACTCTGCTTTGCAGCACTGTCTTCGAAAGTATCTCCATTGCTATCGCACTGAGAAGGCATTGACTGTTTCTTGCCGCTAACATACATCACATACGACCAGAATCTCTTTGGATTTTCTGCCAGGTTGAAGTTCGCGCTAAATTTCGAGTTTCTGTAAAAGACCGACAATCTTGGGGATTTTGCGTCTGTTTAAATTTGGCATGTTTGTTTTGCTGTTTCTACAACAGAGTTCTAACCCGTTTTGTGTACCAAGGAGCATCAGCTCCGACGTTTGTTAATTTATTTGGTATAAATCTACCAATTGCTGCCGATACTATTTCTTTGAATTTAAGCCACATCTGGTCTACACTTAGATTATTAATTTGGAATGAGTGGAGATCGTCTCTCAGGAAGGCGTCAAGTGAATTTTTATCTACTTTTTCGAATAGGTATATTTTTCGCTTATTTATGAGGATTTGGGGATTACAGTATTCAATCTCGATATGACAAGCCTGTGATCTCTAATCTCTGAATCGGTTTTGATGCTCGTTATTAACTCAGAAGACGTGGTACGAAAGCACTGCTGCAGTTGTTCCCTGGAGCTATGTATGAACGACCTATTCAAATAATTTTAGTTGTCTTAGACGAAGCAAGCGGTCAAAACAAGCGTACATTGATTCCCACATATAATTTTCGAAGCAGTAATGCATTTAATAAATACATATTAATTGTATCAGCAGTACGAAAACGTTAATTGCTTGCAAATGCATTGCCTTTACAAAAACAGATTCCTTGTTTGTGCTCCCCTAATTAAATGTTATCGTTCGATATCTATAGCATTAACATTCCATTGACCTAAGTAATCAGTTCCTTTGTTTTTCTTGTGTGATTTAGCATTCCATTCCTCACGCCAGCCAGCAGGTATGAACCTATTATAAGCGTCTTTGGCATACAAAAAGAGACGGTACGCTGATATCCATTCTGATTCTCTGAACCATACAGTAAACTTGCCGTCACAACAGATGGGACGTTTACACGGGTCACAACACTGGGAAGTAGATAATCTGAAACAGATTTTCGCTGTTGCGATTTCATGTTGGTCCGAATCATTTTGCTAGCTCGAGGAAATATCGGTGTTCTGGATGTCAGTAGCTTTGCACGCATAGTCTCTGGAAACTATCTGACTTCGATTAAGCAAATTTATGATTACAGTCTTCCCCCATGAACCATGGACCTTGCCGTTGGTGGGGAGGCTTGCGTGCCTCAGCGATACAGATGGCCGTACCGTAGGTGCAACCACAACGGAGGGGTATCTGTTGAGAGGCCAGACAAACGTGTGGTTCCTGAAGAGGGGCAGCAGCCTTTTCAGTAGTTGCAGGGGCAACAGTCTGGATGATTGACTGATCTGGCCTTGCAACATTAACCAAAACGGCCTTGCTGTGCTGGTACTGCGAACGGCTGAAAGCAAGGGGAAACTACAGCCGTAATTTTTCCCGAGGACATGCAGCTTTACTGTATGATTAATTGATGATGGCATCCTCTTGGGTAAAATATTCCGGAGGTAAAATAGTCCCCCATTCGGATCTCCGGGCGGGGACTACTCAGGAGGATGTCGTTATCAGGAGAAAGAAAACTGCCGTTCTACGGATCGGAGCGTGGAATGTCAGATCCCTTAATCGGGCAGGTAGGTTAGAAAATTTAAAAAGGGAAATGGGTAGGTTAAAGTTAGATATAGTGGGAATTAGTGAAGTTCGGTGGCAGGAGGAACAAGACTTCTGGTCAGGTGATTACAGGGTTATAAACACAAAATCAAATAGGGGTAATGCAGGAGTAGGTTTAATAATGAATAGGAAAATAGGAATGCGGGTAAGCTACTACGAACAGCATAGTGAACGCATTATTGTGGCCAAGATAGATACGAAGCCCACACCTACTACAGTAGTACAAGTTTATATGCCAACTAGCTCTGCAGATGATGAAGAAATTGAAGAAATGTACGATGAAATAAAAGAAATCATTCAGATAGTGAAGGGAGACGAAAATTTAATAGTAATGGGTGACTGGAATTCGAGTGTAGGAAAAGGGAGAGAAGGAAACATAGTAGGTGAATATGGATTGGGGCTAAGAAATGAAAGAGGAAGCCGCCTAGTAGAATTTTGCACAGAGCACAACTTAATCATAGCTAACACTTGGTTTAAGAATCATGAAAGAAGGTTGTATACGTGGAAGAATCCTGGAGATACTAAAAGGTATCAGATAGATTATATAATGGTAAGACAGAGATTTAGGAACCAGGTTTTAAGTTGTAAGACATTTCCAGGGGCAGATGTGGACTCTGACCACAATCTATTGGTTATGACCTGTAGAGTAAAACTGAAGAAACTGCAAAAATGTGGGAAATTAAGGAGATGGGACCTGGATAAACTGAAAGAACCAGAGGTTGTACAGAGTTTCAGAAAGAGCATAAGGGAACAATTGACAGGAATAGGGGAAAGAAATACAGTAGAAGAAGAATGGGTAGCTCTGAGGGATGTAGTAGTGAAGGCAGCAGAGGATAAAGTAGGTACAAAGACGAGGGCTGCTAGAAATCCTTGGGTAACAGAAGAAATATTGAATTTAATTGATGAAAGGAGAAAATATAAAAATGCAGTAAATGAAGCAGGCAAAAAGGAATACAAACGTCTCAAAAATGAGATCGACAGGAAGTGCAAAATGGCTAAACAGGGATGGCTAGAGGACAAATGTAAGGATGTAGAAGCTTATCTCACTAGGGGTAAGATAGATACTGCCTACAGGAAAATTAAAGAGACCTTTGGAGAGAAGAGAACCACGTGTATGAATATCAAGAGCTCAGATGGCAGCCCAGTTCTAAGCAAAGAAGGGAAGGCAGAAAGGTGGAAGGAGTATATAGAAGGTTTATACAAGAGCGATGTACTTGAGGACAATATTATGGAAATAGAAGAGGATGTAGATGAAGACGAAATGGGAGATACGATACTGCGTGAAGAGTTTGACAGAGCACTGAAAGACCTGAGTCGAAACAAGGCCCCCGGAGTAGACAACATTCCATTAGAACTACTTACGGCCTTGGGAGAGCCAGTCATGACAAAACTCTACCAGCTGGTGAGCAAGATGTATGAGACAGGCGAAATACCCTCAGACTTCAAGAAGAATATAATAATTCCAATCCCAAAGAAAGCAGGTGCTGACAGATGTGAAAATTACCGAACTATCAGTTTAATAAGCCACGGCTGCAAAATACTAACGCGAATTCTTTACAGACGAATGGAAAAACTGGTAGATGCAGACCTCGGGGAGGATCAGTTTGGATTCCGTCGAAATGTTGGAACACGAGAGGCAATACTGACCTTACGACTTATCTTAGAAGAAAGATTAAGAAAAGGCAAACCTACGTTTCTAGCATTTGTAGACTTAGAGAAAGCTTTTGACAATGTTGACTGGAATACTCTTTTTCAAATTCTAAAGGTGGCAGGGGTAAAATACAGGGAGCGAAAGGCTATTTATAATTTGTACAGAAACCAGATGGCAGTAATAAGAGTCGAGGGGCATGAAAGGGAAGCAGTGGTTGGGAAAGGAGTGAGACAGGGTTGTAGCCTCTCCCCGATGTTATTCAATCTGTATATTGAGCAAGCAGTAAAGGAAACAAAAGAAAAATTTGGAGTAGGTATTAAAATTCATGGAGACGAAGTAAAAACTTTGAGGTTCGCCGATGACATTGTAATTCTGTCAGAGACGGCAAAGGACTTGGAAGAGCAGTTGAACGGAATGGACAGTGTCTTGAAAGGAGGATATAAGATGAACATTAACAAAAACAAAACGAGGATAATGGAATGTAGTCAAATTAAATCGGGTGATGCTGAGGGAATTAGATTAGGAAATGAGACACTTAAAGTAGTAAAGGAGTTTTGCTATTTAGGAAGTAAAATAACTGATGATGGTCGAAGTAGAGAGGATATAAAATGTAGACTGGCAATGGCAAGGAAAGCGTTTCTGAAGAAGAGAAATTTGTTAACATCGAATATAGATTTATGTATCAGGAAGTCGTTTCTGAAAGTATTTGTTTGGAGTGTAGCCATGTATGGAAGTGAAACATGGACGATAACTAGTTTGGACAAGAAGAGAATAGAAGCTTTCGAAATGTGGTGCTACAGAAGAATACTGAAGATAAGGTGGATAGATCACGTAACTAATGAGGAGGTATTGAATAGGATTGGGGAGAAGAGAAGTTTGTGGCATAACTTGACTAGAAGAAGGGATCGGTTGGTAGGACATGTTTTGAGGCAACAAGGGATCACAAATTTAGCATTGGAGGGCAGCGTGGAGGGTAAAAATCGTAGAGGGAGACCGAGAGATGAGTACACTAAGCAGATTCAGAAGGATGTAGGTTGCAGTAGGTACTGGGAGATGAAGCAGCTTGCACATGATAGAGTAGCATGGAGAGCTGCATCAAACCAGTCTCAGGACTGAAGACAATAACAACAACAATGATTACAGTCGTATTATTATTTCTTAACGAGAGATAGAATGGTTACCTTAGAAACGCCAACGAAGCCTAAAGGAAGACGCGGAGTCTGCAGGGAAAGGTTATGAAACGTCCCCTTTGAACAATTATACATGACTGTGCTTCAACCGAAACACAATATTTTTAGCGCAACGCAATCTGACTTTCAGTAATCCCTACAAGAGAATGGCCCTGACTAACATTAACCTATACCTTTCACAAATCACTACTTACCTCACCAAAAATCTTCGTTACTCGAACTACAGCAATACAGCGAGCCCCACTACTGCCAGATAAATAAAAGATTCAAACTACGGAAGTCACTAACTACTGACAGGCACAGTTAGCAAATGAAAGATTTTAATAGAGAACAAACAATGTATTTACCTTTATAGTCATAATACACTCCTGGAAATGGAAAAAAGAACACATTGACACCGGTGTGTCAGACCCACCATACTTGCTCCGGACACTGCGAGAGGGCTGTACAAGCAATGATCACACGCACGGCACAGCGGACACACCAGGAACCGCGGTGTTGGCCGTCGAATGGCGGCAGCATTTGTGCACCGCCGCCGTCAGTGTCAGCCAGTTTGCCGAGGCATACGGAGCTCCATCGCAGTCTTTAACACTGGTAGCATGCCGCAGCAGCGTGGACGTGAACCGTATGTGCAGTTGACGGACTTTGAGCGAGGGCGTATAGTGGGCATGCGGGAGGCCGGGTGGACGTACCGCCGAATTGCTCAACACGTGGGGCGTTGAGGTCTCCACAGTACATCGATGTTGTCGCCAGTGGTCGGCGGAAGGTGCACGTGCCCGTCGACCTGGGACCGGACCGCAGCGACGCACGGACGCACGCCAAGACCGTAGGCTCCTACGCAGTCCGTAGGGGACCGCACCGCCACTTCCCAGCAAATTAGGGACACTGTTGCTCCTGGGGTATCGGCGAGGACCATTCGCAACCGTCTCCATGAAGCTCGGCTACGGTCCCGCACACCGTTAGGCCGTCTTCCGCTCACGCCCCAACATCGTGCAGCCCGCCTCCAGTGGTGTCGCGACAGGCGTGAATGGAGGGACGAATGGAGACGTGTGGTCTTCAGCGATGAGAGTCGCTTCTGCCTTGGTGCCAATGATGGTCGTATGCGTGTTTGGCACCGTGCAGGTGAGCGCCACAATCAGGACTGCATATGACCGAGGCACACAGGGCCAACACCCGGTATCATGGTGTGAGGAGCGATCTCCTACACTGGCCGTACACCTCTGGTGATCGTCGAGGGGACACTGAATAGTGCACGGTACATCCAAACCGTCATCGAACCCATCGTTCTACCATTCCTAGACCGGCAAGGGAACTTGCTGTTCCAACAGGACAATGCACGTCCGCATGTATCCCGTGCCACCCAACGTGATCTAGAAGGTGTAAGTCAACTACCCTGGCCAGCAAGATCTCCGGATCTGTCCTCCATTGAGCATGTTTGGGACTGGATGAAGCGTCGTCTCACGCGGTCTGCACGTCCAGCACGAACGCTGGTCCAACTGAGGTGCCAGGTGGAAATGGCATGGCAAGCCGTTCCACAGGACTACATCCAGCATCTCTACGATCGTCTCCATGGGAGAATAGCAGCCTGCATTGCTGCGAAATGTGGATATACACTGTACTAGTGCCGACATTGTGCATGCTCTAATGCCTGTGTCTATGTGCCTGTGGTTCTGTCAGTGTGATCATGTGATGTATCTGACCCCAGGAATGTGTCAATAAAGTTTCCCCTTCCTGGAACAATGAATTCACGGTGTTCTTATTTCAATTTCCAGGAGTGTATATATATATCAGTTCATGACACCAATTCTTACAAATTTCAAAACTCCGCCATCTCTCTCCCCACGTCCACCACTGCTGGCGGCTCACCTCCAACTGCGCAACACTACGCGCTGTTAACATCCATCTGCCCAACACTACAATGGCAGACAACAATGCAAACTAGCCACAGACTGCGCACAGCACAGCCAGTGATTTTTCATACAGAACGCTATGTGGCGTTACCAATAAGAATACCCAAACAGTCCACTTACAAGGTATGTTCAAACATCGTATCCACGGCAACAAACGTGTTCCAAACTGTTTCATTAACCATCGTAACTACGCATGGTGTACAAAATTTATGAACTAGTAACTGGAAGAGCATTCATTACTTTACCTGAAACGTTTGGATTCTAGGAAAGGCTAGAAAACTTCAAACTATACTACTGGCCATTAAAATTGCTACACCAAGAAGAAATGCAGATGATAAACTGGTATTCATTGGACAAATATGTTATACTAGAACTGACATGTGATTACATTTTCACGCAATTTGGGTGCATAGATCCTGAGATATCAGTACCCAGAACTACCACCTCTGGCAGTAATAACGGCCTTGGTACGCCTGGGCATTGAGTCAACAGAGCTCGGATGGCGTGTACAGGTACAGCTGCCCATGCAGCTTCAATACGATACCACAGTTCATCATGAGTAGTGACTGGCGTATTGTGACGAGCCAGTTGCCCGGCCACCATTCACCAGACATTTTCAGTTGGTGAGAGATCTGGAGAATGTGCTGGCCGGGGCAGCAGTCGAATATTTTGTGTATCCAGAAACATGCGGTCGTGCATTATCCTGCTGAAATGTAGGGTATCGCACGGATCGAAGGAAGGGTAGAGCCACGGGTCGTAAGACAACTGAAATGTAACGTCCACTGTTCAAAGTGCCGTCAATGCCAACAAGAGGTGACCAAGACGTGTAACCGATGGCACCCCATACCATCACTCTGGGTGATATCGCCAGTATGGCGATGACGAATACACGCTTCCAATGTGCGTTCACCGCGATGTCGCCAAACACGGATGCAACCATCACGATGCTGTAAACAGAACCTGGATTCATCCGAAAAAATGACGTTTTGCCATTCATGCATCCAGGTTCGTCGTTGAGTACACCATCGCAGGCCATCCTGTCTGTGATGCAGTGTCAAGGGTAACCGCTGCCACGGTCTCCGAGCTGATAGTCCGTGCTGCTGCAAACGTCGTAGAACTGTTCTTGTAGATGGTTGTTGTCTTGCAAACGTTCCCATCAGTTGACTCAGAAGTGACTGCACGATCCTTTACAGCCGTGAGGATAAGATGCCTGTCATCTCGACTGCTAGTGATACGAGGCCGTTGGTATCCAGCACAGCGTTCCGTATTACCCTCCTGAATCCCACCGATTCCATATTCTGCTAAGTCATTGGATCTCGACCAACGCGATCAGCAATGTCGCGCTCCGATAAACCGCAATCGTGATTGGCTACAATCCGACCTTTATCAAATTCGGATATGTGATGGTACGCATATCTCCTACTTATACGAGGCATCACAACAACGTTTCACCAGGGAACGCCGGTCAACTGCTGTTTGTGTATGAGAAATCAGTTGGAAACTTTCCTCATGTCAGCACGTTGTAGGTGTTGCCACCGGCGCCAACCTTGTGTGAATGCTCTGAAAAACTAATCACAGCATCTTCTTCCTGTCGGTTAAATTTCGCGTCTGTAGCACGTCATCTTCGTGGTGTAGCAATTTTAATGGCCAGTAGTGTATTACGACAATTTTCCTCTACTTTGGGGACAATCACACTAATTTTTGATCTGGATTAGAGTCAAAGAGACACATTATTGTAGATATTGTTTGCAGTTTAGTCTGAAGAGTTTCTTTGGAAATTTCTTGTTTGTTCCTTCCTACGCTTCCAACGGTAGTTATACCATGGTTCGTCATCTCCCACAGGAGAGTTGTCGGTATAAACCAAATACCTGCTGTTACGTTTGATCTCGTCCCATAAAATGCTTTCGCCACTTCTTTCACCAAGTACTGTGCCAGACGTGTAGGCCCACTGTATGTTTCTTTTCCTACACATAGTACTCCTGTGATCAATTAATTGGAATGAAAACAAGTTTCAGAAAGTACTTTTCATGTTTGCTGGGAATATACAACAGTAATTTACATCGACCTTGGAAACCTAAAAGCGGTTTGTCAATGGTGCATTCAACTGATGGTCTGTAGTACTCTTTGCAGTGAGCGAAGAAACTCTTCCAGATAGCTCAGATATCTGTAAAAGAAGTCTTGTCTTTTCTGGTTGGCCCCATCTGCATGTCACCGAATCACAAACAGTTTGTAGTAAGTCTCTCATTAGTGACGTGACTTCCTAAAGCACCCCGCAGAAAATCACCACTTACATGGCTGTCTTTCCCAGAAGCAATGATAAAAAGTAGGACGGTGTATGCCATCTCTGCACGGTGATGTTACCAGTAATGCTTGTTCGTAAGAATATCACTCTTTGTAAAGCCATTTCTATGTTAATGTGACGAACAACACCATTCAGCATATTTTCATCAACGATGAGATGCCAACATTGTTCAGCATTTTGAACTTTGCGAACATCACCCTGTGGACCTGGCGTAGTAGCTGTTGTACAGTATGCCTTGAGGGAGTCTTTTTGCCTCTCGAGACACTTTGATGACACATGTTTTGCCATTTTCCCCCTTTAGGATACTCTTCCTTGAAATAATAATGTTCTCTCCCTCAAATTCAAAACAGGAATCTTCTGTTTTACTTTTACATTTTCTCAGTTTCATTTACACTCTTATCCCTGTTAATTTTCTGGAGTAAAATCGCAATCAGTGTCGCTTCCATCATCAGTAAGATCGTTGTGTTCACGAATCTCTTCTTTCTCGTTACCTTCTTGATAGGAAGGCTCATCTTCATTGATAACATCGTAGACAAGTTTTAATAACTCATCTGCATATGTCTTCCCATCAATTATAGCGTAACTCCGTATTCACAAAACTAACAATGAAATACGGGATTCTCAAAAGTATGAGATGCAGAAATACAAACTCACGCGAATGGTAACATCGGCGATTTTTCACACAGACGTTTCTGTACAGAAATACTGAAGCAACTGAGACACTGCTTCAACAATGGCTAAATGCACACTACTGAAAGGTGAACAAAACAAGATGGGCAACAATAAGCAAGTTTGCCGCTTCACAACAGATATTAAATTTCCGTGGGGTAAATTTTCACCGATGTCACCATTTAAGGGTTAAAAATGTCGCTCCTGTCAGAAATATGAATTTTAAAATAAGGGAACGATTCAGTAAGGTACGTTTCATTCGTGACTTCAGCGTAACTGGCAATCTCACCCACGTATCCGGAATCCTCTGCCACATTCACGACAACGCTCTGCAACGACTTTTCATAAGCCTGGTCGCCTTAGCAAAACAGCGGACGCAACAGTTTCGTTAAAGAACCACTGAAGTGTAGAAAACCGGAAATTCCGCAATTAGGAAAAAATCTGAGAATCGCCAGTGCTGAAATGAGTCTACTGCAATAGCAGATTTCGTATGAAAAGCGTAAGGCTGTCTGATTAGATCGCTTAGTCCTTCCTAAGCACTGCAAGGAACGGAAAGAAATTATTCACACAATGATAAATAATTTCCATCTGGAAAATAATACAGGAATGCGCTCTGATAAAGAGTTTCTTGACATCTTACTCTTAAAAACAAAGTCGGTCAAACAATGTACACATTGTTTAACCCTAGAACACAAACGTTCGTAATTATTACGCCTTCACTGTTGCTTGATAAGCGCGGGAAGGTCACAAGCGCTTCCATTTTGTCGGTAACTTCCTAGCTTTAGCGAACCGACTGATGTGCTTGTGACTGCCAAGAAGAAACTCCACGGACTGCTTGGAAAACAGTGGCAGCTTTTCTGAAAGTCATTTTTACGATCGTTTGTATTTGGTTTTAAGGTCAGTAATGTTGTCAATATGGGTTTATGATTTATTTTCATGCATGATCCAAGCTTTGTTTATTGAGATAATAATACGAGCAGTGATAAACTCAGTCTATTACTATCTCGTATTTAATTTCAAGTGTCAGATTTAATAAAGGCAAATGACCCAAATCTGGGAGATAAAATAAGGAAATTACGTGATGAGCTGGAGCAAGAGGAGAATGAAAGCAACATTTATGACTCGACAAGTGAAGATGAAAACGATAACGTTGAAGAGGATTATATTGACCCTATAGATGGCGAGAGCGAAGAACGCCAAATTACAGCCGTTGGTGCAGACCCTCTAAATTGTGGTGAAGAAGGGAACGATGCTCTGTTGCGATCAAGAAAGCGACCCAGGACTGTTCCAAATTCAGGTAAAACTGTTTCTATATCATTCGTCCTCGAAAGATCTCTGTGCAGGGTAAGGATGGACGTCGCTGGCCATCTATAGCTCCAAAAACAAAAAAAAAACAAAAAAAAACAAAAAAATACAGCGCGTACACCTCAAAGAAATATTATTCATCAATGCCGCTACGCCGTTAGAAATATTTTCTTCATTTTTCACAGATGATATGTTGCAATTAATAGTAAATCACACAAACGAGGAGGAATTTTTCCGACAGTATGGATTTCACATAGATCTCCATAAAAGAAAACTTCTCGAATTTTCATATGTCCCTCATTCAGTCTCTCAATCGCTCCAACGCACTCTGACAGGAAAACATAACTGAATATTAGTTTTAAAAGGTTCCAGTATTACGTCAAATAAAAATTACAAATGTTATAAAATGAAAGATTCTAGTTAATTGAATTTTAGTAGTTGAACTTTTCGTAATAGCTCCATACGATGTTGAAACTTAATTTATTGCCGTTCCTAGACCAGCTTCGAAACACCAGAATGGTTTCTGTGATTGTTTTGGTAAAATTTTCTATGTTCGAAATTATGGCAAGTAACGAGACTAAATTCACAGGATAATTTTAGCAAATGACAATAAGCAACGTGTACAATTTGAGGAAAATCGGAGAATATAACTATTGCAGTTTATTTAGGTTCATTGGGGGCATGAATATTGGTAGCGTTCTAGCTGCAGGCTGAGTCACTGCCGCAGGCACCTTCTGACACAGGTGCGTCAGCTGCGTTCTCACTACAGAGAAAAAAAAAAAAAAAACAACGGACCTGCAGCTGCTACTGCAACAGTGACTGCCAAAGCAACCAGAAACAAGCACAGCTCCATACTTTACAGCACCTATGGCAGGGGCGCGCAAACGTTGCACGCAGCTCATGAGCGCACAGCATTGCACGTGTGCTGCTCGCGTGCAATCGTCGAATGGGGCAGTGGCCACAGCCGGCAGGTTGCGCCAGTGTAGTGCCAGGCCAAGTTGCGCACGTTGAAGCGAAGAGACCACTACGTAGTGAACGGTGTATTTCAAGAACCGCAAAATGCAGAGTGAAACAAGGAAACGGAGAAATGGAGATTTGCTATCTTTTAAAAAGGAATGGGAAAATCATTTTTTTTTTCTTTGTGCAAAAACGTGAAGTTTCGAAATGCTCAATATGTGGCAGTATTCTCGCTGGTAAGCGGAAGTTTAGTATTGAAGGTCATTGTAATAAATTTCACAAGGATGAGTACAATTTATTGTCGGATTCTGAGCGGATGGGGAAATTGCGCTTAAGAAGAGCGATCTGACGTAGTAACTGTTGTCCCGAGACATCTGGGACTTTCTTTCGTCATTTGTCTCATCTAACTGATTTAACATTTTATGGAGCACTGCTTTTCAATTTTTCAGGACGACAACAACAATATCCCAGCGGTACATGTTGGTTATAAGATTGCGCTTAATATAGCGAGAGCTGGAAAACCATTTGCTGAATTAATAAGTCTCAGTTACGAGCAAACATCAGCGATGAAAATTACGTAACTGTTTGCGTTTGCGTGTAGATATTAAACGTATTGTAAACTCCACCTGTGATAATTAAATAAAACGTATCGTAGGTAATATGTACTCTTTCAGACCATGATTTCTTCCGAGCACTCCTACTTAACCTTATTCCTTCATTCAATAAAGCAGGCCAGGAAACAAAACAGGTTACAAAGGAAGCAGCGGACAGAAGGTATGGTGGGGAGCGGAGATAAGCGAGTGGCCAGCTTGACCCTGTGTACACGCAGAACACCTGTTAACTGCACGCGTGGAAGTGCACCGCACACGTGCAGGATTCCTGCCCGCCCCTGACCTATGGTGACACGGAATAACTTGCTACGTTACAAAGTCGTCCAATCTTACAGCTGTGCTAAGAGGCAGAGTAGCGTCTCATTGCCATGTGTTCAGACTGTACCCCAGTATTGCTTGCGCCATGCTCAGAGGTTGACCAGATAGCAGGTGGACTTTCACAGGCTTGCCCCATGAACTTAGTAACGCGGGAGGCGAAATAAGGAAGCGCAGAACAGGTGAAGGGAGGCAGCTCACTAGTAGAGGAACCACTTTTGCTGAAACCAGAACCAAAATGCGTCCAATTTGTAACATACATATTCAAAATACGTGACAAACCAGACCTAACGCAACAAATTACGATACTTTTTTAACGAAAGTATATTCACAACAGTTCATTTCAGTACGTCTCTCCTGCAGAGTCTTCCACTGGAGTCTGGCTAACATCTCCATAACGCTTTCGCGATTACTGAATGATCCTGTAACGAAGCGCGCTGCTCTCCGTCGGATCTTCTCTCTCTCTCTCTTCTATCAACCCTATCTGGTACGGATCCCACACTGCTGAGCAGTATTCAAGCAGTGGCCGAACAAGCGTACTGTAACCTACTTCCTTTGTTTTCGGATTGCATTTCCTTAGGTTTCTTCCAATGAATCTCAGTCTGGCATCTGCTTTATATATATATATATATATATATATATATATAAATGGCCCTGAGCACTATGGGACTTAACATCTATGGTCATCACTCCCCTAGAACTTAGAACTACTTAAACCTAACTAAACTAAGGACATCACACAACACCCAGCCATATATATATATATATATATATATATATATATATATATATATATATATATATATTATTTTGAGCTTTTCCTCATTACAGAAACTTATCTCCAACATAATAATTTGCTTATAAATTACAATAAAAGCAATAAACGATCTCGTGGTTTCGCGGTGACGTTCTCATTTCCTGAGCAGGGGGTCAGGGATTTTCACCTGCCCCGAGGTGGCTCTCTCTCTATATATATATATGATGGCACGGAGACCTGGAAAAATTAACATGTAAAAAATCACAACCTCAAGAGATGGACTTTTAGAGAAGTTCGGCAAGAATCTCCAGGGCCGGTGGGAGTGGCCGTGCAGTTCTAGGCGCTGCAGTATGCAGCTGAGCGACCTCTACGGTCGCAGGTTCGCCTCGGGCATGGATGTGTGTGATGTCCTTAGGTTAGTTAGGTTTAATTAGTTCTAAGTTCTACGCGACTAATGACCTCAGAAGTTAAGTAGCATAGTGGTCAGAGCCATTTGAACCATTTGAATCTCCAGGAAAGAAAAGATAAGGAAGACCAAAATAATAAGGAGAATGGAAATAGAGGAAGAGGACACACAAAATCGAAACACCTGGAGGAATATTTTGAGAATATAGTTTAAGAACGTTTATTGTTTGTATTGTAATTTACAAGCAAATTATTATGTTGGAGATAAGCCTCTGTAATGAGGAAAAGCTCAAAATAATACACATATATAAAGCAGATGCCAGACTGAGATTCATTGGAAAAATCCTAAGGAAATGCAATCCGAAAACAAAGGGAGTAGGTAACAGTACGCGTGTTCGCCCACTGCTTGAATACTGCTGAGCAGTGTGGGATCCGTATAAGATAGGGTTGATAGAAGAGATAACAGAAGATCCAACGCAGAGCAGCGCGCTTCGTTACAGGATCACTTAGTAATCGCGAAAGCGTTACGGAGATGATAGATAAACTGCAGTTGAAGACGCTCGGTAGCTCGGTACGGGCTTTTGTTAAAGTTTCGAGAACATACCTTCACCGAAGAGTCGAGCAGTATATTGCCCCCTCCTACGTATATCTCGGCAGTATATTGCCCCCTCCTATGTATATCTCGCGAAGAGACCATGAGGGTAAAATCAGAGAGATTAGGGCCCACGCAGATGCATACCGACAATCCTTCTTTCCACGAACAATACGAGACTGGAACAAAAGGGAGAACCGATAGAGGTACTCAGGGTACCCTCCGCCACACACTGTCAGGTGGCTTGCGGAATATAATGATACTTGTGTCGAAGGTAAAGGAAACATACTTATAAATGAGAATTTTATTTGGCATAGGCACTTATTATTCGTGCAGAAAAATTTTCCGTTTCGATGTGGAACAACACTTTAAAACAATACGAAGCGTACTGAAATGATGATGAGGAAGTCCCATACTCCTTGACAGAGCACAGTGGAACCATGCATAAGACCCGCACCGCCTAACGGAGGTGGTTTGCCTTTGCCTTCCTCCGACCGTAATGGAGATGAATGACGACGATGAAGACGACACAGCGACACCTTCTATTTTAATCTTGTAACGTAATAAACTTTTATTTACAAGTTAACGAACAGATTGCTAGATCAAAGCTAGGTTTAGGTTTAACACTTACAATATTAGTATCTTTTTCTGTAGTCTTTCTTGTATTTTCTTTATGCTTTGGTTCTTTCTGATAAGCAAATTTTTGTTTCTAATTATGTACTTGGTTATATTTGTTTGTTTTCTAGCCTGATTATTTCGGCGCTGAGGTTTTTTGTTTTTTAGTTCCAGTTCTGTATGCACTTTTTAGTGCTGTACTTTTTTTTAAAAAAAAAAAAAGCATATCTGATGACATTTATGAGATTAAGTTTGATTCGTTGCAAATGATGGCGTCCTTTAAATTGGTTTGAACATAGTTACTATGACATACTTCCATGGGTACACTCAACAAACATTGTATATATATATAAATGGATAGTGATTTTAGGGACAGGTATTATTTAACTGTGTTTGGGAGAGACAGAGAGAGAGAGCCGGCCGGAGTGTCCGTGCGGTTCTAGGCGCTACAGTCTGGAGCCGAGCGACCGCTTACGTCACAGGTTAGAATCCTGCCTCGGGCATGGATGTGTGTGATGTCCTTAGGTTAGTTAGGTTTAAGTAGTTCTAAGTTCTAGGCAACTGATGACCTCAGAAGTTAAGTCGCATAGTGCTCAGAACCATTTGAACCATTTTTTTAAGAGTGGGAGGGGGGGGTCAAGGAGAGGGAGTGGGAGAAAGAGAGAGAAAGTGAGAGGAAACCATTTGATATATGATAAATAAATCATCGCAAATCGTCATGTTGCATTGAGTCGCAATTGTTTATGATTTTCACGATAATTGAATTGAATGTTAGTTGTATTGGCGTGGTACTTACATAAACACCTTTCGGACACGCAGATCTCCAGTATTTAAACACTTTCCCCAGTTGTGTGCCCTGTCATCTCGAGGCAGGTGAAAATCCCTGACCCTGCCGGGAATCGAACGCGGGACCTCGCGCTCGAGAAGCGAGAACGCTGCCGCGAAACCACGACCTGTGGACGTACTGAAATGAACTGTTGTGAACTGTTCGTCAACTAAATCGTAATTTCTACGGTAGGTCTTTTTCGTCACGTATTTTGAATAAAACTCAAAGCAAAAGATGCACAGAATTAACAGTGATCTGCAGTCTGCTGTAAAAATGAATAAATAACCACCTGTACTTCTACTGCTCAAGGCACTGTGCAGTGTTCGGCGAACAGCACTCACGTCAAAGACGCCACTAAGGCCCGCCGTCGCTGTAGAGCGGTTGTTGCCCCTCTCCCTTCCTCACCGCCCTCCCCCCCCCCCCCCCCCCCACCCTTTCAACATAGCGGCCGGTTCCAACCAGTCTGGTCGCGTGACGTCACCTCCCAGCCTCAGCTGTTTTGCCTGCACTGTGCGGGCGGCCGCTTCTAGCCTACAGACCACTTGCTGTCCTATAATCTGAGTTCAACTGACTGCCACGGTTTCCCCCCAAAGTACAGGTCTACACAGAATAACGGGAATGTTTTAAATGAGTAGCGGCACCCATGGGCAGGTGGAAGCACTGCAGGTTCGTGTCAGTTACCGAGTAAACACTCCGCCATTTCAGTAATCATGGAACAGTGGAACGGACAACAGCGTGCGTCAGCCATAAAAACGTTTTATAAAACTACTGGTCGTTTGGTAGCGGCGCACAGGAAGACCTGAAGCTGAGGCTGTTGACATCTACATGTACATTTATACGCCGCAAGCCACCCAACGGTGTGTGGCGGAGGGCACTTTACGTGCCACTCTCATTACCTCCATTTCCAGTTCCAGTCGCGTGTGGTTCGCGGGAAGAACGACTGCCTGTAAGCCTCCGTGCGCGCTCTAATCTCTCTAATTTTACATTCGTCATCTCCTCGGGAGGTATAAGTAGGGGGAAGCAATATATTCGATACCTCATCCAGAAACGCACCCTCTCGAAACCTGGCGAGCAAGCTACACCGCGATGCAGAGCGCCTCTCTTGCAGAGTCTGCCACTTCAGTTTGTTAAACATCTCCGTATTGCTATCACGGTTACCAAATAATCCTGTGACGAAACGCGCCGCTCTTCTTTGGATCTTCTCTACCTCCTCTGTCAACCCTATCTGGTACGGATCCCACACTGATGAGCAATACTCAAGTATAGGTCGAACGAGTGTTTTGTAAGCCACCTCCTTTGTTGATGGACTACATTTTCTAAGGACTCTCCCAATGAACCTGAACCTGGTACCCGCCTTACCAACAATTAATTTTATATGATCATTCCGCTTCAAATCGTTCCGCACCCATACTCCCAGATATTTTACAGGAGTAACTGCTACCAGTGTTTATTCCGCTATCATATAATCATACAATAAAGGATCCTTCTTTCTATGTATTCGCAATACATTACATTTGTCTATGTTAAGGATCAGTTGCCACTCACTGCACCAAGTGCCTATCCGCTGTTCCTGCATTTTACTACAATTTTCTAATGCTGCAACTTCTCTGTATACTACAGGATCATCCCCGAAAATCCGCATGGAACTTCCGACACTCTTTACTAGCTCATTTATATATATTGTGAAAAGCAATGGTCCCATAACACTCCCCTATGGCACGCCAGAGGTTACTTTAACGTCTGTAGACGTCTCTCCAATGAGAACAACATTTTGTGTTTTTTTTGCTAAAAACTCTTCAATCCAGCCACACAGCTTGTCTGATATTCCGTAGGCTCTTACTTTGTTTATCAGGCAACAGTGCGGAACTGTATCGAACGCCTTCCGGAAGTCAAGAAAAAATAGCATCTACCTGGGAGCCTGTATCTAATATTTTCTGGGTCTCATGAACAAATAAAGCGAGTTGGGTCTCACACGATCACCGTTTCCGGAATCCGTGTCGATTCCTACAGAGTAGATTCTGGGTTACCAAAAACGACATGATACTCGAGCAAAAAACATGTTCTAAAATTCTACAACAGATCGACGTCAGAGATATAGGTCTATAGTCTTTGTCACAACAAACACAACGGGTCATTGCAATTTGCCGTATTCTTCTGGCCAGTGGACAGATGACGATACAGTCACTCCCCAGCTTCCTACTTTTTTTGAATCCTGTGGAATTCAAGATGGGATTGACCAACATTCTTCAGTGTTTGATTGTTTCACGTACTTTTTCGATGAAGAACTGGTGAGACTGATCAAACGAGAGACAAACCGCTACGCTAGAATGACAATAGAGACACTAAGTGCTACAGGGAAACTGAAGCCTCAGTCAGTGTCGCGTAAGTGGACAACAGTGAAACTCAGTGAACTGTATAAATTTTTTGGTATTATTTTGCATACGTGCCTAGTGAAGAAACCGAAACTGTGTGACTACTTGTCAACAAATCCCGTGTTGCAGTCCTCATTTGCGACAAAGTGTCTGCCAAGAGATAGACTTTTGTCAATTCTACGAATGTTACATCTCGTAGATAACGCAACATGTATTCCTAAGAACCAGGTAGGTCACGATCCTATTCATAAGGTAAGACCTATATTCGACAGATGCGTGACCCAAAGTGGAAAGGCTTACAAGCCAGGCGAAAATATTACTACAGATGAAGGAATTGGCACTTTTGGTGGTAGACTGAGTTTTAGAGTGTATATGAAAAATAAACCTAATAAATATGGCGTAAAATTTTCTATGCTATGTGAAAGTGGGTACGTTCTGAACTGTGAAATTTATTCTGGGTAACAGTCTAATGCCGATAACAGCATTTTACACGTTGTAGACATTCGTTGTGACATTCGTTTCATAATAAAGGTTACACATTATTATACATAGGCCAATTTTACACCAGCCGTGATTTACTGGATTATTTGTGTGTGTGTGGGGGGGGGGGGGGGGGGGGGGGATAGAACTAAGGCAGTTGGTACTGTGCAGCAAAATAGAAAAGGGCTACCAAGGGATCTTGTTGGCCAGAAATTGAAAAGAAATGAACTTTCGTTTCGCAGACGAGATCACTTACTGTTTGTACAATGGAAGGACAACAGAGACGTTTTTCTTTTGGCAACAAAGCATAAAATGACGGCAACAAATGTCAGTGTGAAAACTAAATTTGGAATGGTGGAAAAAATGAAGCCAGACTGCGTTTTGGACAACAATAGTAAAAAAAGCTGGTGTGGATCATAGCGACCAGCTAATGGCGTACTATCATTTTGAACGAAAACAGATAAAGTGATGGAAAAAAGTTTTCTTTCACATTTTCATGCTCAGCACTGTAAATTCATACATTCTGTGCAAAACGTCGCGAAATAGAAGCAAACATCTGGTTGAATACATTACAGAGTTGGCAGAGAACTTGGTTGACAAAGGTGGCCTCTTAGACTCGTACACTTCTCAGAATAGTTCATCCATCAACAGACTAAGCGGAAGACATTTTCCAAAATTAATTCCACCCACAAAATTGTCTAAGTGTGCGCAGAAAGAAGCAAGGCCAGATATGGTAAAGTTTCAAGGAAAGACACGCGATATTATTGCGAAACCTGTGACGTAGGGCTTCGTTCTCCAAAATGTTTCGAAATATTTCATACAAAAGCCAATGTAACTGTGTGATTATTAATAAAATAGAAGTTCATTTTTCAACAGTTATTCATTTAAAACTAGCAACTTCAATCCTATGTCCCTTAGAGGTCCTAGAACCTAAAAAAAAAAATTTGTTCACGGTGAAAACTGCCTACTCTGAAATTAAAATACAACCCTTGTCACCAACTTAAATGTTTATTTCTTTGCAGTACTCTGGAGGGAATGGACATAGTTTTTTAAATGCAAAAGAGCAATCTGTTTTCTGTGGTATAGAATCTGCTGTAGAAAATTCAGAAAAAACTGTCAAATCGCTTAGTACCAACCGGTTGAACGTCCACATTCGCGCTCAGTCCTCTAAGTATTAAAACAAATGTAACGTAGCGGGCCCCACTTAACCGGGCCGTGCACGGGGAACGTCAACGGACCGGGCGGGATTACCCGTGTTTAGTTTTTCACGTGACGGACACGGCGTGACGGTAGAGTTGTCTCGTGAGCTGTGCAGCTGCGCAAGACCGTTCTGTGTGCAAAAACACGAATGTGGAACAACTAATAGAAGAAGTTCATAAGTTTCCTGTTCTATACGATCACGGAAGTAAAAACTACAGGAATATCGAGTACAAAGACAGAGTTTGGAAGAGAACTGCAACAAATCTACAAGCCAAAGGTACGACCCGAAAGATATTCATTTACTTTTTTGGCTTTACAAACAGATGTTTGGTTTATGTCATCGTTATATCGCCAAGTCGACATGATCTTGCCATTCCACAGTCCCTTGTGGACAATTCAGGAATTTTTTGAGTTGTTCTCGTACAGCTACTGGAGCATCTGTTGCCGGCCGTGGTGGCCGAGCAGTTCTAGGCGCTACAGTCGCAGGTTCGAATCCTGCCTCGGGCATGGATGTGTGTGATGTCCTTAGGTTAGTTAGGTTTCAGTAATTCTAAGTTCTAGGGGACTGATGACCTTAGAAGTTCCATAGTGCTCAGAGCCATTTTAGCTAGTTTTGATCTTCCACGAATTCGAGGTAGGTTTCGAAGGTCTGATGATCTTCCACATCCCTCAGCAGTTTCCTTTTAATCCACCCTCTGTTCGGGCAAACTATAACCTTCCATTTTTCGAATAAAGTTGCACAGTACACACGCAGCCGTCACAATCATTGTAAGGTTATTAGGACCTCCCTGAAGAATTCTTCTAAATGTTCGAAATTTCTGTTGCAATATACCGAATACATTTTCGGATATTCTTCTTGCCCGACTCAAACAATAATTAAATATAGCCTCGTCATTTGTTAAGTTCCTGCCTGTATATGGTCGCATCAAGTTTGTTTTCAGAGGAAAAGCTTCATCGCCTACAATTACCATTGGAAGTTCAACATCAGTTCCGGGTAAAGTTTTACTGTTTGGGACGCGAAGCTTATTATTTTCCAATGACTTTCCGAGGTTTCAATTTACTAGAATGCCTCCATCAGAGTTTTTTCCGCACGCTCTATTGCAATAAAATTATAACATGTGTCAGCCAGAGCAAGAAGCACAATGGAATATGATTTTTTGTAATTCCAATAGAGACTTCCTGAGTTGTTTGGAGCCTGTATTGTTACTTGCTTTCCATCTAAAGATACAATGCAGTTTGGAAACTGTCATTTTGTCTAAAACTCCTCAGCTATAACATTCCATTTTTCTTCATTCGGCACAGGCATCACCTAACAATAAACCGATAACTGCTCTAGAGGCGTCATGGACGATAGCTCCAACTGTGGATTTTCCCAACCTGTAGCTGAAGGAAATAATTCTAAAGTAATCTTCTGTAGCAAGGAACTTGTAAAAAATTGAACTGTATAAGATGAGAAATACTGTATAATCTATTAAATATTTGCAGCATTTTAAACCTTGTAATATGAATACCCGATTTAAAGTATTTTTGCTACACGTGAAATAGAGGAATGCAAAAAAAGGAAAATGGGTATCTGTTCGTGACCAACTGAGGAAGACCATGCAGAAAAGGAAAACTGTTTCAGGACAAGCTGCTGTTCATCAACATAAATATAAGTATGAAGATCTCTTAAAGTTCCTGCTACTTTACATGGTAGAACGAGAAACAGTTTCCAATGTTCCTTACACGCAACACAATAATGAGTGTAGACAAGAATCAAATACAAATTCCCAAGCGGAGCAGTCTGTTGTTGGAAACGAAAAAGAGTCTACACAAGAAGACATTGAAGATGAAGAATGGGTCATTAAAACCCATGGTAGCGATGCAGACAATTTGATAGGGCGCACTCGGTATTCCCAGACGTCCTCAGCTCATTCGTCCGTCACTTCAAATAAGAACACGTTTATGAAACCACCACTGAAACTAAAACCTCAGCGTGAGGTTAAACCACAAGAATCTGCATCAAGCCAGCTCATGGCGTACATTTTAGCAGAAAAACAAGCTGAAAAACAGAGAGAAATACAAAACCCAGATGATGCTTTTTTGGCCCGTATAGCACCAGCCCTAAAATTGTTGCATCCATTACTTTTTCATCGAGCTAAAAGTAGAATTTTTTTTCAATTGTACGAGACTTTGAACTGGAGCAACTCACGAATGACGTTTCAGTCACATCAATTCACTCCATCATCCTCCAATTCCTCAGCAAAATCTGTTCCAACACCATATCCTTCACCTGTGGAAAACGAATCAACAGAACCTACACAGCAGCTTTTGGAGCTGCAAAGGGGTTCCCACAATTCGTATATAAATAACCAAAGCCATCATCCTCCAAGTTCCCCTGCATCCTCATCAGCTTCAGAAACTAGTTCACTTAATAGTCCTCATTTGTTTTTCTTACGGTAGTAGAAATTTAACTGTATTATTTACTAACTTATGTATTTATCTTTCAATTACTAAAGTAACAAAATAAAAATACTGTCCTCAAAACTTCTTACTTATTTGTGTTCTGTGTACTTTTCTTTAGCCTACCTTAAAAAAAAAAAAAAAAAAAAAAAAAAAAAAGCCAGCCGTTCTTTGGGTGAAACTGATACTCTCCAGAAAGTGTCGTTTTTTCTCAGCATTGGTTCGAGTTTCTTTAAAAATTCACAGAAGGTGTACTGCGTCATCCTAAAATATTCATAAAACTTAGTCTCATAGTCTATGAGATGAGAAAATAATGTTCGAAAATCTCCCTATACTGGTCTTGTTATGCACGCACTGTGGATCCATAATTTTCTTCTTCTTGTTTGCCTTCGTTCTTTTTCCTCTTCGTCTAAAGCAAGTGCTATAAGTCCTAATTCACTATTGCGAAAATTAGAGAGCATGGTTTTACAGCTTTCACAAACAGAAACACAGATGACGGCGTCCGAGTCACTACAAGGAACAACAGACACAGCCCGGACATGTGTGTCCCGACCTTTACGGAGCTCACGACGATCAATTCGTAAGCCAACAGCAGTGGTCGGAATGTCCCAGGAGAGTGTTCGGAGAATTCTTCACCTTGATTTAAAATTTCAGCCGTACAAACTACAGATGGTGCAACGGATTACCGGTTACGATTAGGATCCCGTCAACAAATGATAACAAAAATAAACAATGGCGATAAATTTCTAAACAAGTTGTGGATCTCAGATGAGGCACATTTTCATCTCACACTTATTGCGAATAAACCGAACTACCGTTACTGGACAAACACAAATCCTAATGATGTTGATGAACGCCCTTTACACGCTAGTAAAGTTACAGTATGGTGTGATGTTTCATCACATGGAATTTTCGGACCGTATTTTTTCGCAAATGAACAGGGAAACACAGTAACTGTCAATGCAGAGCGCTATGTGCAGATGTCACAAACTTTCGTTACACCTGCGTTGAAGCCGGCCACAGTGGCCGAGCGGTTCTAGGCGCTTCAGTCCGGAACCGCGGGACTGCTACGGTCGCAGGTTCGAATCCTGCCTCGGGCACGGATGTGTGTGATGTCCTTAGGTTAGTTAGGTTTAAGTAGTTCTAAGTTCTAGGGGACTGATGACCTAAGATGTTAAGTCCCATAGTGCTCAGAGCCATTTGAACCTGCGTTGAAAAACTTCCCGAACGTTCAAGAAGCCTGATCTCAACATACCGGAGCGACATCACACACTGCACGGCAGTCAATGGTATTTGTACGAGGATTGTTTGGCAACTGTGTCATCTCACAATTCGGTAACATTGCCTGGCCTCCTAGATCGCAAAATTTATACGTTTGTGTGTGTGTGTGTGTGTGTGTGTGTGTGTGTGTGTGTGTGTTTTTTCTTGTGGAGCTATCTCAAGAGCAAAATCTATACGACTCAACCAAGAACCCTGGATGAATTAAAACAGAGAATTCGGCATGCAGTTCACGGTATCCCAGCTGAAATGTCACAGCCATCAATGAGGAATCTCAACAGCAGACTTCACGAATGTATTCCTGCAGGAGCACGCCATCTCAAGGACGGATTGTTTTTTAAAAAAATGGTAAATGCTATCATTGTTTGGTAAATGGCAAAGTTGTAAAGTTTCAAATACTATGAATGCAATTTCTTTCCTTCATCACTTCTATTTTTATTGGAGTGTGGGAATGTTACCGTTTTTCTGTGTCACCCCGTATAGCATATTCACACTTGTTTACATATGAGTCACGATTTGAGTTGCGATTTGCAACAAAATGTACCGAAGAAATGGTTCAAATGGCTCTGAGCACAAATCAGTTGTATGCAATTGCAATTCTTCCCTCCGCTAAAACTATACTGAAGCAGTTCGTCTGAAAAGTTTTCGATTCCTGAGATGTTTTCGCAATTGCCTAAGTGGAGAGCAACATTTGTGATTTATGTCGTTATCACAAACAGACAAACAACCTAACGGCATTTCTTATATGGCTACCGTAGGGCGAGTGATGGTTAAGATATTTTTATAGCGGATTGGTCATTGTGAGGGAACCTGCACAGGTAACGTGACCAGTTTTGACGCAACTCAACAAGCAACAAACCTCTCATGAAGCAGAAATGAATACTGGTTAAATGATAGATGGCGCCATATTGACATTAATTTCAAGCCGTTTCTGAGCACCAGCAAATTGAGAATCACTGCAAAACCCGCTGTTAACTGTGATCCGTTGCAATAAAATAATGAGAAACATCGTATTCTTGGTAAAAAAAAAAATTACTGTAACTTGCGTATTATGAGAGTAGGCTATTTTAAGGCAGCGACACGCTGAAGATCCACCCAAAGCGCATTGTTCTTGGTACAATTTGCTATAATTAAATTTCAATTAGTAACATACCTACGATTAAGGTTTTTAGTATGGTGTAACATAAAATGATTAGACTTTAAACTTGTGATGTTGGCTTAGCGTAATGAGTGTAGCCGGCACGGTAGCTCAGCGTGTTCGGTCAGAGGGTTAGCTGCCCTCCGTAAAAAAAAAAAAAAAAAAAAAAAAAAAGTTAATCGATCAACAACGAACTTAAAAACGGATGTCTTACGACGTCCGCCTCGAGCAGATGCAACGAACAAAATGAGATTTTTTTAAAAAAAAAAAAGCGTGGTCGGTCAGAGGGTTAGCTGCCCTCTGCAATATAAAAACTGAGTGAATGGATCAACGAAGAACTTAAACGGACGTCATAGGACGTCCGCCAGGAACAAACTATAACGAACAAAATGAGATTTAAAAAAAATGCGTCACTGGTCTCCAAAGAGTTATTTTTTGGGGCGGTGGCAGGTGTTGACAGATGTGAAAATTACCGAACTATCAGTTTAATAAGTCACAGCTGCAAAATACTAACGCAAATTCTTTGCAGACGAATGGAAAAACTAGTAGAAGCCGACCTCGGGGAAGATCAGTTTGGATTCCGTAGAAATGTTGGGACACGTGAGGAAATACTGACCCTACGACTTATCTTAGAAGCTAGATTAAGGAAGGGCAAACCCGCGTTTCTAGCATTTGTAGACTTAGTGAAAGCTTTTGACAATGTTGACTGGAATACTCTCTTTCAAATTCTGAAGGTGGCGGGGGTAAAATACAGGGAGCGAAAGGCTATTTACAATTTGTACAGAAACCAGATGGCAGTTATAAGAGTCGAGGAACATGAAGGGCAAGCAGTGGTTGGGAAGATAGTGAGACAGGGTTGTAGTCTCTCCCCGATGTTATTCAATCTGTATATTGAGCAAGCAGTAAAGGAAACAACAGAAAAATTTGGAGTAGGTATTAAAATCCATGGAGATGAAATAAAAACTTTGAGGTTCGCCGATGACATCGTAGTTCTGTCAGAGACAGCAAAGGACTTGGAAGAGCAGTTGAACGGAATGGATAGTGTCTTGAAAGGAGGATATAAGATGTACATCAACGAAAGCAAAACGAGGATAATGGAATGTAGTCGAATTAAGTCGGGTGATGCTGAGGGAATTAGATTAGGAAATGAGACACTTAAAGTAGTAAAGGAGTTTTGCTATTTGGGGAGAAAAATAACTGATGATGGTCGAAGTAGAGAGGATATAAAATGTAGACTGGCAATGGCAAGGAAAGCGTTTCTGAAGAAGAGAAATTTGTTAACATGGAGTATAGATTTAAGTGTCAGGAAGTCATTTCTGAAAGTATTTGTATGGAGTGTAGCCATGTATTGAAGTGAAACATGGACGATAAATAGTTTGGACAAGAAGAGAACAGCAGCTTTCGAAATGTGGTGCTACAGAAGAATGCTGAAGATTAGATGGGTAGACCACATAACTAATGAGGAGGTATTGAATAGAATTGGGGAGAAGAGAAGTTTGTGGCACAACTTGACCAGAAGAAGGGATCGGTTGGTAGGACATGTTCTGAGGCATCAAGGGATCACCAATTTAGTATTGTAGGGCAGCGTGGAGGGTAAAAATCGTAGAGGGAGACCAAGAGATGACTACACTAAGCAGATTCAGAAGGATGTGGGTTGCAGTGGGTTCTGGTAGATGAAGAAGCTTGCGCAGGATAGAGTAGCATGGAGAGCTGCATCAAACCAGTCTCAGGACTGAAGACCACAACAACAACAACATTCGCGTTTTCCTTAGGTTCTGATACTTCATTATGCAGTGGGTTCTGGTAGATGAAGAAGTTTGCTCAGGATAGAGTAGCATGGAGAGCTGCATCAAACCAGTCTCAGGACTGAAGACAACAACATTCGCGTTTCCATTAGGTTCTGATACTTCATTATTAGTTTAATATAAGTATATACTACAATATTTTGTGTTATGTACATAAAAGTTCACCTTTTCTTGAGGGGTGACTGTTCGATTGGTTTAATCTACAGGACAGTTTGCGCTACTTGTGTAAAGATATCTTGCTTCTTTTTTTCTTTCACGCTTCGTAATTCACATGTGACAAAGGTTCTGCTACTGGGTAGGAACAGTGATCAAGTAAGACTGACCTTGGGGTTGTACTAAAATGTGGAAATGATGAAATAAAGTTTATCTTATGCGGAGAAGTATTCCAAATTTGTAGCGCATTGTATGCAATCGAACCTTTATAAGCGTGTGTCCTTATTGATTGGACACGGTACTTTCCTTTTCGTGGACGATGGAGGAAATGCGCATTTTAATAGAGCTAACGTCGGAATTTTACGCGCCCCCGTTGAGTAAACTGTGTGATTCACGAAGCAGAAACGTCCCTCAACTGGCGCTGGAGTGCGTATGCACAAGTCACATCATTCCTGAGCGTTCAGCAGCTCGCTGAACTTGGCACTAGAGTCTTGCATGGCCGAGTAAGAGAGAGCACAAAATACGAAATGGGGCGAGCACACCTTAACTGGATAGGCTGCCCGCACTAATTTTTGCGACCGAGCATAGAAGCCGTGACCGAATACGTAGCACGTAACTTCAAACACATTACACGTGTCATTATCCGTGTGGTGTGTCTTTCTCTGTAATCATGCAGCGCGAGGAAGCCAGTGCAATAAGATATAAGATTGAGACCTAATGTTTAGACATTGAAAAAACTGGAAGGTCTAAGAAGCCTAGTATGGAGTACATTTCTGTTGGTTGCAGACGAAAACTGTGCGTCTACTAGGTACGTATCGTGCATTAACTGCTCCACATTATTGTGTTTCCAGTCGGGAACCACTCATTTAAAGAAACACGGTTGCAAGAAACATGACAAAGATACAGCTCCTTCACGGATATCGGCAGTAATAAAAAATAGTATTACAGCAAAGTGTGTTGCAATGTGTGCCAAAGATATGAGACCTTTTAATGCTGTTTCCGGTTAAGGTTTCTGAGAATTAGGCCAACAATTAGCACATCTAGGTGCGCATTATGGAGAAGTTAACGTACCAGATGTCACGCCACACCCATCTACTATAAGCAGACATGTCAAAGAACGAGCTGATGCAATACGAAACAGCACAATGCCTTCTGTTATTGCAGAAGTTATTAATAAAATATGTGCTGCGACAGATGATATGTGGACTGGATCGCAAAATCCGGTGCACTATTTAACGCTTACAACACATTACATTAACACAGATTGGTCTCTTGTGAACAATGTTTTATTTACAACAAAATTCCCGGGAGTTAAGAAGACTGGAGTAAATATTATGATACAAATTGAAGAGAGGATGGCTGATTGGGACATTTCACCAGACATGTTGCACAGTTTTGTTTTTGTCTCCGACCAGGGTGCCAATGTAATAAAGGCTTTGGAAAATCACGAAAGGATTCCTTCTGCTGCTCATTGTATAAACACACCCTTAGCCATAGTTTCGATGATGATAAATTCTTGCTAAATCATGCCCCGAACATCGCTTCAACAATAAATATTGCAAAATGCATTATAAGGTACATTAAGAAAAGTAGCCTCAGCTCGTCTTTGAAATCATCGTTGAAACTAGAGGCCTACACATGCTGGAACAGCTTGTACACTGTGCTGGAATCGTTACACAATTATCATAGATCCTTCAAGTACTGTGTCATCACCGCCGAGAAAGAGAGTTCGTTTCAAGGAATGGAGGAACAACAGATCATCCACAGCAGATGAAGTAGATGGTTCAAATGGTTCAAATGGCTCTGAGCACTATGGGACTCAACTGCTGTGGTTATCAGTCCCCTATACCTTAGAACTACTTAAACCTAAGTAACCTAAGGACATCATAACATCCATGCCCGAGGCAGGATTCGAGCCTGCGACCGTAGCAGTCGCACGGTTCCGGACTGCGCGCCTAGAACCGCGAGACCACCGCGGCCGGCAGATGAAGTAGATCTCTACATTTTAATGTACCTCGGAGATGATGATATTTTAAAGTGGGAGAGCAGACATGAAACAGATCTGCCAGGCCTGGCTGCAGTTGGAAGACGTATTTTATGTATCCCAGCAACAAGCGCACCTAGTGAAAGATGCTTTAGTAAAGCCGGCATATTAGTAACAAATCGCCGCAGCCAATTAAATGTGGAAGGCGTTAGTGATTTACTGCTGATAAACAATAGCTATAATTTTGTTTCTGTTGGAAACATGTGAAAAGTACGACAATTCACGCCTGTAAATGTTTAATGTTGTCTGTATGCTTTCTTTATGAAGATGGTTGTCTTCTAGATTAGAGGGACAACACTTGTTTAATGTTTCCTATTAATGAAAGGAAAAGTATATCTTCTGTTTGGAAATGAGACTCGTCTTCTATCCACGACTGCATTGAAATATCATTTTACTTCCCAATTGCTTTATGAATTTAGCTGTGTCACGTACCCGTTCTTGGAAACGTTACTTTTGTATTAAAAGAGACAGAGACAGAGCTAAATACACAGCGCGCGCGCACGTTAGTGTGTGTGTGTGTGTGTGTGTGTGTGTGTGTACAGTACAGTGCAGCGAGCCGGGGAGAGGCGAGGTGAGACGTCAGCGGTGACCGGTCATGCTGGGTTATCCGCGTGTCCGGTGTCCGGACAACAGACAAGGGGCGAGTACATGACCGAGCCGAGTCGTATGGGGCCAGACACGAGCAGCTCGGCCCCCCTGTCAACAGGCGAGCAGTGACCGGTCAAGCATCGAGCGTTGCAGCACTCTACTTGGCACGCTCAACGTTTAACGTTCGACAGCACGGTCCGTGTGCCGATGGCTTTACCTGAGGGATCGCTACGTGGCAAAGGGGCAAGTGTGGCAAATGTCCGGCATTCCACACCAGTGGACACTGGACGCGGGCGGACGGCACTCGCCAGCTGTCTGCTTTCGAGGCCACGCATTTCGCGACTCGCCACTTCCAGCTACGCACACTGCTCCAGTAGTTAACTGCTTGGATGTCTGACTTTATAATATCGCGCCTTAACAGAACTGGCTCAGCGCTCCTACCTGCTGTACGCTCGGAACACACGCCTGCCCTGTTTCGTAGACGGAAGTCGGCGATGCACGCTCTGTCTGACACGTCTCGCGAAAGACTGCCCAACAGCCAGCGCCGCAGCAGCTCTGACGTCACGCAGGACCCTCCCCCTCTCCCCCCCCCCCTCAATCACACCGAATGCCGGCGGTAGGCCAACGGCGTGAGCCGTGACCTTCGCGTCTTGCAGCTTGACTCCGCGAACGACTTCCTGCGACTGACGTCATACAGTAATACAATACGCACACGATGCACAGACAGTATGAAGAAGGATATGACATTCTATTAATCATTGATGGTTCTCAAAGTGATGTAGACCATATTTTTCGATTTTTTAAAGAGCTTCACCTTAATATCAGTTTTACAATTGAGCGAGAATCCGATCGTTAAATTTTTTGGACCTCACTTTAACTGTGGTTGACAACCGCATTGAATTTAATATTTTTCGGAAAAAAACACGTTTTCCGACAATATTATACCTGCAGACTCGACCCACCCGTACGCCCATAAGATGGCCTTTTTTTTTTCATTCTAATATTGACAGAGATACAGCTATCCCTCTCGCACCAGATGCGGTAGAAACTGAACACACTTGAGAATATTGCTACAAATAATGGCTATAGGCCTCAGTTGGTAAGACAGATGTATAACAAGAAAATAAATAAAAATAATATTACGTCTTCCACCCTAGAGCGATATCCATCCCTTACACAGGCTATATAAGTTACAAATTGGGGTGTTTACTCAGAGCCCATAGTTTCAGAGACGCCTATTCTACTAATAATAGTTTACATAGGAATTTCATTCACTCCTTGCAGAGTAAGAGCGGTAAACTTTCCCAATCAGGAGTATATAAAATTACATGCGGGGATTGTTCAAAATTTTACATCGGGAAAACGGGACGAGCTCTGTGTCTCAGGTATAAAGAGCATATTCCTACGCGAAGCGGTGACGGTACTAAGGGCTCTACTTATGCGGAACACCTTGTGCAAACGGCTCATGCGCCGAGCCCTCCAGTTAATACCGAGTGGTTTCATGCCGAGGTAAAGGGCTTAAAACTGGATCTTTTGGAAGAAATACAGATCTTTAAGCATCTGCAACATGTTAAAGACAATATCCTCAATGACCAACTCCTACTGAGAAATAGAAAATTTTTCCAAGGTTTCGCGCCTTTACTTTGTTCTTCATACTTGTAAATCTGATGATCTGGGGATTATCACATGCGTGCGCTATTGGCGAACGCGGTTTCTTTTTATCATTTTCCTTTTACGATGAAGGTGATTTTAGCCCGTTGAACACCTCACGTTTTATCCCTATATCTTTATTACCACGACGTCTTTGGATGACGTCAGCCCCCCCCCCCCCCCCCTCCCGCAGGCTAACTACTGACTTTAGGTATAGTTTCTAAGAGTTCCTCCTGGTGTCATAGGTAGCTTCATATATAAGTTTCACCGTGTGCGGTTATTATTAGGTTTCATCTCCTATTTAGCTCGTCTCTTGTTCTATCCATTTCATTTTTTGATATACGTTGATCCACGGTTGGGAACATATGGGCTATTTAGCCCCGACCCAGGTATAAACTTTCTCGTATTTGTATGCACATACGCACTCGAGTAACTTACCCTGTCTTGCGCATGTGCGTAGATAGCAGGTCAGGCTTGTAAGTGAGCGACCGTTTGTAGCAGCACTTTATAGCGGGACATGGTCCATCGAACATAGGCCGGTGTGAGATGGAGCGTACACCATTAAGTAGTGGTTTAGACTTTGTACATATATACTATTTGTGTTTTCCTTTTCTTTTTCGTTTATAAATGTATAGCTATGGTGTTCTTTTAATCATTGACAAAGGCCTTCTTAGGCACTTGTGGGTTTTATTGTTGTTCTGAAGAAGGTGTGGTTATCTACGCCGAAACCTGGGTTAACACTTAACACTAGGTGCTTTTTTCGCAATCGAGGCAGGTTTTTAGTTTTTTAATATGGTCATCAATACCACCTATGAAAATGCCCTTGACAGATCCAAATGGCCCGCCGCGGTGGCAGAGCGGTTCTAGGCGCTTCAGTCTAGAACAATGCGACTGCTTCCGTCGCAGGTTCGAATCCTGCCTCTGGCATGGATGTGTGTGATGTCCTAAGGTTAGTTAGGTTTAAGTAGTTCTAAGTTCTAGGGGACTGATGGCCTCAGATGTTAAGTCCCTTAGTGCTCAGATCCAGCGGAAAATTCTTTGTTATACAGAAACTACCAGCAAGCACACAACGCAGCTAAGTGCGTGGACAGAACATGGGCATATTAATTCTTCCCCTCCCCCCCCCCCCCCCACACACACAAAAAGCTAGTTAGAGAAAAATTATTCTTTTTCAGTTTGAAGCATTGTAGCAGTCAGTTCAGCCTTTAGATACAACAACGAAAGATAAAGGTTTCATTGCTTATGTAAAAACAAATAAGATATTTGCGTCGCAACAAAGAGACAATGATAAATAAGAGGTTAAATAAAGTGAAGGTTTGGTTGGCAAACAAATGCTAGTCTGAGTCAAAATTAGCGCAAAGAGTGCAATGGCAGAAGTGTTCGATGAATTCGTAAATAAAATATCGTCAATGGATTTGAATAAAAATACTAAAAATTTCACGTCTTATGATAAAGAAGCGATCGCGGAATACAGGGAGAACGAAGAGTACTCAGCAGAGGAAAGGCATCTGGACGAGATAACTGTGAGATACTGCAAAGATTAACCGAAAGATTTTGCGCTCTGACAGCAAAAGAAACAAAAAAAAAAAAAAGTAGCAAAAGTAAACGATAAACTAAACTGCGCCCGAACTGGTGTACTATTGTGTCCTGCCCGCGACGTAAAAATGTACTATTTTCCTTTCGTATCGAAATATCAAAAGTTAAAGATATAATTTAATCTTTGTGCCAATTAACCGTCTGTCCTGTATAAGAATGCGCGCACTTCTTTTCCTTCTCCCTTTAGTAGCGCACCTTTCCGACAGCATCCTACGCTATCAGACTCCTATATTCTTCCATTTTGTTTCAAATGAACTGAAAATGAATTCGTCTTAGGTATTTGTTTAGTTGTGTCATTATTATCGGCAATTGTAGTTACCGAAATGATTTTACTATGAATATTTTTCTTTCGCTCCATATTCGAGCTGAGATTACTGTAATTTCCACTTGTTTCGCCGAAATACGGCACAATTCTTTATTTTGTTCAAAACCGTGAGATTAGTGTTCGAGATGTCAGATGTCTGAGTCAAAAACTTATTTTGTAAAATAATAATTGCTTAATTTGGCATTTCCGCTTTCATTTCATAGTAACGGTTATCAATCCCTAATTTATAAAATTTTACAGAATTCTCTTTACTTTTTTTTAACGTTGTCAACGCGATACCCACGAAATAAATTTAGAACTGATCTGAATTTTCTTGCGAGGCTAGAAGACAATTTTCCATTCCCCTGACATTTTAAGATCACAAACTAAACGTTTCCCCAGCACGTTAAGAGTGTACTGATCTTCACTTAAAATACAAAAAAGTAAAAAAGATTAAGAAAGTGATTTGTGTATGAGAATGAGATACTTAAATTAATTTTACTTTTCATTTAATAGCTTTCCTCCTGACTAATCAATTATTGATTACACATTCCAAAAAATATCAAAATTATTAATTATATATATTATTATCCGATGTTATTCAATCTGTATATTGAGCAAGCAGTAAAGGAAACAAAAGAATTTGGAGTAGATATTAAAATCCATGGAGAAGAAATAAAAACTTTGAGGTTCGCCGATGACATTGTAATTCTGTCAGAGACAGCAAAGGACTTGGAAGAGCAGTTGAACGGAATGGACAGTGTCTCGAAAGGAGGATATAAGATGAACATCAACAAAACAAAACGAGGATAATGGAATGTAGTAGTCGAATTAAGTCGGGTGATGCTGAGAGAATTAGATTATGAAGTGAGACACTAAAGTAGTAAAGGAGTTTTGCTATTTGGGGAGAAAAATAACTGATGATGGTCGAAGTAGAGAGGATATAAAATGCAGACTGGCAGTGGCAAGGAAAGCATTTCTGAAGAAGAGAAATTTGTTAACATGGAGTATACATTAAGGGTCAGGAAATCGTTTCTGAAAGTATTTGTGTGGAGTGTAGCCATGTATTGAAGTGAAACATGGACGATAAATAGTTTGGACAAGAAGAGAATAGAAGCTTTCGAAATGTGGTGCTACAGAAGAATGCTGAAGATTAGATGGGTAGATCACATAACTAATGAGGAGGTATTGAATAGGATTGGGGAGGAGAGAAGTTTGTGGCACAACGTGACCAGAAGAAGGGATCGGTTGGTTGGACATGTTCTGAGGCATCAAGGGATCACCAATTTAGTATTGGAGGGCAGCGTGTACGTTAAAAATCGTAGAGGGAGACCAAAAGATGAATACACTAAGCAGATTCAGAAGGATGTCTACGTCTTATATCCTCCGACCATCATCAGTAGTTTTGCTCCTCAAATAGCAAAACTCCTTTACTACTTTAAGTGTCTCATTTCCTAATCTAATTCCCTCAGCATCGCCTGCACTTAATTCGACTACATTCCATTACTCTCGTTTTGCTTTTGTTGATATTCATCTTATATCCTCCTTTCAAGACACTATCCACTCCGTTCAACTGCTATTCCAAGACCTTTGCTGTCTCTGACAGAATTATAATGTCATCCGCGAACTTCAAAGTTTTTATTTCTTCTCCATGGATTTTAATCCCTATTCTGATTTTTTCTTTTGTTTCCTTTACTGCTTACTCAATATACAGATGGAATAACATCAGGGAGAGGCTACAACCCTATCTCACTCCCTTCCCAACCACTGCTTCCCTTTCATGCCCCTTGACTCATCACTGACATCTTATTTCTGTACAAATTGTAAATAGCCTTTCGCTCCCTGTATTTTACCCCTGCCACCATCAGGACCTGAAAGAGAGTATTCCAGTCACGTGTTCCTTTATTCTTTCGTATACACTGAAGTCCCTGAAGGTGCAAATTTAATTTGCGAAACTGGTCGTGTTCTCCAACGAAGAAGTCTAGCAGTCGCAGTGGTCCCATTCATTCAATTCATGCAGTGTTGTTTGGGAGGGATAGGCCACTTGTTTTAACGTGAGGGAACTGGAGCACAATTTAATTTAACTTTCTAGGCATGTGAAATAATCTCACTGAAGATGGCCGCAGTCTCAGACTATGTTTATCTGTCGGAAGAAACGTGTGAGTCAACCAATGGAAGAGCAGAATCCCACAGACAGGCTGAACAACCACTACGGAGCTCGCCAAAAGACCTACTGATCCTAAGCACTTCAAAAGAGCAGAGCTACCTCCACAGCAAAGGACTTGGAAGAGCAGTTGAACGGAATGGACAGTGTCTTGAAAGGAGGGTATAAAATGAACACCAACAAAAGCAAAACGAGGATAATGGAATGTAGTCGAATTAAGTCCAGGTGATGCTGAGGGAATTAGATTAGGAAATGAGACACTTAAAATAGTAAAGGAGTTTTGCTATTTGGGGAGCAAAATAACTGATGATGGTCGAAGAACGGAAGATATGAAATGTAGACTGGAAATGGCAAGGAAAGCGTTTCTGAAGAAGAGGAATTTGTTAACATCGAGTATAGATTTAAGTGTCAGGAAGACGTTTCTGAAAGTATTTGTATGGAGAGTAGCCATGTATGGAAGTGAAACATGAACGATAGAGAAAAGAATAGAATCTTTCGAAATGTGGTGCTACAGAAGAATGCTGAAGATTAGATGGGTAGATCACATAACTAATGATGAAGTATTGAATAGAATTGGGGAGAAGAGGAGTTTGTGGCACAACTTGACTAGAAGAATGGACCAGTTAGTAGGACATGTTCTGAGGCATCAAGAGATCACAAATTTAGTATTGGAGGGCAGCGTGGAGGGTAAAAATCGTAGAGGGAGACCAAGAGATGAATACACTAAGCAGATTCAGAGGGATGTAGGCTGTCGTAGGTACTGGGAGATGAAGAAGCTTGCACAGGATAGAGTAGCATGGAGAGCTGCATCAAACCAGTCTCAGGACTGAAGACCAGAACAACAACATTATTATTATACCCGCCACGAAGTCTCAACGTTACCGACCGGCCGCCGTGTCATCCTCAACCCTCAGGCGTCACTGGTTGCGGATCGGAGTGTCATGTGGTCAGCACACCGCTCTGTATATCAGTTTACGAGACCGGAGACGCTACTTCTCAACCAAGTAGCAGCTCCTTAGTTTTGCGTCATGAGGTCTGAATTCTCCCCGCAATAACGGTACTTTGCGGGCAGGCGTGTCAATTAGCATCATATTAATTAAAATCGGGGATAAGTAGACTTTATTTTGGAAGAAATAAAAAGGGGAAAGTAATTTTTTTTTTGGTCATCAGTCTACTGACTGGTTTGATGCGACCCGGCACGAATTCCTTTCCTGTCCTAACCTCTTCATCTCAGAGTAGCACTTGCAACCAACATCCTCAATTATTTGCTTGACGTATTCCAATCTCTGTCTTCCTCTACAGTTTTTGCCCTCTACAGCTCCCTCTAGTACCATGGAAGTCATTCCCTCATGTCTTAGCAGATGTCCTATCATCCTGTCCCTTCTCCTTATCAGTATTTTCCACATATTCCTTTCTGCGTAGAACCTCCTCATTCCTTAACTTTACAAGTCACCTAATTTTCAACATTCGTCTATAGCACCACATCTCAAATGATTCTGTTCTCTTCTGTTCCGGTTTTCCCACAGTCCATGTTTCACTACCATACAATGCTGTACTCCAGACGTACATCCTCAGAAATTTCTTCCTCAAATTAAGGCCGGTATTTGATATTAGTAGACTCCTCTTGGCCAGAAATGCCTTTTTTTGCCATAGCGAATCTGCTTTTGATGTCCTCCTTGCTCCGTCCGTCATTGGTTATTTTACTGCCTAGGTAGCGGAATTCCTTAACTTCATTGGCTTCGTGACCATCAATCCTGATGTTAAGTTTCTCGCTGTTCTCATTTCTACTACTTCTCATTACCTTCGTCTTTCTCCGATTTACTCTCAAACCATACTGTGTACTCATTAGACTGTTCATTCCGTTCAGCAGATCATTTAATTCTTCTTCACTTTCACTCAGGATAGCAATGTCATCAGCGAATCGTATCATTGATATCCTTTCACCTTGTATTCTAATTCCACTCCTGAACCTTTCTTTTATTTCCATCATTGCTTCCTCGATGTACAGATTGAAGAGTAGGGGCGAAAGGCTACAGCCTTGTCTTACACCCTTCTTAATACGAGCACTTCGTTCTTGATCGTCCACTCTTATTATTCCCTCTTGGTTGCTGTACATATTGTATATGACCCGTCTCTCCCTGTAGCTTACCCCTACTTTTTTCAGAATCTCGAACAGCTTGCACCATTTTATATTGTCGAACGCTTTTTCCAGGTCGACAAACCCTATGAACTGTCTTGATTATTCTTTAGCCTTGCTTCCATTATTAGCCGTAACGTCAGAATTGCCTCTCTCGTGCCTTTACTTTTCCTAAAGCCAAATTGATCGTCACCCAGCGCATTCTCAATTTTCTTTTTCATTCTTCTGTATATTATTCTTGTAAGCAGCTTCGATGCATGAACTGTTAAACTGATTGTGGATATTTCTCGCACTTGTCAGCTCTTGCCGTCTTCGGAATTGTGTGGATGATGCTTTTCCGAAAGTCAGATGGTATGTCGCCAGACTCAAATATTCCACACACCAACGTGAATAGTCGTTTTGTTGCCACTTCCCCTAATGATTTTAGAAATTCTGATGGAATGTTATCTATCCCTTCTGCCTTATTTGACCGTAAGTCCTCCAAAGCTCTTTTAAATTCCGATTCTAATAATGGATCCCCTATATCTTCTAAATCGACTCCTGTTTCTTCTTCTATCACATCAGACAAATCTTCACCCTCATAGAGGCTTTCAATACATTCTTTCCACCTATCTGTTCTCTCCTCTGCATTTAACAGTGGAATTCCCGTTGCACTCTTAATGTTACCACCGTTGCTTTTAATGTCACCAAATGTTGTTTTGACTTTCCTGTATGTTGAGTCTGTCCTTCCGATAATCATATCTTTTTCGATGTCTTCACATTTTTCCTGCAGCCATTTCGTCTTAGCTTCCCTGCACTTCCTATTTATTTCATTCCTCAGCGACTTGTATTTCTGTATTCCTGATTTTCCCGGAACATGTTTGTACTTCCTCCTTTCATTGATCAACTGAAGTATTTCTTCTGTTACCAATGGTTTCTTGGCAGCTACCTTCTTTGTACCTATGTTTTCCTTCCCAATTTCTGTGATGACTCTTTTTAGAGATGTCCATTCCTCTTCAACTGTGCTGCCTACTGCGGTATTCCTTATTGCTGAATCTATAGCGTTACAGAACTTCAAACGTATCTCGTCATTCCTTAGAACTTCCATATCCCACTTCTTAGCGTATTGATTCTTCCTGACTAATGCCTTGAACTTCAGCCTACTCTTCATCACTACTATATTGTGATCTGAGCCTATATCTGCTCCTGGGTACGCCTTACAATCCAGTATCTGATTTCGGAATCTCTGTCTGACGATGATGTAATCTAATTGAAATCTTCCTGTATCTACCGGCCTTTTCCAAGTATACCTCCTCCTCTTGTGATTCTTGAACAGGGTATTCGCTATTACTAGCTGAAACTTGTTACAGAACTCAATTAGTCTTTCTCCTCTTTCATTCCTTGTCCCAAGCCCATATTCTCCTGTAATCTTTTCTGCTACTACATCCCCTACAACTGCATTCCAGTCTCCCATGACTATTAGATTTTCGTCCCCCTTTACATACTGTATTACCCTTTCAACATCGACATACACTTTCTCTATCTGTTCATCTTCAGCTTGCGACGGCATGTATACCTGAACTATCGTAGTCGGTGTTGATCAGCTGTCGATTCTGATTAGAACAACCCGGTCACTGAACTGTTCACAGTAACACACCCTCTGCCCTACCTTCCTATTCATAACGAATCCTACACCTGTTATACCATTTTCTGCTGCTGTTGATATTACCCGATACTCATCTGACCAGAAATCCTTGTCTTCCTTCCACTTCACTTCACTGACCCCTACTATATCTAGATTGAGCCTTTCCATTTCCCTCTTCAGATTTTCTAGTTTCCCTACCACGTTTAAGCTTCTGACAGTCCATGCCCCGACTCGTAGAACATTATCCTTTCGTTGATTATTCGATCTTTTTCTCATGGTAACCTCCCCCTTGGCAGTCATCTCCCGGAGATCCGAATGGGGGACTATTCCGGAATCTTTTGCCAATGGAGAGATACGAAACTTTAATAACTGCACAGTATTACTAAGAAGCAATATAATGAAAAGTAATAAAAAGCAAAGTAGCAAAGACCAAGCGGGACAGAAACATATAGGGGCGCGTTTGTTTTTTAATACATATAAAAGAACATGTAGCACATTATTGAGCTCTCTGCCTTCAGTTATCGCGATCGGGCTAGTTGACGAAAAAGTGGTACGTGACTGCGAAATTCGTTAAGGAGATTATTTAAAGACTCTTCAAGCACGTTTAAAATACATTACGTGTGACGAAGTGAACGGAGACATTTATTGTCGGGTGAAGTGAAAATGATTCCGACAACATAATTCGAACTTTGTGTTACCTAGGAAAAATACTCTTGGGAAACTACAGTATTATGGTTGTGAAACGCACGAAAGCTGTACGTAATTCTGCATTTTATAAAATTGAGAAACGCGTGCGCGCGGAATATTAAGAGAATCTTATCCTTGGACGGTTGCGGGGGTAACTGATACAAACAACGTGCCAGCATAAAAATAGTTCGCTTATTAACTACCAGATATTAATTAACGGAAACCTACACTACTAAAAACAGTGCATACACCGTTAAATTGAACCCTGCGTGTGAAAGACAGTCACATGGAACATTTCGAGAGCGAAGAATAGACATTTAAGTGCCGAATTGAGAGAATGGGTCGTGTCGATATTTGGACATTATATGACACGCGTTGTTCAGAAGACGATATCGACCATTCTAATACTGAAAAGAAGGGTAGGATCATCACCTCCAGTCCCGATGCATATTTCATATTTAGTAGGTGAAAAAAAAAATGGTTCACATGGCTCCGAGCACTATGGGATTGAACTTCTAAAGTCATCCGTCCCCTAGAACTTAGAACTACTTAAACCTAACTAACCTAAGGCCATCACAACCATCCATGCCCGGGGCAGGATTCGAACCTGCGACCGTAGCGGTCGCGCGGTTCTAGACTGTAGCGCCTAGAACCGCTCGGCCACCCCGTCCGGCAGTGGGTGAAAAGAAAAGTGGTAACAAACAGACTACTTTTCAGTTTTATCCAAGGTTTTGGCTTCATTACGTAGTCTTGACTACATGATAAACAATATCTGTGGAAGATGTATACAACGCATCATCATAATATTTAGCCAACCAATATTGTGGGACACCAAAAATGTAAATGCGTGAAATTTGTTCGAGAGCGGATGTATAGTGTGTGAGTGCGACGTACTATATTGAGAAACCGAACATCCATTACGTACCTGCGTGTTTATCTGCGAAAATGGTCCTTGTCGGTATATCATCATGTAGTTCAAATGGTTCTGACAAGGGAACCTCCTCATCGCACCCCCCTCAGACGTAGTTATAAGTTGGCACAGTGGATAGGCCTTGAGAAACTGAACACAGATCAATCGAGAGAAAAAAGGAAGAAGTTGTATGGAACTATGAAAAAAATAAGCAAAATATACAAACTGAGTAGTCCAAGTGCAAGATAGGCAATATCTAGGATAGTGTAAGCACAGGAGCGCCGGGGTCCCGTGGTAAGCGTGAGCAGCTGTCGAACGAGAGGTCCTCAGTTCAAGTCTTCCCTCGTATGAAAACTTAACTTTCTTTATTTTCGCCAAGTTGCGATCTGTCCATTCGTTCATTGGCGTCTCTGTTCACTGTAGTAAGTTTAGTGTCAGAGTTTTGCGTCCTCACCGCAAAACCGTGCGATTAGCAGACGAAAGGACGTGCCTCTCTAATGGGAACCGAAAACATTTGATCGCAATGTCATAGGTCAACCGATACCTCCACAGGAAAACCCGTCTGATATATTCTACACTCCTGGAAATGGAAAAAAGAACACATTGACACCGGTGTGTCAGACCCACCATACTTGCTCCGGACACTGCGAGAGGGCTGTACAAGCAATGATCACACGCACGGCACAGCGGACACACCAGGAACCGCGGTGTTGGCCGTCGAATGGCGCTAGCTGCGCAGCATTTGTGCACCGCCGCCGTCAGTGTCAGCCAGTTTGCCGTGGCATACGGAGCTCCATCGCAGTCTTTAACACTAGTAGCATGCCGCGACAGCGTGGACGTGAACCGTATGTGCAGTTGACGGACTTTGAGCGAGGGCGTATAGTGGGCATGCGGGAGGCCGGGTGGATGTACCGCCGAATTGCTCAACACGTGGGGTGTGAGGTCTCCACAGTACATCGATGCTGTCGCCACTGGTCGGCGGAAGGTGCACGTGCCCGTCGACCTGGGACCGGACCGCAGCGACGCACGGATGCACGCCAAGACCGTAGGATCCTACGCAGTGCCGTACGGGACCGCACCGCCACTTCCCAGTAAATTAGGGACACTTTTGCTCCTGGGGTATCGGCGAGGACCATTCGCAACCGTCTCCATGAAGCTGGGCTACGGTCCCGCACACCGTTAGGCCGTCTTCCGCTCACGCCCCAACATCGTGCAGGCCGCCTCCAGTGGTGTCGCGACAGGCGTGAATGGAGGGACGAATGGAGACGTGTGGTCTTCAGCGATGAGAGTCGCTTCTGCCTTGGTGCCAATGATGGTCGTATGCGTGTTTGGCGCCGTGCAGGTGAGCGCCACAATCAGGACTGCATACAACCGAGGCACACAGGACCAACACCCGGCATCATGGTGTGAGGAGCGATCTCCTACACTGGCCGTACACCTCTGGTGATCGTCAAGGGGACACTGAATAGTGCACGGTACATCCAAACCGTCATCGAACCCATCGTTCTACCATTCCCAGACTGGCAAGGGAACTTGCTGTTCCAACAGGACAATGCACGTCCGCATGTATCCCGTGCCACCCAACGTGCTCTAGAAGGTGTAAGTCAACTACCCTGGCCAGCAAGATCTCCGGATCTGTCCCCCATTGAGCATGTTTGGGACTGGATGAAGCGTCGTCTCACGCGGTCTGCACGTCCAGCACGAACGCTGGTCCAACTGGGGCGCCAGGTGGAAATGGCATGGTCGTTCCACAGGACTACATCCAGCATCTCTACGATCGTCTTCATGGGAGAATAGCAGCCTGCATTGCTGCGAAAGGCGGATATACACTGTACTAGTGCCGACATTGTGCACGCTCTGTTGCCTGTGTCTATGTGCCTGTGGTTCTGTCAGTGTGATCATGTGATGTATCTGACCCCAGGAAGCCGGCCGCGGTGGTCTCGCGGTTCTAGGCGCGCAGTCCGGAACCATGCGAGTGCTACGGTCGCAGGTTCGAATCCTGCCTCGGGCATGGATGTCTGTGATGTCCTTAGGTTAGTTAGGTTTAAGTAGTTCTAAGTTCTAGGGGACTGATGACCACAGCAGTTGAGTCCCATAGTGCTCAGAGCCATTTGAACCATTTGACCCCAGGAATGTGTCAATAAAGTTTCCCCTTCCTGGGACAATGAATTCACGTTGTTCTTATTTCAATTACCAGGAGTGTATACGACACTGGTGACGGCAGGTGCGTCACATGACAAGAATATGTTGTCGACCCACGTATACTTGGCGTATGGGTATAAAGATTCTTCATCCTTGCCCGATTTAGGCTTTCTTGTGGATGTGATAATCACTCCCAAAAAAAGTGATGAAAACACAAGAGTTTGTCACATAAACTGCAACAAATGAATGCAAGAGTTTCACAGTCGCACAGTGCTCTGCCAAAACATATGTTTTTAACGTTTTCAAGTTTTTTGCTTGTGTAGATCATCAAATCCTGCATATGTCCAAGCAGATCTGAACAAGTCCTGGAATTGTGGAGAGCGAAGTTGATTATGTGTGAGTGCCTGAACTTTGATGATCGTCTGAAAATAAAAAATTAAACTTTACGCTCGAGGGAAGACTTGAACCAAGGACCTCTCGTTCCGTAGCTGCTCACGCTAATCACGAGACCCTGAGCTTACAGTATCCTTGATGTTGCATATCTTACACATCGACTACTCAGTTTGCATATTTTGTTTATTTTTTTCATAGTTCCACGCAAATTCTTCCTGTTTTCTCGATTGATGTGTGTTCAGTGTTTCGAGGCCTATCCACTGTGCCAACTTATAACTAAACCTGAAGGGGTGCGATGGGGAGGTTCCCTTGTGAGCATTATGGGACTTAACATCTATCGTCATCAGTCCCCTAGAACTTAGAACTACTTAAAGCTAACTAACCTAAGGACATAAAACAACACTTAGTCATCACGAGGCAGAGAAAAACCCTGACCCCGCCGGGAAGCGAGAACGCATAGAATCGCTGGGACATTGCAAACCATTCAGATTAATCGAACATCTAAATGCGCATAATGCTGGTACCGCCAGGATGTGTTCTTTCTGCTCACCCCCTTGGCAGTAATTGAATTAAGAGTCAGTCGGGAATAACATTTAAATGAATTGACGGCCACTGAGCTAGCGCCGCGAATTTTCAAACGTCCACTGCCATGTATGAACGCGAGTGACACCACGAGTGCTAACGTCGATCGAGGGAGTCGTCGAGATCGTATTGAGTGCCACTGAGCGGTCACCCCGCTTGCCAACAGCTCTCGGCAGACCGGATGGTCACCCATCCCAGTGCTAGCCCCGCCCAACAGCGCTTACCTTTGGTGGTCTGACGGGAGCCGTTGGCCCAGGAGTACCAGGCAGTTGTGAACAAAAGAGTGCGGGTGATCCACGTTTTCTAGACGGATCGTTGCACAGACGCAGTAAATCATGGGGCTGTATCACTGTCGCCGGTCAGCTGTACAGTTACGGAGCTCGCCGTGTGTAACGGCTGCAGGTCGGATGCCGCGTTGCCCCAGGCGAATAGGCAGGCGTTGGGCGGCAGCCCCCATGGAGGTAGAATAAGGGGAGATGGCGGTACAGACTTACGCTGTACGTTGTTTTGAAGCCAGTGGGTGGGGCCTGCCGCCATCTTGGATCCCCCCCAAACATTAGTAGACAAATGTTTACAATTGCTTCTTGTTCGTTAATTCTCTCGTGCGCACGCGATATTTATTTTATACAGCAAGTGTTACACTATTTTAGTGAACAACACTGCATAAGGAACGCAAGTTCAAACGTTTTTCTAGTCTTAAATGCGTATTCGATACAGTAATACGACACGAAAGTACGACGCTTCCGGCATCAGTACTGTGCTGTGAGAAGTGTGCTTTCGTAATTAATTTCTATGTTGTTATTGTTGTTGTTGTCTTCAGTCCTGAGACTGGTTTGATGCAGCTCTCCATGCTACTCTATCCAGTGCAAGCTTCTTCATCTCCCAGTACCTACTGCAACCTACATCCTTCTGAATCTGCTTGGTGTATGCATCTCTCGATCTCCCTCTACGATTTTTACCATCCACGCTGGCCTCCAATACTAAACTGGTGATCCCTTGATGCCTCAGAACATGTCCTACCAACCGATGCCTTCTTCTGGTCAAGTTGTGCCACAAACTTCTCTTCTCCCCAATCCTATTCAATACCTTCTCATTAATTATGTGATCTCACCAACTAATCTTCAGCATTCTTCTGTAGCACCACATTTCGAAAGCTTCTATTCTCTTCTTGTCCAAACTATTTATTGTCCATGTTTCACTTCAATACATGGCTACACTCCATACAAATACTTTCAGAAAATACTTCCTGACACTTAAATCTATACTCGACGTTAAGAAATTTCTCTTCTTCAGAAATGCTTTCCTTGCCATTGCCAGTCTACATTTTATATCCTCTCTACATCGACCATCATCTGTTATTTTGCTCCCCAAATAGCAATAACTCCTTTACTACTTTAAGTATCTCATTTCCTAATCTAATTCCCTCAACATCACCCGACTTAATCCGACTACATTCCATTATTCTCGTTTTGCTTTTGTTGATGTTCAACTTATATCCTACTTTCATGAGACTGTCCATTCCGTTCAACTGCTCTTCCAAGTCCTTTGCTGTCTCTGACAGAATTACAATGTCATCGGCGAACCTCAAAGTTTTTATTTCTTCTCCATGGATTTTAATACCTACTCCAAATTTTTATTTTGTTTCCTTTACTGCTTGCTCAATATACAGAATGAATAGCATCAGGGAGAGGCTACAACCCTGTCTTACTCCCTTCCCAACCACTACTTCCCTTTCATGTCCCTCGACTCTTATAACTGCCATCTGGTTTTGCATCTAGGCGACTCAAATATTTCTCTTCTTCAGTGATAATAAATTTTAATGTAATGTAAAAATAATATGTCGGAAGGTAGTTCTCGGATCACTTTATCATGTTCAGGTGCCACATTATTAAAAAAAAACACGACTTTCATTTTTTAATTCCTGACGCCCCTGCCTTGTACACCCCTCGACGGCAGCTCTGTGGTAAACGCTTGTTCGCAGCTACAAGCGAATGGTAGCGAACACTGGTGAATTGTCTGGCTGTGCGCATTCGGTTGCGTTCGCTTCCATTCGCTCTTGCATAAGGGGGGCTTCAGAGGCTTGTCTGTCTGCACGGGTTCGTTAGACTGCTGAACTAGAGCAGCTGCATGTTTGCGACTGAATGTTGTATATTTGTAGTTTTACCCTCCCGTGTCGGGAGATGGGTTATTTCCTCCATCGCTTGGTGACAGGCAGATACGCAGTAACCACCAACTTTCGAAACCAGCCTGGGGAAGCTTTGAAAACCAGCCTGGGGAAGCTTTGAAATGCTTAGACGTCTTAGATGTTACTGTCTGCGTGGTAGAAGACCGGCCGAAAACCGCGCCTGACACACAAAAAAGTCTGAACTGCCCTGCAGTTCGACATCCTTACAGTGCGAGTAAATATACACAGGATGATTGCATAATAAGTAGTCTGACCTACTGATCACCACGTTGCCGTATCAGATCTAGTCCTTATTTCGCGTGCGTGTTTTCTAAACAATCAAGGGAAAAAGGACTAATTTGTAGCCTACGAGTATTAATTGCTTTGTGAGTAGGAGACCCGTATCGAAGGATGACGAAAAGGAGCGGAGACATCTAAAGATTTTTGGTTAATTTTAAGGGTGTAACGGAAAATGTAAACATTTATCTAACCCATTGAGTCCCAAATCAATTTTTTTAATTGATTTTTTTACTCTTTAATTATAACGTACATCGTGTATGATCCACAATAAGTACAAAAATAGCCAAAGAATATTTATACATGCTGATATAATGGCCGTCGTCAAAATAGGGCACTGGGATCTAACAATATCGTATACCATACTAAACTGTATTCAAGTCTTAACTATTTATTTCTTGTGAAATGGTACAAAACACTTCACACACAGTGTTACGTGGCATTTAACACAATATGTTTTTGGTTTCACGTTGCATTTAGCTCTTACACATCTTCTTTGCGTGCTTCTTTTGTCAATCATACGACCAATTCTATCGAACCTGACCTCATGGGTATTCCATTGGACGTCCAATATTCGGTCTTCCATTGTCCAATTTCGGGTATGTAACTGTAACAGCACATCTGAAACGCAGTAAATCCCGTGCATTTTTCCCGTGTACTAGTCTGTAGAAGAGTCAGGCATTTACGAGGACAATTTCCAGCAAACGTGTAAATAGGACCCAGTACACATTTTCTCCCTCTAATCACCGTCGCATATTTTCCAACTAAACAGTCATGTTGGTCAACACCTTCCATGTACGCCTTATACGACTTCAAAAAGGCAGGTTGTTGCACCTGTGTCTTCTTACTTGCTTGTCTACTGTACCGCGTGGCTGCTCCCAAAGGTTCAACTTGTCAAAATTTGTACCAATTGTAACGCATCTGTTGTCGTGCCAACAAGTAAGACTTCACCATTCCTGTAGTCATAGTTTCCTCGAACTGTCTTTTTCACTTCGTTGCTGCTCAGTAGTGGACAGTCACCGACTCGATTCTCTCTGACAGTCCCAGTTGCGGGAAAACCCAAATTTCTCAGATGAATCAGGAGATCACTAATAGTAAAGAAATTGTCAAAGTACACACAATGATTCTTGGGTTTTTCAATGCAGTCCAACATGTTAAGGACTACTCTTGATCCCAATAGCAGGTCATCCGTTGCAGTATCTTCTGGATCCTTTCCACAGTATAAATCAAATTTGAAACAGTAGCCACTTGCTCCACAAAGAGACCACAACTTATAGCCAAATCTAATATGCTTGCCTCGGATAAATTGTCCATCCGGAACTGTATTATTTACTAATGGGTAACATATTCATAAATATACTTTCATAATACACTGTAAATTTCAAAGTAACTTCATATCCTGTAATATATATATATAAAAGAGGGGTCGTTACTTACCTCAGCAACAAAATCTGGTAAAATTACCACGTTCTAAAAATAAAATACATCGGCAGTAGCAGAGTTTCATATTTGAACGTGCAGCAATACAAATAACTGAAATGTTAACACAAAGTCCCAGTGTCCTATTTCGAGTACACCAAATTTCATAACAATGCAAAACAATGAATATGGCTCCAATTGAGCTAACAATGCAAGTAGTTTAAAAGACAGTTTGTTGACTATAAATAATCGCAAAAAGATCATTGACACATATTTCAAATATTACTAAATTGTAGATAAAGTAAATACCTGTAATCACGAAAAGTGTGCCTTAGTATTCAATAATCAATTAATGGTAGGATTTATTGCTTTTAATTTCCTGTAAGCATACATTTGTTACAAAAAGCATCAACAAATGACGTAGAACAGTAATAGTTGCAAACTAATATTTATTGTGTATTAATAAATAAATATGTGCTGTGTCCTCAGAATAGGATACTAGTACTTAATGGGTTAAAAAATCATTCAAGCCGTATTTATTAATGTACAAAGCCGAAATTTTGCATGTGTAAAGCAAATGAGCTGTGTTTTAACGGAAAAATATAATGAAATATGTGTGGTTAATAATTTACCAGAAATCTGAATTTTTAATTTTTTCATTGTCTTTTTATAAAAAGCCATAACTCAAATTCTGATCATGTAATTCACGAGAAAAGGTTATTGCAGTATCCTGAGGAGGTTATAAGACCACTGAATTACAGTTATTAATTTATGGTACAAATTAGCAGAGCTTTTAATTTTACACATCTAAAAATCGGAATGTAATTGCAGGATTTCGTGTTTTTTAGTTCCAGGAAGACAGCAACACATTGCGAACAGTTCCTGAAAATTTCATAGCATTGGCGCGTATACTTTTTGAGAAAAGGCTTCTAATAACGTGAAAAATGTAAAAGAAATAAAATGGTGTTCACAGATTTTCTTCTCATTATTCTACAGTTAATAAGCTTAGCTCAGTTTGAAAATCCTCGATACTAATACACCTCGTCCTCCAGGTTTCTCTTCTCTTTACCTCAAATCTGTCTGGCCTGTATTTGCAGGTTTAAAACAGGTTCATATGGCTCTGAGCACTGTGGGAGGTTATCAGTCCTCTAGAGCTTAAAGCTACTTAAACGCCGCGCGGGATTAGCCGAGCGGTCTGGGGCGCTACAGTCATGGACTGTGCGGCTGGTCCCAGCGGAGCTTCGAGTCCTCCCTCGTGCATGGTGTGTGTGTGTGTGTGTGTGTGTGTGTGTGTGTGTGTGTGTGTGTGTGTGTGTGTGTGTGTGTGTGTGTGTGTGTGTGTCAGTAGGATAATTTAGGTTAAGTAGTGTGTAAGCTTAGGGACTGATGACCTTAGCAGTTAAGTCCCATAAGATTTCACACAGATTTGATTTTTGACACTACTTAAACCTAATTAACCTAAGTACATAACACACATCCATGCCCGAGGCAGCAGCAAGCGTATTGGACAAGTGTACGTGTATTTTCCAGAATGAGATTTTCACTCTGCAGCGGAGTGTACGCTGATATGAAACTGTCTGGCAGATTAAAACTGTGTGCCCGACCGAGACTCGAACTCGGGACCTTTGCCTTTCGCGGGCCAGTGCTCTACTGACTGAGCTACCGAAGCACGACTCACGCCCCGTCCTCACAGCTTTACTTCTGCCAGTACTTCGTCTCCGACCTTCCCAACTTTACAGAAGCTGTCCTGCGAACCTTGCAGAACTAGCACTCCTGAAGAAAAGGATATTGTATGTGTAGTAATTTGCTGCTTGTAATTGTCATGCTATGACCGACAAGACAGCGAAACGTTGGAGACGTTCCTCCTGAAAAAGAGATCCTGACTTGTCCTGGCCTGAGGTTCAGGAATGACCCAACGGTTCGACTTCATCAAGGTGACATTTTGCTGACAAAATACGAATTCTCTGCATAAATCATGCTGTAGTGTACTGGGAGGCAATAAGAAAGCCAGCGAGATGCGTGACTTGGGACCGTAGCCCCGTCGAGGAATTCCGTGCAGTTAACTGGAAGGTTGGCCGCCTGCTGGTTCCCCAACCGCCGCTGAAAAGCGAGCTCTGCGTGGTTCAGAGCACGGAACTCGGTAGGACTGCTTAAGCCATCTGCACACGGACCGTGTATACGAACTTCAGAGCGTGCCGAGTTTCTGACGTCACACCGTGGAATAGCACGTTCGGGAGTCTTTCCGATCGTGCAGAGCGACATCTGGCTTGTCAGATATTCTGAGCGTGCGTCTGAGCGTTGACCAATGGGATGTCACAACGCCACCTACGTCACACGCACGCCGTCTCCCTTCAGTACAGAGCTGTGAGGCGCCATATTGGCATTCATCTCAAGCCTATACGTATATATGCCGTTTCTGCGCACCAGCAAACTGAGAATCACTGGAGAACCCGTTGATAACTGTGTGATTCGTTCCAATAAACTAATGAGAAACGTAATATTCGTGGCAAAGGAACTATTGTAACTTGCGTATTATGAGAGTAGGCTACTTTAAGGCAGCGACACACTGAAGATCCACCCAAAACGCATTGTTCTTGGTACAATTTGTTATAATTAAATTTCAATTAGTAACTTATCTACGATGAAGGTTTCCAGCAAGGGTAACATACTATTATTAGTTGCTCAGGGTCTGATATTGGTTTAGTGTGGTGAGCAGCGTCAATGTCTCTTGGAGGGCAGTGGTTCACGGCTTGAAACGGCCAATTTTTTTTTTCCTAAGATTGGCGTTTTTATTAGTTTCAGATACTTTATTATTCTAAGCAAACAACGAAAAACAGAAAGGTGGAAGGACTATATAGAGGGTCGATACAGGGGCGGTGTACTTGAGGACAATATTATGGAAATGGAAGAGGAGGTAGCTGAAGATGAAATGGGAGATATGATACTGCGTGTGGAGTTTGACAGAGCAGTGAAAGACCTGAGTCGAAACAAGGCCCCCGGAGTAGACAACATTCCATTAGAACTACTGACGGCCTTGGGAGAGCCAGTCCTGACAAAACTCTACCATCTGGTGAGCAAGATGTATGAGACAGGCGAAATACCCTCAGACTTCAAGAAGAATATAATAATTCAAATCCCAAAGAAAGCAGGTGTTGACAGATGTGAAAATTACTGAACTGTCAGTTTAATAAGTCACGGCTGCAAAATACTAACGAGAATTCTGTACAGACGAATGGAAAAACTGGTAGAAGCCGACCTTGGGGAAGATCAGTTTGGATTCTGTAAAAATATTGGGACACGTGAGGCAATACTGACCCTACAACTTATATTAGAAGAAAGATTAAGGAAAGGCAAACCTACGTTTCTAGCATTTGTAGACTTAGAGAAATCTTTTGACGGTGTTGACTCGAATAGTCTCTTTCAAATTCTGAAGGTGGCAGGGGTAAAATACAGGGAGCGAAAGATTATTTACAATTTGTACAGAAACCAGATGACAGTTATAAGAGTCGAGGGACATAAAAGGGAAGCAGTGGTTGGGAAGGGAGTGAGACAGGGTTTTAGCCTATCCCCGATGTTATTCAATCTGCATATTGAGCAAGCAGTGAAGGAAACAAAAGAAAAATTCGGAGTAGGTATTAAAATCCATGGAGAAGAAATAAAAACTTTGAGGTTCGCTGATGACATTGTAATTCTGCCAGAGACAGCAAAGGACTTGGAAGAGAAGTTGAACGGAATGGACAGTGTCTTGAAAGGAGGATATAAGATGAACAAAACAAAAGCAAAACGAGGAAAATGGAATGTAGTCGAATTAAGTGGGGTGATGCCCAGGGAATTAGATTAGGAAATGAGACACTTAAAGTAATAAAGGAGTTTTGCTATTTGGGGAGAAAAATAACTGATGATTGTCGAAGCAGAGAGGATATAAAATGTAGACTGGCAATGGCAAGGAAAGCGTTTCTGAAGAAGAGAAATTTGTTAACATCGAGTATTGATTTAAGTGTCAGGAAGTCATTTCTGAAAGTATTTGTATGGAGTGTAGCCATGCATGGAAGTGAAACGTGGACGATAAATAGTGTGGACAAAAAGAGAATAGAAGCTTTCGAAATGTGGTGCTACAGAAGAATGCTGAAGATTAGATGGGTAGATCACATAACTAATTAGGAGGAATTGAATAGAACTGGGGAGAAGAAGAGTTTGTGGCACAACTTGACTAGAAGAAGGGATCGGTTGGTAGGACATGTTGCGAGGCATCAAGGGATCACCAATTCAGTACTGGAGGGCAGCGCGGAGGGCATAAAGATATTTTGCTTCTTCTTCCTTTACGCTTCGTAATTCACATGTTGCAAAGATTCTGCTACTGGGCAGTAACAGTGATCAAGTAAAAAAAACGTCAGTAGCCAGGGTAGAGCATACTAAGTTTTTGGGTGTACATATAATGAGAAACTTAATTGGAAAATTCATATTTTGGATCTCCTAAAGCGACTAGGGTTAGCAACTTTTGCAATCAGAATAATTGCCAATTTTGAGGATGTAGAAATTAGTAAGCTAACATACTTCCACTCTCTGATGTCATACGGAATAATATTCTGGGGCAACTCAACACTTAGGCAAAAGGTATTTACTGCTCAAAAGAAAGTAGTTGGAATAATGTGTGGAGGTTCATAGTCGCACATCTTGTAGGCATCTGTTTGAAAGGTCAGGAATTCTTACAATTGCTTCACAGTACATTTACTCAGTAATGAAATTTTTTCTCAACAACATGGCCAGGTTAAAATCAACAGTGACATTCATGATTACAATACCAAAAAGAAAGAAAGACCTACACTATGCTTTACTTAACCTATCTTTGGCACAGAGAGGGGTAAAATATGCTGCTATAAAACTTTTTGATCAATTACCAGATGAAATAAAATGTCTGGCAGACAGCAGTAATAGTTTCAAAAACAAATTGAAATCATACCTCCTTGACAACTCCTTCTATACAATAGATTAATTCTTGAATATGAGTAAATAAATCTGGAGATATTATATATTGTGCCATTTAAGGGAATGGGATAGATAATAGAAATATTTAGGCATAACACTATAATGTAAACAAAACAAAAAAAGAAAAAAAGGAAAAAAAAATCTTGTCTCCTGTGCACATTTCTTGTGAATTTGACATGTTCCACATCATAACGGTTTTCCATGCTATTGATCAATAGAACATGTAATTAACTAACTAACCAACCAACCAACCAACCAGCACCAATGGTCATGCAAAAGTGATGTGATATGCCAATACAGAAAAGTACGAATATCTTGTGAGGGAAGTTCGAGAAATTTGCAGTGACGGGTCAGCTTGGGAGTTGAATCCTTCGGGACCGAGCTGAGGTCAAAATGAACACAAACCTGCGCCTGAAGCCAAGGTGGTGAAGAGCTCTCACCCATTCGGAAAGTGGCAGGAGGTGTGAACTGCAGCTGCTGATGCAGGTGACGAAAGCGGACGCCGGGAGGCCGCAGAGAAGAAATGTACATCTCATATTAGCGGTCAAGAATGTCATTGAAAAAAGGGTCAAAGGTTGGGTGCCTTGGCATGGGAGAAAGCTGACACGCATACCTACTGAGGAGGATGTCGTGCCAGTATGGCAGTGGTAGTTCACCAGCTTCAGCGTATAGACTCTCAACTGGGCTAGTACAGAAGGCACCAGTGGCGAGACAGATCCCCAAATTGTGGATTCTATTAGACAGCCGTGTAGATGAGAAGATAATGCATCCATAATTTAACTTGGAGCGGGCAAGAGATCAATAGAGGCAGAGGAGGACAGTCCGGTCAGCTCCCCAAATATCTCTCTATCAAATTCTGAAACGAAATTAAATGATGGCACAAAAAGATTGCCATACAGTGCTCAATAATTGTAGTGCATTGTTTACATCTATTTGTGAGTGTTTATAAATAAAAAGGCCACATTGAAAGTAATGAGAAACCCCTTACTACAGTTCCAGTTTCAACAATGTAAAAAAAATGACTGCAGGGTCATAACTTACATGCTTTACACCACACTGTGCTCATCAGTATCTATCGTGTGACCACAGGCAGTACTTTCAAGAAGGCAGGCACCAACGTCTCATTTCGATAGTACGCTGTCATTGAATTCCATGTTAAAGAGAGGAAAATGTGCCGCTGAAATTTACCTCACACTTCAAGGTGGCTACTGAGATTCCTGTGGGTCCCAGCAGTGTCAGGGGATGGGAGAAACATTTAAAAGTTTGAAACACGAGAATCTGAGACGAGCCTCGTAACAGTCGCCTTTGAACTGCCTCCATGCAATGCAACAAGGAAGAATTCTGGCTGATTCTCTTGAACCTGAACAAGCCATAAATGCTCCCCGCTATATGGAAACTCCACCTTGTATGGCGTGAAAAATGGCCTACGAAGAAGATCGACCTGTGACAGGATAACGCGCGACCTCTGACTGCTCGTGTGTTTTGAAGGTTGGGACATTCAGATGGAAAACTCTTCCACGTCCATCCTGCAACCCTGACATGGCATCCCCCAACTACCAGCTTTTCGGTTCTGTTAAGGAAAAGATGTAAGGGAAACGCTACGTGACGGTGGAGGATGTTTGTTCCAGCTTCTCACAGAGACTGACTTGCTGCTCACCAGAGTTCTGTTGTAAGGGTATTTTTAAAATTTCAGAAATATTGGTAAAATGTTGGCGAAGACATGGAGACTGTATTGAAAATTGACAGAAAATATGTAGATTAAGATGTATTTGGTTTGCTTAAAATGTGAAGTTTAAAAATTGTTGAACATTACTTTCAGTATGGCCCTCATAGCTTTCATGGAAGTTATCCACCTTTATGTTTGTGCTTTTAGTCCTGTTATTTGATAGATTTTTTTTAAATATAATTATATAAAGATATTACTTGTCATATCCACAAATATATGTCCATAATACTTCAGATAATATAAAGAAATGTGGTGTAAAGCATCATTCAGGTGCATCTTATACTTGAAAAATAAAACTATCCAGTGTTTGAACTAAAAGTGCCGCCAGTCAAAAAATGGTAATATACGATGCCATGGGAAACATACCTCTATCTGACAACATTTGATTCAACTGGCAGCAGCAGTACACTGATGCGATCGACATGAGTGGCAGGGATTTGTAAGCTTGCTAACACTGTCTCTCTTCTGCCCTGCCATTAAAAACCCAGAACACTGTCTAGCTTATGATGCGTCATTACAGCGAACTTGAACTGAAAGTGATTTTTGTTACTGGCAACAGCAAAATATTTTCGGTAGTAGCTTGTTTTGTAGTGAAAAAAGAAAAATGGAAGGTATTCATATAATGTGGGCTATAAACTCAAAATAACTGTATATACAGAACAAAATGGAAACAGAGCAGGTGAATGGTGTTTCAGTCCTCCACCAACAGAAAAAACCATTTGCGATTGGCGGGCTAGTAAAGAAGAACTGAAAAATAACGAGGAAGACTAATTGTGCAAATGTTGTTGTTGTTGTTATTATTGTTGTCTTCAGTCCTGAGACTGGTTTGATGCAGCTCTCCATGCTACTCTATCCTGTGCAAGCTTCTTCATCTCCCAGTACCTACTGCAACATACATCCTTCTGAATCTGCTTGGTATATTCAACTTTCAGAAACGACTTCCTGACACTTAAATCTATGCTCGATGTTAACAAATTTCTCTTCTTCAGAAACGCTTTCCTTGCCATTGCCAGTCTACATTTTATATCCTCTCTACTTCGACGATCGTCAGTTACTTTGCTACCCAAATAGCAAAACTCATTTACTACTTTAAGTGTCTCATCTCCTAATCTAATTCCCACAGTATCACCTGATTTAATTTGACTACATTCCATTATCCTCGTTTTGCTTTTGTTGGTGTTCATCTTATATCTTCCTTTCAAGACACTGTTCTTCCCAGTCCTTTGCTGTCTCCGACAATTACAATGTCATCGGCAAACCCAAAACTTTTTATTTCTTCTCTATGGATTTTAATACCTACTCCGAATTTTTCTTTTGTTTCCTTTACTGCTTGCTCAATATACAGATTGAATAACATCGGGGAGAGGCTACAACCCTGTCTCACTCCCTTCCCAACTGCTGTTTCCCTTTCATGTCCCTCGACCCTTGTAACTGCCATCGGTTTTCTGTACAAATTGTAAATAGCCTTTAGCTCTCTGTATTTTATCCCTGTCACCTTCAGAATTTGAAAGAGTTTTCCAGTCAACATTGTCAAAAGCTTTCTCTAAGTCTACAAATGCTAGAAACGTAGGTTTGCCTTTTCTTAATCTAGCTTCTAAAATAAGTTGTAGAGTCAGTATTGCCTCACCTGTTTCCCATATTTCTACAGAATCCAAACTGATCTTCCCCGACGTCAGCTTCTACAAGTTTTTGCATTCGTCTGTAAAGAATTCGCGGTAGTGTTTTGCAGCCATGACTTAATAACCTGATAGTTTGGTAATTTTCACATCTGTCAACACCTGCTTTCTTTGGGATTGGAATTATTATATTCTTCTTGATGTCTGAGGGTATTTTGCCTGTCTCATACATCTTGCTCACCAGATGTTAGAGATTTGTCAGAACTGGCTCTCCCAAAGCTGTCAGTTGTTCTAATGGAATGTTGTCTACTCCCAGGGCCTTGTTTCGACTTAGGTCTTCCAGTGCTCTATCGAACTCTTCATGCAGTATCGTATCTCCCATTTCATCTTCATCTACATCCTCTTCCAGTTCTGTAACATTGCAGTCAAGTAAATCGGCCTTATATAGACCCTCTATATACTCCTTCCACCTTTCTGCTTTCCCTTCTTTGCTTAGAACTGGGTTTCCATCTGAGCTCTTGATATTCATACAAGTGGTTCTCTTTTCTCCAAAGGTCTCTTTAATTTTCCTATAGGCAGTATCTATTTTAAACCTAGTGAGATAAGCCTCTACATCCTTACATTTGTCCTCTAGCCATCCCTGCTTAGCCATTTTGCACTTCCTGTCGATCTCATTTTTGAGACGTTTGTATTGCCTTTTGCCTGCGTCATTTACTGCATTTTCATATTTTCTCCTTTTATCAATTAAATTCAATATTTCTTCTGTTACCCAAGGATTTCTACTAGCCCTCGTCTTTTTACCTACTTAATCCTCTGCTGCCTTCACTACTTCATCCCTCAAAGCTACCCATTCTTCTTCTACTGTATTTCTTTCCCCCATTCTTGTCAATTGTTCCCTTATGCTCTCCCTGAAACTTTACAGCCTCTGGTTCTTTCAGTTTATCCAGGTCCCATCTCCTTAAATTCCCACCTTTCTGCAGTTTCTTCAGTTTTAATCTACAGTTCATAACCAGTAGATTGTGGTCAGAGTCCACATCTGCCCCTGGAAATGTCTTACAATTTAAAATCTGGTTCCTAAATCTCTGTTTTACCATTATATAATCTATCTGATGCCTTCTAGTATCTCCAGGGTTCTTCCATGTATACAGCCTTCTTTCAGGATTCTTAAACCAAGTGTTAGCTATGATTAAGTTGTGCTCTGTGCAAAATTCTACCAGGCGGCTTCCTCTTTGATTTCTTAGCCCCAATCCATATTCACCTACTATGTTTCCTTCTCTCCCTTTTCCTACTCTTGAATTCCAGTCACCCATAACTATTAAATTTTTGTCTTCCTTCACTACCTGAATAATTTCTTTTATCTCATCATACATTTCATCAATTTCTTCGTCATCTTCAGAGCTAGTTGGCATATAAACTTTTACTACTGTAGTAGGCGTGTCTATCTTGGCCACAATAATGCGTTCACCATGTTGTTTGTAGTAGCTTACCTGAACTTTTTTTATTCATTATTAAACCTACTCCTGCATTACCCCTATTTGATTTTGTATTTACAATCCTGTATTCACCTGACCAAAAGTCTTGTTCCTCCTGCCACCGAACTTCACTAATTCCCACTATACCTAACTTTAACCTATCCATGTCCTTTTTTAAATTTTCTAACCTACCTGCCCGATTAAGGGATCTGACATTCCACTCTCCGATCCGTAGAATACCAGTTTTCTTCCTCCTGGTAACGACGTCCTCCTGAGTAGTCCCCGCCCGGAGATCCGAATGGGGGACTATTTTCCCTCCGGAATATTTTACACAAGACGCCAACATCATTTATCCATACAGTAGAGCTGCATGCCCTCAGGAAAAACTACGGCCATAGTTTCCCCTTGCTTTCAGCCGTTTGCAGTACCAGCACAGCAAGGTTGTTTTGGTTAGTGTTACAAGGCCAAATCAGTCAATCATCCAGACTGTTGCCCCTGCAACTATTGAAAAGACTGCTGCCCCTCTTCAGGAACCACACGTTGGTCTGGCCTCTCAACAGATACCCCTCCGTTGTGGTTGCACCTACGGTACGGCTATCTGTATTGCTGAGGCACGCAAGCCTCCCCACCAACAGCAAGGTCTATGGTTCATGGGGGGGATTTCTCCAGTAGAACCTAGTATTTTGTTATTTTCGAACTTCTTCCTCACCTTTGTACTGTGTGTCCACAGAGGAGGCATGTTAGCTTGGATTGCACAATGTTAGTGGTAGATGGTGGCTGGGTGGCCTCCCTGTGACCACTCCTTCACCCTCTTGGACAGAATTTGTGTACCCGAACTGTCTGCATCTGGTGAGAATGTTTTTAAAAAAAATTTGTTAATCACGTAATTGAAACAGGACTCGGGCAGCACCTAAAAACTGCATCCAGACGATTTGCCACACTGGCCTTCACCATTAAACCGCTGGGCAGATACTATCTGGGGCTAACACATCCCCGCAAACCTCTGAAGTACTATAATAAAGCATGTGCCTATCCAGGTGGGTCCCAGTTTCCTAATTGTCGCGCGCGCGCGAAACGAGAAAGCACTGGCAGATAGACAACTGCCCCGCGCGCGTGTGTGTGTGTGTGTGTGTGTGTGTGTGTGTGTCCTCTTTTGCCCCGTAAGGTAAGTCTTCCGCTCCCGGGTTTGGAATGACTCCTTACTCTCTCCCTTTAAAAACACACATCCTTTTGTCTTTCCCTCTTCTTCCCTCTTTCCTGATGAAGCAACCTTGAGCTGCGAAAGCTTGAAATTTATTTGTGTGTGTGTGTGTTTTTTTTATTGTATTTTTTATCGTGTCTTATCTACCAGCACCTTTTCATTTGTTAAGTCACAGCATCTTTGTTTTTTATGTATGTGTTTTCCATGTGGAATGTCTCCCTCTATTACATATATATAGAAACAGGACGTTCATATTCAAAGGACATGTACCATAGTACGTTCTGCAGAAATCACGGTGCAATACCAAATAAAATGCTCCTGCTGATCTCATTGTTGCTATAAACTGACGATAATACAGTAGCGCGACTTGAGTAGACATACAGAATGCCTCACATACGTATGCGCAAACCGTACTTTTATCAGCGAGTTTAAAGGAGTGCGTATTATTGGTATGCGAGGTGATGCATCCATCCGGGAAATTGCTCCTTATGTGGGCCAAAATGTTTTGGCAGTGCAATGGGTGTGTACAGAATGGTTCACAGAATGCCATAGAACACGACGAGGTGGGTCAGGCCTGAGAAAGTTGGCACCTCATTCTAATGGCACTGCAATACAGATCTGCATCCTCCTCTGATCTAGTGCAACAGCGCACAGGTCACATGCACATCGTCTACTTCTCCACCTACCTTCAATGAATGTGCAGAAACCTACTAGATGGCCATGGTGTGTGGTACAACGTCACTGGAGACGGGATTGGCATCAGATAGTGTTCTCGGACAAATCCACGTATTTTTTGTTTGAAAATGATGGCCGCATTTTGGTTTGCCGTAGACAGAGGGAGCGGCATCACAGTGAATGCATTCTCACAAGACATACGGCGCCAACTTGAGGCCTTATGGTATGTGGTGCTATTAGGTACAACCACAGGTCACAGTTGGTGTGTGTGTCCAGAGCACCGTGACATGAATGACATCCTGCAACCCATAGCCATACCCTTACTGCACAACACCCTAGACACTATTTTCCAGCAAGATAATGAACAAACAAATGTTGCTACACTAAGTGCCTTCTTGGTGTCACAGGATGTCAACCTTTTGTGCTGGCCTGCTGAATCTCCAGAGTTGTCGCCGATTGAAAACATGTGAAATAAGGTGAAACACGGATGGCTATACCATAGGACACCATTTGCACCTTATAAGCACTGATGCCTTCACACATGGAACAAGTTATCAGGGCCCGTGGCTAGGACCCTGTGCCTACTAGGCAACAGGACATACGATGAACTGAGGTGACAAGAGATAATCATTTCTGCATAACATACTAATGTACATGTCTTCTAGTCATTCCGAGGTGTTACATTTTCGCCGGCTGCTGTGGCCGTGCGGTTCTAGGTGTTTCAGTCCGGAACCGCACAGCTGCTATGGTCGCAGGTTCGAATCCTACCTCGGGCATGGATGTGTGTGATGTCCTTAGGTTTAAGTAGTTCTGAGTCTAGGGGACTGATGACCTCAGATGTTAAGTCACCTAGTGCTCACAGCCATTTGAAACATTGTTACATTTTATGTGAACGTGAGTGACCAACCTATGGCTAAACAAATTTATCTCACTGCCTATGGCATGTTTCTGTTTTCTCTCTCTCATGATAATATCTAAAACATAACTTATAAATAGGTGTCATGTACAAAGCATCACGAAGTAGATGGCCAGCAATTAAAATGTGAAGATTTACACCTCTCCCCTCAATCCTCTACTTCAGCTCTGTGTAAAAAGTTTTTTCAGACCACTTTGTCACTTTCAGTGTACTCGTCAGTGTACTCGTCAGTATTACATATCTATGGTATATCATTTAACCAACAAATCTCATTGTCTTAAGTGTTGAGTAACTATAAACACAAATCGTTTGAAAAAGATAAAATCGATTGTTGTGTTGCTTCATTATTAACTGTTTCATTAATTTAATAATCACCAAAAGAAGACTAGACCTGTCTTTGCACAAACTGTTAGTCCTAGAGAAAAGATTAATAGACTTATGTAGGGAATTCAGTGTTTTTGTATTGGGAAATGTTTTTGCTGGAGCCCATGGTTTTTGAGTAATTTCAGAAAAACATACGTAATCTTCAAAATACACCACCTGCCCACCCGTCAGCAGCTCTAGTACGTTTTTTGTGGCTCGCTCTCCTAGCACTATACAAAAACTTATGACAACAGAAATAATTTCCCGTATTCGACCTTTTGGTCTTCACTGAATGGGCTATTATGCCACTGGCTTAGTGGCGCACTTTTAAAATTTATGATTAACATTTGTGTAAATTCTTACCCTAGTGTTATGACTTTTGATAACACAAGATTAACATATTAATATGCTTGTCTGGCTTCTTAGTAAGAAACTACTGTGCTTGTATGGGGTTACGTTTAGACTGAATTGTGAACATAACTAGTTTTTGGTTAGCGTTTATGAAACTCTTCTCTTCAGTACTGTCACAGTACAGTTTAAATTAACCCTTTCGGTCAAGAATTACTCTTTTCCTGGAAAAAAAGGAGAGAGGGGGAGAGAGGGAGAGGGGGGGAGGGAGAGAGGGGGAGAGAGGGAGAGGGGGGGAGGGAGAGAGAGAGAGAGAGAGAGAGAGAGAGAGAGAGAGGGAGAGAGAGAGAGAGAGAGAGAGAGAGAGAGAGAGAAAGTAATGGCTTTGCTACCCAGTTCCTCGAATTAAATTATGGTTCTTCAGATGTATAAAATATTCCGAGGTGGCCCCACAAGGGGGGATACAACGCGTCCCCAAACAAGGACATTGCATTCAAGTGGGTGCAGTATAAGTCGAAAACTCAAAGTATTTTATTCCATTTTATTTCCCCAAAATACATAAATTACACAAAAGAAGCATTTGCATAAGGATTGGAATTAACGATATCCAGTGTTTTATGGCGCTATATGATAAGTTTGTTTATTTGCATAAAAGCATATGGGGGCCCAAAGGTGGCAAAATGAACTGCTGAAACTGGTTGGTTTCAGAATAAAACAAAATATCTGTTGGTGAAGTTTATTGACGCAGAAAAATTCATTTCATGTCGATTTTGAGGTGGGCACACGGCCATATAAATTGTGTCAGCACCTACATGATGGAATATGTTTCAGGTTGCAAAACCGGCTATAAAACGTTGAAAATAGTGTTTGGTTTCAAAAGCAGCTAACTGCATGTGGTCTTTGGGTGCAAAGCCTTCTGAATGGCCAATAGGCACAGCTGTCGCCCTGCCACGTCTGGATGCAAAGCATGTGAACAGACATCAGACTTACCAATCTGGACATTCAAAGTCTGTTACTATTACAACGGATTTTTTTCTTATTCAGCTTTAGGTTGGCTGCACTGTAACAAATTCGTATGCAACACTAAAATTCTTGCTGCCAATGCATTGTCCTTTGGGTGGGACAAGTGTTTTGTGATTATCTCAGTGTCACTTACTGTGCAGTTAGTGGGCTTTGCGTTTAGGCTACTCAGACATTTTATACCATACGGTATATTGTAAGCTAACATCAACTTCCAACATTAGCCTCTTGTTCAAAATCATTGCCAGGATTATCGGATAGATCGACAATTTCAGATGAATTAAAGAGCTCTATAACTACTACTTCTGTAAGTGGTCTCTGTCTATCCTGGCCTTGGGGCAATGTGAAATCGCCATAAGATGACTAAAAAGACAGCGAAATAATGTCCTCTATTTCTATGCTATTACAACCTTTCAATTACAATGTCCTCATTTGGAGACATGCATAAAGTTATAAATGTCACTTTCACTCTGAAAGACACGTTTAGTTTTCACCTTGAAGAATGCACCTTTCTATGCGCAAACAACTTTTTTTACCTAAACTCAGAAGATATTAACCAGCTGACGGGATGTACAAAGGTTACTGGGAAGCGTTCGTGTCACTGTGCACATTTGTTTGTTTTGTGGTACCACAGATCGACAGATGTCGACACTGTTCTCAAATAAACTCTCTGCTAGAGACAATATGGGGACAAAACTCACAAATGGTAAAATTTAACGAATTTTAATATACTAAGCATTTATTTAATATATCCTTATATGTGAACGCCATGACTGAAAGGGTTAATATTGTTAATCAAAAATTTGACTAAGCTGGTGGTGTGAGACGATATTTAATATCTTGCTCAACAAATGCATGCTGAGGTAGTTTCTCAACATAACAGACTACAAATGTTCAAAAGTAACGATTCGTTTCGACTTACTCTACACCACTGTGGTACATTGTCAATAGTTATGTACACTCTGTATACATTTACTGTATATTGACAGCATTATGCCAGAGTCGTGAATACCCATGTAAAGAAAAAAACTGAGTAAGAGTGTCCCTTGAGAAAGGAGACTTATGTCTTGAAAAATTTGGCTTTTCAGAGACAACACCTTTTCCAATGCAGCAATTCATTTAATTTAATAGCTCACAGGATCCTGCAGCGCTAACAAGTATATTACACTCTATTAATAACAAACCTTGTGACTACCTATTTGCACCAACAATCAATTTTTAATTTTTTACACTTACTAGCCAGTATTAGTTTCACCATTTTCTTTTTCATGTGTTTCAATGGGTGACACTATTGAGCCTCATGTAGATCAGTTTCGCAGCGATATTACTGTCAGATATGACTATTCCAATTACAGACAACAGACACAACATGAACAGTGCCTGTTCATTATTAACCATACCAGTGCTCCAAAACAGTGCAACTACCCAAAAAATATACTTGTTGACAAGAATAAATCTTTTGAATAAATAGAAAGTTGTGACTTATCCTTGACAGTAGAAGATGCCAGAAGATAATGCTTAATTCTCAATTTAGTGAGGATTAGATTGATCCTCCTGGCGTGCTTCTAACTGCATCATCACTGTTAAATTCACTAGTGGCTTAGCTGGCAATTTCTTCCACTGACCTCTTCAATTCCTCTGAAGCAGTACTCCGTGATTAAGGAAACACACACACTGATCAAGTATTTTATTTCACGTGCTACAAATTTATACAAAATTATATTCTGGAAAAAAAGCTCCAGTTTCAAAGTACTTATTTTGAATAACAACTGCTGAAATGAAAGAAACCACACACACACACACACACACACACACACACACACACACACACACACACACGTGTATTTTTTAGTTATCTGGTTTACCAAATTCCCTGCACACTAAACTCACATTTAAACATTCACTCTGGCATTAATAATAAAACATCACTAGATGTGTACAAAAACATTTCAAGTAGTTCCAACATTTTCCTTTCTTTATAGAATATACAGCATACAAAATTAGTCATAAAATCAGAAACATTTCTGACAGACAAATGAAACAAAACATTTCAAACCCGTTTAAAGAATTTGCAAATGGACAGGCCTGATACGAATAGCAGAGGCACGCCTTTAACAGAATTTAAACCTGAAGCCTTTCAAACTCACTTCGAACCTTAATTCCAAACAATGATGTGAATTATAGGCAGATGTAGAGTTATAAATGTTGTTCTGCCATAAATATAGCAGTGTAACTAAATGTTACAATTATTTATGCAACATTGGTTAAACTCTCCACAAACTGAAATGTTACATTTTTGATAAAAATTCACCTCCAACAGTAAGTGCTTGTATCACTGAATGTCTACCAGTTAGCCCCAAAGATCTCAAGAGAAAAGAATGTATAATATGACAGATTGCTGGAACAGGACATCTGAACTTTAACATCTGTTTTGCTCTGAACGTAGCGTGTGAGAAACTGTACAATCAAATTCCGTTGCGTAGTGGGTAAGCTGACACTTCCAGTCTAGATTCTACAAATTTACCTTCACTGTACTGCACCTGATTTCTGCCTCGGAATGTGAATTCCTGGAACAGTAACTCATGCGGACATACAGAATTGGAATCACTAGAAAATTGTTTAACTTAGCCTCTCCACTTCGAATATGGGGATTTCTCCTGGATTGGAGTAACGTACCCAGAACTAGAAGACAGTGACAGATTTGAAGGGGGGTACCAATCACGAGATGGTGGCTGCTCTGAAACTTCGTGCCTAGGATCACAAGATGAAGACCAATCAGAAGTCGTAAAAGTTTTATCTCGAAGAGATTGTCGATCATAATACACGTACCTCGAATCCCGGGGCGACAGCCGATCCGAAGCCACGTACTTCGAATCCCGTGTCGACAGCCGATCCAAAGCTGTGTGCTTTGAATCCCGTGTCGACAGCCGATCCAAAGCTGTGTGCTTTGAATCCCGTGTCGACAGCCGATCCAAAGCTGTGTGCTTTGAATCCCGTGTCGACAGCCGATCCAAAGCTGTGTGCTTTGAATCCCGTGTCGACAGCCGATCCAAAGCTGTGTGCTTTGAATCCCGTGTCGACAGCCGATCCAAAGCTGTGTGCTTTGAATCCCGTGTCGACAGCCGATCCAAAGCTGTGTGCTTTGAATCCCGTGTCGACAGCCGATCCAAAGCCTCGTACCCCAAATCCTGTGGCAACAGCTGATCTGAAACCGCCGCATACCTCGAATCCCCGGGTGGCAGCTGATGCGAAGCCGCGTACCTCCCATACTGTGGCAACAGCCGATCCGAATCTGTGTACCTCGAATCCTGGGTCGACAGCTGATCCAAAGCATCGTACCTCCTGTCCCGAGGCGACAGTCGATCCGAATCTGCGTACCTCCTGTCCCAGGACGACAGCCGATCCAAAGCCGCGTACCTCCTGTCCCGAGGTGACAGCCGATCCAAAGCCACGTCCCTCCCATCCTGAGGCAACAGCCGATCCGAAGCCACGTCCCTCCCATCCCGAGGCAACAGCCGATCCGAAGCCACGTCCCTCCCATCCCGAGGCAACAGCCGATCCGAAGCCACGTCCCTCCCATCCCGAGGCAACAGCCGATCCAAAGCCACGTCCCTCCCATCTCGAGGCAACAGCCGTTCCGAAGCCACGTCCCACCCATCTCGAGGCAACAGCCGATCCGAAGCCACGTACCTCTCGTCCTGAGGTGACAGCCGATCCGATGCCACGTACCTCTCGTCCTGAGGTGACAGCTGATCCGATGCCACGTACCTCTCGTCCTGAGGTGACAGCTGATCCAAAGCCACGTACCTCCTGTCATGGGGTGAGAGCCGATCCAAAACTGTGTAACTCCCATCTCGGGTAGACAGCTGATCTGAAGCCGCATACCTCCAGTCTTGGGGCAATCGCTGATCTGAAACCACGTGCCTCCTATTTTGGTGTGACATATGGTCTAAAGGAGTGTACTTTCCATCTTGAGGTGAGAGCATGTGCCTTTCATCGTGAGATGACAGCCAACTGGAATATTTACACCTCTTATCTCGAGATGAATGTGAATCTGAAGCTTTATACCTCTTATCTCGAGGTGACACTTGATTGGAGGCTTTATACCTCTTATCTCGACTGGAAGTTTTACACAGAGTATCTCGAGGTGATTCCCAACTGGAAGCTTTATACCTCTTACCCTGAGGTGACAGCCCATCAGACGCCACATGCCTCTTACCCTGAGGTGACAGCCGATCCCACACTGTAGGTATCTTGTCTTGACATGACAGCTGATCCCAAACCGTATCTGTCTTATCTCGAAGTGACAGCCGATCCAAATCGATATATCTTGACTGATGGAGCTGAAGGGGTTCTGGTTCACTGTATCCCATTTCACGATGGTGTCGATGGCCTGAAGTGAAGTACCTGTTTTCCTGGTCTCGATCCAAGTTGTCTTTTGTGTGTCCGTGCTGTGATCGTTTCAATATCATGTAACTAACTTCCTGCAGCTGCAAATGTTCTGAAGTCTCAAAGCCAAACTCACAATGCTGTTCTTTTGCCAAGAATCTAGACTCTTGATTCTGCAGTGCAGTAGGCACTGTAAACATATGCTCTTGTGGTAAGAGCTGACCTGAAACCACAAACTGTGTTTCACGAAAGTGAGGATGATCTTTATTGGCAAATAAATGCTCACGACACTGTGGTATACCCTGATCCTCAAACCTGAAGTCTGGAAGATGAGGCCCTACGCCTGAGACTGTGGGTGACAGAGATCGATCCACAGTCCAAGTTTGCAAACCTGGTACCAGAGGTAGCGGAAAATTTTGAGACGAGAGCTCAGTCTGCACAGGTCGGAGTGGTTTGTATCGAGTCTGGGCAAGTGGCAGATTCTGAACCACAGGCTGCAGGTCATGCCACACTGTCACACGAGAATCAGCCGGAAGGTTCTCCCACTGTGACCATGGCAGGAGGTAAACAATACTTAAATCGAGGAATAATTTAAAATCGCGAGCTTTCAAATCCTGAAATGATTTCTCATCAACCCAAAGAGTCAGCCTCTCCCTCTCATCTGCCTCTGTCAGCCTGCTACAGACTTTCCACTTGGTAGTGGAGATTCCTTTATTTTGCTTCCGAAACAAGTCCAGAACCTCCTCATCAGACCTCCCCTCCACTGCCTTCGGCAACGACAGTACGAACTTCGTACCCTTCAATGTCAAATCTGCCTGTCCAACTGTGAGACAGGCTCCTATCCACGGAACGAGCTTCGGAACGGTCTTACGCAGCCATACTTTGGTTGCCCTGTCCGTACAAGTGATCGCCAAGCCCCCATTCTCGTACTGCGTAGCACAAAACTGGACCAGTTGCTCAGACTCGGATGGGTCAATCATGTTTGTGAGTGCAGCCCACACCATCTCTGCCTGCTCCTCTGTCATTTTAACATCAGGGAAACCCACGGGCACAACAGCCAGCCTCATAGAACCAGCCGTTTCCTCCTCTCCTCCTGCTTCTCGATCCGAAACACTGGTACTGTATTTGTCAACCTTTTCAGTCACAGGGGCACTGTCATTACCTTTGGTAAACCCTCCACTTAGGAATTTTATGAAAGTTTTAGTAATGTCACGCTGTTTCTGTCTTTTACGTTTCCTTTTTTGCCCAGCTGTTACACGTTGTTTTGCTCCCCCCACTGCTGCCGTTTGACTCAAAACATTTTTTCTACGCTTGTTGACCTGTTCATTCACAGGCGCATTGCCTCCAGTTACCTCTTTTGTAGCAGAGGCATTTGCGTCACCTCCAGTAATACCTCCACCAACAAATTTTGTGAAAGTCTTAGTAATATCATGCGGCTTCCCAGATTTCAATTTGCCTTTTAATCTTTTTACACATTTCTTTGTGGAGACCGGAGTTACTGACAGAACAGGTGCTTTGCCTCCATCAGTGTTAGTTTTAAATTTTTTAGCTTTCAATTTACATTGAAATCTGCTTAGTTGTGTGTCTGTGTAGACTGAAGGTACTGACAGAACAGGTGCTCCATTTTGAACGGTGCTACTTATTTTTTTAACCTCTCCCTTTCCTATTTCGTAGTTTGGAGTAACTTCCTCCAGTTTACGTTTCTTTTGTTCAGATTTAGTAAGCACTCTCTCCCCTGCTGCCCTGGCCATCATTTTTTTCATTTTTCGCCTCTGTGCACCCGAAAGACGCTTTTCTTTTAGTTGCTCCTGACCAACAAATGTGTCCTTCCTGTCACCTTCCCCATTACTTGTTTCACAGTGTAGCGCTATTCCCTCCAGTTTCTGTTTCTTTTGTTCAACTTTAGCAATCTCTAGCTTCAGTGCTGCCTCAACCCGCATTATTTTTCTTCGGCGTTTCTGTGCTCTGGACCAGCGCTGCTTTTTTAGTTTCTCTCGGCCAACACCCGTCTCCTTCCCATCAGTTTCCACCTCCACCACAGCACCAAATTTGCCAGATTGGCCACATTCTTGTTCCATTTTCTGTTCAGTTTTCCCTTTTCCATGTGCCACTCCTACAGAATTTTCAGCTTTTCTCAATTTATCCATTACCTCTTTTACGACTCCAGATATCTCTCTTTCTCCCAAAAGATCCCCAGACATCTCTGCTGGAGCCGCATCTGCATTCTCTGTGACTGGGATGTCTCGCACAGACTCGCCTGTGAGGTACGAGCTCTCCACCTCAGCACAGTCGCCTCTTGCCCAGAGGGCTCTTTCAGAGCAATTTTTGGACGTGTCAGTCTTCCCAGCGTCGAGTACAACAGCTGAGGTCCCTCCTGTTGCGAGTTTTGAATACTCTCCCTCTGCAACAGTATTTTTATTATTGTTTACGAGGCACAGGGTCCCCTCGTATTGAGGCCCCCTCACACCAAGTTCACCTTCGGTCTGTTCGGAATCCCGGGTCGCCTCACGCAGAGGTCCCCTGGAATTCTCGGCATCTGCTCGCTCGGAGCTGATTTCAGATTCTTTCTCTATGATCCCACGAGAAGCTGAGGAAAGTGTGGACCACCCGGGCAGAGCCCCGCATGCCCGGGCTAGGCTGGATACTCTGGGAGGGCGCCCGGTATCCCAGAGGCCCCGTTCGAGGCACAGCTCCCCCGTGCCACGCACCCCTCGGCACGGGTCGCACCACACCTTGGGTTGGGAGGCAGTTTAATGTCGTACCCAGGACGACGACAATAATACCGACGACACCACCACCAGTTTTCCTGCTTGTACTTTCAAAAAATGTGTCATTACTTCGGTATTCAGGCCAGAGACTGGTTCGATGCAGCTCTCCGTGATAGTCTATCCTGCCCGAGCTGCTTCATCTCTGCATAACTAATGCAACCTACATCCATTTCAACCTGTTTACTGTATTCAGGCCTTGATACAATCTCTAAAAAGTTAGCACCACACACTTTTCCCCATGGATTTGTTGCCAATCTCCACAGTGAACTGGACATTTTTATTTTATGTTGACTGTTTAGGGTTTTCAAGAATGTGTTGAGTTGTCTTGTAGTACGAGTCCACATACACAGGACATCTACATATCTAAACCAATATTCGAGTATAATGACTTTTCTGGAGACTAGAAATCTACTCTGTAGGAATCAGCATGGGTTTCAAAATGACAGTCGTGTGAAACCCAGCTCGCGCTATTCGTCCACGAGACTCGAAGCGCCATATACACGAGTTCACAGGTAGATACAGTGTTTCTTGACTTCCGCAAGGCGTTCGATACAGTTGCCCACAGTCGTTTAATGAACAAAGTAAGAGCATATGGACTGTCAGACCAATTGTGTGATTGGATTGAAGAGTTCCTAGATAACAGAACGCAGCATGTCATTCTCAATGGAGAGAAGTCTTCCGAAGTAAGAGTCATTTCAGGTGTGCCGCAGGGGAGTGTCGTAGAGGCGTGCCGCAGGGGAGTGTCGTAGGACCATTGCTATTCACAATATACAGAAATGACCTTGTGGATGACATCGGAAGTTCACTGGGGCTTTTCGCAGACGATGCTGAGGTGTATTGAGAGGTTGTAACAATGGAAAATTGTACTGAAATGCAAGAGGATCTGCAGCGAATTGACGCATGGTGCCGGGAATGGCAATTGAATCTCAATGTAGACAAGTGTAATGTGCTGCGAATACATAGAAAGATAGATCCCTTATCATTTAGCTAGAAAATAGCAGGTCAGCAACTGGAAGCAGTTAATTTATGGAATTATGTGGGAGTACGCATTAGGAGAGATTTAAAATGGAATGATCATATAAAGTTCATCATTGGTAAAGCAGATGCCAGACAGATTCATTGGAAGAATCCTAAGGAACTGCAATCCGAAAACAAAGGAAGTAGGTTACAGTACTGCTTGAATACTGCTCAGCAGTGTGGGATCCGTAACAGATAGGGTCGATAGAAGAGACAGAGAAGATCCGATGCAGAGCAGCGCGCTTCGTTACAGGATCATTTAGTAATCGCGAAAGCGTTACGGAGATGATAGATAAACTCCAGTGGAAGACTCTGCAGGAGAGACGCTCAGTAGCTCAGTACGGGCTTTTGTAAAGTTTCGAGAACATACCTTCCCTGAAGAGTCAAGCAGTATATTACTCTCTCCTATGTATATCTTGCAAAGAGACAGTGAGGATAAAATCAGAGAGATTAGAGCCCTCACAGAAGCATACCGACAATACAATCCTCCTTTCCACGAGCAATACGAGACTGGAATAGAAGGGAGAACCGGTAGAGGTACTCAAGGTACGCTCTGCCACACACCGTTGGGTGGCTTGCGGAGCATGGATGTAGATGTAGAATTTTTGCTGTTTGCCCTCAAAGGTTCTGTTTTTAGAAAATTTTACTCAAAATGGTCCATAAATGTTTCAGCCAACAGTGGGCTAAGAGGGGAACCCATAGCTAAGCCATCTAATCATTTACAAAGAGTCCCTCAGAACTGGAAATAGTTCTGTGCGACGCATGTCTGTGAGGCCAGTCTCAAGTCATTCGATTCGACAGGATTGACATTAGACTTGTGCATCACCTCTGTCAGAATATCAATGCATTCTACTACTGATATGTTAGATACAATAAAATGTATTGCCACAGCCAATGGCTACAATCCAGTTCTTATCGACCACATCTTGCAAAGGAAACAAAAATAAAATTATACCCCTCCTCTATGCCCCACCTGCTTCCCCATCAACTGTCTACAAGAAATGGTGTACACTACCATTTTTAGAGCAGGTATCACAGATTGTAGCCAAAGCACTGAAATCCTGCAAGTATAGGCTTTGCTGCTATGTCAGGAACACGACAGCCCAGTGTGCGTTTTTAATAGCAAAGACAAGATCCAGTTATTAGCCAACAGTGGGGTATACAAAATCATCTGCTCTGATTGTGACAAATTTTACATCGGTCAGTCAGGCAGGGACATATCAACTAGGCTGGCTGAACATGAACGCAGCTGGAGGTTGCAGAATTTCAACTCTGCATTTGCTGAGCATGTACTGAGTGAGGGCCACAACTACCAGCCAGTGTCCCGTGTACTTCACTTAGCAAACAAAGGCCATAAACTCAACCTGCTGGAAGCCCTGGAAATTAACAAACATCTTGCTCACGGTCAGGTCTCATCCTAAATGACCAGACACAGCTCAACACTTCCCCTCTCCTAAACTTCATATAATCATCTTTGTTGTTCATTACTTCCCACACTCTCTCTTCCAACATATTCCCATTTTCCTGTATTCATTATATTTTGTTGAAGTTGTCTTTGTATTCCACACAGACTGTAGTTTCAATAGTTAGGGCTTTCTTTCATCTGGTACTTGTAGTACTGTCCATGATTAACATCCCTTTTAGTTGTCTCATCAAATACTGTTCATATTTTACTTTGCTCTTTTATTTAATGAAAACTGTTACACGGCCACTGCTTTGATTACAACGTTAATGTTAAAACGCAGTACCACCACTCTCTCAAACTGTAGGTTCCCTCAAACACTTCCATTTTCCTACATTTATTTATTTCTGTTTTATCTTATTGATATTGCTTATGTTCCTTATGTATTCTGTAGTTGCATTGATAACTGTCTCTCTAATTGGTTGTGGATCACTTTCCATGTCTCTTGATGCAGCCTTGTCTAGTACTAATTTTATTTTATTACTTTTGTATATTAACAGAAACTGTTATATAGGCACACTATTCCTATTTGTGCTAAATGTTTTCCTGTCTACTCCATTGTTATTTATATACTGTTCAGTTTTTACTTTTTCATTGCAAAGATGTTACTTATGTTTCTACTTAAGTCTAGATGTGTTACTTCTCTTCCAATGTTGTTTGCTAACATTTAACTTCTTTGGTGATAATACTCAGTAAATGTCTGAAGATGGCCTAGTAAGCCGAAAACCGGTTAGCAATAAAAGTAATATTGTAGAACAAAAGCAAACTGGTGCTTCTCATTTTTTTATTTCATTTTCCTAATTTAATTCTTTCAGTATCTCCTGATTTAGTTGATCTGCATTCCAGTACCCTTGTTCTAATGTTGATGATGATCATCTTATGACCTACTTTCAAGTCACTATCCAATCTATTGAACTGCTCTTGCAACACCTTAGTTATCTTTGACTATTATGAGAGGCATTCAGAAATTATTTATTATAGTAGTTTTTTGTACACTATTTATTAATGAACACCAAGTCAGTGTACTTTTAATCTCTCAATACATTCTCCACCGACGTCAGTACACTGCTGCGACCTTCCTGGCAACTCCATTGTATCATCACGGAACAACTGTTTGGTGGTACTACGCACCCGCTGATGGACAACTGTCTGCTATTCTTTGTTGTTGCCCAACTTGCTGCCTCACAGGATGTCAATTTTGTTAAATAAATAATAACTAGATGCAATGAGATCTGTGAGTATGGTGGCTGTGGCAGTACAATGAGACTGAGTGATGTCAACTTTGCAATAGTGGCATTGCCGGCATCAGGCCACAGACTCCTGTGCACTCTTTTGACCTGTCACCTTTGGTGAATCCTATATCTAAGTTGTACACTTTAGAACCACCTGTAGACAGTTGTTCATTCTGAGAGCCAGTCCAATAGCAGTATGCTGCAAGTGTTCCAAAATACTGACAACATCTGCAGAACAGCACAAAATTTCTTGGACTTTCCCTTTTTGTAAATGTTTCCCAAAAAGTTTCTATGCAGAGAATCTCATTCCTTACCTTATCAATTCGTCTAATTTTCAACATCATTTTTGTATTACCATAACTCAAACGCTTAGAGTCTCTTCTTTTCCGGTTTTCCCATAGTCCATGGCCACAAACTTCACTTGGCCCTGTGAGATGTTGACCACAACAACAGTAGCCTCTACTGTGGTCAACTCTGGCAACTGGAAGGGATAGTGGTGTAGTGATGCTTTAACATACACCACTATCCGCCACCTACTGTCTCTTAGTCATTGCGGTAGCGTCAAAAGTTTGGTGCCCACACATGTACTCCTGGTTTCAAGGAAGTTCCCATTGCATGGATTGGTCATGCTTCTCAGTTATATTGCAGTGACACCATGACTCGTCACCAGAGTCTCCAAAACAATCTGGATCTCCCTTTTTCCATTTCCAGTAGTCAATGACAGACTTCATCTCTGTTTTTCTTCTGTGCCCGTGTCGAGTCCTGAGGAACGCCACGTGCGCACACATTTTTTTATATCAGTGTCGTCACAAAGAATGGAGTTGGAGGTCACGAGTCGAGGCCTGTCTGCCGTTTCACTCCATTACGTGTGTCATTCGTAACAAATAGAGAGACAACTCAAATGTTCCCAGAGGGCGGGATGTTAATGGATGACCGAGACTTGGATTCTTGCATGCATATCCCCTCCCACTACCAAAACCAGCGGGGCAGTTATAAGTGATCTTTTGTACAAGATCTTCTTGACCACAATTATTTATGAATATACAAGGGTCAATCAGAAAGTAAAGAACATTTTGTTTCAACATGTGACTCCATCTCCCCCGCCACGACCACAGACCTTGGTACTTGTCCACATCAGTTTGGTGCCAGCTACAATCCAATTTAATTGCTTACTGCTTAGCTGTGCAACTTTAAAGTGTGTGACATAACTGGCGATCCTGCCAAGTGAGACGTGTGCAGTGTTATCTGCTTTTTAAATGAGCAAAAAGTTTGAACAACATATTTATAGACAGATAACTGAGGTTTATAGTTATGTGGTGAACAGAGCATCAATTCGGAGGTGTAGAATCACATTTAATGGTGAATGGAAGAATGTTCACGACAAAAATTGCTCAGGCCAGCCCTCATTCTTTACTGATGGTATAAAAGCAACGAATGAAACAAAAATTCAAGGAGACAAGCACTTCACAATTAGTTAACTGCACTCATTCTTTTCCAGACATTTCAAGAAAAATGTTGCAGGAGACTGTAGGTGCAGACCTGGTCTATAAACAAGTGTGTGCCAGGTAAGTCCCTCGAATTTTGTCAGATAAACACAAAACCAAAAGAATGGCAGCTGCACTGATATTTCTCAGACATTATGAAAATGATGGTGATGAACTTTTGAATCACATTGTCACTGGTTATTAGACTCGGAATCACATTTCATACCAGAAACAAAGGGCCAATCAATGGAGTGGCATCATTCACAGTCGACAACTACACAGAAAGAAGCAAAACAAATCTGGAGCACCAGAAAGATTACGGCTACAGTGTTTAGGGATCTTAAGGGTGCCCCGTTCATCGACTAAATGCATAGAGCTGAGACCATAAATGTAATGGACTATTGTCGGACACTTCAATAACTTCGCTGCAACATTAAAATCAAGGGGCACGGAATGCTGGCCAGTGGAGTCTTCCTTCTCCCTGATAATGCACATCTGTATGCAGCGGCAGTAACACAGGACTTGCTTCAGTGTGTTTAAGTAGGAAATTTCTCAACATTCGCTCTACAGTCTGGGCTCAGCCCCCAGTCATCATCACTTATTCTCCACATTCAAAGATCTTTTGAGTGCACAATGCTACAGAAGTGATGATGAACTTAAAGAAGCTGTTAATCAATGGTTCAACAACATGGGACCAACTGAGTATGCTGAAGACATAGTAAAGCTGGTAAAAATGTACAAGTGCCTAAATTTGAATGGCGACTACGCAGAATTGTAGCTTGGGTTTAGAACTGTAAAATAGTTCCATTTAATTATACAAAATAAAAAATTCTGTAGAAAAACATTATCTGAATGACTCTTGTATGCTATTTTGACTCCTTCCCTCCACAAAAACCATGCAGTCCATCGTTGTCTGCAATAGTCACCTTCAATATTCTTCATAACTTTCTCTACTTATCAATGAACAGGCACCATTCTTTCACTATACACAGTGTCCACAACTACCATCTAGTGTGTCTGCAGTGTAGTGGAATCAGATCATTATCCTACAAGAAGACGTGCCCATAGTTCAAGTGGTATTTGAAAAACAATGCAATTGTAAATCATTTTTAGTGCCTATCATACAATGTCACTGGCATCCTTCAAAGCTTTTAGCTCTTCTCCCAGAACTTTAATTCTCTTTCATGGTTTCCTAAATGTACAGACTGAATAACACGCAATGCTATCTATATTCCCTTCTCAGTTACTGCTCCATTGTCATGTCCATCTCTCTTAACTGCCATCTGGCTTCTGCACAAGTCGTATATAAGCAACTGCTCCTTGTACGTCATTCATGCTTCCTTCAGAATGTCAGAGTGTACTATGCTGGTATATCTGTTTTTGAGATTAATAGATTTTGCCACCATTTGGCTGGTCATTGTAAGAGTTGGCACATACATATTTTTTCCTGGAGAAAGTTTTTAATCTATCACTTCACTGTAATTTGCTTTTAGATGGCACTGCAGCACATCAACTACTATATTGTTCGCTATACTGTGAAAATTATTTCGATGCTTCAGTTCTTCATAACAACTAATAGTGATTGTGACTGATTAGTAATTGGTGACAGACTTTCAAATGGTACACTAATTTTATTTTGTCGAGAGTTGGACATCGATACAAATAACTATTCTTTTGTTTATAGATAGCTTTTTGTGGAAGAGCTGATGCTAAATGTGAATGAAGCAACAATAATTAAAGGAAAATGTAAAGGAGAAGATGTGGTGATTCTGTGCATTCCAATGGTTCTCACTAGTTTGCCCTCCACTACAGTTTCCTGTGAATCCTGCTTTCACAATGATAACCAACAAAGCTTTCACAATGACAACCAACAAAGCTCAAGAGTAGTGACTGCACATTGGCACATTAAATTTAGAAAATCCACGTTTCCTCACGGTCACCTGTATATTGCTAAACGTTACCATTACTTTAAACGATTAAGTTGGTTCAGTCATACAGCGAATGAAAGGTACCTCATATGTATGAACTATCATTTTTTCACATTTGTCTATAATGAATAATTGATTCTAGATTACACAAGATCATTTTTTTAGATAAGTAAATATACATGGACAAGACAGTATCTTCCAGGCTTTGTTAGTTGGTTCATCTTCCTTTAACCTCACCCTGCACAATTTGGAGTGTGCTCTAAAGCTGACCCCTCCCATAAACAGCAACAACAGCGGGCAGGAATTGAAAAGGGACGCAACAGACATTCCAAACTACACTTTTTGTCAAAAGGCAATTCTGTCACTGTGAAGGTCAGTGCCAATGCCTCAAATCTTTACTAGACATGGTTGCATCAGACACGATGAAAGGGTTTCACGTAATATGTTTCATTAAAATATCTCGTCATTTGTTCTGTTTCCCTACGACTGTAAACATCTGCTACCTTCGGTACGATGGCAACAACCCTCTGGAAGAGAAATCAGGTGGTGTGCATACCTTATGAACTCTTGTTTTATTCAGTGTACTCTGGAATTAACAACAGCACGGACAATCAAGCAGTCAAGCAACTTACTTTGAAACCTACAATTTTCCGCAGTGAAACAGAGAATGTGATTCAACATTTGAAGAATTATAAAGCCCCTGGTGTAGACGGCATATCTGGAGAAATGATCAAAGATATGGGACAGGAAGGTATTGATGTGCTGCATTCATTGTGTAAAAAAATATAGGAAACTGTTCAAAGTCTCTCTTCATCCCCTTACACAAGAAAGGGTCTATTAGAAACTGTTCCAACTACCGAACTACTGCCTCATATCTCACCCAAGTAAAGGAAATTTGCGGCATGCTCGGTATAAACCGCAAATTTCCTTTAGAAATCAATTGCTGTTGCAAGGTCTCTGTTGCATTCCTTTGATGTTAATTTCTTAAATCTGTTGTCATTTACGGCATAAATTCCTCTTCTAAATTTATTGTGGCGTTTCTGACTATCTGCGAGGAGACTGAGTAGTGGAACGTGTTACTCTTACACATAAACAAGAACGATCTGTCACACTACTACACTTTAAAACACAGTTTATATGCAATTCATGTCACACAGTCTCATACGGAACCTACATCCGCTTTCTTTTATGTACTGTATATGATAAGATACTATCATCCCCCTTCCCTTCTGTGTGAGAGGATGAATGAGCAAATGTATTTCTAATTGCATGCTTGAGGGTAGCAGACAAGCCTGTCTGCTAGAGAACAGTAGGACCAACGTCGGAACAGGTAGCTATGCTTTCTAAAAGCAAAGAGGTTTCTATCCTGGTCACTTCCGTTTTGTATCGGGAAGCACGCTCGGTAGGAGCGCAGGTCAGTCTGTCCGTGGCGAGCGTCTGCTAAGTCCGTAGGACAATGGATTTCTTAAGTTCAGCCTAACTGAAAATTTAATCAACTTTATTTCAGGTTTCGCTCTAAAATATCTAATGTTATCTTAAATTGCAACGCAGTGTATTTCGAGTGTGAACTTCAGAATATTTTCCGGTAGTTGCTTTGTCACTACTTTGTGAGTAAAGTGGAACCACGTGTTGATCAGTAACTCTAAGATCATCAATCTTAAATGCGAATCTGCGTGAGATTATAACGTCTCGTCTTAACAATATTTTTCAATATAGCAACTTTTCTTTATGTTCAACCTACGTGGGGTGTACTTTGTGAGACCAGTACCACGTGCCCATATAATTGTTTGACCCATCAGGTTAATAGTAAGACGATAGTAACCAGTTCGAGGTTTTTCTTTTGTAAATTGCTTTTTGATCTCATTTATTTTAATTATCAAAATTACTGTGGAGTTACACTCTTTGTGTAAACCAAGTTAACCATGTGAAGCACGTGGTGTAATCATCAAAGTAGCTCTCAGCTATTCTTTTCGGGAAGATTTCACAGAGAGTTAATATGAATTTAGTATACCAGTGTGTGGTAATTACATGACGGACAGGATTGCGCTACGAATTTAACTTCTTTAGGTGAAAATTGAATCGGTTGGTTGTGGTTAACTTCCTCTTGCATATGTTTCAATGTTCTTCGTGTGTTGTTTTATGAATGTAGTGTTGTATGCAGTCTCCCAATCTTGGCTCCCTATTTGATGTGTTCCGTAAGATTACAAACTCACATTTTCACAATCCTAAATAAGGCACCAGCTTAGTTATGACTCGAGTTTAATATGCTGAAATTTCAAGGATCAATGTTAAAATAAATTTCCAAATATAAACTGATTTATTTCTTTTTATTTAAATTCTCTTTTTTTTATATATATCACCGGTTTTCGTATGACTATTAAAAGATTATAATTAATGTTAGTCTGGTTGGGAATTTGGTAAGATAGACTGGATATCTGGTGAAACAGTTGCGCAGTAATGCAAGGTTAACTTCCTCAGATAGCTCACAGCTTTTAACCCTCTTTTATTGTCTATCAGCACCGCTTTCACATAACAAATTAAAGCAACAACATTACACTGTTATATAACCCATTCCCAAAATATCTCAGCGTGACCTTGGATCATTCGCTAACTGAAACAGCTTTGAAAATGAGAACCAGAAACAATATATTACACAAACTCTCCGGAACAAGCTGTGGAGCTAAGGCATCAGTACTCAAAAACTGCCCTCTCACTTGTATACTCTGTCGGGGAATACTGCAGCCCAGTATGGCTGAACAGCGCTCATACAGCCATGGTAGACATGCAGCTGAATGTAACCATGAGAAGCGTATCTGGGACAATAAAATCCACACCCACAGAATGGCTACCTGTTCTGTCTAATATTGCACCACCGAAGTTACAACGTCAAGCAGCGTTGAAAAGGGAATGGGAGAAATGCTCCAAGAATCCCGAGTTACCGCTACACCAGGACTGTGATGCCACTCAAAGGCAACGTCTTAAGTCCAGGAAACCCTCCTGGAGACTTGGAAAAAGGCTTACTTCTGAAGGATTGCAACCAGAAACAGCATGGCGGGAAGAATGGTTCGCAGCCAATCCCGATTCTGCAGGTCTCATTGCTGATCCTACACGAGTCCCTTCTGGATTCCACTAACCTAGTGTGGCGTCGCAACTAGTGCGAGCGCACAGTTTTCTATCAAATATTTACTGTGAAATGTAGACAGACTGTAAAGTAGCCATCAGATTAGCGTATGTGCTGTAGCGGGCAGATTACCGGTGTCCGTTCGTCTGACGTCACGACCATATGGCATGTCTGTACCGTGAGAATGTAAGACCTGTGCGCTAACTAGCCGCGTGTATAACGTGGAACTTTCATCTTTAATAACTTCTAACTGAGGAACCTGAGGAAACTAAAAGTTAATATACTAGTTTCTGTTATGAATAAAAATAAGTCATCCAAATTTGAGCTTTGAAACCTGCATATTTTGGAAATTAGAAAAATCTTACAGAAAACGCAAATTTCTACAATTTTCGAGTCTAAATAAATACCATTATGTATAGATCACCTTCAGTGACCATCCAACTATGAAACAAAATCACCTTCCGTGCTTTTGTATTTTATTTTGAGAATTTTACTTTTAGAAATTCACCTATAACTTTGTTAAAACCATAAATGTTTTGAATTTTTGTGAACAGTTATTTTATATGAGTAGGTGAGAGTGAATGAGTGTGCCTGAGTGAATGAAAGAGGGACATTCGCCATTCTTTGCAAGTGTATAAAATCTAGGTTGGAACTCGCAAGTGTTCAGACGATGTAACCGTGGGAACAGAGTCGCCAGTGGTTCCCCATCTTAGTGAATGTCGGATGTCCAAGAGTGTATGGTATTGTACAAGCAGCCAGAACGTTCGCGAGTATTTAAATAATTTCTGGAAATAAAGTAAAGTCTAGTTTTCCTTTCGGTTTGTTAAATTATACAGTAAATTTTGTGTAACAAGAAATCATGACGTAAATGATTCAGAAGTCATGACTGGTGCGTGCTAGATTTTGGCGCGAGGCGCACCCAAAGAGTTAATTCTGATTGGCTGTGTGATGTGTGAGCCAATGAGATGCGAGGACGGTTAGCAGACCAGGAGAGTGAGTCGCGAGTGGATGAGGAGTCGCGAAGGAACTGTGATCGAGAAGAGACATGCTTGATGTGTCCTCGCGAATAATGTGTAAAATGAAGTCATAAAACGGCTTCATCGGTTCGGTACTGTGCGATTTGAGACTGGAAGAGTCCAGTAACGCGTAGTGTGAGTTTGAGCGAGTTGTGACTTTTCGTTCCGCGAAAGACGCGAGTAACTTTAATAATTAAAAGCGTGGCGGTACTTCGTAAACTTTTACTAAGTGCTTATGGCGAGCATTAACGTTAAAAAACGAACTATTATTGAACATCGACTGCAAACGTGTATATTAGAAAATCGTCTGTGTTGCAGTTAAGTAAATTCTGTAACTTTGAAAGCTAATTCTGGCGGGGTTTGAGTGTGGATAGAATTGTGAACTGAACTTTCTTCAAACGTAGATTAGCGGGCTGATGTTCAGGCTTAAAGACAATAAAGAGCTTAAATAGAATTACCAACTTCGCGTTCTCGTTTGAGTAAACAATTACTACCATTCCAATAACTCAATTTATTTAGGAAGATTGCTCATAGATTGTATTTCAGCAAACATGTATCGCGGCCTCCGGTGAGCGGCTATTAAATTGCAGTTTCTTCAACACTGCTTTTCTGCAATTTTTCCAGTAGCTGCTATCAGGAGAGGCGAGTGCAGCAACTACCTAAGAAACGAGGTAGGTGGATTTTCTTTCAGGGAAAGGAAACTGCGCGATAAGAGCCTGACCCGTCGCAAGTGGTGCATCGGGCCGGGAAATAAAAATAGTAAATTCCAGTGAATTTTAAAAAAAAAAGCAGTAGTGACAATTACCGGACAATACAGAAGTGCTCGCTATGTGTAGGAACTGTGTAGCGTACAAATTGATATTGCCACGTGAATAGGAAGGACAGTGAAAGTGTCCGTGAACTGTAATGTGTTGTACGGAACGGAAGAATTTTTCGGTGACTACGCGCCGATTGGAATAGCAGTCTACGACGGCGTCTGGCAGACGACGAGCTACGGAGACTACGCAGAGGCGACGACAGCAGTGGCAGTTGGCAGCGCTGATTCGAGCGGGGGCCCGGAAACTGGTACAGCATTGCAGTGTATGGTGAACGGACCCGCAGTTTCATCTAGCAGCAACGCAGCATGCCGAAGCACAAAGTTAAGTACAGTGCTTTTGAAAACTTTGTGTGTTTGTGGAGTCAAACTGAGAAAAATGGCTGAGTTTCAACCAAGTGACAAAAAGGCGGAACTAAGTTGTGATAGTGGGATGGAGACAGGGGAAAATGACCCCATGAATTTTAGTTTAGACGTGTCTCAACCCAATTTCAGTAGTAGTTTGACTGATTCATCCTATGTTAATTATAGTTTGGAGTCAGATCCAAATATGTCAGTGCCCAGTGAGTTACAGTTACCCATGCCGGTAGTTAATGTTAATAGGGACATTGTATCAGCAAATGAGGGGGCGAAGGATAATGTCGCCAGTATGCTGATGAATCTATTAACTAAGATGAACGTGTTGGATTCCAATATGTCAAGTAAAATGGATTCCAGTATATCAAAATTGGAAACTAATATGTCACAAATGGAAACTAATATGTCAAGTAAAATGGATTCAAAAATGTCTAAATTAGGATCTGATTTAAGTAATGAGATGACTAAAATGGGCGCTGATTTAGATTCCAAAATATCCGATCTCAGAGACTGTTGGAAGCAAGATTTAGCAGTGCTCAGTAGTAAAGTAAATGTTGAAATACAGCAGGTTAAACTAGAATGTACAGAAAATATTGTTCAAGTGCAAAGTGAATTGACGACACGAATCGAACAGGTTACTGAGGATCAACAGCAATTTAAATCCCATGTTGATGCAGAATTAGATAAAGTATGTGAGCACATAAAAGTGGTAGAGAATTCCAATGAAATTAATCATGCCGCCTTAGAATGTAAAGTAAATGATACCAAAATTCGGTGTGAGAAACTTGGAGAGCAAGTTGTAAATAAGGTCAATAATTTAGAGACTCACATAAGCCATTTCAGTGAAAGTGTGAATGAGCAACTTTGTGGGCATGAATGCAGACTAACCAAAGTAGAACAGTGTGTTTCTAACCATAGTGGTAGTATAATTTCCAGTGGAATAATTGAATCTACCGAGGTTGCGTATGTTACCCACAGACAGTTTTTAAAATTTGACCCAAGTAAGAACATGCACCCCAGAGAATTTTGGAACGATTTTGAAGACGTTTTGCCGAAAGTATGGAGCGATAAACAAAAGATAGGCTTTATCACTTCAAATTTGATGGGAGAGGCCAGAGTATGGGGGAATTTAGCCTCTGAAAAATACGCGAAATTGTCAGAATTTAAATTAGCGTTCTTTGAGGAATACTGGGGAAAGAGAAAGCAGATGGATGTTCTTAATCGGTTCTGGTCGGGAGAGAAGTATGACCCCCAAGAGAGAGGGCATCAAACGATTTGTTCAAAGGTGGGTAACAACTCTGTCCTACCTTAGTAATAAGTTAGAAACAGAACAGATCATATTAGGGGTAGAAAATAAGCTACCGTGGAACTGGAAAACTAAGATCATATCTGCGCCCCGAGATAACATTGACAAGTTCGTACAGTATTTAGAAAGGGTTGAATCCGTCCAAAAAGAAGAAGAAAACATGAGGAGGGAGCATCGTGGCGGATACCGTGGCAGTTCACGTGGTAGAGGAAGAACATATGTTAACAGGTTCAATGAACGCGAGCAGTATGACAGCGGCCGACAGATGTCAGGAGGTGAGGCGGTCAGCTGGAGGCATAGTGATGACGCACCGCGCTCGGAAAACCATTAATTGTCTACGAGTGTGCTGGCGATCGTAGGCAACAGCGTTTAAAGTTAAATCCGCTGGCAAAACCATTCATAAGAAAGCAGCCTGAACGACCACCTAACATAAATGTTGTTGCTACAAAATTTAGGGAGGATAACGTAAAACAGACAGAGATAGTAGCTTTAAGTCAAGTGGAGGTTAATGAACCAATTAACTGTAAGAATAATCATAAGAAGCCACTTATTGAAGAACTAAGTACTAGTTATAAGGGTAATAATCAGAAAGACATTATGCACAGTAAAACTAATGAAGAGCTGTCGGATAGGGGTGAGAACAGTAATAATGGCAGGGTTGTGACTGTGCTTGATAAGATAATTGATGTTGTAGATAGTTACGAAGAAGAGGATAGATTAGAGGAGGAGGTAGAGGTTAATGACGACGCCTTGGATAGGGTCGTAGAAAAGGAGGTTAATGAGAAAGAGGGGGAAACATTGGAAAAATGTTTTGACTTAGCAATAGTGGATAGGCTAATAGGAGCTGCCACTAGAATTGAGGGTGATAATAAGCATGAAATAAACCCTGTAAGTGTGAATGTGATTGCCACCCAAAAGACAGGCTTCGAAAGGAGAGAAATTGTGCAAGATTTATTGGAGGAAGCAGAACCCAAAATAAATAAAAAGTACTTAGGGCAACCGATAGTAGAGCTAAGAGTATTAAATGAACCAGTTAAATGTTTGATAGATACTGGATCGGAAGTCTGTGCAGTATCCCAGAACTTGGTAAATGAACTCCCTAACAGTAAACAGATTGTTAAGATGCCAGTAAGTGGCTTGAACATTGTAGTAGCAACCGGTAAGACTAAGAAGACAGTAAAACAGGAAGTGTTTCTACCCATAGCATTTAAGGAAGTAGAAATAAGACAGAACTTCTTAGTTATAAATGGACTGAGTGTAGACATATTGGTGGGGGCTGACTTTTTGAATAAATATGAAGGATGGGTGAATTTTTCTACCAATGATGTTATGGTAAAAATTAAGGGTAAACTAATTACTATACCTTTCATCGGTAAGCAGCTATGTGAGGATCCTGAGCAGAATGATTTTCCTATATGTATTTGTAAAACAGAGAAATTCTTGGAGGGCTATAATGAGTACGGTGGCAAAAAAGTAGAGGATCCGTCTGAGCTTGTGAGTGTCAGAAATAGGATCGAGGAGAAATTACTAGAATTAATTGATATTGATGAAGCAAGGAAAAACGATTTAAGACAAATACTAGTCAAACATGCCGAGGTTTTCTCAGATCAACCAGGGCTAGTAAAGGATTATGAGTGTTTTTTGACAGTGCAGAAAGACGCTCATTTCTTCAAAAAACCATTTGCAATCCCAGAAGTACATAAGGAGGCAGTACGTGACTTAATTCAAAATATGTTAGAGTGGGGAATTATTGAAAGGGCTGTTAGTGTGTACAATAACCCGCTAGTCATAGTTCCTAAGAAGGATGGCTCAATTAGACTAGTGTTGGATGCTCGAGCATTAAACAAAATAGTACTACCTGAGAGTGACCGTCCGGAGAATATTGAAGAACTGCTACAAAAGTTTAAAGGTGCTAAGTTCTTTACATCCATGGATGTGACCTGTGGATATTGGAACCTACCGTTAGCAAAGGAATCAAGAAAGTACACGGCATTCTTATTCGAAGGTAGATGTTATCAGTATAAGGTGGTGCCGTTTGGTTTAAATATAAGTGTATGTGCCTTTGTAAGAGCTATGTCGCAGGTATTAGGGGACCATCTACTAAGAAGAATTACAGTGTATGTAGACGACGTTTTGATATCGACACCAACGTGGGAGGAACACTGTATGTTATTGGATGAAGTATTGAGGGCCATAAAATTGGGGGGTATGAAATTGAAGCTAGACAAAACTGAATTTGTGAAGAAAGAAATTAAATTCTTGGGGCACATAGTGAGTGGCGATGGTATCATGCCGGATCCAGAAAAGATTAGAGCAATAAGGGATTATGCTGCACCTACAACACGTAAAGCATTAAAGGGGATGTTTGGTTTGTTTGGGTTTTATAGAAAATTTGTGTCTGGACAATTATTCAATGCACCGTGCCTGCGAGAACTCTTAAAGAAAAATGTAGTTTATAAATGGACTTCTGAGTGTCAGAAGGCGTTTGAAGAATTGAAAGAAGCTCTTATTAATAGTAAGATTTTGAACCATCCCGATTTTTCGAAACCATTTTGTCTGGGATCTGATGCTTGTGGTTACGGGTTAGGAGTTGAACTATTTCAGTTGGAAAAAGAAGGAGAAGAGGAAGTCCACAAGACCATAGCCTTTGCGAGCAGGTCATTGCAACAATCCGAGAAAAATTATAGTATATCTGAACTTGAAGCATTAGCTGTTATTTTCGGCCTGCAAAAATTTGAAAAGTACCTTTTAGGACATGAAATTTTGATCTACACAGACCATAGTGCCCTTACATATTTAGACTCATGTCAGCTAAAACATGCTAGATTAAGAAGGTGGTCCCTGTATTTACAGCAATTTAATTATAAGATGATATACATTAAGGGTTCCGAGAACATCGTGGCGGACGCCTTATCAAGAAGTGTGAAAGATACAGGACAAGAAGGGAAATCTTTAAGAAATACCGATAATAATGAAGTAATGTTGGCCATCATGCAGCTCCAGGACGATGGCTTAATTAAGCGCATTTGTAAGAACCTACGGAGGGAACAGAACCAGGATGACAACATTAAATTAGTAAAGAGTAGATTAGGTCATCCAGACTACCCAAAATTACTGGTCTACTATAAAGTGCATAAAGATGTCTTATTTAGGCGCAGGAAAGATAGTGAGGAGAATTGGAAAATATGTTTTCCGGAGCAACATGTAGATGCACTTATAGACTACGTACATTGTAAGTATGGGCATTATGGCGCTCGTAAATGTATAGCTAAGTTAAGTGAAGTGGTAATTTTTGATAATATGTGGAGAAGGGTGCAACAGCGATTAGAATCCTGTGATCGTTGCCAGAAAGTTAGGGCCAACAATAGAACTATCCAAGGACAGATGTATTCAGTAGAACCGCAAAATCGGCTGGATTTAGTAGCTGTAGATTTATTTGGTCCACTACCAGTGTCTAGAGGGGGATGTGAATATGTGTTTGTGATGGTGGATGGGTTTACTAAGTACGTAAAATTTTACCCAATTAAGAAAGCCAACTCTAAAGTATTAGTGAATAAGTTGGAGAAGGACTATTTTGGGAAGATAGGAGTGCCAAAGGCAATATTGTCAGACAATGGGCCCCAGTTTATCTCTAAGAAATTTAGTGAATGTTTACAACAGAGAGGTATCGATCACATAAAAATCTCCGCGTACTTTCCTCAAGGGAACATGTGTGAGCGAATTATGAAGGAGTTAAACAGATTGTGTAGAACATATTGTCATAAAAAACACTCCGCTTGGGCCAATTATATTGAATACTTCGAAGAAGTAATAAACCATCTGAAGCATGAAGCCACAGGATATGCACCAGTAGAGCTAATGTGTGACATTAGGCCGAATAATATTTTATTCGACCTGGTCGAGTTTCCAAATCTCACAGACATAGCCATCGAAGAGAAGGAGAGACTGGCACGTATTAATATAAGAAAGAAGGCCCTGGAAAGAAAGAGAAGGCATGACGCAAGAGCTGATCCCACTAGTTTTCAGGTAGGGGATCTAGTGCTAGTGAAAACTAGGGAAAGATCTAAGAAACTTACGTCAGAAACAAAGAAGTTTACCGATGAGTACGTGGGCCCATTTAGAATCGTAGAGAAGCCTCACCCAAATGCTTATAGACTGGAGTTTGTGAAATTACATAAGGTGTTAGGGCTTAGGAACATTGTGGATTTGAAAAGATATGTTCAAAAGAGAGACGTGGCCAGGAGTGAGTAGATACCTCAGAGAGCTTTGCACTCTTTGCAGAGCTAAGTGCGTGACGAGCACTAGGTCTCGAGTCGTTTGACAATATTTCTTCCACTTTCTTTTCCGTATTGTCAACCTACCTCTTCTTTCATTCAGAACTAAAATTCTATCGTCTTTCCTTCTTCTCTATCGTAGTTTTTAAGTGATAAAGTGTTTAAGTAATGAGTAGGAAAGAACCTCAGGGCAGTATAGGTTAAGCGTAAGGAATGAGTGTAAGAGAAAATCAAAAAAGGATTAAGATACCTCAGATAAGTAATAAGTCTCAGTAAAGTAAATGTTTGGCCTAAGGTGTGAGTAATGCCCTTAGAAAGGTAAAATAACTAAGAAATGTAAGAGCCTCAGAAAATATGGTGACGAACATTGAAGCTGTTTGTTAAGTAACAGAACGATATGTTAAGACGTAGCATTAAGCTAATGTTTAGGAAAGGAAATGGAGCAGTACAGCAAAACTGTCTGTTCAATGAAGTCAGAGCCTCAGGAGGTGATTTAGTGGTAAAATGAGTAAAGGTACAGTGCAACAAGGTTGACTGTCAAAGGGGTAAAGGAAGTTAAGTTAAAGGGACAGTGCAGCAGGACTGACTGTCAAATGAAGAGAAATATGTGAGAAAAGGAGAAAGAATGAGCATAGTGTTTGGCTAGCTCGATATTAGGAAAAAGTGAGGCTACGAAGGTGAGTAAATAAAAAGCTTAATGTTGGTAACCAGAGGTGGCGTTTGTTGGTAAACAGAGGAGATGTTTGTAAACAAAAGGAAGTGAGGCTACGAATGTAAACAGAGCTGAGGCGACGTTGGTAACTCAGGAGGTGGATGTATGTTAGAAAGTATGGGTAACGAGGTTTCGCAGATTAGTAGGAAACGCTTTAACAAATACTAACCTGAGTGTGTGAAGTATGAGTATGAGAGTTGTAAATTAAACCCGAATGTGACTAGAGAAAACCTGATGTTGACAAGAAATTGAAGTAACTCCAGATATGTGAGATGAGGAAAGTCAATTCACTTTTCACTTAAAAAAAAAAAAAAAAAAAAAAAAAAAAAAAAAAAAAAAAAAAAAAAAAAAAAAAAATTTGAAAATTGTACATACTGTAAAGTAAATTTTATCAAAAATATGAGACTTTAGAGTCAAGCAGATAGCGCCATTTATCGCTGCTGTAGGTTAAGACGTAGCAGTTAGAAAGGGAACTGAGGCCAGCTGATGTTTCAGGTGCGCCGAAGTAAACAGAGGTGGTAGCACGAGACTTGAAATGGACCTCCCAAGCAGGACCCGGTCGAACTACGAGTGCTATCAAAATCTTAAGTGTAAGTGGTAAAAAAAGTGACGCTCACCATAGCGATAGTAGTGTTAGTGTGCGTGTGACGTACATCAAGATAGTATTTAGGTTTGTTTTCTCTTTCAGGAATTTGTAAATAGAATTTTGTAATCTGAAAAATTTTTTTTTTGAATGATGATAAAAGTGCATGTTTAGATATAAGATGTTTTGTAGGTCGTCAGCCCTAGGTATAAGTGGATGATTGATGTACAGGAACTATAAATGTTAAATAGCTGTTTGAGTAAATCTTTAATAGAAATTTTTTTAGAAAACTAAAAGTTTGTCATGGATGAAAAAATTTAGTTTCCTCAGGAGGTGTGTGGCGTCGCAACTAGTGCGAGCGCACAGTTTTCTATCAAATATTTACTGTGAAATGTAGACAGACTGTAAAGTAGCCATCAGATTAGCATATGTGCTGTAGCGGGCAGATTACCGGTGTCCGTTCGTCTGACGTCACGACCATATGGCATGTCTGTACCGTGAGAATGTAAGACCTGTGCGCTAACTAGCCGCGTGTATAACGTGGAACTTTCATCTTTAATAACTTCTAACTGAGGAACCTGAGGAAACTAAAAGTTAATATACTAGTTTCTGTTATGAATAAAAATAAGTCATCCAAATTTGAGCTTTGAAACCTGCATATTTTGGAAATTAGAAAAATCTTACAGAAAACGCAAATTTCTACAATTTTCGAGTCTAAATAAATACCATTATGTATAGATCACCTTCAGTGACCATCCAACTATGAAACAAAATCACCTTCCGTGCTTTTGTATTTTATTTTGAGAATTTTACTTTTAGAAATTCACCTATAACTTTGTTAAAACCATAAATGTTTTGAATTTTTGTGAACAGTTATTTTATATGAGTAGGTGAGAGTGAATGAGTGTGCCTGAGTGAATGAAAGAGGGACATTCGCCATTCTTTGCAAGTGTATAAAATCTAGGTTGGAACTCGCAAGTGTTCAGACGATGTAACCGTGGGAACAGAGTCGCCAGTGGTTCCCCATCTTAGTGAATGTCGGATGTCCAAGAGTGTATGGTATTGTACAAGCAGCCAGAACGTTCGCGAGTATTTAAATAATTTCTGGAAATAAAGTAAAGTCTAGTTTTCCTTTCGGTTTGTTAAATTATACAGTAAATTTTGTGTAACAAGAAATCATGACGTAAATGATTCAGAAGTCATGACTGGTGCGTGCTAGATTTTGGCGCGAGGCGCACCCAAAGAGTTAATTCTGATTGGCTGTGTGATGTGTGAGCCAATGAGATGCGAGGACGGTTAGCAGACCAGGAGAGTGAGTCGCGAGTGGATGAGGAGTCGCGAAGGAACTGTGATCGAGAAGAGACATGCTTGATGTGTCCTCGCGAATAATGTGTAAAATGAAGTCATAAAACGGCTTCATCGGTTCGGTACTGTGCGATTTGAGACTGGAAGAGTCCAGTAACGCGTAGTGTGAGTTTGAGCGAGTTGTGACTTTTCGTTCCGCGAAAGACGCGAGTAACTTTAATAATTAAAAGCGTGGCGGTACTTCGTAAACTTTTACTAAGTGCTTATGGCGAGCATTAACGTTAAAAAACGAACTATTATTGAACATCGACTGCAAACGTGTATGTTAGAAAATCGTCTGTGTTGCAGTTAAGTAAATTCTGTAACTTTGAAAGCTAATTCTGGCGGGGTTTGAGTGTGGATAGAATTGTGAACTGAACTTTCTTCAAACGTAGATTAGCGGGCTGATGTTCAGGCTTAAAGACAATAAAGAGCTTAAATAGAATTACCAACTTCGCGTTCTCGTTTGAGTAAACAATTACTACCATTCCAATAACTCAATTTATTTAGGAAGATTGCTCATAGATTGTATTTCAGCAAACATGTATCGCGGCCTCCGGTGAGCGGCTATTAAATTGCAGTTTCTTCAACACTGCTTTTCTGCAATTTTTCCAGTAGCTGCTATCAGGAGAGGCGAGTGCAGCAACTACCTAAGAAACGAGGTAGGTGGATTTTCTTTCAGGGAAAGGAAACTGCGCGATAAGAGCCTGACCCGTCGCACTAGGAGGTCATGGACCACCCTAAATCACATACGCACCAAGCACGGAAGATGCCAGGACTTGAAGCATAAGTGGGGAATCACTGAAAGTGCCATGTGTGACTGCAGACACCAAAGACAAACAATACACCACATAGTCACAGAGTGTCCCCTACGGAAATATGCTGGAACTCTGACCAGCATACATGAGGTCTCTGAGGAAGCAATCTCCTGGCTGGATACTTTAGATATTAACCTATAGTTTTTATTACAACTTGAAGCTCTGTTTGTCAATATTACCGTTTATAAAAACCACATTTTCTCTTTTACATTAATCTCACCCTAGTGTTTTTATCCATATGTATATTATTGATTTATCGATCTAATCTAAGACCTTTATTACCATAAATGAATGTAATCATTTTATTTGCAGTATATGCATATTGTGTTACCAGTAACATCATTGCTGTTCAATTCAAGTAATGTATCCTTGATGCCAAACGAAATAATAATAATATCTCACACAAGTAAAATTTTGCTCTACATCATGAACCAACATTTGAAGCCATACATTTAGCCTCACATGTCTACAGAACGAGCAGGTTTTGTTGAAGGAAAAGGAACTCTAAAACAGATCCTAAGCATAAGACAAATAATAGAAAAATTGTGAGAGTTGTGTGTTCCTGTTTTCATCTGCTGCCTTGACTATACAAAAGCCTGTGACTGTGCTGTCTGTGAAAAGTTGTGGCAGATGTTTGCAGAGTTCAGTGTCCCACCCTACTTGATAGCATTGATCAAAAGTCTATACAATAATCACTTCACAGTTGTAAATGCAAGTGCTGGCATGTCTGATCCCTTCAGAGTATCAAAAGGTGTGAGACAGGGTTGTGTCCTATTCCCACAACTGTACAACATCTATGCAGAACATGTCATTAGAAACGCTCTTGATGGTTGGACCAAAGGCAGAGCTCTTGATGGTTGGACCAAAGGCATCTCAATTGGTGGCACAACTATCAACAATCTCCGTTTTGCTGACGACACTGTGCTTTTAGCCAACAGCGAAGATGAGCTTGCTGGGCTACTAACAAGAATATAGGACAGAAGTCTAGCTTAAGCATTAGACATCAACCTCAGCAAGTCCAAATTCATGATAACTGATGGAAAACAGATCTAGCTCACAGGTCGATTAAAGGAACTGGAAGTCGTGCATTCCTTCACCTATCTTGCATCAACCATCTGCAGCACGGGAAGTTGTGAAGATGAGATAAGAAGATGGATTACACAAGGACGAGTGGCTGTGAAGAAGCTCATCAAGATCTCGCAGAGCAGAGCAATAACAAATAGCACAAAGATCCGTTTTCTGTGTTCTTTTATGATTGCGAAACGTGGAAACTCGAGGCCAGAGACAAACAGCGTATTGATTCTTTTGAGCTTTGGGGCTGGCGTAGGACACTACGTATAAAATGAACTGAGAGATGAACAAATGTGTCCATTATTGAACAACTCGATTTCGCCAGACGCCTTTCTTTTCGACTCAACGAAAAATTGTCCAGTTCTTTGGCCACATTCTGAGAAGAGATGGAGAAAATCTAGAGGAAACAATCTTGAAAGGAAAGATTGAGGGCACGAGACCAAGAGGAAGAGCAGCAAACAGATGGATAGATCAAATCAAGAGGATCTCCGATCTACCTCTTCGGCAGGCACTAAGAGAAGTTGGCAACTGTCTGGGACGGAGACGCTCAGTTCATGGGGTCACGACACTCAGCAATGAGCACAATGACTGATGATGATGATGATGATGATGATGATGATGATGATGATGATGATGATGGTATTCACTGTATATTTACTTCCCTCCTGCTCCCTCCTCCTTTCAATGAGAGGCGGCTGGTTTGATGATGACTATGTTTGGTTTGTGGGACACTCAACTGTGTGGTTTTCAGCACCCGTACAAATTCCAACCTTTACTCAGCCCAATCTCACCAGTTTCATGAATGATGATTAAAAGATGTGGACAACACAAACATCCAGTCATCTCGAGGCAGGTGAAAATCCCTGACCCTGCAGGGAATCGAACCTGGGACGCGGCTAGTTTGAATTTGTAACTTTAATGGGTGTCCAGAACCTGAAGCTCAGGGCAACACTTTTGCTAACTTTTAAGGTGTAGTGAGCAGTTCATAAAGGTGATCTGTATTGACTGTGCATACACTTGCTGGGGCATGGATAATGTTTGCTTTCGTGGCTGGTCGCTCTGAACATTGTCACACCCCCTCCCTCCTCCCCCCCTCGTCTAAGACCTGGAGCACCTGCCTCTGAACTACTCCTTTAATCTGACGTGTTGGGGGATCCCAGACACTCACGCAGTACTAAAGAATAGGTCGCACCAGTGTCCCACATGCAGTCTCTTTTACAGATGACCCACATTTTCCTAAAATTCGACCAAAGTCGACTTTTAACCTTCCCTACCACAAACCTCACACACACATTCCGTTTCATATCACTTTGCAATATTGAGCACAGATGTTTCAATGATGGGACTGTGTCAAGCACGACACTATTAATGCTGTATTTTTTGTTTTTGCTACTAATCCACATTAACTTACTATTTCCCACATTTAGAGCTAGCTGCTATTCATCACACCAACTAGAAATTTTGTCCAAATCCTCCTGTGTCCTACAGTTGTTCGACAACACATTACCATACACCACAGTATCAGCAAACAGCTGGGCAGCTGCTAACCCTGTCTGCCATATCATGTATGAATACAGAGAATAAGAGCAGTCCTATCGCATTTCTCTGGGGCACTCCTGAAAATAACCTGTCTGATGAATACAGCACTCACAATCAGTATTCTATCCGAACATCTTTTGTATCTAGGATGGAATGTAACAATACTATGAGAAGGAAACTTGCTACTCACCATATAGCGGAGATGCTGAGTCAGACAGGCACTACAAAAAGATTTTCGCATTTAAAGCTTCCGGCCAATGGCCTTTGTCAACAACAACAACAACAACAACCACAACCACAACCCCCCCCCCCCCCCCCCACACACACACCTGACTGCAGTCTCAGGCAACTGTTGTTTCAGTAGCCTGAGACTGCAGTCGTTTGCGTGCGTTTGCACACGCGTGCGCGCAGGCGCGCATGCGTGTTTCTATCGTTGACAAAGGCCAATGGCCAGAAGCTTTAAATGTGAAAATCTTTTTGTAGTGCCTGTCTGACTCAGTATCTTCACTTTACGGTGAACAGCAACTTTTCTTCTGATAATATTGTTATCTTCTGTATCTCTTTTGCAAATGTACGCTTTTCTTCAGTCATTGAGACTCTGGAAATTAGACAAGTTTCTCTTGCGTCTACATAGCACAGGTAAGATTACAAGCAGTTGGCTCAATTACCACAGAGAGGTTCGAATCTGACAGGACGGGTGTAGGCCAGCGTGAATGTTTGCTGGGGTGGCCAGCTATTTGCTGGATTGCAGGCAGCCGGGCCAAGACGGACGGAGTGCTGAGGGCAGGCACAGGGGTGGCAAGCAAGCCACAAGGCGCAGTGGTCACCGGGGTTTTCCCAGCTGGAAAGAGAGGTGGAAACCACGGTGTCGTCATCAGGGGACAATCTGACGTGGGGCAGCCCTGCGAGTTCAAACACTGGAACTGAACAAAATATTACTAAAAATATATAACATGCCTTACGTGCATGCTCAGACAAAGTAAAGATAGCCATTGAATTGTGGCAATTGGACGAGCTCATTAAAAGCTAAACCATGTTGTTAATATCAACAGTTAAAACAGTATTAACATCTGCACTGCTAAGGGACTATCCTGGGACCCAACACCAGTGGCAAGTTGCCTAATTAACAGTTCCACGGGGCAACAAAGATTTGATTTCCAATATCTCACATAATCATTGACCAAATTTAAAAATTTTGAATCTACATCTACATTTATATGTAACCGTAGGCTCCCGCGGCCGTTGTCAATGTCAATAAAATTCTTCTGGGTTAGAGACCGCATTGTCATTTATAAAATTCCAAAGTTTCGGCGTCTGTTGCAAGTCGCCTTCCTCAGGGTGTGTTGCTAACTGCTGAATGCGTGCAAGTATGGGTACATATATACTATGGAAAAGTGTTGTGATTGGATGTGAGGATGAGGAGGAAGGATACTAGGAGTTCATTTTATTGGCGTTTGCATTACGTCTTATTGGCGGAAATAGGCATTTTCCATTGGAGTTTCCTTTACTGCCTGCCATTGGTGGAAAGCGGCGAATAGGAGACTTAGCGGCGACTGATGCGTAGCGTTGTTTACTAACTGCCTAGTATCGACTAGGCCGCGTCAGCGCTCTGTGTACCATCCTCCGCTGTGGCCTACCGCACGCCTGTTGCTTTGCGCGAGCTGTCCTTCCGCAAAGCTGTCACAGCAAGCAGCCAAGACGCTGGAAGTCTGTACCCGTCTTCTCTGTTCATATTATCGGGTCGCTTGGCTATTTCTATAGCCTCTCTAATCTTCCTCCTCAAACTAAACGGCTGTTTCGCCAGTACTCGGGCCTCTCGAAATTTGATGTTCTTCCTGCACTGCTCATGATGTTCTGACACCGCTGATTTGCTATATTGTTTGAGGCGGATATATCTCTCATGTTCAGTTAGCCTCGTGCTTACTGGACACCCAGTCTCTCCTACATACACCAGTCCACATTCACACTTGATTTCATAAACTCCGGCGGCATGAAACTTGTCAATTGTATCTTTTGTCGAGCCCAGAATGTCTTATTTTGTTGTTGCTACGAAAAATCAGCTTAATACCTGCCCGACGGAGAATTTTGCCCAGACGTTCACTAGCAGGAGGGCACAGGGAAATACAGAACGAAGCACAGAACACCGCCGTGCTACCGTATGTACAAGGGGTTACTGAACGTCTGGGCAAAATTCTCCGTCGGGCAGGTATTAAGCCGATTTTTCGTAGCAACAACAAAATAAAAGACATTCTGGGCTCGACAAAAGATACAATTGACAAGTTTCATGCCGCCGGAGTTTATGAAATCGAGTGTGAATGTGGACTGGTGTATGTAGGTGAGACTGGGCGTCCAAGAAGGACGAGGCTAACTGAACATGAGAGATATATCCGCCTCAAACAATATAGCAAATCAGCGGTGTCAGAACATCATGAGCAGTGCAGGATGAACATCGAATTTCGAGAGGCCCGAGTACTGGCGAAACAGCCGTTAAGTTTGAGGAGGAAGATTAGAGAGGCTATAGAAATAGCCAAGCGACCCGATAATATGAACAGAGAAGACGGGTACAGACTTCCAGCGTCTTGGCTGCCTGCTGTGACAGCTTTGCAGAAGGACAGCTCGCGCAAAGCAACAGGCGTGCGGTAGGCCACAGCGGAGGATGGTACACAGAGTGCTGACGCGGCCTAGTCGATACTAGGCAGTTAGTAAACAACGCTACGCTGCAGTCGCCGCTAAGTCTCCTATTCGCCGATTTCCACCAATGGCAGGCAGTAAAGGAAACTCCAATGGAAAACGCCTATTTCCGCCAATAACAAGACGCAATGCAAACGCCAATAAAATGAACTCCTAGTATCCTTCCTCCTCATCCTCACATCCAATCACAACACTTTTCCATAGTATATATGTACCCACACTTACGCGCATTCAGCAGTTAGCAACACACCCTGAGGAAGGCGTATTGCAACAGACGCCGAAACGTTGGAATTTTATAAATGACAATGCGGTCTCTAACCCAGAAGAATTTTATTGACATCTACATTTATACTCTGCAAGCCACCCAACAGTGTGTGGTGGAGGGCACTTTACACGTCAGTGTCATTACCTCCCTTTCCTGTTCCAGTCGCGTATGGTTCACGGGAAGAACGACTGCTGGAAAGCCTCTGTGCGCACTCTAATATCTCTCTAATTTTACATTTGTGATCTCCTCAGGAGGTGTAAGTAAAGGGAAGCAATGTATTCAATACCTCACCAAGAAACGCACCCTCTCGAAACTGCGATGCAGAGTGCCTCTCTTGCAGAGTCTGCCACTTGAGTTTGTTAAACATCTCCGTATAGCTGTCAGGGTTACCAAATAACCCTGTGACGAAAAGCGCCGCTCTTCTTTGGATCTTCTCTATTTCCTCCGTCAACCCAATGTGGAACGGATCCCACACTGATGAGCAATACTCAAGTATAGGTCGAACGAGTGTTTTGTAAGCCACCTCCTTTGTTGATGGACTACATTTTCTAAGGACTCTCCCAATGAACCTCAACCTGGCAACCGCCTTACCAACAATTAATTTTATATGATCATTTCACTTCAGATCGTTCCGCACGCATACTCCCAGGTATTTAACAGAAGTAACTGCTACCAGTGTTTGTTCCACTATCATATAATCATACAATAAAGGATCGTTCTTTGCCTATTCACTGCAGATCTTACTGCATTTCAGTGCAATTTCGGAAGATTAAGATGCCTCCAGAAGTCCAATACTGGCTTTTAACAGGAATGAGCAGATTTCAATACCTTCATCAATGAAGCACAATCCTATGACATTACTGATGCCTTCTTACCTGTGTTCGTTAAGCCAAGAACAAACTCCCAAAGATAACAGATTAATTTACTGAAGCCTGTTAAGTCCAGTAAACTAGCCCAATTCTGCAGCCCATGAATGAATTTGATTTTAAGAAACATATACTACAAAGCTGCTGAAAATTTTGAGCTGTGAATGAAATTGAAAACGTACACAAGCAACATTTGTAAGGCAGTACACTGAGCCAGACTCCAGTCTCCATTTCTGATCTTATTTAAGCACCAAAAATGTCAAAAAATTCTATATTTCTCCTTCATTAAAGCTAACTCTATCATGAAAACTTTGTCAGCAATGTATTTTTAATACAATACAATCTCAGAAGTATGAAAGTCGGAAATTCACTTCACTTCTACAATCCATATAGCAGAGATGCTGAGTCGCAAACAGGCACAACAAAAAGACTGTCACAAAATAGGATTTTGGCCACACACACACACACACACACACACACACACACACACACACACACACACACACACACACACACACAGTCTCTGGCAGTTGAAGCCACACTCCATTACATTACATCCTGTATTTTCCATTGTCTGAAATTCACTTCTAGAATGCAAACAAGTGCGGTGAAACAGATGGTAACTTCCGATATTAGCAGACGATGCCACCACACCCCACCCCTCTCCCTCTGCCGGCATTAAAACTTTCCTGGGAAAGAAAACTCGTCCCCAGCATTCTGTCCTGTTGATGCACATTGATTACTGTGCAATCCTTTGTTTTGGCAGTAGCAGCAGTATTGGAATTGTATCAAGCTAATGTGAAAGATTTCTTTAACTTCTCATTTGGATGGAATAGCGAACACTACATTGGAGAATGTATTCAAGGTGTGTAAGACATCCTGTTTTGCTATCCTGTTCCACACACATCACTGAACTTCAGATTACAGCAAAGAAATGTCATTTAGAAGTATTCACGTGAAAACTGTCTTCATACAGCATCTTTAAGTATTTACGTATTGTTTACAATGTGTGCACCAGCAGTGGAAACTATTCAAAGAAGGAACCAGAATTGGATAAATACTAATCAGTCTCCTTGAATATTTCAGAATGAATTCTGAACATTCCGCGAGTTTTCAGCATGCATATTCAAAACTCTTCAGGCCTGCCCATTTGCAAAGAATGCAGCCAGAATTTAATTTACAGACTAAAATGTCCCAATGAAACTGTAACAACAACATTGTACAGCAATGACAGTAACAAATGCAACAAAAATATTCATTGAATATCTGTTGGGCAGCAGAAAACTAATTTATATTAGAAACTCCAAGCACTTCTCATGAATCTTCTAAAGATAGATGGTCCCATGCTAAGATAGGATGTGAAATTACATTCCTCCATCTGTGTTCCCTACATTTCGTGCCTCAGTAGGATTGGTTGCATCATTACCTCAAACACAGCTGCCAGTTTAACACTGTAACTGTTCTGCAAAGTCTTCTCAGGCCAATTTTTACCTGCTTTCAAACACACTTGATTCTTCAAACGAAACACATGAGTGACCAAGACAAGAGTTTCAGTCAACAGTGACCAGCCACAGTGTGTAAATTCTTGACTGGGAAAACTTAGTAATGCTGAGGGCTGCCCCTTGTGTCGATAGAGCAATGCCAGCTCCACATCCAGAAGGAACTCTTCTCACGCCAGGAAGATGTGGCAAATGGCACTGCCACTTGGTGACCTGTGAGATTGCATGGAACCTGTAACATACAAGAATAATGTAGATCTCTATCCATATGTTTAATGTAGTATCCAATATTCAGTTGCGAGTATATAGTGTGTTACGACTATTCACCACATTTTGTCATTTCTTATTTAATGTTGATTTGAGCTTACAAATGCTCTTCACCCTACAAGTATATTATTTTAATCCTGGAGGGCATAATTTTTACATAAAATGATGTCTGGAAAAATGGAGAAAAATGAAATTGTTACTTCTGTTTAATGCTATGTTCCATAATGTAATAGGAATCCAGCCAAACTAAAATGTACAACTCCTAGATGAGACCTTGTGAAAACATTAGCAGTTGAAGTAATTATGTAATTATTGGGTTCAAATTAATGATGATGTAAATAAAATAGAAAGAAACTTCCACATGGGAAAAATATATTAAAAACAAAGATTCCAAGACTTACCAAGCGGAAAAGCGCCGGCAGACAGGCACAATGAACAAAACACACAAACACACACCCAGAATTACTAGCTTTCGCAACCGATGGTTGCTTCTTCAGGAAAGAGGGAAGGAGAGGGAAAGACGAAAGGATGTGGGTTTTAAGGGAGAGGGTAAGGAGTCATTCCAATCCCGGGAGTGGAAAGACTTTCCGCTCCCGGGATTGGAATGACTCCTTACCCTCTCCCTTAAAACCCACATCCTTTCGTCTTTCCCTCTCCTTCCCTCTTTCCTGAAGAAGCAACCATCGGTTGCGAAAGCTAGTAATTCTGTGTGTGTGTTTGTGTGTTTTGTTCATTGTGCCTGTCTGCCGGCGTTTACCTGCTTGGTAAGTCTTGGAATCTTTGTTTTTAATATAATTATGTAATTAGTACGAAATTTGGCACCACTTGTTAACAAAATGAATTTTCCAAAACTTTGCACAAAAAAACAAATTTTATTGAAATTTTACGGATGCCAAATATTTTCTATCTTTTTGCAAAGCCTTATGTTGTACTCCAATATCAGGGTTGTAGTATAAACCAACAAATAAAGCGAATTTTATTAAATTAACAACATTAAATTAAAATACAAAACATTACGTACTTAGCCTTACATAAATTAAAAAGAGCTACCATACTTACTTAAGGCAAATTCTTACCATAACGAGCACCTGTTTTATTAATGTTGTGTTTTAACTTTTCTTGCAATACAAGAAACACAGTCAAATAACGAATTCATTGTTTCATGTTAGTAAGTACTGATAAAATTCTCTAGAGCTTTCTGTAAGCTGCTCAGTTCCTCGGGCTGGTATTCAGCACGATACAGCTTCTGCTCGATGCACGAAGGTCCTAAGAACAAAACGTTTTCGAGGGCTACATAATCACCACATTTCGCAAGCCATCTTTCTGGAAGCACAGAAGCAGAAAGATCCCAAAGGGACTCAAAGACACTTGCATTTCGCCATTCAGTGGCTCAGTAAATCAATTCTGCCATCACGATTTGACAAAAATTCAAAGACTCATTTACTACGCCTATGAAAGAAATGTAGAACTAACAATGGCAGGAATATATAAAACACCATGTTTATATGGACAGTATTAAATCAGAGAGACTGTGCATACTGTTAATTGCACTGTGTAGAATACGAGAGATGCTTTCGCCTTTGGTACCCTGAGAAATCAGCGGCAGCGAAGCATGCTCTAGAAAATAGACATTGTATTGCATTTGCCAAGGCATCGGTTATTACACGGACTAGTAGTTTCTGGAATAGTGCAATTAAAGAAGTGATCAAGATATAAATTTGGGAGAGCACCCTCAGTAAAGACAGCAGTTTACATCTAAGCACGGCCTGGGATCTGGCCATCTGAAGATTGAGGTGGGTGTGCAATGAAAACATTATCTTGTATGGCATTGGTGCGGGCACCAGTAACGTCACAGAAGGCAGCACAGAAGGATGGTAGCAGCAAACAAAAAGCAGTCACCGCACAACAATGGCCAAGGAATATTCGGCAGAAAGCTTGTGGATTTTAAACCACTTGATGTAGTTGCAAGCACGAAAAAATTTTATCGAGACAGTTAAACATTTCCACTTCGACGAAAAATTAGCTTCTTGTAGAATTGTAATGACTAAAGAACAATTTAATTTAAATGCAGAAATTCACACCACTTCACTAATTTATCGGGTCGTTCCTCTCCTAAATCATCTCATAATTTTGATCCAACAAGATCGTAGCTGATGAAGACACTCTCAATGGATGAAGTGACAACAGAGCAAGAAATGAGGCACTAATAAGGTAGTTGTAAGAATAGGTTACTGTTTTGAATAAATTAATCACAGGAATTTAAACCAAACTAATCCTCAGTATGGAAAACCCCCAAACAACACAATGTCAAACAATGGGTTGGTTTTTTTAAAAAATGTATAGTTTTTCTCAACCCTGCTATCTCTAAACTCACAACTAATGTTTTCTGCTACGGGTGAGAGTCTACTAGATAAGATATTTGACAATGCTTTATTTGCAAATATTTTGGAGTGTTATGCATAGTTGCCAGACTTAAATATATCTCCTATCTTGTGTATCGAACACAATATCCCTACAGTCCGTTCTACTGGCAACCCTTACTTTTCCCACATGAGGAGCGACTCAACTCTTGTGGCTTTCAATAGATCCCATGTTATATCATCAGCCCATAGTGCTTTATTATTCTTCTGTCGGGCAGTTTCTCTGTCTACTTTGTCTTTCACTATCAATTTCGTGATAGAATTTTCTGACACCATTTGTTTTTACTAAGATTTACTAAGATGGTATCTGTTGTTTCGGGCATGTCCGAAAGAACAGATACCATCTTAGCCAGTATATAGTTAAGGCTCATCGGCCACGTGACCATCTTCTTCTTCTGTGCGAATGCACAAACAGTGCCCGAACTCTTATGGGAACAGGCAACGCGCCACGAGTAATGAGCATAATGGGCAGGGGGCACTACGAATGTAGTGCAGGACAATACGTTGAGAATGTGGGTTTCGCAGGAGGCATGCCAGAGAGAAATCCCTGCAGTCGCACTATCCTCTGTGTCCTCGGTGGCTCAGATGGATAGAGTGTCTGCCATGTAAGCAGGAGATCCCGGGTCCGAGTCCCAGTTGGGGCACACATTTTCATTTGTCCCCATTGACCTATGTCTACACCCATAAGCAGCTAAGCAGCTAAGGGTGTTCATTTCATTGTAATACCATTTCATTGTAATACCATTTGTTGTTCCAATTGTCTCCAATTTTTCAGCCTGCTTTCTTTCCGATTCTCTTTTTTTTCTGCTAATGCAGTTTCTTCTCACATTTATTTTATCTTGATAAAATATTACCACTATATGAGTGTACAATTTCCCAAGCATTTTCCTATAAGCCAGTTTTTTTTCCCATAACTCATTCTCTTACAAACTTGGTTAAAGCAGGCTCAGACATGGTAATTGGATGTCTCTATAGGCCCCCGGGCTCAGCAGCTGTTGTGGCTGAGCACCTGAAGAATAATATGGTGGGGAAATCTACTCGAAATATTTTCCAAATTATAGTTCTGGGTGGAGATTTTATTTTGCTGGATACAGACTGGGAGACTCAAACGTTCATAATGGGTGGCAGGGAGAAAGAATCCAGTGAAATTTTTTTAAGTGCTTTACCTGAAAACTATCTTGAGCAGTTACACACAGAACCGACTCGTGGTGATAATATATTACACTTTCTGGTGACAAAAAGACCTGAACTATTTGAATCAGTTAATGCAGAACAGGGAATCAGTGATCATAAAGTGGTTACTGCATCGATGATTTCAGCAGTAAATAGTAATATTACAAAAGGTAGGAAGATTTTTCTGTTTAGCAAAAGTGACAATAAGCGGATTACAGAGTACCTGACGGCTCAACACAAAAGTTTTGTCTCAAGTACAGACAGTGTTGAGGATCAGTGGACAAAGTTCAAAACCATCGTACAACATGCGTTAGATCAGTATGTGCCAAGCAAGATCGTAAGAGATGGAAAAGAGCCACCGTGGTACAACAACCGAGTTAGAAAACTGCTGCAGAAGCAAAGGGAACTTCACAGCAAAAATAAACGTAGCCAAAGCCCTGGATACAAACAAAAATTACACGAAGCGAAATGTAGTGTGAGGAGGGCTATGCGAAAGGCGTTCAATGAATTCAAAAGTAAAGTTCTATGTACTGACTTGGCTGAAAATCCTAAGAAATTTTGGTCTTATGTCAAAGTGATAGGTGAATCAAAACAAAATGTCCAGACACTCTGTGACCAAAATGGTATTGAAACAGAGGATGACAGACTAAAGGCCAAAATACTAAATGTCTTTTTCCAAAGCTGTTTCACAGACGAAGACTGCACTGTAGCTCCCTCTCTAGATTGTTGCACAGATGACAAAATGGTAGATATCGAAATAGACGACAGAGGGGTAGAGAAACAATTAAACTCGTTCAAAAGAGGAAAGGTCGCTGGATCTCATGGGATACCAGTTCGATTTTACACAGAGTACGCGAAGGAACTTGCCCACCACCTTGCAGCGATGTACTGTAGGTCTCTAGAAGAGCGTAGCGTTCCAAAGAATTGGAAAAGGGCACAGTTCACCCCCGTTTTCAAGAAGAGACGTCGAACAGATGTGCAGAACTATAGACCTATATCTCTAACGTTGATCAGTTTTAGAATTTTGGAACACGTATTATGTTAGAGTATAATGACTTTTCTGGAGACTAGAAATCTAGTCTGTAGGAATCAGCATGGGTTTCGAAAAAGTCTGTTGTGTGAAACCCAGCTCCCGCTATTCGTCCACGAGACTCTGAGGGCCATAGACATGGGTTCACGGGTAGATGCCGTGTTTCTCGACTTCCGCAAGGCGTTCGATACAGTTCCCCACAGTCGTTTAATGAATAAAGTAAGAGCATATGGACTGTCAGACCAATTGTGTGATTCCTAGATAACAGAACGCAGCATGTCATTCTCAGTGGAGAGAAGTCTTCCGAAGTAAGAGTGATTTCAGGTGTGCCGCAGGGGAGTGTCATAGGACCGTTGCTATTCACAATATACATAAATGACCTGGTGGATGACATCGGACGTTCACTGAGGCTTTTTGCAGATGATGCTGTGGTATATGGAGAGGTTGTAACAATGGAAAATTTTACGGAAATGCAGGAGAATCTGCAGCGAATTGACACATGGTGCAGGGAATGGCAATTGAATCTCAATGTAGACAAGTGTAATGTGCTGCGAATACATAGAAAGATAGATCCCTTATCATTTAGCTACAAAATAGCTGGTCAGCAACTGGAAGCACTTAATTCCATAAATTATCTGGGATTACACATTAGGAGTGATTTGAAATGGAATGATCATATAAAGTTGATCCTAGGTAAAGCAGATGACAGACAGATTCACTGGAAGAATGCTAAGGAAATGCAATCCAAAAACAAAGGAAGTAGGTTACAGTACACTTGTTCGCCCACTGCTTGAATACTGCTCAGCAGTTTGCGATCTGCACCAGATAGGGTCGATAGAAGAGATAGAGAAGATCCAACGGAGAGCAGCGCGCTTCGTTACAGGATCATTTAGTAATCACGAAAGCGTTACGGAGATGATAGATAAACTCCAGTGGAAGACTGCAGGAGAGATGCTCAGTAGCTCGGTACGGGCTTTAGTTCCGAGAACAAACCTTCACCGAAGAGTCAAGCAGTATATTGCTCCCTCCTACATATATCTCGCGAAGAGATCGTTGAGGATAAAATCAGAGAGATTAGAGCCCACACAGAGGCATGCCGACAATCCTCCTTTCCACAAACAATACGAGACTGGAATAGAAGGGAGAACCGATAGAGGTACTCAGGGTACCCTCTGCCACACACCATCAGGTGGCTTGCGGAGTATGGATGTAGATGTAGATGTAGACACCAGGAATTCCTTGACTGTTTTCCTTCTTTCCCTAGCAGTTGTTCTGCTGCCTTAATGATGGAATCCCTGCAAGCACTCCACTCCTGATCCAGAGTACCACTTGCACTATAGTTGGACTCGCGAACAATGGCAGTCAAGTTTAGGATTGTTCTGCACACCTACGTCGTGCATACTCCGAGAGCCAATCAGAGTTCAGTAGTGTTCTAAGCATTCTGCTCTGAATGCCATACGTAATGCGAGCATTAAACATGATCGTAGTGATTTGTTTAGTGCATTTATATTTCACTGTTCCAAGTTGTCATCGCCGATGGTGGTGGGTAAGTGATAAATTCTGTATAAGCAAGCGAGAGACATAACTTGCAGGATATACGCTTCCTTCGAGCGGAAACCGTGTGTGTATCCCAATTGTCGATTAGAATCGTCAGCAATGCCATTCCCGTCTGTGCCTCGACATGTGCAGTCCGCAGTCATTTGTGAATCGGACTACGAGAGTGTATGGTACAAGAATCTCAAAACCTTCTCAGATATGTTTCAGTAGTCTTTATTTCTTAGCTTTGATGTCCTATACTTTCTTTGAGGTGTTCATTTCAGTTTTCTTGCATTAGATATTCGAGCTCTTAGTTTCGCAATTGGCCACTCCTCTGTAGTGAGTTTGCCAAATGCCTGTTGTCAATCACGTGATCGTTTTGGTTGAGGGTGTGCTGATCAGGGCTAGACCATATTGCTTTATCAATCTTCTTGTGTGGGAACAACAGTGCTACCTGCAGTCATGTTATGCGGTAGTGCAAACTGAACAACTCTGTCTTTTATCATATGTGTATTCATGGAGGCTATGCTTTTCTATTGCTCAACAATAATGATCTTCTTTTCCAATCTGTGCATTGAGGTCTTCCGTATTTAACATCATGCATAGATTATACATCATAGGCTCATTCAAGGTTCTCGCTGAAGGTGTCCGTACGCCGATCAACGAATAGTTCGCGAATCGGGCCTTTAGTCTCATTTGCGAGATTCTAGATGTTATTCCAGTAAATCCACCCACTGTATGTTTAAATTTTTGTCTTACTGTGAACCTGTACCAAATTCACAGTTGCTCTCTGGACTGTGGCAGATAATTATCCAGCTTCCCATATCAAGCACTGTGTGCCCATTTCATTCCATTTCCTGTAGGGTAACTATGCCTACCTCACTTTGATCGAGCTATTCTAGCAGTCACACTTTCACTTAGGTGAACTGTCAATTCGTCACCAATGACACCGTCCAGGAATTCTTTGCTATCAAATTTGACAGCTGGCAACAGAAACCAAAACACTGAAGCGTTCAGTTCATAATGCTGTGGAATGTGGGGGGAAAAAAAAACTGCAAATTGGCATTCATAAGAAGAACAACACCAAAAATGCAAAAGGAGTGTAATATGTAAGAAATTGTCCACGCAACCTGCCACTGATGATGCCTTGCAGAAAATAAAGGCGAAACGGGTATGGCATTAAAATTGTGTTTTATTCAGTTGCTGTCAGATGGTCCATAAGTAAAAATTATCAATATATCGTAATATTACACGCAACTGAGGAAGACAGGATTTAAAAAGTTTAAGATGTCATTACTTTCATTTGCTTAGCAAAGAAGACACACAGACATCACATCAGAGTGCTATTTCTTGTGGAATAAAGTACATGGTCATTTGAAAGAAGTTCATGATAAAGTACAAACCTTAGACAACAAAATCTCAGGTACAGAGGAGTGGGCTCAAATATTAGAGCAGGGAAAATTATGGAATGAAATTTTGAGACCCCAAACAATCTCAGCTAGTTTGGAAGAGAGATTACAGGAGTTTGTACTGTGAAAGTACAGGGTATGGTTGAATCTACAATTGTTAAAACCAATTCTTTGGGAGATACTGTAGACCATAGAAATGAAATAAAGAAATTGGGGGATGCTTTGGTTTCAGGGGTGCCTTGGCTTTAGTAAAAGATGTCTCTCATAGTTCCAACTCAAATAAAGAATACTAAGTTCTTTCCACAGTATTGGGCACCTTTTAAGATGGTAGGAATATCATATACTAAAGCACTGCTCCTGGTTGATCCAGATACAGGCCAGAAAAAGGGTCTGTACAATGTACCGTATTTACTCGAATCTAAGCCGCACTTTTTTCCCAGTGTTTGTGATCCAAAAACCCACCTGCGGCTTAGAATTGAGTGCAAAGTAAGCGGAAGTTCTCAAAAATGTTGGTAGGTGACGCCACAACCGACTTCTGCCGTTAAATATATGTAGTGCTACACAGGCACAAAGATAAATACTGGCACCAAAACCTCTGTGTCAGTAAATAAATTAAAAGAAAAGGCAGAAGAATGTAAACACGATGCCATGTATTCTTTCGTGTTTGCTGCTATCTCATTTAAATCCTGTCCGCTTAATAAACTACGAAACTAGAGTGAGACAACACGAAACTAGAGTGAGACAACAGCAAATGCAGAAGGATATACATATAATGTCATGTTTATATTCGTATTATTCTTACGCTGAATAGTGATACAGTCAGAAATGAAGCACGGCAACTGACTATATTTTTAAGTCTACGACGACTAATTCCTGTGCAGAATGTAATGTACTAAAGAAGCGTCTGCAAAGATTTTCAAACGGAGAAAATTTTTCACTGAACTCTCGTTCAAAACATCATCTATCATATGCAGTCTATTATTTGGTTCTTGTTGATCATTATCAAAGAAAGCAGCAGTGTAAGTAACAACAAATAGCAGCCTCTTGTCATTGTTTCACTAATGAGACAATTCCTCTCTTTTCTTATTGTAAGTGGCAGTAGCGGGCACAAAAGCGAGCCATGCCGTGACCGGTGTCAGGTCGTACACACTCATTTTCAGAATGCGACGAACAATGCACGACACAGTACAATAATGCAGTTTCAGCTTAGAGTGACTTAACACCTGTAACAAAGAGATGAGATCAAAGTAAAATAAATCGATTCAAACCAGATGAAGCACGCGAAAAAGGAAGGGTGCCCATATACACACGGACGAAGCGTCCGACACACACAGCAATGACTCGAACCAAACTACTGTAGCTGTATCTTCATCCATTCTACCTAAATTGTGTCTCATGTTACAACGGACCAACTTTGTTTCAATTTGGAGGTGCGGTCTAAAATGTTCCTCCCCCCTTGAATTTCGAGTCACAAATATCAGGTGCAGCTTACATTCGGGAAAATTTTTTTTCCTTGATTTTGAGTCTTATTTTTCAGGTGCAGCTTAGATTCAAGTAAATACAGTATATCCCCACAAGAATTTGCACACTTTGCAAATCTGGTGGAATAACATCTGTCAGAAGGCCAAGTTAATGGATTTGGTATTTCTTTGTTGATTTTCTCCGAAGGTATTCCTTCACCTTCCACTATTCTACATTCTGTACCTCTTACTATTCTATATTATTAAATAACTACATTGTATCTTTGTTTGTGAAAGCAAGACTATAGGATTCCAAGTTGCTATGCTGACCGGAGGGGCTTCTGAGGTAGTGCTGCTGCGCCGTGGCACCATTTGTATAAAAAAGAAAGAAAAGGAAATCTATGCAAACTGCTCATATAAAGTTGTTTCTGAGTACGTATTTTCTGATTTGAAGAGGAGCGTTTTGCCATGTGCGCTCACGCGGTAGTTTTCTGAATCTTGGAGCGAAGTGCAGATTTTCGTCTGTCCTCATAAGCTCCGTGTGAAAGGCTCGGCCATTGGTTTCTATGTGCTTCTGATGGCAGAAGTAAAGCTACAGCTAGTCTGACTCAGACCTTTATGTTCCTTCCACCAGAGAGCAGTGAAGAGCACAACCTATAGAAGTACGATCTTCCATCTAACGATCATGTCAAAATACATTGGGGTGCACATTTCTTGTAATCCAGTTTTACAATCCTTCTGCAACTTAAGCATTAATTAGCATTTAGGAATGCATTAGCATTAATTAAATCGAATACAGAAATAATACACTTAAACATCATTATAAATAGCTATACATAATTTGAATACAATTATGCCCTTAGATTTTGAAACTAAGAGGCATTATTTCAATATTGGTATATCCAGAACAGTAGCGCTATTGTTACAGAACAAAAAACCTAATGTATTTGCTGCATGTGGAGCATCTGTTTTCCAAACATAGGAGTATTTCTGTTAATACTCGTTACGTTTGTGTAATACAGTTCTGCACAAACACGTTTTAGTTATTGCAAGATCGCATAACTGACCGTATATAGGGTCTGCGCAGTGTCATCTGTAAGGGAAAATTCAGTTGACTGTGAAAATAGCAAACACGAACAAATTAAATGAGTTGTTAAAAATGTCATTTAGTGATAGGACTCTCAGATAAAGAACACCAGGTAGACAACTCCCAAATCTGTAGCAGCAAACAAACAAAATCTATGCCATAAGTTCGATCCAGAAATTTTAGGCTGTGAAGAAAGCAACGCTATTTTTTGTATTCCTTGTGCATTATTTGTGGGAGATGTTCATTGGTATAAGGCCAGAAACTTATGTTGGGTGCACATGGTTTAAAACGAAAGTACATGAAATGTCAAAGTGACAAGTGAATAACTTGCTTAGTCTTTCATTTCTAGGCAAAACCAACATTCAGCAGAAATAAGATTTGCAATATAAACAAACAACTGACAGCCACAACAAACATTTAGAAAAGAATAGATATACAGGGTGTACCATTTAGGTTGTCCAGATGCAAATTACAAAATGTCTCAAACAAATGTTCTTTAGCTTTCAGGGAGACATCGATCAACACGATTGCCTTCATTGTAGCTTTGTTATTTTACAAAAATGTGGACAGCGGTATGACTTTTTTAAATGGCACCCTGTATTTTTTATTCAATCATTCATTTCCTATCCTAAAGTACTGTTCATAAATGTATCACAGTGTACCATTCACTGAAAAACAATGTTGTTAATAACATAACACAACACAACAATGACTAAGCTCGGGTTCAAAAACTCTTCCACTTGCAGGAGTTGTCAGAAAACAAATTAAAGACAAAGAAAACATGACACAAAACTGACCGACACTTCTGTACCACTGCCCAGGAGTAGAGCATTCAAAGGTGCTCAAAGTGGTGACCTTGGACACCAATACACTGGTGCACTCGTTGAATGAAAGAATTATTTACTGCTTCCAGTGTTGCCTGCTGAAGAGAATTACAGGCAAGCACGAAACATTCCTGCATTTCCTCTGGAGTTGTTGGAATGTCCTGACAGACGTCTTTAATGCACCCTCATAAAAAAAAAGTCCAGAGGATTTAAATCAGGACACCTAACAGATGAAGTAACTATACCTCCTCGAACAATCCATCTGGCAGGATACCTTCAGCTCAAAACACGATGCACACGCAAGGCATTGTGTGCTGGACATCCATCGTGTTGATATCACATAAGAATTCTGGTTCTTAGCGGCACTTCATCCAGAAGAGGAGGAAGAACTCGTCTGAGGAAGTTGGCATACGCTGTGCTGTTTAGACTACCATTGATGAAATAAAGGCCATTAATTGTAGTACCAAACATCCCGCACCAGACGTTAACTCTCCATTGATGCTGATGTTCCATCTGTCTATGCCATCGTGAGTTGTCGCTGGACCAATAATGCATGTTCCTCGTATTTATCTGTCCTTTATTTGAGAAGGAACATTCATTGGTAAATAGAAAACTGGAGAAGAAGTTGGGGTTGGTTAGGATTTGCTGTTGTGCCCACTGACAGAAATGAACACGATTCTGGAAATCATTCCCGTGCAATTCTTGATGTAGGCGTACACGGGGAGGATGGAATGGGTGACGAGTAAGAATACGAAGTACACCAGTTTTAGGAATGCCAATCTCGTGTTCAAGCTGCCGTGTGCTCACATGTGGATTCATAGCAACGGAAGCAAGAACAGTAGCTTCGGCAGCTTCGTCTGTGCGAGTGCTACGGCGATTGCCTTGTTGTAGGTTGACACTTCCCATTTTCTGAAGCATCGCAGAAAACACCCATCGGGAATGTGGGTTCTTGTCAGGATATCGCTCTCTGTACTGTTCCACTGCCTGCATAGCATTTCGCCTACCTTCAACAACAACAACAACAACAACAACAACAAAAGAAATGTTATGTCGCTGCAGTTTGTAGAAAGGACAGCCTTTACTGTATGCCTACTCTACACAACAGTATTTAAAAGGACTAAACTACTGTACTAAATGTACCTTTACATTAGAAAACAGAATTGCAATTACTGTTCTGCTAACTTACATTCCCCATAGAAGAGTAGCATTTCTAGCTTCTCTTCATTGGTGTACATTCTACTCACACAACTCTTCAACTGACGATAGTTGATGGAATGACGGATGTGCACTATACTTATGTTTACTTTTGTCCTCTGTCAATGTCAGCATGTGGATGTGTTCCTTTACCCCCAGTACCTCCACTAAACTGTGATACACTTTTGAATGGGTCTTTAGGAGAGGAAATGAATTCCTGAATAAAAAAATACAGGGTGCCATTTAAAAAAGTCTTACCACTGTTCATTTCTTTGTAAAAAACAAAGTAGAACGAAGGCAATCATGCTAATTGATGTCCCCCTGACAGCTGAAGAACATTTGCTTGAAACATTTTGTAATTTGCACCTGGTCAAACAGTTATTAATAAAGGTCAAGATAAATGGGACACCCTGTATATTTAATTTAATTGTAATTGGTCTCAGCTCCGAGACTGCAGATGTGTGTGCAAGTTGCATTTGTGTGTGTGTGTGTGTGTGTGTGTGTGTGTGTGTGTGTGTGTGTGTGTGTACTGCTGACAAAGGCCTTAATGGCCGAAAGCTTTAATTGTGTGAATATTTCTATTGAGCCTATTGTGACTCGGCATCTCCACTATATGGTGAGTAGCAACTTTCCTTCTCTGGTGTTGTTACATTCCGTCCTGGATTTTCCTTTGTTTAATTTGATTGTAAATTATATTTGGTTTTGGGGTGCTTTGGAACTGCTTCTCAAAATAAGGTTTCTTTTTTGCAAGCTAATTCAGTTCAGCTTGGAACTGGATAAAGATCTTCAAACTCAACTCATTCAAGCATCAGCATTCAAAGGCATTTCGAAGACTGTTCAGAATGAACTACTGCAATGCATACTGGCATTTTATCATGATGGAGTTTGTAAGGAAATAAAATGTACAGATTATGTTGCAATAATCACAGATGAAAGCACAGATGTATCTTGCGAATTTCAATAGATTATAGTTTTGCATTGTGTTGAGTGAAAACGTGGGGAAAGAAGAAGAGCGAGCTTTGGAAGTGTGCGATGCCGTCCTTTCTGAAATAAAATAACATTTTTAGTTCACTGGACAATTCATTGCAGCCAACTTATCTGATGTAAATCAGTTTGATAAATACATCACAGATTTTTCAGAAAAATACCTTCAAACTAAAGACACATATAGGGGAGAGCGGGGCAATGCCATACAGCGGCGTAGTTGCCTACCGTGCACCGCTTTATCCAGTTTCCCAGAGAGCGCAAAGAGCACTGCATGGTGCTGCCACATAGCGGAAGTAACCATAATCAGATTCAGAGGGGTGTATATTGTTCAACGACGCAGACGTCTCCGACAATCGGTTTCAACTGATTTCGACTACTTTCGTATAAAATCTGAAGATAAGTCTAGAGGTGAGCGAAATATGTCAATAGCAACAATATTTAAAATAGCTCTGTTTAATTACGCATTTATTGATCATCTTTTAATCATCAAATGTCAGACGTTAAATTTCGTGATTGTTGGGTTAGAATTTACAATGGCGAGTCATGTTGTCTCGGAGCAATACTGTGCCCGATGCACGTTATTGCCACATGGTGAACGGCATTGCCCCATATGGTAATTTCTTTTGGTATTTTCATTAATTATATATTTGGAAGAAAAGCAGCACAGAGCAAAAAAGCAAAATTAATAAATAGAGAAAGAACATCAGTGCTAAAGCTTAAGGGAAAAAGCAAGTTCAGAAAGTTTGCTTCAAAGATAAGATCTCAAAAATTTGAAACAAAGAAATGTCAACAGAATTTTTCTTTTGATTCTTCATCGGATGATGATTTGGACCTGCCACTGCACAAACTTTGTAGTGACGACAAGATGGATGATGTTGACCCTTTCGGAGAAACTAGTGTTAAGCCTACGAGCCAGAATGGAACTTTTAGGGGCGACAACTCTGTTTGCACGCTTTGCGGAGAGCTTGAGAAAAACAGGGAGCTGTGGTTTCGATGTGCGATTTGCAGTGGATGGGTTCATTCATTCAGAGAGTAGTGCACGTGGCACAGCTCAAAACTATATTTGCGACTACTGCCATTAAAACATGGGATAAATGTGTTCAGAGACAAGTTGACACCATAATCCAATAATTTTGTTTTACCAGTAAAAGGATTTTCTGTCTTTAGAAACTTTAGTAAGTTGTAAAATTTATGTTTTTCAATTCTAAATAAATTCTGAATTTCGAATTTCTTAATTTGATTTATTTTTACAGAGTTTTTGTCATTTTATGTGCTATGCTGTATCATAAGATATATTATTGCACAGTATTACCCCACCCCTCGGGGTAATACCGTGTAACGTAATACTTTTGTAAAATTGTTGTAGGAACATAAATCGATTTAATATAGCAATTATGAAGTCAAATGTGGAGGGCATTGATTTCTTGCCCAAAAAAAAGGTGTTCAGCATTTCAATTGAGTTCGAAAAATACGAAATATTTGGAAAATGGCTAACGTGCACGGCATTTCCCCGCTCTCCGCTACATTTCTGGAGAGAGAGAGAGAGAGAGAGAGAGAGAGAGAGAGAGAGAGAGAGAGAGAAAAACATTGAAAGGTGAGCTTCAAGTCTTCTATGCTAGGCCTGAGTAAAGAGCAGTTGTGTTTCTTTCACCAATTCTAGAGGATGAACTAATCACGACGCCTATTTCGACATCGTAAGCTGAGCAGTGCTTTTCAATGCTCAAGAGAATTAAAACATTCCTACGAAACACCATAAAAGAAGAATGACTGAGTGCCTCAGGGATGCTATCCTGTCAAAAGTCATTCACGTGTAAAATTTAACATTTCAATCTGAAATGACAGATTTATTTTCCAACGAGAAGGAGTGACAAATCGATTTACAATACTATCCCTATTAATTATTTTGAAACTGTCTTCCCTAAGTCATGGAGTTGCTGTTTTTGGCGAGTAAAATGCTTTTAGTTTTAACTGTTGGTAATTTGATTAAATTTGCTTCACAAAATCCAGACTACAAGTTCAAATAATTTATACATGCTCTATTATTTCTCGTACTGGCACTCATGTTGTAGCGGATACTTTTCTGGCAGTCCACCACGAACGAAAACAAATAAACAAGAAGTTCTGGCAGTTGAGGAGAGAAGAGCTGAGTGGTGCGACAAGCCACCCCTCCCCTCTCACAGGGCTGGCACCCTACGTCTGTTTTCTGTGCTCCTCGGAAGGCACATCGATGTAATAATGTACATATGGATAGCTGATTGCATCTGATGTGGTGAGAGACATATTCGAAACCTGGGACAGAGCAAGACAAGTCATTTGGTAACAGCTGGAGCGCAGTTGTTATCTGAGGTTGGTGGTGCCCTTACATGGTAGGTCAGGCCTTTTCTCCACCGGTATCTTACACGGCTATACATCAAAACATGCCCTCCTTATGACTGCCATGTAAAAGTAATCAAACATACCCTGTGAAGAGTGAAGAATTGTGCCGTTGATATGTGTGCATGTGTGTGCACTTGTGTGTGTGAGAGAGGTTTTTGGAGTTAGTGTTATGTTTTATATCTCATGCAGACATGCCCCCCCCCCCCTCTTTATCATACAATTACTTGCTATCATGTTCCCCAGGAATAAATCAATCTCTTACTGTGTATAAGAAGGGCACTGTGGTAATAGGTGTTTACCTCTGTTTCCCTATATTATATTCCCATCTCTATACTTTTTGTTTGATGTATCTTATGAAACATACAAATCATCGATAAAATTTCATAATATGTTCGATGTTCGATGCTCGATGCTACCAAACAAAGTTTTTTTTTCCCCCTCGCACCACCAATTAAATGCCTCAGCGGTCGCCACTGTATGCAGATAACTAGAATCTTTTATAGAAAAAGATACATATATGATATCCAGTATACTGCTATGTATAATTGAGATGTTATATGTTTATAACAGAAGCAATAAACAATAAAAAATAGTAGAGTTTCTATTGGTTTTATACAGGAGGTTCTTTATGGGTAGTTAATACAGATGACAAAAGATGGTCCAACTTCTGACAATTACAATTAATGATTTACTGGAATCTCCTCTTCCCTTCTTTCACAAGTGATGACATGGCTTGGACAAGTGGACATAATTTTCGCACCATATGCATATTGCGTATGAGGTCAGTACATTGCATATTGTGTACATCACACACTGCAGGGGGAGATAACTGGGGAAAGCCCGCACATAGAGTGCAACAGTCTGAATCCATAAATCCATAAGAGTATGAGTGACTGGAGATCTCTTCTGAACAGCACGTTGCAAGGCAGCCCAACGGCACGTTGCAAGACATCCTAGATATGTTCAATAATGTTCATGTCTGGGAAGTATGGTGGCCAGTGGAAATGTTGAAACCTCAGAGGAATGTCCCTGGAGCCACTCTGAAGCAATTCTGGATGTGTGGGGCATCACATTGTCCTGCTGGGATTGCCCAAGTTTGTCGGAATACATGCTGGTCATGAATGGGCACAGGTGATCAGACATGATGCTTACGTATGTGTCACTTGTCTGACATGTATCTAGATGTATCAGGGATCCCAAATCACACTCCCACACCATTACAGAGCCTCCACCAGCTTAAACAGACCCCTACTGACATGCACAGTCCATGGATTCATGAGGTTGTTTCCATACCCGTACATGTCCATGAGCTCTATACAATTTGGAATGAGACTCATCCAACCAGGCAATATGTTCCCAATCATCAACAGTCCAATGACAGTGTTGATGGGCCCAGGTAAGGCATAAAGCTTTGTATTGTGGTTATCAAGAGTACGTGAGTGGGCCTTCAGCTCTGAAAGCCCATATTGATAATGGTTTAATGGTTCTCAAGTTGACACTTCTTGATTGCCTAGCTTTGAAATCTGCAGCAATTTGTAGAAGGGTTGCACTAGTGTGATGTTAAACAATTCCCTTCAGTCATCGGACCCGTTCCCACGAGATCTTCTTCCGGCCGCAGCAAAGTCTAGAGTTCATAGCTATCTCAGAAATGCTGTGTCCAATCGCTCGTGCACCGACTGTAACACCACATTCAAACTAATTTACATCTTGATAACCTGCCATTGTAGCAGCAGTAACCGATCTAACAACTGCACCAGACACTTATCTTATATAAGCGTTGCCCACCCCAGGGCCATATTCTGCCCATTTACGTATCTCCTTATTTAAATACGCATGCCTATACCAGTTTCTTTGGCACTTGAGTGTGCATGTTTTATAAAATAATAGAAAACAGAGAAAAGAAAATAGAGTTACCTTGACTATCCGAGCAAGTTTTGTTCTCAGTATAAAATCCGCTGATTCTCCAACGGATGAAAACAGCAAAAACGTTGTGGTTCACCGAGAGTGAGTCATCTCATCTACTCATCGCCTTCATCATTTCTTATGCTGATTCCGATATTTTATAGTCCAATTCAGCATTTGTCTCACACAGTGTCTCCATGAACCACATCTGTAACAAAGACACATAGTAAGTATCACATACAAGTGTGGAAAACAAAATAACCTGTAGAAATAATACTACTTATGTGAATTGCTATCCAACATTGGACTGAAACCACAAGAACTTAGGGCTGAGATCTGTTAATCTCCATCATGTATTAAAGAATCTAGATCACAACTACCTTCTTGTGAATCGATGAGTGGTGAGCCGGTAATGTTATGCTCTGAACCAAGCTGTCAGTGTCAGCGAAATGAGCGTGATTAACAGCATCACCTATTAGCTTGTGCAAATGGGTTCACTGATGATGCTGATCAGACTAAAATGATGATTGAGGGCAGGTCATCCTTGTGCTTCCAGATTGTCAATACACACGCTTTTATAAATTTCTTTGACAAACTGCACTGTGTGTACGATTACACAAGGTGTGTCAAAAAGAATCATCCAATTTGGCACACCTATATTTATGAAACTAATAAACATATACAATGAATTCTGTTTTTTGATGAATGGGACACTCAAAGTTTTCTCTCTCTCTCCCCATACCTTTTCACATGGGTTCACTATGCCCCCCTTAAGATACATGGCACATGTCAACACGGTATTTATATTGCTTCCACACTGCAGCAAGCATGTCTTGAGTTGCAGCTTCCACAGTTGCTATTGTACGATGTCTCAGTTCACTGTTGTTGGTAACGGAGGCACGAACAGAGTCTTTTATAAACCCTCACAAGAAAATCACATGCAGTCAGGTCCGGTGATCTTGGAGGACACTAATGTAAGGCTGAATCATTTGGTCCAGTGCAACTGATCCATCGTTCAATAATCCTTTGATTTAAAAATTCCCACACTTCCAGAGACCAGTGTGGCAGTGCCCCATCCTGTTGGTAAATGCAGTCATTTGAATCAGTCTCCAACTGTGGGAAAAGAAAGTTCTCAAGCATATTGAGATCCTGTAACTGTTCTTGGCAAAGCAAAATTGACCATACACCTTTTCCTGAGAAACTGCACGAAACACACTAAATTTTGGAGACTCCCTCTCATGTTGTTCTGTAGCTCATATTCTCACATTTAAATGGAATGTTGCTTTATCACTAAACACTGCGCATGGAAGAAAACTCTCATCCTCCATCTTGCCAAGAAGTAAACTACACAACACCACACATTGTTGTTTGTCACCTTCATGAAGAGTTTGCAGCAGCTGAATTTTGTGTGGTTGAATGTGTAAAAGTCGACGCACCACACGGCAGACATTGGGGGGGGGGGGGGGGGGGGGGTCATGTTGAGCTGTCGAGCTGCATGATGAACAGATTTCTGAGGACTCCCTGTGAAGCTATGGCAGATGTGTTCGATGTCTGTGTCAGAGCACTCGGGGACAGCCTGCTGAATTTTTCATGCCACTGTTTAATGCTCTAAGCTGTAGGAGGATTCACACCATACCTAGTATGAAAGTCACACTGAGCAGTTATTATTGACCCAAACTGTGCAAAACATGGAACACAAAACACTTTCTGTTGTCCCAACAGCATTTTTACTAGAAGTGAAGTGGGTGCACACTGTTGCTACCTAGCAGGAACCATGTGAAACTCTAGAGTTTACTCTTTCCAACAATATGTTATTCATCCACATACCACAAATAGCATAATAGTTATGATTTTCTTTAAATCTAATCACTCTTTTTTATACACCCTGTATATTCGAAGCAATGACACCACATCTTCAAACACCATCCCTTCATCAACCATGTGAGGTAAAATCATGTCAACCATGCCTGCACTTTGCAAGTGTTAGCAAATCTCACTGAGCTAAATGGTTTGGATGAAGCAATGATTGTGGAAGACATAGTTAATAATTGTCCAATGCTGGAGAGTGTGATGAAAGTAACACCTTTATACACAAATAGTTCACAATCGTTTTAAAGATCTTGTGCACTTGTGTGCATGTATGCACTGAGACACGATTGTAAAATGCTCACCACATTTATACTATACAATTTCTCTTAGCCGCGAGTTTATGAGACTGTCATATAGTAATATAAGTATAGACTGCAATGGCTGCACGGATGTTCTGTAACGATTCAAGATCAGTATATATGTCCACAGTTCCAGATTTCACAGCCTCACGTTGCTTTTAACAATCTATCATCATTATGTCCGCAAGGCTAGAAAAGCAAAGCAAAGAGTTTCTAGCCGAAAAGAAGTCTTAATTGCTGATGCTTCGCAAGATGACTGTAGAAGGATTAGATATTCAAACAGCTCCCATGAATGTCAGGTGAATGGCAGCTGGAGTCCAGAATTCAGTAAACATGAAAGTTTCAGATTCTTTTTGTCTCAGAATGATACGTGGTACTTTCCATATCAATTTATGCAGCACAATTTATGCAGTTCTTGTCCATCCAAACAATTCAAGTTATTATCAGAAGAATCAGCTCCTGTTTAAGTGTTCACAGTAACACGATTATTGTCTTCAAAGAATCCCATTAACATTTAGAGAAGAATGAACACACTGAGGTATTTCTCAATCCATCTATGAAACATCCAGCACTTTACAGGGCATTCAGATACGATGTTAATGCACAGACATGTTTCTGAGTCTTTGTGACTTCAGTGCATTCGTGCATTCTATTTCAACATAGTTAAGTCCATAGTTTATTTACTGAATCAGAAAGGCGAGTGCATTGTGTGTGACGTGTGATGTCTTTTTAGGCCTACATACCCCTTCCAAATAAAGGAAGCTCCTGCTTGGAAGTGTTAAGCCATTATGAAGTTTAATATCAATTCATATGTCACAATTATTATTAAACATTGCCGAGGTAAACAGCTTGTGGGAAAAATATTCCTGGCTTACGATATCTCATCATACTGAACTAGAGCTGTGATATCACTGAGGTTTCAGTCCAGTGGATTTTCACAGTTGTTGCACATTATCACATTCTGCTTCCACTGCAAAGCAGTCTCCTGATGACTGTGTATGTTCATTTTTATTTTACATCCATAATGCTGCTTCAGATGAAGATATATTACGATTTCCTCACCCCAAAAGTCGTCTAGATTTGCGTCCTGATCCACGGTATTCAGCCCGAGATGGTCTAATGTCTGAACAGTCACTGGGAGGTGTACTGTATTGCTGGGAACCTCTGAAATTTTATAATGTGGGCCCACAGTAGCAAAAACATGTGTGTATACATTGTACGGACTACTCTGTTACGAAGCTGTCATGTTTTTACACAGACAGGGTGTACACGTGGACAAAGAAAAAAATTTCCCAGATTTTCCGATTAAAAATACACTTTCTCCCAGGTGAAAATACACTTTTTCCATATTAAGTAACAGTATCCTTTTCCTCGGAACTGTAAAATTTATCAGTTTATCGAGATTACAATGCACTTTTGTAAGCCAGTCGTAGCTCATCTCACATGATCTCGCCAGCCGATACAGTGGATATTCAAAGCATAGGACACGTCATGTAGTCAGCCAATAGCATTGTCACTGTTAAGTAGAGCGTACACACAAATAGGAAAAGTCAATGGTTTAAATTAATATACATAGTGTTGCTAAAAGAAAAGAAAAGCTTTCACATACAATATTGGTATCAACAATTAATAAGCTGCAAGAGAAGTTAAATTTTCACGTACAACGTTGATCTTCTACACGCGTTTTACACTTCAAGATACATCACACAAATGTGCCAGTAAAATTTTTAGTAACGACATAAATGTCTGATCTTCAGGGCTCGAAATTTTTCTAAATGGTCATCCTCAAAGAGTTGATTTTTAATTGAGAGTCAAACACTCTATGATTAAAGAAATTCATCGCACATAGTTCATCTTGCGTAAAAGGAAATTTACTTTGAAAGTAGCAATTTTCAATCAATCATTCGCAATATTTTCCCGTGTCCTGTTAGAAATAGGTTCGTTTCAGCAGCTGCCAGAGAGCGCCAGATAACAGGTGTCACAGCGCTTGTGCACCTACGATGACGCAGGAACCCCGTGTGTTTGTACGTGTAAAACATTAAAAGATCTTACGTTATGTCATAAAACAAACAAGACATCAGAGGATATTCCAAGGTCGTCTGAACTTCATGAACTATAATAACGTCCATAATTCAGTTTAAAGTGCACATTTGTACACCCAGATTCCGTTGTAAATTTTCTTGGTGTTCCACTACTGTATTATTTCATTTTTGGTTCTTTATTATGGCATATGCCATACTTGCAAGAAGACGAAAACATGCTCTTTTGAAATGCAGAGAACAGTTTAAACTAGCCAATAGTGTGGAATTTAACATTTAGTTACAAATAAATTGACTGCATCAGCGGAAAAGGTTAATAAAAACCACATTTCTTTAGCAAAACGACAAAAACAACTTCACTGTTCTGCAAGGCGATTAATGCTTGACTGAAATAACTGCCCGGGGCAGATAGCCCGGTTTGCTCCCAGTGAATATGGCAGCTTGTGCACGACAGTAAAATAATTCAAAGTAGCATCTTGCTGTTACTGCTTATACAGCTAACAGCCACACTTTTGTAACCAGAAGCAGGAAAAAGTACTGTGCATGTGCAAGGGCCCGCATGCAACTGCTCACACGAATCTAATGTGAACAGTTGTGACGTCACCCTCATCGGAGGCAATTTGTTGTTATAAAGCATTGCATAGTCTACCTAAAGCCTTTTGACACATTTTGCTGATGGCAGATTCTTGTATGAGCACTGTGTTTTGTTGTTGTACATGGCGCATTTCCTCTGCAACTTAAGTTTTATTTTAGTTTTATTCTCTCGTTCATGTTTTATTGCTGCAGTGTTATTGTGCAGTAGCGGGATACAGTAATATCCTTTGTTTGAATTTTATTTCTTACCAGTCAAAACAACAAAAATTAACTGAAAACTAAAACAAAAAATGCCGGAATTCTAAAAATTCCCGGGTTTTTCCCGGTTGTCCCACGTCGTATACACCCTGACAGAGCACATATTGTACTGACTGACAGTATATACCACTTTCTAATTCGACTTCAATCTTATTGTCATTATGCTCCAGTGCTTTATGCCTCAGGACACCTATAAGTGATCCTACTGAACCTTTATGGTTTTTATTGCTTGTGTTTTAGATGTATTAACATTTGCACATTACACTAATCTTTTTACAGATTGTTTTATGTATGCACTCTAATTGTCAGTGTCGTAAGAAGCAGGTGATATCACCCCACCTTCCCCTCTTCCTAGATGCAGTTTATTGCTGCCTCAGTTTGCAGCTTGTTCTATGTTGTGTCTACCAGAATTTTGCTCGTACGAGTTGTTCATACAATAACTCTGTAAACAATGCACCTGCGCACTCGCTCTGAATTTACTCTAATTTTGCTGTATAAATCATTATCTGTAAGATAAATGTATACGCTGGAATAATTTTGTTGGTCCGTTATTTTTTTTCCTTCTAATATTTAGAATAATCTTGTTAGGGTCATATTTTGTGTCATTCGGTAAGATACTTTAGTCATTCTGCTGCGCTCCTGTAAAGATCCTATGAAAAAATCTCATAACTTTCCTTAATATAGTACATTCTCAAAAATTTTCTGCCTTTCAATTGTATTTTAAACCTCTTCACTTCCCTACATTTTTTTAATTCATGTGATGTGTTCTAGGAGGGATGTGGCTGGAACAGAGGAGTCGATGTTAATGACCGAACCCTCATTGTTTTCTATCTTTGCTTTTCATTGCGTATTACACAGTACTTCCCTGATATATCTGCTGTGGTCATTTCTTGCACCTTGTGGAATTTTTCTTGGAAGGCATACACTGTATGATTTGGTCGCTCGTCGTAACAATGGTGTATTGCCTACACAAATAGGACACGGGATCTGAGGATTAAATAAATTTGAGGATTGTTTTAATATCTTGTGCATTCTGCTTCTTGCGGAACTTGGCATGAACTGGTGACTGATTTTTTTGTTGTGCTGAGTCATACATATTGCAGATGACAATACAGTTGCAACCACCATCCAGTGCCTGCTATCTTGATTATAGAATATTTTCTAATTTGTATCAAATTTCAGAAATTTCACTTAAAACCTATTGACGAGTTAGTAACGCATCAACCTAGCAGCTTGCTTTTCATATAGACGAATGTTCTGTAAGGTTAGGGTGTACAACATCACATCTTAACCTCACCTGACAATGAAATGCTACTGCTTGTTTTTATGCAATCAGGAAAAATATTAGACACATATGACTAGAGATATGAACTGAAGTCTTGGTAGCAACAAAAATTTTGTCCTTGAACTAACAACAATTCTTCTGGTGGTCTCAAATAACTGAATAACTCAAAGTAGTACATGGTATTTCATTTCCCTTTAACGTGCACAACCCAGTGAGTTCCACTTCCCATCACAACATCTAGACTGACAATCACTTTCTTTGGCTTTCCACATAGTCATTGGCAAAGTATTGTGCATAAACACACCGCGAAACCTTGGGATTATGAGTTTACTCACGAGTTTAGGCAGACTATGTTATAAGCATTCTGTATAGTAGTATTGCTATGGGCTTCTTTTTAATCTCCAGCCCAAGTCCTTTCCTGTATGGTTTTAAATTTACTGATAGCAATGGCCTCCATTGTTCTATTATGTCTTAGTCTTCTACAGTTGCTTCTCTGCATTTTGTACAGTCTTTACTGCTTGAGTTATGGCAGTGGCTGCTGCTCCTACCAAACCAGTGGCTGAGAGCCCAACAAATGTAGGGGTCATAAATGGAATTATTCCACCAATGTTTTAGGTACTGGTGGAATAGTAGATATTTTAACGTATATTAGTTCTTCCTTGTTTCTGCTTCAACACACTTTTCGGCAATGCTAATGGATACTATGTTTCAAAGATTGCATAGATTTTTTTCTTCTTGTTTTTCAGTACCTAACAAGCTGACAGGCACTTTTGCAGCTTTGTCCGAGGCTCAGAAACATTGTATCTCGAGATATGAAGTTCAGCTGGTAGGTTCTCAAGAATACTAACGACACCTCTGCTGATGAATTTCCTAGCACTAATTTCATACTACTGTATGGTGTGAGGCTTGTGTGTCCTATCATACAGCAAATTTTGAGCTTTCACGCAAATGTTGTGTTTTGATGGGAAGCTGAGCTATTTCATTACTGCCTTGTTGCCTTTACATCTAATGACACGCTCTAAATGTAATATGTCCAGTTCATAGCTTTTCATTAATTCCTCTTTCTAAAAATTCCCTGCAATTTCTTCACTGTTCTCCAAGATTTAAGTTCTTGGGTTTGTGTGCTGCACTTTGGAAATTTTAAATACCTCCATTGACCAGCTTGGTAAGTAGCTGATGCTGCAAGGAGTCTTAATCAGTCAAAGATGGTTTTGTATTTTGAAATGTGTATCAAATCGCCTGCGTTGATCCACCATCTTAGTACGTTTGTGTACTGCATTTAGAAGCCCACACTCAGGAACATCACTAAGTCTCTTCTTAATTCGATGATGCGTAGAGTGATTATATTCACCTATGATTTGTGGTAGAATCTTTACCCATCTGTACAACATTTGAAGATTTAATTACTTCCACATCTTGTTTTTGACCGTCCTCTTTAACCATTCAACAATACTAACCTTCAAATGAGAGAATTTCTATTAGTGGTTTATTCCATATTGTTCCACTGCCACACCGAAATGCCCATTGTGAGATTCACCTCCTTGGTCTTTGATGGATATTAGGACACCATTTGCTACAGTCCACAGCAGTTGTTCAAAAATTTCCACAACCTACTTCCCCATCCTTGCTTTCACAGGTAGAGATCCAATTAATTTGGAATATGTATCTGACACACATTTTTAAGTTTGATTTGATTGTGTGTAGTCTTACATATCGATAAGATCAGCCTGCTATAAATCATCCCGTCCTCGTATTATGACATGTCTGGGTGGGATGTTTCACATGTGGTCTGTGGAGCTCATGAACAACCGTCACATTGATAATTCTTCCTCAAACCTCTGATACAATTGATATGCTTTCATTCAAGTAGCCTGTATTTCTAGCAGTAGCTGATGTTGTAAGTTGTGATTTCTTTTGGGTCAATATTATATACCTAATCCAGAGGTAGATTGTTCAGTCTTTTTGCTGAACTTCAACCCCTTTACCACCACCATGCTGCTAATGCTGGTTCAATTAATATTCTTGCACTTTCTACTCTCTGAGGCTCTCATTTGTCATTTTGAGATGCTACCTGCATTAGCCCTGTGTATTATCTGAGCATACTTTTTACCAGATTCAGGAAGTAGTTCTTGATATTCAAAGTTTTTCAGAATATTAGCTCTAACAAGTCAGGTGTTCTTTCAAATTCATTGCCACCAATTTGTACTGCATTATTAGTTGAACATACTAGGTGCTTCCCTAACACAGGTTCATCTTGCTGACCCTATTGTTCTTTCTAACGCACGAGTACTGTAACCGTTAATGAAGTTAGTAAGAGCATATATTATCTTTCCTCCTCCTCCTTCCTTTGACTCCATCCACAGTGTGACAGTCTTTTCAGACTATCGGTTACTGGCTTAAATGTTTTTGAGAGAGAAACAGATCTGGTGGGAACCATCATAACTTAAACAATTGCACTTTCTGTCGAACAGTCTGCTGCACTTTAGTAACTTCCAGCTTTGTCGATGACATGCTGCTGTACGGCTGTCCAAAAAGTAAGGTGACTTTACGAACTGCGCAGGCAACAACATGCGATTATTGATGTTTTATTTTTGTTATGTTGGTACATATGTCCCGAACATATGTTCACAGTATCAAGTGTACACCATACTTCGTTTTTGACAGAGAGAGAGGTTAAATGTGTTTTAGGGTGCTTGGCAGTTTTCAATTATTATAAAACATGGAGCAAAGAATTTGCATCAAATTTTGTGTGAAAAATGGAATCAAGTGCTCAATAACACTTGAAATGTTGACAGTGGCATATGTTGAGTGTGCTCTTAAGTAAAAAAAAATGTTTACATGTGCTACAAGCTCTTCCAAGTTGGCAGAGAAGCTGCCAATGACTAACATCTCTCTGGATGCCCCAGTACCTCAATGACAAATGATAAAGTCGAATCTGTGAAGAAAAGTGTTCAGAAAATTGTTGAATTACCGTACGAGAAGTTGCCGAGGATGTTGGCATATTGGTTGGCTTGCGTCATGCAATTTTTTCAGATGTTTTGGGACGAGACATGTCAGCGAACTTTGCTCCAAAACTTCTCAATTTTGATCAGAAGAACCATTGCATGGGTATCACTCTGGATGATCCAATTTGTTCAAAAAACTTTTAACTGGTGGCGAAATGTGTGTTTACGGTTATGACATTGAAACCGAAGCCAAATTGTCCCAATGGAAGCGTCCCAGAGAGCCAAGACAGAAAAAACACACCAAGTACGATAAAATCTCCTTGAAAGCCACATTCAAGGTCACAGCCATTATTAGCAATGTGTGACCCTCTTTGTTACCTACAACTTTTATGTAACATTTTGCTGTATCTCATTTGTATCCCGAGTTACTCCCCATTACGGATTAAAATGGTCGATCCTGTATATACTACCCATGACCTCTACTGACGGTTCCTCAAGATTCTCATCATATCATCACAGTTACCCATGTCTATGTACAAGTGGTTAGAACACTTAGGGATTCTGGGCAGCGTATTGTAGTTGCTGCTGTGACTGTTCTAATGACATAAGCTACATACTGAGTGGTTGATGCATAATTTGTTCATCACTGCACATTTAATTCTGGACATGCATGCTGAAAATTGTTACATTAGTAGTTGCATGCAGCACTCAATGCCACCTAACTTTAAATCACATTTAACAAGCCATTTTTTAATATTTTTGTATAATTAATAGATGGGACTATAAACAATATGATCATACCTAATGCTAGAATTTAATAGGATCTGTAACAAATACACAAGATGAAGTGAATGAAAATGCACATGGACAAATCAAGATTATTACAGAGAGAAATTTCCAAAAAGTTTCCTCAATGTCACTTTAAATAAAAAATTATAACTGCAGTTTACATGCTTCTACACGCCATTATTAAAAAAGTTTTACAAAACCGAATGATCAATAGAAATGGAAACAGTATAAGGTCATAATGAACAAAATAACCAATGGAAATGGAACCGAAATCCCATGCTACTTGACAGAGTGTAGGGGAATGATGTGGCAGACCTGCACTGCCGTACTAAGTTAGGTCCTAATGGAGGTGGCTTGCTGTTGCCGTCCTCCGACTGTAATGGAGATGAATGATGATGACAACAACACCTAGTTATCTCGAGGCATGTTAAAATCTCTGACCCCGCCGGAAATCGAACCCGGGACCCTGTGCTCGGGAAGCAAGAATGCTACCATGAGACCACGAGCTGTGGACAAAACAACCAATACTAAAAGGAAAAAAGTCAAACACGTATGAAGCTCACACATTTTGTTCTTTTTGAGAATATCCGCAATCATCATACGGGGACAAGGAAAAAAAATTCCTGTATTTCCCAGTTAGGAATACACTTTCTCCCAGATGAAAAAACACTTTTTCCATGTTATTAAGTGGCGGTATATTTTCCATTGGAACTGTAAAACTTATCAATCCTTTGAATGGCTTTGTTTTTATACATGGGCGTAGAATTTCCCGGCACTTTAGAAAACTAAACTCAGGGAAGAAATCTCCTCCTGGAAAGATTTTTGATGTGCAGCAACATGTACGCTGCATATTTTCGTATTACGGAAGTGTAAATTCGAATTCCACCAAACACCACATGTTACTTTCCGAACCATTGGAATCGAGATTGCGATGCGCTTTTGTAAGCCAGTCATAGCTCATGTCACGAGATCCCGCCAGTCGATGCCAGCGGATATTCCGACCACAAGACACGTGATGTAGTCAGCTAATAGCAACACCAGTGTTAAGTAGTGCGGATAGCAAACAGGAAAAGTTAATGTTTTAAATTAATATGCATAGTGTCGCTAAAAGAAAAGCCCTCTCATACAACATTGGTCTCTACGGTTAATAAGCTGCAAGAGAAGCTAAGTTTTCACATATAATGTTGATACTTTTTGCGCGTGTTACACTTTAAGATGTATCACAAAAATGTGCCACTAAAATTTTTTAACCGAGTCCAGTGACTTGGCCTCAGAGCTTTCCACAAATAAATTAGCTACGGCAGAGAAGAGAGAGCTTCCTGTAGCACTACATAAATTTGCTCATAATAACGACATGTATGATCTTCTAGGCTTGGAATACTTCTAAATGGCTTGTCATCAAATGCTTTCTGATTTAAGAAATTCATTGTACGTCCTTGCGCATAGTTCAACTTGTGAAAAGGAAATTTACTTTGAAAGCAATGCTTTTCGGACCACCATTCGCAATATTTTCCCGCAAGAGCACATTCGTATGTCCGGATTCCCAATGAAGTAGGCCTTGACCTGATATTAAGCTTTTCAGTTGGGTTTTGGGATGTAAACTTTCCTGGTGTACCAGTACTGTATAAACTCATCTTTTATTCTTTATTATGGCATAATTCCGTATGTGCTAGAACACGAAAACGTGCACTTGAAATGCAGCGAGCAGTTGAAATTAACCAATAGTGTGGAGCTGAACACTTCGTTTCAAACACATTGACTGCCTCAGCTTAAAAGATCAATAAAAACCAAATTTATTTAGCAAACCGACAAAAATAACTTCATTGTTCCACAAGGCGATTTATGCATGGCTGTCAGAAAAGTGGAAATAAAATAAAATCTGAAATTAACAATGAATATTAGCCTTCCGTAATTATGTGAAAGTATTTTAATTCACTTGATAACTCCCGGGCACAGAAATCCATTTTGTTTTCATTTGACGTGAGAGCAGTAAACGAAGGTGAAACAGCAAAATCACTAATTGTAAACACGGGTCATGTGGAGACTACACACTTCCCCACTATAACTCTTGACTGCTCTGCGCATCGGCCTCAGATCTACACTATTTCCGAACCGGGGCAATACTAAGATAGTGGCACGGCCCCCCTTCCCCAGCTCAGCTCACTCCATCGAGCGTTTGAGATACGCCATCAAAAATTTAAAAAAATCGAATTTTCAAAAATATGTTCATTTCGTAGCACACATCTTTCTGAAGAGTCTGATACATAAAACATATATGTTCGATGAAATGTAAGACGTGTTATTTGTTCTTAACTGTAGCAGAGTGCACTGCCAACCCTTTTCACACAGCATTCTCCTATCGCACGTCACTGTATTTCGCTCTGTGGAACTGAAATGTGTATATTTTTTACTGAATGGCATCGAACTGTATTCATCACAGTGGAATTTAAAATGTCCTGTGGTGCCTCTCCTGCTCCCAGTCGCCAGGTTTGACATCCTACCCCCCCCCCCCCCCCCCAAAAAAAAAAATATATAGCACAGACATGTACACAACCTTGCAATTAATACTAGATGGTATTTGCAATCGGGAGAACAATAACTCTTCAGAAAATTTGCACTCTTTATTGCCATTAGCTAATAAATTTGTTTTGGGTGACAAAATTAAATATAGGATACATAAAATAAGTAAAATGGGACAAGCAATACAGTACACATTTCTTCAATCCTTAGCTCCTAGCATTGTTTTCTCTCTAATCTAGCTACAGCTTTACATGGCGTGCTTTCCTTTCTGCAAAACAATCTATTACCTCATCAAACCTAGTCAAACGTTTTGCTACATGAAAAATCAAAACATCGCTGTCTAATACTGCGAATAGTACCCAAGGCCGGGGTGTTTCCTCGATCTGATTACATCTATTTTGTCACTGTCTCCTATATAAAACAAAATAGGCCTTTCTAACACTGCAGAAATTTTAACACACACCAAATAAATGACACTGTTTTGGCACAAATTGTCATTTTTACAATACGACAGAATAAAATTCATGAGGGCCAACATAAAATGCCTACTGCAAGCAAAAAGCTTTATGTTAGAAAATAGTTTCACATTTCATTCATAGGCTCAAGTTTCTCGAGTATGAGATTGAAAAGCAGTAGTTTGAGATTTTTATATAAATATGGAATCTTCATATTCTTCTGTAATTTGTATAATGTCCCCGTTTCTTCTCCTTCCTCTCTCTAACAAACAATCTTGTCGTGACTAATTCTGGAACTATTCCTGCCTTTGTCAAAACTTATTCGCTGGTTAAGTGCACTAACCCTGCCAGAATCACCGGTTTCGTTATACCTAATTATTCTACGGTTAGGTGTTATGTTCGTACAAACCATTTTCCACCCTACTTCCAGAATAGAACTGAAGTGGCTGCTAGATGGGGACTTCACAACTGGCCCTTACTAGTGTAGCAATCTGGCCAAAAAATTTCTGACAAAATTTTATTTTCCTGGATATACCGAGAAGATAATACGTAATCTTTCTTACCTGTTATTCCTTTAGTTGTTTATTTCCACTCTGGTAGTCTGAATTTATGGATTTCCCTAGTAATTATAACAACCATGATCATTCACAAACCCAATCAACAACATAATCAGACAGCAATTGACGTTCATTTGCTCAACTTTACTCCGTTCCAACTGTATAGCCCTGTCACCTTTTGCCTGCAGGAAACTTTATTCCTAGATACGACGAAGATTCCCCTGACGGAGACGTCATGTACACTTTACACGCATTCAAAAATCAACTTACAATTTTTTTTCCTCTACTACTGGACCAAACTGCTGATGTCATTGGTCACTAGGCTTACATACTACTTAATCTAACTTTAACTTACACTAAGGACAACACATACACCAATGCCCGAGGGAGGATTCCAACCTCCGACAGGGAGAGCTGCGTGAACCATGACAAGTCGCCCCCCAACTGCACGGCTACCCCACATGGCTTATGATTTATTCAGAAATCAACTTACAGAGTGTATTCAAAAAGCAACAGGGGTGCGCATCAAAATCATATGAATAATTGATATACCAACGTGTGCTGGATGCTAGACGCTTTGTGAAACAAGGTTTGTTCTGCTCAAGAACATGAATTTTTAGCATCCCCCACCCACCCTCATATCTGGGCCCGATGGGCATGCGTGAATCTGGCACTTTCGGCGTAGCGGGAGGTGGTTGTTCTGGGTACTGATTTCTCAGGATCTATGCACCCAAATTGCGTGAAAATGTAATCACGTCAGTTCTAATATGATATATTTGTCCAATGAATACCAGTTTATCATCTGTATTTCTTCTTGGTGAAGGAATTTTAATGGCCAGTAGTGTAATTACCGATTAATGGACCCAAGGAAACTTTATGGAAGTTAGAGTCCATTAATGTTTTTTTTAAATTAATTTCAAAATTAATCCGTTCCTTGAAAAGTTAACTTCGTTAAGTAACAATTAACGATCTTGTGCCCAGCTGTGCTTTGATGTAGTGGAGTAGAGACTGGGGAATCACCTGCTCGTTCTTCAGTGTGCAGACATATGAAGGAGGGAAGTGCATCGCCACATCCAGTCACGTTTCGACCCCTACACCCCCAGAACACCATTTATCCCTTAACCACGACCCCCACGTGCGGTCTCACAGACCGCTAGCATTCATCTGTACTCTGTTGATAATGCGTACGGGTTGGGTCCGAGATGAAAGCGCTATCCAGACATCCAGTTGTTCTTTCCCAAAGCTGCCATGGTTTCCCCTTTGTGAGTAACCGCTTGAACGTGACGTGGACCTATCCCTTTCCATCCTGGCTTGCACGATTGTGCAGATTTTGTTATAAACCTGCTGCAACCTAACTGCATCACTCCAGACAGCAATGGTTCTGTTTGGCACCTGTTTTGCTTCATATTGTGACCACCAGAGTCCAACAGATCATTTCAAACTTAAACGAAAAGACAAAGTCACGGGTACCAAAGATAAACACAATATATTATCCTACATTTCGTTAGTCTGAGGCAATTCCTGGATTATTTAAGTGTGAGAATGTTTCATTTAATGTATATAATGTTTCAAAATAAATGCATGAAGTGCTAGTTGGATTGTGTGTGTATTCGTGTTTTGACTTTTTGAACAGACTCACCATGAGAAATTTTTTGTATGATATACACATCATAATGTATGGAAATTGGCGTATGTTGGATAAAGCTTTAAAATAATATTCTCTCAGGGTGAAAAGGCCTATACTATTACAGCTTCTTTCGTGCTAACAATCTCTCAGACCATACTTTCGACTTTGCATTACGAATTCAGTAGCCAGGTTTACGTCTTCTGCTCGTGTTACGGGCCTTGGCTTTTGAGGACAATGTTTTAAAATGGTTTGAGAACAGTTTAGGAAGTGATGTTGGATCAGTCAGTGGCGCCGAAATTGAAAGTGGACGTAACACACTATAGGAACAGTGTGAAACCGAATTCTGTTTGCCACCTGTAAATTCCTAGAGAGAAACAAGCGATGAAAATGAATTAGACAGAAGTATGGAAACTGAATCTTAAGCTAGAGGTTCTGGTAAAAATACATTAGGTTGAAACAAATAGAGCTGTTTGTCAAAGTCTCTTCCATTTTTCCGCATGTTGGACATAAGTGGGGTGAATGCGTTTGTTCTTCACAGTTCTTACTCAGGTAGTACTCACGTGAACCGCTTTTATTTTTTAAGAAGCTTGTAAACGCGTTTTTGACATGACGGATAAAAAGCGAGTCAACAAGTATCACATGCTCCGTGAACTTCATGTATCCTTCCTGGTGTTTAGGGTGTAGCAGAACCAAGAGTAGACGTTGTCGTAGACCAACTGGAAAAATGGAAAACATGCTCCACTCCAACTGCAAAAATGTGGGAAGTTGAGGAGATGGGACCTGGATAAACTGAAAGAACCAGAGGTTGTACAGAGTTTCAGGGAGAGCATAAGGGAGCAATTGACAGGAATGGGGGAAAGAAATACAGTAGAAGAAGAATGGGTAGCTTTGAGGGATGAAGTAAGCAGAAGATCAAGTAGGTAATAAGAGGAGGGCTAATAGAAATCCTTGGGTAACAGAAGAAATATTGAATTTAATTGATGAAAGGAGAAAATATAAAAATGCAGTAAATGAAGAAGGGAAAAAGGAATACAAACGTCTCAAAAATGAGATTGACAGGAAGTGCAAAATGGCAAAGCAGTCATGGCTAGAGGGAAAATGTAAGGATGTAGAGGCTGATCTCACTAGGGGTAAGATAGATACTGCCTACAGGAAAATTAAAGAGACCTTTGGAGAACAGAGAACCACTTGTATGAATATCAAGGGCTCAGATGGAAACCCAGTTCTAAGCAAAGAAGGGAAAGCAGAAAGGTGGAAGAAGTATATAGAAGGATTATACAAGGGCGATGTTCTTGAGGACAATATTATGGAAATGGAAGAGAAGGTAGATGAAGATGAAATGGGAGATACGATGCTGCGTGAAGAATTTGATAGAGCACTGAAAGACCTAAGTCGAAACAAGGGCCCGGGAGTAGACAACATTCCATTGGAACTACTGACGGCCTTGGGAGAGCCAGTCCTGACAAAACTCTACCATCTGGCGAGCAAAATGTATGAGAGAGGCGAAATAGCCTCAGACTTCAAGAAGAATATAATAATTCCAATTCCAAAGAAAGCAGGCGTTGACAAATGTGAAAATTACCGAACTGTCAGTTTAATAAGTCACGGCTGCAAAATACTAACGAGAATTCTGTACAGAAGAATGGAAAAACTGGTAGAAGCCGACCTAGGGGAAGATCAGTTCGGATTCCATAGAAATATGGAGACACGTGAGGCAATACTGACCCTAGAAGTTATCTTAGAAGCTAGATTAAGAAAAGGCAAGCCTATTTTTCTAGCATTTGTAGACTTGGAGAAAGCTTTTGACAATGTTGACTGGAATAATCTCTTTCAGATTCTGAAGGTGGCAGGGGTAAAATACACGGAGAGAAAAGCTATTTACAATTTGTACAGAAACCAGATGGCAGTTATAAACGACGAGGGGCACGAAAGGGAAGCAGTGGTTGGGAAGGGAGTAAGACAGGGTTGTAGCCTCTCCCCGATGTTATTCAACCTGTCTATTGAGCAAGCAGTAAAGGAAACAAAAGAAGGAGTTGGTATTAAAATCCATGAGAAGAAATAAAAACTTTGAGGTTCGCTGATGACATTGTACTTCTGTTGGAGACAGCAAAAGGACCTGGAATAGCAGTTGAATGGAATGGACAATGTGTGGAAGGGAAAGTATATGATGAACATCAACAAAAGCAAAACGAGGATAATGGAATGTAGACAAATTAAGTCGGGCGATGCTGAGGAAATTAGATTAGGGAATGAGACACTTAAAGTAGTAAATGAGTTTTGCTATTTGCGGAGCAAAGTAACTGATGATGGTCGAAGTAGAGAGGATATAAAATGTAGACTGGCAATGGCAAGGAAAGCGTTTCTGAAGAAGAGAAATTTGTTAACATCGAGTATAGATTTAAATGCCATGAAGTCGTTACTGAAAGTATTTGTATGGAGTGTAGCCATGTATGGAAGTCAAACATGGACGATAAATAGTTTGGACAAGAAGAGAATAGAAGGCTTTGAAATGTGGTGCTACAGAAGAATGCTGAATATTAGATGGGTAGATCACGAAACTAAAGAAAAGTATTGAATAGGATTGGGGAGAAGAGGAGTTTGTGGCACAACTTGACGAGAAGAAGGGATCGGTTGGTAGGACATGTTCTGAGGCATCAAGGGATCACCAATTTAGTATTGGAGGGCAGCGTGGAGGGTAAAAATCGCAGAGGGAGACCAAGAGATAAATACAATAAGCAGATTCAGAAGGATGTAGGTTGTAGTACATATTGGGAGATGAAGCTTGCACAGGATAGAGTAGCATGGAGAGCTGCATCAAACCAGTCTCAGGACTGAAGACCTCATAACAACAACAAGTTTCAATTTAATAGAAGTTCATCCGATTACACATATTTTCCCATTATATCAAATTGCAGTATAAATAGTAAAGAATATGACTGATCGGGAAAAAAGCTGACGAACAGGACTCAAGCCAGCGATTATGGGGCTCGAGTGCTAACCACTTGGCTGCCGCCGCTTCATGGTAAAAATGGCAACGCACAGGTATATATTTGATGAACAAAGTTATGTTGCAATTTTCTCATTAACGCTTGAGAAGTACGCGCTACTGTTTACACATTTTATTGTCCTAATGGAGTACTACGAGTGTATTAAGTTTGAAGTAAATCAATGTTCCAAACATTGTGGCCTCCCCTTGTGAGTAATAAAAGCAAAATATTAATTAGCCATTGAAACAGTGCTAAAATATTTCGTTTTTAAATAAACCTTTTTTTAAAAAAGGCGAAATTTTTATTCTTAAGACTTGCGTTAGTTTGGAATATTGCCTTATTACTAAAAATTGGTTAAGCTATCAGTGCTATTTTGATAACAATGCTGACAGATATGAGCAACAAACATGTCATAAGAACTGGTACAGCACTGCTGAGAAAGCGACATACCTGTTGCTGTTAGTTGTGTCTTCAGATACGCCCGTATGTGGAGTGGGCGAGGCTTGCCCCCAGATGGCCTACACAGCAGTTTCTTGCTGTCATCACAGGAAATCTGCTGTATCGCACTGTGTCACCGAGCCTTGCCTGGAAATATTTTTGCACAGTGACACAGCAACGCAGTACAATGGTTCATTTCTATGAAATAACAGAAGAGGAAGGAAATTATGGTAACAGTAATAAATCAAAAACTTAACAATTCATAATGCACAACAAAAAAGAAAGTAGTTGATCTGCTGCCTGTGTCTACATAAAATGCCTTTATCTGCTTGTAGCTCTGGAAAACGGACAAATTGGAAACCTGTTCTTCAAGCTGTTTTCATCCTATGACATAGACTATTTGTAATGCCCAAATAGTGGGATGATCCCTGATAAGATGCTTTTTGAGTAGTTTCCAAAAATTAGAACCAGTAGGGTACTACTGGAGATTTTTGTAGTGTGCAACCACTTATTTCTTGAGAAGACCAGGAATGGTGAATGGATTAACTTTTTTGTATTTCTCTATTTAATGTAATATTTTGATTCTATGTACACTGAAACAGAGTCAAAATTTCGATGTTTATTAAAGGAAATGACAGGAATAAGAAACTGAAAATTTGTTATTTTTGAAATCTGTTATTTTGAGTGATTTTAAGAGTCTGGTTAAACTAGTGTGAAAAAAAGTAGATATAGTCAAAAATTGGTTGTTTCAGCAATAACCACCACCCGTACTGTGTATCAGAGGAAACATTACCACAAATTTCACTTTTACTTCTATACGTAATCATGGAATAATTTCTGAGTCAGTTGGGATATACATTTATGAAAAGGGAGGGAGGGGGGCAGCACACACAGAACAGCATTTCTTGTCAGGGAATAAAGTTCCGAAGAAGGTGAAAAAGATTACTAAAATAAAGTCGTTTAGAAGGCAGCTAAAATATTCTTCACCAGTAATGTAAATCAGACAGTCAACAGTTGCTTAAGAGGGTTAAGTGCAGTAGTTAATACTGAAAGCATTTACCACCACATAACATCATGAGACCACAATGTAATGTTTTACAAGAAAATCTTGTGCCAGCTCTATGGTGCCTGATACTGTCTTGCCATTCTCCTGACCTCAACGTATCGGTCATCATGGAGATAAGCTGACTTAGTTTTTCAGACTGACTGAGGGGAGTGCATGAAGACGTGCTCATGGTAGCATGCTTACAACCCCTGGAGTCACTTTTCCGGAGAGATTTTACGGAAAATACTATCCTGCAACTTGTACTAGTAATGTCGAAAGCGACATCTTTCGAAAGCTGTCTGTGCCATTCAAAACTTGGAGGTAACAAGTAGTTTCGGGCTCATTCCAAATATAAGGCATTTCTCAAATCATGGACAAGCATACATTTTCAGTATGACATTATGCATTTGGTGGTTAACTAGTCGATAGTTATGATTATTACATTATTTGTGATGATAAAAATTAGTAGACTGCCAAATAACAATGTAACTTTAATAAAATTTCATCCGATTACACGTATTTTCCAAATTATATCAATTGTAATATAAATAATAAAGAAAATGACTGTGTTGAAAATAAAAATAAAAACTGATGAGCGGAACTCTATCCAGTGGCTTGAACTCTAAACACATTTTTTAATATAAAAAAAATTGTTGCATATTTTTCGTTGAATTTGCCCAGGACAGGCGTTTCTTCGAAGATCTGTTCACTCAGTTTTTTTATTAGAAAGGGAAGCTAACACACTGACCGAACACCCTAGCTAACGTGTCGTCACCACTCGGCTGCAGCTGCCTCATGGTTAAAATGGCCACGCACAGATATATATTCAACGACCAAAATTATCTTGCGACTTTCTCAATAATGCTTGAAAAGTACGTACTACTGCTTACACATTTTGTTGTCCTCATGGAGTACTACAATTGTACAAAGTTTGTAGTAAATCCACGTTCCAAACGTCATGGCCTCCCTAGTGAGACAAATACAAAAAAAAAGGCTTATGAATATAATACAGAACTCAACACCTACATAAATACTCCAAAGCCACCGTACAGTGTGTGGCAGAGAGTAATATGTAAAACTAATAGCCATTTCCTTTCCTGTTCCACTCACAAATAGTGTCATGGAACAACTACTGCCTATATGCTCCTTATGAGCCCTAATTTCTTGTACCTTACCTTCTTGGTCCTTTCGCACAAGTATGTTGGCAGCAGTAGAAACATCTAGCCGTCAGCTTTAAATGCCAGTTCTCTATATTTTCTCAATAGTGTTCCCTGAAAAGAATATCGCCTTCCACCAGGGACTCCTGAAGCATCTCTACAACACCTGTGTGTTGTTCGAACCCACTGATAACAAATCTAGCAGCCTGCCTCTGAATTGCTTTGATGTATTCCTTTAACCCGACCTGATACGTATCGCAAACACTCAAGCAGTACTCAAGAACAGGTCACACTATCGTTATACATGGGATATCCTTCACAGATGAACCACTCTCTGCCAGAATTCTCCAAATAAACCAAAGTCGACCATTCACCTTTTCTACCACAATTCTCTCATGCTCGTTCCATTTCATATCGCTTGGGAACGTTATGCCCAGATATTTAAATCTGATTGTGCCAACAAGGATACCACTAATGCAGTCTCGAAAAATTATGGTTATTTTTCTTACTCATCTGCATTAACTTACATTTTTCTACATTAAAAGCCCACTGCCAGTCAGCACACCAACTAAAAGTTTTATCTAAGTTATCTTTCATCACCCTACAGTCACCAAACTTCAACACCTCACCGTACAACCCAGCATCATCAGGAAACAACTGCAAATTTCTGCCCACCCTGTTCGCCAAACCATTTACATATATAGGGACAATAGTAGATGTCATATCACACTTCCCTGTGGCACTCCTGACAATACCCTTGTCTCTGAATAACGCTCTCTTTTGGGGACAACATACTGGGTTCTATAACTTAGTAAGTTTTCGAACCACTCGCATATCTGTGAACATATTCCGCATGCTCATGATGTTCTTTAACAGTCTGCAAAGGGCACCACATCAAATGCTTTCCAGAAGTCTAGGTATACGGATTCTGCCTGTTGTCCCTCATCCATAATTTACACTGTGCCATGTGAGGAAAGGGCAAGCTGAGCCCAGGTGATGCTTTCTAATACCACACTGATTCGTGGACATAAGCATCTCAGTCTCACGAAAATGCGTTATATTTCAACTGAGAATAAGTTCAAGGATTCTGCAGCAAACTGATGTTAGGGATATTGGCTTGTGAGTCCGTTCTCTTGCCCTTCTTTTACATAGGAGCCACCTACACTTTTTTCCAGTTGATTGTGGCTTTGCACTGGAAGAGAGATTTCTGGTAAATGCAAGCTAGGTAAGGGCCCAATGCAGTACAGTACTCTTTCAAAAACTGAACTGGAGTGCCATCTGGGCCTGGTGACATTTGTTTTCAACTCTTTCAGTTGTTTCTCTCTGTCACGGATGCAGCTTATGTGTCATCCATACAGGAGTCTATCCGATGGCTAAATGACAGTATACAGGGTGGCGCACGAGATGTGTTACCATTTTGTTTTTGAACATAAACTTTATTGTCAATACAATCTGAAAGGAACATATGCTACAATGAAGAGCCATCCATGTCTTCCGTAATGTCACAGCAAGCTTGAAGAATAAGTCTTCTGAGCTCCATTAAACCATGTGGACGTTTTGGGAAAAAATTTTCCTTTAGGTACCCCCAAAGAAAAAAGTCACATTGATTGAGGTCTGGACTATAGGGGGGAGGGGGGGGGGGGAATTTTGTCTGTCATTGAAGCCACCTGGAAATGCACTCCCAGCTTTTTAATTGGTTTAGTAACTTTCATAACCATAGTTGCTACATTGACATCATGATCGCTAATTCCTGTTTTTATACTGACGTCTATAAGGGCCAGCTTATGTGAAGCTACAAGGTCTAAGTTATATCCATTGTGTATGGACTGCCAAACTAGCTGCCCAAGACAGTTTTCACAAAACTGTTCAAAAGTACCTTGCACTCCTGTAATTAATCCACAGACACCCCAGTCTATACTTGGCAGGTCAAACTTGCCTACAACTGGTACTGCATTATCTGGGTATTTACTCAACAATATCTATATGGACTTCAAGCAGGCTTCAATAGTTTAAATAGGGAAGAGATGTTAGAAGATATGAAACTGCTTGGAATACCATCCGAACAAATTTCTGTTAATAAGGCAACCTTGGCAGGTTCCAAGGCAACCTTGAGAGTCGATAGGGAACTAACCGACTGTTTCAGTATAATAAAGGAGTTAGACATGGTGATGCTCTTTCTGCAATGCTTTTTAATTTGACCTTAGAAGCAATTATACGAAAACTGCAAATGTCTGGACACATGGGTGTAAGAACCACTGCATATGCTGATGATGATGCAATTATTAGTAGATGAAGGACATCACTGGAGAGAGTAGTGGCAGAACTGAAAGAAGCCACACAGTATAAGGGAGTGGAAATTAATGAATGCAAAACTGAATATACAAAATTGCACAGAACAGGGGACAATAATCTGGATAACTTGGCAGCAGTAGGTTTTAATTTTCAGTACGTAGAGGATTTTGAATACCTATGGACTAATACCAACAAAGTGGATTCCATGTCCACTGAAACAAAAGCCTTCAGTTTAAATGGTAATAGGGGTTGTCATACATTAGAAACTAATGACATCTAGGCTGGTAAACAGAAAGCTCAAGATGACTACATATAAGGTTATGATTAGGCCAGTGGTTACATATGGATGTGAAGTACATTCACTAACCAGCACTGATGAACATAATCTCAGAATATCTTAACCAAAAATACTACGGAAAATTTATGGAGGGATCTGAAGAGCGAGGTCCTGGACAGTGAGGACCAATTATGAGTTTGGATCATCTCGCACAGGGAGCTGATGATGTAAGGCTACTTCAAAGTAAAAGAATAGCCTGGCTGGTACATGTCCTAAGCATGGAGGACAAGAACTACAAAGAAGGTCTTCCAGTGGAAACAGACAGCAAGAAGATTAAAAGGAAAGCAACAGAAGTTAGGGCTGGACGACGTGGGAATCAGATGATGGAGAAGAAAAGCAAACAAGAGGGCAGAATGGAAGGAAATTGTTAATCAGGCAAAGACCCACACAGGGTTGTAAAGCCACAAGAAGAGAACTTACCTGGTGCAGATTGTACGTAAATCAAAGAACACTATACAATACGGACGAACCAATGGAGGCAGTGCTGTTGTTGAAACACTGACCTCAGTCGAGAAGATGGAGTTTACCCTATCCTGCCATCGTGATTTAGGTTTTCCTAAACCATTTCAGGTAAAAGCCGAGATGGCTCCTTCACATCAAGGCCACAGCTGACCACCTATTCCATTCTCATAAAAGACAACTTGCAAAGATGTTACAGGGTAGGTTGTGCTGAGAAATAATTATTAAGAAAAAATGGTTCAAGTGGCTCTGAGCACTATGGGACTTAACATTTGTGGTCATCAGTCCCCTAGAACTTAGAACTACTTAAACCTAACTAACCTTCCTGTCGGGAAGGTCGCAGTTCATAGTAATAGACGGCAAATCATCGAGTAAAACTGAAGTGATATCAGGTGTTCCCCAGGGAAGCGTCCTGGGACCTCTGCTGTTCCTGATCTATATAAATGACCTGGGTGACAATCTGAGCAGTTCTCTTAGATTGTTCGCAGATGATGCTGTAATTTACCGTCTAGTAAGGTCATCCGAAGACCAGTATCAGTTGCACAGCGATTTTGAAAAGATTGCTGTATGGTGTGTCAGGTGGCAGTTGACGCTAAATAACGAAAAGTGTGAGATGATCCACACGAGTTCCAAAAGAAATCCGTTGGAATTCGATTACTCGATAAATAGTATAATTCTCAAGGCTGTCAATTCAACTAAGTACCTGGGTGTTAAAATTACGAACAACTTCAGTTGGAAAGACCACATATAACATTGCGGGGAAGGCGAGCCAAAGGTTGCATTTCATTGGCAGGACACTTAGAAGAGGCAACAAGTCCACTAAAGAGACAGCTTACACTGTACTCGTTCGTCCTGTTAGAATATTGCTGCGCGGTGTGGGATCCTTACCAGGTAGGATTGGCGGAGGACATCGAAAGGGTGCAAAAAAAATAGCAGCTCAAGCAGCTCGTTTTGTATTATCACGTAATAGGGGAGAGTGTGGCAGATATGATGCGCAAATTGGGATGGAAGTCATTACAGCAAAGACGTTTTTCGTCGCAGCGAGATATTTTTACGAAATTTCAGTCACCAACTTTCTCTTCCGAATACGAAAATATTTTGTTGAGCCCAACCTACATAGGTAGGAATGATCATCAAAATAAAATACGAGAAATCAGAGCTCGAACAGAAAGGTTTAGGTGTTCTGTTTTTCCCGTGTGCTGTTAGGGAGTGGAATGGTAGAGAGATAGTATGATTGTGGTTCGATGAACCCTCTGCCAAGCACTTAAATGTGAATTGCAGAGTAGTCATGTAGATCTAGATCACACACATCCATGCCCGAGGCAGGATTCGAACCTGCGACCATAGCAGTCGCACAGTTCCGGACTGAGCGCCTAGAACCGCTAGACCACCGCGGCCGGCTAATTATTAAGAAAAAATTCTCTATATTGCACCATTTCTGGATTTAATCATCACTGAAGTTAGCCCACAAGGGAGTTGTGTGCGCACATTCAAGCAGCCTGTGAGAGAGTGTTGCCAAACAAGTTTTCGTTTGGTTTCGTGAAACCAAACTTTAAAGCAATACAAAAACTGGACAAGGGGCAGTTGTAGGATCAAACACAAGCCAAAGATCTGAGGCATAGTGGTATTCACCTGTGCTAGCACGCCCTCAGTAGTTGCGAACCTGACTGATTGAAAATTGATTATCTCAATTAGGCTATTTTAAATGGTGTGGTCCACACCACATTTACAGTCCACTTTGATATCAGATAACCTACAGTTTATAGCCAGAGAGTGGCATGCACTGTAATTGAGGCACAGATAAACAGCCAGCCACACGTTACATCCAACTGATGTTCTTGTGAGAGTGCAGTAATCTAACAATGATGTGACCAAGTTAACATGTGACAGACATTTAACTCCAGTCACTGATCAACATTCTTAAATCACTGTCCTTCGAAGTAGACAGTCATATCAATATGAAAACTATGTGCGTAGTAAATATCATTTTGGAAATAACAGTTCACAGTCTGATCCTTTTGTCATAGTAAGCATTATTCAAGATGAACACAGCTCTTGAGATTAACTGCCAGTTCACAATACACCATTAAAAACAGCCACTGAATTACAGAATGATCTCCCGGATACAAAAGTTAGATAAAATTCTGCACACTGTGAAAGCTGTAATTTGTGCCGACTCTTCTGCAGTACATGTTTCTTAACTCATTTCATAACCCTCCGCAAACTGACTACAATGGCTCCAGAAATGTTCCTTTTATAAGTTTGCCATCTATTTTGCCAAAATATGGGTCCTATTTCAACAACAAGTTTTTGATAATAATGCTAATTACTCTGAAACTAAATGAGTGCAAAAGTTGCTTACATAATTCCAGCATAGGCTGCCTAGATACTTCAATTGTTTACACATACTTTTGAAATTAGCAATTTGTAGGTAACCTAATTACACCATCAGACTCTTATTTACTAAATGAATATACTGGAAAATAAAATCAAGTCGCCTAAGCCCTGAGTTAATATTTGAGATTTCTAGTATTGTGCACGTTGCCACAAAAATAACACTACTGGAAAGAAATTGAGTGGAAGAAAAACATAACGGGAGAAAAATTTGGCTGCTTTGTTACAGAGTAGACTTGTGCACTACAATCGACACTATGAGAACAACTCACACTAATTATATCTAGCAGCTACTTTGATCTTCAAAGTGCACAAATTTTCTGTGTTCTTATGGACTTACCTCCCGCTACAATGGGGAGAGGTACAATAGAATTATTCTATAGACTTTACAAGAAGAAGCAAATGATAGTATGAAAAATGCTGTTCAGAAAAGTTCAGACATGAATGACAGCAATATATGTATGTCTGCAACCCTGGATGCATCCTGGCAATGAAGAGGCCACAGTTCCCTAAAGTGGCAGCTACCTCCTTGGACAATGGAAAAGTCATTGATGTGGAACGCGTTACCAAGTACTATCATGGCTGTCCTAGTTGAACTGAAAATCATGAATGTCTGATCAGTTACAGTGGAGAGATGGACTCTGAAGGTGTTGTAAAAATATTGCAAAGGTCAGTGAAGAAATTTTTCTTATGTATACATCTTACCTAGGAAATGGAGACTAAAGGGTACCAAAAGGTTTGTGAATCCAAACCTTATTCTGACACAAAAATCGAACAAATGGAATGTGTGGATGTGGTCAGCTTACAGACGAAGAAATAGATAGGTTGCAGTATTATTATGGACAAGCCATAAGACAAAGTAAAAATGACCTTGAGGGAATGAAAAAGGCAGTATGGGCTACCTTCTTTCATAAATCCTCCACAGATGTCATTCACTCTGCCCACTTGGCAGTATTCATGGTGTAGCTACAAGAGGGCTGTTACTCAAGGCGAAACCTATAACAATCAACATTCTCTGCCCTTTACATGGTAGGACTCAAAATACAAATGAAAGTTTGAACAGCTTTAAATGGGAATGGATACCAAAAACTGTTCTAGTACAACAAAATACTTTAAAAATAGGTGTGCTAGAGGCTGTTCCGTGTTTCAACGACGGTGCAGTGTCAAGGATTAATGTGATGGGGTTGATGGGAGTGCCTGATGGACTAAATATGCATAGAGTTCTAATAGCCACTGAGTGAAGGAGAGTCTTTGAAGCATAAAAATCAGTGCTGGAAGCCACCAAAGATGCAAGAATAAGAAGTAGTGTGAAAAAGAGAAGGGAGACAGAACAAGACAGGAAACAAGATGAATATGGACCTGGGATGCATTAGCGCCATGCAGGTTTAATAGAAAAAGCAAGTTCTAACTTTTATAACTTAAAATTAAATTATTTCAGATTTTGGCACAAAGATTAAAAACTATTAAAGATAGAGAGCTGAAATTTTGTATACTGTCTTGAAACATGCTTAACTAAAAAGAAGACTACTCTTGTGACTTAACTTTGAAAATAAAATACTTCAGTTTGAAGAAAAACCCTGAATTCATTTCCAAAATATTTAATAGCCATACTTAAATTTTTCCCACAATTTATGACAGCATCATGTTTTCAATAGTCTACTTTAAAGATAGCAGTGTAAAGAACTTACAGGAAAAAATAAACATTCTTTGATTTATTTTGAGTAATGTGTACCTATGATATACACAAATAATTAGCATGGTTTATTTCACTTGCAAGGGGGAGGGGGGGGGGGGGAGGGAAGAACACGTGAGAGCTAAAGCTGTTGTTCATACATAGAAATGTTTGCTAAAGATGGTACACATTATATAGGCTTACATATCTTATTCTTTGAGTTACACTGTTTAGAAAACAACTTTTTTTTTTCTCTCTCCAAGGTTTGCCCTGGTATTCACAGACCAATCCCCTTGATATGTCAAAGCTGGTAATATGTTTACAGAAATTACTGCCAATCCTAACATACTGCAGAAGTGATTTCGGGCATTTCCCAAGGCAGTGTTCTAGGCCCTCTGCTGTTCCTTATCTATATAAATGATTTAGGAGACAAACTCAGCACCTATTGTAGGTTTTGCACATGTACTCATCAGAAGATCAATACAAATTGCAAAACAATTTAGAAAATATATCTAAATGGTGCAAAAAGTGGCAATTCACCTTAAATAATGAAAAGTGTGAGGTCATTCACACAAGTGCTAAAAGGAAACTTCAGTTACATAATAAATCAGTCTAATCTTAATGCTGTAAATTCAATTAAATACCTAGGAATTGCAATTACAAACAATTTATATTGGAAGAACACATCAAAAGGCAAACCAAAGACTGCACTTTACTGGCAGAACATTTAAAAAATTTAACAGATCTACTAAAGAGACTGCCTTCACTATGCCTGTCCATCCTGTTTTGAAGTACTGCTGCACGATCTGGGACCCTTGCCAGAGAAGATTAATGGATTGCATTGAGAAAGTTCAATGAAGAGCAGCATGTTTTGTATTATCGGAAAATAGTGTGAATAGAGTGCCACAGACATGAAGCAGGATTCGGGACAAGCACCACTGAAACAACAGCTTTTTCATTGCATTGGAATATTCTCACAAAATTTCAATCACCAACTTTCTCCTAAAAATGCAACATTTTACTGACACCAACCCAGATAGGGAGAAACGATCATTATAATAAAATAAGATGTGGGTGTTCGTTATTACCATTGGCTGTTCGAAAGTGGAATAATAAAGAATTTTGTAGAAAAGGTTCGATGAACCCACTGTCAGGCACTGAGTGTGATTTGCAGAGTATTCGTGTAGATGTAGATCTGAACATTAAAAAAAAAAAAAAAAACTTCCATTTGACAACTATCAGTTTTTTAAGGAGACACATGAAAAGTAGAATAAAACTAAGGAATCTAACAAAGTACACCGTTCAAAGTAACATTAAAACTTACCTCACCCATCAGCTCTTCCAGTATGTGGACCACCATTACTACTTCCACAGTTTCACTCCATCTCTGAACAGCACCTAACAATTACTTGTTGCTTATATTCCAGTCTCAAGCCAAATTATACACATTTGAAACTCACAGGATGTTGACAGCATTATCTACGTGTATATTCTGTCTAATTGCTTTTGAGCTCCCAACTGCTAAATGCAATGTTTGATGGATATACCAGAGATTTCAACTTAAATATGATGTTTTACTTTATCACCAATCCCCAGCTACACCATATAATACCAACTCCTGAGGTAACAACCTATCATGAAAGTGGTAAAACATGGCATCAGGTACAAGCTTTCTACAGTCAGTATGCTTCAAACATAAATGTGGCAGCAGTACCTGGTAACACACTCTCCTGGTTGCCGCACTGAACAAGGAACAGCAGCAGAAAGAAAAACTATTTAGAGATTTTGAAAATGGAAAGTGTTCACCAGCAAGCATCCCTGACACACACCTCTCATTCCCCAAACAGACCTTAACTTTGTACATGGGGAGTTCTTCACCAGTACACAGTTGCCACCTGAAAAATAAAGAACGTAGAAATAGAACTGGAAATCCAGGACGGGGAAATACGGAAGCGCCCGAACCTGCCCATCTGCTTTGACACATGACGTCACAAATATGCCGGAAACGACCATAAACATTGATTCCAATATGGCGAAAATACATAGAAAAACAAACACACATATACATTCCACAAAATCAAAAAACAGCCTTACGTCACGGGTCAAAACCGACAGTTGGGATCGGACGGAATGGAACAAAATTATGAGAAGGAAAGTTGCTACTCACCACATGGTGGAGGTGTCGAGTCGCAGATAGGAACAACAAAAATACTCTCACAATTAAAGCTTTCGGCCAAGGACCTTCGTCAACAACAGATACACACATCAGTACGGAGAGTATCTATTATTGATGGCCGAAAGCTTTAATTGTGAGAGTATTTTTTTTGTGCCTATCTGTGACTCAGCATCTCCACTATGTGGTGAGTAGCAACTTTCCTACTCATAATACTGAATGTAGAAATAGTTTTCACATAATATCTTAAGTATTCAAACACACAAAATAACAAGCTCCACTGAATTTTCTGGTTACAGTTTCAGATGAAGGAATTAGTAATGAAATGCTCAGCACTGATTTTTAATAAACCACCATGCATTACACTAAGTCATCTTAATCACAGCTTATTCAAATGTTCAAAAGGTCGTAATGAGATTTCACTCATTTCCTACATTTGTGAGTCTACAGCTTTTTTTTTTTTTTTTTTTTTTTTTTTTTTTTTTTTTTTTTTTTTTGACCACCACAGGCAGTCAGAAACATAACACACCTCACCAACAACTGCATTTACAAATAAACAGGCCAAAACTGGCCAGTAATGTAATTCATTATACGTTTGTCTCTATGGAACATTTCTGAGAGCCTATTGTGGACATAAAAGTGACTTTTTTGGCATTTTGATTTGGGCAGTTCCATTTCAAACTGAGACTAAGGCTAGTTTTTTTTTTTTTTAATTTTTGAAAATAGTTTCACAAACTTTGAGGAAATACAGTTAAAGTTGGCAGCTTTGCAGATGGAAAACAAGAGGTTTGCTTTTTGTATTTGCAACTATTTATATTTGGGTTGCAGCAATTTTTTGTTGTTTTAATTGACAGGTATCAACAGCACAACATTATCTGTCACATAAACTTCAGTTTTTAAAAGAAAGGGAATTTATTAAGCATGCCGTAACTGACAATAGTAACTGTGCATTTTGTGTCCCACCTCTGACAAAAAAGTGAAAAGTTTACCATGTAACCCAGCAATTATAGCAATTCTGTTTATTTTAGGTTACGAGAGTAAGAAAAACAAATAAACACATCCAGTAACCCGTAAGGAAGCTTTCAATTATTAAATCACAATTTATAAATATGAAAAGAAATCGTGTCCTACCCAAGACTTTCTTTCTTTTTTTTTTTTTTTTTTTTTTTTTTTTTTAAGTTATGATGGGTGGTACAAGTGCTTTGATAGTTTACACTAAATACAAACTCACTATTTATTCAAAAAATGGGGGAAATAACATCAGCATAGGGTATAAGAAAACTTCGAGGAAAGTTTAAAGATGCCAGCAACTATAATGAACATAAAGAAAGAGAAAGAATGGCATAAAAAAGATGGGGAAATATGAAGGCATTCCCCAGTGAAAAATCTTTATTGGACCATTGCAAGAACGAAAGTAAGGAAAATGAGTTAAAATCTGTACCAATTGAAGATCAGTTTGAGACCTTGCTTCCCAGTAAGGATCTTGTACATGTCCTGAGTCCCTCAGCAGAGCAGTTTGTTGGGTAAAAAAGATGCTTCCTCCAAGCCCACCCACAACAAATCTTTAAAGGTGATTAACAGCTAAATTTGTCAACTTTTGATGTTCACATTTAAAAGAAAGGTAAAACAACTATTAGTATGACGATCTCTTCTTTCTGTATACTTTTTTTTTTTACATCAGCTTTTGACGCATGAAAAACTATAGCGCAAATATGCCATCCATGACAACCAAGGTGCCCAGTTGTCAAAAATCTGAGTAACTTATGTAATGAACAGAAATGTTCCACACAACTCAGTTTCTAAACACAAAATGTCCACAAATTTTGCAGCAGAAATGCTTTACTTGAAGTGTTTGATAAAAGCACCAGCTGATTAATGTAAGAGAAGGAGCACAGACTTTTTCAATGCAACTGTCTCCTATTATACATATTTAAAGTAGTCCCTGTAATTGTCAGTGTGTGCCATAATGTATCACTGCAGTGGCTGCTGCTGTTTTTGTATACCTTCACACATTCTAAATCACCTACAGCTATCCATGGCAGCACTTACTGAACACAATATGTGACTGGATATTACTGACTTAAATGTAGCAAATGTGGCTGGGAGAGTATTTAGGTAGTTTACCACACAGACTTCAACTTAACAAGTTAAATTTGCCTTGATTAACCCAGTATTTCAATATATAACATACACTGCGAATATTACAAACCAAATATTTACTTTCAAGTCTAAGTATTCTAAGTCATGCCATTTAGGTAGTGGCAATTAAAGTACTTTGAAATATGATTTTACATCATACACAATACAGCACAGTGTCATCATAATGCTAACAGAAACAAAATCAAAACAGCATACGGCTTAAGCAAAAATATTGCTGATTCACGATAATATGTAAATAATATTCCCCCAATACTTTGACATTTGTGTATTATGAAACATCTCCGAGTTTACTTTGTAAGTTCTGCATCTTATAATGAAAGGTGCATTAAATATGAAGCAAACATAAACATAGTGCTGCAGTATAGATCAGTGAGCACAACCTTAATTTCCCATTCACACTCTGTATCTTCTCCAACTCTTTCAACCACAATGACACCTCACCTTGGCCTCGTGCTGCACTACAGATCGGTCTCTCGACAGCAATAATGAAGGGAGCACTGTCACACTATAACTCCAAAGCTGTTTCATAAACGTATGAAACTGCTTTGCCCCAATTCCAAGTACTTAAGACATCTATTCCGGGTAGGGTTCACACAGTATGTTTTCAGCCTGATTGCATGTTGTACACGTACAAAATGGAAATAACACATCTGCTGGAAGTACAAAATAGTAAGCAACGTTCCTTTTCCACAAGTTCAATGTATTTCTGTACTATCAAACCTTGCCATTCGGCAGAACACAGAAATTTTGTGATGCCTACCATCTCAATAGACACGTGTATATTCCTACTACACGACTTACGTCTTATATGAAATTGACGGATGCCATAAGGCTGAAGGGCGACTCTCTGACAAACAGATGAAGCATTTTAACATCTTTAAAAATTACTGTGCAATGCTGTCAATTGCATCCCTCACTAACTTCTGCCAGCACTGAGCACGCCGCTTTAAATTGCAACTTCGGGGAATTTGAATGTACCCCGGGCCAAAGATTTTCTTACGAAGTAGTTTGCACATGCGTCTAGCGACAGCTGATCTCTATGCCGATCTTCGACCATAGATATATTTATGGTCGAAGGTGCCGATTGGCTTGTCTAGTCTCTGTAGCTCGCAGCACTTTCTGGCGGCAGATAGTGAAAACTAAGAGTACTCACAGTTGTTTGTGTACTGTTTTGGCTGTTATTCCTGTATTACTACACCTCTCATTCAAAAATTGGAAAAAAATAGTTGCAATTTGTGCACTACAACATGTGGTAGTAATAAAAGCTGATATCGCAAAATCGTCCAAGAGAGAGGCGTCATAATCAAATTTTTTATAAAAATTAACAATACACACAGACGGATGTAACTTTTTTCTTTACTTTTGCAGCGTTAAAAAATCAGCCGTGAACCTAAGGAGAACAATTTTCTATTTAACCTGCAAATCCTTACAGCAAGTTACGTTTCAACATCATTCTCCCTGACTTTTAATCTTACATAAATCAGAGCTTGCTATCCCCAGAAATGGAAAGAACGATGTAGCCACAACGTTCTTTTAATCCCATATTTAAAATATTATGGTTCTCATGTCTGGAATTTATACAAAATTTCAACAATATCAAACCTGATTAAATAATAAAGTTCCTTATTTGAACACTCTCATACAAAATGTCTCGTTTGATGTACAGTATGCGCAATTTATGCATCTATCTCATTTCGGAACCGAGCGAGGTGGTGCAGTGGTTAGCACACTGGACTCGCATTCAAGAGGACGACGGTTCAATCCCGCGTCCTGACTTAGGTTTTCCGTGATTTCTCTAGATCGCTCCAGGCAAATGCCGGGATGGTTTCTTTGAAAGGGCACGGCCAACTTCCTTCCCCATCCTTCCCTAATCCGAGCTTGTGCTCCGTCTCTAATGACCTCGTTGTCGACGGTACGTTAAACACCAATATCCTCCTCCTCCATCTCATTTCGGAGAAGTTTTCAAGTTTACAAAGCGTATCAGAGAAACATAGTCACCTACTTTGTTATGGTTCTCACTACCCATCATGTGCTTTATTTTTTAACTCGTTGTTATTAATACTGAAAATTTTGATTTGATTCTTATTTACGAGCAAAAAAGACTAATGGCAATCAGACATCACAAGCAGTTTTTATCCTAAAGTAGTCTTAATAATCAATAGTCCTTAATTCCTGCCACACACTTTGCACCTTTCTGGCAATTTCTTCATCCGAAAAATCTTTATCGAGGAAGTTTCGTAAGCAGCTACGGATTCTGTATGGGTCTGCGAGTTTGTGCTACTCAAGAACTAGTTTACTTTAATTATGTTTGTTTTTTGAGCTTTCTATAGAAGTGGAGAAGTAGCATGCCGTTTACTCCTATCTCTTTTGAAATGCCCAATTTCTGCCTCTAAGCGTCGAACACAGCCAAGTGGGAAGGAAATGTGCCAACGGTGACACAGGCTTGCACTCCAATCGCAAACGCGGCCTACAATATCTCGGGGGGGGGGGGGGGATGAGGGGGAGATGCAGGGTGCAGAGGCGAGCAAGACTGTTGCTCCCTGATGAGCATGCGACTCATACGAAAGATTTGGAGGTGTTCGAACTAGCTTGGAGCAACGGTGTTTTTGCGTCACATTGCTCGCATAAACTTCAGCACCTGGATGTAGCATTCATGATGCCCCGGGGCTTGCATTATGAAGACGAAATGAGAAGGGGGCTAAGATCGAACCGAAGGAAAGCTGTCCCTTTTTGACAACCCTCATCCTTGTTTGTGCAAGCTTTTGTGTGTGCCGCGAGAACTCCAATGAAAGAATCTGATAAAACTGGTGTTCGGCCAACGAATTTTAGCTTCTTTTCAGATGAACTTCAATCAGCTGTGACAACTAATGTTCCGACTGAAGCAGCAGCCACTATCACTGAAAATCCTACAGCCAGTCATACAGAAAATCTACCCACTAATTCTCCTTTAAAATCCTGCAAAGCACTTCCCGAACTCACAAAAACTAACGGCAGTGTCAGATTAGAAACCATTAAGCTAGAACCTAGATCTCAGTGTTCTTTGACTCCAAATACTCCAAATAGAGTTACACGAGTTACACGGGCAGAAACGAGTGACAAGAAAGAGAGGTAATACCTCTATTCTCACATCATCTTTCTACAAGATTGATGCGGTCACACAATGCCTGGAAGCTAAAGAGAAGATCAGGCTCCCAGCTCGAGAAGATAAGAAGAAAGTGAAAGGGTAAGAAGATGAGGGGGTTGGGGTTGTTTTTGGGGAAGAGACCAAACTGCGAGGTCATCGGTCTCATTGGATTAGGGAAGGATGGGGAAGGAAGCCGGCCGTGCCCTTTCAAAGGAACCATACCGGCATTTGCCTAGAGTGATTGAGGGAAATCACGGAAAACCTAAATCAGGATGGCCGGAAGCGGGGGAAATAAGAGGAAAGACAGAAGAAAAAGAACTGGAATCTACAGAACATGAAGCATCCGAAGATTATGAAGATCGGCCTGTATATACAGGGTGTTACAAAAAGGTACGGCCAAACTTTCAGGAAACATTCCTCACACACAAAGAAAGAAAATGTGTTATGTGGACATGTGTCCAGAATCGCTTACTTTCCACGTTAGAGCTCATTTTATTACTTCTCTTAAAATCACATTAATCATGGAATGGAAACACACAGCAACAGAACGTACCAGCATGACTTCAAAACATTTGGTTACAGGAAATGTTCAAAATGCCCTCCGTTAGCGAGGAGAACCGCATCCACCCTCCGTCGCACGAAATCCCTGATGTGCTGATGCAGCCTTGGAGAATGGCGTATTGTATCAAAGCCGTCCACAATACGAGCACGAAGAGTCTCTACATTTGGTACCGGGGTTGCGTAAAAAAGAGCTTTCAAATGCCAGCATAAATGAAAGTCGAGAGGGTTGAGGTCAGGAGAGCGTGGAGGCCAGGGAATTGGTCCGCCTCTAGCAATCCATCGGTCACCGAATCTGTTGTCGAGAAGCGTACGAACACTTTGACTGAAATGTGCAGGAGCTCCATCGTGCATGAACCACATGTTGTGTCGTACTTCTAAAGGTACATGTTCTAGCAGCACAGGTAGAGTACCCCGTATGAAATCATGATAACGTGCTCCATTGAGCGTAGGTGGACGAAACTAAAATGAGCTCTAACATGGAAATTAAGCGTTTCCGGACACATGTCCACATAACATATTTTCTTTCTTTGTGTGTGAGGAATGTTTCCTGGAAGTTTGGCCGCACCTTTTTGTAACACCTTGTATTGTAAGGAATTATGTTCCACTTCAACTGAGGTTTGGACTGGACGTCAGAAATGAACGTACTTGTGTGTTGGCATAGATAGTGAGCACGATGTAGCCCAACTTATTTGTAATATATGTCAATGAAGAATTTTCAAAAAAAAGGGGGTGTTTATTCCACATCAGCCATTGTCAAGTGGTATGACTGCCAGTGAGTGACTGGTAAACCCCTTTTATACACTAGTAGCTGGCTGTGACATTAGTGGTGCGTGCGGCATTGCTACACATGGCCATACACTGAAGCGCCAAAGAAACTGGTATAGACATGTGTATTCAAATACAAAGAGATGTAAACAATCAGAATACGGCACTGCGGCTGGCAACGCCTACATAAGACAACAAGTGTCTGGCGCAGCTCATAGATGGTTACTGCTGCTACAAGGGCAGACAATCAGGATTTAAGTGAGTTATAGTCGACGCACAAGCGATTGGACGCAGCATCTCTGAGGTAGCGATCAAGTCGCCTGGTCGGACGATTCTCGTTTCAAATTGTATAGAGCAGATGGACGTGTATGTGTATGGAGACAGCCTCATGCGTCCAAGGACTCTGCATGTCAGCAGGGACTGTTCAAGCTGGTGGGGGCGTGTGCAGTTGGAGTGACATGGACCCCTGATACGACTGACACGTGACACGCACGTAAGCATCATGTCTGATCACCTGTATCCATTCATGTCTATTACGCATTCGATGTACCGGGTGATTAAAACGTCAGTATAAACTTAATAAACCACGGAATAATGTAGATAGACAGGTAAAAATTGACACACATGCTTGGAATGACATGGGGTTTTATTAGAACAAAAAAAACAAAGTTCACAAAATGTCCGAAAGATGGCGCTGGATAGCAAAACATCAGTGACTGCGCGTGGCAATCGTGTATAAAAGGAGCTGTAATGAGAGAGAGAATCAGATGCGCCAGCAGTCGCAGCATGTTGACGTTACCTGAAGAGGAGCTTTTAGTGAAGCTGTATTATCAGAATGGGGAATGTGCTAGTTCAGCGTCACGATCCTATCGCCATAGGAAGGGTATTCGAACGGGTAAAGGTCCATTGACAAATGCAGCTGTAGTGAGAATGATTTCGAAGTTCGAAGCCACGGGTTGTTCAGACGATAGACCCCGTAGTGGCCGACCGAGCACAAGGCGTAATGCTGCTGAGACAGTTCAGGAAGAAATGGAGACTGTAGCGGGTTCGTCTGTGGACGGGGAAGTCAGCGCTCGTGCAGTCGCACGTCGCGCCGGCATTCCATACACTACTGTTTGGTTGGCACTTAGGCGTACCCTCCGATGCTATCCGTATAAAATCCATCGGCATCGTGAACTGTTACCTGGCGGCTTAGTGAAGCGGAGGGCATTTGCGGTGTGGGCGTTTCAAAAGATGGCGGAAGATCACGGTTGGTTGAGTAACGTGTTGTGGACCGACAAAGCTCATTTCACGCTCCGAGGGTCTGTCAACGCCCACAACTGCAGAATTTGGGCTACCGAAAATCCTAGAACTGTCGTGGAAACTCCACTGCACGACGAGAAAGTCACGATATGGGTTGGATTTACCACATCTACCGTAATCGGGCCTTTTTTGTAAGACGAAATGCGTGATTCTGGTTTTGTAACTGCTACCGTGACGGGTGAGAGGTAGGCCGATTTGTTACAGAATCACATCATCCCCTATGCTGGCTGGAATGTACGATGTCGTTCAACCCCATATTGCTAGACGCTTGAAAGATCTCTTGCGCGCGTCGTTTGGTGATGATCGTGTGCTCAGCCGCCACTTTCGTCATGCTTGGCCTCCCATGTCCCCAGACCTCAGTCCGTGCGATTATTGGCTTAGGGGTTACTTGAAGTCGCAAGTGTATCGTGATCGACCGACATCTCTAGTGATGCTGGAAGACAACATCCGACACCAATGCCTCACCATAACTCCGGACATGCTTTACAGTGCTGTTCACAACATTATTCCTCGACTGCACCTATTGTTGAGGAATGATGGTGGACATATTGAGCATTTCCTGTAAAGAACATCATCTTTGCCTTGTCTTACTTTGTTATGCTAATTATTGCTATTCTGATCACATGAAGCGCCATCTGTCGGACATTTTTTGATCTTTTGTATTTTTTTGGTTCTAATAAAATCCCATGTCATTCCAAGCATGTGTGTCAATTTGTACCTCTCTATCTACATTATTCCGTGATTCATTCAAATTTCAAATTTATACTGACTTTTTGATCACCCGGTACTTGTGCACTTCAATCACGTCTTGTATTGTTACAAAGTGGCTCCAGGAACACTCTTGTGAGTTTAAACACTTCCGCTGGCCGCGAAACCCCCGGACACGAACATTATTGAGTATACCTGGGATGCTTTGCAATGTGCAGTTTAGAAGAGATCTCCCCCCACCCCCCCTCCGTCGCACACTTATGGAGCTATGGACAGCCCTGGGGGATTCAGGGTGACTGTTCCTTCCAGCATTACTTCAGACATTAGTCGAGTCCATACCACGTTGTGTTGTGACACTTCTGGTGGATCCTTCATGATATTTGGCAGATGAACCAATTTCTTTGGCTCTTCAAATGGTTCAAATGGCTCTGAGCACTATGAGACTTAACATCTGAGGTCATCAGTCCCTTAGACCTACTTATACCTAACTAACCTAAGGACATCACACACACCCATGCCCGAGGCAGGATTCGAACCTGCGACCACAGCGGTCATGCGATTCCAGACTGATGCGCCTAGAACCGCACGGCCACACCGGCCGGCTTGGCTCTTCAATGTAGTTCAGCATGTATGAGGTTACACTGACGGAAGAAAATCGCAACCCCAAAAAATAAAGAATGAAGTGTAACGAAATTTCGGGAATACATTTGTCTAGGTAAGTTGCGGAATTTATGCGTGCTCACAGGGGCCCCGACGAATGGAGAAACTGGTAGAAGCCGACCTCGGGGAAGATCGGTTTGGACTCCGTAGAAATGTTGGAACACGTGAGGCAATACTGACCCAACTCTTTATCTTAGAAAATAGATTAAGGAAAGGCAAACCTACATTTCTAACATTTGTAGACTTAGGGAAAGCTTTTGGCAATGTTGACTGGAATATTCTCTTTCAAATTCTGAAGGTGGCTCGGGTAAAATACAGCGAAAGGCTATTTACAATTTGCACAGAAACCAGATGGCAGTTATAAGAGTTGAGGGGAATGAAAGGGAAACAGTGGTTGGGAAGGGAGTGAGGCAGGGTTGTAGTCTATCCCCGACATTATTCAATCTGTATATTGAGCAAGCAGTAAGCAAACAAAACAATAATTAGAAGTAGGAATTAAAACTCATGGAGTAGAAACAAAAACCTTGAGGTTCGCCGATCACATTGTAATTCTGTCAGAAACAGCAAAGGATCTTGAAGAGCGGCTGAATAAAATGGACATGGTCTTGATAGGAGGATATAAGATGAACAGCAACAAAAGCAAAACACGGGTAATGGAATGTAGTCGAATTAAATGGGGTGATGCTGCGAATTAGATTAGGAAATGAGACGCTTAAAGCAGGAAATGAGTTTTGCTATTCGGGGAGCAAAATAACTGATGATGGGCGAAGTAGAGAGGATATAAAATGTAGACTGGCAATGGCAAGGAAAGTGTTTCTGAAGAAGAGAAACTTGTTAACATCGAGTATAGATTTAAGTGTCAGGAAGTCGTTTCTGAAAGTATTTGTATGAAGTGTAGCCATGTATGGAAGTGAAACATGGACGATAAATAGTTTAGACAAGAACAGAATAGAAGCTTTCGAAATGTGGTGCTACAGAAGAATGCTGAAGGTTAGATGGGTAGATCGCATAACTAATGAGGAGGTATTGAATAGAATTCGAGAGAAGATAAGTTTGTGGCACAACTTGACAAGAAGAAGGGACCGGTTGGTAGGACATGTGTTGAGGCATCTAAGGATCACAAATTTAGCATTGGAGGGCAGCGTGGAGGGTAAAAATCGTAGAGGGAGACCAAGAGAGGAATACACTAAACAGATTCAGAAGGATGTAGGCTGCAGTAGGTACTGGGAGATGACGAAGCTTGCACAGTACAGAGTAGCATGGAGAGCTGCATCAAACCAGTCTCAGGACTGAAGACCACAACAACAACAACAACAGGGGCCCTATACGATATTAGACAGGTGTAGCAGTTTCTTTGGCTCTTCAGTGTGTATGTATGAAATGAGCAGAATACGTATGGACAAACCTGTTTTCAAAAATAATTAATTTTGTGTAACTTCTTGATGTGTTAAATCAAAGTCTATATGCCTTGTTAACACACATTATGGCAACTGCATTAATGAGGATTATTGTCTATGATTTTTCTGTATATTGGGTAGAAGAGGAGATTAGTGTGTACGAGTCGGGACACAAGCTCGGAGTTGGGAAGGATGGGGAAGGATATCGGCCGTGCCCTTTCAAAGGAACCATCCCGGCATTTGCCTGAAGTGATCTAGGGAAATCACGGAAAACCTAAAACAGGTTGGCCAGACGCGGGATTGAACCGTTGTCCTGCCGAATGCGAGTCCAGTGTGCTGCCCACAGCCCCACCTCGCTAGGAATGCAGGGTGGTCCATTGATCGTGACCGGGCCAAATATTTCACGAAGAAAGCGCAAAACGAAAAAACTGCAAAGAACGAAAGTCGTCTAGCTTGAAGGGGGAATCCAGATGGCGCTCTGGTTGGCCCGCTAGATGACGCAGCCATAGGTCAAACGGATATCAAATGCGTTTTTTAAAAAGATAGGAAGCCCCATTTTTTATTACATGTTCGTGTAGTACGTAAAGAAATATGAATATTTTAGTGGGACCACTTTTTTCGCTTTGTGATAGATGGCGCTGTAATAGTCACAAACAAATGGCTCACAATTTTAGACGAGCAATTAGTACCGTGTAGGTTTTTTAAATTGTAAATTGTAAATTGGTAAATGACGCTTCGTGGCTAAATAGAACGCGTGCAAAAAAATCTGTCATCGTCCCGTAATACGTTTGAACATTTTATTCGGTTGTTCCACTGTGATACATGTACCTTCGTAAACTTATCATTTCTGAGAATGCATGCTGTTGCAGCGTCTTTACCTGTAAGTACCACATTAATGCAATAAATGCTCAAAATGATGTCCGTCAACCTCAGTGCATTTGGCAATACGTGTAACGACATTCCTCTCAACAGAGAGTAGTTCGCCTTCCGTAATGTTCGCACATGCATTGACAATGCGCTGACGCATGTTGTCAGGCGTTGTCGGTGGATCACGATAGCAAACATCCTTCAACTTTCCCCACAGAAAGAAATCCGTGGATGTCATATCCGGTGAACGTGCGGTTTGGTGCTTCGACGACCAATCCACCTGTCATGAAACACGCTATGCAATACCGCTTCAACCGCACGCGAGGTATGTACCGGACATCCATCATGTTGGAAGTACATCGCTATTCTGTCATGCAGTGAAACATCTCGTTCTAACATCGGTAGAACATTACGTGGGAAATCTGCATGCATTGCACGATTTAGAATGCCACCGATAAAATGGGGGCCAATTATCCTTCCTCCCATAATGCCGCACCATACATTAACCCGCCAATATCGCTGACGTTACACTTGTCGCAGCCATCGTGGATTTTTCGTTGCCCAATAATGCATATTATGCCGGTTTACGTTACCGCTGTCGGTGAATGACGCTTCGTCGCTAAAGAGAACGCGTGCAAAAAATCTGTCATCGTCCCGTATTTTCTCTTGTGCCCAGTGGCAGACCTGTACACGACGTTCAAAGTCGTCGCCATGCAATTCCTGGTCCATAGAAATATGGTACGGGTGCAATCGATGTTGATGTAGCATTTTCAAGACCGACGTTTTTGAGACAGCAGCTAAAGCATCTACTTGGGCATCATCATCTGTTGCAGGTCGTATTTGGCGTTTCTCATGTGGCTGAAGACTTCGAGTTTCCTTAAATAACGTAACTATCCGGCGAACGGTCCGGACACTTGGATGATGTCGTCCAGTATATCGAGCAGCATACACAGCACACGCCCATTGGGCATTTTGATCACAACAGCAATACATTAACACGATATCGACCTATTCCGCAATTGGTAAAGGGTCCATTTTAACACGGGTAATGTATCACGAAGCAAATACCGCCCGTACTGGCGGAATGTTACGTGATATCACGTACTTATACGTTTGTGACTATTACAGCGCCATCTATCACAAAACGAAGAAAGTGGTCCAACTAAAACATTCATATTTCTTTACGTAATACACGAATATGTAATAAAAAATGGGAGTTCCTATTTTAAAAAAAAAACGTATTTGTTATCCGTTTGACCTATGGCAGCGCCATCTAGCGGGCCAACCATAGCGCCATCTGGTTTCCCCCTTCAAGCTAGACGAGTTTCGTTCTTTGTAGTTTTTTCGTTTGATGCTTATTTCGTGAAATATTTGGCCCGGTCACTATCAATGGACCAGGCTGTATATAGGGTAGACAATGTACGCTCCTCATCTCTTGTTCTCTTTTGTTCTCGTAGACGTGATAACAGCTTATTTAACCATATAATCCGTCCCTGGTAGCTGAGTGGTCAGCACGACAGAATGTCAATCCCAAAGTCCCGGGATCGATTCCCGCTTGGTTCGGAGATTTTCTCCGATCAGGGAGGGGGTGTTGTGTTTCCTACTAATCATCTTTTCATCCCCATCGACGCACAAGTCGCCGAGGTGACGTCAAATCCAAAAACTTGCACCCCGTGAACGGTCTACCCGACGGGAGTCCCTGGTCACACGACTTTAAAAAATATATATGCAGGGTGTTACAAAAACGTACGACCAAACTTTCAGGTAACATACCTCACACACAAAGAAAGAAAATATGATGTGGACATGTGTCCGGGAACGCTTACTTTACATGTTAGAGCTCATTTTATTACTTCTCTTCGAATCAAATTAATCATGGAATGGAAGCACACAGCAACAAAACGTACCAGCGTGACTTCAAACACTTTGTTAGAGGAAATGTTCAAAATGTCCTCCATTAGCGAGGATAAATGCATCCACCTACCGTCGCATGGAATCCCTGATGCGCTGATGCAGACCTGGAGAATGGCGTATTGTATCACAGCCGTCCACAATACGAGCACGGAGAGTCTCTACATTTGGTACCGGGGTTGGCGTAGACAAGAGCTTTCAAATGCCCCCATAAATGAAAGTCAAGAGGGTTGAGGTCAGGAGAGCGTGGAGGCCATGGAATTGGTCCGCCTCTGCCAATCCGTCGGTCACCGATTCTGTTGATGAGAAGCGTACGAACACTTCGACTGAAATGTGCAAGATCTCCATCTTGCATGAACCACATGTTGTGTCGTACTTGTAAATGCACATGTTCTAGCAGCACAGGTAGAGTATCCCGTATGAAATCGTGATAACGTGCTCCATTGAGCGTAGGTGGAAGAACGTGGGGCCCAATCGAGACATCACCAACAGTGCCTGCCCAAACGTTCACAGAAAATCTGTGTCGATCACGTGATTGCATAATTGCGTGCCGATTCTCATCAGCCCACACATGTTGATTGTGAAAATTACAATTTAATCATGTCGGAATGAAGCCTCATCCGTAAAGAGAACATTTGCACTGAAATGAGGATTGACACGTTGTCGGATGAACCATTTGGAGAAGTGTACCCGTGGAGGCCAATCACCTGCTGATAGTGCCTGCACACGCTGTACACGGTACGAAACAACTGGTTCTCCCGTAACACTCTCCATACAGTGACGCGGTCAACGTTACCTTGTACAGCAGCAACATCTCTGACGCTGACATTAGGGTTATCGTCAACAGCACGAAGAATTGCCTCGTCCTTTGCAGGTGTCTTCGTCGTTCTAGGTCTTCCCCAGTCGCGAGTCATAGGCTGGAATGTTCTGTGCTCCCTAAGACGCCGATCAATTGCTTCGAACGTTTTCCTGTCGGGACACCTTCGTTCTGGAAGTCTGTCTCGATACAAACGTACCGCGCCACGGCTATTGCCCCGTGCTAATCCATACATCAAATGGGCATCTGCCAACTCCGCATTGCACTGACTGCAAAACCACGTTCGTGATGAACACTAACCTGTTGATGCTACGTAATGATGTACTTGATGCTCTTACTGTAGAGCAATGAGTCGCATGTCAACACAACCACCGAAGCCATCATTACCTTCCTTCAATTGGGCCAACTGGCGGTGAATCGAGGAAGTACAGTACATACTGACGAAACTAAAATGAGCTCTAACATGGAAATTAAGCGTTTCCGGACACATGTCCACATAACATCTTTTCTTTATTTGTGTGTGAGGAATGTTTGGCCGCACCTTTTTGTAACACCCTGTATATTGGTCAAACAGTCAGGACTGTGGAAGACCGGTGTATTGAACATAAGCGTCACACACGCTTACAACAGCCGAGCAAATCCGCTATTGCAGAACATTGCCTCGACACCGGCCATCCTATGGAATACAACAACACGGAGATTCTGGCTTGCACGTCCAGCTATTGGTATAGTGTCATTAAGGAAGCTGTTGAAATGAAACTATCGAGCAACCTTATAAACAGAGATGGTGGATTAAGTTTCGGGAATGCAGCCGCATGAATTCTGCTTCTTCTTCTAATATTTCGGCTGTATACCTTTCAGCCATCTTCAGAGAGAGCCGGACGTCTGACGCTCCAGCGCTCGCTCCATCCTTTTAAATTCGTGGACCGCGCCAATGCGCATGCAGCCACAGATAAACAAGGCGCCAGTGATGTTGATCGGCGGCAAAGACGTACAACATATGCATGAGTTACGTCTGTGGCTGCGCATTCGATCCATGCTGGGAGGTCGATGTGTTACTGGGAGCTGAACTGTAGCAACGTCTTTGTAAGTTCAATATTGAAAGTGCCGGATTCCATGATTTATCTAATGTGAAACCGCTGTCTCTATTAATTAAATTCTTCGTCAAGCGGATTTCAATGGCCTCTTTTACTACGGAGTCCCAGAAAGATGAAACAGAAGTCAGAATTTCGACATTTTCATATACCATAGAATGACCAGAATCAATACAATGCTCTGCCACAGCCGATTTACTGGGTTGTAAGAGCCGAGTGTACCTGCGATGTTCCGTACACCTCTCTTGGACTGTACGATTCGTTTGTCCGATATATGAAAGGCCACATTCACACGGTATCTTGTAAACTCTAGGCTTGCGGAGTAGTAAGTCATCTTTAACGGAACCCAGGAGTGCACCCGTCTTCGCCGGTGGGCGAAAAATCACTTTTACTTTATGTTTAGTGAGGATGCTTCCTATTTTGGATGAAAGGTTTCCCACATACGGCAGGAAAGCCATGGATTTAAATGTTTGTCGTCATCTTCTGCATTCCTTACGGACACCTTAGGTTTTATTTGTAGTTCCTTACGTGAGAATACCCGTTGTCCTCGAAAACTCTCTTCAGATGTAAAAGTTCGTCTTTTAAACTACTTTCATCAGAAATGACGTGTGCTCGGTGTACCAAAGTTCTTAGAACACTACTCGTCTGCGAAGGATGGTGACAGCTATTTGCATGTAAATATAAGTCCGTATGGGTCGGTTTCCGATATACTGCATGACCCAAAGTGCCATCTTCTTTGCGCCGTACCAAGACATCCAAAAATGGAAGACGTCCCTCATTTTTCACTTCCATTGCAAACTGAAGGCCTGGAGTCTGCTATTTTGAAGCCTACAGTTTTTTGGAGGTACGTTGATGACACCTTTGTAGTGTGGCCCCATGGCGAGGACAAATTGCAGGACTTCTTAAACCATCTGAATTCCATCCGTGGACAAATTCAGTGGCGCGGTCCGCGAGTTTAAAAGGATGGAGCGAGCGCTGGAGCGTCAGACGTGCGGCTCTCTCTGAAGATGGCTGAAAGGTATACAGCCGAAATATTAGAAGAAGAAGCAGAATTCATGCGGCAGCATTCCCGAAACTTAATAGAGCAGTCTTTGCGCCGCGAAAACTTGAAGATTCACAGAGATGGTGGATTTTGTCTAAATGCTGCTTGGAATCCGGCTCTGTCTCTCATCAAAAAAGAGGGACAGAATTGGAGCTACCTCACCTGTTGATTAATAGTCACTTTCGCTATTTCTGATGCTGGTTATCTTTGTTTGTGTTGACACGTGTCCTGTGTGTGGCATCTTTCTTGCTTGTTTCTCCTCTGTGAACTGAGTTATTAAATTCCCTTGCACACTGCTTCCTCCTTGCAGTTGTGCCTTGAGAATGGCAGGGTGTGCTCCTGTCGAAATATCGGCGGTGTTCGACGACGTCACAAACCCGTAAGTTATTTGAACATTAAAACATTTTGTTATGAATAATAAGAAGAGAGATGAAGTAGTGAAGGCAGCAGAGGATCAAGTAGGTAAAAAGACGAGGGCTAGTAGAAATCCTTGGGTAACAGAAGAAATATTGACTTTAATTGATGAAAGGAGGAAATATAAAAATGCAGTAAATGAAGCAGGCAAAAAGGAATACAAACGTCTCAAAAATGAGATCGACAGGAAGTGCAAAATGGCTAAGCAGGCATGGCTAGAGGAAAAACGTAAGGATATAGAGGCTTATCTCACTAGGGGTAAGATAGATACTGCCTGCAGGAAAATTAAAGAGACCTTTGGAGAAAAGAGAACCACTTGTATGAATATCAAGAGCTGAGACGGAAAACGAGTTCTAAGCAAAGAAGGGAAAGCAGAAAGGTGGAAGGAGTATATAGAGGGTCTATAGAAAGGCGATGTACTTGAGGAAAATATTATGGAAATGGAAGAGGATCTACTTGAAGATGAAATGGGAGATACGATACTGCGTGAAGAGTTTGACAGAGCACTGAAAGACCTGAGTCGAAACAAGGCCCCCGGAGTAGACAACATTCCATTAGAACTACTGATGGCCTTGGGAGAGCCTGTCCTGACAAAACTCTACCATCTGGTGTGCAAGATGTATGAGACAGGCGAAATACCCTCTGGCTGCAAGAAGAATATAATAATTCCAATCCCAACGAAAGCAAGTGCTGAAAGATGTGAAAATTACCGAACAATCAGTTCAATAAGTCACGGATGCAAAATAATAACGCGAATTCTTTACAGACGAATGGAAAAACTGGTAGAAGCCTACCTCGGGGAAGATCAGTTGGGATTCTGTAGAAATGTTGGAACACGTGAGGCAATACTGACCCTACGACTTATCTTAGAAGCTAGATTAAGGAAAGGCAAACCAACGTTTCTAGCATTTGTAGACTTAGAGGAAGCTTTTGACAATGTTGATTGGAATACTCGCTTTCAAATTCTGAAGGTGGCAGGGGTAAAATACAGGGAGCGAAAGGCTATTTACAATTTGTACAGAAACCAGATGGCAGTTATAAGAGTCGAGGGGTATGAAAGGGAAGCAGTGGTTGGGAAGGGAGTGAGACAGGGTTGTAGCCTCTCCCTGATGTTATTTAATCTGTATATTGTGAAAGCAGTAAAGGAAACAAAAGAAAAATTAGGAGTAGGTATTCAAGTCCACGGAGAAGAAATAAAAACGTTGAGGTTCGCCGATGACATTGTAATTCTGTTAGAGACAGCAAAGGACTTGGAAGAGCAGTTGAACGGAGTGGACAGTGTCTTGAAAGGAGGGTTAAGATGAACATCAACAAAAGCAAAACGAGGATAATGGAATGTAGTCGAATTAATTCGGGTGATGTTGAGGGAACTAGATAAGGAAATGGTTCAACTGGGTCAAATGGCTCTGAGCACTATGGGACTTAACTTCTGAGGTCATCAGTCCACTAGAACTTAGAACCACTTAAACCTAACTAACCTAAGGACATCACACACAACCATGCCCAAGGGAGGATTCGAACCTGCGACCTTAGCGGTCGCGCGGTTCCAGACTGTAGCGCCTAGAACCGTTCGGCCACCGCGGCCGGCGATTAGGAAATGAGACACCTAAAGTAGTAAAGGAGTTTCGCTATTTTGGGAGCAAAATAACTGATGATGGTCGAAGTAGAGAGGATATAAAATGTAGACTGGCAAAGACAAGGAAAGCGTTTCTGAAGAAGAGAAATTTGTTAACATCGAGTATAGATGTAAGTGTCAGGAATTCATTTCTGAAAGTATTTGTAGGGAGTGTAGCTATGTATGGAAGTGATACATGGACGATTATTTGTTTGCACAAGAGGAGAATAGAAGCTTTCGAAATGTGGTGCTACAGAAGAATGCTGAAGATTAGATGCGTAGATCACGTAACTAATGCGGAGGTATTGAATAGGTTTGGGGAGAAGATAAGTTTGTGGCACCACTTGACCAGAAGAAGAGATCGGTTGGTAGGACATGTGAGGCATCAAGGGAGCACCAGTTTAGTATTGGAGGGCAGCGTGGAGGGTAAAAATCGTAGAGGGAGACCAAGAGATGAATACACTAAGCAGATTCAGGAGCATGTAGGCTGCAGTAGGTACTGGGAGATGTAGAGAGGAGCTTGCACAGGATAGAGTAGCATGGAGAGCTGCTTCAAACCAGTCTCAGGACTGAAGACCACAGCAACAACAACATGAACAATAACATTTTTTTACAGGCGTTGTAGCTCGTGCAGCTGACCGGCAGTCGTGCAGCTAGGCTGGACTCGCAGGTTTTTTCCTCCGGCACTTTGCGGTCTTCTGCGTGAAGTGGGTCAGCGAGGGATTAGCCGAGCCACTGCTAGGGGTTCCGGCAGCCGCCGGGCTCTGCACATCGCCACTCGGCCAGTCTCGCTGCAGCCGCTCGGGCCTCTCCGGTCGACGCCTGACCTCCACAAGGTTTGAACCCTGAACCTCGAACGTCTGACGCCGCCGGCTCGAGTACAACCCCATAGGTGAGTGTTCGGCACCCCGCCTCGCTGCAGCTACTGCCGCCGTGACTTTGTGTTCTGAGAAGATACTGCCAACAGCGCCGCTGTAGGGGGGGGGGGGGGGGGGCAAAAAGAAAAAGAATTGTTATTTTAAATTTTTTATGAAAAAATGTCGAGAAAGTGAATATTTTTGTGGGCCACTTAACAACAGATGGTTCAAATGGCCCTGAGCACTATGGGACTTAACTTCTGAGGTCATCAGTCCCCTAGAATTTAGAACTAATTAAAGCTAACCAACCTAAGGACATCACACACATCCATGCCCGAGGCAGGATTCGAGCCTGCGACCGTAGCGGTCGCGCGGTTCCAGACTGTAGCGCCTAGAACCGCTCGGCCACCCCGGGCGGCACTTGGAAACAGAATTAGGGATTGATTACACTATTATAATAACATATGTTGAGCATTAAATACCTGAATAAGAGAAACATTATCTTTGAACATAGCTGCTACGGTTCAGTGATTAGAAACAAATAAGCCCTCAGTAACAAATATTAAGTCAAAATTGACCAGGTTTCGACGCTACTATGAGCGTCGTCTTCAGAATTAAACTAACTGTTCTAAAACGTATATAATAGATTAATAAAATTAAAGTGTGTACTGACTGGAAAAAGATGCGGTACTTACAAGACACATTCTACAAAAAATCTAGACCGGAAAGGCGACGTCATGAATAGTTGTAAATAAGATAAGATGGCGGGCCGCTAAGAGCTGCTCGTACCTGAGTGAACACGGATTGCAACGAGACTGAGGTGCCCACGTTAAGCCGGTCGGACTGGCCGTGCGGTTCTAGGCGCTACATTCTGGAACCGTAAGACCGCTACGGTCGCAGGTTCGAATCCTGCCTCGGGCGTGGATGTGTGTGATGTCCTTAGGTTAGTTAGCTTTAAGTAGTTGTAAGTCTAGGGGACTGATGACCACAGATGTTAAGTCCCATAGTGCTCAGAGCCATTTGAACCTTTTTTTTTATAGCCAATATGTTTTAGAACAGTTAGCCTAATTCTGAAGACGACGCTCATAGTAGCGTAGAAACCTGGTTAATTTTGACTTAACATGACCGAGGGCTTATTTTTTTCTAATAGAAACATTATCGTTTCTGTGCATTTTTATATTCGCATTTAGTCATACCCGGAGCAACACTAAGGGACCAGAAGGTTCATAGACTTTAAAAGAAGTGCAACACTGTTGTTGTGGTCTTCAGTCCTGAGACTGGTTTGATGCAGTTCTACATGCTACTCTATCCTGTGCAAAACTTCTTCATCTCCCAGTACCTACTGCAGCCTACATCCTTCTGAATCTGCTTAGTGTATTCATCTCTAGGTCTCCCTCTGCGATTTTTACCCTCCACAATGACCTCCAATACTAATCTGGTGATCCCCTAATGCCTCAGAACATGTCCTATCAACCGATCCCTTCTTCTGGTCAAGTTGTGCCACAAACTTCTCTTCTCCCAAATCCTATTCAATACTTCCTCATTAATTACGTGATCTACCCATCTAATCTTCAGAATTCTTCTGTAGCACCACATTTCGAAAGCTTCTAGTCTCTTCTAGTCCAAACTATTTATCGTCCATGTTTCACTTCCATGTATGGCTACACTCCATACAAATTCTTTCAGAAACGACTTCCTGACACTTAAATCTATACTCAATGTTAACGAATTTCTCTTCTTCAGAAACGCTTTCCTTCCCATTGCCAGTCTACATTTTTTATATCCTTATAACGTCATCGGCGAACCTCAAAGTTTTTATTTCTTCTCCACGGATTTTAATACCTAATCCGAATTTTTCTATGTTTCCTTCACTGCTTGCTCAGTATACAGATGCAACACTACACAATTAAAAAAAAAGTTAGTTCAGAAATAATAGGAAAACGATAATGTCCTTCTGCCTCATGCTGCGTTCGACCCATCAGCGTGATCGTAATTTCTGGTGATGTACTAACACAAACTAATTATGAATTGAGTAAATGAGGAGATGGAAATCATCAAGGTTAATTTATTAAAATAAGCAGACTTATCTTTAACACGCTTTTTTTAATGCTACGTACCTTTTCATATTAAATTACAATAGATGACCATTGTGGTTAAATACTTTATACGTAACAGTCACAATGTCCTCTTGATGCTGTCTGTTCGTAATCAGTTACAAGAAACTACATGTTTTCTGATTGAAAAAATAACAATTAGCATATTCACTCAATATTTTCACATGATATATAAAATACCGTTGCGGAACACAGCAAGTTAGCGTCCGCCTTTCGTGGAATACAAACAGTAAAAGGTGAGCGCCAAATTCCTCATTTGTCTTGAAACAACACAGTTCTTTTTTTTAATATATCATTAATCGATACATGTACATAGAGATTTACAAGCACCGCGCAAGAACGGCAAAGATAAAGAATAATAGATTCTGTCGCTGCTATGCGATGGTTCATTTCTTTTACTTTACCGTTCGATAAATTTAGGCCATCATGCGTTTACTATTGAGCGTATACACTCCTGGAAATGGAAAAAAGAACACATTGACACCGGTGTGTCAGACCCGCCATACTTGCTCCGGACACCGCGAGAGGGCTGTACAAGCAATGATCACACGCACGGCACAGCGGACACACCAGGAACCGCGGTGTTGGCCGTCGAATGGCGCTAGCTGCGCAGCATTTGTGCACCGCCGCCGTCAGTGTCAGCCAGTTTGCCGTGGCATACGGAGCTCCATCGCAGTCTTTAACACTGGTAGCATGCCGCGACAGCGTGGACGTGAACCGTATGTGCAGTTGACGGACTTTGAGCGAGGGCGTATAGTGGGCATGCGGGAGGCCGGGTGGACGTACCGCCGAATTGCTCAACACGTGGGGCGTGAGGTCTCCACAGTACATCGATGTTGTCGCCAGTGGTCGGCGGAAGGTGCACGTGCCCGTCGACCTGGGACCGGACCGCAGCGACTCACGGATGCACGCCAAGACCGTAGGATCCTACGCAGTGCCGTAGGGGACCGCACCGCCACTTCCCAGCAAATTAGGGACACTGTTGCTCCTGGGGTATCGGCGAGGACCATTCGCAACCGTCTCCATGAAGCTGGGCTACGGTCCCGCACACTGTTAGGCCGTCTTCCGCTCACGCCCCAACATCGTGCAGCCCGCCTCCAGTGGTGTCGCGACAGGTGTGAATGGAGGGACGAATGGAGACGTGTCGTCTTCAGCGATGAGGGTCGCTTCTGCCTTGGTGTCAATGATGGTCGTATGCGTGTTGGGCGCCGTGCAGGTGAGCGCCACAATCAGGACTGCATACGACCGAGGCACACAGGGCCAACACCATGCATCATGGTGTGGGGAGCGATCTCCTACACTGGCCGTACACCTCTGGTGATCGTCGAGGGGACACTGAATAGTGCATGGTATATCCAAACCGTCATCGAACCCATCGTTCTACCATTCCTAGACCGGCAAGGGAACTTGCTGTTCCAACAGGACAATGCATGTCCGCATGTATTCCGTGCCACCCAACGTGCTCTAGAAGGTCTAAGTCAACTACCCTGACCACCAAGATCTCCGGATCTGTCCCCCATTGAGCATGTTTGGGACTGGATGAAGCGTCGTCTCACGCGGTCTGCACGTCCAGCACGAACGCTGGTCCAACTGAGGCGCCAGGTGGAAATCGCATGGCAAGCCGTTCCACAGGACTACATCCAGCATCTCTACGATCGTCTCCGTGGGAGAATAGCAGCCTGCATTGCTGCGAAAGGTGGATATACACTGTACTAGTGCCGACATTGTGCATGCTCTGTTGCCTGTGTCTATGTGCCTGTGGTTCTGTCAGTGTGATCATGTGATGTATCTGACCCCAGGAATGTGTCAATAAAGTTTCCCCTTCCTGGGACAATGAATTCACGGTGTTCTTATTTCAATTTCCAGGAGTGTAGATAGCGATATAAAGAAATAATGTCTGTGAGGCGAAAATTACTAATATTACATTGTCTACAGGGTGGTCCACTGATCGTGACCGGGCCAAATATCTCACGAAATAAGCGTCAAATGAAAAAACTACAAAGAACGAAACTCGTCTAGCTTGAAGGGGGAAACCAGATGTCGCTATGGTTGGCCCGCTAGATGGCGCTGCCATAGGACAAACTGATGTCAACTGCGTTTTTTTAAAATAGGAACCCCCAATTACATATTCGTGTAGCACATAAAGAAATATGAATGTTTTAGTTGGACCAGTTTTTTCGCTTTGTGATAGATGGCGCTGTAATAACCTCAGACGTATAAGTACGTGGTATCACGTAACGTTCCGCCAGTGCGGACGGTATTTGCTTCGTGATACATTACCCGTGTTAAAATGGACCGTTTACCAACTGCGGAAAAGGTCGAAATCGTGTAGATGTGTGTCTATTGTGTTCAAAATGCCCAACGGGCGTGTGCTATGTATGCAGCTCGGTATCCTGGACGACATCATCCAAGTGTCCGGGCCGTTCGCCGGATAGTTACGTTGTTTAAGGAAACAGGAAGTGTTCAGCCACGTGTGAAACGTCAACCACGGCCTGCAACAGATGATGATGCCCAAGTAGATGTTTTAGCTGTTATCGCGGCTAATCCGCACATCAGTAGCAGACAAATTGTGCGAGAATCGGGAGTCAGTGTTGAGAATGCTACATCAACATCGATTGCACCAGTACCATATTTCTATGCACCAGGAATTGCATGGCGACGACTTTGAACGTCTTTTACAGTTCTGCCACTGGGCACAAGAGAAATTACGGGACGATGACAGATTATTTGCAAGCGTTCTATTTAGAGACCAAGCGTCATTCACCAACAGCGGTAACGTAAACCGGCATAATATGCAGTATTGGGCAACGGAAAATCCACGATGGCTGCGACAGGTGGATCATCGGCGACCTTGGCGGGTTAACGTGTGGTGCAGCATTATGGGAGGAAGGATAATTGGCCCCCATTTTATCGGTGGCAATCTAAATGGTGCAATATATGCTGATTTCCTACGTAATGTTCTACCGATGTTACTACAAGATGTTTCACAGCATGACAGAATGGCTATGTATTTCCGACGTGATGGATGTCCGGCACATAGCTCGCGTGCGGTTGAAGCGGTATTGAATAGCATATTTCGTGACAGGTGGATTGATCGTCGAACCACCATACGTTTACAAGATCTGATGTCCCCGGATTTCTTTCTGTGGCGAAAGTTGAAGGATATTTGCTATCGTGATTCACCGAAAACGCCTGACAACATGCGTCAGCCCATTGTCAATGCATGTGCGAACATTACGGAATGCGAACTACTCGCTGTTGAGAGGAATGTCGTTACACGTATTGCCAAATGCACTGATGTTGCATTTATTGTATCAATGTGGTATTCACAGGTTATCACGCTGTAACAGTTCTCAGAAATGATAAGTTCACAAGGGTACGTGTATCACATTGGAACAACCGAAACAAAATGTTCAAACGCACCTACGTTCTGTATTTTATTTTAAAAAACCTACATGTTACCAACTGTTCGTCTAACATTGTGTGCCATATGTTTGTGACTATTACAGCGCCATCTATCACAAAGCGAAAAAAGTGGTCCCACTAAAATATTCATATTTCTTTACGTACTATACGAATATATAATAAAAATGTGGGTTCCTATTTTTTTAAAAAAGCAGTTGATATCTGTTTGGCTTATGGCAGCGCCATCTGGCGGGTCAACCATAGCGCCATCTAGTTTATCCCTTCAAGCTAGAAGAGTTTCGTTCTTTGTAGTTTTTTCGTTTGACGCTTATTTCGTGAGTTATTTGAGCCGGTCACGATCAATGGACCTCCCTGTATACTGTCTTTTCAAAAGTATACGAACACATACTTTCCATTCAGTCCCTTGTTGACCACACTGGTGTGGCAGTTGAAGATGGCATAATGAAAGCCGAAGTTTTAAATGTCACGTGCAAGAAATCACTCACAAAGGAGAGTTGTACAAAAATTGTGACGTCACGTGCCAATATGGCCGCTGTGCGTAGGCCTTGTATCTAGAAGGCTTTGCCTGGACACGCAAAAACTGTAATTTACGGTTGTAGCCAATAGCACCCCACACCATACAGCCTCGCAATGGCACTGTATGTCTTGTGCGAATGCAGTCACTGCGATGCCGCTCCCCGTGTCTGCGACGAACCAAAGTGCGGCCGCCATTTTCAAACCAACAGAACCTGGATTCGTCCGAAAACACTATCTGATGCCATTCCTGTTCTCGCAGTGACGCAGTTCTGTGCACAATTGCCGTCTAGCATGTCTCTGCACAGTTGTCAAAGGCAGACGGAGAAGCAGACGACCTGCGCTTAACGCATGCCATAATACACTACTGGCCATTAAAATTGCTACACCACGAAGATGACGTGCTACAGACGCAAAATTTTACCGACGAAGAAGATGCTGTCATATGCAAATGATTAGCTTTTCAGAGCATTCACACAAGGTTGGCGCCGGTGGCGACACCTACAACGTGCTGACATGAGGAAAGTTTCCAACTGATTTCTCATATACAAACAGGAGTTGACCGGCGTTGTCTGGTGAAACATTGTTGTTATACCTCGTGTAAGGAGGAGAAATGCGTACCATCACGTTTCCGACTTCGATAAATGTCGGATTGTAGCCTATCGCTATTGCGGTTTATCGTATCGCGACACTGCTGCTCGCGTTGGTCGAGATCCGATGAATGCTAGCAAAATATGGAATCGTTGCGTTCAGGAGGGTAATACGGAACGCTGTGCTGGATCCGAGGGTTTCGCAGGGATCTAATGAAGGGTAGAGCCACGAGTCGTAACACATCTGAAATGTAACGTCCACTGTTCAAACTACCGTCAATGCGAACAAGAGGTGACCGAGATGTGTAAACAATGGCACCCCATACCATCACTCCGGGTGATACGCCAGTATGGCGATGGCGAATACACGCTTCCAATGAGCGTTCACCGCGATGTCGCCAAACACGGATGCGACCACCACAATGCTGTAAACAGAACCTGGATTCATCCGAAAAAATAACGTTTTGCCATTCGTGGACCCACGTGCCTCGTCGAGGACACCATCGCAGACGCTCCTGTCTGTGATGCAGCGTCAAGAATAACTGCAGCCGTGGTCTCCGAGCTGATAGTCCGAGCTGCTGCAAACGTCGTCGAACTGTTGGTGCAGATGGTTGTTGTCCTGCAAACGTCCCCATCTGTTGACTCACGGATCGAGACGTGGCTGCACGATCCGTTACAGCCGTGCGGATAAGATGCCTGTCATCTCGACTGCTAGTGATACGAGGCCGTTGGGATCCAGCACGGAGTTCCGTATTACTCTCTTGAACCCACCGATTCCATATTCTGCTAACAGTCATTGGATCTCAACCAGCGTGAGTAGCAATGTCGAGATACGATAAACCTCAATCGTGATAGGCTACAGTTCTACCTTTATCAAAGTGGGAAACGTGATGGTACGCATTTCTCCTCCTTACACGAGGCATCACAACAACGTTTCACTAGGCAACGACGGTCAACTACTGTTTGTGTATGAGAAATCGGTTGGAAACTTTCCTTATGTCAGCACATTGTAGGTGTCGCCACCGGCTCCAACCTTGTGTGAATGCTCTGAAAAGCTATCATTTGCATATCACAGCATCCTCTTCCTGTCGGTTAAATTTCGCGTCTGTAGCAGGTCATCTTCGTGGTGTAGCAATTTTATGGCCAGTAGTGTACAAGTTCTGTGAATATGAACGTCATATGTCTAGTCGTTTGAGGAGTTCGTTTTTTTCTGAACACTGTAAACAGCAGGACGTACTTGGTGAACTTGTCAATTTGTGGAAGTTTTTCTCAAGTATGCAGAAGTTTTATGTGTTCAATACTAGTACGAAAATGTCAGCGTCCAAGACGAGAATGTAGTGAAGGCAGATGGGCCGAAACTATTGTACCATTGGAAGAGCTACAGACACGTAATTGGGCACCATCCACCAAGGAAGTACGAATTGAAGTTAGCGATTACTTTGTTTGATCAGAAGGGAATGTAAACTACCAATACAGTAAAGCGCTGACGAATGAGAGCACTTGAAATCACTCCAAAAACACGTGTGTACACAACTTTTATTTTAATATTAACATGGGGGACTTCTACGGTACCAACACGGCCATACATTGTACAGCACCACTTACAATACTGACGTAGAATGATGTAAACATGGATCCGAATATGGCAACAGAGAATTGCCGAAACCGGTAATCTATACGAATAAATGATTTTTGTGCTTCTGGCAGTTGAAAATTTTGGTTCAGTGTTCATAATACTACAGACGATGTCAGAGGATGTCAGAAGTGTTCATCGGTATGTACATCAGGGCATTAAATTTTGGCCGAATAAAAGCGTAAAGGTAAGTGCATTACATCCATACAAACACTGAGGAGAAAAATAAACAGGTACACTTGCCTAATATCGTGTAGGTCCCCTGTGTATTCGAAACCAGAACAGCTGTTAGCAAGAGTGACATAAAAGTAGACATCTTAGGTGTTGCGAAACAGCTCAAATCACTTAAGAAAGGCAAGTCTTCTGGTCCAGATGATATAGCAAACAGGTTCCTTTCAGAGTATGCAGACACAAGAGCGCCTTTCTTAGCAATCGTATACAACACCTCACTTGACGAAAGGTCTGTTCGTAAGGACGGGAAAGCAGCACAGGTCACACCAATTTTCAAGAAAGCAAATAGGAGTAACCCATTGAATGGAATTGAATTACAGACCGATATCACTGACCTCAATTTGCAGTAGGTTTATGGGGCATGTACTACACTCGAACATTATATCAATCACCTTGAAGAAAATGACTTATTGATTCATAACCAACACGGATTCAGAAAATATCGTTCTTGTGCAACACAGCTACCTCTTTAATCCCATGAAGTAATGAGTGCTCTCGACAAGGGATCTCAGATCGATTCCATATTCCTAAATTTCTAGAAGTCTTTTGACACAGTTCCTCACAAGCGACTATTAATCAAATTGTCAAATTGCGTGCATATGGAGTATCGTCTCACTTGTGTGACTGGATTCGTGATTTCCTTTCAGACAGGTCACAGTTCGTAAAGATAGACGGTAAATCATCGAGTAGAATGGAAGTGATTTCTGGCGTTCCGCGAGGTAGTGTCATAGACCCTGTGCTGTTCCTGATTTACACAAATGATCTAGGTGATAATCTCAGAAGCTCCCTTAGATTGTTTACAGATGACGCTGTAATTTACCGTCTAGTAAAATCATCAGACTATCAATTCCAATTACAAAATGAAGTAGAAAGAATTTCTATATGGTGCGAAAAGTGGCAATTGGCACTGTTGTTGTTGTTGTTGTGGTCTTCAGTCCTGAAACTGGTTTGATGCAGCTCTCCATGCTACTCTATCCTGTGCAAGCTTCTTCATCTCCCAGTACCTACTGCAACCTACGTCCTTCTGAATCTGCTTAGTGTAGTCATCTCTTGGTCTCCCTCTACGATTTTTACCCTCCGCGCTGCCCTCCAATACTAAATTGGTGATCCCTTGATGCCTCAGAACATGTCCTACCAACCGATCCCTTCTTCTGATCAAGTTGTGCCACAAACTTCTCTTCTCCCCAATCCGATTCAATACTTCCTCATCAGTTATGTGATCTACCCATCTAATCTTCAGGATTCTTCTGTAGCACCACATTTCGAAAGCTTCTATTCTCATCTTGTCCAAACTATTTATCGTCCATGATTCACTTCCATACATGGCTACACTCCATACAAATACTTTCAGAAATGACTTCCTGACACTTAAATCTATACTCGATGTTAACAAACTTCTCTTCTTCAGAAACGCTTCTCTTGCCATTGCCAGTCTACATTTTATATCCTCTCTACTTCGACCATCATCAGTTATTTTGCTCCCGTAATAGCAAAACTCCTTTACTACTTTAAGTGTCTCACTTCCTAATCTAATTCCCTCAGCATCACCCGATTTAATTCGACTACATTCCATTATCCTCGTTTTGCTTTTGTTGATGTTCATCTTATATCCTCCTTGCAAGACACTATCCATTCCGTTCAACTGCTCTTCCAAGTCCTTTGCTGTCTCTGACAGAATTACGATGTCATCGGCGAACCTCAAAGTTTTTATTTCTTCTCTATGGATTTTAATACCTACTCCGAATTTTTCTTTTGTTTCCTTTACTGCTTGCTCAATATACAGATTGAATAACATCGGGGATAGGCTACAATCCTGTCTTACTCCCTTCCCCACCACTGCTTCCCTTTCATGTCCCTCGACTCTTATAACTGCCATCTGGTTTCTGTACAAATTGTAAATAGCCTTTCGCTCCCTGTATTTTACCCCTGCCACCTTTAGAATTTGAAAGAGAGTATTCCAGTCAACATTGTCAAAAGCTTTCTCTAAGTCTACAAATACTAGAAGCGTAGGTTTGCCTTTTCTTAATCTAGCTTCTAAGATAAACCGTGGGGTCAGTATTGCCTCACGTGTTCCAACATTTCTACGGAATCCAAACTGATCTTCCCCGAGGTCGGCTTCTACCAGTTTTTCCATTCGTCTGTAAAGAAGTCGCGTTAGTATTTTACAGCTGTGACTTATTAAACTGATAGTTTGGTAATTTTCACATCTGTCAACACCTGCTTTCTTTGGGATTGGAATTATTACATTCTTCCTGAAGTCTGAGGGTATTTCAACTGTCTCATACATCTTGCTCACCAGATGGTAGAGTTTTGTCAGGACTGGCTCTCCCAAGGCCGTCAGTAGTTCCAATGGAATGTTGTCTACTCCGGGGGCACTAAACAACGAAAAGTGCGAGGTCATCCACATGGGTACTAAAAGAAATCTGATAAATTTTGGGTATTCAATAATTCGCACAGATCTAATAGCTATCGTTTCGACTAAGTACCTAGGAATTACAATTACGAGCAAATTAAATTGGAAAGACCAAATAGATGATATCGTGGAGAAGGTGAAACAAAGACTGGGCTTTGTTGGCAGAAGACTTAGAAGATGCGACAACCCCATTAAAGAGACAGCCTACATTACACTCTGCTGGAATACTGCTGCGCGGTGTGGGATCCTTACCAGGTAGGATTGACGGAGGACATCGAAAAAGTGCAAAGAAGGGCAGCTCGTTTCGTGTTATCGCGCAATAGGGGTGAGGGTGTCACTGATATGATACGCGAGTTGGGGCGGTAGTCACTGAAACAAAGGCGGTTTTCTTTGCGGCGAGATCTATTTACGAAATTTCAATCACCAACTTTCTCTTCCGAATGCGAATATATTTTGTTGACGCCCACCTATGTAGAGAGAAATGATCATCATGATAAAATAAGAGAAATCAGAGCTCGAACGGAAAGATTTATGTGTTCCTTTTTCCCACGCGCCATTCGAGAGTAGAATGGTAGAGAAGAGCCAGGTGATTAAAAAGTCTGTATAAATTTGAAAACTGAATAAATCACGCAATAATGTAGATAGAGAGGTACAAATTGACACACGTGCTTGGAATGACATGGGGTTTTATTAGAACCAAAAAAATACAAAAGTTCGAAACATATCCGACAGATGGCGCTTCATCTGATCAGAATAGCAATAATTAGCATAGTAAGGCAAAACAAAGATGATTTTTTTTTACAGAAAATGCTCAATATGTCCACCATCGTTCCACAACAGTAGCTGTAGTCGAGGAATAATGTTGTGAACAGCACTGTAAAGCATGTCCGGAGTTATGTTGTCTTTCAGCATCCCTAGAGATGTCGGTCTATCACGATACACTTGCGACTTCAGGTAACCCCAAAGCCAATAATCGCACGGATTGAGGTCTGGGGACCTGGGAGGCCAAGCGTGACGAAAGTGGCGGCTGAGAACACGATCATCACCAAACGACGCGCGCAAGAGATCTTTCACGCGTCTATCAATATTGTTTGGAGCGCCATCCTGCATAAACATCGTACGTTCCAGCATGTGTTTATCAGCCAGGCTGGGGATGATGCGATGCTGTAACATATCTGCGTACCTCTCACCCGTCACGGTAGCAGTTACAAAACCAGAATCACGCAATTCCTCGAAAAAAAAAAAAAAAGGCCCGATAACGGTAGATGTGGTAAATCCAACCCATACCGTGGCTTTCTCGTCGTGCAAAGGAGTTTCCACGACAGTTCTAGAATTGCCAAAATTCTGCAGCTGTGGGCGTTGACAGATCCTCGGAGCGTGAAATGAGCTTCGTCGGTCCACAACACGTTACTCAACCAATCTTCCATCTTTTGAAACGCCCACACCACAAATGCCCTCCGCTTTACTAAATCGCCAGGTAACGGTTCACGATGCCGATGGATTTTGTACGGATAGCATCGGAGGGTACGCCTCAGTGCCAACCAAACACTACTGTATGGAATGCCGGTGCGACGTGCATAGACAAACCCGCTACAGTCTCCATTTCTTCCTGAACTGTCTCAGCAGCATTACGCCTTGTGCTCGGTCAGCCATTACGGGGTCTATCGTCTAAACAACTGTGGCTTTGAACTTCGAAATCATTCTCGCCACAGCTGTATTTTTCAACGGACCTTTACCCGTGCGAATCCCCTTCCTATGGCGATAGGATCGTAACGCTGAAGTAGCACATTCCCCATTCTGATAATACAGCTTTACTAAAAGCGCCTTTTCAGATAACGTCAACATGCTTCGACTGTTGGCGCATCTGCTTCTTTCTCTCATTACAGCTTCTTTTATACACGATTGTCATGGGCAGTCACTGACGTTTTGCTGTCCAGCGTCATTTGTCGGACATTTTGTAAACTTTTATTTTTGGTTCTAATAAAACCCCATGTCATTTCAAGCACGTGTGTCAATTTTTACCACTCTATCTACATTATTCCGTTGTTTATTAAGTTATCATTCAAATTTATACTGACTTTTTGATCACCCGGAATAATTATTCTTTGCTTCCCAAATCTCTTCATCCTCTCAGAATGCACCTTCTTCCGTTCTTCTGTCCATTTTTACCAGGCTGGCGCGATGTTCTGTCCTCAAACTTCACACTTGTGATTTTATCCCGGCACTCAGCGTGGCCTTCGAGATTTTTTATGTTGATCTGCTGCAGATCCCACTGGACTTGTTTCAGCCATGCTGTGCCGCATTTATTCTCTGTTATAATATTGAAAAGTGTACTTGCTGTTATGCACTCTTCCATCCTGTTAATATGTCTTTAAATTTTGGCTCCGCGTTTTCTGATTTCGTCTGTTACTGTGTTGATCTTTATACAGAGCTCGTTTTGTGGTCTCTTCATCCAAATGCCGTTTTTGTTGTTTGCCCAGTAAATCTTCCTGAGAATTTTTCTTTCCTGATTTTCTGTTTCCCGAATTTTTGAATCACCACCATTGTTTCAGCTGCGTTGATTGCTTCTGGAGGAATCACTGTTCTATAGTGTCTTAATTTTGCGCCTGTCGAAATGCACTTCTTGTTGTACTGTGTCCACGTTAGCTTTCAGCCCTTCTGGAGCTTGGTGATTCTTTGTTCACTGGCGATTCGGGTTAATCCTGAAGACTGTATAGCTTCTCCGAAGTGTTTAAAATGGCACACTTGTGCAATTTACCACGTTTTGTGATTAAAGGGAATTTATGTTCTGGCTGTCTTTCCAAATATTTGGTTTTTTCATAAGTTATCTATAGTCCGTTTTTTTTGTAGTTTTTCATGTAGTTTTTCCACTGCGTGAATCGCTTCTGTTCTGTTATTGGTGATAATTGCAATATCGTCAGCGAAAGCAAGGCACTTGACTTTAATTCGGTTCTCTTTTTGATACCAATTTGGATGCCCTTTACATGAGATTCCCGTTTCCTGATGATATATATATATATATATATATATATATATATATATATATATATATGCGTATGAGGGCGTGCTCAAAGGCAATGCCAATTTTTTTTATTCTGTTCTGATATCGTTCAAGGTAATATATATATATATATATATATATATATATATATATATATATATATATATATATATATAAAAGAAAGTCTTGTTTTTTTACGCTATTTACAACTCAAGAACGGCTGGACCGATTTGGCTGAAAATTGTTGGAGAGTTAGCTAAGAACCAGGAGACGGACATAGGATACTTTTTATCCAGTTCGACAGCTACAAAACGTGGTGTAACAAAAACGCGTCTGGCGTGAAATAACAAAGCACAAATGTCAGCTAAACGTCACTATAAAACGTGGTATAACAAAAACGCATCTGGCTTGGAATAATTGATTGGCGTTAGCGGCGTGTTTTGAAAGGTAGTTTATTGCCGTACTGCTGGCTTCTGTTTTTGTTTTTAAAAAAAGAATTGGTTTTTAGATTGTGATATTGCTATAAATTACATCACTGCCGTTAGCGGCGTGTTTTGAAAGACTGTTAATGCCGTACTGTTGTATTGCTATAAATGACCTGATTGCCGTTTTTAAAAGAAATTTTTAAACTTTTGAATTCCTGTAAATTACTTGATTGGCGTTAGCGGCATGTTTAAAAGGCTGTTTATTGCCATAGTGCTAGTTTCTGTAAGACACGAATAAAAAATTTGTGTGTGAAAATCTCGGTTCGGCAGTAAACCACTAGAAATTTGGCCCCGTTGCCCAACTTGTGGTATGGCTTGTAGTAATCGTAACCACTGTGTGTGTGTCAAAGATAGTACATACATACATATATATATATATATATATATATATATATATATATATATATATATATATACTCCTGTAAATTGAAATAAAAACACCGTGAATTCGTTGTCCCAGGAAGGCGAAACTTTATTGACACATTCCTGGGGTCAGATACATCACATGATCACACTGACAGAACCACAGGCACATAGATACAGGCAACAGAGCATGCACAATGTCGGCAATAGTACAGTGTATATCCACCTTTCGCAGCAATGCAGGCTGCTATTCTCCCATGGAGAAGATCGTAGAGATGCTGGATGTAGTCCTGTGGAACGGCTTGCCATGCCATTTCCACCTGGCGCCTCAGTTGGACCAGCGTTCGTGCTGGACGTGCAGACCGCGTGAGACGACGCTTCATCCAGTCCCAAACATGCTCAATGGGGGACAGATCCGGAGATCTTGCTGGCCAGGGTAGTTGACTTACACCTTCTAGAGCACGTTGGGTGGCACGGGATACATGTGGACGTGCATTGTCCTGTTGGAACAGCAAGTTCCCTTGCCGGTCTCGGTATGGTAGAACGATGGGTTCGATGACGGTCTGGATGTACCGCGCACTATTCAGTGTCCCCTCGACGATCACCAGAGGTGTACGACCAGTGTAGGAGATCGCTTCCAACACCATGATGCCGGGTGTTGGCCCTGTGTGCCTCGGTCGTATGCAGTCCTGATTGTGGCGCTCACCTGCACGGCGCCAAACACGCAAACGACCATCATTGGCACCAAGGCAGAAGCGACTCTCATCGCTGAAGACGACACGTCTCCATTCGTCCCTCCATTCACGCCTGTCGCGACACCACTGGAGGCGGGCTGCACGATGTTGGGGCGTGAGCGGAAGACGGCCTAACGGTGTGCGGGACCGTAGCCCAGCTTCATTGAGACGGTTGCGAATGGTCCTCGCCGATACCCCAGGAGCAACAGTATCCCTAATTTGCTGGGAAGTGGCGGTGCGGTCCCCTACGGCACTGCGTAGGATCCTACGGTCTTGGCGTGCATCCGTGCGTCGCTGCGGTCCGGTCCCAGGTCGACGGGCACGTGCACGTTCCGCCGACCACTGGCGACAACATCGATGTACTGTGGAGACCTCACGCCCCACGTGTTGAGCAATTCAGCGGTACGTCCACCCGGCCTCCCGCATGCCCACTATACGCCCTCACTCAAAGTCCGTCAACTGCACATACGGTTCACGTCCACGCTGTCGCGGCATGCTACCAGTGTTAAAGACTGCGATGGAGCTCCGAATGCCACGGCAAACTGGCTGACACTGACGGCTGCGGTGCGCAAATGCTGCGCAGCTAGCGCCATTCGACGGCCAACACCGCGGTTCCTGGTGTGTCCGCTGTGCCGTGCGTGTGATCATTGCTTGTACAGCCCTCTCGCAGTGTCCGGAGCGAGTACGGTGGGTCTGACACACCGGTGTCAATGTGTTCTTTTTTCCATTTCCAGGAGTATATATGACAGTTGCAGATTATATATATATATATATATATATATATATATATATATATATATATATATATATATGTCAATAACAATGGCAGACAACACCCAAGCGCTGAGACATCTGCAACTGTCCTACGCCTAGGGTTCACTGTCATCGATTATCCTCTAAATCACATCCGATTTTCATTTGTTTCCAAAACTTAAAGAACACGTTCTAGGACTTCACTTTGACAGTCATGAAGTGACGCAAGCAGATGTGGAGGTTGTGACGGTTCTGCAAAGAAAGTGTCAACAAACTGGTCTCTCCTTGGAACAAATGTGTTCGTCGCCAGACTGACTGTGCTGAGCAATAATTATGCAGACGTGAAGAACACAGCTATAGAATGTTGATGAAGTTTGTTATATTTAAAAAAGTTTGCACATACAAAATTCGCAGGCACTGCATTCTAGCAGGCCGTTGTAGAAAGGGGTACTCGCTGCTTTCAGGAAATCGAAAAATACTATATCTACGTGACTGCTTTGATCCAGGGCTTTCAGTACGCCATGTCAGAACTCAGTGCAGGATCGGTTTTGCGTGATCTGTGTTTCCATAAGCCCATAATGGAGGTCATTCTGTTCGGTGTGTAGGATCCACACGTATGGAACACGTATTATGTTCGAGTATAATGACTTTTCTGGAGACTAGAAATCTACTCTGCAGGAATCAGCATGGGTTTCGAAAAAGACGGTCGTGTGAAACTCAGCTCGCGCTATTCGTCCACGAGACTCAGAGGGCCATAGACACGGGTTCACAGGTAGATGCCGTGTTTCTTGAATTCGATACAGTTCCCCACAGTCGTGTAATGAGCAAAGTAAGAGCATATGGACTATCAGACCAATTGTGTGATTGGATTGAAGAGTTGCTAGATAACAGAACGCAGCATGTCATTCTCAATGGAGAGAAGTCTTCCGTAGTAAGAGTGATTCCAGGTGTGCCACAGGGGAGTGTCATAGGACCGTTGCTATTCACAATATATATATATATATATATATGACCTTGTGGATAACTTCGGAAGCTCATTGAGACTTTTTGCAGATGATGCTTTAGTACATCAAGAAGTTGTAACAATGGAAGGTTGTACTGAAATGCAGGAGGATCTGCAACTAATTGACGCTTGGTGCAGGGAATGGCAATTCAATCTCAATGTAGACAAGTGTAATGTGCTGCGAATACATAGAAAGAAAGATCCTTTATCATTTAGCTACAATATAGCAGGTCAGCAACTGGAAGCGGTTAATTCCATAAATTTCTTGGGAGTAGGCATTAGGAGTGATTTAAAATGGAATGATCATATAAAGTTGATCGTCGGTAAAGCAGATGCCAGATTCATTGGAAGAATCCTAACGAAATGCAATCTGAAAGCAAAGGAAGTAGGTTACAGTACGCTTGCTCGCCCACTGCTCGAATACTGCTCAGCACTGTGGGGTCCGTACCAGTCCACTAAAGAGACAGCTTACACTACACTCGTTCGTCCTCTGTTAGAATATTGCTGCGCGGTGTGGGATCCTTACCAGGTGGGATTGACGGAGGACATCGAAAGGGTGCAAAAAAGGGCAGCTCGTTTTGCATTATCGCGTTATAGGGGAGAGAGTGTGGCAGATTTGATACACGAGTTGGGATGGAAGTCATTACAGCATAGACGTTTTTCGTCGCGGCGAGAGCTTTTTACGAAATTTGAGTCACCAACTTTCTCTTCCGAATGCGAAAATATTTTGTTGAGCCCAACCTACATAGGTAGGAATGATCATCAAAATAAAATAAGAGAAATCAGAGCTCGAACAGAAAGGTTTAGGTGTTCGTTTTTCCCACTCGCTGTTCGGGAGTGGAATAGTAGAGAGATAGTATGATTGTGGTTCGATGAACCCTCTGCCAAGCACTTAAATGTGAATTGCAGAGTAGTCATGTAGATGTAGATGTAGATGTAGATAGGGTTGATAGAAGAGATAGAGAAGATCCAACGGAGAGCAGCGCGCTTCGTTACAGGATCATTTAGTAATGGCGAAAGCGTTACGGAGTTGATAGATAAAGTCCAGTGGAAAACTGTGCAACAGAGACGCTCAGTAGCTCCGTACGGGCTTTTGTTGAAGTTTCGAGAACGTACCTTCACCGAGGAGTCAAGCAGTATATTGCTCCCTCCTACGCATATCTCGCGAAGAGACCATGAGGATAAAATCGTAGAGATTGAAACGTCCCCTTAGAAAAATTTATACTCGACTGTGCTTAAACTGAAACACCATATTTTTGAGCGCAACGCAATCTGACTTTCAAAAATCCCTACAAAAGAATGGCTCTGACTAACATTAACCTATACGTTTCACAAATCACTTACCTCACAAAAATCTTCGTTCCTCAAGCTACTGCAATACCGCGAGCGCCACTACTGCCAGCTAAATAAAAGATTCAAACTACGGAAGGCACTAACTACTGATAGGTATAGTTAGCAAATGAAAGATTTTAATAGAGAACAAACAATGTATTTACCTTAGTAGTCATAATATATATATATCACTTCATGAGACCAATTCTTACAAATTTCAAAACTCCGCCATCTCTCTACCCACGTCCACCACTGCTGGCGGCTCACCTCCAACTGCGCAACGCTACGCGCTGTTAGCATCCAGCTGCCGCTGCCCAACACTACAATGGCAGACAACAATGCAAACCAGCCACAGACTGCACATGGCACAGCCAGTGATTTTCATACAGAGCGCTACGTGGCGGCGGTGTTACCAATAAAAAAAACCTAAACAGCCTACTTACAAGATTAGAGTCCATACGCAGACATAGAGACAATCTCTCTTTCCACGAACAATACGAGACTGGAATAGAAGGGAGAACCGATAGAGGTACTCGAGGTACCCTCCTCCACACACCGTCAGGTGGCTTGAGGAGTATGGATGTAGATGTAGATGTAGATGCAAGGCTTTTAGAATTTTCTATCGTCTCAGCAGCTGAAGTCTCGGTTTGCAATTCATGATAAGCTGCTCGCATAGTTGTCTGTGACGGCTTTCCGTTGTGAAGTCTTGGCTGTACCGCCACCGCTGTGTCCAACAGTGCTCAAATCGCCGCTGCGGTAATCGAGTTCCGCGACGCATCGCCTTCCGCGTTGGAATTCCACAGCTGCCGAGAAGCCTTACGACTTGGCGACTAATCCGTCAACAGGTGTCGGAGGCAGCGATCGATACCACAGCGCCCTCCGTAACATGTCATACGCTTTCCTCCATCCGTGCAGGCTTTGGAATTACATTCGTAAATACATGAAATTTATTCTGTAGAATAGAATGATGACAGTGAAAATTTGTGCCGGAACGGGGCTAGAACACGAATTTTCCACTTGCCTTCCTTTTTTTTCAGTCCAGACCCAAAATTGCATATGTCGTGAACCATACGACCCGTACTCGTACACCGATTACGTATATCCTACAAAAATGACTTTTTTTTAATAATAATATCAATATTTATACAGGGTGAGTCACCTAACGTTACCGCTGGATGTATTTCGTAAACCACATCAAATACTGACGAACCGATTCCACAGACCGAACGAGAGGAGAGGGGCTAGTGTAATTGTTTAATACAAACCATACAAAAATGCACAGAAGTATGTTCTTTAACACAAACTTACGTTTTTTTAAATGGAACCACGTTAGTTTTGTTAGCACATCTGAACATATAAACAAATACGCAATCAGTGCCGCTTGTTGCATCGTAAAATGTTAATTACATCCGGAGATACTGTAACCTAAAGTTGACGCTTGAGTAGCACTCCTCCGCTGTTCGATCGTGTGTATCGGAGAGCACCGAATTACGTAGGGATCCAAAGGGAACGGTGATGGACCTTAGGTACAGAAGAGACTGGAACAGCACATTACGTCCACATGCTAACACCTTTTTTGGTCTTTTTCACTGACGCACATGTAGATTACCACGAGGGGTGAGGTACACGAACACACGTGGTTTCCGTTTTCAATTACGGAATGGAATAGAGTGTGTTCCGACATGTCAGGCCAATAGATGTTCAATTTGGTGGCCATCATTTGGTGCACACAATTGCAATCTCTGGTGTAATGAATGTCGTTGACGCAGCAGTACATCTGGTGTAATGTCACCGCAGGGTGCCACAATACGTTGTTTCATATCCTCTGGGGTTGTAGGCACATCACGGTACACATTCTCCTTTAACATACCCCACAGAAAGAAGTCTAGAGGTGTAAGATCAGGAGAAGGGGCTGGCCAATTTATGCGTCCTCCACGTCCTATGAAACGCCCGTCAAACATCCTGTCAAGGGTCAGCCTAGTATTAATTGCGGAATGTGGAGGTGCACCATCATGCTGACACCACATACGTCGACGCGTTTCCAGTGGGACATTTTCGAGCAACGTTGTTGTCTGCATTGTCACTGGGCTGTACTCTCCCTATCTATCTTTTGCAATGATGTTTTCATTATTTATCATGTCAGTAAAACAGAAAAAGTATATCGTTGCAAACTTTTCTTTCCTTTTTTTTATGGAGGCTCCGATTATTGGAAACTCCAACTATCGAGAATCTACTGAACACATAATGGAGGTACGAACACAGGCTGTAGACACAAGGATGACGACGCATGCAGGTTTGGGTCAGGTCGTGAGTGGAGATCAGGGTTCGAGTCCCTGGCCAGCTCAAATTTTCAGTGTCGTCATTCCATTCTGCACCTGATGGCTGTCCATATTCGCAACGGTGAATATATTTAATGTTACGCATAACGGCTGTAGTCACCGTAGTGTCTGTTTCTTTGAACATACATGCGACTCCGCAGGAACTTTGCATCATACTTCGGAATAACACATGGACTGCAAAATCGTATATTTGTAGACGTTTTAATACGAGCGGCGTCCAATAAGTAAGTTTTCATATTTTGGAAAGCAAAAACATTGCACACAATTTAGTGCGTTTTGAAATAATTTTATTAGCATTATACAATGCTTCTGTTACTTTCGTGCATAGTCGCCATGTTTTTCCAAGCATTTTTGGTAACGTGACACAGGTGTAGAGCGTCATATTAAACACCTTTTAGCGGTATAAATTTCCAAGCTGTTATTTTATTGGGACAACGGCCTTGTCGCAATGGTAACAGCAGTACCCGTCAGATCACCGAAGTTAAGCGCTGTCGGGCTGGGCAAGCACTGGATGGGTGACCATTCGGTCTGCCGATCGCTGTTGGCAAGCGGGGTGCACTCAGCCCTTGTGAGGCAAACTGAGGAGCTGCTCGATTGAGAAGTAGCGGCTCCGGTCTCGTAAACTGACGTACGGCCGGGAGACCTGGTGCTGACCACATGACCCTCCGTATTCCCATGCAATGATCCCTGTGGCCTGAGGATAACACGGCGGCCGGTCGGTACCGTTGGGCCTCCATGGCCTGTACGGACGGAGTTTAGTTTTAGTTACACTACTGGCCATTAAAATTGGGGTGCATTGATCCTGAGAAATCAGTACCCACAACAACCACATCTGGCCGTAATAACGGCCCTGATACGCCTGGGCATAGAGTCAAAGAGAGCTTGGATGGCGTGTACAGGTACAGCTGCCCATGCAGCTTCAACACGATACCGCAGTTCATCAAGAGTAGTGACTGGAGTATTGTGACGAGCCAGTTGCTCGGCCACCATTCACCACAAGTTTTCAATTGATCAGTTTGGACTCCGTAGAAATGAGGCAATACTGACCCTATGACGTATCTTAGAAAATAGATTAAGGAAAGGTAAACCTACGTTTCTAGCATTTGTAGACGTAGAGAAAGCTTTTGACAATGTTGACTGGAATACTCTCTTTTAAAATCTAAAGGTGGCAGGGGTAAAATACAGCGAGCGAAAGGCTATTTACAATTTGTACAGAAACCAGATGGCAGTTATAAGAGTCGAGGGGCATGAAAGGGAGCCAGTGGTTGGGAAGGGAGTGAGACAGGGTGGTCGCCTCTCCCCGATGTTATTCAATCTGTATATTGAGCAAGCATAAAAGGAAACAAAAAAAAAAAAAATTGGAGTAGGCATTAAAATCCATGGAGAAGAAATAAAAACTTTGAGGTTCGCCGATGACATTGTAATTCTGTCAGAGACAGCAAAGGACTTGGAAGAGCAGTTGAACGGAATGGATAGTGTCTTGAAAGGAGAATATAAGATGAACATCAACAAAAGCAAAACGAGGATAATGGAATGTAGTCGAATTAAGTCGGGTGATGCTGAGAGAATTAAATTAGGAAACGAGACGCTTAAAGTAGTGAAGGATTTTTGCTATTAGGGGAACAAAATAACGGATGATGGTCGAAGTAGAGAGGATATAAAATGTAGACTGGCAATGGCAAGGAAAGCGTTTCTGAAGAAGAGAAATTTGTTAACATCGAGTATAGATTTAAGTGTCAGGAAGTCGTTTCTGGAAGCATTTGTATGGAGTGTAGCCATGTATGGAAGTGAAACATGGACGATAAATAGTTTGGACAAGGAGAGAATAGAAGTTTAGAAATGTGGTGCTACTGAAAGGCCAAATAAAAAAGAATGCTGAAGATTATATGGGTAGAGCACATAACTACTGAGGAGGTATTGAATAGAATTGGGGAGGAGTTGGTGGCACAACTTGACTAGAAGAAGGGACCGGTTGGTAGGACATGTTCTGAGGCATCAAGGGATCACAAATTTAGCATTGGAGGGCAGCATTGAGGGTAAAATTCGTATAGGAAGATTAAGAGATGAATATACTAAGGAGATTCAGATGGATGTAGGTTGCTGTAAGCACTCGGAGATGAAGAAGCTTGGACAGGTTAGAGTAGCATGGACAGTTGCATCAAACCAGTCTCAGGACTGAAGACCACATCAACGACAACATGGAAAATGAATTCGAGAAAATACTTAAATATAAGAATAACAATAAGAAATATGGTAACATGCTCCGAATTGTCTTCAAAAGAAAGGGTATAGGTTAGGAACTGGATTCCTAGTAGAGAGGGAATGGGTTGGGTCACGTTTCCGACCCCAACCTCACCTGCAAGTCACACACGAAAAATAAATCAGTAGTACAGCAGATGCAAGAATATGGCGACAAACCTATGTTGCCTGATACAAAGGAAGATCTTGAACTCCCTAAGGATGCGTTTAGAAGGCTGGATCTGACAAAAATAACTAGGCAGTGAAGGATTTTGCGATGTCGCTGTTCGGGACTGCTCCTCTCTCCACGTAATTTGCCCTGGAAGGAACACACATCAAGGATCTACTGAATGATTAATTTGGGTCTGGGAAATGATGTTGAAGAAACTCAGGCTGCAGAAGAAGAAAATGTGAATGCTGAACTGCCACCAGTTGAAAAGGTGACAGTGAAGGATCTAAATTGTGCTACTGCTAGAGACTGAATATGATTCCTCACTCTTTTAATGCTCTAATTTAACACTTCAATTATTTGTCACGTATTTATGTCATTTTATTGTAGCCATTTTTGTTACTGATTTTGTGTAATAAAAAAAGGGCGTCCTGAGGGAGAATCGTCTTCTATATTAAAAAACTAAAAACTCGCCTCGATTGCGAAAAAAGCACCTAGTGTTAAGTGTTAACCCAGGTTTCGGCGTAGATAACTACACCTTCTTTAGAACAATAAAACCCACAATTGCCTCAGAAGATCTTTTTTTTTTCTCTATTGTAATTTTAATCACCTCATTACAAGGTGGGCTGGCAGCAGCATATTACCCTGCTCTTCAGCCTTGAGTGGTACAATAAAATAACATCCATTCACGCTGGATGAGAAAAACACTAAAACTTGTTGACACAGCGCATATAACACGGATGACTGCGACGGCACACGTGAACAGTGGTGGCGTGACGGCGGAAGGACACTGAACACTAAACGAAGGCACACACACGAGACACTGATGGCGATGATCTCCAGCGCGCGAATGTTCACTGAGTCCGGGGACCTGCCAAGGGAGGGGGAGGAGGAAGGGGAGTGGGACAGCGAGAGGGGAGGGCAGATGCCATGGGCAAGGGAGACAGGGGGAGGGGAGGAAAAAAAGGGGGGAGACCGGGGGAAGAGGGGTGGAGGAAGGGGACAGGGGAAAGGGAGAGAGAAGGGAGGGAGGGTGCCAAGTGGAGAGGCCACAGAAAGTGGGGGCAGGTAGGATCAAAGTTGATAGGAGGGCTAGATGGAGGGGAGGAGGACATGATCAGGGAGGGGGAGCTGCCGGAAGCCACCTTGGGAGAGGGTAAGGAGGGTAGAGAGATGGAGACCGGGTGGGGCGTGGGAATACAGGCGCGGCAGCGGGCGTGGGAGGGAGAGGATGGGCGAGACAAGAGGGTGAGGAGGGTCGAGTTTGCGGGAGGTGTACAGGATCCGTATCCTTTCAAAGAAAAGGAGGAGGTGGGAGAAAGGAATGAGATCGTACAGGATCCGCATGGGGGAGGGGAGACGCATGCGATAGGCGAGGCAGAGAGCATGGCGTTCAAGGATTTGAAGGGATTTATAAAAGGTAGGGGGGGCGGAGATCCACGCCGGATGGGCATAGCAGAGGATAGGGCGGATGAGGGATTTACAGGTGTGGAGGATGGTGGAGGGGTCCAGACCCCACGTACGGCCTGAAAGGAGCTTGAGGAGGTGGAGTAGGGAGTGTGCCTTGGCTTGGATTGTCCGGAGATGGGGGGTCCAGGCGACGGTCGAGGGTGACGCTAAGGTACTTGAGGGTGGGGGTGAGTGCGATATGACGGCCATAGACGGTGAGATAGAAATCAAGGAGGCGGAAGGAAGGGGTGGTTTTGCCTACAATGATCGCCTGTGTTTTGGAGGGATTGACCTTGAGCAACCACTGGTTGCACCAAGCGGTGAACTGGTCAAGATGGGATTGGAGAAGGTGTTGGGAGCGCTGCAGGGTGGGGGCAAGGGCAAGGAAGGCGGTGTCATCGGCAAACTGGAGAAGGTGGACGGGGGGTGACGGCGGCGGCATGTCTGCCGTATACAAAAGGTACAGAAGGGGAGAGAGGATGGAGCCTTGGGGCACACCGGCGGAGGGAAAAAAGGTGTAGGAATCTGTGTTATGGATGGTGACGTAGGAAGGACGGCGTGAGAGAAAGGAGCCGATCAGACGGACGTAATTAATGGGAAGGGCGAAGGTTTGGAGCTTGAAGAGGAGACCGGAATGCCATACGCGGTCATAAGCACGTTCGAGGTCCAGGGAGAGGAAGATTGCAGAGCGACGGGTATTAATCTGTTCAGAAAGGAGATGAGTGAGGTGAAGGAGAAGGTCGTCGGATGAGAAGGATGGCCGAAAGCCACACTGGGTGATGGAAAGGAGGCGGTGCTGGCGGAGATGCTGGTGGATGTGGCGGGTGAGGATAGATTCCAGGACCTTGCTGAAGACCAAGGTAAGGCTGATGGGACGGTAGGAAGAGACGGCAGACGGCAGTTTGCTAGGTTTAAGGAACATCAGGATACAGGAGGTTTTCCACAGGTCGAGGCAGTAACTGGTGGATAGGAGCCTGGCCAAGGTGGAGAGGAAAGAGGCAAGAGCTTCGCAAAGGTGACGATAGGTGACACGATCGTGACCAGGAGCGGTGTTGCGTTTTGTGTGTAGCGATGAGATCCTGTGTAGTGATTGGGGCATTGAGTTCCGTGTGTGTAATGTTGTCCAAGTACTGGAAACCAGGTGCGAGGGGAGGGACAGAGGTGTCAGTTCGATCGCGGACATCCGGGAAGAGGGAGTAATCAAACTGGGGATCGTCGGGGATGGAAAAGACATCAGACAGGTAGGACGCAAAGTGATTGGCCTTACTAAGGGTGTCAGGGAAGGGGTGATCATCATGGAGAAGAGGATAGTAGGGGGAGGGTTTAGTTCTGGTAAGGCCACAGAAGGTGGACCAGAACTTGGATGAGTTGATAGGGAGGGTAGCATTTAAACGGGTGCATGTCTGTCGCCAGTCCCGGCGTTTCTTGGCCGCGAGCAAATTACGAATGTTCCGTTGGAGTTGCCGGTGGCGTCGTAGTGTGTCCGGGTCATGCGTGTGGAGGAAGGCACGGTAGAGACAGCGGGATTCACGGAGGAGGAGGACGGCCTGTGGGGGTAAGGTAGAACGGTGGGGGTGGATAGCGACAGTAGGGACGTGGGCCTCCACGGTCTCAGACAAGGTCTGCTGGAGAAAGGTGGTGGCATGGGTTACATCGGCAGGGCGACGGAAGGTGAAGGGGTGGCTATCGACCTGGGTGGAGAGGGTATCCCGGTAGGCATTCCAGTTGGCACGGGAATAGTTATGAACATACTTAGGGGGAGGGTCATGATGGGGGTAGGGGTGGGGGCGACGACCGTCTGAAACGGTGAGGAGAACAGGGAGATGGTCGCTACCAATAGGGTCCAGGACATCCACCGTTATGCGGCCAAGGAGGTTGTCGGAGGAAAGGACAACATCAGGAGTGGAGTTGGATTCGGGACGGGTGTGCTGGGGGATGGGGATGAGGTCGCCTTGAAGGGAGGAGAGGAACCGATGCCACCGCCGTAACTGGGCGGCGGAACGACTGTGGATGTTGAGGTCGGCGGCGATCACGTAGGAGGAGAAGGTATGGTCAATGTGGAAGAGGAAGTCGAAGGGAATAGGGGCGTTAGGGCGGACATAGATGGTGGCGCACATAATGGTAAGGCCGGGGAATAAGAGACTAAGGATCAGGTGTTCGGTGGGGTTGGGAAGGAGAGGTTGGAGCCGGTGGCAAGGGTGTGTAGGAAGAGGTTCTTGTTGGCAGGAAGGGAGCGGATGTTGTTGAAAAGGATACGGTATTGTCGCGCCATGATAGGGATTTAGACAAGGGTGTCAAGGCGGGAGAAGGTGAAATGGGCCTGGTTGTTGGAGTAGGTGGCGTACATTTTCAGGTGGAAAACGGAATGGGCGGCGAGGGATACCTGTTGCAGTGTGTGGGGGCGCTGAAAAGGATGAACATTCTGAAGGACTATGTTGAGGAATCTGATGATGTCCTCAGCGGTAGGGGGTGGACAAAGGGAATTGCCGGGAGAGGTGGGAGCATCCAGAGGGCGGACAGGAACGGTGAGCTCAGGAGTGGTAGGAGGGGGTCAGACTTTACATTTCTGGGAGTAAGTGGGGTGAGGGAGGTTACAGGTATTACAGGAGGGGGGGACTGGAGATTGGGGCACTGCCTGAAAAAGTGGGCTTGCCTACCGTGCGGGCAGGTGGGGGCCTCGTGGCACTCAGATGTAGGGTGCGCATTATACCGCAAGCACCTCTGGCAGCGGAGGGATTGAGGAGGGGAACGGGAAGGGTCAACTGGGTAGCGGCGGTGAAAGAGAAGGACACCCTCCTTCAGGAGACGGTCGATGGAGGGGTGTGCTCGGAAAATACCCGCATAACGCGGGTGGGGCCAGCGGAGTTATGAATGCGGCGAACTGCATGCACCTCCAGATGAGGATGCGCCTTGAGCTCTGCCAACACCTCCTGCTCCGTGATCGCCGGACTAAGCCGAGTGATCACAGTGGTGAGGGTCGGCGGGCGACGCGGGCGTTGGCGATGGCGGGAGGGAGATGGGGAAGGAGCAGGGGTGAGGGAGGCATTAGGCCCAAAGCAGGTGACAGGGATGCGGGAAAGGAGGTCCGTGTGGAGGGTAGAGCTTGGGGAGGAGATAAGCACCGAATCACGGCGAGGAGTAAGGAGGGAGATGGGGACACCAGGAAAATTCTGGCGAAGGGTGAGGTTCCGGGCCTCAAGGAAGGAGGGATCAGGACGGGAGAGGAGGTAGTGATAGGAGGGGGTGGAGGAGGATGAGGAGGGGGGGCAGGCGGGGAGACACCCATGGCATCATGAGTTGGGGAAGGGGGATGAGGTGGAGCCTTTTTGGGAGTAGAGGAGGCAGGGGTGCCACTGGGGTGCTTGACGGCGGTGGAGGAGGTGTGGGGGATGGGAACGACCGGAATGTGGCGGGGAGTGACAGGTCCCGGTGCTGGAGTCGGCGCCGGAGACGGTGAGGGTGACAGCGAAGGCGACGGTGATGATGATGACGACGAGGGCGAAGGGGAGAGTCGAGCGTGAGCTGTAGCTCTACGGGCAACCACCCTAGCGGGTGCCGCAGAAACGGAAGGAGCAGGGGGAGGGAGGGGAGGGAAGGGAGCAGAGGAGGCACGGGAGGGAGGAGCTGGGGATGGGGCGACAAATAGGGAGGAAGAGTGAGCAGGGGGGTATGGACTGAGGAGTGAGTGATGCGGCACACCATGTGATAGTGGTGGCAGCGGCTGAGGGGGAGGTGTAGATGATGGCAGTGGTGGTGGCTGTAGAGCTGGTGGCGTTTGACATCATAATGAGAGGAGAAACACAGAACAAGACAAGGAAACAAACGAGAGACGGGCAGGGCGACACGAGACACAGAGTACACGGTGACGAAGAACGTTGGCGGTGGCGGTGGGGGCGACCCGGTTGGCTGGCTCGTGGTGACGCCTCCGCTGCTGCTGCTGCTGCTGCTGGAGGCAGCTAGGACCACCGCTGGCTGCTGGCGGCGACCAGGGCTGCCGGGGACCGGCGCTGGCGGGAACCGGCGCTGGCGAGGCCGCTACTGGCGGGGACCGCTGCTACCGGGAACCGCTGCTGGCTGCCCGCCGCTCGCTGCTCGCTGCTGGTGGTGACCGCGGCACGGCGACGGGCGGGCTGGCTGGCTGGCTGGCTGGCTGGCTGGCACCTGCAACACCTGCTGTCCTCTGCCGAAACCTGCGACAGGCTGAGACGCACACGTCAGCAGGCAAAATGCGGTTCTGTCAGGAGATCTTTGTCAATGGTTAAAAGAACACCATAGCTATACATTTATAAACGAGAAAGAAAACACTAACAGTACATATGTACAAAGTCAAAACCACTACTTAACTTAATGGTGTACGCTCCAACTAAAACATTCACATTTCTTTACGTACTACACGAATTTGTAATAAAAATGGGGTTTCCTATTTAAAAAAACGCAGTTAATATCCGTTTGAGCTATGGCAGCGCCATCTAGAGGGCCAACCATAGCGCCATCTGGTTCCCCCTCCAAGCTAGACGAGTTTCGTTCTTTGTAGTTTTTTCGTTTGATGCTTGTTTTGTGAGATGTTTGGTCCGGTCACTATCAATGGACCACCCTATATATTCACTGGTTTCTCGCCTTAAGCAAGTAAAAAACGGACAACTGAATATTGTTCAACTAATGTGGACATTTGAAGCGGACTCGCCATCTCGAAATGTATTTTTGAGGCTATAAACAAAACACACCAGCTGATCAGGGCTCATCCCAGTAATGCCAACTTAAAGCCATGAAAGCACAAGAACTTGCCCTACTCACAACTTTTCCCCCAGACCAATTTGTCTCATTAATTATTGAATGACGCTCGTATATGAATGAACTGTCGAAATTTTATTGAACTATAGAACTTGCTGTATACGGGTTTTACGTCCTGTTGTCGCACTCAAACGAAGACAAGCAGCGGAAAAATGCTCCTGTCGGAGAACGAAAAGGTGAATGTGGTCCTCTTTAAAAGACTGAAAGAAAAGTGGAAAACAGGTACCTCCTCGCCAAACATTTTGGCATACGAACTTATTCACGATTTTCTGGGATGCGAGAGAGTGGCAGAGAGGTAGTGACAGTGGAAGAGGGATGAGTCAGGGACAGTGGAGAGAGAAGGAGAGAGGAGGCAGTGAATGCCCGGGGAGAGAAAGCGGCAGTGAAAGAGAAAGGGAGATGGATGAAGACAATAGCAGTAGGAGCCAAAGAGAGAGGAGATATTGGTGGTCAGTGAGAGACAGTGCCAGTAAAAGAGAAGGAGAGACGGATGGAGACAGAAGCAGTGGGAAGAAAAGAGGGAGGAGACAGTGAAAATGCAAGATGCAAATGGGGATTGTAACACCTCGGTTCAGTTTACAGTGATAAAAGCTATAAAAAGAATAATTCAAAACTAAGATAAGAATTTTCAGAGGGGAAAATAGTGTAGAATCAGAGATCGGTAATTGCACATCAAAATTATAGTACACTCCTGGAAATTAAAATAAGAACACCGTGAATTCATTGTCCCAGGACGGGGAAACTTTATTGACACATTCCTGGGGTCAGATACATCACATGATCACACTGAAAGAACCACAGGCACATAGACACAGGCAACAGAGCATGCACAATGTCGGCACTAGTACAGTGTATATCCACCTTTCGCAGCAATGCAGGCTGCTATTCTCCCATGGAGACGATCGTAGAGATGCTGGATGTAGTCCTGTGGAACGGCTTGCCATGCCATTTCCACCTGGCGCCTCAGTTGGACCAGCGTTCGTGCTGGACGTGCTGACCGCGTGAGACGACGCTTCATCCAGACCCAAACATGCTCAATGGGGGACAGATCCGGAGATCTTGCTGGCCAGGGTAGTTGACTTACACCTTCTAGAGCACGTTGGGTTGCACGGGATGCATGCGGACGTGCATTGTCCTGTTGGAACAGCAAGTTCCCTTGCCGGTCTAGGAATGGTAGAACGATGGGTTCGATGACGGTTTGGATGTACCGTGCACTATTCAGTGTCCACTCGACGATCACCAGAGGTGTACGGCCAGTGTAGGAGATCGCTCCCCACACCATGATGCCGGGTGTTGGCCCTGTGTGCCTCAGTCGTATGCAGTCCTGATTGTGGCGCTCACCTGCACGGCGCCAAACACGCATACGACCATCATTGGCACCAAGGCAGAAGCGACACGTCTCCATTCGTCCCTCCATTCACGCCTGCCGCGACACCACTGGAGGCGGGCTGCAACAGTGTCCCTAATTTGCTGGGAAGTGGCGGTGCGGTCCCCTACGGCACTGCGTAGGATCCTACGGTCTTGGCGTGCATCCGTGCGTCGCTGCGGTCCGGTCCCAGGTCGACGGGCACGTGCACCTTCCGCCGACCACTGGCGACAACATCGATGTACTGTGGAGACCTCACGCCCCACGTGTTGAGCAATTCGGCGGTACGTCCACCCGGCCTCCCGCATGCCCACAATACACCCTCGCTCAAAGTCCGTCAACTGCACATACGGTTCACGTCCACGCTGTCGCGGCATGCTACCAGTGTTAAAGACTGCGATGGAGCTCCGTATGCCACGGCAAACTGGCTGACACTGACGGCGGCGGTGCACAAATGCTGCGCAGCTAGCGCCATTCGACGGCCAACACCGCGGTTCCTGGTGTGTCCGGTGTGCCGTGCGTGTGATCATTGCGTGTACAGCCCTCTCGCAGTGTCCGGAGCAAGTATGGTTGGTCTGACACACCGGTGTCAATGTGTTCTGTTTTCCATTTCCAGGAGTGTATATCAGCAAGTAGTTTAACGTCTAAGTACAGCAAAGCCACGGAAGCTCCGTCATGGAGAAGGCAGTGGCGTTAAACTCTTGCGATGAGAAACCTATAAAAAAAGACCTGATCGTCATTATCGCCGCCCTCTTTTCCTTGACTGTTTCGTTAAAGGGCGGGGAACCCGTGTCAGTCAGCGAGACTATAATTAGATTGGACTTTATCGTGTTAAGATTGTCGATAAACTTTTAGAATATTACGGAGATTAAAAGTGATGTTGTGTACGATCTCTGACTGTTGGTAGCAACGGATTATTAAGGAGATTTTAGGACTTTAGTGCTAGATTGGAAATTTACGGACATATTGACGACAGAAACTCAAATTATCTGCTGATACGAGTGAATTCAGAGGTACCGGTATTCAGATATAAACGTGTGGACTTTTGAAAGTGTCGTGTGCCGTTAGTTGCGAATCTGGACGTAGAGCGAGTGCAAGCGAGTGCATATCGGCATTTGCGGAATATTTACATTCCTCCAGGCTAGGAACCTTTTAAATAGGCCACCATCCATCTCCATCTTAATCCTTGAGTATAGCGTGAAAGTGAAATACAAGAGTGTTGTACTTATTTCATTTACCTAGTACTGAACAGTGAAGGTTTTACGGAACCAAAGCTATTCAGTAGTATGTCAGTACCATCTAGCATAAAGCGTAGGCATTAACTAACACGCTAACTGAACGTTTGTGTGTTTTACGGACTGCTTAATATGAACTTTTATGGCTCTTTGACGTCCCCACTCCCTGCAAAAGGTGGCGCAGGCTGTCTTAATCATAAAAGGGGAGGAATTTAGCCGGGCAAATTACTAAATAAAAGCGATATTTACAAGATTCGCAGTAATAGCAAAACACAAGGCCCGCACCTCATCGGAGAGTCGTCGCTGTCACGCCGGGAAGTAAAGCCGGAAAACCTACCGACGATACGTATCTACGAGCAGACGTCGACGTGGAGTGCCTAAAAAGGGAACCACAAGAGAGTTGGGGATGCTTCAGGATGGAGACCGCACATAGGCTTGGGAGCGTGGACTCTCCTGATACGGGCGAACCTTAACATCTAGGTATAGGGGAGGGTGCATTTTGGATTTAAAATTTTAAAAATGTTGGTTGTTGTTGTCTTCAGTCCTGAGACTGGTTTGATGCAGCTCCCCATGCTACTCTATCCTGTGCAAGCTTCTTCATCTCCCAGTACCTACTGCAACCTACATCATTCTGAATCTGCTTAGTGTATTCATCTCGGTCTCCCTCTACGATTTTTACCCTCCACGCTGCCCTCCAATGCTAAATTTGTTGGTATAAGGAAAAAATAAGTTGGATCATCCAGAATTTTTTAGCTGTCAATGTATGGTAGGACAGTAGAAGTTGCAAAGAAGCACAAAACGAGACAGTGCAAGTGACAGAGGAACCGTGGCCGTTGCATACACAGTCAATCAATGGGAGAAAAATGAGACAGAGGGAGAGAGTCATGAAGAGACAGTGACTGTGAGAGGGAAAGCCTGACGATGAAGGTTTAACTTGAGAGAGAGACTGAGTAAAAGGATTTATTTTGTTGTGTGTTAAAAGAACACAAATACGTCTGTGCCCATATTTTTAACGAGGAAAGTGAAACCAGGACTGTGGCAAATATTTTCCTACTTTTTCATCAGAGTCTTTCACAGAGCAAAAGATTCGCCTTTTTGCGCTCCGCCAGTGGCATTTTTCCGCCCGGTTCCCTTCTTTACCCTGCTACATAGCAGTGAGGTAAGAAATGACGTATACGCGTATATACTGATGGCGGTTGTATCGCGTACTCAGGGTAAAAGTGGATGGTATTGGCAGACATGTCATTTATACTCAAGTGGCACATGTGAAAAGGTTTCCCATGTCATTATGGTGGCTCGACGGGAGTTAACATACTCTGAACGCGGGATGGTAGATGGAGTTACGAATGGGTCATTCCACGTCGCAAGTCGTAACAGTATTCCGAGATCCGCTGTGTCAACAATGTGCTGAGATTATCAAATTTCAGCCGTTGCCTCTCGTTGTTGTTGGTGTTGTGGTCTTCAGTCCTGATACTGGTTTGATGCAGCTCTCCATGCCACTCCATCCTGTGCAAGCTTCTTCATCTCCCAGTACCTCCTGCAATCTACACCCTTCTGAATCTGCGTAGTGTATTCATCTCTTGGTTTCCCTCTACAATTTTACCCTCCACGCTGCCCTCCAATGCTAACTTGGTGATCCCCTGACGCCTCAGAACATGTCCTACCAACCGATCCCTTCTTCTAGTCAAGTTGTGCCACAAACTCCTCTTCTGCCCAATTCTATTCAATACCTCCTCATTAGCTATCTGATCTACCCATCTTATCTTCATCATTCTTCTGTAGCACCACATTTCGAATGGTTCTATTCTCTTCTTGTCCAAACTATTTAACGTCCACGTTTCACTTCCATACACGGCTACACTCCATACAAATACTTTCAGAAACGATTTCCTGACAGTTAAATCTATACTCGATGTTAACAAATTTCTCTTCTTCAGAAACGCTTTCCATGTCATTGCCAGTCTACATTTTATATCCTCTCTACTTCGACCACCATCAGTTATTTTGCTCCGCAAATAGCAAAACTCATTTATTACTTTAAGTGTGTCATTTCCTAATCTAATTCCCTCAGCATCACTCGACTTAATTCGACTACATTCCATTATCGTCGTTTTGCTTTTGTTGGTGTTCATCTTACATCCTCGCTTCAAGACACTGTCCATTCCGTTCAGCTGCTCTTCGAAGTCCTTTGCTGTCTCTGGCTGAGCCCGCCGGTGTGGCCGTGCGGTTCTAGGCGCTTCAGTCAGAAACCACGTGACCGCTACGGTCGCAGGTTCGAATCTTGCCTCGGGCATGATATGTGTCATGTCCTTAGGTTACTTAGGTTTAAGTGTTTCGAAGTTCTAGGGGACTAATGACCACAAATATTAAGTCCCATAGTGCTCAGAGCCATTTCATCCATTTCTTTGTCTCTGGCTGAATTACAATGTCATCGGCGAACCTCAAAGTTTTTATTTCTTCTCCATGGTTTTTAATACCTACTCCGAATTTTTCTTTTGTTTCCTGTACTGCTTGCTCAATATACACATTGAATAACGTCGGGGAGAGGCTACAACCCTGTCTCACTCCCTTCCTAACCACTGCCTCCCCTTTCTGCCCCTCGACTCATAACTGCCATCTGCTTTCTGTACAAGTTGTAAATAGCGTTTCGCTCTCTGTGTTTTATCCCTGCCACCTTTAGAAGTTGAAAGAGACTATTCCAGTAAACATCGTCAAAAGCTATCTCTAAGTCTACAAATGCTAGAAACGTAGGTTTGCCTTTCCTTCACCTTTGTTGTAAGATAAGTCTTAAGGTCAGTATTACCTCACGTGTTCCAACATTTCTGCGGAATCCAAACTGATCTTCCCCGAGGTCGGCTTTTACCAGTTTTTCCATTCGTCTGTAAAGAATTCACGTTAGTATTTTGCAGCTGTGACTTATTAAACTGATAGTTCGGTAATTTTCACATCTGTCACCTGCTTTCATGGGGTTGGAATTATTATATTCTTCTTGAAGTCTGAGGGGATTTCGCCTATCTCCTACATCCTGCTCACCAGATGGTAGAATTTTGTCAGGACTGGCTCTCCCAAGGCTGTCAGTAGTAGTAATATTGTCTACTCGCGGGGCCTTACCTCTCACTATGGACAAAACAGTGGCGTTTGGCCTTCAGTTAACGACCGAGAGCAGAGCTAACAGACAAGCAACACTGCGTGAAAGGAGCAGACGACCGAGGCGAGTGCTTTAGCTTACAGCGCGTCATCGCCTGCAGCGCCTCTCCCGGGCTCGCGATCATATCAGCTGAACTCTATCTTCCACGCAGGAGGATCGTACAAAAACCACCATTTGAGTCTTGTACAGATTCCCGTATGGAGGACATAGTGACAGACATCCCTGGGGTTGTGAAGCAGCTGAATGGGTTGCAAATAAATAAATCGCCAGGTCCTGATGGGATTCCAATTCGGTTTTACAGACAGTAGTCTACTGCATTGGCTCCTTACTTAGCTTTCATTAATCGCGAATCTCTTGCCCGACGTAAAGTCCCGAGCGACTGGAAACGAGCGCAGGTGACGCCTGTATACAGGGTGTTACAAAAAGGTACGGCCAAACTTTCAGCAAACATTCCTCACACACAAAGAAAAAAAATATGTTATGTGGACATGTGTCCGGAAACGCTTATTTTCCATGTTAGATCTCATTTTATTACTTCTCTTCAAATCACATTAATCATGGAATGGAAACACACAGCAACCGAACATGTTCTAGCAGAACAGGTAGAGTATCCCGTATGAAATCATGATAACGTGCTCCATTGAGCGTAGGTGGAAGAACATGGATCCCAATCTAGACATCACCAACAATGCCTGCCCAAACGTTCACAGAATATCTGTGTTGATGACTCGATTGCGCAATTGCGTGCTGATCCTCGTCAGCCCACACATGTTGACTGTGAAAATTTGATTACGTTGGAATGATGCATCATCCGTAAAGAGAACATTAGCACTGAAATGAGTATTGACACATTGTCGGATGAATCATTCGCAGAAGTGTACCCGTGGAGGCCAGAGTTAGATCTTTTTGGACAAGTCCATCAGTGTAATAAAACGAAGGACGATAGCAGCTGCTCGAGCGTCAGCAGCTAAAAGTCCCTGTAAGGTAGACGGCAGACATAGGACCACACAATGTGAGATGTTGTGGCCTCCTGACCTTCATTGCTTACATATTCCGCCCCCACAATCATATTCCGCACATCAAGACGCTTCATTCGAACCCAAACTCGACAAGATAAAGGCAGTGTTGTATGAATTCATGTAAACGACATGCAAATAACTTGTAAATCGCCAATGCGCGAGATTGAAATACTCGAGGCTGGCGTACACACATACATTCCAGACACGACGGTCACACGAGCTTTTAGTTTGGAGAGCAACCGCACGCCGGGAAGCCGGTCCCAACCTATCTACATCGGCCGGTGACCACCTGTGGAGCAGACAGCGTTTGCCCGAGTGAAAGGGGGAAATGACCCCGTGTTCGTCTTAAAAGCAAATTACGCTACATTGTGTAGGAGCCCCCAGCCTACGCATTCTTTACAAACATAGCACGCAGTTTCAGAGATTTTCACAGCGAGACAGCAAACGCCAAACGCCGATGCTACAGATTTCCGGATTGGTCGCCTTAAACGAAACGTCATTCTCCCGTTTTAGAAAAGCAATGCTGATTGGCAGACGATATTTCTGATGTCTTGAGCTGAAGGAGTAATGGAAGAGACAGAAAGATATACCCCTTCGCATCTGGCGTGGGGAGGCGCCGTTCTGTTGTCGCTCCTGGAGCGAGAACACGTAACGAGAGCGTGTGCGCTCGTACGTGTACTCAAAGAGTGAGGAACAAGTCTCTTCTCAGTACTTCACTGGGAGAGGACCACTGTCAAGAGCGAATTGGAGTGCGACTCTCTATATCGAGTCCTTGCGATTAAGTGATGTTCACTGTGTTGGCCGCCACATTTCTTGTGCGGTGTGAACAGACAGAGTTATAATTAAACGGCTGCGAGCAAAGTTTTGAGTGGCATCGCAGTGGACTGGTTATCTGACCAGTATACCAGGCCAGTAGTTAGGCTAGGGGCGAATAGGAGTCCTTGACTTCATCAAGGCGTAGGGAGGGTTTGATTGGCAAAGGTCAATCCAGATGGAACGAGAATTATCTTATTTGTCAGCAGCGAGTGGCGCAGACAGTAGTCATTGCAGCTTATGATAGTGTGCACTACAGCTCCTGCGACCCCAATATTTCCTCCACGACAGTACGCTTCACTGCATTTCACACGCAACAGCCTCGACTGTATGTAGCAACAATCTAATGGATAATTATTCAAGTTGCGTAGGTGTGGCTCTCAGCCATTCTGTTAAGTCAATAACAATCTTAAACTTTGTATAGAAATTTCTTTAGCGAATCGTATCCTTAAGAGGTAACTTCACATTCCGAAAAGAATGAGGCTATAACTTGTTCAGGTAATAACTAAAAGTGCCATTGTGATTTCTCAATTTTTGCAAAATAAATAATAACTTTCGTTAGTTTCATGTTTTTCTTACATTAACTAGCGCTACTCCAGTACCCAAGTATCCCACTAGTTACGTAAGAAATTTTGTGGATTTTTGTGTCATTTCGTTACAGGGGACGACTCCAGAAGATATTTATTGCTGAAAGTTATTCAGACATTTCTCTTTAGAACGTTAGGAGCGTCTGTTTGACTTCTGTAGCAGTGTGGGGGTGGAAATTGCATCTTGCATGAGCCACAGGGTAAAGGGTACGCCTCAGATGAATCCGTTGCACAGAATGACAGAATAGCACCCACACGTTCACCGCAGAACGAGAGTGAATAAAATGGGGACAGGACAATAAAACATGGTGCACCGTCAACCGATGACCACAGGGGCACTGCGGGGCGAGGTCACCGGACAATGGGTAGCGGTGGCTACATCGCCAATGCCCAATCCACAACCTGGCCAAAATGACCTCCTCTCACTGGGAAGGGCGTGAGGAGGTCGTCCGAGACGTAGGGATCAGATGGCCCTAAGTTTATTTTTATGGAGAGAGGACCATGCATCATGCCACAGTTATGAAACACGCTGACAAAGAACCCCACTAACATCAGTGGATGGGACACAAAAGGAAGCTGTCCTATGCAGGAGGACGGCAGCCTTGGCCGCAGCATCAGCAGCTTCATTCCCAGGCACACCGGCGTGGCCAGGAATCCACAAAAAAAAAAAGGACACGAGCACTGGTATCAGCTAGCGACTGAAGGGACCATCGAATTCGTTGCACGAGAGGGTGGTCTGAATACGGGTCTTGGAGACTCTGAATGATGCTCAAAGAATCAGAGAAGACGGCATAGGGAGAATGATGATGGTGGCCGGTATACTGAATAGCCTGACAGAGAGCAAAAAGCTCAGCTGTAAAGCTTTAACACTGGTCAAGGAGACAGTATTGAAAGGTACCATCTCCGACGACAAAGGCACATCCGACGCCAGAAGCAGACTTGGAGCCATCTGTGTTGCGAGGTGCCGGGGCTAGCAGTGTATTTAACGCTAAATTCATCTAGAATCTTCACATGCTCTAAGCCCCCCCCCCCCCTATTCTAACTCCGACATTTGCTGTTGCACATGGATTAAGAAGAAACGCGAACTGACTGTAATCGACCCTGCAAGTGGAGTAGAAAAGAGTTTGGCACCTGCAATAATTTAATTTGATAGACATTAATTAAATAAAGGAAAGTTTCAGTAACATAGTGAGCAATGAAAAGGTTGCTCTGCCAATTAACAGAATGAAAGTTCTGTCCAAAATAAGAATTTAATTTATTATGACTAAACTCAAAATCATAAGCAAAACACATGAAACATTTACAATACATCAAATTAGATCAAATTGGATACTCAAATAAATGCTGTGAAGGTGAAGTTGCCCATAAACTAGATTGTGACATTTATGACGATGTGGTATGTGGAGCCAGTTCCTTGCAACTCAAATCTTAAGAGAAACACCCAGCCAACCTAACATTAATTGCTGCTAAAGTAGTGAGAACTCAGACAATGAACAGCCAAGACAGAACAAAGTTGGAAAAAGACGAACAGGCGCGCTCGGCCGAGCTCTGATTATCACTTAGGAAAATCCCTATCTGCCGGTGCTGCAGACATACATTACCAAGCTGTCTTCTTAACTGCCAGAACACGACCTGGCGTACCGCAGGCGATGGCTGCTTCCTTCGACGTCCCGTCGCGAGTATAGCCCGAAACAAATTATCCTGGTCTGGTTGTTCCAGACTAAAGACTTCCTAGCAATACAAATGCGCCTCTGAGGGAGACGAAGAAGGCTCCCCACACAATCACTGACGGTACAGCGATTGTTTTTAACAAGAGAAGTCACACTGTAACTCCGACACAGTCAACTTAAGCCAAAACTGCTCAAGACAGACAACACAGGCCTCTTGTACGCAGAACGCTCAATTGCCAGCTGTACTCGGAAAGTTACGTTGAAGTCGATACTTCAGCAACTTCGTTAAACAGTTACACTTAAATAAAAGTATATTAGACAGCCAACAGAAGGCAGGCTGTCCAGAGCAGCGAGAGCTCAGTCTTGTAAGCTACTGCGACCGAAAGGCGAGAGCCGACTATCACAAGAGCACCCATACACACCGAACACAGAACATTCCCGCCCCCACGACAGTGGCCGTGGTCAAACGTTCCAATCAGCAACTTGAAAACCGGCGGGAAATTCCATTGTATTGCCGAAGCACTACCATTCCACCAATGGAGATTCTTGGCGCCAATTTCTGCTCCGATTTTGCTACGTCACGGAGCTATGTCCTGAGCAAACCAATCACAGTTACGATTTGGCAGAAAACGCGGGAATCTGCCCGCCAAGACTGCCTGGGGACACGAGTCATTCCCACGCCTCGCTGGTAGCCCGCCAGAAAGTGTTTTCGCCAAGTTTCTGCGAAGTAACGGAATCTCTAGCCAAGCCGCTCCTTCATTCTCCTGCGGGCGTGTCTCCGCTGCTCTACTGACAATGTCGGCTTCTGGAAACCATTCACTCGACTCCCTCACACCCGTCGTCTTAACCCTTTCAAGATCAGCAGAGCCCGCCTGCCACCGGACCACCAGAGTGACGAGAGACGCTGCGTGGGAAGTCCGCGTGTGAAGGAATAGCAACTTTTCACCGCCTGCAGTTAGAGAGGAAGATCGAATTACTCAGACTAAGATAGAAATATGAGAGGGGGCTTCTGCCACTTAAACCTAGCTAACGTAAGTACTGTTACTTAAAAACCATCTTGATTGCAAATTTTTTATTCATATGACCGGTTTCGGTTCATTCAGAACCATCTTCAGATCTGATATTTCAGTTACAGGAGTAACCCGTCCAAATCCAGCAGAACCGAAACCCGTCATATGAATAAAAAATTTGCAATCAAGACGGTTTTTAAGTAACATTATAAAATCACTGATTGCTGTTATCCCGTAAGACATTATGTCTGTTTTTGCATAACCTAAGTACATCACACACATCGATGCCGAAGGCAGGATTCGAACCTGCGACTGTAGTGGTCATGCGGTTCCAGACTGTAGCGCCTAGAACCGCTCGGCCATCCAGGCCGGCCCATATGTGTAAATAAAGACGTTACGTGTGAGCCTCAAACGAAGTCCGACAAACCCCGAGCGGTATATCGAATCCACAGTCCTCTCCTTTGGGAGCGAGCAGAGTTCGAGGTGAACGCGAACCTGAGCCTGGAGCCGAGGTCAGTCTATGCTGGTGTAAGCTGTTGTCAGCACACCAGTTGGCAAAAATGTAGCACGAAGGTCAACTGTAGGCCCTGTACCGAGCGCACTTATCACGTGAGAGGTCAGAGACACACTGACAAGCAATACGCCGCCAACGCCCTCTGGAGAGTAGGTGTTTAGGCCGCCACAGCTGATTGGTGGCCCCCCACGAAATCACACTGCAGTCTGGCGTCTGTCTGCTCAGTGCAGGGGCAGATCAAAAGAGGGGGGGGTGGGCAATGGCTGCAATTGCCCCCCATCCCTGGTACGTGGCCGATCTTTTCTTTCCGACTGCTTTAGGGGCTGATTACGTCGACCTATCTACTATGTTTTACTTGAAGTCGAAGATGTAAACAATGGCACGCAGTTTGCTGTAACAACTCAAAAAGAGACCTTGAAGCCTCTTCCATTTAGCGAATAAACTACAGGAGAAACAACTATACTTACGAATAAAATGATAATATTCGCTGAGGCATGAGTGATCTGTGTCCCTTTTTTTAGCACTTTCCCTGCAGTGCGTTCAGTAGGGGCCCTACTGGACTTCATTATCTACGTCTAAATCTACATCCATACTCCGCAAGCCACCTGACGGTGTGTGGCGGAGGGTACCTTGAGTACCCCTATCGGTTCTCCCTTCTATTCCAGTCTCGTATTGTTCGTGGAAAGAAGGATTGTCGGTATGCCTCTGTGTGGGCTCCAATCTCTCTGATTTTATCCTGATGGTCTCTTCGCGAGATATATGTAGGAGGGAGCAATATACTGCTCGACTCTTCGGTGAAGGTATGTTCTCGAAACTTCAACAAAAGCCCGTAATGAGCTACTGAGCATCTCTCTTGCAGAGTCTTCCACTGGAGTTTATCTGTCATCTCTGTAACGCTTTTGCGATTACTAAATGATCCTGTAACGAAGCGCACTACTCTCTGTTGGATCTTCTCTATCTCTTCTATCAACCCTATCTGGTACGGATCCCACACAGGTGAGCAGTATCCAAGCAGTGAGCCAACGAGCGTACTGTAACCTACTTCCTTTGTTTTTGGACTGCACTTCCTTAGGACTCTTCCAATGAATCTGTCTGGCATCTGCTTTACAATGACTAATTTTGTATGATCATTCCATTTTAAATCACTCCTAATGCCTACTCCCAGATAATTTACGGAATTAACTGCTTCCAGTTGCTGACCTGCTATATTGTATCTAGATGATATGAGATCTTTCTTTCTATGTATTCGCAGCACATTACACTTGTCTACATTGGGATTCATTTGGCATTCCCTGCCCCATGCGTCAGTTCACTGCAGACTCTCCTCTCCATTGAGAATGACATGCTGCGTTCTGTTACCTAGGAACTTTTCAGTCCAATCACACAATTGGTCTGATAGTCCATATGCTCTTACTTTGCTCATTAAACGGATGTGGGGAACTGTATCGAACGCCTTGCGGAAGTCGAGAAACACGGCATCTACCTGGGAATCCGTGCCTATGGCCCTCTGAGTCTCGTGGACGAATAGCGCGAGCTGGGTTTCACGCGATCGTCTTTTTCGAAACCCGTGCTGATTCCTACAGAGTGGATTTCTAGTCTCCAGAAAAGTCATTATACTCGAACGTGATACGTGTTTTAAAATTCTACAACTGATCGACGTTAGAGATATAGGTCTATAGTTCTGCACATCTGTTCGACGTCCCTTCTTGAAAACGGGGATGACCTGTGCCCTTTTCCTATCCTATGGAACGATACGCTATACGCTTTCTCTTACAACTGATTTACGAGAAAGATTCTCTGCTGTAACTTTGGATGTGTTCGACCTTTCTGTTTTCAGTGCAGAAAGTATTGTGAAGATGTCTGCAGGTGAAACTGAAAAAGTTGCTCACCAATCGCTACGGTTCGTCGCTTGACGTGGACAAAGGCAATTCTTCTCTTACGTTACGGGGTGAAATGTTGTTGTGGCGAGAGAAATGGAATCGAGAAAAGGAACGACAAAAAGAGCTTCCAACCGTCGCCCTTGACATATTGGCTAGATGTGACGAGGATGGATATCCTATAATACACAAGCTTCTATTGGTCCTGGAAACGCTTCCAGTGACAACTGCATCTGCTGGAAGATCGTTTTCGTCGTTGCGGCGCCTGAAAACTTATTTAAGAACATCGATGAATGAAAACCGCCTCCTTGCTCTTTCACTTATGCATATTCATTACTAGATTCCTGTAGGCGTAGAAAAAGTAATTACAAAATTTTCTAAAAGTGGTCATAGGAGATTAGAATTAAATATTTAAGAGCAGTAGTGTGAATATACATATTTGATATTAAATTTCATATTATTTATCCTTCGCATTTTTATTTTATTTCTTTTTTTTTTAAAAAAAAGAAGAAAGAAAGTAATTTCTTATTGATAATATTTACATTAATGAGGAAAAAAAGCTTATTATGAGCATAAAATGACGTTATTAACAATATAAGATTAGTTCCTGAACACAGTCAAATACCCTATTATAACTTATCGCAGTCGTATCGTCATTGCCGCCTATAAACACGTGCGCGAAATTGAAGGCAACATTCTGTCAATTGAAAGCAATTGGTGAACTAATTTCGAAGGTTTAAGAATGGAAACAAATTAACATTAGCATTTTTATAGATTATTTTACATTAGCAGACAAACACAGAGTATTTCAAGTGCACGTCTCGTATTTGAAGAATATTTTTTTGGCAATGCAGTAAGTTATTTCATTAAAGACACTTAACACATAGCGATACACAATTAAACTAAAAACAGAATTGTGTATGTGAGTGTGTGTGTGTAGAGTATTAATGGTTTTATTTGGAATTAATTATTGGAAGGCAGGTACCAAAAATTTGACCCCCGTGACCAAGATCCTGGATCCGCCCCTGGCTCAGTGGCAGAGTGGCTCAGTATATATATATATATATATATATATATATATATATATATATATATATATATTCTGTTTTTAGTTTAATTATATATATATATATATATATATATATATATATATATATATATATATGTGTGTGTGTGTGTGTGTGTGTGTGTGTGTGTGTGTGTGTGTGTGTGTGTGTGTTGTATTCGATACTGTAGACTTTTAGGGGATGTCGATACAGATATGCAAAATGTAAAGGGAAACTTTGGTGATGTTTAAATATTGTACTGTGTCAATATTAGGACATTTGGCACAGAAAGAACAAAAATAGAATTAATGTAAATATATATTAGTGTTAGTAACCTATTTTCATTCAATTTTGTAATTATATTTCATTTTGTAAAAGAAAGACTCACTGTTTGCTGTAGCTCTGATTAATTGTATAAATTATCAGTTTTGAGCTAAATTATTTCGTATAATATGGACAAGATACTTTTAAAAATTCACCAGCTAAAGAGAAAGTCTCTAAATGAACGTTTAATGCACACTTCTGGAGCTTTCTATGGAGAAATTCTATATTATGATCGCAAAAATACGAAAACTTGTGAAAACTGTTTCATAACCTAATTTCGAAAGACGATTTGTATCAAGAAATATTGCTAAAAATATTTATTTACGTTTTGAAACACGATTTAAATCATTTTACATATAAATAGTTGTTCTAAATCACTCAAGAAATATCCAGAATCAAATGTCAAGATATTTCTGGAAACATCGGTACAAATCTGGTGAAGGTTATCCAGAAGCTGGTAGAAAATGTTATAAAATCTATTTGGAAATTATGCTTGTAAGAATTTATATGTACTGATCCTTTTACTTACTTTAATCTGTACTAAAATTCTGTAATGTCTAATTTAGTTTTGGGTCGTGAATTGCTATCGTATTGTAAACAAAACATTGTTAAAGACTCTCATTGTTTGGAAAGACATTAATACACCTAGGAGTTGTCAGTTGGCAGTGCGGATATGCAGTGCGGTTAGCTCTGAGAGTCAGTTGTTGAGTCTGTCAGTTCTGTTTGTAAACAAACGTCTGTAATGAAGAATTACTTGTTGTCATCAATATGAACTCAAGACCTTTTGCACGAAGCAGACACCTCCTAATGGAACGTTTTAATTTGGTGTTGAGGAGCTGAAATGTTATAATTTGGTTGAGGAAGCTGGGATGTTATAATTTGGTGGAGGAAGCAGAGGATCTGACGACCACCCAGTGCTTCTTCAAAATAAAATACGTCTCTTCTGGGATCACAAGAAGAAAATACGTCTGTTTTGGGACCACAAGAAGAGGATATACGACGGACCAGTCATTCTTCAGAAGTAAATACGTCGATTCTGGGGTCACAAGAAGAGGAGTGAATCAACCGAGCGAAACCATCCTGGAATTGAAGAAATTTCGCAAAACACGGACACCAACGACCGCCGACGGACACTAAGATAAGTACCTGCTTCCTAAAATAATGGAAAAAGACGCAGATTTCAGTATTGACAGCGATGTAGCGAGTACACCTATTAGGGAAAGTGCTTCTGACAGTGTAGGAATGTTGGAAATGTTAAAACAAATGTTTTCAGAGTTAAACTCGAAGATGGACGATTCTCGTGCCGAATTACGTCAACAAATTGAACAGACACAACAACAGATGGACAGGTCGATTTCGAAGGCTGTGTGTGATTTAAAATCAGAAATAAATTCAAATACAGAACAGATTGCTCACACTAATCAGGTTTTCGAAGAATGGCGAATTACTTTTGAGTCAAACCAAAAAGAACTTAGTTGTCGTGTGGACACAGTTGAGAGCAAAATTTCTGTCCTTGAAACTGATTTAAGTAACGAAATTTCAAATAACCAGTCAAAACTTAAAAAAGTTGTTGATTTTGTAAATGAGGAAAATTCTCAATTGAGAAACGAATTTGACGAGACAAAACGATTTTTTGAAAGCGAAATTGAATCTTTCAAATCTGATTCTGACAAAAAGGTCACAGAAATTTGTAGTAGAGTAGGTAATATCGAAAAAACTGTAGGCAGAAAATTTGTAGAAACACAAGAAACTATGTTGCAAAAAGGTTTTAGTAATAGTTGTAATGGGGTATGGGGAAATTTTCCCATTAAAACTTATCCCGGTGACAAGAATATACACCCAAAAGACTTCATGCAATTCTGCAAGGAGCAGTTCACGTCCATAATGACAGATAGTGTTAAGATAAAATTTGTAAAGAAATTACTTGATGGTGAGGCGCTTTCGTGGACCAATCAGAATTGTTCCGCGGAAATGTCCTTTGAAGATTTCGAAAAATGTTTTCTAACCAAATTTTGGTCTGAAACTGAGCAAGCTCGAATCAAAAGTGAATTCTTGAATGGTCCTAGTTACAGAGAATCTGATGGGTCAATGAAAACCTATTGTGAGAAACAGTTGCAAAAATTAGTGCATCTGGATAAGCCATTTGATGAGCTAACTCAAATTGATGCACTAAAACGGAGACTTCCGAAAAGAGTACAATGGGGTTTAGTATATGGTCCAGATGAGTCCATAGAACAATTCTTGAAATATGTGGACAAACTTGATAGAGCCTTTGAACAAAACAACAGATTTAACGACTTTGTAGGATCATCACACAGAGGGTGGGAACCGAACCGTGGAAATAATAACAATAATAGTGAACGAAGAAACTTTAACAACAACAGGGATAATTATAATAGCAATGACAGAAGAAATTTTGGTAGGAATGATCAGCACTTTAATTCAAACCGAGAATGGGAAAATCGAAACAGGTCCTGGGGTAATGACATGAGAGAAGGAAACCCGAGGCAGGGAAAAGACAGACATAGGCCTTTAAACGACTAAATGCTCCACTGGGAGTCTGTCAGTTTGGGGCAAGGAATTTTCAAAATCAGGCTAATTTCACCCGGAACAGACAGCACTATAATCAGAGACGTAACCAGTATAGACAGTATGCTTATGATCGATCTTTAGATAGAGGTAATGAAAAAATTAAATTTGACAGGAAATTTTGGAATGTCATCAGAGAAAATACTAGAAACAACTGTAATAGGATGAAGTAGGCTTAGAAGATGATATAATTGCAAATTTATATAATCAAGAAGAAGCACCTAATGCTGAAATGAAAGGTAAGGATAACTTTGATAATTTTGTATTGTACAAACTTATGTGTTGTGATGTTTTAGATGTAAGTTGTCATAATGATGTTCGTACTGAAATTTCTGGAAAGTCTGATATTCATGTGGATGTGGTTGGTGAAGATGGTGTTGTGAGTAATGTTGGTGATACTAGTAGTGTTTGTAGTGTAAGCTCAGGCAATGATGATGATAATGTTGATGTTAAGGCTAATGGTGATTATGTACTAGAAGATTCTGATGGTGAATTGCATGGAATAGTTTATGTTGAAGTTAAGGAGGATGTTATAAGCAATAGTGTTGAGAATAGTTGTGTCAGGAACTCTAACTACATTCCACATGAGAATCAGATTGTGCCAGTTCAGCTTAGTAAATACATCAGGAGACAGGGGGGTTGATTGTGCTGATGCGTCTGAGATTATTTTGTAATCTGTTTGGGACAAATTTAAAGATTACAGTGATGACAATGATGTTAAGATCAAATTAAGGGAAATTTGTGAACCAGTTTCTGCTTTTAAGCCTAATGAAATCATCAAATGGGGTACTAGTCAGGTTGTGTGTGAGGTAAATAGTAATCCAGACATTCCAGTAAATTCCAGTAGACCTAGAAATTTGAAGAAAGTATTGCCTAATAAAGAAAACCTAAATATGGAACAGAGGTATGATGAGATAGCAGAAGATCTTTTGTATGAAGAACAGGAAGAAAGGGAAAACACCACTATTGGTAGTCCATACATAAAAATTAAAGCTGCAGGTTGGGAAGGGTATTGTTTGATTGACACAGAGAGTCCAATTAGTGTCATTTCAAGCAAATTAAGAGATATAATTAAGCATGATCCTGACTTTGTTGAATTACCAGTTGTTGGAATAAAAATTAGAGGCATTACCAGCAAACTGAGCAAAATTGTTAATAGACAGGTGTTGTTGTCCTTTAGTATAAATGATGTACAGTTTACTCAAGGATGTCTTGTAATAAGTGACCTAAATGAGAATGTACTGTTGGGTATGGACTGGATATTAAAAGCTAATGCTGCATTTGATTGGGAAAAGAGTTTGTTTACCTTTATTGATCCTAAGACAAGAGTATGTTCCAGTAATGACATATAGGTTCAAAACTGTGCTGATAAAGGAATTGAAATTAGGGACGTTACATTTTCTAAAGACAGTGGTTATTGTGTAGAGGAAATTACTGAGGATTATGATGATGGAGAATATGGGGATATAGTTCAAGAAAAATTACGGGAATCAGATAATTTGAACCAAGAACAGAAGGTAGAGTTAGAAAGATTATTGTGGAATTACTGTGATGTTTTTGATGATAGACCTGGCAGAGTAAAGAATTATCAATGTAAACTCAGATTAAAACCACATGAGCCATTCTTTATAAAACCTTATAGTGTACCCATTGCAAAGAGAAAAGATGAAGAAAAGGAACTTCAAAAGATGGAAGAATGGGGCATCATTGAGAGAAGTAAGAGCCAATACAATAATCCTTTGGTAGTGGTTGCAAAACGTGATGGCAGTGTCAGGCTTGTACTAGATTCAAGACACCTAAATAAGTATCTGGAAAGAGAGACCGATCATCCCGAGAATATAGACGAATTACTTCATAAATTTGAAAGAATGAAATACATGACCAGTTTAGATCTCACACCAGGATTTCACCAAGTAGAATTAGAAAATAATTCCAGAAAGTATACTGCCTTTTTGTATGGGGGAAGATGTTACCAGTATTGTGTGGTACCATTTGGGCTGAATGTCTCAGTAGCCGAATTCATTAGAGCACTTGACTTTGTTTTGGGAAAAGATCTTTTATCAAAATTAACTGTGTATGTAGATGAGATTTTGATCACTGGAGAAACTTGGGAAGAACATGTTAATACTTTGAGGGAGGTTTGCAATAGATTAAGGAAAGGGGGAATGTCACTTAAATTATCTAAATGTAAGTTTGGTATGAAGAAATTGAAGTTTCTGGGGCACAGTATTTCTGAGGAAGGTATTTTGCCAGATCCTGAAAAACTCGAGGCAATTGCAAAATTCCCAATTCCAAAAACAACTAAAGTCATTTTTCGGGATGTGCAGTTACTACAGAAAGTTCATTAGTACCCAAGCTCTAAATGCTCCAAGTCTTAACAGATTCCTGAAGAAAAACGCAATGTGGGTTTGGGATCAGGAATGTGAAGCTGCTTTTGAAGAAATAAAAACAGTTATGTAACAGTCAAATTTTGTACCGTCCTGATTTAAGTTTACCTTTTTGCATTATGGCAGATAGTAGTGATTATGGCCTAGGTGCTCACCTTTCCCAAGAAGTAAATATAAATGGGAAAATAGAACACAGGTCTACTGCTTTTGCTAGTCGAACCTTGAAAAAACATGAGAGGCAATACACTGTTACCGAGAAAGAGCTTTTGGCCATTTACTGGGCATTTTCTAAATTCAGAAATTGTTTATTGGGAAACCAGGTAGTTGTCTACACAGACCATAAGGCATTAATTTATATTCAAGAATGTAGGTTGCATCATGGAAGGATTACCAGGTGGGCACTCTTGTTACAACAATTTAATTACTCAATAAAGTATATTAGAGGACCCGATAATGTAGTTGCTGATGCTTTATCTAGACTACCTGTGGGGGGTGACTTTGAAGATGACATTGGGGAATGTGAAAAAGAATTCAAAATTATGTATTTAAGAGGGGTGGACAATGAACAAGAAATCAGAGACATTTGTAATGACATCCGACGGAATCAGAACCACGATGAGAACTGTAAACTGGTCAAAAGTTATTTAGGGAAAAAGGGACATGAAAAAGTGGGAGATTATTACAAAATCTACAAGGGGATTCTATTCAAGAGAAACAGTGTAGATAGCGATGTATGGAAATTATGTTGGCCAGAACAGTACATCAATGTACTCATCAAGTACATTCATGAAAGTTTTGGTCATTGTGGGATTCAAAAGTGTATCCAGAAAATCCAAGAAAATGTGTACTTTAACAACATAGCCAGGAGGGTTAGAAAAATTTTGACCGGTTGTGACAGGTGCCAAAGAGTAAAAGTATCCAACCAAACTTGTCGAGGATTGATGCAAAACATCTTACCAAAAGAACAACACGAGTTAGTCGCTGTCGACTTATATGGACCATTACCGAAGACCAGAGGAGGCTATTGCTACATTTTTGTTATGGTTGATGTTTTTTCAAAATTCATTAAGTTATACCCTCTTCGCAAGGCAAACAGTAAGAGCATTATTTCAAAAACCAGAGGAGACTATTTTGGTAGGGTTGGAAAACCTCAGAAAATCTTATCAGACAATGGGACTCAATTTACTTCTGGAGTATGGAAAGCTTTTGTTGAAGATGAAAATATAAGTCACATTCTTATTTCAGCTTATCATCCGTCAGGAAACCCTTCGGAGAGATACATGAGGGAAATTGGGCGATTCTTTAGAACCTACTGCAATACTGATCATGCTAGTTGGATTGACTATGTTGAGAAATTCGAAGATGTTGTGAACAGCCTACAGCATTCCTCAACAGGGTTTTCGCCTTATGAAATACAGTATAATAGCAAACCACCACATCCAATTAGTGATTTCATTAATTTTCCAGTCTGCAAACCATTAAGTACTCAAGAGAGAGAGGAAATAGTGAGAAAGACTATGAAATCTCAAGGTGATAAGAGGAAATGTAGACATGACAAAAGATTGAAGCCTACTCAATTTAAAATTGAAGACTTGGTCCTTCTTAAAACACAAGAGAAGTCTAAGCCATCAGTGGTGAATTAAAAAAGTTTTTTGACAGATACATTGGACCTTTCAAGATTCAGGACAATCCTCATCCGAATGCCTACCGTCTAGTCTACCCAAATTCTGGCAGACTGTTTGGCCTACGAAACGTGACCGAACTGAAATTGTATAAAAAAAATGTAAAAAAGTATTTTAGATAATAGATGTTTATAGACTTTTATATGTAATCTTACCAGGATATTTTTGTATACTTTGTTATATGGTATTTATCTGATTCCTCAGAGGAGCATACATTCTTTGTGTGCTAAGTGTTTGGCGAGCACTAGGTCCCCTAGCTATGCAATTATCATATTTCATTTTCGTATTCTGGCATTGCCTCTTACACTTATTCTGTGATCCTGTATAATCAATTTTCTCCATCTGTCAGTCTATCCTCTCTTAGCTTTAAGAAATTATTTAGAGTAAATTTTCTTGAGTAATTAGACTTTAGAGAATTCAAATTTCTGTGTCCTTAAAAACCGGTCCACCGACTATTAAATGCTTTTGCTAATGTTTAACTGGGTTTGACAACTGTATGCTGTATATTCATAGCGGACTGGCTATTGCAGCCTGTGATAGCCTGCAGTGTATATGGAAACCATACGGACTGTGAAGATGAGACTGAAATACAGTGTGTGGCATTGAGGTATACCGACCTTTAAGGAAGAAGATCACCAACCTTCAAGAAAGAAGATCACCGGTCTTCAAGAAAGAAGACACCAAAGATATGTGTAAAACTTTTCTGTTTCGTAATGTAAGGACATCAACCCTTCCGTGTTTCACGTGGAAGTGCTGATGGGGGGGTTGTGTTACATTACAGGACATATTGGGACATATTGTAGACTTTTAGGGGATGTCGATACAGATATGCAAAATGTAAAGGGAAACTTTGGTGATGTTTAAATATTGTACTGTGTCAATATTAGGACATTTGGCACAGAAAGAACAAAAATAGAATTAATGTAAATATATATTAGTGTTAGTAACCTATTTTCATTCAATTTTATAATTATATTTCATTTTGTAAAAGAAAGACTCACTGTTTGCTGTAGCTCTGATTAATTGTATAAATTATCAGTTTTGAGCTAAATTATTTCGTATAATATGGACAAGATACTTTTAAAAATTCACCAGCTAAAGAGAAAGTCTCTAAATGAACGTTTAATGCACACTTCTGGAGCTTTCTATGGAGAAATTCTATATTATGATCGCAAAAATACGAAAACTTGTGAAAACTGTTTCATAACCTAATTTCGAAAGACGATTTGTATCAAGAAATATTGCTAAAGAGATTTATTTACGTTTTGAAACACGATTTAAATCATTTTACATGTAAATAGTTGTTCTAAATCACCCAAGTAATATCCAGAATCAAATTTCAAGATATTTCTGGAAACATCGGTACAAATCTGGTGAAGGTTATCCAGAAGCTGGTAGAAAAATGTTATAAAATCTATTTGGAAATTATGCTTGTAAGAATTTATATGTACTGGTCCTTTTACTTACTTTAATCTGTGCTAAAATTCTGTAATGTCTAATTTAGTTTTGGGTCGTGAATTGCTATCGTATTGTAAACAAAACATTGTTAAAGACTCTCATTGTTTGGAAAGATATTAATACACCTAGGAGTTGTCAGTTGCCAGTGCGGATATGCAGTGCGGTTAGCTCTGAGAGTCAGTTGTTGAGTCTGTGAGTTCTGTTTGTAAATAAACGTCTGTAATGAAGAATTACTTGTTGTCGTCAATATGAACTCAAGACCTTTTGCACGAAGCAGACACCTCCTAATGGAACGTTTTAATTTGGTGTTGAGGAGCTGAAATGTTATAATTTGGTTGAGGAAGCTGGGATGTTATATTGTGTGTGTGTGTGTGTGTGTGTGTGTGTGTGTGTGTGGATGTGGAGTATTAATGGTTTTATTTGGAATTAATTATTTGAAAGGCAGGTACCAAAAATAAGCCCCCATGACCGAGATCCCCGATCCGCCCCTGGCTCTTTGGCAGAGTGGCTCAGTTCATATATATTCTGTTTTTAGTTTAATTATATATATATGTGTGTGTGCGCGTGTATAGTATTAATGCTTTTATTTGGAATTAATTATTTGGAAGGCAGGTACCAAAAATTCACCCCCTGTGACCGAGATCCTAGATCCGCCCCTGGCTCAGTGGCAGAGTGGCTCAGTTAATGTGACAGGCTACAACACTACATAGGGACCCGAGTAGGATTATAGCGGCACTTCTACCTATATCAGTCTGCAAGAGGCCAATTATGAATGGGCTTGTGCCACGAACATGGACTCTATTCAAGTAGCAGCTTGTTGTAAACAAACAACTACCGCGTGATCAGAAAGTCGGTATAAATTTGCAAACTTAATAAACCATGGAATAATGTAGATAGAGTGGTAAAAATTGACACACATGCTTGGAATGACATGAGGTTTTATTAGAACCATAAAAAAAACCAAAGTTCACAAAATGTCCGACAAATGGCGCTGGACAGCAAAACGTCAGTGACTGCACATGACAATCGTGTATTAAAGGAGCTGTAATGAGAGAGAGACTCAGGTGCGCCAGCAGTCGCAGCATGTTGACGCTACCTGAAAGGCGCTTTTAGTATAGCTGTATTATCAGAATGGTGAATGTGCTAGTTCAGCGTCACGATCCTATCGCCATAGGGATTCGAACGGGTAAAGGTCCGTTGACAAATGCAGCTGCGGCGAGAATGATTTCGAAGTTCGAAGCCACGGGTTGTTTAGACGATAGACCCCGTTGTGGCCGAGCGATCACAAGGCGTAATGCTGCTGAGGCAGTTCAGGAAGAGATGGAGACTGTAGCGGGTTCGTCTATGCACGGGGAAGTCAGCGCTCGTGCAGTCCCACGTCGCACCTCCATTCCGTACACTACTGTTTGGTTGGCACTGAGGCGTACCCTCCGATGCTGTCCGTACAAAATCAATCGGCATCGTGAACTGTTACCTGGCGATTTAGTAAAGCGGAGGGCATTTGTGGTGTGGGCGTTTCAAAAGATGGTGGCGGAAGATGACGATTGGTTGAGTAACGTGTTGTGGACCGACGAAGCTCATTTCACGCTGCGAGGATCTGTCAACGCCCACGACGGCAGAACTGGGCTACCGAAAATCATAGAACTGTCGTGGAAACTCCATTGCACGACGAGAAAGCCACGGTATGGGTCAGATTTACCACAACTACCGTTATCGGGCTTTTTTCTTCGAGGAAATACGTGATTCTGGTTTTGTAACTGCTACCGTGACGGGTGAGAGGTACGCCGATATGTTACAGAATCACATCATCCCCAGCCTGGCTGATAAACACCTGCTGGAAAGTACGATGTTTATGCAGGATGGCGCTCCAAACCACATTGCAAGACGCGTGAAAGATCTCTTGCGCTCGTCGTTTGGTGATGATCGTGTGCTCAGACGCCACTTTACTCCTGCTTGGCCTCCCAGGTCCCCAGACCTCAGTCCGTGCGATTATTGGCTTTGGGGTTACCTGAAGTCGAAAGTGTATCGTGTCGACCGACGTCTCTAGGGATGCTGAAAGACAACATCCGACGCCATTGCCTCACCATAACCCCAGACATGCTTTACAATGCTGTTCACAACATTATTCCTCGATTGCACCTATTGTTGAGGAATGATGGTGGACATATTGAGCATTTCCTGTAAAGAACACCATCTTTGCCTTGTCTTACTTTGCTATGCTAATTATTGCTATTCTGATCAGATGAAGCGCCATTTGTCGGACATTGTTTGAACCTTTGTATTTGTTTAGTTCTAATAAAATCTCATGTCATTCCAAGCACGTGTGTCAATTTCTACCTCTCTATCTACATTATACCTTGATTTATTCAGTTTTCAAATTTATACTGACTTTTTGATCACCCAGTATATTAATCCAAGTGTGCATTTGTATGCAAAGAGGATACCGGCCGTTTTTTCTGTAAATTTTCGAAAACATTAAGAACATACTATTTCTCAGCGCTTTTTGAAGGTGTTCCACACGATGTGTTTCACTATGCAGCATATAACAGTCTCCACCACCACATAACACTCTCCACCATTTTCGTACTGTGTACTATCAGCGTGACACTCAGAGCATAACAGTAAAGTATGACTATACAAGATTTTTGAAATAAAAACTACATAGCTAAAACGGGATTAAGAAAAATTTTGATGGCTGTCAATACATTAGAATATGTAAAAGTTTCATTTGACGTAACTTAGTAATAAGTTATCTAATGTACACTACTGACCATGAAAAATTGCTACACCACGAAGATGACGTGCTACAGACGCGAAATTTAACCGACGGGAAGAAGATGCTGTGATATGCAAATGATTAGCTTTCACACAAGGTTGGCGCCAGTGGCGACAGCTACAACGGGCTGACATGAGGAAAGTTTCCAACCGATTTCTCATACACAGACAGCAGTTGACAAGCATAGCCTGGTGAAACGTTGTTGTGATGCCTCGTGTATGGAGGAGAAATGCGTACCATCACGTTTCCGACTTTGATAAAGGTCGGATTGTAGCCTATCGCGATTGCGGTTCATCGTATCGCGACATTGGCCTCGTATCACTAGCAGTCGAGATGACAGGCATTTTATCCGCATGGCTGTAACGGATCATGCAGCCACGTCTCGATCCCTGAGTCAACAGATGGGGACGTTTGCAAGACAACAACCATCTGTACGACGACGTTTGCAGCAGCACGGACTATCAGCTCGGAGACCATGGCTGCGGTTACCCTTGACGCTGCATCACAGACAGGGCCTTCTGGGATGGTGTACTCGACGACGAACCTGGGTGCACGAATGGCAAAACGTCATTTTTTCGTATGAATCCAGGTTCTGTTTACAGCATCATGATGTTCGCATCCATGTTCGGCGACACCTCGGTAAACGCTCATTGGAAGCGTGTATTCGTCGTTGTCATACTAGCGTATCACCCAGCGTGACGGTATGGGGTGCCATTGCTTACACGTCTCGGTCACCTCATGCTCGCATTGACCTCACTTTGAACAGTGGACGTTACATTTCAGATGTGTTACGACCCGTGGCTCTACCCTTTATTTGATCCTTGTGAAACCCTACATTTCAGCAGGATAATGCACGACCGCATGTTGCAGGTCCTGTACGGGCCTTTCTGGATACAGGAAATGTTCGACTGCTGTCCTGGCTAGCACATTCTCCAGATCTCCCACCAATTGAAAACGTTTGGTCAATGGTGGCCGAGCGACTGCCTCGTCACAATACGCCAGTCACTACTCTTGATGAACTGTGGTATCGTGTTGAAGCTGCATGGGTAGCTGTACCTGTACACGCCATCCGAGCTCTGTATGACTCAATCCCCGTATCAAGGCCGTTATTACGGCCAGAAGTGATTGGTCTTGGTACTGATTTCTCAGGATCGGTGCACCGAAATTGCGTGAAAATGTAATCACATGTCAGTTCTAATTTAATATATTTCTCCAATGAATACCCCCTTATCATCTGCATTTCTTCTTGGTGTAGTAATTTTAATGGCCAGTAGTGTAGTTGTAACTTACTTGTGCTGCAGCTATACAATTTTATATAAGGATGCTGTATGAATGAACCTTCATATGTGTAATATTGTTTACGTGTTGCAGGCACAGAGATGGGTCCCAAGGCAGACCCCGAGACACAGGCTCTGCGCAAGGAGGTGGAAGACCTCATCGCCAAGCTCAAGGTTAGTCCGAGGGCGAACCTGTCCGCCCAGCTATGTGTTACACTTAAAAGAAAGAAAATAAAAATCGAGGATCTGTCAGATGACTTTCAATTTGGCTTCAGGAAATGTAACCGTAACAGAAAGGCAGTTCTCATGTTAAGCTTGGAAAAAAAGCACTCCATCTTGAGGCCACGAGTGGCCCATCGGGCCATCCGACCGCCGTGTCATCCTCAGTTGAGGATGGGGATAGGAGAGGCGTGTGGGCAGCACACCGCTCTCCCGGTCGGTATGATGGTATTTTTGACCGAAGCCGCTACTATTCGGGTCGAGTAGCTCCTCAATTGGCATCACGAGGCTGAGTGCTCCCCGAAAAATGGCAACAGTGCACGGCGGCCTGGATGGTCACCCATCCAAGTTCCGGCCACCCCCGACAGCGCTTAACTTCGGTGATCTCACGGGAACCGGTGTATCCACTGCGGCAGGGCCGTCGCCTTAAACTTGGAAGGTTTAAGAAAATTCATAACACTTTCATAGCATTTCGCTACCCTGACAACGGTTCTACAACGTTAAAAGGTGCAAGACATTTGAAACTCTCCGGAAAAATATGTACAGGCAATAGGGAATCAGAGGTATGATTCTATACATACAAGAACCATGTTATTGTTGTAGACCTCAGTCTGACGACGGGCTTCACCCAATTCTCCAAGCTAGTCTATCCTGTTCAACCCTCTTGATCTCTGCAAGATACACCCAGATCAACCTCCTTACTCTATTCATCTCCAGACCTTCTTCTACAGTTCTTATACCCACACTCCCGTCTATGGCCAAATTACTGTTCCTTGATATCTCAGGATATCTCCTGTCAATCCATCCACTTGTCAAGTCGTGACAGACATCTCCTATTTTCGGCACTTCGCCTGAGTAGTTCCTCACTGGTTATTCGCTTTACCCACCTTATCTTCAGAGTTCTCCTGTACCAGCGCATTTCAAATGCCTCTTTTATCTTCTTAATTGAACTGTTGATCTTCCACATTTGACTGCTGTACAAGCTCACACTTCAGACTAATACCTTCAGGAAAAAAAACCTCCTCACATTTAAATTCACATTCAATGTTTTTCCCCAAAAATGTTTTTCTTTTAATCTTCTTTCTGAATTTTATATTTTCACTACTTTGTCCATCATCAATTATTTAGCTGCTGAAGTAGCGGAACTCCTCTTCTACACGTAGGCGCCAAAGAAAATGGTACACGCATGCGTATTCAAAAGCAGATCTATGTAAAGAGGCAGGATAGGATGATGCGGTCGGCAACGCCTATATAAGGCGACAAGTGTCTAGCGTAGTTGTTACACCGGTTAGTGTTGCTACAATGGCAGCGTATCAAGATTTATGTGATTCTGAACATGGTGTTGCAGTCGGCGCACGAGCGATAAGACATAGCATCTCCGAGGTAGTGATGAAGTGGGGATGTTCCCATATTACCGTTTCACGAGTGTGCGGTGAATATCAGGAATCCAGTAAATCTTCAAATGTCTTACAGAGCTGCTACCGGAAACAGACCCTGCAAGAACGGGACCAACGACAAATTACAATGCTGGGCCATCGGCAAGTGTCAGTGTCGAAACCATTCAATGAGACATCATCGATATGGGCTTTTGGAGCCGAAATCCCACTCTTGTACCCTTGATGACTGCACGACACAATGCTTTATGCCTCACCTCGGCCTGTCAACTCTGATATTGGACTGTTGATCACTGGAAACATGTTCCCTGGTCGGACGAGTCTCGTTGCAAATTGTATTGAGCGATGGACATGTACAGATGTGGAGATAACCTCATGAATGCATGGACTCTGCATGTCAGCAGGGGACTGTTCAAGCTGGTGGAGGCTCTGTTATAGTCTGGGGGTTGTGGGCTTGTTGGAGTAATGTGGGACCCCTGGGATGTTTAGATACAACTCTGACAGGTGACACGTACGTAAGCATCCTGTCTGACCACCTGCATCCATTCGTGTCCATTGTGCATTCCGACGGACTTGGGGAATTCCAGCAGGACAATGCGACACCCCACACGTCCAGAATTGCTACAGAGTGGCTCCAGCAACATTCTGCTCAGCTTAGACACTTTCGCCAGGCACTAAACTTCCCATACATGAGCACATATTGTGCATATCTGGGATGCCTTGCAACATGCTGTTCAGAAGAGATCTCCACGCCTTCGTACTCTTACGGATTTATGGACTGCCCTGCCGGATTTACGGTGTCAGTTCGCTTCACCACTACTTCAGACATTAGTCGAGTCGAGCCACGTCGTGGTGCAGCGGTTCTGTGTGCTCGCGGGAGAGGGGTTGCAAGAAATTAGGTAGGTGAACCATTTTATTTGGCTCTTTACTGTTATTTAGTGTATCATTTCCTGATATAATTCCGTTGGCGTTACCTGATTTAATTCTACTCCATTCCATTAACCTTGTTTTACTTTCTTTGATGTTCATCTTATATCCTATGTTCAAGATACGCTCCATTCCGTTGAGCTGCTCTTTCCTTTGCCGTCTCTGACAGAATTACAATGTCATTGGAAATCCTTAAAGCTTATATTTCTCCTCCTCCTACTGCTTCCCTTTTCTTCGTCTCTTATATCTGCAGTCCGCTTTCTGGACCCGGGCACTGTGGCAGAGCGGTTCTAGGCGCTTCAGTCCAGAACCGTGCTGCTGCTACGGTCGCAGGTTCGAATCCTGCCTCGGGCATGGATGTGTGTGATGTCCTTGGGTTAGTTAGGTTTAAGTAGTTCTAAGTTCTAGGGGACTGATGACCACAGATGTTAAGTCCTTTAGTGCTCAGAACCATCTGAGCCTTTTTTCCTCTTTCTGGAGATGTTGTGTATACCTACTCATTCCCTGTGTTATATTACACTGCTACCTTCAAAATTTCAAATAAAGCAGTGCAATCAACATTTTTAAAAGCTTTCTCTGCATATATAAATGCTATAAATATAGGTATGGTTTTTCTTAACTTATGGTCCTGGATAAACGGTGATGACAATATTGCCTCAAAGGTTCCAACTTTTCTCTGAGACTCAAGCTAATCTTCTCCGAGGGGTCTTACATCGCTTTTTCCGTTCTTCTGCAAAAAAATTCGTGTCAATACTGTGCTAGCATGATTCACAAAACTGATGGGTTGGTGAAGTTCACGTCTAGGAACACCAGAAGTTCTCTGCAATAGTAACTGTTATATTGTTCCTGAAGTCAGAGTATTCAGCCTGTCTCACGTATCTTGCTCTCAAAGTGAAACTATTTTGTCTTGGTTAGCTCTTCAAGGGATACAAATAATTTGAGGAGCCTTGTATCCTCTTAGATCTCTCAGCGTCTCTCAAATTTTCCTCTCCCAACTCATCTTCATATAATCCCTCTTCTCTTTCTGTAATATTGTCCTCGAGTTGACACCGTTATTTAGACCGCTTATACACTTTCGTTTGCTTACGCCATAGTCCGGCAGTGATCACAGGGTCAGCGTGGTTACAACGGATTTGGCAGTGTTAGACCCGTGGTCTAGGTGTAGCGTCTTTGATTCATAGTCAAAACGTCTGCGGTCCCGGGTTGGATCCCCGACACTGCCTAAATTTCGATAAATAATCAGCACTGGCGGCCGAAGACTTCCGGCATAAGAAGTCAGCCTCATTCTGCCAACGGCCTTGTCAAAGAGGGCGGAGGGTTGGGAAATTGCCCCTAAAGGCAGAAGGCAATGGAAACCACTGCATTAAAGACACGTAACGTGTATCCACAGGACATGTGACCTGTAGTTGAAGAAGTGATCTCTCCATTGGCAAAAGATTCCGGAATAGCCCCCCGTTCGGATCTCCGGGAGGGGACGGCCAAGGGGGAGGCTACCACAAGAAAAAAACTGAATAATCAACGAAAGGGTAACGTTCTACGAGCCGGGGCGTGGAATGTCAGAAGCTTGAACGTGGTAGGGAAACTAGAAAATCTGAAAAGGGAAATGCAAAGGCTCAATCCAGATATAGTGGGGGTCAGTGAAGTGAAGTGGAAGGAAGACAAGGATTTCTGGTCAGATGAGTATCGGGTAATATCAACAGCAGCAGAAAATGGTATAACAGGTGTAGGATTCGTTATGAATAGGAAGGTAGGGCAGAGGGTGTGTTACTGTGAACAGTTCAGTGACCGGGTTGTTCTAATCAGAATCGACAGCAGACCAACACCGACAACGATAGTTCAGGTATACATGCCGACGTCGCAAGCTGAAGATGAACAGATAGAGAAAGTGTATGAGGATATTGAAAGGGTAATGCAGTATGTAAAAGGGGGATGAAAATCTAATAGTCATGGGCGACTGGAATGCAGTTGTAGGGGAAGGAGTAGAAGAAAAGGTTATAGGAGAATATGGGCTTGGGACAAGGTATGAAAGAGGAGAAACACTAATTGAGTTCTGCAACAAGTTTCAGCTAGTAATAGCAAATACCCTGTTCAAGAATCACAAGAGGAGGAGGTATACTTGGAAAAGGCCGGGAGATACGGGAAGATTTCAATTAGATTACATCATGGTCAGACAGAGATTCCGAAATCATATATTGGATTGTAAGGCGTACCCAGGAGCAGATGTAGACTCAGATCACAATATAGTAGTGATGAAGAGTAGGCTGAAGTTCAAGACATTAGTCAGGAAGAATCAATACGCTAAGAAGTGGAATACGGAAGTTCTAAGGAATGACGAGATACGTTTGAAGTTCTCTAACGCTGTAGATACAGCAATAAGGAATAGCGCAGTAGGCAGCACAGTTGAAGAGGAATGGACGTCTCTAAAAAGGGCCATCACAGAAGTTGGCAAGGAAAACATAGGTACAAGGAAGGTAGCTGCGAAGAAACCATGGGTAACAGAAGAAATACTTCAGTTGATTGATGAAAGGAGGAAGTACAAACATGTTCCGGGAAAATCAGGAATACAGAAATACAAGTTGCTGAGGAATGAAATAAATAGGAAGTGCAGGGAAGCTAAGACGAAATGGCTGCAGGAAAAATGTGAAGACATCGAAAAAGATATCATTGTCGGAAGGACAGACTCAGCATACAGGAAAGTCAAAACAACCTTTGGTGACATTAAAAGCAGCGGTGGTAACATTAAGAGTGCAACGGGAATTCCACTGTTAAATGCAGAGGAGAGAGCAGGTAGGTGGAAAGAATACATTGAAAGCCTCTATGAGGGTGAAGATTTGTCTGATGTGATAGAAGAAGAAACAGGAGGCGATTTAGAAGAGATAGGGGATCCAGTACTAGAATCGGAATTTAAAAGAGCTTTGGAGGACTTACGGTCAAATAAGGCAGAAGGGATAGATAGCAAGCCATCAGAATTTCTAAAATCATTAGGGGAAGTGGTAACAAAACGACTGTTCACGTGGGTGTGTAGAATATATGCCTGGCGACATACCATCTGACTTTCGGAAAAGCATCATCCACACAATTCCAAAGACGGCAAGAGCTGACAAGTGCGAGAATGATCCCACAATCAGCTTAACAGCTCATGCATCGAAGCTGCTTACAAGAATAATACACAGAAGAATGGAAAAGAAAATTGAGAATGCGCTAGGTGACGATCAGTTTGGCTTTAGGAAAAGTAAAGGCACGAGAGAGGCAATTCTGACGTTATGGCTAATAATGGAAGCAAGGCTAAAGAAAAATCAAGACACGTTCATAGGATTTGTCGACCTGGAAAAAGCGTTCGACAATATAAAATGGTGCAAGCTGTTCGAGATTCTGAAAAAAGTAGGGGTAAGCTATAGGGAGAGACGGGTCATATACAATATGTACAACAACCAAGAGGGAATAATAAGAGTGGACGATCAAGAACGAAGTGCTCGTATTAAGAAGGGTGTAAGACAAGGCTGTAGCCTTTCGCCCCTACTCTTCAATCTGTACATCGAGGAAGCAATGATGGAAACAAAAGAAAGGTTCAGGAGTGGAATTAAAATACAAGGTGAAAGGATATCAATGATACGATTCGCTGATGACATTGCTATCCTGAGTGAAAGTGAAGAAGAGTTAAATGATCTGCTGAACGGAATGAACAGTCTAATGAGTACACAGTATGGTTTGAGAGTAAATCGGAGAAAGACGAAGGTAATGAGAAGTAGTAGAAATGAGAACAGCGAGAAACTTAACATCAGGATTGATGGTCACGAAGCCAATGAAGTTAAGGAATTCTGCTACCTAGGCAGTAAAATAACCAATGGCGGACGGAACAAGGAAGACATCAAAAGCAGACTCGCTATGGCAAAAAAGGCATTTCTGGCCAAGAGAAATCTACTAATATCAAATACCGGCGTTAATTTGAGGAAGAAATTTCTGAGGATGTACGTCTGGAGTACAGCATTGTATGGTAGTGAAACATGGACTGTGGGAAAACCGGAACAGAAGAGAATCGAAGCATTTGAGATGTGGTGCTATAGACGAATGTTGAAAATTAGGTGGACTGATAAGGTAAGGAATGAGGAGGTTCTACGCAGAATCGGAGAGGAAAGGAATATGTGGAAAACACTGATAAGGAGAAGGGACAGGATGATAGGACATCTGCTAAGACATGAGGGAATGACTTCCATGGTACTAGAGGGAGCTGTAGAGGGCAAAAACTGTAGAGGAAGACAGAGATTGGAATACGACAAGCAAATAATTGAGGGCGTAGGTTGCAAGAGCTAATCTGAGATAAAGAGGTTAGCACAGGAAAGGAATTCGTGGCGGGCCGCATCAAACCAGTCAGTAGACTGATGACCAAAAAAAAAAAAGTGTTAGGGATGGCCGGATGCAATTTCTGCCACCACCTGTACCCACCAGGATGGAATCAGTGTACCCCAACTGTTTGTGTCTAGTGGAAATAGTGAAATTGTGCGGACTTGTCTGAAATGTCTGCGACCCGTGTAACTGAGGCGGAACGTGGGGAAGAGCCCAGTATTCACCTAGCGGGATGTGGAAAACCACCAAAAAACCACATCCGGGCTAGCCGGCGCGCCGGCCCCGGATCGAATCCGCCTGGTGGAAGCAGTGCGTGAGTGCTCTAGGCTGCCCTGGCGGGTTTAGACCGCTTATCCACTGATGAAGCAAATCATTATGACCACCTGCTTGGTACCTTGTTTGTCTTTGGAACGAAACAAATCACTGATTCTGTGTATCAGGCATATGGCAGTTTGTTGATAGGTTTGTAGAGATACGTTGCTTTTGACGTCTACGCAGAGGCCATGTAATTCGCGTTAACAACTGGCCACTCGTTTTCGTACATGGTGATGGCGCCCGGCAGCGATCCAGATGGATTCAGTAGGATTTACTACAGGCGAATTTGATCGCCGAGACATCAACCAGAGTTCACTATAATGGCCCTTAAACCACTGTCGCAAGGTTCTGGCTCAGAGGCACAGGCAGTTACAGTGGAGAAAAATGACTTCGCTGTCGGGGAAGGCTTCAAACGTTAAAGGATAAAGGTGGCAGGTCCCATGCAAACGAAGGAGAATGTCACCCATGGCATAGTACTTAGAAGCTTGATTAACAAAAAGGAAAACCTACGTTTCTAGCATTTGTAGACTCAGAGAAAGCTTTTGACAATGTTGAGTGGAATACTCTTTTTCAAATTCTGAAGGTGGCAAGGGTAAAATACAGGGAGCGGTTCTAGGCGCTACAGTCTGGAACAGAGGTTCGAATCCTCGGCCTCGGGCATGGATGTATGTGATGTTCTTAGGTTAGTTAGGTTTAATTACTTCTACGTTCTAGGTGACTAATGACCTCAGACGTTAAGTCGCATAGTGCTCAGAGCCATTTGAACCATATTTTTAACAGGGAGCGAAAAGCTATTTACAATTTGTACAGAAACCAGATGGCAGTTATAAGAGTCAAGGGACATGAAAGTAAAGCAGTGGTTGGGAAGGGAGTGAGACAGGGTTGTAGCCTATCCCTGATGTTATTCAACCTGTATATTGAGCAATCACTAAACGAAACAGAAGAAAAATTCGGAGTAGGTATTAAAATCCATGGAGAAGAAATAAAACTTTGAGGTTCGCCGATGACACTGTAATTCAGCCAGAGACAGCAAAGGACTTGGAAGAGCAGTTGAATGGAATGGACAGTGTCTTGAAAGGAGGATATAAGATGAACACCAACAAAAGAAAAACGAGGATAATGGAAGGTAGTCGAATTAAGTCAGGTGATGCTGAGGGAATTAGATGAGGAATTGAGACACTAAAAGTAGTAAAGGAGTTTTGCCATTTTGGGGAGAAAAATAAATGATGATGGTAGAAGTAGAGAGGATATAAAATGTAGACTGGCAATGGCAAGGAAAGCGTTTCTGAGGAAGAGACATTTGTTATCATAGAGTATAGATTTAAGTGTCGGGAAGTCGTTCCTGAAAGTACTCGTATGGAGTGTAGCCATGTATGGAAGTGAAACATGGACGATAAACAGTTTGGACAAGAATAGAATAGAAGCTTTCGAAATGTGGTGCTACAGAAGAATGCTGAAGAATAGATGGGTAGATCACATAACTAATGAGGAGGTATTGAACAGAATTGGGGAGGAGGTTGTGGCACAACTTGACTAGAAGAAGGGATCGGTTGGTAGGACATGTTCTGAGGTATCAAGGGATCACCAATTTAGTATTGGAGGGCAGCGTGGAGGGTAAAAATTGCAGAGGGAGACCAAGAGATGAATACACCAAGCAGGTTCAGAAGGATGTAGGCTGCAGTAGATACTGGGAGATGAAGAATCTTCCACAGGATAGAGTAGCATGGAGAGCTGCATCAAACCAGTCTCAGGACTGAAGACCACAACAACAACAACAACAACATAGTACTGCTCCCACCAGCCTGCAGGCGCTCCTGTCTCTGATGCAGCGTCAAGGGTAACTGCAGCCGTGGTCTCCGAGGTGATAGTCTGTGCTGCTGCAAACGTCGTCGAACTGTTCGTGCAGATGGTTGTTGTCTCGCAAACATCCCCATCTGTTGACTCAGGGATCGAGACGTGGCTGCACGATCCGTTACAGCCATGCTGATGAGATGCCTGTCATCTCGACTGCTAGTGATTCGAGGCCGTTGGGATCCACCACGGCGTTCCGTATTACCCTCCTGTACCCCCCGATTCCATATTCTGGTAACAGTAATTGGATCTCGACCAACGCGAGCAGTAATGTCACAATACGATAAACCGCAATCGCGATAGGCTACAATCCGACCTTTATCAAAGTCGGAAACGTGATGGTCCGCATTTCTCCTCCTTACACGATTCATCACAACAACATTTCACCAGGCAACGCCGGTCAACTGCTGTTTGTGTACGCGAAATCGGCAGGAAACTTTCCTCATATCAGCACGCTGTAGGTGTCTCTACCGGCGCCAACCTTGTGTGAATGTTCTGAAAAGCTAATCATTTGCATATCACAGCATCTTCTTCCTCTCGGTTAAATTTCTTCTTGCTGTAGCAATTTTAATGGCCAGTAGTGTAGATCGGTTACAGCTACCACAAAATCAGGTTCTAAGATTTAAGCAAGTTTGAATGTGATGGTATAGTCGGCGGATGAGCCACGGGACATATCATCTCTGAGGCAGCAATGAAGTGGACATTTTCCTATACGACCGTTTCAAGAGTGTACTGTGAATATCAGGAATCCTGTAAGTCTTCAAATCTCTGGCACTGCTGCGACCGGAAATATACTCTGCAAGAACAGAACCAGTGACAAATTACGATGTTGCATGATCAACAAGTGTCTGCGTGCAAACCATGCAGTGAAACATCATTGATACAGGCTTTTGGAGCTGAAGGCCCACTCGTGTACGTTTGATGACCACATGACACAAACCTTTACACGTCACTTGGCCCCGGCAGCACCAACATTGGACTGTTGATCATTGGAAACATGTTGCCTGGTCAGACTAGTCTCGTTTCAAATTGTATCGAGCATGTGGAGGTGCACAGGTATGGACAAGGCCTCATGAATCCCTGGACCCAGCGAATCAGCAGCGGACTGTTCACACTGGTAGAGGCTCTGTAATGGTGTGGGGTGTGTGCAGCTGGAGTCAGATAGGACCCCTAATAAGTCTAGATACGACTCTGACCCACATGCATAAGCATCTTGTCTCACCACCTACATCGTGATGACCACATGACACAAACCTTTACACATCTCTTGGGCACAGCAACACCAACATTGGACTGTTGACCATTGGAAACATGTTGCCTGGTCAGACTAGTCTCGTTTCAAATTGTATCGAGCATGTGGAGGTGCACAGGTATGGAGACAGCCTCGTGGATCTCTGGACCCAGCGAGTCAGCAGGGGACTGTTCACACTGGTAGAGGCTCTGTAATGGTGTGGGGTGTGTGCAGCTGGAGTCAGATAGGACCCCTAATAAGTCTAGATATGACTCTGACCCACATGCGTAAGCATCTTGTCTGACAACCTGCATCCGTGATGACCCCATGACACAAACCTTTACACGTCACTTGGGCCTGGCAGCACCAACATTTGATTGTTGATCATTGGAAACATGTTGCTGGGCAGACTAGTCTCGTTTCAAATTGTATTGAGCATGCAGAGGTGCACAGGTATCGAGACAGCCTCATGAATCCCTGGAGCCACCGAGTCAGCAGGGGACTGTTCACACTGGTAGAGGCTCTGTAATGGTGTGGGTTGTGTGCATCTGGAGTCAGATATGACCTCCAATAAGTCTAGATACGACTCTGACCCACATGCGTAAGCATTTTGTCTCACCACCTGCATCCGTGCAACACCCTACACTTCCAGAATTGCCACAGAGTGGCTCCAGGGACACTCTTCTGAGTTTAAACACTTCCGCTGGCCACCAGACTCTCCAGACATGAACCTTATTGAGCATATCTCGTATGCCTTGGAGCGTGCTGTTCAGAAGGAGCCTCCACCCCTTCGTACTCTTAAGGGTTTGTGAACAGTCCCACTGGATACATCGTGTCAATAGCCTCCAGCACTACTTCAGATATTAGTCCATGCCAAGTTGTATTGTGACACTTCTGGGTGATCCTTCGTGATATTACGCAGATGAACCAATTTCTTTGGCTCTTCAAATGGTTCAAATGGCTCTGAGCACTATGGGACTCAACATCTGCGGTCATCAGTCCCCTAGAACTTAGAACTACTCAACCTAACTAAACTAAGGACATGACACACATCCATGCCCGATGCAGGACTCGAACCTGCAACTGTAGCGGTCATGTGCTTCCAGACTAAAGCGCCTAGAACCGCAGGGCCACACCGGCCGGCTTGGCTCTTCAGTGTAGTTCAGCATGTATGAGGTTACACTGACGGAAAAAAGTCGCAACCCCAAAAAATAAAGAATGAAGAGTAACGAAATTTTGGGAATACATTTGTCTAGGTAATTTATGTAAGTGATTACCATTGCAAGATCACAGGTTAATGTAAGCATGACATGTTGTTGTTGTGGTCTTCAGTCCCAAGACTCATTTGATGCAGCTCTCCATGCTACTCTATCCTGTGCAAGTTTCTTCATCTCCCAGTACCTACTGCAACCTACATCTTTCTGAATCTGCTAGGTGTATTCATCTCTTGGTCTCCCTCTACGACTTTTACCCTCCACGGTGTCCTCCAGTACTAAATTGGTGATCGCTTGATGCCTCAGAACATGTCCTACCAACCGATACATTCTTCTAGTCAAGTTGTGCCACAAACTCCTCCCCAATTCTATTCAATACCTCCTCATTAGTTATGTGATCTACCCATCTATTCTTCAGCATTCTTCTGTAGCACCACATTTCGAAAGCTTCTATTTTCTTCTTGTTCAAACTATTTATCGTCCATGTTTCACTTTCATACCTGGGTACACTCCATACAAATACTTTCAGAAACGACTTCCTGATACTTAAGTCTATACTCGATGTTAACAAATTTCTCTTCTTCTGAAACGATTTCCTTGCCATTGCCAGTCTACATTTTATATCTTCTCTACTTCGACCATCATCAGTTACTTTGCTCCCCAAATAGCAAAACTCCTTTACTACTTTAAGTGTCCCATTTCCTAATCTAATTCTCTCAGCATCACCTGAGTGAATTTGACTACACTCCATTATCCTCGTTTTGCTTTTGTTGATGTTCATCTTATATCCTTCTTTCAAGACACTGTCTCTGACAGAATTACAATATCATTGATGAATCTTAAAAAGTTTTTATTTCTTCTCCATGGATTTTAATACCTTTTCCGAATGTTTCCTTTACTGCTTGCTCAATATACAGATTGAATAACATTGGGGAAGCTACAACCATATCTCACTCCCTTCCCTTCAAGTCCCTCGACTCTTTCAATTTCCATCTGGTTTCTGTACAAATTTATCCCTGCCACCTTCAGAATTTGAAAGAAAGTATTCCAGTCAACATTGTCAATAGGTTTCTCTAAATCAGTTATATAAATAAGGAACAGGAGTGGCCTCAACACTGATCCCTGGGGCACTTCCCAGTTTACTGTACCCCACTCATACCCCACATCACGGCCATTCTGAACATTGTGAATAATGACCTTTTCCTGTCTGTTGCTAAAGTAAGACGTGAACCAATTGTGAGCTACTCCCCATATTCAGTAATGGTCCAACTTCTGGAGCAATATTTTGTGATCGACACAATCATACACCTTAGTTAAATAAAAAAATATGCCTAGTGCTCGATACCTATTGTTTAACCTATTCAGCACCCCACAGAGAAAAGGGAATATAGCTTTGTTCTGAGCACTACGGGACTTAACATCTGAGCTCATCAGCCCCCTAGAACTTAGAACTACTTAAACCTAACTAAGTTAAGTACATCACATACATCCATGCCCGAGGCAAGGTTCGAACCTGCGACCGTAGCGGTCACGCGGTTCCAGACTGAAGCGCCTAGAACCGCTCGGCCACTCTGGCCGGCAGGGAATATAGCATTTTCAGTTGTTAAACGACTTCTAAAACCGAACTGTACATTTGATAGCAAATCCTGTGATATAAAATGATCAATTATCCTTACATATACAGCCTTTCCAATAACTAGATTGTTGCCCGTAGCCAAACCCTCAACCTGATGATATGGGTTCCATTTTAGGGAAGGTTCCATTTTAGGGCCCTTACTTTTTCTTGTGTATATCAATAACCTTTCATCAGTAACATTACCAGGTGCCAGGTTAATTTGTTTTCCGATGATATAAACATTGCAATAAATACAAATCAAGTGTAGTCTTAGAAATATCAACTAATAAAATATTTTTGGACATTAATCACTGGTTCTTAGCCAATTCCTTGTCATTAAACTTTGAAAAAACACACTAGATGCAGTTCAGAACTTGTAAGGGGTGTCCCACGAGTATATGTCCAACATACGATGGCAAGAAGATAGAAGAAGTGGACAGTGTTAAATTCTTGGGATTAAAGCTTGCTAATAAATTCAACTGGCAGGATCACTCCACAGAACTGCTGAAGCGTCTTAACAAATCTCTACTTGCAATGCGAATTGTGTCAGACATATGTGATATAAAAATGCTTACTTTCATTCCATTATGTCATATGGGATTATTTTTTGGGGCAATTCATCAAGCCAAGCTAAAGTTTTCCGGGCACAAAAACGTGCAATAAGAGTTATATGTGGTGTGAACTCAAGAACATCCTGCAGAAGCCTGTTTAGGGAACTAGGGATACTAACTAACTACTGCTTCCCAATATATTTATTCCTTAATGAAATTTGTCATTAAAAATATATCACTTTTTCAAACCAACAGCTCAATTCATGGTATCAATACTAGAAATAAGAGTAATCCTAACAAGGCTTTAAAAAGTCACTTAGTCTTGGGAAAGGAATGAATGAATGATTGTTTGTATGGCTTTGTTGGCCGGGATGCCCCACACAAGGAAGTTCAACCGCCGTTTTGCAAGTCCTTTTTTGTTGACGCCACTTCGGCGACTTTCGAATCAATGATGATGAACACACAACACCCAGACATCATGAGGCAAAGAAAATCTCTGACCCCGGTTGGGAATCGCACCCGGGACCTGGTGTGCAGGAAGCGAGAACGCTACCGCAAGACCAAGGGCTGCGGACAGTCTTGTACAAAAAGGTGTGCATTATTGAGGAACACACATTTTCAATAACTTGCCAGCAGCCATAAAAACCTTAACAACCAATGAAATTCAGTTTAAGAGAAGCCTAAAGGATTTATTCTTGGCCAACTCCTTCTACTCTATTGATGAGTTTCTCAGTAGAACCTATATATATATATATATATAATTGCAATATAACTTCTGCACAATTTCTGTGCAGTAATGTGTTCATTGGAAATAAGTGTGTGTGTGTAAGTACAATCTAACTTGTGCACCATTTCAGTGCAGTAATATATTTAGTGTAAATAAGTATTATAGTAGTTGTATTACACGTTTATTACCGTATAAATACATAAATAAAACCTTTTTTTTCAATTCAGTGCATTAGTATTTGTGAAATGATTCTTTCAAATGGCTCTGAGCACTATGCGACTTAACACCTGAGGTCATCAGTCCCCTAGAACTTAGAATTACTTAAACCAAACTACCCTAAGGACATCACACACATCCATACCCGAGGCAGGATTCGAACCTGCGACCGTAGGGGTCACTCGGCTCCAGACAATAGTGCCCAGAACCTCATGGGCACTACGGCCGGCATGATTCTTTCAGGTAGTGTTCATTAAAAAATGACGATCATTCCACTTGGGACCTATGGAATGGTACATTAGCTTCTTTGTTCGAGTTCTAAACATTTATCATGTATTGTTGTTTTTCTGACATGTTCCACATCCTGGAGGACCTCCTCACTACGGATCATCTAGAATGAAAGTAAATCTAATGTAATCTATATTGTGTTGTGTGTTGCCAGGATGAGCAGCAGAAGGTGGCGGATGCCAAGATCGAGGAGGTGTGCGGAAACATGTCGGATCTGCCGCGCATCCGACTCACCACCAAGAAGCTGCTCAAGGGACACCTCAACAAAGTCAACTCGGTCCACTACAGCGGCGACAGCAGGTCAGTCGCACCACACCTGCCCGACCCCTGACCGTCAGACTGCAGCGTCCTGCCCAAAGACCGCGTTGTCCCCACTCTGTGGCCGCCATCTTCTCCATCCAGTGTTACCCCTCGCAAGATCCCCTCGCTTCTGAACTGGTACTGTTATTACTCAGCTCAGCCGCGCGTCCGTAGAGGGTGGTACATGTGACGTACAGTATAACTGGTCAGCATTTCCACCCAGAATTTGCGAGCGTAAGTCGGACCTTCCTTGGCGGGTCGTGTCGTCGGATTTCCTCCTACATGTGCACGGTAAATGTCGTCCCGTGCAGATTCTTCATTGGCGCATTGGATGTCTCGGTCAGTGGAGCTAATTATCTGAAATTGCTGTCGATCAACTGTGTGTATCTATTTACTCGAAATTAACACTCAGAATGCTGTAATATCATTTTTATTCGTATTAAATCGATAATGAAACACTCGTGTCACAAACTCGTGACCGAGAGCACGGCTACCGTCGAACAAGACAAGAAGAGCGCGCAGTCCGCATCTCTTACTAGTCTCGCCACAGTTCGTGGATTTCCGGTCAGGTTCGTACTTACTAAGATGTGCATTTGTTAATGAACGGGTGTGAATTTTAACGAGGCAAAATTATGATAAATAGTTTTAAACATCCAGAGGCTCCCCATAGCATTGGTGTCGTCATAAATGACTTTAATTATCAAACATAAATAGACAAAATCGGTGACTTTGGCGCCAAGATGGCGGTACTCCCCGTCATGTATATTTCCCACGCTGACGTTCGTTGCTACGGTCCAGCGCCGAGCCTCACCCAACTACGCGCGCCATATGGTCGCTTCGTCACCTAGCCAGCCAGCCAGCGTGGGAATGCTCTCCGACTCATGGACGACTACGGACTACAGCACTTCCTAACTATCGTGAATACATCAATAAGAGACAATAATTTATTAGAATTGGTAAAAATGTATTCCTCACGTAAGAGACACCTTCCACCCTTTCGGTGACCAGGCTTCTGACTGGTTTGATGCTGTCCGCCACGAATTCCTGTCCTGTGCCAACCTCTTCATCTCAGAATAGCACTTCCAACATACACCCTCAATTACTTGCTCGTTGTATTCCAATCTCTGTTCTTCCTCTACAGTTTTTGCCCTCTCTGCTTCTGTGTGGGCTCTAATCTCTCCGATTTTATCCTCATGGTCTCTTCGCGAGATATACGTAGGAGGGAGCAATATACTGCTCGACTCTTCAGTGAAGGTATGTTATCGAAACTTTAACAAAAGCCCGTACCGAGCTACTGAGCGTCTCTCCTGCAGAGTCTTCCACTGGAGTTTATTTATCATCTCCGTAACGCTTTCGCCATTACTAAATGATCCTGTAACGAAGCGCGCTGCTCTCCATTGGATCCTCTCTATCTCTTCTATGAAACCTATCTGCTACGGATCCCACACTGCTGAGCAGTATTTGAGCAGTACCGTACCGTACTGTAACCTACTCCCTTTGTTTTCGGATTGCATTTCCTTAGGATTCTTCCAATGAATCTCAGTCTGCCATCTGCTTTACCGACGATCAACTTTATATGATCATTCCATTTAGAATCATTCCTAATGCGTACTCCCAGATAATTTATGGAATTAACTGCTTCCAGTTGCTGACCTTCTATTTTATAGCTAAATGATAAGGATCTATCTTTCTATGTATTCACAGCACATTACACTTTTCTACATTGAGATTGAATTGCCATTCCCTGTACCATGCGTTAATTCGCTGCAGATCCTCCTGCATTTAAGTACAATTTTCCATTGTTACAACCTCTCGATGCACCACAGCATCATCTGCAAAAAGCGTCAGTGAACTTCCGATGTCATCCACCAGGTCATTTATGTATATTGTGAATAGCAACTGCCCTACGACACTCCCCTGCGGCACACCTGAAATCACTCTTACTTCGCAAGACTTCTCTCCATTGAGAACGACATGCTGCGTTCTGTTTTCTAGGAACTCTTCAATCCATTCACACAATCGGTCTGATAGTCCATATTCTCTTACTTTGTTCATTAAATGACTGTGGGGAACTGTAGCGAACGCCTTGCGGAAGTCAAGCAACACGGCATCTGCATGGGAACCCGTGTCTATGGCCCTCCGAGTCTCGTGGACGAATAGCGCGAGCCGGGTTTCACACGACCGTCTTTTTCGAAACCCATGCTGATTCCTTCAGAGTAGATTTCTAGTCTCCAGAAAAGTCATTGTACTCGAACATAATACGTGTTCCAAAATTCTACAACTAATCGACATTAGAGATATAGGTCTATAGTTCTGCACATCCGTTCGACGTCCCTTCTTGAAAACGGGGATGACCTGTGCCCTTTTCCAATCCTTTGGAACGCTACACTCTTCTAGAGACCTACGGTACTCTGTGTAAAATCGAACTGGTATCCCATCAAGTCCAGCGGCCTTTCCTCTTTTGACCGATTTTAATTGTTTCTCTATCCCTCTATCGTCTATTTCGATATCTACCATTTTGTCATCTGTGCGACAATCTAGAGAAGAAACTACAGTGCAGTCTTCCTCTGTGAAACAGCTTTGGAAAAAGACATTTAGTATTTCGGCCTTTAATCTGTCATCCTCTGTTTCAGTACCATTTTGGTCACAGAGTGTCTGGACATTTTGTTTCGATCCACCTACCTCTTTGACATAAGACCAAAATTTCTTAGGATTTTCTGCCAAGTCAGTACATAGAACTTTACTTTCGAATTCATTGAACGCCTCTCGCATAGCCCTCCTCACACTACATTTCGCTTCGCGGAATTTTTATTTGTCTGCATTGCTTTGACTATGTTTATGTTTGCTGTGAAGTTCCTTTGCTTCCACAGCAGTTTTCTAACTCGCTTGTTGTACCACGGTGGCACAGAACCTCTTCAGTCCTTACCTTATCAGTCCACCTAATTTTCAACATTCGTCTATAGCACCACATCTCAAATGCTTCGATTCTCTTCTGTTCCGGTTTTCCCACAGTCCATGCTTCACTACCATACAATGCTGTACTCCAGACGTACATTCTCACAAATTTCAGCCTAAAATTAAGGCCGATTTTTGATATTAGTAGAATTCCCTTGGTCAGAAATCCCCTTTTTGCCATTGCTAGTCTGCTTTTGATGTCCTCCTTGCTCCGTCCGTCATTGGTTATTTTACTTCCTAGGTAGCAGAATTCCTTACCTTCATCTACTTCGCGACCATCGATCCTGATGTTAAGTTTCTCGCTGTTCTCATTTCTACTACTTCTCATTACCTTCGTCTTTCTCCGATTTACTCTCAATCCATACTCTGTATTCATTTAGGCTGTTTATTCCATTCAGTAGATCATGTAATTCTTCTTCACTTTCGCTCAGGATAGCAATGTCATCAGCGAGTCGTATCATTGCTATCCTTTCACCTTGAATTTTAATTCCACTCCTGAACCTTTCTTTTAGTTCCCTTGTTGATTTCTCGACGTACAGATTGAACAGTAGGGGCGAAAGGCTACATCCTTGTCTTACACCCTTTTTAATCCGAGCATTTCTTTCTTAGGCGATCACCGAAGTTCAGCGCTGTTGGGCGTGGCCGACACTTGGATGGGTGACCATCCAGGCCGCCATGCGCTGTTGCCATTTTTTCCGGGTGCAATCAGCCTCGTGATGGCAATTGAGGAGCTACTCGACCGAATAGTAGCGGCTTAGGTCACAGAAAACCATCATAATAACCGGGAGAGCGGTGTGCTGGCCAAACGCTCCTCCTATCCGCATCCTCAACTGAGGATGATACGGCGGTCGGATGGTACCGATGGGCCACATGCGGCCTGAAGACGGAGTGGTGGATTTCTTTCTTGGTCGCCTACTCTTATTATTCCCTCTTGGCTGTTGTTCATATTGCATGCGACATATTGCTTACCACTACTTTTCTCAGCATTTCGAACATCTTGCACCATTTTACAGTGTCGAACGATTTTTCCAGGTCGACAAATCCTAGGAACGTGTCTTGATTTTTCTTTAGCCTTGCTTCCATTATTAGCCGTAACGTCAGAATTGGCTCTCTCGTGCTTTTACTTTTCCTAAAGCCAAACTGATCGTCACCTAGCGCATTCTCAATTTTCTTTTCCATTCTTCTGTATATTATTCTTGTAAGCAACTTGGATGCATGAGATGTTAAGCTGATTGTGTACTAATTCTCGTACTTGTCAGCTCTTGCCGTCTTCGGAATTGCGTGGATGATGCTTTTCCTAAAGTCAGATGATTTGTCGCCAGACTTATACAGTCTACACCCGAACGTGAATTTTGTTGCCACTTTCCACGATTATTTTAGAAATTCTGATGGAATGTTATCTATCCCTTCTGCCTTATTTGATATCAAGTTCTCCAAAGCTCTATTAAATTCAGATTCTAGTACTGGATCCCCTATCTCTTCTAAATCGACTCATGTTTCTTCTTTTATCACATTAGACAAATCTTCACTTTCATATAGGCTTTCAATGTATTCTTTCCACCTATCCATTCTCCTCTGCATTTAACATTAGAATTCCCATTGTACCCTTAATGTTATCATTGCTGCTTTTAATGTCACCGAAGGTATTATTCTTGCAAGCAACTTGGATGTATGAGCTGTTAAGCTGATTGTGCGGTAATTCTCGCACTTATCAGCTTTTGCCATTTCCGGAATTGTGTGGATGATGTTTTTCCTAAAGTCAGATGGTATGGCGCCAGACTCATACATTCTACACACTCATACATTTTGCCACTTTCCACAATGATTTTAGAAATTCTGATGGACTGTTATGTATCCCTTCTGCCTTATTTGATATCAAGTCGTCCAAAGCTCTCTTAAATACCGATTCTAAGACTGGACCTCCTATCTCTTCTAAATCGACTCATGTTTCTTCTTTTCTCACATCACACAAATCTTCCCCCTCATATACGCAATGTATTCTTTCCCCCTATCCGCTCTCCTCTACATTTCACACTGGAATTCAGGTTGCACTCTTAATGTTATCACTAGGGCCCGGAATTTAAGATCAAGTCATATTTTTTTCTGAACTATAGGGTGAATTTTAGAACAATTTATGCACAAATCTAGGCATTTTAGTGTTGATTGTGCATAAAAAGTCATATTTCAATAAAGTTTAGTAGTAGGTCATATTGCAGCTAACTTTTAATATAATAGGTCATATTTTCGACAACTTTTGCCAAAAATGCATATACCGTTTTTGTCGTATCTTACGGGACACACGAATAAGAAAGTGAAAATGTTGCTTACGAGACAATATTTGACGTGCTATTCTGAAAGATGAACAGATAAATTAGTACACAGCTTTATTTCTCAGGAGCGTAGCAGAAATTCGTTGCACCACAACAGTCGTTTCGCGAACATAAAACATTGCTGTGCAGAATCGACAATACGCTCTCAGCGCCAACAAAGGCGGCTTCTGCCATAATAATCATCGCAGTCGCACAGGTGTTTCCAGTAACCACTTTGAACATAGCCATTGCCTTGTTCAACATGCCTAAAGCAAAGTGCTCCGAGAGCGTGGAGTTGAGAGGATATGTTCGAGAATTTGGAGAGAGAAGTTCTTTAGTACTGATGGGAAAATATTATTTTGTTAACGGTGTGAAGTTAAAGTTAGTGCAGAAAAGCGCTTTATTGTGCAACAACAGTGCAGTACCGCTAAATACAGCAGCTGTGTGAAACGAAGTGCTGAAAATAACAACAGGCAAACGCTGTTATTTGAACAGACAGGTGAATCGTCAACCGTGCAATCATTCTCCAAGCATTTGTGTGAGATGATGGTGTACTCAACATCCCATTCGAAAAGCTGAATAATCCACGCTTCAGACTGTTCTTGGAGAAGTACACAACACATCCAGTTCCAGATGAATCTACACTGTGAAAGAACTATATATACGTATGCTACAATGATGTGCTCAACAAAATACTAATTACTATTGCTGAGCAAAAGATCTGGCTGTCGATAGATGAAATTACGGTTATTAGTCGGCGATATATCGCGAATGTCATTGTTGGTGTTCTAAAAGTTGATGGCCCTGGAGATATGTTGCTACTAACGTGTGAAGCTCTCGATAGAGTAAACAATTCGACGATTGCTATTTTGTTTGACAACTCTCTGAAGCTACTGTGGCCGGATGGTGTGAAAAGAGGCAACGTTTTGCTGCTTGTAACAGACGGTGCTTCATATATGGCTAAAGCAGATGCTCTACCCCAGTATGGTGTACACCACTTGCCTTGCACAGGTGTTGCACAGAGTTGCCGAAGAGTTGCGATCAAATTGCCCTGACGTGGACAAATTAATTTCTTGTGGCAAGAAAATCTATGCGAAGGCTCCGCTATGGGTGCAGAAATTCAAGGAACAAGCATCTTCAACGCCCCTCCCACCTAAACCTGGCCGGCCGCTGTGGCCGAGCGGTTCTAGGCGCTTCAGTCTGGAACCGCGCGACCGCTACGGTTGCAGGTTCGAATCCTGCCACGGGCATGGATGTGTGTGATGTCCTTAGCTTAGTTAGGTTAAGTAGTTCTAAGTTCTAGGGGACTGATGATCTCAGATGTTAAGTCCCATAGTAGTCACAGCCATTTGAACCATTTTTGAACCACCTAAACCTGTTCTTACACGATGGGGTTCATGGCTGAATGCTGCTGCATATTACTGCACCAACTTCACCCAAATAAAGACAATCTTCTGTGAGCCTGACAGCGATGAATCAAGTGATATCAAAATTGTGAAATAAGTTTTTACAGATACGTTGTCTCTAAACTTGGCATAAATCAAGACAATCTTCTGTGAGCCTGACAGCGATGAATCAAGTGATATCAAAATTGTGAAAGAAGTTTTTACAGATACGTTGTCTCGAAACTTGGCATAAATCAAGACAATCTTCTGTGAGCCTGACAGCGATGAATCAAGTGATATCAAAATTGTGAAAGAAGTTTTTACAGATACGTTGTCTCTAAACTTGGCATAAATCAAGACAATCTTCTGTGAGCCTGACAGCGATGAATCAAGTGATATCAAAATTGTGAAATAAGTTTTTACAGATACGTTGTCTCTAAACTTGGCATAAATCAAGACAATCTTCTGTGAGCCTGAAAGCGATGAATCAAGTGATATCAAAATTGTGAAAGAAGTTTTTACAGATACGTTGTCTGGAAACTTGGCATAAATCAAGACAATCTTCTGTGAGCCTGATAGCGATGAATCAAGTGATATCAAAATTGTGAAAGAAGTTTTTACAGATACGTTGTCTCGAAACTTGGCATAAATCAAGACAATCTTCTGTGAGCCTGACAGCGATGAATCAAGTGATATCAAAATTGTGAAAGAAGTTTTTACAGATACGTTGTCTGGAAACTTGGCATAAATCAAGACAATCTTCTGTGAGCCTGATAGCGATGAATCAAGTGATATCTAAATTGTGAAAGAAGTTTTTACAGATACGTTGTCTCGAAACTTGGCATAAATCAAGACAATCTTCTGTGAGCCTGACAGCGATGAATCAAGTGATATCAAAATTGTGAAATAAGTTTTTACAGATACGTTGTCTCTAAACTTGGCATAAATCAAGACAATCTTCTGTGAGCCTGAAAGCGATGAATCAAGTGATATCAAAATTGTGAAATAAGTTTTTACAGATACGTTGTCTCTAAACTTGGCATAAATCAAGACAATCTTCTGTGAGCCTGATAGCGATGAATCAAGTGATATCAAAATTGTGAAAGAAGTTTTTACAGATACGTTGTCTCGAAACTTGGCATAAATCAAGACAATCTTCTGTGAGCCTGAAAGCGATGAATCAAGTGATATCAAAATTGTGAAAGAAGTTTTTACAGATACGTTGTCTGGAAACTTGGCATAGATCAAGACAATCTTCTGTGAGCCTGATAGCGATGAATCAAGTGATATCAAAATTGTGAAAGAAGTTTTTACAGATACGTTGTCTGGAAACTTGGCATAAATCAAGACAATCTTCTGTGAGCCTGACAGCGATGAATCAAGTGATATCAAAATTGTGAAAGAAGTTTTTACAGATACGTTGTCTGGAAACTTGGCATAAATCAAGACAATCTTCTGTGAGCCTGACAGCGATGAATCAAGTGATATCAAAATTGTGAAAGAAGTTTTTACAGATACGTTGTCTCCAAACTTGGCATACATCAACGCCAATTTTTTAGTCATATCAAAAGCCGTCAAACGACTGGAAGCTGTGGGCACTCAGCTATGTGAGGCACTGAGTATTGTGCAACATGTGCAGTGTGAGCTGGGTCGAGCTCGTGGTAATGTGACTCATAAAGTGAAAACCAAATTGCAAAGTGTTCTCCAACGGAACCCAGGATATTCTACACCGTGCAGAATTAATGACAGTCTTTCAGGGAATGCCGCAACATTTGAAGATACTGAAACAAAACTGAACTCCAGTGATCTGTCTGCCTTCAAATACGCTCCAGTGACGTGCTGTGAAGTGGAGAGGGGCTTTTCCAGGTACTAAACTATCCTCAGCGACAACCGTAGATCTTTGACAGTGGACAACTGGAAAATGCACCTTGTGATCCAGTGCAACTTTGCAGACTCACAGCGACTTCGAGTCTCGGTCCGCCACACAGTTTTAATCTGCCAGGAAACTTCGTATCAGCGCACACTCCGCTGCAGAGTGAAAATGTCATTCTGGAAACATCCCCCAGGCTGTGGCTGAGCCATGTCTCCGCAGTATCCTTTCTTTCAGG